>NC_066315.1:57487102-58787519 GCF_022539315.1 Serinus canaria | reverse complement strand
GGTGGTCTGCTAGACTCTATGCAAACATCAGAAACCTCAAAACTACAACAGCTAGTGGAGAACATTGATAAGAAGATGACAGATCCGAATCAATGTGTCATTTGTCACCGTGTGCTTAGTTGTCAGAGCGCTCTCAAGATGCATTACAGAACACATACAGGAGAAAGACCATTTAAATGCAAAATTTGTGGACGTGCCTTCACTACAAAAGGCAATCTAAAAACACATTTTGGAGTTCATCGAGCAAAGCCACCACTTAGAGTACAGCACTCGTGTCCCATTTGTCAGAAGAAATTTACAAACGCGGTTGTTCTTCAGCAGCACATTCGCATGCATATGGGTGGGCAAATTCCGAACACGCCACTACCAGAGGGCTTCCAGGATGCCATGGACTCAGAGCTTTCCTATGATGAGAAGAACGTTGACACACTGAGCAACTTCGATGATGACATTGACGAAAATTCTATGGAAGAGGACCCGGAACTAAAGGACACGGCAAGTGATTCATCCAAACCCCTTATCTCTTACTCTGGGTCATGTCCTTCTTCACCACCTTCTGTGATCTCCAGTATTGCTGCTTTGGAGAATCAAATGAAAATGATTGATTCTGTCATGAACTGTCAGCAGCTGACCAGTTTAAAATCCATAGAAAATGGATCAGGGGAAAGTGACCATTTGAGCAATGACTCCTCATCAGCCGTTGGTGATCTTGAAAGCCAGAGTGCAGGCAGCCCTGCAATGTCAGAGTCTTCTTCCTCCATGCAAGCTTTGTCTCCTGTGAATAGCAATAGTGAAAGTTTCAGATCAAAGTCCCCCGGTCTCAGTAACCAGGAAGAGCCACAAGAAATACAATTAAAGACAGAAAAACCAGACAGTCCGCCACCCACAACTGAAAATGGAGGCGCATTAGACCTGACATCCACCAACCCGGGAAGACCGGTCATCAAAGAGGAGGCTCCTTTTAGTCTGCTGTTCCTGAACAGAGAACGTGGTAAGTTTAAAAGTACTGTTTGTAATATCTGTGGCAAGCCTTTTGCTTGTAAGAGTGCATTGGAAATTCACTACCGCAGCCATACTAAAGAACGTCCATTTGTTTGTACAGTCTGCAGTCGTGGGTGTTCCACTATGGGTAATTTAAAACAGCACTTACTGACGCACAAATTAAAAGAGCTGCCTTCTCAGTTATTTGAACCCAACTTTACTCTAGGTCCCAGCCAAAGTACTCCTAGCCTGGTCACCAGTACAGCACCTACCATGATCAAAATGGAAGTGAATGGTCACAGCAAGCCGATCTCTTTGGGTGAGGTTCCCTCGCTTCCAGCTGGAATCCAGGTTCCTGCTGCACCACAGACAGTGATGAGTCCGGGGATCACCCCTATGCTGGCACCCCCCCCTCGCCGGACTCCCAAGCAGCACAACTGTCAGTCGTGCGGGAAGACCTTCTCCTCAGCAAGTGCACTGCAGATACACGAGCGCACCCATACCGGTGAAAAACCGTTTGGTTGCACAATCTGTGGTAGAGCTTTTACCACAAAGGGGAATCTTAAGGTAAGAGGTCACATGAAACTGTAAAGGCTTGGGGGGGGGGGGTTCTAAGAGCACTGCTCTTGAATTCAGCAAGTTTTAGTGCTAAGTGTTTGTCCCAAAGACAGCTGAGAAGGGAGCTTCAAGGATGCTTGCTGTACGGTGGTGGTCGTTATGCTTTCACTGTGTAGAAGATAAGGACTGGAAAGTGGCCGTGCCATGATGCAAACTTTAAAACTGGTTCCAGCTGTACATGCAGGCATGTTGTAATTCTGACTGATGTGATGGCACACCCAGTCAGCTGGTGGACGTGTTCTGAGTTCTTACAGACCATCAATGCAAAATAACCTTGCTATAAACCAGGAACACAGGGCTTGCTCAGCTCCTTGGGTGTCCTCCCCAATTTCTATTTTCTATTCCACTTTGCAGCAATTGCAGAGAAGAATGATGTTTCTCACAGATTTACAATGGGTTACTACATGACTGAATGCTCCTATTCCTGCCGTTTGGGTAACCATCAGGACTCAGCCTGGGAAGGCATTTTAAATGTCCTTTTTAAAAATACTAAATTTAGCAAATTAATCAGTGCTTCTGAGATAAAACATGAAAACAGACAGGTTGAAAAAAGGAAAAGGGAAAAACCACCCATCTCCTAGTATGAGTAATGCCCTTGGTAATCTTCAGCATATGAGGACATCCAGCTTGCATGTGAAATTGTCTAACCCGAGAGAGTATGTACCCTTTAGTCTTACAGTGCTGGTTGTTTTCACTGAGAAGAAGCAAATGCACATTGAAAAACTACCACGGATCTGGGTTTTCTTTGTGTGGGCTGACTGGAACTTAGAACTGTGTCCATACTGGAATTGTTTTTTTTCAATGCGAATTAAAAGACATTTTTTTTTAGAAAGCAAGCGCTACTCTAAATAACAGCATTTCAGGCTAGACACCTCACCAGAATGTGCTAACTTGGGGGTGCTTCTCTTCCTTGTTCACTCTGCAGGTTCACATGGGGACTCACATGTGGAATAACGCCCCTGCACGCCGTGGCCGACGCCTCTCCGTGGAAAACCCCATGGCTTTGCTCGGTGGCGATGCTCTCAAGTTCTCCGAGATGTTCCAGAAGGATTTGGCAGCTCGGGCCATGAATGTTGACCCCAATTTTTGGAACCAATATGCTGCAGCTATCACTAACGGACTTGCTATGAAGAACAATGAGATTTCTGTCATACAGAACGGAGGCATTCCTCAGCTCCCAGTAAGTCTAGGCGGAGGCGCCATCCCGCCTCTAAGTAACCTTACCGGTGGCATGGACAAAGCTCGCACGGGCAGCAGCCCTCCCATTGTCAGTCTGGACAAAGCAAGTTCTGAGACGGGAGCCAGTCGTCCATTCACCAGATTTATTGAGGATAATAAAGAGATTGGCATAAATTAAAAGCATTCATTCCGAATAACTGTTGGACCTCTACTCGACACAACACTTGTCCTGTTCCATGTACAGCTTTTGAAGCTAAGCTTTAGTTTCCTGACCTAAATGCATAGGTTCCCTTTAAAATTTTACCCATAGCAGAAATACATAACTTTTTGTGGCTGCTGAAAAGTTGTCTTGCAAGATCTGCATGGTACTTCTTTCAACAGTGAGTTTGACTGTTACTGAGAACTTTGAAACCTTTTAATTTAACAGAAAACAAACAAACCAACCAGTTATGGGATAACTTCATTAGAAACAGAAAGAGGCTAGTCTGCATTCACTTTGCTTCTTACAAAACTTACTATCACCTGAGAAAGGGGGGGCTTCATTGCGGCATTCTGTCACACTTAGTTGCTGGTTTTGTTCAAATTAGTTAGCAACTTGGACTATGTTTTTAGGAATCTTAATCTTAAATAAGTGATTTAGTACCCCAATGCTGTGTATTATTACAGTATCCTTGTCTGTAGTATTTATAATGTTAAGATTATGCGGGTAACAGACAATATACTAGCCCCAAACTTAAATGAAGCTTTTGTACTGCAAAATTCATCTGGCTATGTGATTTTTCTTTTTTCTTTTTCTTTTTTTTTTCTCTTTTTTTAAGCAAGTTTTCTTTTACTATGAATAAGTGGTTTCTTTCAATGCAGGCAAAATTGTGAAGTTTTATGGGAAAGATAGCATGCTTTTCATGTGCAAGTACCTGTCAGTAACAAACCTTTTTTTATTTAAATATTTGTAGCTGCTATGTGGACAGTTGTTCTATTAAATGAAAAAAAACTGTAGTGTGGATTTTAGCTCAATGATTGGAAAACAAGTTACAGACAAACCTTAGCACCATAAATTATTCACAACATTATAAACAGTTGTGAGTAAATACTCCGTGTTATCAAAGCTGCACAATAAAAAGGTAATGTTTGTATAATGTGGTTGCAAACTCTTAATTTATACTATTGCACTTTTAGTATTTTGTATTAGGGAGGTTTGTCTATAATTTGAAACCGAACAAAGATGTCAACTATTTTATAAATAGTACTTTGACTTAAGGAATGAGGAGGAGGACCCTGTTGCAGTTTCTTGTTTTGTTTTAAACTCCGACAATGAGAGATCTCTATCAACTAAGCAGAAAATTGCAGAGAACTGTCAGATCCTTAGGAAATTCGGGGACTGCCGTTTCTTAAACGGAAATGATTCATTTAACTTTTCTACGACTCCCACTTAAAAGCGTGACCACCCCTGACAGAATTCTGATACATTTATCTTAGGAGTGTGATATTAGTACAAGTCTAGGATAGAGGAAGGGGAACATTATGTAGGTTTAATTTTCCTGTAATCTGTTCTGTCTCTTTCACACATAACCGTAAGAAAGATGCTGACTGCCTAATAATAGTGGGAACAAAAGAAGAACTTTTGGGCAGCGTGAGCAGTAGTAACACACAAATGCTCTGTATTTATTTCTAACTGTCTGATTATCTTTTCAGATTGCTCCAAAGCACAATGTACTCTGATTAATCAAATATAATTTTACATTGATTGCATTGTTGGATTTACGCTGAGTAAACAAAGGGATTGGTTCCTCTCATAAGTTAAGTGGGGGATGCTGAGGAGACTGGGGCTTAATCAAAACTTGAACAGTAAATGTTTTGTGTACTACCTCATTTTTGTGCATTACAAGCATGGTGGAGTTGACACTCTGAACTTCCGTCCAGCAGAATTGCTTGAGGGACATTATGGGTAGCTGGGTAACAGCGCAAGGAGTTTCATGCCCCTGAAGAACGAATCAGACAGTGAGGTCTTCTCAGTTAAGACTAAAAAATAGGACAATCTTTCTTATAAAACAGAAACCATTACTGTAAGAGGATGGACTATTTCTGCCATCACGTAATGGAGTGAAAAGAGGTTCAAAGACTTATTAGCTGTTTGTTTCTATCGGAAATGAACAATGAAGTCTACAGCTCCATTTTCTACAGTGATGAGATAGAGATATATAGATATAAATATATATCTATATCTGAGCAAAATTATATATCTGTAACACCTCTACAATATAACATAATTTTTTGCCACAGTGTGTGGGTGGTTAGGGGTGTTTTCAAGCATTAAAGAAAAAGAAAACTGAGGTGGCTTAATGTTGCTGTATTTCAGCAATTGAATGTTTTTATTTATCTGTGTAATTTTTGGTGTGACTTTTTTTTTTGTTAGTATTTGGTACCATGTAGTGTTATCTCTATTCCCTAAAGGATGTGTATAACTTAAGAAAAAAAAAAGAAAAAAATAAAAAAGAAGGAAAAATAGAGAAGAAAAAATGAAAAAGGAAAAAGAGAAAAAATATGTATAGTGTTGTAAATAAGATGGTTGATGATGGTACAGTAAGACTGACCCCATTTTGTATTCAGGGTTAGGCCATTCCTCTCTGCATGGTGAAGAGAGACACTATTTTTATACTGTGATACCATGCAGGGCTAGGAGCCTCCCTGAAACAGCTGGGAATTGTTACCTAGATCCAATATTTTTTATTATTAAATCTTGTTGGCTTGACACATCTACTGATTGAAATGGATGTCTTAGTCTAGGTTACTATTTTTGTCATATGGAATTGAATAAAATGCAGGATGTAATATTATTTCTGAATTGCGTTCCTTGATTACTCTAACAACAGAACAAGATATGAGACTAAGGTCACTCGTGGTAGATTGGTGTCAATGACTTCTAATCATTGCATCTGAAAATCAGAGTAAGGTCGACACCGTATATTCAAATGTTTTTCTAATTTATATTAACAGTGCAAAGGGATAGAATTATTAAAATATCTTTTCCAATGAAAATAAATTTTAAGAGCATTTATCCCAAGGTAGTAGAACTAAAAAAGACACCAAAAAGAAAATTTTGGAGGGGGGAAAACAGACTTTGGAATGACTAATGTTTCCAATTGACTGCTTTCTGAACATTTATCCCATACTGTCTAATGAAAAAGCCTCCTTTTCAGGTTGTTTAAACATCTGCCTAATATTCACGATACACTGCATGATAAAATTTGTGAACAAATTTATCAGGAGCAGTTCAAATTCTAAAATACAAAAAGGAAAAAAATTGACAGCTCGCATCCATTCATTCCAAATGACATAACCTATACGTTTAAACCCATGGTTTTGTTTTGTCTTTTTTTCCAATATCCTCAACTATCAAAGCATGTCTAACTTTAACCAAATTATTTTTTCACATTGGTTTAAATAAAAGTATTTACATTCTTAAGATTAGGCATGTGGTTACGTATCTCCTGCAAAAAAGCTGTATGTTTGAGTAAACTCCAAGCTGTTATATTCCGATGGTGAATGCCTGCTGCATTTAAAACAGACAAAAGATAAATAAAAGAGAAAAATCTGTATTAATCATTTTTCAGTGGCCTTGTTATGCAGATACTGTGTTTTATAAGACGAACCCAAAGAAGGTATGAGTTTCCTCAGGTGACTCAACAACAATGATAGATTTGTGCTTTTCTTCCTCCATGCACGTCCCTGAGCCTTGCTGAGAGAAAACATGATATGCAAAAGAGAAGAAAAGCAAAGGAGAGCTGATAGCTATGGTTCTGTTCAAAACACAAGAGGAAAATTACCTGCTTTCCCCTCCTCCCCCCCCCAAAAAAAGTATGAAAGCAGAATGGTATCTATTTTTAAATACGTATGGGTTATTTTTTTTATCATACGAAGACACTAAAAAATAAAATATGCTACACAGATTAAAATGGCCAAAGTCTGTTGAATTACAGATGTTTAAAAGGATAGCCATGTAGGAACTCTATATATGAACAGAAAAATTGCCTGTTACAATTTTTAAAGGAGAGTGTTCCAGAAAGGCTTTCAAAGTTTTCACTTCCGTTTTCCCCATGAGTTATTAGACAGCATTCATTAAATGATTGAAATAACTTAATTTTTACCCAATTCTTTTTTTTCATTTTGTATATATTAACCCTCAATATATTATCAGTTCCTTTACCTGTTTTTTCCTTTCTCTTCTGGCAAAAGCATTGTTTTCCTAAAGCTGCATTTGTGCTGTTTTTCTGTTGCCTTCAATTTACTTCTCTGCACGTACTCTGTTATTTGGAAGATACTGTAGTTTATTTTTTTCCTTTTTCTCTAATTCTGCAGAGGTCAAAAGAGCTGCCTGTTTTTTACGTCTATGTGTAACACTAGCATAATGAGTGATGAAGTCTTCAGTGATGTGATCAGGTATGTGCATAGCTCACAGGATTTACTGGCAAACGTGCCATTCACACTCCCTCCTGCAGATGAAGGCATGAAGCTCATTAGTTCTGCTGGTAGAGGGCAGCCACAGATGGGCAGGAGGATGGAAGTCCTGATCCTGACTTCACTCTGTCTGCTTTTACACCACTGAAGCTCTACGGCCTTCAGTGGAGATACTCCAGGTTTATTCTGGAGCAAGAGGGACTGCTTCCATGTTCAGGTGTCTTGATTTTCTTTATGCATCTTCAAAACAACGGCTAGCTACACAGTATTTTAAAGTATGTCTAAGCAAAAGCATTCTGGACTTTATTTTTAAAAAGAGGGAAAAGAGAATACATATATTTTAGTACATTCCACGGGATTATCCCAGTTTTAAAGGAGGTCCTGAAAGCTGAATCTAAAAAAATATATGGCTGTGCCCCTTAATATATAACTTGATGCCACCATACAACCATTCAAGTATTCACATAAATCCGTAAAAGAAACTGCAATTTTTATGCATATAAGTGAAAGAATGGGAGACTCTTGCTACAGCTCTGCTACACAAGGTATGCACTCACAGGGAAATGCCTTCCCTTTGCAGATATGAAAGGTATCAGCAGACTTAAGAAAAGAAAAATACATGTTTGTGCGTGTCACCGGACCAACACATAGTACCTTATTTTTTCAAAGGGAGAATGTCTCTATCAATTGACAAAATGACAAATATGAAAGCCAACAGCTTTGGGCTGTGCCACTGACATTTTTAAGGATGTGGGCAAGTTCTTTATTAGACTAATATTTTGCTTAAGAACAAGATACTTCTGGGGCCTCTGGGAATCCCCTTGCAGCATCAGCTAGCACCTTGTAGTATTGGGATGAGTTGCCCCATCAGTAAGATGGGATAACACTTTCGTACCTACCTCACAGGGGTGTTGTGAGGAATAGTTTTGTGTTTGTATAGTGTTTCAAAGATGGAAAATGCTTGGTATTATCACTGAGTTTAGAGACTTTACAGTACAAGTACTATTATTTATTATTTGTACTCCAGTAGTACCTATGAGCTCCAGTCAGGACTGAGAGGCCTTATCCTAAATGTTGTACACTCACCTAGTTGGGACTGATACAAAATTTTACTCAGTAACATTTTTCAATGGAGATATTTCATTATCAAATGCCTATTTGATTACTATAGGGTTTAATTCAATTATTTAGATATTTAAATTGACTATCAGTTTTAGGCTATGGCAGAGAATTATCTGGTATCACAGGTTTTTTTGAGCTTATATTGATTTTCAGAAAAAGTGCACCAATTTTCTATGGATATTCTACAATCAAATCTTGCCATCAGTGGAATTCTACTGTACTTTTTGCTATTAAAGATAAGCATTAAAATACATGTGTGTGTATACATTATTATACACCAATATATAATATATATACCTTAAAACATGTATGTTTTAAATTTCTTTAGCTACTTAGATTAATTTCAAACTGTGTGTGGCATATTTTGCTCAAGAATTGCCCATTTCAGATGCAACTTAAACATCGTTAAATGGTGTTGGCTCTCAACAAAAGACATATTGTTGCTATCATATTTATGAAGGCTTGTAAGGAAAGTGTCTAAGTCTCAAATGTATTAAAAAACCTTCAGTAAGTCATAGAAGTCTACTTAGATTATGTTGAAATAAACTACTACATCAGAATAAGATCACTGTATATAAGTATGTTAAAATGAATAAATAATTCCAAAGGTAATGCTTGCTATCATTTGGATGTTGAACAGAAAGTAATTTGTTTCCAAGACTGGCAAACTATAGTTAATATGTTTTTACAGGTCTCTGATTTACAAGACTGCGTTAAGCAGCCTTTTTAGCATCTGGTCATGTGCTAAATATATTGGCTCAATTAATTCTATTGATAGTCTTGGCTTTTTTATTTGATTTTAAGGAAAGTTTTTGGTTAGTTTTGATGGAATTGTCATCACTGATGTTAGTGTCACTGATTTCACTCAGGCACATCATGGAGTAAACATATGAGCAAGAGTGGGTGAATCTAGTCTAAAGAATGTCTCTTTCTTTTCCTCCTGGGTATTACAGATACCTCTCCATCATCCCATTCCATGCTGGTCACCAGCAAACACACCATAGGTTGTTGTCTTCCTTGTGTATTTATTAGCACTCATGGCTGAGCCAATTTTGTTGAACACTTGGCCCTTGTTCTGCTACAATGCACACTTCATGTGGGACCTATAGAAACACTAACATAAATATCATATTTAAGACAGGCTGCTAATGGAGTAAGTGAACACCTCTGCTGGAAGTTGTGTGTCATTACCTGTTGTGTGTGGCAAATAAAATGGGCACATTTGGTCATCAGGCCACTTTATACTCTCAATGATGTGCTTGATACAGGAGCATTGGTTTGGGTTTTGCTTTTTTAAACAATTGTTGCAAGAGCAGTTGTGAAAAGATACCTTAAAAAGGTGAATGTACATTTTCAGGAGTTTTGCAGGCAGAATTTGATTGGAAGCTGCCTTTTTTCTGCCCATTTTCTATTAAATGACTCTTCCCAACATAATCTTCTAGATAACTTCACAGTCAGAATTTAGTCCTTCACCTAGGTTTTAGTGCCACTATCCCATTCCAAACAGACTTACTAAAACCAAAGGGCTTTATGCTAAGACATTAGCTAATGCATCTAATGGGCAAGAAAATCCATTTTCCTGTGCACTTTTGATATTTTCTTAAAAGAAAATTCAGTTAAATCTTCAAAGAGTTTTTCATGTATCTTGTGTCATTGAATGTGGTAACCTATTCCAATACTTGGCAACAGTCTGGGCCACTCTGCAGTACTTTCCCTTAGACTGAGTAGCCCAGTTCTCCACAGTTTGCCCGAAGTAATGGAATGACATGTGCCAATCAGTATTAGTCATTAAATGGATTTTATTTTTCAATGTGTTATCATTGAAAGTAAGTTATTACAATAGCTGCAATTCCAGCCTCACAGAAGGTAGAGTAAATGAGCCTGGTAGTCTCTGCAGCCTGCAGAATCCCTCTTCTCCAAGCCCTACTGTCCTCATGAAGTAGTTTGCCAGTGTTTCCTCTGTGATAATGTGTCTTCTGATTCTTTTCAGCAAAGTAGTGTTGCTATGTTCATTTCTTTGGTTTCACTGTCTTTCTGTACATGATCATGTTCTTCACATGTTTTCTTTTAAGGCAGTGTTATATTTGCCCAGTACACACATCTGCCCTCGCATTATGTTGAGATTAATTTCTTTTTTGATTTTGGGGCCAGGCCATATTGCCCCCACTCACATCTCCACCTAATTTCGGTTAATTGCTTTCCCTGGGACTATGAGTAAAAGATACTGCATAATGAAGCAAAATTCAGCACTCTGAAACTTTGAAGAATTTTTAAATGTTTGTCCAGCTGTGATTACTGCACACCAACATGTTGAACTCTCGAGTTTATCAACTTCAGCTCTTGGGCCTGTTATACATAAAACTAGTTCCACTCTTAGTTCCTTTATGTCTGAAAACTCTTTCAGGCTGACCCTGATTTTACATACTTTTTAAAAATAGCAGTATATTACTTTTCCCAAAAACCTGTCTCAAAAACCCAGTCATTTAGTGGCTAATGTTTTCCACTCAACAAACAGATTGTAACAAGGAGTAATCAAATTTGGCTAATATTTCAATGGAACAACTCACATAATAATGCTGGAAATAAAGTTCAGATGAGATGGAAGTAAAGCTCAGATGAGCCCAATAAGTAGCTTTTTCTTCACAAGTATCTTTATAAGTAGCTTTACCTGTATATCCCTACTGCTAAATTGAAGAAAAAGAAATCACAGACTGCATGATTAGCAACCAATGTGGAGATCATGGAATAGTGGTGTTAAGCACAAACACAGGCACAGTACCAGAATAAAACACAATAGAAAACACAACAATTTAAGATTCTACCTTTTAAAAATGTACATCATAAGGAAACAGAACCACACCTCTATGCAATTAACAATCATGAGCTTTATTTTTTTACAAGGATTGACTTACCTGAAGTCAAGAGCATCTGAAGGGAGCCAAGCAGCATGTCCCTGGGTTCAGCTTCTTCTCAGACTCAGGAATCACTTTCAAGTTCAGTTGTTAAGGCTGGGGAGCTCCTGAAACCAGAAATATCATCTAGTCCGTGTTAGCATGTATGAATGTTGCAAGTAGATTTTCAGCTTACCCCTGCTCCACAGTCTCAGAAAAAACCAAAATATATTATTAATTCTAAAACTTACCATAGGGCTCCAAAAGAGGAATAAAAATGACCCTTAGCACATCCTGATAAGTGAAGCTATAAAAGGGCTCATCTTTCTTCTGGGCACAGACATTCTAATTTCTACAGAATCACTCCTGATTTACACTAGTATAGGAAGAATCAAAAGGCTGTAGTGACTGCCTCATCCCTTTTTCATCAGAACAAGACACTTGACTCTTTTATTAAATAAATTTATGGTGGAATTCATAAATTTTATGAATTCCATAAAATAAATTCCACAAGTAAATTAATTAAATTCATAAAATGTTCAGTGCACTTTTGCAGTATAAATCACAGTACACTCTGGAACAAGCATGGGATAATCAAAGTGTAACTATGCTTCAGTATGTCTCAGACCTGTTCCTGTTCTAGAGGCCACCTGTCCCAGCAGAAGCTGCATCCATATAATTTCAAACTCTTTCACTCTCTTGGAAGAGGACAGTTACATCCAAAGGGAATATTGAGATTGGCCTTTGTCCCCCAGATCCATCTTGGATATTGAATGGGAGTGTATTTGTCAGCCTGTGTCAAAGCTTCCTGTGAATATGTTGCAGTCTGGTAGGGCAATTCCTGGCTGCCTGCCCTGGTCCTGGTCAGCTCAAGGAGATCATTAAAGCCAATGAGGACAAACATTTCTTTCCTGAGGAGCAAAAGATGCTTTTAGGTGGAGCCATCTTCTATTCTGCTTTTATTGAGCTGTACTTTTGAAGTAACTGGAATGGCCTCTATCAAACCACCCCATTCAGCATCTTTCTCTCTTGCCATGAGGGATTTGACTCATGATATGTGATTTCATAGGTCACATCTCCTGCTCCTGGGAAGCTGGGCTTCTTCCACCAGCTCTAATGTGCAAAACGTGAATCGCTCCTTGTAGGTTTTCTGATTCAGTGAAGCTGCCAGAGCATCTTTTAGCACCTGTTTATTCATTATTTTATCTAGGCATATTATCTAGCCCACTCTTTTTCCAGCAAAAGAATGTTATTCATGGTTATTCAGGAATAATATTTCCTGAATACTTGTGTAGACAGAGTAGTCCCTTAAGTAATGAGTTCAATTAGGCAAAGATACACTATGTAGCAATTCAATAACAAAAGTCCTGGGAGGTAGAGGGAGGAGAGGCTTGCCAATTGCTTACACACAGTATGCTGGATGACAACTAAAGGCTCCGTGCTGTGGCATATTTGGCACATGCTGGCCTTCAGTTATGCCTAGCAACTCCCAAGGTTTGAGCAGTTCCTTACTAGGGTTTTAATCAAGGAAAAAAGTAGCATGGTGTGCAAATTAGTAAGACAACAGGCTCCATTTGAAATCTCTTTGGGGATGTTCATTCTTACAGAATACCAGCATCCAAGAAAATCAATTTATCTTCCATTTTTTTTCCCTAAAAAAATGTCAATAGACAGTTTAATTTAGCTATTCACTACCCTGAGCACAGGGTATTTGATTCAGAACTGTAACTTTAAAAAAACACTCTCAAAACTTGGAATGCACAAAATTTGACAGATTTGAATTAGGAATTACAATGGATTCAGCATTTGGTCTGCATTTCTCATTCCCATTGTTAGAACATTTAAATATTTAATCTAAGAAGATCAGTTAGCTGCTTTTTAAATGGGCTAAACATTCTACCAGGTACTTGAAAAAACATACCTTCACTTTTGAGTGTATATTCTTTTGAGAGAATAATACATTGCAAAACTGCCTGGAAATCTTCTTTGGCTCTGCTTGTAGTCTAGTGAGATTATTCTTCTCAGTTTCCATTTCAAGTTCCTTTTGAGGAGCCTGCCCTGTAAAATGTTGCTCATTTTTGGAGAAAATTCCTGCAAGATTTAAAACCTACTTCAAGTGAATATAATGACTATTCAAATGAAAACAACCCAGAACCTAGCAACACTACACGAAAATAATATGGAATTAGGGGATTCTTATGCCAATACCTCTGAGTCATCTGCTTTTCAGGCTCCTGGTTTTGTGATAGCAATGAGATTCTGCCTGCCAGAGCATTAAGCATTCTTCTCCAGTTTCTGAGGAGGTGACTGCCAGTCAAACCTCTTGACTGCTGCTGGGGTTAAGTCTTCAGAGTCTTGAGATATTGATAGAGATTTCTTGGCATGGATTTTTATGGAAAATGTTAAAATGCAAAGTTTCCCTCAAATGCTTCAAACGAATTACGTTATTACAGTAGTCAAGCCACAGAAGCAAAGGACAACGTTGGGTAATTAAATAAGAACCAAAAGTAGATTTCAGCTGCTGAAGTCATGCCACAGCTTTAGAATCAGGGCTGATAGGCCATTCATGGTCTACAAAGGTTAAAACTTGCCCACTGGGTTTGGATTTCCGAGCCATACTATACCTGACTGCTCATTGACCCAGTAAAAGCAAGACCCTAACAGAGTCCTGGAAAACAGAAAAAAGCCCCTGTTTCTCCATTGCAAGACAGAGATTTGACTGTTCTCCCGAGCACTTAAAGTTGATGTACTATAGTTTTCATGATTAGAGCATTACAGTAGAGCTGAAACTCTGCCAGGGATTTCAATATGGATTTTTTGTGCTTTGTTTTTAACTCATCTATATGCCAGTTCATTAACTTGAGGTAAGCTTTTCTCAGCTTGTATTTGACTTCTGCTATCATTATTCTTATAACTGGCTCCTGTCCATGCTATTTTGTACACAGGCAAGTTGTACTGTTCTGTTCACAGGATGTATTACTCAATAACTAGTTGTAATGTAACTGAAAGCATTCAGAGAAATCACAAACCCATCACATTGCTGCTTTTATTTGTTAAGATGTCAGATACTGTACTCCTTTAAATTCTTACCTTTGGCTGAAAGGGGTAGATTTGTCTCCATTTTTTTCTTTTCATGTACACCTATAAGTAGGGCACAGCCACTAAAATGACCATGTACTTGGTAGCTGCTTCTTTGTTCTAAAACCAAACTCTCACTATCTTGTGCCTGAAGTTTGTATTTATCCCAGAGTGGTTTAACTACATTATATAGTCCTCCATCAGTTATTTTGTGGTTTGTGTGTAGGAACTGGAACAACAGGTTTTTTCTTCTCAGAATGATTCAGAGATTTTAGTCACTTATTAAAATGTTGCTACCAAAATGACCAGAAATGGTTGGTTTGAGTTGCAGCAAAAGCTGGAGGCAATAACTGGCATAAAGTGATGCAGTTACTACAAACTGGCATAAAGTGATGCAGCCTTACTACAGCACAAAAATAACTAAGCAGGAGACAGGAAATTGTCTCAAGGGAAGGAAGGAAGGAAGGAAGGAAGGAAGGAAGGAAGGAGGAAGGAAGGACGGAAGGAAGGAAGGAAGGAAGGAAGGAAGGAAGGAAGAAGGGAAGCAGGAGGACGAAGGAGGAATGAAGGAGTAGGAAGGAAGGAAGGAAGGAATGACGGAGGAATAGGACGGAAGGAAGGAAGGCAGGAAGTAAGGAAGGAATGAGGACGGAAGGAAGGATGAAGGCAGTAAGGAAGGAAGTACTGAAGGAAGGAAGAGGAAGGCAGGAGAAGAGTGACAAAGCTAACTGAAATGTGCATTTAGGAAAAAAATCTCTTTGTATATAATGTCTTCAAAGAATACAAGACAAAGGTAATACTCAGTGCATATATATTTTGTGCAGACTGCAGGCTTTTCATTAACTGTTTGATTTTCTTATATGCTTTCAGACAAACCTTATCTACAATTTATTCCTTGTCTTCAGTATTTCACACTCTGAAAATCACTCATTTTTTATTATCAGCCCTGGTTTTGCCTCAACATCAAACTTTAAAGCTCTAATTGCTCCATTGACTGCCATAAATGCTGTCCTATTGCAAGTTACAGTAGTACAGCAACAAATTCCATTGGCCCCTTCTGAATATAGAAAATGCATCTCAGCTGAATAAAGCTTTTATCGAGGATCATCTCCAGCCTGTGTTCTGATACCATAAAATTGGCCTTTCAGCCCTACTGGAGGCTCAACTGTTGCTGTTTATGGATGTGTTGTAATTTGGCTTTATTTTCTTTGAAGAAACTTACTGAAGAAAAGTTTTGAAACACTGTTGAACAGATTCAGGGCAGACCACTGGAGCCCAGAGAGCCATTGCAGATCTGCTCGGCTTGTATCTTTCAGAGACCAAAAGGCTGAATGAAAGGCTTGGAAGAAGACAGCCACGCCTGAAGGGTGATGGAAAAAATATCATAGGGGTGTGGGAAACCCAGCAGACTTTTCTGCTTCTCAGTTAGAGGACTGGCTGGGATGATGGTCACACCTGAAAGGTTGCTGTAGGCAGAGAATTGAATGTAACACAGATGATTTTGCTCTCTAGCTCCCCTGAGGGCATTTTTCTACTTTAAACTCATTGTTCAAATAAAAGCTTTTATCACAATAAAAATTAGCTTTCCTGAGCTGGAGTGGGGAAGAGGAGGAAGTAGGACTGCACCAAAGCTGTAGTTGAAACAGAGCCTCATGACTTTTTCTATATGTTCATCATGGCAGCTTCCTTAGGCCACCACCAGCTCTAACAAATGTTCTCTTCCCTCATCCATTCAGCCAGCATACAAACACAGCCAGAATCTTCTTCTGAACTGTTTTGAGCCTCTGCAGCTCCAAGTGTCCGCACATGCAGGGTAATGAGATGATGAGGAAAGCTTGCTCCTGTCCTAGAGAACAGGGTGGTGAAGGAGATCTGAGGTAGTAAAGCAAATGTAAGGAATATCTATCCCCATCAGCTGGCATGGCCCATGCTTGGGCAGGAGGTGAAGGCACTTCTTCCAGCACACAGCTCATTGCAGTTAACTGCCTCCAGGCTGATTTCTGACTTTCTGAAATTGTTTGAAACTAATCAGGAACTATCACTGATGGAGAGCAACTCCTATAGATCTTCCCCCCATGCAGAATGGACTGTCGCTGAGCTTGTAGCTGCATTTGCTTTTATATGGCAGCAAACATAATTTAAAATAGTGATCACATCCATAGCTGAGGAGGGGGGAGCAGGATGTTGGGAGAAGCTCATGCATGTCACCTCTAAGTCTCCCTGGGTCTGGATTAGCTTCTTTGGAGGTGTGATTCATATTGTTGTTATTCCCTCCTGGATGGAATAGTGAGAATTTAAAAAGTTTGCAATTGGATTAAATGAAAATATTCATTCTGGACAGAAGGAATGGATTTACTTATGGGCATTGGTCAACCCTGCTCTTGCACATGTGCAATCATATTTTTTTACCTGTATTCAAATCACAATGATAGATTTAAAAATGTATTTAAAGAAAGAGCAAATAACTGTTTACCTACCCAATTTCTGAAATACCTGTATTCTCTACAATGATGGCCTGTGTTTTCCTGAGCCACTAACATCTGAATTCACTTGTCCTGGTTTTGCTTTCTTCTGTACCCCTTGCTTATGCCACTTTTAGGAATGATCTGCCTATCTAATGCTACCAAGCTCCTAAAGATGTGCACATTTTCAACTCTCCTCCCCCATGCTTTTTTCCCCCTTTGGTTACTTCCACAGCTTGTGAACCATTATAACTCCACTTCTACTGGTTTAATTAAATTTACCTATGGAAAACAAAGACATGAGATCTGGAAGTCAGGGAGCTCAGGGACACAAGGTGGTCTGTTACTGAATAAAGTGATGCTTGAGAGGTGCTATTCTTTATGCATCATCATGATCATCAGATAAGGAAGAATCATATGACACATTGCAAGAATGCTTTGAGGAAAGTGAAATTCTAATCCTTTCCCAACATAATCATAATGATGTAAATGTATCCCTTTATGTGGTGTAAAATTGATTTTTCCTTCCTGTTAACAGCTGTACAATTTCTGTTCTGCACACATTTTTCTTCAAAACTGCCTGGTTCCCTCTGAGTACATTATTGTTCTTTCCCTCATCCCTTCCTTAAACTCATTCATTTTTTATTTATTTTATTTGCCATCCTGACCCTTGGTAAGGTTAAAATGATTATTCAGCAGTTGTGCACTGTTGAATTACCTGGCCTTTGTTCCGTGGTCTATTTTGTTGTTAGTGTATTCCATAGACGCCTTTGACTCAATTATCTCTGATATTGTTAATCTCTGGGCTACTCAAGATGAATTCCCAAACTGTATAAAGATGACATTGGTCTATTCTATTCTTAAAAGACTAATTCTTTTGACAGAAATCCAGGAAACTTCAATCTGTGAATGAATAAGGTAAAAAGGACAGAGCAATGATGTGATACTTTTTATCACACTGACATTGTAACTTGACTCTATTATAACTTCTCTTAGGAATCTGATATCCTAGTCCAATAAAAAGTATGGCAGCCTTTATTTTATGTAACAAAAATCGAGCTTGTTCATGTACACTGCTGGACCTTAGCTGTCAGAGTGTGTTCAAAGGAGTGCAAAGGGCTGTGCTCTGTTCTCAGAAATAACTTGTGTGCTTAGAAACTTAAGGAGTCCCAGAGATGTCCCACGATAGGAGGATATTTTACTGATTTACTGCCTTGATAGGGGAGGGGGCGAACTATTGTGCTGCAGAGTTCTCACGGGAAGGCAGGAGTGCTGAAATAGGTGTCTCACAAACTCACTGGACTTTTGCAGCTCTTGAACTGAAGAAAAGCCCGAGGTTTGCTTCAGAGGTGCAGTGTAAGGCCTCAACAGACAATTGGGCACATGTGTTTGGATCCAAAATGCCGAGAGCAGCACCCATCAGGACCTTGGGGGAGGTGGCCACCCATAAGTACTGCCTGCTTACAGCACTGAACACACCCTAATAATTTTACACTATAAAGCTAAAGTACATGAAAATTTGGTAAAAGAAGGATTTTTCCATTTGGTCTCTGATCTCATTGTGGATTTAATACCATAATTCTAATGCTAATGTGAATGGTAATAGTTTAAGCCCACACCTCACTTTTCTCCTGCTTTTCTGGCATTGCACTCCTCAACAGCCTCATAGATATCATTCCTGCCTATTCTATGTTTACCTGCCACATCTCTCCCTAATCCCTGTCTGCCAACTCACATCCCCCTAAATTTGGACACCATATTCAAACTTCACACCTGCTTTTATTCTAGAATATCTCTTTCCCTTGGCTTCACTCACACTAGTCCAGGAGAAGTCAGTTCCTTAGACCAAGATCCATCCAGTTGCAGAGCTTCCCACTGGATCTTCTGAGTGAACTAGTTATGCCTTTAGCCTGATTAGGTGGCTCAGATAGGACTTAGATACATGGAATGAAGGAGATTATTCAAAAAGGAGGATTAGACAGATAATAGCTAAATTGGCAGGGAAGCTAATCCTGTGCATGTGCAAGAGGGACAACTAGCTGTCAAGAGACTTTTCCCTCCCTCATCTGTGTGGCTGCTGGGATAGGTGGAGAGGTGGAAACAAGGCAAGGTGGGTGTGTGGAAACAAGTGGAGTTTAGGTGTAGCTCCAACAGCTCTGAGTCCCACTGTTGGCCTTCACAGCTCTCCTAAAATGGGAGTGAGCCAAACCATTGAGAAAAGGATACAGATCCTGGGCTAAGAGCCATCAGCCAACTTTCAGGATTCAAAAAATAGATTGGTATGAAACATAGATGTGTATCCATATGACGTTACAAGATACTTTATGTCTGTACAGCTGCTCCATCTGTCTGAAACAAATTTACTGGGCTATTATAAAATAGCTATTTCCAATGCAAGCACGAAACCAGCCAGGGATCTCTTCTCTTCTCTTTCTTTTCTATCTCTCTTCTCTTCTCTTTCTCTTCTATCTTCTCTTATCTTCTCTTCTCTGTCTATTCTCTTCTATTCTCTTCTCTTATCTTACTATATATATAATTCTCTTCTCTAAATCTATTCTATCGTATCTTAACTCTTACTTACTTATCTCTATCTTTCTCTATTCTGCTTATCTTATATTCTCTCTTCTATCTCTCTCTTCTTCTTTCTCTTCTATTGATATTATTCTCTTCTATTATCTTCTCGTTATCCTAGCTCTATCTCTATCTTACTATTTCTCTTCTCTTCTCTTCTCCTGCCTT
Source organism: Serinus canaria (assembly GCF_022539315.1). Lineage (NCBI taxonomy): Eukaryota > Metazoa > Chordata > Aves > Passeriformes > Fringillidae > Serinus > Serinus canaria. The sequence goes on along the minus strand of NC_066315.1, from coordinate 58,767,994 downwards.
ATCTCTATCTAATTCTCTTCTCTTCTCTTCACGTGATATTCTATTATCTGCTATCTATATTCGTCGTCTCTCTCTTCTATTATCTTTCTCATATCTTGTCTTCTCTTCTCTTCTATCTTCTCTTCTCTTCTCTCTATTCTCTATCCTTCTCGTCTTCTTTCTCCTCTATCTTCTTTCTTCTCTTCTCTTCTCTTCTCTTCTCTCTCTTTCTTCTCTTCTGTTCTTCGCTTCTCTTATCTCTTCTCTTCTCTTCCTTCCCCTCCACTCTTTTCTCTTCTCCAGCCGTAGATGTGATAATGATATCATTAATATAGAAAAAATTTATGTTTGATCATAGGTACCCAAATCATTGACTTTCAATTGGGCTAGAACGTTGGGACTTGAGTTCGACGAAAGGATCATTGTCTAATTTTTTTGTTGTTGTTCTTTTTGGGTGTTTTTTTGTTGTTTGTTTTGTTTTGTTTTGTTTTGTTTTGTTTTGTTTTGTTTTGTTTTGTTTTGTTTTGTTTTGTTTTTAAGACTTTTCACCTCTCTGTCTTTGACTATAGTCTCAATTTATTTAGTGTGACTTCTTTACCAGCTGTTCTGGCAGGGTACTGCAGATTTTATATGTCTAATATCTCTTCATTTGTAGTTTTAGGAATTAACATGATTTGGTTCTCATAATTCAATGAGATCTGATCTTAGCCCTCCTTTACTCATCTTACTTTTTTCCTTTCAAAGGATGAAGTGTATTTTGTTTTGAAATATTCTCTGCATTATTCAATCCTACTTACCTTCAAATATTCTTAAACTACCACACAAAATCATATTTGTTAATTTTTTTTGTCTTTGGCTATTAACTAACTTGCAAGTGCAGAAGTCTTAGGTATCAGCTGTGGTATTTTCTTTTTATTGGCAATTCTTTTTCATATAGCTGACCATTTTACATAAGCAAAGAAGAGCTAAAAAACCTGATATTTCACTCTAAATTTTTAGTTTATTCTAACTGAAACAATATGTGCAGTTTGAATTTACATACTTCCATATGAGAAGATTCTGGAAAAATTAACATTTTATGAATTTCTTTACATTTTTATTACTATTCATTTCAGGGCAATGGATCTAATTCAGAGTATTTTAACATTTCAGCTGGCTTGAAATGAAGTTCCTGTTTTGAAATCCATCCCCCACAGATCAAAACTTCACCTTTAACTTGCAAGGCCATGCACATTTTGTCTACATGCAGACTTGGTGAGATAACCAGTGGCACTGGGAATGCAATAATGAAGTGAGATAATCTCTCTTTCCACTTACTTGTGGCCTTACTTTTGTGTTGTCCTTAAGGGAAGTCAACAACTTGATAAATCATCACAACTCTTCCTATATCACCTTTTTTGTGTCCTAATCATGTTGAATTCTCTTTAAATTGTGACAGAATTGCAAACTGGAGTGAGATCCTTGCATAGAGATGGTTTTTAAAATGTAAGCATGATGGTTTCAAATTTAAAATATGTGCCAAATGAAGCACATTAGGTTGCACTCCTTATGAGTCTCATTTACTTCTTTGCCATTTTTTCTAAATTACAAGGTCTTTGCTCATTCAAGAAATAAATACATCTAATTATTGTGATGTGGAGAAAAGAGCTTCCATTTTTGAAGTTATCCTGACTGACAATAAAACAGCAGTTCTGCTCAGAGAAAATAGCCAAAAGCATTGTAATTATTCTGCTATTGCATTTTCTATGTGCTTGGTTTTGAACTGTAATTATTTACTTCGTTTTTAGACTTGCCTATATTTACCCATGGTCAGACTTTTCTGCTTTTGTTTGACTCACATTACATCTAAACATTACTGAAAATATAAACACAACTGTGCTTCAATTACTATTTTCCTTCTTCCCTAATCAGGCTTTTTTCTTCCTTATTTTTTGTGGCTATTATTTGCTCCCCTTTACCTACTCTAGACTGTTTCAGTATTTCCTCTTTGTCTCCACGCAGCCCCATGTCAGTCTCTTTTTGCTGTGTCCACTTCCACATAACTGTGGGCTGCCAAACAGTCTTCCTTCACTTCCTCCTACTTTTGTCTTAGAGCCACTGAGCTGGCAAAATCACAGGAGCCCACCCATTGACTGCAGAGAGAAGCAGGTCAGCTCTCTCCACTCTCCATGCTTTGATCCTGTATGAGAGGAAAGAAGGGAAAAAAGCTCCAATGAGCTCCTTCTTTGTGCTTCTTCTGTGTCCTGTGTCCTCTGTCTGCCTCAGTTTTGCAACCTCCTTGAAGTATAGCTTTGCTTGGGTCATTGAGAGAGGAAAAATACTGTTTTTAATGCATTCACACGTTTCAGTGAGACCATTAGTCTTGGGGTGGGTTGTTTTGGGATTTTCCCTACTGTTTCTAAACCAGTATTTAAGTAATACAGTATGAGGGAAGTTAGAGACTTTATTACTATTCAGAAAGCTTAAAACATTCCCATCCACATGCAAAAACATTAAACTTGTAGTTCTTTTATCAAAAGCCAGAGATGCATCTATGCTGGTGCTGAACAAGTCAGCCCAAGGGAGGAAAAGATTAATCAATAAATTTTTCAAAACTGACTGAACTCCACAGGGTACAGGACTGAAATGAAAAATATTTTCTGATCTCCATACTCGCTATACAGGAGATAAAGCAATAAGGAAGAGCAGCTATGAAAGATAATAAAGCTTTGGGGGAAAAAATGGATGAACTAGTACACTTAAGCCCCACATGAAGTGTTGGAGTAGTTGGTATGCCTGAAAATGCTTAGGGCATAGCTGAGGGCTCAGACCCAGAAGGATTTTTTTACAAGCTGGCTGAAAGAGTTATTGATACAAGCCAATTTAGCTGCCCCAGTTGTGCTGGCATCTGTCAGGAGCTCTCTTGCTAAATAAACTTCTCCCTTCCTGTGTACTGTGCTGGTGGGTTGTGTTATTGTTTTTGTAATAAAGAGGCTCCTTAAAACATCTAGAATTGCTTCTAATCTGAATTACCAAAGTTCTACTCTGGGAATATATATCCAGATTACACTTTGTTACTTTTGCAGAGGAGACAGATGTTCATGGCTGTGAAACAGATCTTTCAATATATTGGTTTTCTCCTCGTGCAGTTCACTACTCAGCCAGACTTTGGGTACAAGGCAAGAGGCATATGGACAGATTTTAACTCCTGATGAAGCAAGCATGTTTACACAGGATCAGTGAAAGTGAGATTTCTGTATTTTCAGGAATGCAGAAGTTAATAAATAAAAAATCATCCTCTTAGAACACTTCATGATGGAGCAGCAAAATGTGGAATTAAAACATCCTATGACATAGTGGTTACATTTCTTTATGTGATACCTTTATTTAATTCCTAAAGGTTCAGAGGTAAAATCCATACCATCATTCAAGGATGAAAAGAAGTCACTTCTCATATCATCATTTCATGACTGAATTTTAGATACCTGAGACTTCAGCAAGCAAATCAAGAACCAAGACCTCTTGACCCATATATTCCAATAATAATTGCTGTGTGCAGCTTTTTTTTTCTTTTTTTTTAAATTGGATATGCTTATGTGCACATGGAAATATATATGTATTCCAATTGACTAAAGGCTTTTTACACATGAATATGACATTTATATTAGGAATATGGAAACCTTCTGAAGTACCTGCCAAAAGAATTAGAAGAGGGACAAAGCCAGACATCCTAACTCTTTTCTTTCTATTTCGTAGAGTGTCTCCTCAGTCTTGTACTGCAGTTTAGTAATGAGGAGTAACTGACAGCTAGGATTTACACTATAATGGTATTATGATAATTGTATCATGTCACCTCTTATTCATCTGCCTCATAAACAGCCCTAATCTCTTCCCATGTGGAATTATTTCCAAACGTCTGATCACTTGCCTGTAAGTCCTTCCAGTTTATTGTATTTTTGCCCTGCTTTGTGAGAAGTGCTGACAAACAGTAAGCAGGATCAAAGCTGAAGGGAAGCTATTAATTTGTAGGATCATATGAAAAATGCCTTCTAGAAAGTGTCTTCTATTCCATCTCTTAATACTTCCTAAAACACTGTGGATTTGTTTGTGGTGGTTTCATGTTCATTTTTAACTTGCTGCTGCCTATTGAGCAGATGGCTTCATTTGAGCCACACACAAGGATGTCAAGGTCTTTTTCTTGAATGTTTACAGCTAATTTAGAAAAGTCCAAAACTCCCACTGAAGTCAATGGGGAAAATCAACAAGAACTGTTGAGGAAAGGCTCAGAGGCTGTCAGGATGTTACAATCTAACAATCTTCAGTATAATTTGGAAAACAAAAAAAAAGAAGGCAGATTCCTGTTCTGAGATACAAACATATTAAAATGATAGTGCTAATATCTTTCTTTTGGTAAAACTGGATGTATGTGATGTAGATATCCATTTCTTATAAGAGGGATAACATAGTTAGAGAATTAAGCATTACAAATAGGTCACAAAATTGTTTCCTCATTCCACAGACCAGAATGATGCAGAACAAAATTTCCACAGCTGGATGTTTCAGCATTCTTCTGGAGGCACATGGAGGCATTGGCGTTTAGCATAACTGAGAATCACACTTCATTTTGGTGACTTTGCATGGAAGCAGGATCCATTTTAGTTATTTAGCTTTTGAGCTGAATAATTTTTGTTTTCCCCTGGGTCTAATGGTAATGCTGCTGAGGCCAATGACTCCTTCACACAAACCAAGGAAAAGTGACAGAGCAGCCCAGCAGTAGGAGCAGGACCATGAATTGGGCTGTTCCCATTACTCAACTCCTTCTCCAGAGAAGCACACATGGAAGATGTACAAGAGCACAGGACATATTTCATATTTTAAATCTAGAAGTACAGGGCGTAAAGAGCTATATGTTAGCTCAGCTTCAGTGGTGGGAAACAGGTACTAATTGGGTGCTACACCTGATGTTTGACACCTCTGTGGTCTTGGCTTAACTAGATGAATGAAGGCATCTACAACAGGGGACTTTACAATCCTGCCCTGAGTTAATAAAGGACCAACAGTGTGTGAAGAGCTCTAGATATATGCATGTCCTTGGCATTGCTGACCACATATGCAGCTGAAACTCCTGTAAGATGTCAGTAATATTTCAGAAGCTCATGCAGTTCTTATATGAACTCCCTTTAGCACTTTAATAGAAAGCATATTGCTCTCTGTCAAACTCTATTTTTATTCTTGTATCCTGGTGTTTGGTCCCTGCATTTCATTACATTTCACAAGAACTATTTCTTTCTGTAATGTTTTTCCATGGCAATATAAATCTATTCAAAGTGGTAAGTGGAACCTGCATGAACCTAAATTTTTTGTGAAATTAATATTATCTATGCAGTTAAAATATTACTTTCATGCATTATTGCAGTTTTTGTTGTGCAGGTACAAATTGAAGTTGTTTGTTGGAAATAATTTGGCATGGCAATAAAGTCCTTTTCTTTCTTTAGCTACCTTACAAGTAATTATGCAGATTGCTTAAATAACAACTACTTATATGCATTATATGCTAAAACAGATCTTTTCTTTGAAGTCCATTAGGGAATTAGAGAAAACCATTTCAGTTACTGATTCTGTTCTATGAGTTGAATAATTTGACAGTTTTCTTCTTGCAAGCTTGTATGTTCATAGATAACTGTTCATCTCTAGTGTGGGTATTTTTCCTGTCAAAATGTTTCTTTCGAAATGGGAATTTACTTAGGGAAAAATGGGGAATTCCATGTCCAGCTGCCATGGGTCAGTAAACACTTAAAGAAAAGAAAACATTTCTGTGAGGTTTCTTATATTGACTCGGCTAGATTGGGAGAAATCCTCCAAAATCTTATTAAGGGTAAGAAAAAAATCCAACATGTCAACTTTTCAGACCAAAAAATTCCATCAATAATTAAAACATATGTGAACCGACAGTAGCTCAGTGACAAAACTGCAGCTGCATGATACAGCTGGGTTCCAAATGATCAGGAGGCTACTGAGAAAGATTTTGTCTAGCTCCTCTGGTTGTCTCTTGAGTAAGAGTCTCACAGATCAGTCTGTCCACTCCCTTACACATAGTAGTGCTGTCTAAACTAAGAAAAAGAAGCGTCAGGAAATGTTAAACAGTGGATTGAAGTCATGATAACTTTTTTTTGAATGCTGGCACCTAAAGAAACCAGATGGAAAAATCTGATCTGGCTGTGGTCAGTCCAAGAGATAGTGAACACGCTTGTTTGGATTCATATTTCTGGCCAAGATGACAAGAAGTAGCATTTAGTGGGACATGAGAGGCTTGATCCTGTCTCCTGTACATATGTATTAGTGCCATCTGAGATTCCCTCAGGTATTCCACCTGATGCCCCTGGCCCACCACTGCAGCAAGGTTAAGACTTCTTCTAGTCCTATATCACATTTGCTGGGCCCATGCAGAGGCCTTAGGCACCAGTTCTCTTGTTTTAGGAAAGTGAAATGTGCACAAGGTGATGACTGGAGCATCTCTTTCCTCATCCAGTATTACATATAGATAAACTATGTGCAGTTTTTGGTATGTGTGCATTTTGCAGTGTGTTTTATGCAAAGGACTGTAGGTGAGACGTAGCTGAGGAACGTTCTGGGTGACAATAAGCTAAACCACCACAGCTGGTTTTGCAGCGAAGAATTCAGAGCTTCTTTTGCTGCTTAGGACGGCGAAAGTGGTGGGGGTTTTTAAAAATTGTTTTAAAGAAGTACTGGATAGCAACAGCTCAGACCATTACACAATAACAATGCTGCAACACACAAACATTCTTTTTAACAAGGGGTCAAGGTATTAATTTTTAATTAGGGAAGAGAAAGATTAACAGTTTACAATACTCCTATGTGTTCTTCATTTGGCTAGGCCCTCGGTTAATTATAAGTCTAGGGAAAAAACAATATCCCCTCACACAAAGACCATATCATTATCACTAATTATTCACATATTTTATAATATCTACATTCAGGAGGAAATAGAGGGCTAAACTGAAACATGGATTCAGTACAAACAAATATTAGTTTTATTTAAAGAGACAATATTCTCCAGTGGCTAGACCCAATCCTATTGACTGCTTCCTGTGTTTCAGTCAAAACTCTCATGTCTCCCATGAATCTCAAGCTTTAATTTCTAGTCAAGGTATTAATTAAGCCAGATTGACTTCAACTGTCTGTTGAATACAAGTTTCATCTGCCTCATGTAACGGCTTTGAAAGGGCTGGTCCTGTGATCCTCTGTCTTCATCAGCTCTTTGGACCTATGACCTGTTCAGAAAAGTGTACAAAACTTAGAAGGCACCAGTGGATGCTTGAGTAAAGGTGTTGATTGGTACCCCATTTGTCAGGACCCTGCTTCCTTACAGCTCCTCCAGCATAAGTGCTTCCTGATCTATGCTGCTGATGGTCAGGCTGGGCAGGTGATTGTTGCTTGGCATCTTTAAACTCCTAATTCTAGGTATTCTTTTTTCTTTTCTCCATTTTTTTTTTTTTTTTAGCCTCCAACAATCTTGCTCTGTATCTAAATGTTTGCTATCTAATCATCTGATTTTTGGCCAGGACTTCAATGGTTCCTTGCTGACAGTTTCCAAGGCTGCAGAAAGCTGCCAAGGGGGTCATTAGCACAAATCCATAAACATCTGCTGTGAAAGGGAGTTTTTTTGCCAAAGATAGTAAAATTGGGAAGCAAGTAAAGCTGCCCCAAAGAAGTCAAGGGAAGCAGCACTTCATCTGTAAATGAAATCAAGCTCTTTTGGGAACAAGGACTTTTCCTTCTGTGCTCACATTGATGGTTCAGCACTCTGGTGCCTGAGCAACATCCTGGAAACTGGAGCTGAAGTAGGAGGGATGTGCTTCTGAAAGAAGAAAGATAAGAACTTAACATCCCTTCAGCAAGATGTACAAGGATGTACAAGGGCATACATTTATACATACATACATACTTTACATACTGATTAGGGTGCAGTCATTTATACATGTTGAGTTTTATACAGCTCGTCTGCCCATTGCATACTGCCAAATGTCAGGTGGTGATGGTACATAAATGCTCTGGTAGAGTGAATTTGATATCCTTTCTTTTCCTCTTTTTCTCTTACCTGCTAAATCTGTATGTGTTAAATGTACACAGATGCTTGTGTCTAATCCATGAACTATGTGCTAGGGAAGAAAAGGATTAGACTGATTTCTATGTGACTGGGATGTCACACAAATGAGTACCAGATCAGTGCTCAAGTCAGCTCCCCCAGGTGAAAGACAAAACTTTTTATCCACTCATGTAGCACCCAGTGACTTACTGGGAAAGGAAGTGAATTTGGAGAAAATTCTCTGCAGGTTAAGTATATTCTGTTATAGATGAAGCACAAAACTAAAGATTATGGACATCTGAACACGTCTGATGCCCCTCAAAACAGCCTTCTAACTGCACAAGAGATCCTACTCACTGCCAGAAACACAAAGATCACAGAGGACATGAGAGAGGATGAGATAAAAATATCTATGATGGACCACTTTGCAAGAACACTGAACAATGGCCTCATTCAGTACATGTGGATGTACCTTCAAGCACAAACTAATGAACAATTAAGTGATGTGTTCTAAGGGAATGTTAGCTGGCAAATAATATTTTTCAAAAAATTTTTTTCAGAAAACAGCATACTAAAATATTTAGCTTTATGGATCACCATTGCTGCTGTTTCTTTTCTGTGTAAATAAGGATGATAGGAAGCCTAGAAAACAGCATCATGTATTTAAAGATATTTCCAGTACTTACAGCTGGAATTCCCCATGCAAGATCACTGTACTGAAGTGGAGGATGACCTAAATCAAGCTTTCCACTCACTTCCAAGAGACATACCAAATAAATATTTTGGACTCTTGTGTTATTTTCTGCCAAAGATTCTATAGAATTATCTATGCAATTGCATAGGATATAATTATATAAGCAAAAATATATTGATTGTATAATTATACAGAATGCAGAATAATAAATAAGAATAATTGGGCCTTAAGAAATTATGAGAATGTTATGAAATTCTTTTAGCTAGTCTCTAGTGAGGGATGGTCTCTCTCTGTGGTATAAAGATACTACTACCAGTTGTGCACAATTTTGCTGAACTTTTAATCAAAGATTTACACCATGAAGAATTGCGAGGAGGTGGGATTTTTTGTTTGCTCACTGCAAAAATATTTCTGTTGCTTCTAAAAATGAGTTTAAGGAAAACACATCGCTTTGCCCATATTAACTGGGAGTAGGATTCTTTCACTAAGATGTTCTTATGCTCTCCTGGCTGGGAACAGAGATTTGAGGCTTGATGTGGCATTGCACAATTTTCTTTCAGCGGTGTTTCTTTTGTCATTATTGCACATTAAGTGCCCAGTTTTGGCCCATTACATGTCTTTAGAAAAGGTCTGTCTTCATATGCTCTTCACAGGCTTGTCAGGCTGGCTGCTGCCTTTGTGAAAGGGCATTTTTACAGTGAATGTGCTCTAGGTTTTTACAGGTGTTCTTCCTGGGTCCTTTGGTACCAAAATTGAAATCAGGCACATCTCCTCTTGCCCTTTCATGCCCTTCTCATGTACAAAGGAAAAAAAATGCCTGAGTGGAATAAAAGGGGGAATGAACAAGTCCTAGACTAGAACGCTAAAGATGAAATAGGGTAAGGATCTGAAAGGCTGGACTGTCAGGCCTTGGGGAACACTGACTGAGAGAGCAGGGGAGTCTGGCATTCAGACTGAGGGCAGAAAGGATGCTTGAGACTTAGTAACCAATTCAGAGGCAGGACAGAGGAGGGCATTCCCCCCCCCTCCCCATAACCTGGGAGACTAAAATTAGCATGTCAGAGGTGAAGGTTAGCATGGGAAGAAGAGGTGTGAAGAGTCTAATAGAGTTGCCTGACATTAGCTAAGCCAGGAGTTTTAAGAAAAATACACTGTGCTCAGTGTAACTAAATGGCCTCATAAAGTGTACAGAGCTGCATTGAGACTGTGGGAATTTGGAGGTCAAACGATGATGCCATTTTTGTCTTGCTTTATTAGACTAATAGAGAAAGGCTGAGATTTTGGTTGGTTTGTTTGGTTTTTCCTTTGTGCAACTTTGAAAGGGAATTAATCCTTCTTTTTTTTTTTTTCACTCTGACAAGCATAAAAAGAATTCTGTTCTTCAAAGTGCAAGCATTTATGAGGACTCAGTGAAAGCAAGAGCCTGAAAAGCCTAGGAACACTTACAGTGCTTGCCTTGGAGCATGTGTTACACCCTGCATGATACTAACCACCTAGAGGACTGGTGTAGCACAGCACACGCAGTGATACCCTGCAGTGTGGTCGCTTCTGATATTTATACAGCCTAGAAAACACAGAGACTCAAGGGAGAAATGATCTCACAATATAAATACTTTCTGGTAGAATAAGGAGCAATGGCCTGAAACTAAGAGAGGAAACATTTCGACTTGCTATTAGAAAAATGTCCTTAATGGTGAGAGCAATTGGGCAGAAGAACAGATTACAATGAGAAGAGATCAAGGAACTGCTGCTATTTTAGATTACATTAGGCTGAGAATAATACCAAAAGCCAACAACACCTGTGGAAGTTCATTTTAAGTGTTTCATACTTACAAAAGGTAGAATTTGTAAGTAACAATATACAGTTATCATGTATTCTTTTTCTTCTGATTGTTTTTCAAAGCAGTGGATACAATACATAATGATTGCACCCAAAGAAAATGGATTAGGGGAAAACCATAAAAAACTGAAAACATGCCTGATGGGATTTGCAAATTTCTTCACCAGAATGAAGATACATACACTCATGATATTTCTTGGTTACCACATCTGGAAAACTTAGAACAATGCTGAGTACCATGAACTGAACTACCTGCGAGAGCTAAGCCAGTCAGTGACAGAAGGGATGTGTTCAGCTGTAGCCAAACCACAGGCAACCTCCCTTTTCCACTGGGGTGAAGTTTTGCAGCTCTGAAACCTGACTGATCTGTCGTGATGGGTGCCTGGAGGAAAAGTCATATGGGGGGAAAAAAGACTGCATGTGTTGTAGCACCAAAGAATGTGTTCAACAGCTTTGGCATTTGAAGAAGGTAGACCTCAAAAACTTCTGCAATGCTAATAGGTTTTCTTCTGTTTGTGTGCAGTTTATTGTGTTTTGCAAATGCCTTTGTGTCGAGTCAGAATCTCAGTCATGCACTAACTCTAAATTATGACAGTAGTAATAATAAAAAACTACATACTTATTACAGTTTTGGCTTACTACATGATCTAAGAGAACCAATTACATTATTTGAAAAAAAGAGAGGCAAGCATAATAGCCAGTGCAAGATGTTGCAGAAATAAAATAATAATCTCATAATGTTGTTTTGTTTCTAATTTTTAATAGCCGGCAACATCTGGAATAAGTAAATGTTATCTATTTTCGTGAAGAATCAGAAAGGCTACATACCAAACCCTTTTATAATTGAAAATAATGAATGCCTGTGGAAATATTTTTGTGTTATGACAGAAAGGAAATTTTTATTGTTCTTAGCTACTCATTTGCACCGTTGATATTAGAATTGAAACCATCTTAGCACAAAGTCTCTGAATGAGAAATAAATAATCACTGACTGACATAGTGGGATACCTGATTGAATGTAACACCTGATAATGGTATTGAGATGCTTCAAAGCCCCAGCAAATATTATGGCTCAAAGAGGATGTTCATAAAAATATAAATCTATATATCCTTTTGCAAAGTATTTGTCTCTTTAGGCAGTAACTTAAATCAAGTAATTTCAAATAATACTCTCTGCAAGAGTTATGAGGGGAAAGTGACTACAGAAGCTAATAAGCTGCAAAGGTAGTTCTTGAGCTCAGAATGTACTTTTCAAGACTAATGTTTCATTGCACATGTGATGATCCATAGTGCCTCATCTTTTTGTTACATGAAATATATGATGGCACAGCTACTTCAGCTGTTTGTCACACCAAGCACAGGAGACTTTTATTGAACATTCACTATCCATTGATTACCTGCCATACATTCTGTGGCCTGAACTGACCTATTTGTATTTATAGTTTAAAAATATACTTAGGACACATATTTTTAAAAAGATTTTGTTATTGTTAAGACTTTATGCTTAACTATGCAAACAAAAGTGATACAAAAAACCCAGTGAGGATTTCAGCATCACCACACAAAAATAAACCTACTTGTGTCACACAGTCTTGGAGGATTAATTGATAAAGAGGCAAAATTAGATTCTTCTTATCTAGTCTGTCCATATTTTTATTTTGAGGAGTAGGGGGTTTTTTAACGCCATTTAAAAGATCTGCTCCATTACACTGTGGCTTTGCAATAAAAACTCAGTGTGGGACAGAAGAACAGCTGTGCTATCTCAGAAGCATCTTAGTGAACCTAAAATTGCCTCACACAATTTTTTTCCCTTTGTCAGAAACTTGGATAATGCAGTTGAAGTTAGTTTGAGTTTTCTTTTGTTTTTTAAAGCTCTTAGAAAAATACATCATCCTTTTCCTTTTATCTGTGGGATAAACTTTTCAAAATATGTATTTAAGTATTCAATTTTCCATCAAAACAGTTTTATCTGTATGTTTTTGATAAACCTAGCTTAGAACCACAAACCATCATATTTTCCATGATCCAGAAAGGGACAAAGGTAGTTTTTCAGTTTGCAGGGGCAGAACTCTGCTAACAAGGAGCCAAACCTTTCTTTCAGCATCTCCCTTCTTGAAATTTTTTTTATAACTAGGAATCCGTATGCAACACTGGTCTGTGAAAGAAGAAAAGTACTTTAGTTCATGGCCTTGCAAATACAGCATATGGAGAAAATGGTCAATCAGCACCTTGTCTTTTGATTCCTTCTTCATAAATAAGCACCTTCACCCTTCAAAGACAATATCACAAATGTAGATATAGGATGGGTGAGAGTTCTCTCTGGCTCATTTACTGGAGCCAAATGCAGTTCTCGGAAAAGGCTGGTAAGGACCATATTTTCAAAGAAATAAATAGATCCACAGAATGTGCCAAAGCACAGGGCAGGTTTTGGGGATAGATAAGAGGGTACAGACTAGGTAATATCTGCCTTAACTCTTGAATGTGAGTGACAGAAGTAGTTGAAATACGGGCAATGGTCCATCAGTTACATGCACTGAATCCTTTTGGCTCTGCTTAACCTACAGAGTTCGAGGAGGGGTGTCTTGGCTACACATCTGAGAAGGTGGGAGGGTGTAACCTTGTGCTCTGCAGAGTTGTGTACAGCATAAAATTGAATTATGATAACATAAACCATTAGAAAAAACAATACTAGCAAAATATTGTGTGTCTTCAGGATGGCAGGACTGCAACTCCAGGATGGGTACAGTCCACAGTGGTTTGTGAATGTTACATGGACTTCATCTAGAACAAGATATTTTTTAAATCTTTCTTCATAAAATGGGTATGTAGTTTTAAACAAGTTCATTCACAGGGAAAATTTAAGAATAATATAAGCAAATGTCTGCTTATGTTATTATATTATTATATTATTAATATTATATATTAAAATTCTATAAGAATATGAGCAAATGTCTGTAAACTGAAATTCTAAAAATAAAAATAGTACAAAATTCAGCACTGCAAAGCTCTTTCTTGCCTCCTGGGACCCAGACACTGGAGAACCACAGATTGCCAGATCTGTGCAGAACATGATGAGACTGGTGCTTTGGGGCTACATCTCCTTGCTGAATTGTGTTAAAAAGAGCAAGGGGGTTATTTTGGTCTTTTAAAGCATTTTTTTTTTTTTTCCATGTGGCTTTATAAGATCAAGATTAACACTTAGAGACAATATATGTGTGTGTTCATTATTACCATCCTAACAAAAGTGTTTCTGAAATATGCAGTTGAAAAACCCATTTTTTGGTTATTTGTGGTATTTTTGCATTACTTTGGAAAAAACAACTCTTAGAAAAATAAAAACGTAGTTTACGAAAGAAGATGTTTGCACATCATGGAAGAAATCTGCTTTGAGCATCCTCAATCATTTTGTTAGTGACAAGGAGAAGCTATATTCTTTGAGCAAATGAAATGCAGGAGATGATGGTTGCTCAGAGCAGCCTAAATTTGCAAGAACAGCAATCTTTGTCTTTATTTTCTTAAATCACTGAGGAAGACCTCCTGTCCTGAAAAAGACAAGAATGCGATATGATTGGGTTCTCTCTACTTTTTGATTATTTATTTAATACAAAATCATCAGTTGATGGGAAGCTGTTGTTAAGAGACAGGATTGCACGAATGAAAAGGTAGAATCCTTAGGTCCTCTCTCCCTTCTCAAGAGGGTGTAGCTCTGCAGGATTTGAATCTATGGATGGGGTCCCATTTGCCCTGAATGCACAGCACACTTGCTCCAGAGCATGGTTTCAAGACTCCATGTCTTTTGGTCAAACAGTAGGGTAGCATTTTTAGTGTTGTGGCTGACTGGACAGGACAAATAATTTGAGTTTATCTCAGCCTTAACTATTTGTTGAAAGAAGGAACTATGGATAATTTTCCTTGTTTGCTACTTCTTCAATGCAGTACAGAACAGGCATTACCTATGTCAATGTTCTCCGTGAATATGAGGCAGGAAAGAAATGAAAATACCGTAATCATCCTTTTGGAAATGCAGGAAGATTTGGACAGAATAATTACTGAAGCTGGAATTTAGCCAGAATGCCGAGTCTGAACACATTTTCTGTTCCAAATACTACTGTGGATCCTTTCCTGACTGCATGTGGCCAGAATCTGATTTTTTGCATGTGTTATAGCAAGCTGCCATCTCCTTTCATCCTTATCCCAAATTAAGAATGACATATTACATCCAAATCATAGACCTGCATTATCAACAGCTCATAGAACAGTCTTCAACATAATCAGTGTAAGTAATTTACCAGATAAAAGAATGTTAATAGCAAGTACAGTATAATTTATGTGGACACAAATTGTACCTATCTTTCAGAAGAAGAAAGGCACTGCTGCGTACAAAGAGTGGATCAAGAGCAAGGTCAAGTGTAAGCACTTCTGTTTAACATGCACAGCCTGAAAACAGCAGGAAGAGCTTTCAAAGACAGATGGAAATTATACCAAATAAGTTATTATAAATAATTGCTGTTTTTATGCTCCTAGCAGGTTTGATATGAGAGGCAGTTATAAATGGAAGTCCTATTCTTTAGAAGGCATTTGATGAAGACCTCATTTCATCAAAAGGGTTGAAAGTTTACAACTTTTAATACTAGAGGGAAATGGTCATTTTAGTTAGCTAAGTTTCTTAGCTAGTGTGTGTAGATATGCATGAAACACTGGCACAGGAGATTTTGTTCACAGTTCTTGCATCTCAGTTATACATGTCTTAAAATCAAACACAGGTGAACATTTGCCTTTGGATTTATGGACCATCTTTTCTTTCTGAAATTACCAGTGCCTAAAATGTACTAGGAATGGACTAGACTGTGAAAATTAAGGGGTTTTTTTGATATGTACCAAGGCTTGGGATTTGTTAGCTGCACAAAAGATCCCATTTTGCCTATTTTTTTTCTCTCCTCTTTATAACTGCTTAATAAGATTAAAGGAAAACATTCAGAACTGTCATACTGTATCTTCATAGTATCTAACAACAAAGCTTCCACTTCTCAGGGAACCTGCTCTTTGCATCATGAAGGGTTTCCCAAACATACTCCTTCAGCAAAGGAAGAAACCTCAGGCTCTTCCCTCTTGTGGTAGCACATGGACTTTCTGAAGCACAGGAGAGAAAGCCACTTTACTAACTGGCATTCAGAAGTTTGCTTGGGCGAGACACACTCTGTAATTGATGTGATATGAGGAATGCTTATTAAGAGTTGAAATTGCACTCTGTATGGCATGGAGATCACCCCAAAAATGTGTTGTCTACCATTCTGAAAACCTTCATGCTTCAGAGATAGGCTATGCAATCCAGTGGATGGGGGCAGGTTTCTGTCTAATGAAGCTCCATATTTTTCAGCAAGGTAATTTACCTGGAATAAGCTGGCAGAAGACTTTCTGGACAAGATACTAGACTAGGACTGAGGCAAAAGTGAATTTTTCACTGGATTTTCCATAGCCATTTTTTAGTTCATTACTGTTCAGTTCTGGTCCTATATTTTTATGTTGTGAAAAAAAAAAAACCTCCATCCCCAAATTTACTTGGGAAAAGTAGGGAATAAATGAGGCCAGACATGCCACACTGATAGTACCTTGTCAGCACATATCAGCACATTTTCTTCTGGGTATCTGCTAATTTTCACCCCATTTTCTTCACCTTCCTGAGCCAGCCCTGTGTCCAAAGGCCTGTGTCTCAGGCTTGTGCTTTGGGAGCTTTGCACAGCTGATAACATGACTCATCTGGTCAATTCTCTTAATTCTATAAAGATTTTTAGTCATGCTCTGACCAACAGTGAGGGCAAAAGGATTTTAACTGGTAGGTGAACAACAAGAGATGTCAGCACTCTGCAGCATTGCTGATCCCAAAAACAACACCTGTGATATAGGGATGCTTTAGCTGATGTCTTTTTCTTGAAGTATATGCCATGGCAGGTAACAAAGGCAGACTTTCCAAACTTAGACAGAACAGGAATCTCAGTCACAGACTATGTCCATACATCTATGGGTATGCACACACATATACACACACTCACATCCCTACTAAGCAAAGGTAACTGAATGAAAGTCAGATATCCACAAAGTCCTCTTGTACTTAGATCATGTTTTCTACTGCCCTCAGTTGTGTTCCTTTCATGCTGTACCCACTGCCAAGAAGACAGCAGAAAGGCTCCTTGCTGTAAAGACACAAGGAGGTGACCAGGGTGACTGAGGAGAGATTGAATTTCAAATACTCACACATACCCCATTCACCTCACAATGATTCTATGGCTCTATGAAGCTTAAGGCTACAGGCCTATTCTAAACTCCACCTTTTATGTACCACTGCACCCACATTGTTCAAGTTTCAGAAAGGGCACAAGGATACATTTCTCCTCTCTATCAGTGATGCTTCCATCTCAGCAAACTCTTCAGATAAGAATCCTGTAATGAAATGCATTTTTTCTTCTTAGGGACCATGTTGCACATTATTAGTACAAAGGGATGTACAGTGTAAAACATTAATTTCTATTTTACAGAAGAAACATCTTTGATCTTAAAATACAGTTACATTTATTTACTTGAAAATGTCATACAAAATTTGCAGGGTACCCTCTCTTTTTTTTTTTTTTGTTGTAATACTGATCAACTTGCCTCTTTCCAGAAAGCAAACCAGATGAAACTTGAGACTCCACATGCATCCTAGAAGATCAATATTTAATAGTAATGTGTATAATAACCCATAAATTTCATGGAGAAAAAGGAATAGGCCTATGATTTTGGCAGGATGGTATAATGCAGTCCTAACCCCAACTGAATCTGTTTGTGAGCAAATAGTTTTAATCTGTATTGCCATACTGCACCAGGTCTGGTACTTATTTTCAAGCACCTCTCTCACTGCTTTCAAACTGATCACTCAGATCTTTCCTTGTTTTAAGTGAAAAAAAATAAAACCACAAAAAAACACCAACAGGAAAGGGAAAATAGAGCATATAATCCCTCCCAAAAAGTCTATATTCAACACCAAGATAATATACCCTCTCGTGTGACATTGATAGAATTCACAGAAGAGAGTATGGCTTTTCTTCTTTTTTTAAACAGGATATATATGGGAGAAGAACAATTCCCTAAGATTCCCACATTTTTGAAGAGCTTCTTCCTTGACTCTTATCCAGATTTCCTCTTGCCAACAACCTTCGAACTCAAAGGTGCAACGCACATCTCTCTCTCCCTCTTTTGTTTCTTTTTAGCCTTTGAAAATGAATTAATTCAATTTCCCCGAAATCTATACAAAACATGGACTCCTTTAGATTCTTGTCACAGAAAATTTACTTAGGGGTTAGAAAAATCTTTCTTTTTACCAGAAGACTAAAAAATGACAAGTCACAGCTGACAGTCCTAGCATCCTTACAGTTGTACATACTATCTGCAAAAGAATGTCATGCTGCTCATTCCCTTAGCTGCTTGTTTCAATCGGGTTTTGTCTTTTGGGTTGTTGCACCTATAATTTTGGCATTATAAATATTTTCATTAACATCATGGGTTATGACTCCACACCTTTGTAATCCAAGAAATTAAATCCTGGCAACTTCAATCTAAATGTATTTCAGACCTTAAGCATTATTTTTAAACAATGGACTAACAATTTATATAGTCACAGTCAATTTTTGTGGATAACCTATTTACTCTGCTATATGAAGTATATCTTTCTTTTCAGTTTAAAGCCTCTTCACAACAATATTATCTACTTTCAAAAACCACTATGTTTGGCTACCAGTTCTTCCAGATTTAGATAAGTTAGAATCAGATAAAGATATTGGAAGTCGCAGGTAACTAACATTTGTAGAGTGACTGGTCTTTATCCTAGTACTTTGAAGACAAAATTGATTTTCTTTATCCAGTATTATTGAGGGCAACCCTGGCTTCAGTTTGCTTTGTGGAAGGAAACTGACCCTTTTTAGTTCTGAAAAGAAGCAATGAGGGTTTTTTTTTTTAATGGGAAATTCCCCAAGGAATGGGAGAAAACATTTGCAAATTATGGAAGCAGTCAAAACCCACTGGAATTATTTGATTATTATAATGGGAAGCAATCTCTCAGTGACAAATAATGGGTTAAGTGAGAACAGATTGCTGCTCAGGTCAGTATTGGGGAAGAAGGTAGAGCAAGGACATGGTGGGGCCACACCTCAAATCCTGTGTCCAGTTCTGGGCCTCTCACTGCAAGAAGGACATTGAAGTGTTGGAGTGTGTCCAGAGAAGGGCAGTGGAGCTGATAGAGGGTCTGGAGCACATCCTATAAGGAGTGGCTAGGGGAGCTGGGGGTGCTAAGCCTGAAGAACAGGAGGCTCAGGGGAGACCTTCTCACTCTCTACAACTGCCTGGAAGGAGGCTGTAGTGAAGTGGTGTTTGGCTTCTTCTGCCATGTCTCAGGTGAAAGGACAAGAGGAAATGGCCCTCAGTTCTGCCAGGGGAAGTTCAGATTAGATATCAGAAAAAAAAGTTTCCACTGAAAGTGTGATTAGGCTCTGGAACAATTTGCCTAAGGAGGTGGTGGAGTCACTGTCTCTGGAAGTGTTCAAGAGCTGTCTGGATGTAGCACCTGGGGATATGAACTAAAGGTTCATATCCCCAGGTGATATTGGGCTGACAGTCAGATTAAATGATCTTGAAGGTCTCTTCCAACCTTGATGACTCTGTGATTCTGTGAAAATAATGCTTCCTATATGGATAAGAGATACAAGAAAAATCTGTAAGGTTTAATTTGCTGCTTGGAGTGAAATCAGTGTACAAAGAGAAGATGTTTAGGTTTTAGCAGAAAACAGATCTGACTGGCAAAAATATCTGAGGAAAAACTCGTTTCAGTAGCAGGTCTGAGGCAAATTTTTGGGTTTTTTTTTTACTATTAGCCTGAACTGATGGCTGGGACAGACATAGGGAGATATCAGAGAAAGAGGAGATTTCAAGTAATTTCAGACTTTTGAAGGATATGCTTTACAAGACACTTAGTATTTTTCACTTCGCATCTGGGAACTTTTTCTTCATCTACTTCTGTATAGCTCCCAGAACAAAGACTCCCTAACCCCAAGTGAAGCTTTTGGTCACTATTGTATCAGAAACTGCAAAAGGAAATCAGATCCAAGCAAGCCTGATACTAGCAATCACAACTGAGTTTACACTTGGGCCTTGTTTGTCCTTCCATGACCTATTCAGAAGCTCTGAAACAACACAAAATTTGTAATTAATCCATGGGTATATTTTCTTTCAGTTTCAAGGAGTAGTTAAAACAGCTGTATTTATTTATTTGAAATATCAACAGCATAGAATTTGAAGAAATAAACCTACTGAGAACACTCAAAAAGAAAAAAGGGTCCTTTGAAAGTACTGGTATGCTTTGCTGTAATTTTTCAAAACAGATCATGGGAATATTTTATCAGATATTCTCTCATTTTAAGAGAAGATCAGAAGTTGGTAATACTGCTCAAGAGTTTTGAGTCCATAGGGCTTTTTATTCTTCAATTAGAAACAGAAATCTAACACTGAGCTTAAATACAATAAGAGCATTAGAAAGAATACCTCAGAAGCTAACTAGAAATTTAAATGCATGGGATTTTGGAATGTATATCAAAGCAATGTTTAAGTTAGAGGGTAACTTAACTGAAGAGATACTGTGCAAAATTACTAGATGGTTGTCAGTGAAGGGTCACTGTGAAAATGCAGTAAAACAATGAACATTGTATTACAAGTTTCTCCTTTTGTTTATTTACAATCAAAACTTAATATCTTAAGTGAAAGCATGACTGATATTTATATCAGAAGTCACAAAAGTTTATCTGATTTTAAACCAATTTTATTTAAGTACTCTAGGATTTGTACTTTTTTCTGCCTCAAGTGTTGCCAAGCAAATTGGAGAAAATGCCCTGTCAGCCAGGCTTGTTACTGTCTAGAAGACGTATCTCTAGTAAAATCCAAAAAACAGCATACACCTTATTTTTCTTATGCAATTGGAGAAGATATTGCTTGCATTTTATTCTGAATGTCTGACTTGGTGGAGTACAGGTGAGGGTGACACAGGACTGAAGCCAGTGCTGAGGGATGCATAGTTTGGTAAGGATGGACTACAAAAGGAGGAATAGAGATATGGCAGTCCATAAATGCTGCAGGGCTTCAGAGAGTTGGCATTCACCTAAGAGAATACCTTGAAAGAAGGTGTGAAAGAAATGTAACAGCTGGGAGTGCAATTAATTGACAAACACTGAATGTTGTGAATATTAAAAATAAAATGTGTAGAAATAGAATTTTCTTCTAGCTATGTAGACAACAATATTTTTTATTATGTGAGCAGCATTTTGTTTTCAGCATTTTTATAGTATAGAAATATTTTAAATTATTATTTTTACTTCTTTTTGCTGTTTTCAAACTCATTTATTTTGGCATATAAGTGAATTGCATGAGGCTTCATTGTCTGAAGAGGTCTTTTAAAACAAGGATCCTTTCAGAGAAAACAGTGTCTTCCCTTTTGTTCTTTCCCAGAGCAAGATAATATTTTGTTATATCCTTCTGTTATATATTGAAGATATGAGGCACAGCTATTAGCATTATTAAAACTGATAGAAGGAGCTAAACCAGCTGCAGTTATTTAATATTTGTTTTGCTCCCTTTCTCTAACAGTGTAAGAATTTATTTGGTGTAGCATTCCTTGCTGGCCTTAGCTCTTCCTACAAACAAAACCATATTCTTTCTGTGTTGGTGTGCTTAGGTCTTGCCAGTGATTTTTTTTTTTTAAGCCACCAGGTGTTTTGGACCAATTTACAATTTGATGAAGATTTGAAGACAGATACCTAGCTGGTACACCACTGATGAAAAAAGTTACACAGTTAAAAGAGAGGTACATGGAGGTTTGAAGGATAAGGAGGTTTAAAGGATAAGGTGAGAAAATACCCAGTATATAAGCAGTGCAAATTTTGTACCTGTAACATTACATGAGGCTTACTTTTTGTTTTATTTTTGAGCAAACTTTTTATTTTGTTTTATATCCAATGATTTTTGTATCATTTCTACATATTTACTCCAGTATAAATGATTTTATAATTTGGCTTTGAGAAGGATAGCAAAGAATGAATTAGCTTCAAACTGCCTTTCTTTTCCCCTGTTACCCCAGCCCAGATTGGATACATAATCACTATTAGGAGGGAGGGAGCACATAACCTTGAACATTTACAGCAGAAGTAGAATGGCAACAGAAGTATAAATTATTATTAAATGCCCTCTGGGGATATCAGGCAGAACTCGTTACAGATAGGTTCTGCACCTGTAGCAGATACATGCAACAAATGCAAAACAGTTTCCATGCCAGCTCATTCCTAGTCAAACCAAGAGTTCACAAGATCCATAAATCATAGGTTCTGGATCTCTGCCACTTATTAGAAATGCAAAAGTTATGCAAAAAAGAAGCACAGAAAGGATGATACAGAAAGTTTATTTCAGTGTGTTGCTATATTTACTTATTATCACAAATGTATGTTATCATGATATTTAAGTTACAAATGTTACTTAGCCAAGTATTGAAATTAATATTATAATATTAATATTGAAATTCATCCCTGAAAAGCTTTTTTTTTTCATAAAGAAAAATAACACCTACCTGAAACAACTGAATACCAAAATCTGGATCAAAAGCAAGTTTATTCTATGACCTTTCAGTGGGACATTTTCAAAAGACAACCTGAAAAATTATCACAGATTGTATGCCAAATTGTCAATTCTGCATGATGAAAACTTTTAGATAAATGTTTAGAATTTTCTTTAAAAAACAAAAGACAAGATCACATCATAATCTAGAGGCAAAACTGAATAGTACATGCTAAAAAATCAAAGATCCTGCACTTAAGAGCTTCTACCATTTTATGAAAATAGTGATGCAAAAAAGGCAATTAAGAGTGATCAAGAAAGTGAAATCATTATAGATTTCCAGCAACTGTCTTAACAAGCTTTAAACATATATTTGAAGTAATCAAAACAGCACGTTTTTAAAATTATTTGGCACTCCCTTGGCCATTGGCATACTAAAAAACTAATTTTGCTCTTCTTAGAAGGCTTTCTGGCCAAACTCTTCTTGGTACACAGGCAATAGAGAAGTATTTCTTTCTTAAAACCTTAAAGTAATCATAAATAGAATAATGCTTTATGGACTACATCAGACTCAGTAAGAAATGAAGGCTCTAAAGGTATTTATGGTTCCTAACTATTGTCTCATGCTGGGGCCTTTACAAGTCTGACAATAATAAACCTTTCATTACACATCCCTGATCACTTATTTGTCTATGTATATGGAATTTACAAACACAAACACATCATTGACTAACATTAGAGATTAGTTTCAGGCCAAACAACCTAAATAACTAGAAATATAACCGAATAACCAGAACCAAAGTTCTGCACAGGCAAGAAGATTATTCTTAGGCCACTAACTTGTGAATGAAGTGCTTTCTGTTCAGCTTAAAAAATTGCTCTGCCATGGGCTAGAATCCATTAATTAACTGGAAGCAATAGCTTTAATTCTCTTGGCCTCAGTGCTTTGCCACGTGAGAATTTTGAATATATAGTTATTAATATTAATGTTAAACATTTTAAAGCTGTGAGATGTGCAGAATTGCAGTAACAACAGCCATGAAAGCACCTAGGACTGGCATTATTGTTACCCTGAAAGTTTTCCAGGCTGTGTTTGCTCATTCCAACATGTAAGCTCCAGCCATCATGGCAGAGCAGGCCCCACACACCCCATAAACTGCCATAAACATAAAATGCATAAACATAAAACACATAAAAAGGGGTTGCAATAGCAACATACCCTTGAGCAGAGTCACCCACCCATACTTTGGGCACTATTACTAATTATGTAGGCTGCACCTACAAGAGGGAAGTGACCCTTCTCCTCTGTCTGGTACTTGTAGGACCTTATCTGGGTTACTACATCCAGTTTTGGTCTTCTCATTACAGAAGCTCATTTTTTTTGTCACTCTGAAGTGAGTCTATGAAAAGGTGACTAAAATGGCAAGGAGGCTGGAGAACATGGTGTATAAGGAGGGGTTGAAAGCTCAGCCTAAACAGCTCAGAGTAGAAAAAGTTGAGAAGAAACTTTGTGGCTGAATAAGACTACTTAATGGCACAATACCAAGAAGATGGTGGCCAGACTCTTCTCAGAGATGGATGGTTTTGACTTATCCTGTGTTTTCCAAGATGGAACACAGGAAGTTTTGAGTACTTATAAGCAATTTGTTTATCTCAAGATAAAGACTGTAACAGCTAACCCAGAGAAGCTTTGGAAACACTGTGCTGTCCTTGGAGGTATTCAATACTCCACATGGCCGTGAACAACCTGATACTAAACGTGAGATCTTGGTCTAGGCAATGTCTAGACATCTCTTTCAATATAAACTACAATTCTGTGATTCTATTGGTGAACTGATTCTGATTCTAATACCAAGAACATTATAAGGATTAACAGAGTTAAAAAGCTAAATAAATATCTTTTCCTCTTTCTGGCATTTCCACCTGTGACCCTTTGAATACCCAGCAAAGTCCTGTCACATGCCCAGCATGTTTTTCCCTTCTAGTCCTAAAGAAGCCTTGTGCTTCCTGTGTAACTGTTGTTCCCATCTCCTGGTTCAACTTCAAGAGTTCTGCATCTGTCAGCGAGTTCAGAATCCAGATAGTACGCTTACAGTCAAAATTCTGCTCAGAAATTTCCACTTGGAAAGCACTGCTGGTGCTCCATAACCTTCACTCCAGCAGACAGGAGCATCCTTCACTGTAAGCTGTGTGTGTTGTGGAGCCTTCAGGGTGATCATCTTCCCTTGGGCGAAGGTACACCTCAGGGTACAGCAAGCCTTCAGTCCGAAGTGCCTGGCTCATAAAAGCAAAATTCATTTAGCAACAGGCAGTGAGGAAAAAAAAATAAAATTCTGTTTCTCCTTCTGTGGAAAGTCTTCTGTATTTGTAATGGTGTTAGGCCTTTTGCTCCCCCACAGCATCCGATTTCAGAGGAACACCAACAGATAACATTCTACAGGAGGTCCATGAACACATGTATCTTTCAAACCAGCTTTTGCTGGTGGTGACTTGTATATCAACCCTGTGAGGTAACACAGACTGGTTCATTATCCCTGACATACAGAATGTCCACTTCCACGTGCCAATACTTGTCTCTGTTTAATGGCAGGAAACCATCACTGGCAGGCGTAGGCACCTCAGAAACTGAATAATTAGGGAATCACAGAACGGCTCAGGTTGGAAGGGACCGCAGGACCACCAACCTCCCTGCCCAAGCAGGGTCGCCCTAGAGCCCAGGCCACAGCGCTGCCTCCAGACGGCCCTTGAGTATCTCCACCACGGGAGACTCCACAGCCTTCCCGAACAACCGCACAGGAAAGAAGTTCTTCCTCGTGTTCAGGTGGAACTTCCTGAGCACCAGGTCTTGTCCTACAGCCTGCCAGCAAGGAGCAGAGCGCGGCTCCCTCCCTCCCTGCCGCCCGCCGTTCCCGCACTGCGGATCCCCGCTCTCGGCGATCCCGAAGGGCCCGAGCCCCGCGCGCTGCCCGCCCGTGTTTACCCCGAGCCCGCGCCCCGCCCCTCCCGACGCCACCGGCGTGGCCGTGACGTCACGAGGGCCCGGGCGGCGCCCGGCTGGGCGGCGGGGGGGCGCCCCCAAGATGGCGGACCAGATCCCGCTGCGCCCGGTGCCGCGCAGCGCCCAGCGCAGGGCGGCCTATTACAGCAGCGCCGCCGCGGCGCAGCGGCACAGCAGGTACGGGCGGGTCCGGCGCGGCGGCCGCTGCCCCCCTCCTTCCCCTCTCCTTCCCCTGTCCTTAGCCGCGGGTGGGGCGGCGTGCGCCCCTCGCCCAGTCCCGCTGCCCCGCGGGGCTCCGGGACCGACCGCTCGCTCCGCGGGGAGGCGGGAAGGGGCGGCGGCCCCGCCGCGGATGGCGGAGGGGGGTGTTGGCAGTCGTTGGCTCCCGCAGGCCTCCGCGGCGGTGGCTGCCTCTCCCGGGCCGCTGTTCCCGCGTCCCGGCGGCGGGGCTGGGGCCGGGGCCGGGACGGGCTGCGGTGGTGGCGGGCGGATGCTCAGGGCGCCCTCGGCCCGGCTGCTCCCGGCGCCAGCCCCGCGCCCGCGGGTGCGGCCTTCGCTCGCCCGGCCCCGCCGCCCGCAACTCCGCGCAACTCGCGTCCTTTGCCAGGAGTTCACTCAGGAAAGGGATGCTCGCTTGTTTGGGCGTCCTTAGTAAATATGTTCCGAGCTAGTTGTTGGGTGCTAGCGCGGACACCATTCCTGAGTGTGGGAATTAAATAGTTTCAAATTTGGAAAAGAAGATTTAAAGATCTGCCATCAAATTGTTTCCAGGCAAAAATTGGCTTTGCTTTCCTTCCCATTATTCTGAATAATTTCTTGGTAAGCTATTGTTGTGAGCATGGAGAAACTCTTCTCCATAATTTTGGTATCTCCATTGGATAACACTCTTACAGTGGATTATGTGATTGTACTTACTAGTTACAGGTTTCTTTCTTCTTTTGGTTCTTGTAGAGCATTGTCTGTGGGTAGAAGGACTGGAGGGAGCAGTTGTAGGATCTGAAGTAAATGGACTTGCTAAGAACAGAGTAGTTGGTGTTCAAATACAGTGATAAATCTATTTCATAAAGAATAAAATGTGATAAATCTGTTTCATAATGAATTGAATGTATTTACTTCTTTGGCTGGATGGGATAACCAACAAAAAAGGTAGTTTAAAGCTGTGCAAAATAGGTTAGGCTTACATTATGTTGTCTTGATTCTTAAACTAGATAAAGGGGTTTTCTGTGAACATTCACAAGTTTGTAGGACAGTCTGCCATAGTATTAGCCTTCCCTATCTCACTAATACTTGAATGTCTGACAACTTGTTGTAGGTTTGTCCTCTGTCTTGAGGTAGGGCAGTGTCATCATCATTAACCCCATTCCTTAGAGAATTGAATCAGAGAACGCTCTCACTGAGATTTGCTTCTCAGTAGATGTGCTTGGGATTGAAGAGGAGGATTTGGTTGGCAAAAATTTAGTCCAGACTGTCAAAGGTACTGGAGTTCTGTTGTAGGTTAACCAGGAGTGTTCTGGTGATGCTGTAGATGGGATGGCTTGAGTCCATAAGTCAGATGGTTACACAGGTTAATTGAAGGTGTGTGTGCAGGTGTCATTGTGGTTCTTTAGACAAACTTTAATTGTGGCTTTATAAGCATATTTGGCAAGCTGTAGGAACTAGCAAGGAACTACCAACTCTTTACAGATTTGCTTCTTGCCCTCTGTCTTTCATCAGTGTTGCCTTCCAAAGATTGTGGATTACATTCCTTCCAGTTTAGGTGACATCTTTCAGAGTTAGGGTCTTTTAAAATCTGTGTATTTAACATATTGATCCTCCATAAAATTAATTATCTGTGTTTTTAGTTACTTTTATGCAGCTTCTTGTAGCTATATAAAGGCTTTAAAAATTGACAGGCTCATTTATTGCATTTCTTCATTTTTGATCAGTTGATTAATAAATTGCTTATATGAGCTCTGAGAATCAGAATACTTATACCAGCCTCTTCACTCACTTTATTGGTTTTATTTTTCTTAATGTGAGTTGGGTAGGTTGGTCATTCTCCTTCAAAAATACCTTACCTTGGATTTGTGAGAGCACCTCTGGAAGGTGTCCAATGGACCTGCAATAAAAACATGGGAATGCTTGTGTAGAGTCTACCACAGCTGTCTTGTGTAGAGTCAAAGGGGAAATACAGCAGTGCAAATAGTGGAATTACAACTTGAAAGTCTTATGGCTCTGAGCTTGTAATTGAACTACAGCTTCTATATCTTTATGAATGATTCATCCTGCTTTTTTAATCTTTATCTTCAGCACAGACTCTGAAGAAGCCTTGTATTCCTGTGGAAACTGCAGCAAAGGTCCTGATGTCAGATACTTATGAGAGTGTTGAAGTGAAGTCACTGAGGTCTCTGATATGCAGAAACCTATCATGTGCATGTATGCTTGAGGATTTTGCCTAAAAGGGTGTAATACATATCTCTGAAGATGTCTAGAAACAAACACCTATTGAAATATACTGGAGTTGGCATGTCGGGTTTAATCCATTTCTGTTGTTTCTGGACCTTCAAGACATTTTGACTTGGTGTGATTTATTTTTTCAGTGAAGAATTTATAGTGTCTTGGAAGTCTTGAATGCACATCCTTAATTTTAGTGTGGTGGTGTTTTTAACTCCAGGTAATTGTGCTGCTGCTGTGCAACATCAGTTAATACAACTCATCAGTTGCTAACCTTTATTGGCCTCGCTGCTAAGTAGGATGACTTCTTTTGCTTGAGCTAAGCAGTCCGTAGGAGTCTTTGCCAATGTTGCTGTAGCTCACTTTGCAGTGAGGACAAAGATTATCATACTCATTGTTTGTCACACTCACTGTTTGTCTGTAGTGCATGTTGTGCTTTTGAGATTTATTTAGACAGACTGATAGTGCATATTTTAAAGCTTTAATATGTTTTCCCACACATACCTAAAGACACTTCAATAATATGCACACTTCTGTATAAAATTGTAGCCAGCTAAGAATCATTAAATGTCCTGGGATGTACTTTATATATAAATAAACATGAGAAATTATGTATTTTTTATATATTCATACTGTATATGTTAAGGCCTGTTAAAAATATATTAAAAATACATATTAAATATTACCTGTGGCTCAATGAACACATGCATCCTGTTCTGCTTTTATTTCTGATGTTTAAGCACAATTTATTACTTTTGCAGAAGAAATTCAGTTTTTATATTTTCTCTCATCTCTCCCTACCTCAGATGGACAGAGAACTGTTCATGTGTTGCCGTTAACAATCAGGGAAATCTATCTTGGAGGAAAAAGTTGTTCACCTTAAAATGAATTTGAAAAATCCTTGCTATTGTTTTGTATATTCAACTTGCATAGTTTTAAAAAGGCTTGGGGGAAAAAACTGATTGGTTCAGCACTTGTTTCAGCACCTTGTCCTTCAGCTTGAAGGTTGTTATCTACAGGAAAATAATTGCTGCTTTTTGTTTACATGGTGAGGGAGAGAGAGGACCAGAGAACAGTCAGTTTCACCTTAAATGGGCAGTGAGGCTTATTCTCATCTGTTTGACTTGTATTTGTCATCATCAACCGCAGAGTAATCAACTGCTGACCACAGGAAGGAAGTTGACTGTGCTGTCATGTGAGGTTGGTGGCAGGAAAACAAGAAGCCTGGTGGAATTTTGAAGCTGATAAGGGACTAAACAGTAGTCAACTATCATATATCCATAAACAAAATACCTGGTTTATTCAGGTGTTCTATGCTTGCTGCTGTCAGTGCTTGATTGTATTTGGCCTAATAGGGCTGAGGTAAGATGTCTTGAGACTCCTGGGCTGGTACCAGAAAATCACATCTTTCAAGCTCTCCCTTATGTGACCTAAATTCATTTGCATTCCGGATATTCATAAAAGAAATCTGTCCTTGTTCATGGTGTGGGCCACAGTAGTGTATTTATGAATGGCACAACTGGATATATTAAGTGGTTGTTGTAGGGCAACAGTTGTGGAACAGATCAACTGCTGTTGCTTGTCCCTGCAGTTTGCCCCTGATGGAGCAACTCTGTTTTGAGGCAACTGACTATACTGTTATTTTGGAATTCTTCTATGTGATTAGTGAATAAGAAAATTGCACAAGAAGGAAAAAGGAAACAAGTAATAGGATAATGTGTCTTTTGTGCAGGTAAATGTAGAATACTTGTTGCTTAACAATTTGGGAACTGTAGCTAATTTAATGTGAAGTATGTGTAATAGAAAAAAATAATATCTGTTCCAGACAAAAGGGAATGGAAGTCTGCAGAACTTGAAGTTCAATGAAAATTCACATGATTTCCTGATACTTAAAAATCTCAAACCAGTTTTTGTAGTACACAAAAAAATAAGATTATTTAATGTAGTAATACTGTTCTAATGCTTTTGATTTGAATGAAAGCTGTTCCCAGCAATCTTGTAGTCCTTATGGTTATGATTTCTCAGAGTGTTTGGCTAGGTTCCACATTGAACCACCAAAAAAAAGAGATAAAAATGTCAGTAGATAATAGTCAGGGTATGTGCTGTAATGCTGTGGGATTTTTCACTTCTGACATAGTCTGATGTGAGCTTTGTTAAAATACCTTTATTTTCCTGCTGTTTTTCCGTTGTTTGTTAGAATTGTGTCCTAATTCTAAATGACAACGTGATTTTCGCAGTCTAGATGTTATTTTTTGTATTCCAGTGGGTTTTGATATTTCATGTGTAATAACTAAGAATAATGTCTCCAAATAACAAAAAATATCATTTGCTAAGACCATGTAACAATCAGAGCTTTTAGGACCTAACATCTCCTGTAGAATGCTGTTCACAGAAAGTTCATGACTTATATTGCTAAAAGTGCAGGTCTGGAAAGCCTTTCAAAATGTCCATAATTGTTCAAACCCCCCAAATATCAATACATTTTCGTGGAGTTTACCCATTGAATGGGCTATATGCATTGATATTTGGTATTTTGTACAGTTTTGTGAAATGCTGCTAGTTCCTATGAATCTCCTTCCCTGGGTATTTCTGAATGTTTAGAACAAACGTTCTTACAGTATCTCGGCAGAGTTATACAGGTTTCAATTTCATCTTCTCCCCAACACACCTGTTAATTGAATGGTTCTACATATTTCATCCTGAAAATGAGCTTGAAAATGATGGATGAGGCTGAATGACTGACAATATTGGCATTAATTTGAATTTTAATATAGTTTCTGTGATAAAAAAATTCCAAAGATGGAACTGAACTTACTTTTGAACATCTGTGTTTTAAAACTGCTTTTTCAAAGTGACAGTAACTTCTTCCAACATCTGTTGTTTGACCAGAAGCAATAACTTGTTAAATCCAGAAACATAAACTATAAATATCTATGGGGGTTTTTTTTGTTTTTGGTTTTTTTGGTTTTTTTTTTTTTTTTGGTAGAAATAGCATTGTTAATGCTATTCATTCTGCTACTCTGGACATGATTACAGAAACTCCTGGAAGTTAAGCAGCTGTGGGAGTGTGCGGGTGGGTACTGTTTATTAATTCTCCATATGTGTACTGGCACACCTGCACTTCCTTGTGGATAAAGCTCCTAACATCCTAGTTCCTGTGGTGCTTCCTTTAAATCAGAGCTCCTGTCTTGTGTTGTTTTTCCTCTGTGACAAGCAAACAGGAATGGCAGCAAAATAGATGCACCATTACTGATGAATCTTCTGTCTCTGTAGGACAGAAATCTTTGCTGGAGGTAGCAACTCAAAGTGAGAGGTATCAGTAGTTACTGTGATGCCAAAAGCTGCAAATGTTGCAGGTTGCTCTGATACTTACTAGAAATGTCATGAACTATGAACAACTAAATCTGTTATTCCTGGGAAGTGTTTCAGGCTACAGGTGCTGATATGTAGATGTTGTAGTGTATTGGGAATGAGAACACATTAAATTACACAGCTGTATGTTATGCTGATATATTCAAATATATATATTCATTACAATACACCTCTGTCTCTTGTTTCAGCCTGAGGTGGAAAGGATCAAATGCAGTATAAAGAAATCTGTCTAGAATAGTCTTTAGGAGAGTTGTCTGTACTTTCATGCCATTCTTGCAAAGTGGATCAATCATGTATGTCCTTTGTTCTTTTCCAGGAGAACTCTCACCCCCCTCTTTATTCAAAGTGTTTGTCTCTTTTTCATGAAAAAAATTTCAACATTGATGTCACTGTCTTGCAGGATGTACTGCTCTTTGTTTATTAGCCTTTCCTGGATTGTTGTTTTTGGACAGAGATTCATCCCTGTTATTTGGAACTGTGTCACTCAGTGACTTAGGCCTAGTCTTAGATCCCATCTTGGAATTCTGATTCTTCCTACAAGGTTGTTTGTTTGGCAGCTTTGTACTTGGGATGCTGTAGTTGGGTCTGTTTTCAAGAACTGAAGTTGTTGAGAAACTAGTTCTCTAGTTTTTAGAAAAAGGAGTAGTTCATGTATTCCCATTCCTGCACTTTTTCGCACTTTTTCGTTTTTTTTTTTTTTTTTTTTTTTTTTTTTTTTTTTTTTTTTTTTTTTTTTTTTTTTTTTTTTTTTTGTTTAGGTTTGGTTTGTTTGGTTTTTTTTTCTTTGCTAAAGACTGTATTTATAAGTTAATACTGCTGGCTGGGACTGATGCCTGATTTAGGACAGGTGCAGATTCTGAAACTTCTGCCTGGAGCAAAAGTCTATGGAGTTTGATGTATAAGTCTTGAAAAATAGTCTTGCCATATGTGAATATTTTCAAACCTTTTATGCAGTGTATGTTGTCATTGTTAGGTTCTGGGGCTTTTACTTTTCAGAGCAAAGTTTAATGATTTAATGATGCTGGTCAGCATATGACATGCATATAAAGTTGTTCCTATTAGCAACTGTAAAATAATTTTACAAACAATAAGACTTTCATTGGTGCCATACCTGAGAAGCAGTTTGTTATATTTTATCTGCAGTCACAAATTTAGGTGACATACAAACCTTAGGTGATTTTAGTAAAAAAGTGGGTTTTAATTGCAGTTGTTTAACTTGACATTATGTAAACTGTGCATTTGGAAAAAGTTTATGTTTTTCTGTTCACTAGTAATGGTCTTTCATTCCAAGATAGGTTTAGAGAAAGTCATAATTTTTAGCAGAGTTATTCTTACAGTAACTATCCTGATCTGAAGTGTTTTAATCATTGGGCAGAAAAAGAGTTTGAGAATTTCAAATAACTATTGCAGGTGTTACTGTTGTTTGCATAAGCACAAGTGACTGCATGTTTAAGCTATTATTTTTGCATGCCTTCCTGGTTTGTACCTGTAGTATCTAAATACAGTGATTTGTATTGCTTGAGCAGGCATTTGGATTGCTAAAAAGAGGGAGAGAAAACAATTGATTGGGCTACAATGTCAATAACAATACCCAGTGACAGTGATAAAATGGCCCTGTTGTTCTGATCAATGACAAACCCAACTAATTAAAAAAGGGTTCTGCTGAATGTAGATGATGTTTCCTGAGGTCCTGCTGTGTACTTAGGTATTTCTGGTATCTATGTGTTAAATACAGAGACTCACTCATCTTGTCATGGGTTGAAAAAGATCTTGTGTTAAGGTATACATAGCACTTTGTAAGGTGAGCAAGGGGTAATAAAGATGGGTGCCTTTTGTCGTGGACGCTCCATTACATATCTTCTCAATTTGCTTCTTCTGTATGTTGTTCTAGTAAGAAAGTGTAATGCAGGAGAAAGAGAAGGCAAATAGCATTCAGAATATTTGATCTTGTCTGGTGGAACCTGTTGTTTTAGTGTCTGTTTTAAGCAATTTTTTAAAAGCTACTGATGAAAGGGAGCTGCTGTGGTAATAAGTTTCTATCACGCTTGTAGACCTTTCTCTGAACAGATGTAAGGGGTTTTCCCTTTGTTCTGCAAGGCTGAAGATACCAGCTTTTTGTTTGTTTGGGGCTTTTTGTATGTTTAGTTTGGTTTTTTGTTTGGTTGGTTTTGTGGTGGAGCTTTTTGTTGTTTCTTGGTTGGTTTGTTGTTGTTTTATTTTTTTTGTAGTAGTAGTTCAACAGTGTTGCCTTGTGATTTTCCATATTATCTCTCTGTATCATTTGGGGCAGTGGGGGGCAATGATTTATTTGGTCTTATTGCAGAGTTTGGTCTTACTCATCTCAGTGACACAGTTACAAACTTGCCTGCATGCAGTAGGAGTACTTTTTCCTTATATTTTGTTGTTCAGTGGATAAAGATGCACTTTGGCAAGAATATTGTACTAAGTTTTTAAAAGATCCTGAACGTAAAAGTTCTGCTCTATAAATATCCAGCGTCCTTAAAAGCTGCTAGTATTAACTGTGGTTACTCCATAAAAATTTGTTACAGCAGTATTTTGTGTGGTTTTTTTTTTTTTTTGTTTTTGTTTTTGTTTTGGTTTGGTTTGGTTTTTTTTTCAGGTCAGGACCTGTGTTCAGAGACTTCCCAAGTAACACTGATTAGGGTGGTATACTTGCATTAGAGGTACAGCTGAAGCTGAATAGGAACATAGAGCAGCAAGTTCTAATCAATTTTAAAAACTTCAGAAATACCTTTTCTGTGTTTTTTGGGAAGAGGTCAAAGAAAATTCTTTCCATTTCATGCATTTAGATGTAGAAGATTTTTCTATTTCCAACTTCTGTTGTAATCTAGGAACAGCATGATTGCTTTGTAGTTTAACAGAATTTACTGCTGTGTGAAGCATAGAGGTGTTTGAAATTAGAGGAAAAATGTAATTTTTAATTCTTAGAAATGCAGAATAATATTTGAGGAAAATAATTATTTGTACCTTGATTTTCTTGGGTAACTTCTAGCAAAGCAATTTATTTAATGGATACACTCGTATTCGTTTCATGAACTCGTATTCGTTCATGAAACTACATGGTTTAGTTAAAAACATGGTTATGAATGAATGTACCTTGGTAAATAAAATCTATGCAGCTGCAGTTTCCTGGGAATTTTTTCTTCATTACTGGACATGATCTGGACAGTTTTGTCAGTGATACAGGTAGTCTACAGCAGTTGTTGATTTGGTTGTTCATCCTTTAAGAGACAATTTTTGCTCTTTGTATAGAAATGCCTGTCACTTTCTTCATTTTTTCTACTGATGCCTCTCTACAATTTGGCAAATTCCTCCTTCATCCTCAGACTGGGAAAGTGTTCTCATAGGTTGGAAGTAGAGCAGGATAGGGTATGAGTGAGACAGATTGTGCAGGTTACTCTGTCCTGTGCCCATGATGGGAAGCAGAGGGAGTCCTGTGGCTGCCACTCAGCCAAATCACCAGCTCTCATCAAGATGGAACATGGTCACAGCATTGTGTGGCAGTAACTCAGCTAGTCTTTCTAAGCTCTTTTACTTAAGACTTTCTGCTGCAGCCTCTCTTCCATGCTACTCTGCATCCCACAGCCATCTCCTGGTTCTAATTCATGCATAGACTCATGACCATGCATTCCTTTTTCCTCCTTACTAGGTTTGAGTAATACTGCTGTAAGACATCAGCTTTTTTTTCCTTCTTGTAAATGGTCATCTATAGCAAAATTGACAGGTGATGAGGAACAAATATTTATGCAGGATCTGATACAGTGCTTTATATTCCTACCTGGGTCTTTTGATCAAGCACATAAAACAACCCTCTTCATAAATACTGCTTCTACAGTTGTTGAGTGAGTAAAACCAGAAAAGCATGCAGTCACAATTGCCCTGTGTCTTGCACCTTCCTGCTGCACCCTCGGATATTGCTCCTTTAGAGTAATGGAAAGCTGGCAGAAAGCATAGAAATTATTATGGACCTGAATAAGTAGCCAAGTTAGATTTAAACAACTTAAAACGTCTTCCATTACCTGTTGTACCTATGAAACTCTGTGTCTGCTCTGGCAAACAGCCATCAAGGTGGAGTGACGTAGGTGCATGTGACTTGAGGCATCATTTTCACAGCAGATATTTATATCAAAATTTCACTTTAAAGGATTTATTATACATGACTTTCTTTCAGTTAAATCTGTTCAATGAGATTCCTAATAGTAGTCAGATTTTGTGGAAAGTTGTTTAATATTAATGTTCCTTTTTTCTTAAGAAACCATATTTTGTCAAGATAGTTTTCTTCATACCTGATTTGGTAGCAGTCATGCTGAGAGTTTTGATGTCTCCTCTCTGGCTTCTTTATTCTTGTTGCTTTCGTTGCTTCCCTGTTTTAATACAAGTTTCTAGGATTATACTTAATTGATTTGTCACTCAAGGAAAATCAGCACTTCAAGCAATTAAGTGCAGCAAAATACTAAGTAACAAAGACACAAAGATTTTTTGTTCTCATCCTAGTTATGAAAAATCCATTATTCATTATCTTACTGTTTTTAAATACTGAAGTACAATTTTCCAACACAATAGCAAAATTGCTTTTGAAACAGAATAAATTGCTTGCCAGTTCACAGGCTGTATTTTGAAGTCAGGCTTACCAATCATGATGGTGCTTATGCTCATTATCTTCACTACTTGGTGCAATTCCATATTTCAAAGTGCAAAAGTAGATACCAATTGTGGAAAAGAACCCCCTTGTTTTTGAATATAATGGTAAACAAATCTTAAGAAATTATGATTAGAAGATCAATGTATTCCGCAAATATTACCACATTTACAAAATAGGTTTTAACATTAAGCATATCTTTGAATGTTTTTCTGTCAAATCTCTCTCATGATTCTCTTGCATTAATGTTTCTTCATGAAAGATTTTACCCTGTTTACTGTGTTACTGTTGTTTATAAGAGATACTATTTTTCAAATCAGACACTTGTTAACTTTGTAGGGAAGTAAAACGAATGTGTTACTTTGTGATATCTTGTACCCTCAATTACAGCTGTCAGACTGTGATCTCACTGGGTGGTGTTAAAATACATCATTAATAAGATGTCCAAGAGCAAAAAACAATGCAACATAAAGCTCTCTGTTAAGACCATGATAATGTAATTTACAAATTTAATTAGAAAAGATTATAAAAGCATTGGACAGGAGTATGTTTAAGCACAGGACTGTCTTATTGGAAGTCCAAGATTAAAGTAATATCTTGAGTTTTTACTGTGCAGTGGTTTTATTACCTAGTGTTGATCTAGTCTAAGAGAAATCAATGTAATTTGGTATAATATGGAACTTAACCTGTAATAACTGCTGTGTTTTGTGAAGATAATTTTTGTTTAATGTTTTTTCTTAATGTCCAATAATAATAATAAGAGAAAATATATTTCTAGATTGTCATATTAAACTAAACATCAGATACAGCTTTTTGCAAGCATCATTGTGAAGGCCAAGTTTTCTCATGTTTGTTTCAAACTTTTTTTTTAAAGTGCATGGTCTTAGCAGTAATTTGGAAAGCATTTTCCATGACATATTCTCACATAACTTTCTGGAAACTCCTAATAGTTTAATATTAGCGCAGTTTATTTTAGTTTGAAACTTTGGTTGTGTTTACTGCAGTGTGGCAGTGCTTTTACACCCTTTGAAACGTTGATGAAGATATCTTGTCACAAGGCCTAATGTAGTAAAGGTTCCAATACTCAGTTGACTTGCAGTGGGGTATGGGAGATGTTTGTTTATTATTACTCCTAGTTATGCAACATTTTCTAGTCTGGTCTAGAACACATCCCTTAATGGTGTTCCATGCCAAGTGATCCCAAGGCAGTGCAGAAATCAGGGTATCACCTGCCAAAGAAAAGAGGGAGTTTCTAACTCAAGACTTGTTAAACAATAGTGGGTTTAGGGCTTTTTATTCCCCTTCCCTATTAGAGTTTACTTCTTAACTGTGTTTATACCAATTTATTATAAAGCTAGTGTAAAGTATGTGATGTACCTTTCCAATAGAAAACTAATATTCAGTCTCTTGCTTCCCTCCCTTTCCTGGCATCCAAAAAAGTTAGTAATTGCTTTAATATATATTCTTGTATACAATAAGGCTCAACATAGAAAATCTAGGGGGAACAGAAATAGTTTCAGGCTTTTTTAATAAATATAAAGTGAGTTGAAAAAATTGCAAGCCTTTTCATGCTTACCCCTTGTGTTTGTAATATTGCTTAAAAAAAAAAAAAAAGAGTATTTGAATACTGTTCAGGGTGCTGGGTGCTGCTCTGTCAGCAGAACTCCCTCCTGCTCAAGCAAGGCCACCAACAGCTGCTTGCTCAGGATCATGTCCAGACAGGTTTTAAATGTCTCAAACGATGGAGATGCCACAGTCTCCCTGGACTGCTCATGCCTGTGCTCATTCATCCTCAAGTTAAAAGTGTTTCCTGATATTGAGATGGCACCTTCTGTGTTTCAGTTTGAGCCCATTGTCTCTAGTCCTGTGACTGGGCACCACTGAAGACAGCCTGACTCATTCCTCTTTGCAACCTCTCTTCAGCTTCATAGACATTAATAAGATCCTGCTTGTGCCTTGTCTTCTCCAGGCTGAGCAGTCCCACCTCTCTCATTCTTTCCTTGTAGGAGAGATGCTTCAGTCCCTTCATCATCACCATCATGGCCCTTCATTGGACTCTATTCAGCATGGCCATGTCTCTCTTGCACTGGACACACTGCTACAGGTGTGGCCACACCAGTGGTGAGCTGAGGGGATGAACCTCCTCCCTTGATGGGTGCTGGCAGCACTTTGCCTGATGCAGCCCAAGATACTGGTGCCTGTCTTTGCAGTGAGGGCACAGTGCTGCTGTCTGCCAGGATCCCCAAATTCTTTGCTGCTAGGCTCCTTCCCTGGAGTAGCCCCCAGCATGTAATGGTGAATGAGGTTGTTCAGGTGAAGAATTTTGTAACTTCTTCTTGCTGACCTTCCTGAGGTTCTCATCAACCTGTTTCTCCAGCCACTCAGATTTGCACTGGATAGTGGTATGTCATCATTCCTTCCAGTTTTGTGTCATCTGCAAACTTGCTGAGGGTGCATTTGGCCCCATCTTCCACATCATCAGTGAAGATGTTAAACAAGATTGAGCCAGTATGGATCTCTGGGGTACACTGTCCTGGGGTACTGACCTCCAACTTTGTGCCACTGACCATCCTCTGGACCTGGCCATTATGACAGAATTCAATGCATCTCACTGTCTGCTCATCCAGCTATTGCAGCAGCAGCTTACCTGCTTACCTACAAGAATTTTATAGGAGACAGTGTCTAAGACCTTACTGAACTCCATGCAGACACTATCCACTGCTCTTCCCTTATCTACCAGGTCAGCTTTTCAATCTTACAAGTTTATCAGGTTGGTCAAATAGGACTTCCCTTTGGTGAAGCCAGGCTGACTACTCCTCTTAATTTTCTCGTCCTTTTTTGGAAAAGATTTCCAAAGATGAGCCACTCTATAACCTTCCCAGGGATTGTGATGAGACTGAAAGCTAAGGGCTGGTTCCCTGGGTCCTCCTTCTTGCCTTTCTTGAAAAGGAGGAGAGGCATTTGCTTTCCTCCAATCTTTAGTCACTTCCCCCAGTTGCCATGATTGATCCAAGATTATTGGAAGTGACCTTGCAATGACACCTGATAGGTTCCTCAGCACTTTGTGGGTGCATCCCATCAGGGCCCAAAAGCTTTTTTATATTCTTACATGCAAATATATATAATAGAATACTACTAATATATAAATATACAATACATATTTATTACATATTGTATTTATTTTATTATATATGTAATATTACACTATTTAAAAGAAAAAAAAATTCTATTTGGTTTGCTTAAGTGTTTCCTCACTCATCTTCCTTGCTTTAGGCTGTTTTCCTGTTCTCTGAGACCTGAGACTCCTAAAAGTCAGTCTTGCTAATCAAGACTGAAGCAATGGCATCCAGTACCTCAGCCTTTTCCATGTCCTGTGTAACTATATCCCCTGTGTTATTCAATGAGACCCCCATTTTCCCTAGTCTTCCTTATCTCACCTATGTACTTAAAACTTCTTGTCTTTGACATCCCTGGCTGGATTCAATTGCATTTGGCTATAGCTGTCCTAGCTTTGTCCTTGGAAGCCTGGACAATGTTTTTGTATTTCCCCAGTTTACCTGTCTTTTTTCTATGCACTTCCATTTTGTGCCCGGGTTTGAACAGTTCCTTGTTTGTCCAGTCAGAGCCATCCCATTGGATGGGAATCTCTTGAACTTGGAGTGATCCTTGAGTACTAGCCAGCTTTTTTGGGCCCCTCTTTTCCCCAAGACCTTATTCCATGGGACTCTTTCAAGCACTTCTTGAAAAGACTGAATCCATTTTGAATTCCAGGGTTGTGAGCTGCTTGCTACTTTACCCCCTGCTCGCAGGGTATTGAACTTCACCATCTTACGGTCACTGCAGTCAAGGCTGTGTTGACCTTCCCATCCTCAGTGAGTCCCTCCTTGCTTTGTGAGTATGAGGTTCAGCAGAGCATCTTGTCTCATGGGCCTCCTCCAGAGCAATTAGAGGAGGAAATTGTTGTCAAAGTGCTGCAGGTCCCTCCAGGATTGCCTATGTCCTTTTGTGTTGTTCCTCCAGCAGATACCAGCTTGTTAGAGGTTCACCATGAAGACCAAGGTTTGAGAATGTGAAGCTGCTTTTCTCTGTCTGTTAAGGGCCTCACTCGCATGTGTTTCCTGTTCAGGGGTCTCTAGCAGACACCTACCAAAATGTTACCTTTACCTGTTCTCTTTGTTCTTAATCCAGAAGCTTTCAGTTGACTTCTCATCCATTCCTAGGCAGAGCACCATGCACTCCAGCTGCTCACTCACATAAAAAGAATGAATGTCTAGTTTTGTTAATTACTATTTTTAAATGATTTGGGATTAGCTTGCTGGGGAGAAAATGAGACGGTCCCGGGATTCACCTTGTAAGAGATGACTTTAAATACAGCTTCATAAAAATTAAATTTACTAATTCTGAGTAACATTGTGTTGTATTGCACTAAACGAGGCATGATCTTACAACAGTGCATCTTCTTTCAATCATCTTCCCTAAGGTATAAAAGTATGAAAGGAGTAAGTTAGTCAATATTCATGCACTTAGAGGAATTTTCTTACTGAATATTCCAATGTTTTGTCTTAGCTTAAAAAGCATTCCATATGTGTAAAATTGAGATAATAGATAATAGTTTCTGGGGAGGAAAGGACCATTGTTAGTCTAATGTTGTTTCCATGGCTCTGATGCCTTAAGTTTTAGCTGTCATATGTTCCAGATTCTGTGCTGCTTTAGTATATACCTCTGAACTTCATATAAAGTGTTAGCAAGCTCTCTTCACAGTTTAGTTAGACAAAAGAATCCTTTTCCAGCCTGAGAAATAAGGACACCCTTGCAGCTTCAGGCCCAAAAAGTATAAACAACAGAGAATTGAGGGAGGATGGGACTTTATAAGCTCAAGCTGTAACTGGGCAATTAACCCCAATATGCAAATGGACCAAAACTTATAAAAGTGTGAAAACGTGTGACCTGTCATCAATGTTGGGTGTAGCCTTGGCTAGGCTCTTGTACTGCTCAGGGTATATCCTCTGAAGGCCTTTTTAATAAATACCTACTTTATTCCTTTAACACTTTCTAGCTTCTGTTCTAGGTAGCTTCTCAAGGTATCAGGTCCCACAGGCAAATCTTCTTGACTCTCTGAATGTTTTCGTGTAGAATTATAAGAGTAACTATAATGTTTTCGTAATTAAAACCAAGATGCTGATGAGTGGTGTAGAAAGTGAGGCTCAAAGGCCTGCACACACTAGAAAATTCATCAGGAAAGCAGGTTGAAAAAGCAAAGTGGAAATAAAAAGTCTGTACTCCCATGAAAACTCAGTCACTTGTGTCTGCTATAAGCTTTGCAAAGTAACTTCTACCTAACAAAATCCTACAAAGAATCCTTTGAAGTGTAGGAAATTGCAACTTTGTATAAACGGATTAAATAAAAATTAAGAATTTCCCTAGAATTATTTATACTATGACTGACAATGATTGCAGGCTTTCTGCTCTATTACACAATTTTAACTAAAATCAGAATATCTTGTTAATGTGTTAAAAAAAATGCATGAGATACTTAGATGAAAATATCTAATGAAATACCCTAATGAAATTCCATATGGCAAAAATTAACTTGTTAGTTTAGGAAATTCCCAGTAATAAAAAGTGATGTACTGGCTATTTATGTAGTGCTTTTATCTCATTTTGCCAGGTACCAAGCAGAAGATGAGTCCTCTCATTTGGATGAAATGCCACTAATGATGTCAGAAGAAGGCTTTGAAAATGATGAGAGTGATTATCATACTTTACCAAGAGCCAGAATTTCTCAGAGAAGAAGAGGCTTAGAATGGTTTATCTGTGGCGGCTGGAAGTTCCTTTGCACTAGGTTTGTCACACACTAGTACTTCTAATTAAAGTTTTAAAAAAAATTGAATAAATACTAATTTTGTATTGTGTGATGTGTGCAGAGTACAGAATACAGAATAATTTGTTGGTCGTGAGTATTTTATTTATTTTATTTATTTGCCTGCATTTTCCTTACTTGGACACTGTCAGCTGTTAAAAGCAGTTCCGAGGAGCTGATGTTATTGTGCTTCTCCTGTCTGCCTGGCTGACTTGCAAGAGGGATCATGAGCTAAACTTGTATTAATCTGAGGTCCATAATTTAGCATGTAATCCTAGTTCTCACTTCACTCAAAACTACATTTGGGTAAAGTGGTTAAATTTTTAATTTTTTCAGATATTAGTTTTCAATATATATAAATTTATTGATGTTGCTGTAAGGAAAAAAAAAATTAATCAACTAATGAGTAGCCAACCCTTCAACCTTAATGGTTAAAATATAAATTTAACTGGGGATCTTGGAGTGAATTACAATTGGAATTAGCTCTTGTGATTTGGTTCTTACTTAAAAACTTTCTCTGCCAAACTCTGCTATATGCAAATACCTTGGAATAGTAATTTTCTAATGAATTTTTAGCAAAACTTCTAAGTAGTGAAACTGCTGTTAGGATTATTAAGGATCTTCCTTTTTCTGTAATTTGGAGTGATAAAATCTGACAATCAGTAAAGTGGAGTGACTGAAGCATTTTGAGTCAATTTAAATAGCGAATGCTTTCTTTGGCAGATGTTTTTAGAACAGATTTAGATAGAAGTCTTCACAGCTGGTTTTCATGGTGCATTAAGAGGCCTGCTGTCTTACCTAAGCAAAGCTGTCTTTGTATACCTTCAGTTTTTTGAAATAATTGTTAGAAAGCTTTAAAAAACATGATCTATGTTGATTTCTGTTTCATATAATGATTTAACAAAACCTCATGGCTTATCATTTTATTATTATGGTTTATTAATTTTATTATATGGGTTAAGTGTTTGGAAGGTGGAAGGAAGGAAGGTGGAAAAGTTTAAACAAGTAGTGTTTGTATGTCTTAATGGGTTTTGGAAGCAGTGTTTCCAGTACAGACCTACATTTTAGCAGTTAAAAAACATTTATAAGTATTTAAAGAAGTTGTTAACTTTTGGACATGTCTTAAAGTTTAGATACCTTTCAAACAATATACTTTTATGTGAGTTCAGCTCTGTAAGTATTAGTGATTATTAGTTACTGTGGTTATATTGCTGTAAGTTTGAAGAAGACAGGCGGATCAGTAAAGACTGCACCATTTACACTGTTTGGATAGAGACAGACAATTGCAAGGTGAGTTTATGTTGGAATTAATTTAAAATTGTAAGAGAATATCACAAGAAATGGTCATTAGTGCTGGAGATTGCAAAATTTCATCTTCCTGCTTGCTTTTAAAAATTGAGAGGTACATCTCAGCTTTCAAGCCTAGAAACTTTAAAACCTGTTCTTTAAATTACTTGAGTCATATTTAGGGTAGATTTTTGAGAAGGAAAAGAGAAAGGAAATTGCACTATGGATTCTTTTTTCTGGTTTTTTTGGGGTTTTTTTGGTTTTTTTTTTTTTGCTATTCTCTAGACATACTTTACTCCTAATATAGGTGTGTGAAAAGGAAAGTCTTCACCAAGAAAGAGGCTTTTGGGGAGTATGACTTCTGCTTTGCTGATATCCTCACCTAAATTTGGACACAGTAAAGAGTC
This sequence comes from Serinus canaria, assembly GCF_022539315.1. NCBI lineage: Eukaryota > Metazoa > Chordata > Aves > Passeriformes > Fringillidae > Serinus > Serinus canaria. Next base: position 58,724,756 of record NC_066315.1, on the reverse strand, counting down.
CATTTGGTCTTGCATTTATACCTGCAGACATTTTAATCACGTTAGTGTTCTCTAAAAGAGAACATGATAGCAGATAATTTTCCTTTTTCATGGATAAAATAATGAAAAAATGAGCATCAGATTCTAGCAGAAGCTTGAAATTTCAGTTGGATATTAGGAGACAGAGGATACTCCCATAGGAAAGCTGCAGATGCCTGCTGAGAAGAAGTAGGGAAAAAGATGTGGAAGGGAGGTGAATCCAATGGTATCTTATCTACTGGTCCAGTTAAGCTGGGTAGAAACCTCCTCTTGGGTATAAATACATGTCATTGTAGTAGGGAGATTTCATCTGGGCTGACAGCATTATTGAGGCTTTGTAATTGATAAAAATCAGGGATGTGCAGTCAGTGTAAGTTATTCTTTTTGATTCTCATTGTAATAGCACTTTACAAATTTTTGCTAGGGCCCACAAAATAGTTGAGGTTTTGAAATGCCAATTTGCAGGTGATGAAGTTAGCTAGGATCATACGAAAAATCGTGGGGGAAACTTGGAGGCCACTGTAATGTCACACCTGCAGTATTTGTGTAGTAGAATTAGTTACAGTGTTTTTATGTGGTGTGAAGTATTGGTTTGAGATACAATTGAGAGTTGGTGCCGTCACACTGGAAATGGAGAGGATCACATTAGAAAAAAATTTTTTTTTGTGTTAGTGTATTCATGTTAAAGTAAAAACTGAAACTTATTTCCAGAAGACAAACAGGGTTCTTTTAAGTGTAATGTAAGATTAAAGCAGTCTGAAAGCTGTTCAGTTAAACAGAACTTAAAATTTCACCTATTTTTATGGAAATCAGTACCTCATACCTTCAACAGGGTCAGGTTGAAATCTCTGCTTCAACATCTAGAATTTCTTTTTGTGCTTTAAACAAAGTTGTACATTTTTCAATGCTGTGACAGAAAGATGAACACAATAACAGACTAGGCATTATCCTGGAGCCAAGTTCAGGGGGCCCCTGATTTCTTTTGGATTCTCGGTGAAAGTCTTGTGTTTGTGTTCAAAATCACTTTACATGTTGCAAACAAACAAAAACCCCCATACCCAGTAGGGGTTTTGGTCTGTCTTGCATTGTTAGGATTAATCTCATTTTTGTGAGAGGAAGTTTTCCATCTCTTACTTTTCAGCTTTGGAATTTTATATTCTATAGATGTTTGTTGCTACATCACAAACTGTTACTCTTTTTATTCTAAAAAGTTTCAGCTGCTTTGCAGGAGGAAGCATGGAAGGTCTGACAAAGTTCTGTGTACTTGAAAAATGATTTTGTAAAAATCTTTTATTCAGTTTTTAACTTCAGTTTAGACAATAGACTTGTTGATCAGATCTGAATGGTGCGAATTTTATTTGCAAATCTTCAGCTCTTTAAGAGTTTTTCCATTTGCAAGAAAAACATCATAATTAAATCAAATGTTGTCTTTGATTTTGAACAAACTGAAGACTTAATTCAACCAATATAACTTTTAACTTCAGAAACTGCCTATTTCTTGCTTTCATAGCACAGTTAAAAGAAAAACTTTGTGATATAGCAGCTGTTTTGTGGTTGTAATCATTTCCCCTTTAACTTACAAATTCTCTTCAAGCTTGTGAAATTATAATGCACATAGATCAATACTCTGGAGTTCTTTGGGCTGGATTGATTTCTTTCTCATGAGATTTACATTCCACTTGTTATCAAAAAACACTTTGTCCCTATGAAAATGGTGCCATTGAATGGCATTTCCATATGAAGTGAAGGGGATATCAAATGCTCGGATTAATTTGGGCTCTGAGATGGCCTGTACGCTTTCAATTAATCTGCAACGCATTTGTTATGCAGAAGCATGGGAAAATGCTGATCTTTTGAGAATGACATGACCACTGTGTTGCTTTTGGCCTGATTACTGAAGCTACCTGTTGAGTACAATAATTACAGTATGTTTTCTTTGCAGAACTAGTTTCTGCTACTTAAAACCTAATAAGGAAAAGCTGACCCTTGCAGACAATATAGAGCTTTTATATTATCTTTCCATTCTGATGAAAATGCTGTTTTGTGAAAGATACTGGCAGTTAAGCTTGTAGGATAAAAGTAATGAAAAGAGAAAATAAAAAAAAGCCTTTATTATTAGAGCTGCAGAGTCAGTTGAGACATTTACTTAGCTTTTGACTTGTAGAGATTCGCTCTATTTATGAAAAAGTTAAGGGTTCTTATTTAACAATTACTCCAGGTTTTCATTTGTTGATGGGGAGTTTTTTTCGTTGATGGGTTTTTGTTGCTGTTTTTAGTTTAAATATGGTATTAGTTCCTAATATGAAGACAGTAGTTATTGTTCCTCCACATTAAAATAATGCATTAGAAAGCAGGTTAGTAAAATGCTATTTAATAGCTATGCCTTGAAGTTCTTTAATAAATTTAGTTATTTTTCATACATACAGTTTTCATACATACAGTTATATTGATACAGACAACACAGCTTGCACCTAGCTTAAGGAAAAGACTTTCTGTGCATGTGTTGAATTTTCTTGGCAAGGGTATTTGAAATACAAACTTAAATCAGTAAACAAGGATGCACTTTATATTTTTTAATTGCTGAATCCCTCGAATTATATCTGGTTTTATCTAAGAATTCAGAAAAATCTGAAGTGTCTCGATCATGCTGCATGTTACATTTTGTTTCTAGGCTATTTGAAGCTTGGAGAAAGCTACTCTCATTTATCATACAAATTTACTGGGTACAGAAAGCCCTTGAAAGGCTCTATACTCTTGTTCAAAAATATTTTCTGTACTGGAGAATGTTAATTCAAGAACAGATTAGAAATGTGTTGGAGGGTGATAATCTGAGTTGCAAAACTTGGGTAGACTTCATAGGTGTTAAATTTTTAAATTAATTTAACTTGATTAGGATTTCTGAGGCCAGCATGTCCATCTTGTATTCTTTCTGTGACAAAGCAGTAATTGCTGCTGAGACTGTAAATAGCAGAATCTAACTGATTTCTATTTCTATGGTAGTAAAGCTCATCTGAACCATGACAATATTGATTTGGGCATAACCTGTAATATTTTTATCATCTGTGACCTCTTACCTCTGAAAACTTGACTGTTAGCTCTGTTTCAGTCAAACATTTTATCAAAGGTATTGCAGTTGTTTCCCAGTCAGACATGACTCTTGTGTTTGTACTTTTTGGTATTTGCTAAACTAATGGTCATGATGGTATCTGTTGATCTGTAGCAAAATAAGTAGTTTCAAGGAGGGGAGACTCTGTGGCAAGAAAGGCAGTGTAATTATGTTGCTTTAGGTGAATGTATAACTTTAGCAGTAGAGAAGTCCTTAGTGTCTGAGGAAATGATACTACAAAAGAGACTGTGCCTAATCAAATATTCTGTCTCTTTGTAGTTCAAATTCAAAGACTGATGGAACAATTCTGGATTTCAAAAATTGTCAGGGAATTTCTCTCTATGGGACTGTAGGCAGATCTGTCATGCTAGCTCACTTTCTCCAGGAAAAAATTATTTTCCTGGGAACTTTTTTCCTACATATCTGTCCTTTCACTTGTCACTACATAACTAAGCTGTCTCTTCCATCTCCACATCCCTGCCCTGCAAACTATCAGGTTTAAAGTTTTAATGCCATGAGCAGTTTTGTCAAGTTGGCACTGAGTGGAATCATTCTGCCTTCTGCGGCAGACATATCACTTGCGTTGTTTCAACTATTTTTACAGTTTTTTAGATTTTTAAAGGTTGGGGATGGATATAACTGAAAATAATCCCCTTTTATTCTGCATTAGTTTACAGCTGGGTTGATTTGCAGGCCTAGTTTTCCCATGCGGTTGCAGAGTATTTATGCCAGCACAAGAGAAAGAGCAAGAATCCACACCTTTGTTATGGGGGGAGGGAGGTACTGGACATTTCGGCAGCAGCAGGATCTGTTCACAGCCATTGAACTATTTGTGGAATCATGAAAAGGAAAGATTGCTGTTTATTTTGCTTTAAAGACAAATTTAAGAAATAATATTTCCCTTTTGTGTATGTTACTAAATAACAGGGCTGAATTTTGAAAGTTGATTTAACACTGTTAGAATTTTTGTGATAGAATAATTCTTTGTCACTTGTTTTAAAATGACTGGGAGAAGCTGATGAAAGGACATTTCATTTTTGTAGCAAAAATAAAATATTTTTATTTTTTAAAAATAAAAACCATGCAATAAAATTCATGTTTACATCTTTCCCATAGTGAGAGTTTCAGGGAGAAAATTTTAAGAATCCAGGAGAGTATCTTAAGAGTCCAACATTTAAAATTGAAGTATTTTAAAGGTCAGCTTGTGAGTATTGATGTAGTGGTATTTCCATAACAAAGTTATTGTTGCTATGAATAATTTTGCTATTGGCATAACCTTCAATTTTCTTTAAGAAGAACCAACAAGTTTGAATTCCATTCTTTGGCAAAATTAATTTGTAATAAGCATGGGATTATGTAGACTACACCCAAGAACACTTTAATAGGCATTGTGGCAATGTAAGCTAACTATCAGCCTTCCTTTCCTGCAGTATTTGTGTGTTTCATGATTGTCTAATTGTGAATAAGCAGACTAGGAAAGGACCTTAAGCAGTTTCCAGTTGATTCCTTGCCTGTACAGAATGAATTATATCTGTCACTGATGTCTGATCTAACCACATCTTAGAGATCTGCAGAAATTCCAGCCTCCTTAAGAGTCTCCTCCACCCCTCTCATTGAAAGAGCTTACTCAATATCTGTCCATGTCATGCCCACCCTGCGTATCGATTTGCTACAGCTGAAGGTCTGTCATTAGTTAATGATGGTGGACCTAGAGAATAAAGGTCCATTTCCTCTTTGCAGCAGGTTCTTACATACTTGAAACCATATTAGGTCCACACTCAGCCTTCTGTGAACAGCTCTGTTTCTTTGGTGTATCTAGTAGTCAGCCTGCCCTGCTTTCTAGACCTGTAATTGTTTTCTTGCTCTTGTGTGTGGTCTCTGTTTTCCCAGTAGGCCTGTTTGTTGAAATTTGGTATTCAGAATGGTCCGGTAAGCCAACTGAGATCATGCTAGCACTAACTGAGAGAAAGGAATACATTCATGACTTGCTACAAGCATTCTTGTCCACACTGAACAGATTTGCACGTGTGTAACATTCTCATGCAGTAACTGAGCTGCCACCTGGTTTTGGAGCATTTCCTGATTCAGTATTTGTGTAGTTGGTTGTTTCTCTGTAAACTGTGTTGCACTTGTACCCATTCAACTGCATTCTATGTCTTCCAGGTAGTGTATTTAGTTTTTCTAATCTGTTAAGACAGCCTTCAACTCTGATCTGCTCTTTCTATCTACCCTTCTCTCTTCTAGTTTTTTTGTGGTCTGAGAAATGAAATATTCAACAGTCAATTACCCAGTAAATTCTAAATAAAGCTTTAGAGGCCTTCACTGAAATTACTTTGGTTTTATATAAGCTACTCTGCAATTATGATTTTTCCTACTGCATCAGTTCCAAGAATATGTTCCTTTATTTTTCTTATGATAAATGTCTTGAGAGTTGAATTTTATTAGAGACATAGAATCATAGAATGATATTAGTTGAAAGGAACCTTTAAAGATAATCTAATCCAGCCTCCCTGGCATGGGCACAGGCATCTCTCACTGGATGAGGGTGCTCAAAGCCCCAGGACTCCATAGAGGACATGCACTCAAGCAGTAGTGCAATTGGTTCTTAGATTGAAATTAGTTCAATTTTAGAAATTGTTCTTGACATGTCATTGTTGGTTGTGACTTCAGTTTTCTTACAGGTGTGTACAAATACATATGACCATAAGAATGAATCCAGTAAACAGTGCTGAGGTGATTGGATTTAAATTTCTCTTTTGTTGTCAGCCAAATTCTTCCTGTTGGTGTGAATAAAATTTGTAAGAATTTCCTAACATTTTTTTCTTTTTGCTGCATCAAAAATATTGCCAGTATATTCAAAAACCCCACAAGAAATTGTTTCTCGTGTCAGCTTCATTAGCTGATGTAGCTGAAATCTGCTGTTATCAGCTCAGTCAACTACAGAAGGGGAAGAGCACAGAAGGCCTGTCTGCTCAGTGTTCCTGATTCACTTGCCTAAAACAGACTCCCAGCGTGACTGAGGCACCTCCTCACTGTATAAACAAATAAATACAGATAAATTCTCCTTTAATGTATGGGATTGTAAATCAAGAATACGCAGTGTACAGCAAACCCACTTTTCTCTGCAAATGCTCTCTGGATAGTCTTTCTGCCTCTGTAGATAGTACTAGCAAGTACTTAAGCTGATTACATTATGTGAGTTGAGTCACATCCATGTTTGTTCCTTGTTTTATGACTGTTAGTACATATTCTGGTGAGCCTCAGAGGCATCATTCCATTTGCTAGCTTTTGTTCCTCCTCATTGTGACCCCTTCCCACCATTCCTGTATCCTTGTCCAAAATGCAATTGTTTAAACGTTGCTGTGAGCTCTTCTCTATCTCACTGCCCATGGTTTAAACTTCTTCAGTAGATTTGTAAGCTGGTTAGGCAAGGATGCTGTTCCTTTCTTCTGTGAACTGAAGTTCCCCCATTGCAGATCATTGTGCATTCTGCATTTATGTAGTGGGCTTGTTTTGAATGGTTTTCTGGTTTTGTTTGTTAGGTTTGGTTAGGGGTTTTTTTGTTGTGGTTTTTTTTTTTTTTTTTTTTTTTTTTTTTTTAATATTTGATGGTATGGCATTAGCAGTGGTGTGGAGGAAGCTGAAGATTTGCAAATTATGTGGTAACTGTATCCAAAGCTGCTGAAATCTTTTGGACTGTATCAAACAGAAGCCTTATTTCCCCCTCAATCGTTAGCATAATCTGAATGTTAGTAATCCAAGATAAAGAGTTTAGCCAAAGGACTAAAAGGCATGATGCAGAATCTTATTAACTAGAATTTTTTGAACCTGTATCAGGGTATGATGTAGTGAAACTTTTCATGAGTGTATTACGATTTTCTGCAAAGAATGTGCAAGTGTTTATATATGTGTATGTCTGGGTGAGTTCAGTAATATGAATTGCCCTAAACATTGGAAGCTGACATCATGCTTGCTTATATAGATGTGGCAAACATTTTTTTTAACCTCTTTTTCTTAGGTATTTGCCTTCAGGGATTCCAGGTTTGGAAATTGTGATCTTGTATAATACATTTTTAGTTTTAAAATAAACATTTGTCTCTCTTTTCAGTTGTTCTGATTGGCTCATAAACATTTGTCGAAGAAAGAAAGACCTGAAGGCTCGCACAGTGTGGCTTGGGTGTCCTGAGAAGTGTGAAGAAAAATACCCCAAAAATGCCATAAAAAATCAAAAGTACAACATCTTTACCTTTATACCTGGGGTAAGGCCACTAAACATTTTCTGGTTTTGTGCTGACTGTATGTTCTGTGGTGGTTTTTGACCGTTCCACAGAAAGATAAGTTTATTTGCCCTGGTTCTTCTTTTTCTTTCTGTGTTTGTCTCAATTATTTCAATGAAAGTTAACGGTTGAGAGCAGGGTTGCATTTTTGTTAAATTGTTTGGTTTTTGAAGGGATATGTACTTAATTAAATTTTCAGTGGTTCGAATTCAGTGAAGCTTTTGAAATTTGAGGTGAGTTTCTTTGCACTTTTCTATTCAGCATTAGAAATTTTTAAATTATTTTTAAAAAATAAACAGTTCTGCATGCAAAGGATTGACTTCATCTGAGAAGCAAATAGTTGAAAATTTCAATTTAGTCCCATGGATCTTTTCTCATACTCCTTGCTATTGAAAGTATAATAAATAATGAATTCCAAAATAGACAGCTCTTAAAGGACAAAAACAACTAACATCTTCAATTTGTATCACAAGTAGGCCTAATTTATTACTTTTCAGAATTGAATTTGTTATTGCAGTACTTTTGCAGGTATTTTTGACTTTGAGTGCAGTTCTTAAGCAAATACTTTTGTTAGGGAATGAAAAAATTTTTTGTCACTTTTTTCCTATTGTACCCATATGTACAATAGGAAAAAATGTATATGAAGCCATATTGTGCCTTAATTTCAGTTTTTGCTTGTACTATACTCCGTGTATATGAAGACAAAGAGAGATTACAGTTTTGTCTTGTATATGAAGCCATATTGTGCCTTAATTCAGTTTTTTGCTTGTACTGTACTCTGTGTATATGAAGACAAAAGAGAGATTAGTTTTGTCTTGTTCATAGTTTTTAAAAAAATGTGTTGTTATAATGAAATTTAGCAACAGAGAAACATTTTTTGAAACTTAAGTAGTTAAACTTAAAAATGTATCCTAGTGGGATATTATAAATTTTAGTATTGCTCTTTTAGTCATATTTTTACAAATACCATCCAAGAGTCCTGTGTCCCATAGCTAAAATTGAATGTCTTGTACTTTTGAATACATTGAATGCTTTGTCTTAAATTTTTTATTTAAGTGATCATGCTGATTTATAAGAGTATTGATTCTATTCTTCTGGCCTCTTTAGTTCAAAGACTGGCAGGTGTTTGATAATGCATTTCCTTATTAAAACAACAAAAAAAAATTAATGGCCTTGTAATTAAGACTGATCTCCTGTCAGGAAAATAAAATGTCACTTATCACATGTGGATAAAATATTCTCATCATTATTGGACAAAGTAAATGTTTTCTTCCATAGTTTAAATTATTAAATACACTGAAATTGGTTAAGCCACATATGCTTTCCTAAAGGTCACAAAATTCATTAAGCATATAGTAAGCCATTGATTATTGCAACTCGAAATCTGCAGTGTGGATTACAAATTGTGAACCAGATTCACATTCCTTATAGGGATCAGAGGTAGTTTGCAATTCCCTGTTGTGAGAGAGAATGTTTGTTCCTTTCTGATCTTTTAAAAATCTTGGTTTTATCCAATAGGTCAAGTCAGATTTTTAATTTGGCGCTAGTATTTGAAAACTCAATAGTTACTTCAAAATGAAGTGAGATCCTAAATGTAAAGCCCAATAGTTGGTGAAAATGAAATGTTTTCAAATTTTATTTTAGATATAAAGTAAAACTTCTCATTTGTTAAAATATTGTGTAGCTGTCTTTTTTTACACTGCTTGAATGTAATTTGTAGGAAACATCACTGTATTGCTCCCAAACCCATAAATATAACAAAATAATAAATATTGACTCCAATGGTCTTCTCTGGTTGAAATTTTCATCATGTGAAATTTTGTGTTCTCTTCTATGGTTTTTTAAACATTGAGGCTGGCAATGGGTAATATTCAATGATTTCATATCCAAATACAAACTTAAAATAATGCTTAGATTAACAGCATTTTACTTGCTGGCTAAAAGAGCTGTAACATTTCAAAAATATCACCTAATTTCTGAAGATTACATAAAATTCTTGCTGCTTCTCCCTTTATACCAGTCTTTTCAATATCTATTTACAATTTCATATGCGTCTTGATACAGCTGCTTAGGAATTTTGCATGAGTTTCCATAAAATATATCTTCTTTGATGGTTGGGTTTTGAAGATACCTCTCCTGAACTTCAAGGTAGTCGTTTCATTAGTTTTGTGTAGCTGGAGACTTTTCAATTTGCTTAACTGGACTGAAGTGCTTAGCTTTGTATTAAATGAACTGTCAGTGGTCTGCCAGGATTCAAAACATTTGTAGGAAGGTGTTTTTAACTTCCACCTTCTCCTACAAGATCTGCACCTCCTAATGTACTGTCTGGACTTTTCTTTGACCAGGTGTATCAAGTTTTTGTAAATAGTTAAACATAGTAGCAGAAATGAGTGTGTGAACTTCATCAGGATCAATATAAGGCACAGGTTCAGCGTGAAATACTTTCATTTTGGAAGAGGGCTCTGACCTTTCTGACAATTTCACTTTTTTATCTTTACAGTTTTATTGATAAGTCATGAAATGGCATTCTGTGCTCTGAAAAAAATTTTTGTGTTTAGAGGCTGTTTAGGTAGTCTCTAGCTGAACTGGCAGCTTTGAGGTACTTGTACTTTGTTGTGCCTACCCAAATGATACTTTGAACTTTACTGAATATTTTTTCCTAGCACCTAGCTTTTACATAATTAAGTAATAATTTTGGACTGGTAAGAGCAATAAATAGGAGTCAAATAACTTTATTTCTATGCAGAAGTCATTGTTATTTCAAGATTAGAAGATGGAGACAATCTCTAAATATGGTTTTTTGGTGTATTTTGAAAGTTTTATCTTTTAGATAATTGGTTGCTCGTTTTCTTAAGTGTTCCAAGTTCAGTAACCACTTCTCTTAATGCTGCTGGAGGTGCCAAATTAGCCTGGCTTACTGAGGAAATATGTGAAGACTTTGAAGATTCAAAATTCTATAAAATGAATAAAGTTCTTAGCATTGTAATTACAACCAAAGCAATCTTGAGAACATGTGCTTGCTGAAGTGGTGCTTTTAATTACCAAAGGAATCTCTGCATCTGACGTTGCTTTGGAGTATGAGACAATGTATTCTGTGATAAGTCTACTATAGCTTCACTTAAAAGTTGGATAATTAGCTCTGAGTTTAAACCAAATCTTTGATTTAGTAATAAATATATCTTAATACCTATATTTAAATCTTTCCACAGTGATCTTGATACATAGTCCAGTTTTCAAAATATCTAAAATTTAGCAAGTTGCTTCTTTAGAGTGAAAAGAGTCAATAGTATCAATGGATTTTTCTCAACAAAAATAGCAGTATAATATAAAAATTACAGTATAATATAAAAATAGCAGTATAATAATAAAATAATATAGTAGTGTGTGATGATATATAATATATTGTGCTATATAAGTATTATAAAAATGCCATCTATAACAGTATGACATTTAATGCTTTTGTGTGTCCTATCATGAAAAAGTATACTTTATGTATATTATGAATGGAAATTTTAAGACATTTATCTACTTTATTTTTCATTTTAGGTTTTATATGAACAGTTCAAGTTTTTCTTGAATCTCTATTTTCTCATCGTGTCCTGCTCACAGTTTGTACCAGCACTGAAAATAGGCTACCTGTACACGTACTGGGCTCCTCTGGTAAACAGAAAAATATTATTAACTAGAAATTTGGGGGTTTTAATGTCAATGAAATGTTCATGTCTATGTGCATTGCATAAACCTGCAATTGGTAAACGACAGTGGTCAAAGAACATAACAGAAGTAAAATGCTTTTTTGAAAGCTGTTGTTTGACAGCCTTCCCTTCCTCTTGCCTACTATGCCTCTGCCCCTCAGGCGAGGTTGTTTTTGTTAACCAGCTAGTGTCAGTGTGTAATGCTCCATTCTGCCTGCTGTCTTGAGAGTTTAACAAAACCAACCAGCAAAAAAAGCTCCAGCTACTAAAGAAACTTACAGGATAACATAGGTAATTTGTGTGTCAAATATCATTCCATTTATTGTTATTTGGTGACTCTTTTATGTTTTCAGACTAGGTCAGAATTGTAAGCATAAATTTTTTGCATTCCTTCTGTATCAGTTTTGATTACAACCTTTTCTCACAAAAATTGAGATCAAATATTTTAAGCCGTGGATAAATCAGGAGGAAATTGTGCCTTGAAAATAAGTTATTAATTAAACATGTTTCTCCAAATTGATCATCCTGCCAGTTGCACTGGCTTTCTTTTGATATGTCTTTTTATTATTGAGGTCTCTGCAGTATTTTCTTGGGAAACTGTTCAAACCACTTGCTTCTGGCTCAGGTTTGCTGTGGTTTGCAAAATGAATTCTCTTCAGAAGAGACCCTGGCTGGTAGTCTGCCAGCTGTATTGCCATGATTTGGAATTATTTTCTTATTTATAACCAGATCATTACTTTTTCTTTCATCTTCTTCCCAGTCCCTTCACACTAGATTTAAAGGCAGGACAAGCTAATGCCTTATGTTTTAAACTTTTTCTAAAAATTGGTATTTTTCAGTAGCATTTATTCTCAGTAGTATTCAAGAAGAGCTGTGACATGCTGACTGCTTGAGTAAAGGTCGTTCTTAACAAGTCAATAGAGTAAATATTCTGGATTGATTTCATTGTTTTAATTGTTGTAACATGTGTCCTTTTAACTATGGATAAATGAGGAGACCATCCTGGATGTTCTTCCCACCTCTCTTCCCAGAATTTTGCTTCTTCTGCAACAAAAAGCACTTTCAAGAGAGAAAGCTTGTTCAACAGTGGTATTTTAAATGGATATTTACAAGTCTTTGTCACTGTCACAGTAAGAAAAGGCAGAAGTCAGCCTTATCTGGAAGTTGCTCTGTTCACCATGATGTGCTGTGTGCAGCAGTATACATTAGTGGGATAGTAAGGAAAAGAAGCCAGTAAACCCTTAGCATCTCAGCTCATTTCTATCCTGCTCTAAGAAGGGAGCAAATACTGTATTTTGTGAGCACCAGTGATCTGTCATGTATAAATATGTGTGTCTTATTGAAAGGTATTTTGAATTATGCATCCCAGTTTTCACATATAGCTTGAAAATATTAGTACCTAGTATGGGTTTTTTTGCTAAACTCACTTGTTTCTACTTTAATAGCTTTTCTGCTAATAATCAACCTCCAGGTAAAAGGCAGCAATTGAATGTTTAGCCAAGCTAAGCATCTATGAGGAAAATAGAAAACATTTAAGTTTGATCTATTGATCTGCTTTTGCTGCTTAACAGATAAGTTTAGGTTTTTTTGAAGGGCGTGTAACTACTGATAAATCTTCAGTAATAATCAGAGGAGTAGCTATGACTTGTATTTTTTCTCAAAATTTTAAAGGAAATTGTTTGCCCTGATACATAAATCCAAATGACTATTGCTAGAACTGTTTTGGGGGTTTTTGATGATGTATGTGAATTTTGTGGGTTGTTTTGTTTAGGATTTTTTTTGCCTTTGGTTTATTTCAACAGATTTTCACAACACAGATACAGTTATATCAAGCCCCAAAGTTATTAAAACAAGACTATTTTGCTAATTTATTTTCAGTTGCTTTAGGGAATGGACTTCTCATTTCCACTTCAGCATACAAAAGGTTTTAAATCATACAGGTTTGATTGTAGGCAGTACATGAAAGATACCTGCTTACAGTTAAAGAAAGAGGACAGGTTTCCTTGTTAAATTGGCTTCACAATTTTAGCTCTCCTTTGAAAGAATATCAGCTTCCTTTGAGCAAATGAGTAAAAAGACAAGTGTCTTTCTTAAATTGTTCCTCATAGTCATGGTCAGCTGTACTCAACTGTTCAGCAAGAGGCTGCTAGAAGAAATTCTTGCAAGTAGCACCTTGCATTCTGTGTTTTGATTACTGTCTAGTACCAATGTGTGTGCAAATGAGAAACATGTTTGAAGGTGCTTCAGGAGTGCCCTTTTTTAATGTGGCCTAAATATCTATATTTCCAAAGCATATGAAAGTACTGCTGTCAGAAAGGGAGAAAAACCGATTTTTTTCATTCAGTTATGCCCTGGGGAGTAAAAAGAGAATGCTTTTTGCATAGGCCATACTTTGTTCTATGTAATTCCACTATAATTGTAGCCAATGTAAACTTGAGCAAATAAATAGTGCTTAACTATAAGGTCACAGCTGGATAAGCCTTGGAACTTTGGTCTGGAACTGCAAAACATTGCTAAAACCTGTAGTCAACATTTTTTTAGTCAACACTTTTAGGAAAACTCTACACCTTCACTCCTTTCATATTTCTGGGACATTAAGGGAAGTTTTGCAAACTGTGGACTTCTGCAAGAGAAGTCTAATGGCATAAATTTTCTTCTATAAAGTAGTGGTGGCTATCTGAAGCTAGATAGATAATGTAGAATCTGATTTGTTGGTGGATTTGTTAATATTTGAATTTTGTATCCATCTTATTCATAATAATGAAAGGTCCTTTTACTGGTAAAAATTTTCTTTCTCTTTCATTGATGGTGAAAAACTCAAGTGCTGAGTCTGAGCCAGAAGATCTGATCTGAGGAGGTTTAGAGAGGTAGAGAGAAGATTTATGTGCTTATCCCTCAGTTGTTGTGTTTTTTAGCTTACCACCCTTTCTAGCCAGAGACCATCACAGCTGAGTGAAGCACTCTGTGCACTTCCATAGAAGCTGCAGTAGCATTGTCTGTGAAAGGAGCAGCCAAAGCATTTAGACACTTAGTTTTTCAGAACAAATCCCCTTTTCCTTTCTCCATATTTGTGATGTGTTGCTAAATAGCTAAATTTAAGATGCAAAATTATAGAACTAGCCATCCATTTATCTTTTTCTGTGTATTAGGAAAAAGGCAATTTTTCAGCATTAGAATTGGAGGCTTTTTAAATGTTTTTGGTAAAGCCCTAAAGTTTGTGAATGATAAGGAAATAAGCTTATTGAAACTATAAAGGCTGTCTTTAAGTAATCCAAAGCATCTTCCTTTTTTGCATTTCAAAATGCTGTCTAAATTATGTGTATTTGGACAAGTAGTTACTCTAATTATATTTGTACAATGTGCAAGTATAATTTTGTTTTTCCAAGATAGTATTTTATCTTATTGAATAAAAGACTTAAATCCAAATTGAAAAAAGAAAAGTAAATGTTCTAAGCACATGTTCTTACTCTGTAGTGTTGCTACTTGTCTGTTTCTATTCTAGCACTGAGAATTCTGAACTGCATAATTGTATCTTTAACAGGGATTTGTTTTGACGGTCACAGTGGTACGGGAAGCTGTTGATGAATTTCGACGTTACAAGAGAGACAAAGAAATGAACTCACAGTTGTATAGCAAGCTGACAGTACGAGGTTAGCAACACCATTTTGTAAATCCTTAAAATATTTAATCTTTTTCTTATATATGCATTTGCAGGCTTTCAGTTCAAAGAAATAACGAATAGTTTCAAGCTGTAAGACTCAGTGTGAAACTTGTATTCAACTAAATAAAGCAAGTGATTTTCCTTAGGCAAATATGATTGTTAAATTTGGTTGTTTAGGAATTTTAATAAATTTTTGATTGTTTGCCAAAGAAAGGTGTATGTATATTATTGTATATATTTTTTTAAGAATTCTGCTGTTTAGCACCCTGTCTTCAAAGTGCAGTTCACCTCTGAAATTGATCCTGAATAGTAACTCAACAACATTGTCAACTATGTATCAAGCATATATAGGAAATAAGGGAGTAGTAAATAATGAAACTAATTAAAATTTCCTGGAGCTTTTCAAATTTGGTGGATATATTTGTGCCTAAGAAAAAGAAAGCATATTGTGAGTCAGCTTCAATATCAAAAATATTAATTTGAACTTTTGCATGTAATTTGAAATCTGTTTGATCGTGCAGTATGGAACAGCCAGTTTTCTTTAATGAAAGGAGAAATCAGTTATGACTTTTTTTGGACTCAACAGCTTTGACAGGTTTTCATTAAGACTTTTAAGGAAGTGAAGCACTTCAGATGTGGAACGGCAATTACATTTCGTAGGATATTGTAAATTTTAGACACAAGCAGAAGAGAGAATTGTGCATTGCTCTTCACTTTTATGTGCTTAGCACTTCTTACTGTTAGATTCAGAACAGAGTGCCACATAGAAAGGTTCCAAAAATATTATCAATTATCAAGTTTTCTCAGGAACTGACACATAAAGAGAAGAGACTTATTAAAAAGAAGCTTTAAAAATCCCCCTATTTTAAAAAAAGGATATCAGCTTTTAACCTACAAGAGTGTTTGTCATTTTGACTTTCAGACTTTGGTGTCAGTGCCATCATGAATTCATACTTGAATTTTGTTTTATTTTGTGTGTTTTTGAAGACTGGTCTTCTACAGAAGTAAAGATTCAAAAACTCTGCTTACAGTGAACTCTGAATCCCATGTTGACAATTATGTGTGATCATGAATTAGCAATGTTTTGAGTAATAACTAATTTTAAGAGTGAAAACATTACTGCAGTCACCACTCAGAATTGTATTACACGTTGCAACCCCATATAATAAACCCATTACAAACCCATATATAAAATCATAAGTAGTCATAAATTTCACTTTTTTCCTAATATAGGGTTCTTCCTTAATGAGATATTCTGAAAAGGAGAGATATAATTTTGATACAAAAACCAGGACTTCCTCCCATCATAATATTAGACCAAAATTTTTTACATGTTTTAAAAAGATGTAGGTTTATCTTAGTTATCTGTGTAAATTAATAAAATCAAGTGTATAATTCCATACACTATTCTAAAAAATAGCTTTCAATATAATTACCTAATTTTTTCTTATTGACAGTATTCTTCAAGTGGAAAAATTTAGTTAGGCCTACAATACTAAAGTACAGGCTAATGGTTTGGAGAAAGAAGGCTTTGTTTCTTGTGAATGAACAAACTTGATACTGATTTAATTAAAAGCCTGAAAACTGATGCCACTATTGAGAGTCACTTTTCAGAGTGGAACTGCACTTTATACTGCTCTAGCATTTTTTTTCCTAATGATTTTATGACTTGTGCTAGTTTTACAGTCTTCTATTTGAAATATTTATTTTTTTCCATCTTAAAGTGAGAGAAACTGACATAGAGATGTTAAGCAGGTTGCCCATGCTCAAACTAGACAGTAGAGAAACTTAAAATTAACAAGGCTCAGTGTTCAGTTTTGGTTGATAAAAATGGAAATTTAATGAAAATTATTTCTAGTTAGTTGTTTTCCAAATTATGTGTTTACTAAAGGAAAATAAACATATTTGTCACAACAGAAGTTATTGGGATCTACATTGTGATGAATTACTTCCAAAAAGGTAGTGTGAGTCAGCTGATTTGTAAACTAATTTTTTTTAAATACAGTGCTGCAGAAGATTAAAATTGGAAAGTCTGTGACTATCCATCATGCTTAACTTTCCATTGGAGTCTTCCTTAGTCTTAGAGAATCCTAAACCTGTAAAACATGTGAATGCTGTCTTATGACTTGTACGTTGCTAGTGTAACAACTACCAACATTTGAGGATAAAAGTATTCACACTAGTAACTTGTTGAAGACTTAAAATTTCTTTCTAGTAATTCAAAATCTTGAATATGTATTTATTGTAATAAATAATTTTACAGCTTTTTTAAATAATAATGAGCTTTTCAGAGCAGGAAATCAAGGGGGAATGGGGCATCTCTTTTAAATGTTACTTATTTGTAGCTGGACAGGTATTGACCAGTTTAACCTCCGTAGGCTAATTCTGATTCATGAGATATCCAGTGAAGTGCAGTTCCCTAGTTGACATGTAACATTTAAAATCTTACTATGTTGCATGGTCACCCCTTGTTGAATTTGCAGTGTGTAACTTTGCACTTTGCAAGTTGGTGAACCATAAAGTTTGAATTGTTTCTATTATTTGAACCCTTCATGGCAAGCGATGAAACATGCAGATCAGTAAATGCATTGAAGTTTTTAACTGAGCAAGTCAATTAAGTGTACCTGTCTCCTGTCTGTCATGTGATTCTTTTCCTTTGCTTACTTGATGCTTGATTATTGTATTGAATATATTACATTGTTCAGTGTATGAACAATTCTGCTGTCCTAATCTTATCGAGATGTTTGCTGCAAAATCTGCTTTGTTGCATATGAAAGTCTGCAGATCCTAAATAGTTTTCAGTCAGCATTCAAGTTTAAGTTGGAAGGAGGAATTTCTGTTTCAGAGCAGTTCACCTGCATATATTTTTCTAGAGTAGAAAACTGCAATGGAAAAAATGGGAAAAAATTTAAACCTGGGCATGCAGGTTTGGGAGGTCTTCTCTTTTTCTTACCTAAAGGACAATTATACTTTTGACACAGTTTATTCTCTTTTGCACTTAGGTATGCCCAGTTAAGTGCCTATAAAAGACTGCTATTCTGAAGCAGAATCACCTCAAGTTTATATCCAGGCTATTATCTATTTCATTAGCCTGTTAAAAGCCAATTGGATAATAAAATTGTAAAGCAATTTTAACTCTTCTCTTCTCCCTTTCCATTGTTGAAGTTGGCAGTTCTGAACCTTTCCTAGTGAGGTTTGTCTGTGCGGTGTTACTGAAGTTTCCAATAAAAAAAAATGAAGAAGAAAATAACTTACTATAATAGTCACAATGACTAGTGGCAGAAGAGGCCTGCATCTGTCACTTTATCTCATAATGTTTAACATTTTGCAGAACTCTCACTTTGCAACCTGCAAAGCAAAAGAAAAATTGAGTGTCAGGAGAGATATATTCAATGAAATAATTCCATCCAGGATTCAAGTGTGAAAGCTTAGATCTTGGCTGTATCCTTAAAAGTTATTTAGGAATGTAATGATGTTGAAAACATACATTTAAAATTGTGCAAAATTAAGAAAATATCAACAACCAGTAATTACTATGCAAGAGGGAAAAGTATGAAAGCTAGTATGCTTCTTTTGGAGACCCAAAGTGATTTCCTTTTCTTTTTTTTTGTTAGAATTTCAGCTCTTCAAGAACAGGTTGTCCCTCTGCTTTGAAAAGGCAGTCCATTAAGAAACCACACTATATCTGAATCTAGAGGTACAACATTAGGTCATTATTGCTGGTAATATTTCAGACCTACTGATGATTTTATTCCTGGTATTCAGACCATTTACAACAGACAAGTTTTAAAAAAAATACATAAATTCTGTCTGATTAGGGAAGCAGTACTATCAGCAGAAACAGAATTTGAAATTTTAATGTAAGAAAGAATTTTAAATAGAGCCAGAAAAGAGGAAAAATCAAAGGGACTGTTATTCCACTTTTTTGCAGCATTGAGGGGATTGGATAAGTAAGGATTTTACCCAAGAGTAGACAGGACACGTAGGAGAGAATCTAGGAAGCTTTTTTGTAGAGTTTTACAATTGGTGGTTAAAGACTAACCTTGCTTCACTATCTAAGATGGAGTTTGAAAGAACAACCTACAGACAGCACTTGATCTGAAAGATCAGTGTGCTCATCTTGGACTCACTGGAACTTTAAGTTTTCCTCTGCTGCCTGCCTGCTGTGTTCCCCTCCAACTTCTTGTTACATTATGTGTACTCTAACTATACTGACAGTTCAGGCTAATAGGTATCAGGAAGAGCTTTCATATGGTCTACACTGCCATCAGTCAAAATAGTTTTGTATTTAGGGGTTAGAGACAAACGCTGTTACTAACTCTACAAACAGTACTTCAGACAGTATTAAAGGTACCATGGGTAGGGCGTAATAGCAACTTAAAAAGAATTTGAAAATGCTGTTTTCAGAAGTGTCTGTTCTTTCAAGAGTGGCAGTCAGGTGATGGAGACACTTTTTAATAAAAAGAATCATAGTTTATACCCTTTTATACATTTTGTTTACTTCATTTCTTATTTTTTTGTGTGAAGTACTTGTTAGCACATGTGAGATATTTATTAGTTTTTCAAATCATTGCAGTTCATTTAAACTGGCTTTATCTCGGGAGTATAATGACTTACTACAGACACATTTCAGTGTTCCTGTTCTGCATCATTTTATACATTGCTTTAGGCGAAAGCCTTGCGCCTTGGTGGACTATAAAGTCTGGATGCGCAGCCACTTCTGACAGCTTTGGACTTTTTATTGGTAATTACACAGATGGTGAAGTGTGTTTTGCTATGGAGATGTTTTTAGAGAAAAAATAGTTTGCAAAAATAATTTATGCAGTGAATAACATTCAGTGTCTTTTTTTTTCCTAAATGCATCTTCACTAAGATGTGATGTTGCATTATTTTAATGTTCTCTGAAATGGTATCTAATGAGTCTCATTTTTGCTAGCCTAAAAGAAAGCATTTATGTTGACTTTCCAGAATTTTAAGTAACTTTTTTAATTACTGCCACATTTTATCATTTAGTATTTAATGTAATATATCTGCCATTCAAATTTATTGTAGAATAGTCCTGTATGTATGTAAGGCCTTTTCCTTATGTGTGAGGATGTACAGGATGATCCAACAACACATGTTAGTGTCTAATAAAGAGAGCATTCTCTTTTATACTAAGCCACCTAGAAAACAGTCTGATAAGGAAACTTTTCAATTCATTAAGAGAAAATCCTGGAGTTGCTAGATGAAGTACAAACACAGGTGCAGTGTGGGTTCCTCTTGGTGTACTTGGCACCAAAAATCTTTGCTTTATGTCTGCCCTACATCATGTTGCACATGAACATTCTACCTCCTCTTGGTTATTCAGGTTTAGTGTCTTTTGGCCTTTACTGTAGGTGCAGTTAAAATCTGTGGAAAATTTTGACTGTGGAAAATCTGATTGTTTAAGCTGATAAAATTGCCAGTAGTTACATTTGGTTAGTACCTCTGAATGAATAGTTTTACTCAAACATTACTGTATAGGTAGTGTAGATTTGAGACTTGCCATAGCTCATACTAGAATTTTTGTGGCTGTTACTGCTATAATCAGCTGATTGATAACTTGATGAAAATTCTTAGCAGAAATAAACATAGATAGAAAACAATATAGGTAATGCTATTCTTTTGCTAAAGCCAGCAAACTTAGAAAGCAAAGTAACATTACAGTGTTTCTTCTGGTATATACTATTCACTTCTAGTCAAAGCTTCCAGATTTTTAAGGAGAATTCACAGGCTTGTGCAGGTAAGCAGGTGAATTACATTGATTTTATGTCAGACTGTTCTTTTAGTATTAGTTACTTTAAATTTAAAAAATAAAAAGCTTTTGATGCATTGACAGTTATTTAATTTCCATAGGTATCTTGAAATTCTTGTAAAAAATTGCTAATTTTCTTGCTACAGCTTTTTATACCTTCTGCAGTATTCTCATACTTCCTCTCACCTCACAAATTTATCTATTGAGGACAGCATTTGTTTTATATTTGAGAGCAGAGGACAGAAAGTGCTTATGGCAAGTGAAAAATTGAACTAGTGTAAAAGGTCACTTTCAGTAGCAAAGTCTAGCTCTCAGAAGTAACTTTGCAGACAGGCCAAACAAAAATTGTGACTTTCCCGACATTGCACATTTTTGAAGTGCTATTTTAATGGAAAATGTATTGAATATTGGCTGTACATTGCAGGAATACATCTATTATTGACTGAATTAAAGCAGCTGCTGCTTTTGCATGAAATTTTAAAGAGCAAATACTCAAAATAATTACTCATAATGTGACTCTTACTGCCTTTTACTAAATGTAAATATAAGTATAAGGAATTATGGTCTTTCTTTACTGAGAGTTGTAATGAGAAGGGTCTCATGGATTTGCATCCTACCCTAGGTTTTTTTTTGCTTATACTTAGTATAAGTGATGTGTGACTGTGCATTGACAAATCTGCTACTCATAGTATTTTTGATTAAACTTCAGACTTTTTCCTGCTCATTCTGTGCTTTTGTGTGTCTTCTGTTCTAATTCATTCCACTTGTCATTTAGAACTCTAACACCTTGCCATGTTTTGACGTACTTTCCAGCTATACCTGCTGCTTGGAATCATGGTAATATTTCTGTTGAGGGAAGATCATACTTACAGGGGGTGTGTTTCAGCTCAGCAGGCTGAAATATCTGTGTATTTATATCCTCAGGGGATGTTGGGTTTTGGTTTGTTTTTAACTCAGGGAAGCCACTTTCTTTTGGAGTCATCACCTGGGATTACAACTCCTGAATTCTAATGAGATCAATAATAACATATTTTGGGCAATAGCTTAACCTCTGTCTCAGTTTTCCAGTCCATCAAATAAGATTGTTAAAACTTAAGAGTGTTACAAATATTAATACCCTACAGAATGTATGGAAATTAAATTGAAAAATGTGTTGTGCATATTTTTGAGTGAGTTGTTCACAGCAGTTACTGAACAGGCAGCTTTAGAGGATGAAGAACTTCTATTTCAGCTTTTGATATTTTACTTTTCTAGAATTAAATCTTTAGGCATTTCTTTGACTTCAGAGAGTTTTAGGTCTTTTCTGCTATAATTGCCATCATCATCAAACAGTGCCAATTACTTTAGGAACTTTAGTGGTCAGGCAAAGTTACCAAAGTTACCTGCTGGTAACTGTGCTGTGAACAACAACCCGTGTGCAAGACTGCTCCATGACTATAAACCTAAGAATTCTTGTCAGACACAGAAGTGCTGCCTAGTTGATGTGAAAGATTCCTTTTTCCAATTTTGTAACTCTTACAGATACTACAGATCAGACTTGAGCATATGCCATATGTATTTTTTCCTCTAATACTTCTACAATAGCTAACTGGTTACAAAAGTGGAATTTTTTAAACCACTGGGTTATTTATTCAAACAGATGAAATGTATTTATCAATGTATTCAGCAGAGATCTGTTTTGTATCAATTGTAACATTTTCACTTAATAGTAGCATCAATATATAAAGCTTGCATTCTGGGATTTATATTGTTGTTATTCTTTATTAATGTTGATTACATTTCTTTTTTTTTTTTAAGGTAAAGTGCAAGTTAAGAGTTCAGACATACAAGTTGGAGACCTCATCATAGTGGAAAAGGTTGATACTTTTAAAATATATTTTAGAGACTAAAGATTATTAACATGCTAATTATCTTCTGAAGAAAAGTGTATCAAGGTACTTATCTGTGAAGTCCTAACTAGCTAGTATTTTAGTTCAAGTCCTATTTAGAATCTTCAAGGAAGTCTATTATAGAATGAATTGTATTTTAATTGAATGTATATATTTATATTTTATGAATAGTTATATGCTTAAATCAGTCTTATGAAGGGAATACAACTACAGAATTAAATTCCCTGACATGTGCTGTGCTGAATGTTTTAAGATGTCTTCTTACTGATACCTTCCTTCTGATGGTTTTATCTGTGTTTCATTATCTGAAACTTTCAATGGTTATCTTTATTTATGCATGTATGTATATATATGTATATGTATATATTTTTTAAATAGATTTGTTTCATTTTAATATAATATATATCTAACTATATGTAATTAAATATTGAGAAAGTTTGTATGTTTTTTAATGGACAGAAAGCTTTCCAGTTTGTTTGCAGATGGTGAGTGAAAGCTGTGAATTCTTCTTTGCTCTGATTACAACCTTATAAATGTTAATATAAAGATTGTTGCTTATTTCAGTTGCCTTTCTGGGCTACTAAGAAATTATTGTGATCTTAGAGGTCAGCTTAAATTTGTTGTCAGAGGTAACTATTTTTGCTTAAATTAATTCTGGAAAAGTGACTCACTTTCTGGGTGCCTGCAACTAATCCCTGTCACACTTTGTATGAGAGAGCTGATTCATTGAGATACTGGAAGGAGGCACCTCACATTGAAGCTTGTATCTACTTCTGCTTGGTTTGGAAAACTTCTGTTTCCTTCCTTTCTATTTCTTCTAGTTCAAAGAAAAAACAATACACCCAGGTCTCATTTGACTTGCTGCTCTCAGCTTAAAATAGATATATTTTCATGTAGTTTTCACCGTTTCTGGCTTTTTTTTCCTGTTCTTTTTTGTCTGCTCTGTGTACCTTTATAACTTTTTGGGTCCATCTGAGCAGCAGTACTAGGCTGTGCAAGAAAGGCACTGATAAGTCTGGTCTTTACATGTTTTGCTTTTTACCTTGTTACTTTAGAGTGCAGGTGGAATTGGCTTGCACATGCTTGCTTCTGCCTTCCAGAACTTCTAGGAGACTGAGATATTTGCTTTGATTTTTGTTAGGGAAGTGTTTGGCCCTTCTTGAACTCTAAACCTGGAATTAATTATTATAGAGTGTAGGGAAGACTCTGATGGCTACTTAGGTAATCTGCCTTCCCTGAAATTCACTGTGATCCATCTGTCTGTTGGATTGTACTAGAATTTGGAAAACTGGAGTTACTTTGAGGATCATTCTGTCATTCATGAAGTTGCTATTTTAGCAGTATTTGCAGTAGCTTATAGCTCATCTGTTGTGAGTACCTGAAATTTCTAATGAAAAAAGTAATATTTAAGGATTTAGAGAAATAATGATTAATGGGCTTTTTGATGAAGATTTGAGTCAGGTATTGTCAGTAAGATGCGTATAATGGTTTGAATGTAGTATTTCAGCTTCAAGCTCCCTAATGCCCCAGCAGAGCTGTCTTTTTTCCTTTTGACCTACCTGGGGGTGCTTTCAGGCTAATGAAATTAAATGTTTTCTAGTTCTGTTGAGGAGTGTTTTTGTTGGAGCAAGCAGTTTTCAATTTCAGAGTATGACACTTAAGCCAAAGAACCAGTCAGGAGTGAAATGTTCAATTGCTCACTCTAATGGCAGAGAAACAAGTTAACATTGTATTTGACTGGTAGATGCATCAACAGCATCTGCAGTGAAATTAATGACTCACTTGAGCTGAAGATCCATATGTTAACTAGTGACTGCATCACAAATACTAACAACTTAAGTGAAGGGCTTTTCTAGATTTAAACTTTTAATATCCTGTGATTGTCTCTTTTTTAATAGTCCTAATTAATTTCAAAGTATTTCTTAAGTGACAGTAATATGCTTAAAATAGTTTAGTTTTAAGTAATTAATCTATTGTTCCAGTTGAAAATTTTCATGTAGCACTATTACTAGTCAGGATGAAGCCTGAACAGATGAAAACATTGCCTAATTTTAAAAGCTCAAAGACATTCATATCTGTTAGCTGAAAAATGCCTTTAGCAGTCATGCTACTTCTGGATGTTCTCCTTGGTTTGTGTTAAGATACATTTTTAGTTTCCAGTGGAAGCACAGATGTGCATAGTTATTCCTAAATAAGACAATTGAAAGGATGAGTTGTTGAGTTCAGATATTGTTATTTAGATACTGTACCTTATTGTCTGTTTGGAATACATTTTGGAGATGTGAGGAGGGCATAAAACTCAACAACATGTTTGGTTAATAATAATAACTACACATTTATGGGACAACATTTAACAATAACAATACATATTAGTGATTTAAAGCATGAGAACAGTAATGCTTTTTCTTCAAACCTTGAGAGCTTTTCTTGGAGCTGTTAAGGTAAAAATTGTGTACTTTTATCTTGTGTGTAAAGTGAAATTAATCCAGTATTTGCAAGGATTGCAGCTAATGCTAACATGCAGTATTTCACAGCATGCAGATCCAGGAAGACAACTGGGAAGTGCCTGTTCTATTTATAACTCAGAAGCAAGCAGGAGTATTTCAGTTAATGATAGAAGTACATGGTTCATTGCATGCATGGAGAAGGAAGGACAGTAAATGCAGAATTCCAAGGGTCTGTAGCTATGCACAGTTGAGGGGAATTGGAAGACTGACTAGGGAACAGGAAAAGTTTATGTAAATAACACTTTCTTGATAATAACATGAGAAAAATATGAAAGTAATTTGAAAGCTATGAGAAGAGTATTTTGTAACTGAGCATTGTAGCCTGTGTTGCAGGAAAGTATAGATGTCTTCAGGGGTTTCTTGTTTACCAGTCTGGTTGCTATTCCTGGATAGCATAGTTACTTATGGGAACCCTGGAGCTGGGGAGGCACTTGCCTTGTATTGACCATTGGCTGGCTGTAGTTAGATCTCTAGGACTGAATCTGGACGCTGTAAACACTGAGATAAATGGAGCCCTCCTTCTCTGGATCTCTAATTATGCCCAGATATAAGAAAAACAATATATTCAAGTAATTTTCATGACTTATATATTCAAATTTCAGTATATGTTAATAAGCATTTCTGGTATAATCTCCATGGTAATTGAGATTATGTAGTTTTTTCATGGGTTTCTGAATGCTTGAAGTTGTATCTGTTGTCATTTTAACTTGTTCTACTTTGATAAATATGACATGAGAGGGCTAACGTGATTGACATACTGCTGCTGTTTGACTGTGACAATGTACAACAGAATTTAATTTTCTCCATAATGAGATGTTAAAGATTTTTGTAACATACTTGCCATCTGTTTCTATGTAGTCACACTTTTATAGTGACTAGGTATGTATCTGCAGGGCTATCCTTGCTCTCCAAAGTCAGCAATAATAGTGACACTGGTTTTGGTACCTAGTACTCCTGTAGTGTCTTTCTGCCCTCTTCCAAATTATGAAAAATCTGATAATAAAACAAGATGTTAATTTAAAATACTTTAAAGACAAGTAAGTCCCTAGCCTTCCCTACATGGTAGGATACATTCAGACACATTTATGCAGAAAAGGTTTCATTATTTTACAGGAAAGGAAAAAGAGCAAGACAGAACACAAAAGAAGGCGAAATCAATATCTGTTTTTTGTATCAAAATGAGAAAATATTCACATGACTAATTTGATCACAGTCTATAACTTTCTTATTGGGGGGCAGAGGGGGAGGAGTTGCTGATCATCCTCTGGTGATCAGCATCAGGACATAAGGAAATGGAATCACAGCGGTATGCAGTGACAGTACAAGGAGTTATGGCTTTAAATTGAAAAAGGGTAGATACAGATTAGAGAGTAGCCAGAAATTCTTCACTCTGAGGGTGGTGAGACACTGGAACAGATTGCTCAGAGAAGCTGTGTATTCCCTCTCCCTAGAAGTCTTAAAGGTCAGGCTGGATGGGGCTTTGAGCAGCCTGGTCTAGTGAAAGGTGTTCCTGCCCATGGCAGAGGATTGGAACAAGATGATATTTAAGGTCCCTTCCAACCCAAACCATTCTATGTTTCTATGAATGAAGCTGTGTTGGGGAAGGTTCTGAGAAAAGACTTGTCACTGAGAGGCTGGACAGCCATTGGAACAGGATTCTCATATCATGACACAAAACCTGTTTGAGTTCAAGGACTGTCTGGATGTTGCTCTTAGTCAAATGATTTAGTCATAGACAGTCCTTAAAGCAGCAGGGATTTGGACTCTGTGATCTTTATGGGTCCCTTCAACTTCAGATATGCTATGATTCTGCCCAGTTTTGTCAGGCATAAAGTATCTGAATCTTGGATACTCTGTGCCAGGCTAATGTTTCTGAAATGTGTCCTTGGTGGAAATTGGTAGTGACTTGTAGGTACCTCCTTTGTATTACCAGAACTTCTATTTAATTCAGTATTAGATCCTTTAACAGTTATTTTTGCAAAATTTTTGGATGTTGGTGAAGTGTTTTAGTTTGTTTACAAGTAATTGGAAGTTTGTAGGCATGAAGTCAGTAACCTGAAACTCATGTAATGGATTTATGTCAGAGCTGGCAGGGGAGCTGCAAAACTGTATAGCTAATCTATGTTAAGACTGGATATCTGTTTAATTATTATTGTCATTTGAGGACAGAATTATTTAATTTTGAAGTTGCCTTTCCTTTTTCTCATTTTTCCTTCTAATAGGTGCAAAATAATATAGTTTAAGGTTAATTTTTTTCTACAAATTTGAATGAGGTATTCCTACTTGAATCTGGGCTCATAGTGAATAATAAATTTCACTATATCCTTAATTATTAGCTCTTATAAGGCAAGATGCAAAGAAATGCTGAACTAGTTAGAGATGAACAAACTCTTCAAGGTGAATACTGTTGGCATGCAAGAAAGTGAACTTTATTTGTAAAAGCATAAAGAGTTAAAATGGGAAATGCTGCAAACCAGGAAATTTTGATGGATGAAAATGCGTCATTTTAAGGTATGCACAGGGTTTTTTGCTACCTATGTAGAATTCTCAGGTAAACTAAAACATCCATCTATGTTTTAGTGTTTCCCAACTTCCTCATTTTTCAAGCTTCATCATTGCTTATGTTAGTAGCCCTCTCTGTAGCCCTTTATGCCCCCTCTTTACTGAACTTCCCATAGAGAATACAATTGCCTCCAGTTCCATTTATAAATTGGTATTGCTGAGAGTATGTTACAAGGAGTGCTGAAAAGTACTGGTGTCCCAGAGATTCAGAGAGTTTGCATCATGATTTTGGAAGCTAAGCCTGTACAACACATAGTCTGGCAGTTGACTCTGGCAGATCTCTTCAGATCATATGATCTCTTCAGATCATATTCCAAATGGCACTGTTGTGGTGGCATGATGATTTTGGGAAGGTTTCTTTGGATTAATGGAAAACCTTTTTTTTTTCCTTTCCAGTCCTGTGTCTTGCAAATTTTGAAATGCTGGTTATTTTTGCTTTCTCTGGTGTTTCATTCCTAAACCCTGTGCTGGCCATGTGTAACTGGCGCTGATAGATGCCTTGGGAAAAAGTGGAAAGAGAGCTGAGGATTCGGGTAGTCATGTAGCAGATATCATGTGTGTGGGAGGCTGGTATTGTTCATTTTGTTTAACCTCTGAAAGCTTAGATTGGCCTTTCTGTGATGAACAAATAATTGAAAACTTGATACACACAATTCTGTGCTGGAAAGGAAAATGACAGAACAGGTACATCTGACTGTACATGTCATTCTGTGTCTTAATGAGGAAGAAATTCTGTTAATTTTACATATGTGGAATAGGAAAATGCTGTTCCCTCATTTGCTATTTCTTCTGTGTGTGTTTGTGTGTATTGGAAGAGAGAAGAATGCTTGGTATACAAACATTTGCAACTTGAGTGCCAAGAAAGATATTTTTAATTTACCTTTTTTTTTTCTATTATGTGTGCTAACTGAAGTCAGACTTTTGCTCAGTGAAACTGTGTTTTGAGATATTTCAAATACATATTTATGTATATATATATATATATATTTTACTTGAAGTACTGTTTTCAGTCAAGAAAATGGTAATCTCTTCTTCAGGTATTTATGATTCTCTTATAAAGAACATCTGAAAGGATTAGCTGTTGTTTGCTTATGGTATAATTTTTCGAAAATATTGATTTCTGAATTGCAAATGCTGAATGTAAAGTACTGTGAGAAATCCTATTTTAATTGAGTTTCAATCCAAGTGTGACCTTTTAGTGATAGATCTTACTGGACTTTTGATTGGGATTCACTTTTTTTCATACTTACAAAAAATGTACCCTTTTTCTTTCTTCTTCTCTCAGAATCAACGAATCCCATCTGACATGGTGTTTCTGAGAACATCGGAAAAAACGGGTATGTTTTCACAACTCACATTGGCTACATGATAATGTAACCACAATTCTTATTGATTACATGGTTGGTGGTTGGGGTAGAATTTTGGATTGTACATTGTGGCCGATTTGAAATGGTTAAAAAGATTGATGGAGCTCTACCTTCATCAGATTAATGGGAGAGAGTCCATACAAGCACATTATGCTTGGACTGTAAACCAGGAGTAATCTTACTGTGAACATGAGACTTCTATAGATATGTTTCTCTACATGAGTGGTTTTATGAGCTGTTTTAACAAAAGGTTTAAATACTAAAAATGCTAAAAATATTTAGCAAATAGATTTGTAAGACTGCATTTGATTAGTATGACTTGATAGTTTCACATTTTGACCTGATTTGCAACTGATCATTTTCTTGCAACATATCTTTAGATGTCATCTGATTGTTTTTCTGTTATTAAATTTGAAAGAACTCAAATCTGAACTTCCTAATATGTGTTTAAAATAAGTATTTTTTGAAAAATTTATTACAATGATCTGAACTCCTGAAATAGCTTTTTTGGGTTCTTTTACTTCCAAATAATACTGCCTTTTTGGTCAGTCAAAAAAAAAAAAAGCCAAAAAACCAGGAATATTCTTGCATGAGAGAAAGAAAAGTGCTGCTTGTTAGCTCCATTTCTCTTCACATGGTGATAGGGGAGTACTCTTAATCTTTGAGAAACAAATATCTCCTTTATAGGAACCCTATAAATTATAGCTGTTTTGTAAACTTTAGAAATTACTACTGGATGCCCCTGTGTATAACTCAAATGAGTTTTCCTCCTTTATATTACCATTTCTCTTCAGATCCTGAAGAACTGTCTGGTATTTGTCAGACAGCACTAAATTTCACGAAGCTAATGGCTGTGATATTGCTAAGCCCTGTATTAGTGGCACATAGTATTTCACTGTGGCACTGGAGTTCTATCATATATTTCAGATAAAAGCCTAAATTTGTAGAGATCATTTGAAAGAGAAGACAAAAATACTTCTGATAGCCTGTGGAACTCCAGGAGAGCTATATATCTGCCAAAAGAAGAAATTTCTGTACAGTTACTGTGTCTTGTTAATGCTGATTACATGCAGTGGGCATCTATAACTGGCCCGGAGTGACAAAGTTTTCTAGTGGTCTTATAGAAGCTCCATTTTTGTTAATCACCCTCTGGTTCAGGATACAGGGATGTTCTTTTTATTCTCTCTCAGAACCCAAATCTATTAAAAAGCCTAATTTTCTGTTTACAAGCAACAGGTTAACTAGTTTTATTGGTGCTGCACTTCTTTAAAAAAAAAAAAAAAGCAAAACCACACAAAAATAATTTCCTAAACTTCAAGCATATGGCAGTAATTGTTTTTTTTCTAAAGAGTGAACACTTACATCTGTAATTGTTTCTTCCTGATGTTGTAGTTTTGACTGATTTATGCTTTAATTTATAGTTGAAACTTGTAAGTACTTTGTGAAATAGTTTTTGCATGGTTTAATGTTCTATATGTGATTTTATCTTCTGTGTAATAAAGCAGTTTAACCATAGCTTCTTACTATAAATCTCTAAAGAGTAATGAACTCTTTAGAGAGTTTGAACTAATCTCAAAATCCAAACCTCCCTGTAAGCTTCTTTTGGGGTAAAGTGCAGTTTTCCAGCTTCAGTATTTACATTACATATTAATGTAGTCTGCAGCACTGCAGTATCCTACATCATCACTCAAAAAAAGAAGCAATTTGAGTTATAAATAGGCAGCTTACAAAGTTCATCCAGAAACTTACCCCCCCCCCAATGCATTTTTACAGTTTTCTAGGATATTTTTAACTCTGCATAGCAGAAGCTGCATTCTGGGGTATCAAGCTGATTTTGACAAAACTAATTTCCTGTTAGATGTATTTTTCCCTTTCTTTATCAAATGCATTGTCTTTTAGGTAGTATGATCTCTTCAAAGATCTGATATAATAACTTGATGCCAATTGTGTGCCTGTATCTAATTTCTAAGTTTCCTGTGTTTATAAATCAGACTTTACAGAAGTTATAGTCCAAAGGCTCATATTGGTGGGACTTTCTTTTGTATTCATGTGACAGTTTGTAACATTGGTATTCCTCTCTTTCATGGATGGAGGCAGCTAGGTGGCTGTTTGTATTTTCAGTTAACATTACTTCCCAGGGGGATGGAGCAGGTGGAAATCATTCCTCAAATGTGAATTCTTTGCTGCTGCCTGGCTCCCTGTATAACAGAGGTTTCCAAAAGATTTTCATTGACTCCCAGAATAAATAAAAATAATTTTAAAAAATTAGACATGAAAAGCTTATGGAGCAATATGTTGGAGTTCTATGTATTTGAAAAGGTAGGAGGGGATTATCTATGACTGAATCTTGATTTTACTCATTATATATGGCAGAAGTGACAAGTGATTTGGATGATTTATCCCATTTATCAGCCTTCCACCAAATAAAAGGAAATGTTCATGCTGAGCTGGCTGCAAAAGATGGTTTAAAGGTTATTTTCATTTTCTGTATAAGCAGGCAGCATGCCAAAATCAACTGACTACCTTAGTGTAAAGCTGTTATGCAAATGTAGGCAAGATCTCTGTTACACCAACACAAAACTCCCTTGCTGAAATTAAACTAGATCTTAAGTGGCCCTTAACAAAACGTTCAGGATAATTTTTAATTTTTTTTGGCATGTTCTCTACATTTCATTTGTCTATATGCCATCTCAATCAAAAATCAAAGGTTAGACAGGGCATTTCAGAGATCATTAGACTTGTCCCCAGAAACTGCCAGCTGAAGCGTGTGTTAATAACTTCATTACGGGAGTATCAAAGATACTGTGTGTGTAAAACACAAGAAAAATTTCAAAGATAAACTCTTTCCTTCTCTGAGCTACAATCCTTGCACTTCACATTGGCTGCAGTGACTGGCTTCTGATCCAGGTCAGGTATACCTATGGAAACATATGCTCTGAGCATGGGTCTGGTCCTGCCAGAGAATCTGGTGCGTGTGACTGTCAGACTTGGTGTTTCTGGAATATTTGTACTCTTTCTACTTTCAAATGTGAAATTCTGAGAGTAATACAAACTTTACAGGGTGACTACAAAGTGTCAAAAAAGAATGAATGAAACTTATTTTTTTTCCAGACAAGCTCTTTATTTGCATGCCCCTAATAATTCCAGATTCTTAATATTTATGGTGAAAAGCTGGCAAATGCAGTGGCAAGTTCTGAGCTAAGCAAATGTTGATTTTAGCTATCAATTTTTGCTAGGTCCTGGAACAAATAATTGTTGGAGTTAGCAGCTTGGTTTTCTTTTGTTCATATGGCTCTCTCATCCTCTCTTGTTTCACAAAAACTCAGGGAACTTCCTGATTTTGAGTCCATTGTGCTGCCATACTAGGTTGAAATCGGCCACAAATCAAAAGTTACTGGGAGGAAGATGGCATGGCAGAATAGCATTGTACATGGAATTACAGCTAAAGGAACTAATTGCCTGTGTCTGCAGCTGGAATAGCCAAGGGGTAAAAAGCTTTAGGTCTTGTGATATGCTCCATACACACTAGGTCTGCAAAAGATTGTTTCTGCTAACTACTTAGGCCTATGACAGACTAATCACAGTGCTGGTAGGACACTGACTTTCTTTAGTTGCTTTTTACAGGGTTAAGAATGGCTTAATCTTAGTCAAACCCTTCTGATTGTTCCAGAGCTCCTCTTTGTCACAGAGCGTGCTTTGTGATGGTATGAAAAGTAGAGCTGGATTTTCTCTTTAGCCTTTTCTGGTGAAACTGAACTTCCAAAGGGAGAACAGGAAATGGTTTTCCTGGTGCTTCAGCTTTCCTGACCATAGTATTTGAACCCAGCACATGTCTTCTGCGTAGAGTTAAATTTTTAGGTAGACATTTGATTTCATGTAGAGTAAGAGCCGCTACTTCTGGAAAAGTAGTATTTATTTTTCAAGAGAGAGAGTAACCTGCATTAAAATATTTCTTTTTTAACAAACTTGTAAAAGTTCATTAAAAAGATGTATACGTAGATGTTTGGTAAGATAAAGTCACAAATTTATTTTAATATCTCAGCTGCTTTAGATTTCTCAACAGCTACGAAATTGACAAAACAGGTTTTTGTTTTGGTTTGTGGTTTGTTTTTGTTTTTTTTTTTTTTTTTTTAATTGTAGAGGCCATACTCTGGAGAGAGCAACTCCCAGTGCCTGATCAGTTCCACTGCTGTCAAGCATACTCTCATGCAAACGTTTTTATCATAAACCAGTTTTGGTGCTGTTTGTCCTTAAATTCAGTACATAATAATTTACTGGTGTGGACATGGCAAAACACTGTCCACCATTACAGATGTGCAATGCAAGCAGTAAGGAAATGGAAAATCATTTAAAAATTCTTACAATCCTTTCTGAAGGACATTTAATTCTTTCCAAGGTAATGCAAGTTGCACAGTTGCTACCTGCAGTATTTTTCAGGCCACTGTTACGTTGTTCTGGTGCTTGCTCGTCAGCCCATTTCTCCAGCCTGTCAAAGTCCCCCTGGACATTTCCCATTGCATAGACCAGTGTTTTGAATCCCACTTATGAAATTATTTAAAAATGGTATATTTACTCAGGCATAAAATACTAGCTGCAAACATGTTTATACTTTTTAGAATTGTAGCAAAAAGAGTCATCTCCCTTGCATTAAAATTTGTAGTTTAGCGTTTTTCAGGATTCTTTACTTGTAATTACCTTAGCAACAATGGTATAAGTAAAATGTGGGAATAAAACAGGAAAATAATTTTTATTTTGAGGCTTTTTAGCAATTCATTTCTGTAGCAATGCAACTCTCAGATGTGATTTTTATTTTAAATGCTAACCATTTAACTAGCATAAACTCTGCAAAGCAAGTACAGGCTTAAATAATCATTCGTGCAAGTTGATTTTCTGTTGGAAGGAGCTATGAGTTAACCAATAAAGATGTACACCAGAGTCTACCATCATAAACAAAGTCTGCTCATTAAAGAGTTTTTAAGCCTTTCGATACAAAAAGGGAGCATTGTGCCCCCAAATACGTCTAACTTGTTTAAAATATCTAGTTTTTAGGTCTTAAAAACAAGTATTAGTAGAACATTTATGTCAAAGAATGAAACTCCAAACTCACTGCAAGGAAGAATATAATAAAGGTGATGCTAGTACTGTCTATTTATTCTGGACAGTTAGGAGTAAGTGTTCTACAAATAACTTGATTGTCTGGGCCCCAGCCTGGTCTGGAACTTCAGTTATTTGAAAATTAAACCAGAGGAGAAAACGTCAGTTTGGAATTCTGTCGTGCAGCTAATGTCGCTTTTTATTTCTTCATAAAACCATCTACTGCAGAATAATAAGGCTGAAGGAGTTGCATTTGTCACACATTCTGGAATTTTCTATTATGTTTAGAAAACAAGTGCTGTAAAACCTACCTGTCTGGAAACTAAAATGCTTTGAAAATCTATTGCTATAGAGAATGATAAATGACTAGAGTTAAGTTTTGCACATACGGCCAGATAAAAGTTTATCTTCAGGGCATGAGTAGCTGCCAACAATCTGTCCAAACTACTTTAATCTGTTTCTCTATTTCAGTTCCTATTCTGTTTTTAGCATTTGATTTAACTCAGGCTTGAAATGTTTTGGTATCTGCTTTAAGCCACTGAGTACTAGTGATTTGACGTGATCAGCTACTTGTTTAAAATGTAGTCAGATAGTATGAATGTCATGTGGTGGAAGGAGGTGGTCTCAGCAGGCATTAGGCTCCAAATAATATTCTACTCTCTCTATTAGAACTGTAAAATTACACAGTAAAATATTATTAGAAGATATGATCATATATACAATTCCCTAGGTATTTTATTTTCTCTGCATGCTTGTCTGACTACTGCAATCCATGTGTTTCATTAGATTTGCAGCAAAATAAGCATTAGCAATGAAAAACTTTAATTTTTTTTCTGTATTAAAAAAAAAAAGACTAGTAAGAATTGAGAAAATTGATGTGTAAGGAGACTGTGTGTTGTGTTATGTATAAATGAGCCTCTTCCTATTTGCCAGTGATAATGCATTTTCCCAGAAATTTGAGGTGATTTGGTGGCTTGGCTTGAGTACCAGTCTGTATATCCTGAAATCTCAAACAATTCCCCCTTTTTGGGAAATAATGTAGAGAAATTGAAGGTGAGAATCATCAAAGCAGATGTCAGAGGCAGGGCAAGTCAGGCAAAAAATATGTGTATATTAAGAGCTGTTGTCAAAGGCTTTGAAAACAGAAGAAACAAAATTACTCTTGCAAAAGTAGGGTTCAAGAATTCCTTGTGTGGAAGTTTATAGCGTGTTGTCTGCAAAGTATCTGTTAGGTCCAGTGTTAAATCTTCATAGCTGGGTCTGTTGTTTCTTCCCTGTTACCAAACAGTAAAGGAAAATTTTCTTTCCCCTACTAAACTTTACCTAAAAATTTATCCTCTTGTTTTTCACGTGCCTGTTTGTACCCTGATGGCTTTGTCAACTCCTTTGACTTGTACTTTTCTGTGTTTAAGCTTTATGAGATAACAAGGCTCTTATTACTACTCCCCCTAATTTAGTTAGACTGTCCTTCAAGTTGATTATTATTGCTGCTGCTAAAATCTTGGAAGCAAAACATATTTTCAGTGGATGCTGGTATATTTGGCCATATGCTTTTCTCAACTTTCTCTGTGAGCTCTGCTTT
This sequence comes from Serinus canaria, assembly GCF_022539315.1. Classification (NCBI taxonomy): domain Eukaryota; kingdom Metazoa; phylum Chordata; class Aves; order Passeriformes; family Fringillidae; genus Serinus; species Serinus canaria. The sequence goes on along the minus strand of NC_066315.1, from coordinate 58,689,222 downwards.
CATCAAAAGAGGAAATATTCCTTAAGTCTTCTACAAGCACTCTTCTTTGAAATGTATATGTATTTTTTTGTGTTACTGGTCTTTAGAAATACATAAGTGCATTAGGGACATTGATGGGGACAGTGAGTTCTGCTGTGCTTCCAGAGCTCTCAAATCATGGAGCTGTTTAGTTTGTATTCATATTTTATCTGAAAAGTGAGAATTTTTTCAGTGTTCTAAGCATTGTCTGTTGCAGACTTTTTGATTTAGTCATGACTCTGAAGATGTAAATAATTCACACCATCTTTTTTCTGTATCACTGGGTTTCTGCAAAAAGAGGTTGCTAGTATGCATCAGAAGAATAATGGAGCAAAAAATGGTGCATCAAATCCTGTTAAATGGAAAATTAATGGTTTTGAGTATCCTTCTATATATCTCAAAATAATATAAATCAGTAAGCCAGAATTTGAGAATTTGAATATGAATGTAGACTTTTTAAACTTAGAACATTGTTTTCTATATCTGAAAATTCCATAATGTTTTAATAGAGATAAAAATTCCTGAAGCGTACTGAATCAATACCGCAATTCAAAAAAGATGCAATGTGATCAAGCTTGGATTAAAAAACGTCCGAGTTCTTGTCAATAAGGAGCTGTGATGAGTTTAGGGGTATCATATTGACTGTGTATTAATACATGGTATCCTATAAGACCATCAGCTGATTGTTTAGAATGTAAATGAAACTGTTCATGGATCCAGTGACTGATGGCTTAAATTCCAATTAATCAATTGCTTCATCGGTTTCTTAATTCAGATCAAATATCTCAAGTACACACAGTTCTTCCCTGGTCTTAAGAGAAATTCATGCTTTTAAACTAATTTAATCAGTCTTCCATAAATGTGCATCCTCTGGAATGGCGATGTAGCTTAAACATTTAGGATGTTTCAGGTGTCTTGCGGTTTTGTTCCTCCTTAGAAGCCATTATAATTGAAAGCTGCTCATTAGAATAGTAAATGAAACTCTGTACTCCAATATGTCATCTTGGTGCTGGTATTCACCTTGTCACCAGTTTAAAATTTTCATGTACATAGTCACTTAAGTAATATAAATGATTTAAAAATTAAGTTGTTTGTAAATGATCTGGTGTTAAGTGTGCAAAGCCAAAGTCTGTTTTTCTTTTGTGGAGTACATTCTAGTAACCCATCGCTTTCAATGTTTTTCACTTAAAGCAGGGAGGCTGGTAATATTGCCAGAAAATATAAAGCTGTTTATGGCACTGCAGTTCCACATGCCCTGTTTCCCAGTGACCCATCAATTAATTCATCAACACTTGACACAAGCTCTTCACTCTGACACTTATACCAGTTGATCTTAATTTGATTGCCGTTAAAACCTTCCTTTCCTGACAACTGTTGTCAATTATACAAAATAAAATCAAGTATTCATAAGTAGGCTGTAATAGGATATAGGCAGACAGATTTAATAATTCAGTTTTGCTGAGGCTTGAAAGGCATTAGTTGTAGCTGTTGTTCTCATTTGTAAAAAATTCATTGGATACAGCTCTGGAGAGAGAAGGCAGACATAATTTTATTTATTTAGATTTGACTGAGAAGAATGCAGACATGTAGTGATAGTTTAGGATTATCTCTGTTTAAGAATAACTGACAGGAATTCTTATCAGTTACATATTTTAGAAAGTAAATGTCATTTACTTTTATGAATTTTATTTTTTTTACTAATTTAAGTACACACATAATAGGGTTGCGTTTTGACAATATCTGCAATCAAGTGTGGAATTCAACCCTGCATTTATGCAAAAAAAGCAATACCTTTTCAAGACTGGGGTGCCTTGCTGTTATTATGCTTGTAAAATATGCATATTCCTGTACATCTGCTATATACAACTAAATTATAGTTGCTTTCCTCTGATGCATCTCCCTTACTGTATAACATTAAAATGTGTGCTATGGCATATACCCATATACTATAGTGCTTATTGGCAAGTCGACTTTTTAAGCTTGCTGATAGTTGGCAAAAAAATTGCAAGCAGAAATCTATTAACTTTAATGTTTTTTGAGAGAACATTACAGTTTTTAGAATTTCTGTGTTGATTAACTTCTTATACACTATTCTTTACCGTCTACACTGATTGTTGTAACAAATACCATAGGAAGGTTGACTGGTAAGGCTCTATGGATTTCCATGTACTTGTGAAATCTAAAAATAGAAATATTTAAAAAAATAATTTCACTTGTAAAATGCTGATTAAATAGATGTAGTCAAAGACAAGATCTGCTCTAAGTTATTGCTCAAAGCAAGAGCAGAAATATTGAAGGATAGAAGTGTGCAACTCCTTTTATAATGTGTCATTTACTTTGTTGCTTTTTAATGCTAGTCAGAATAAGTTATTCCTTAGCAGGGTTTTTTTCTCCCTGAATTTAGAATCCTCTTGTGTCTCATCCCATGAGACTTAGAACTGCTTTCTCAGACCCTTCCTCCAGGCCAAGAGTTGGGAAATGAAAATTAAGTTTGGATACAGAACAAGTTGGATAGTTTAGTTATGTCAAGAAAATTGTCTTAATTTTTCATGTTGCTATTTGTCCAGAAACAGGGTCAGTCCTAGAAGGCAAGTATTAGCACATTTTAGCTTTAGGTATTAGCATGTTTTCCAACCTTTTCTTTGTTACAGCAAAGCCAGTAGACTTCATGATCAAGAAGGAAGGGAGGAAGCTCTGTCTTTTCATCACGCCACTCTACCTAAACTTTTTGCTTGCCATTTGCAGAGTCCGATTTACTCATAATTTCCATCAGTTGATGAATTCATTTTGAGGCACTGGATTCAATTATTCAGTCTTGGATTATTCAAGTGTCTTACTGCCTAACAAAGAACACTGGGTCATATTTTCATACCTCTTAGGATATTCTGTGTCTGTCTGGCTAATTAAGGGCACTATTAGGCTATTAAGAGAAGTATACAACAGAACAGTCTTTGCCTAAAGCCATGTCTGTAATTAAAATGTCTATGATATGCAGGAATGTATGTAATTAACAGCTAGGAGATGCTACAAATAGCACACAGTTTTGATTCTGCAGCAAACTAAATCAACTTCTCTAGGGCAGTTGAGATTTTCTTTCTCCACATATTTCAAATATTAAATCTCAATGTAATTAGAATAACATGATTTTTTTAATTACAGTTTTCTATTTAAATCAGGGATACAGTTTTACAAAGAATAAATTATTTTCATTTTTGTGAAATAATTGCTTTTAGTCTGTCAATTTTGGGTTTCTTGTGTTAAATACAAGTTTTATGAAAACTACTTGTTTAACAGGCTGAATATTAAGCTAATTGTTTTGACGAGAATTTATCCATGTTTCTGCTTAACAGAAAGAACAACATTTCCAAATCAAATAAAATAGGAACAAATACTTTAATTAATACCCAGCAAATTTTCTTTTCTGGCTGACTTTCTTAATAAACCCTGGAAGCTAGAATTCATTTAAGACAATATGTAACATCCCAAGTAATAGTTTGTTTTCAGAAGCTTAATTTAAAAACTGTATTTAATATTCTGAAGTATGTATATTTAAAAAATGAAAGTGTTTGATATTATCAAAAGATCATATACATTACTATAATTTCAGGAATTTAAAGACATCCTCATATAAAGAAATTAATGCATAAACTGTGATTAGCAAGTTTGGTAGTATAAAAAAAACTAGATTAGGCTTTCTGGTGATGATGCGTAGTATTAATTAAGAGAAAGGTTATGATATAAATGTGTTTTAGTAGATTAAGGAGCTTCCCTTCCTGTTTTGGGGAAGAATTTTTTTCTTTTTTTTTTTTTTTCCACTTCTGCATGTTTTTTTAAGGTGAAAATATTCCTAGCTTTTTCAAAGGATGACCTGTATTTAGTTTGAGAGTTTTTGTCCAGCGCCCTTTTCTTCAGGATTCCTAGAGGCAGGTAGGTGACTGCTGCATGTGCACATGTACACCGTTCCCAAAAACATTTGGTGTGTACACATCCTTGAGGTATTATCTGATTGAAGCCTTAAGTCCAGCACACAAGTAGAATTCTTCCTGCTTACTCTGTATTAACAATACAGAGTTTGTTTGACAAATCTAGGCCAGGCATATCATGGCTCTAGATAAGTGCCATCATAGATAAGCTTTTTTATCTCTGTTTCAAAACACCATAAAAGCTACTGAAGTAAACATTTTTCTTCGAAATTCTACTAGCACACAAATTACCTTTAAAAATATATTTTTATCCATAATATCTCAAAAAACATAAATAAGAAGTCTGTTAATTATCAATGTATCCTTATAATGTGAAGTTACATAATTATTTCAAGTTCTTAAAATGATATAATCCTTTGTATTGAGGTGCAGTTTTTCCTTGGAAAAGTAACCTTAGAGTAAATTCTGGACAGAACTCAAATAATTGAGCTCTTGCTAAACCACCAAACAGAATTGTGAAACCAAAACAGAATTGTAGTCCCAGGACTTTCCTAAGCATTAAGTTTCAAAGTTTCAACTGAAATGGTTTCAAAAATCAGTTTAGTTGTTACTTGGGCAGCACTTTGCATGCACTTGCTCTACATTGATTTCTGCCTGTCTTCAACTGATTAGGCTAAACAAATATTACGTACTGGTAAATTAGTTTAAATGTGCTCATGAAGTTTGCACCACTTTTGATAAATGATTAATCTGTGTGGGTTCAGTGTAATTTCCTTGAATCAACCTTAAATTCTAATTCTGATAATTCCAAAATTTTCACTTGAATGATGGAAATAAGTCACATGGTCACAATGTACAACTTTGTCTACTAATTTTGAAGATCTGTATATTTGTGGGAAATGAGCATCTGAGTGCTACACTGTATAAAGTAGAAGTTTTAATTTTGTGCATTCTTCATTATATGTAGCCTTACAAAAATTTCTCTTGTTCAGTGTGTAATTAATTTTTTCTTGTTTTAGTCTTTTCTTTTTGCAAGCAGCTTCTTTTGATTGTTAAATACTTAAAATACTTAATGGCATTTCCTTAAATGCCTCATTTTTAAAAGCATCACAAACTTAAAAAAAATTCACTCTTGTGTGCTGTAAAATAATTGTCAGGTTCAAGAGTTATTTCTGTGTTCAGAAGGAATAGCAACTCCTGATATGCATAGATGATTCGGGGATTTTTTTTTTTCTGGCAAGGCATATTTGGGTTAGAAATGTTAGAGACTTTCACACTGTCCTAAAGCATTCTGCTGAAGTATGTAACACAATTTTTACGACTTTTTTGTATGAGCCTTTTGATTTTAATTTTATTACTGGGGGAGGAGGGTGCAATGCTTCCAAGCATTTTTAAATGGAAAAATAAAATACTTATTTTTTTCAAAAGACTTTGATTTTTAGAAGTTTTATGTACTGCTGACTCAAATACCTCTCAAAGGTTAAGTACATGTGACTTCCACACAATAAACAGTGGGGAATATTTAGTTTTACAAAAATTCAAGGTTTTTTGTAGGGGTGAAGAATTCTTTTTTTATACTTTCCAATTACATATTTAAAAATCTTCCATGTTTATAGTTTAATTAAGCCAAGTTAACTTAGAGAATAAAGTTACTTAGTCAAATCTACTGCAATATTTGAGGTGGAGGAGAGGATTGTATTGTTTCGGTTTTGCTTTTGTGATCACTATTGAAAGCTGACTTGGCAGAAAGCAGTCCCTTTTTCTGGATAAAAGGGAAACAGGCTATGAGATAAGTTATTGATGAAATTAACTGCTGAAGTGAAGAGGAAATGCAGCTGGCCAATACATGTCATAGTGTGAGCTCTATTAAATGAATATATGTGCAGTCAACCATTTACAGCAGCCACACTGGTCTTGAACTGCATTGATCTATAGTATAATTCTAAATGAAATTGATGCAAGAGAGCAACCATTGACAGCAAGGGTAAAGAGAACCATGAAATGTCTTGTACAGGAAAAGTATGATGGAGAGTAGGCTCATCCATGCCATGGACAAAAAATGCAGTGATACTGTGGTGTTTCTAGGTGTTTCTAGGTACGTCACACTTCATTATAATGCAGTGGATGTTGCTGACTCTTCCAAAGATGCTTTATAGTATTTTATTCTTGGAAGAAAATTCATAAAGAATTCTATTAAGAATTTAAAACCAGCTTTTGAAGAACTTCAGACACAGCTTTGCAGCTTGCATCTCTGAGCTTTGGGTGACATTTAGCCGAGATAATGTTTTCTGAGAGCTGTCTATATTAACAATTAAATATTTGTCTATTTACAATGCACTTAATATAAATAGAGCTGTTGCATGAAAGCTTGTAAGATTCTTTGAAGTCTGTTCTGCAAAAACACTTTTAGTCAGGTACAGTTTCAGGTGGCTTTTCTCTCAAGCATGTCCTTTCAGGCAACCGCTCATCAAACTGCTTAATTTGCAGGCTTTGATGGATAAGACATTGGGTTCTATCAGACTTTGCTTACACCAGGGTCCACTTGTCCTATAAAATAATCTATCTCTTCATTTATGTTCAGGGTAGGTACCCTTTCTTGGCATTCTGCCTTGACACATTCTAGCAGACTCTCTTCTTGTCTATAATAAGACTCAAATCTGGACAAACTATGCAGTGTTTCCTTCCACTTAATTGCTACCACATAGCTTCTGAGGTTAAACTACTTTGTTAGTTTTTATTGGATTGGTTGAAATACAGATGGAAATATTTGTGTGTTTATATAAATGGTTTTTTATTAAAATTTATTAAAAACTTATCCAATCTATTTTTTGCACACCCAGAGCACCCAGTAACAATAGTGTATACATTTGTTTAGCTATAGTATAAAGGAAATTGTAATTCCTACTTCAGAAATATTTATGGTTTCTCTAGAGTAGCAGTTGTGAAGAGTGTTGCTAAAATTTTACTACCACCTAAAAAGGCTTCAAGCTTAATGGAATGGCAGTTAATTTTGTATTTTTACTAGATTTGCAGTGTTTGTGTGTGGTCCTTTTTGAATCTTACATTAGTAATGTATGTAATACTCCAGACTTGATGATATCTATCAAACTACATATGGGGGTAAGGGTAGGCTCTGCAGTGGTCTCAGTTTTCTGTTTCTGCAATCCTGGTCTTCAGTCTGTACAGCACACTGATTCTCTTCAGTGCATATCAGTGTGTATCTTGAGTTTCCCTCATATCCTAAGTACTCTGCATGTGTTGACAGGTTTCTTTAGTCTTGGACCACCAATAGTTACAGGTAATTTAAAAATACTTCTTTTAAGTATAATACATTCAGATCCACGTTGTTTTGAATGCTGTCCATGTTAAGGACTTCTTTAATTTTTTTTTTTTCAGAGAAGCCAGGAGACAATAAGCAATGAAAGTTTGTGATATCATACCAGCATGAATTAAAAAATCACAGTATTCTATAGTGTTGGAATTGTACAAGTGACAGAATTCCATAAATAAATGAAATTAAATCTTTTTCAACTCAAGTTGAAGTTGTATCTCTTGATGATAATATTTGAAAACCTGTTTAGAAACTTTGAAGAAATTTGTAAAATAGAAGTTACCTCCATTCATAAACAGTCATATTGCTAATTTTATTAGAAAAAATGGTGCAGTTGTGTGATATCTAAAGCATTCCTGGAAGAGAGCACACAAAGACTCCAAAATACAAGTCCTTTTATATGTTGCACATTTTTTTTAAAATGGTTGTAAGTGGTGATTTTTTCACTCTTTTACATGTTTTTAACCCAAACTGAATTTTTGCAATTTAAATAATAGTTCTGTGTCTCTTTGTAACTTCAAGGTTCATGTTTCATTCGAACTGACCAGCTGGATGGGGAAACAGACTGGAAACTGAAGGTTGCTGTCAGTTGCACACAAAGATTGCCAGCTTTGGGGGTAAGCATTCTGTTTGCTTTTAAGTTATCTTCTGTGTGTGCATTTATATCTATTATCCAAAAGATTGTTACAGTTACTGTAAGTGTTGAAAAATACCTCTTACCAGAACCTTAGTTTTTACAATAAAAAAGACACAAATATTCCTGGGTTTGCATTGAGAAGAAACTGAGTCAGAACTGGATTTTTATCTTTCAACCTAGTGGTTCTCATTGTTGTCCACAAGAAGATTCACACTCTCCAGAAGCAAGTCACAGTGTTTTCAACCGAGCGTTAGACTGCAAGTAGAAATTATTCTTGTCTCAGGAACCATTGCTTTAATCACTTACTTGTGAGCTTGGGAAACAATAGTCTGCTCCTGGAAGGTGAAGTGATTTTTGTTGTCACCATTCTTTCTGATCCAATGTGCCAGTTCTTGCAAGCAGAGCTCTCTAAGAGTGGCTTGAATGTGGGTATTTTTTGAGGGCATACATGTGTTGTGTCACGAGTAGATCTAAAATCATGGAAAGGAACACACGTGTGTGGGTGTGTGTGTGTGTGTATATAAACATACAAAATAGACACATATCTACAATAGCAGATGTAAAATTTTATATAAGTCTCCTTAACAAGAAGCTGAATTGTTTCCCTTGTACTGGGAAAGCTTTCTGTTATACCAGCGAGTTGGCTTGGTATTAGGAGACCTTCTTTGAAAACATACTCAAGTGACAAGCTCGTGGAAATTTACCTCTACAGAATTTCTGGTGTTTTGACACTAAATCTTTTAGGTGTTTTATTAAGGGCAAATACACCTTAAGAAGATTTTTTATATTCCATCTCAATAACAAAAGTTGTAGATTATCTGCTGGATCTTAGCAGGACTTCTGCAGTTACACTTCCAGAAATAGAGTTGCTGCCAGAGTCATACTAGCAAAAAGGAGATGTTTTCTCCTGTGTTCATATTCTCTGACTACTGGCTTCACAAGTGACAGAAGGAAGAAGCAGTTACATGCAGATGCACTTTAAAGGATTTGAGAACAAGGTTTGGAACCAAAGGTTGGTCATGCCAGATAGAGATGCCAAGTCAGGCTTCAAGTCATGAGTTCTGGTGCCAGAACAGACTTTAACAAATATTCCATAACCTGCAATTGAATTTAGTGTTTGTAATAATGCTTCTCCTGTCGTTTTTAACATTTAATCAAGGCCTTTTAATGTTTTCTCATTAAAAGAAAATCATATTCAAATTTGGGGCACATGTAATGTGTTTGACTAAAATACAGTCAACTTTCTATCTTGCTTTAATTTTTTAAATTTAATTTAGTAGTACTTCTCCAAAAGTTATTCGACTTAGGGGTTATGTTTTGTCTTTTTTTTTTTTGGAAATATTACTGACTGCGGTTGCAAATACTCTGCAAAGCACTGCCTCAGAGTTTTATTTGTTGATTATAATTCTGATATTCTGAGCTTAGAAGTCTTGGTCTATTGAGGCTAATGAAATCTGGAGTAAGTTACAGTGCAAAGGCTTTTTTGCATTATCCTTTGGAAAAGGAAAAAACCCCTTTGCATTAACTTTTCTTTTTCCCCTAAAAAGTTCGAATATATGTTTAAAGTTTTTTGTTTCTTGTTAGGAAGAAAGCATGAAATTACCTGTCTAGCTTTTATGTTAGGAGGAACAAGAAATTTTGGTTTTGTAATTTTTATAATATGTTCTTTGTTTAAAAAAAATTATCAATATCAATAGACTTGATAAATAAAGCATTAGGCATCTGTGGAGATAATGCAAAATTATGGTTAAATCTGTACAGTATTGTGATAGATGAGTAATGCAATGATTGACTCTCAAAATTAATGGACAAATATCATGTATATAGGTTAAGAAAAGCTGTATAGATTTATAGTTATGGTGCTACCCCCTCGCATGGTTATCAAGGGACAGCTGGAGTTGGGACATCTGGGAGGGCTGGCTTGTCACTTTGGTGACATCTGACCTCCAGTCAGGATTTGAGGAAGAGATCTCCACCACTGGACAGTGAAGAAGGGGTTGATGGACAGAACTTTGGGAGGAGTTAAGAGGGGAAAACCTCCACTGTGAGGGGGCTGAGCACATGGCGGGGAAAATCTTTGGCTCCCAGCGCCATACCCTTTTTTCTTTATTCTGTCTTCTGTTGTATTTTTGATAAGGTTTAATAAACCTTCCTAAACTATGAAAAGTGAGTAGCTATTTCTCAGAGCATGATTTGGAGAACTAAATTATTGTACTTTTTTAGACTAGTAAATCAAAAGTGATTGAAATTGGGATGTCTGCATTTGAATGGTGGGGCATGCAGCCTCATCTTCCTGCAGATGTGAAGGTTCGCTTCAGGTGGTACTTGTTTTGGGTGTGAAGGGGAGAGAAGGCAAGATACCACCATGAAATTATTTGTGCATCTTGGAAACAGTATAGAATAAACACTCTTGGAAACAATATTGTACAAAACTGTACAATATAGTAACCATTTCTCCTTAGTTGTTTCCACTTAGGGCTATTAACCTCCATCTAACCGATCTGGGCTTCTTGCGAGATCTTTATGCTCTCCCTCTTGAGCTGTAGGTGATAACCTGAGTCGTATTGTAAGTGTGGTTAATCAGGAGCTGCTTCCACTTAAAGCACCTTTCCTGGCTACCAGCAGCATATGAAAGCCACAAGCAGTTGATGTGCCTCTGCCCTTTCTCACACCACTCAGTTTTTGGTGCTTTCCAGGTGCTAGACAAGGCTTTGTCGGCATAAGCTGACATTTCATCCTGACTGACATTGGGTGTAATGTTTTCTGCCAACTAAACTGAAACACAAATTATTCTACTATGGGGTTTGGACAAACTACTTACACCTGGTGGTTCTTCATTGAGCTCATTTTAAATGGCTGCTCCCAGCAAGACTTAGGCCGTTTGCAGTGCTTATGTCATATATCTGCTTTGCTCCAAGCCCCCTCTGTCTGTGACTTACTTTGGTGGAGTGGTAGCCCAATGAACCCAAATGTATATGGTTTTTAAAGGATTCTCATATCCATCACAAAAAATTGTGCTCAGTGCCCATCACAGAATATTATTTCCATTCCTGTAGGAAAGCACATTAATAATTAGATTTCTGCAAAGATGTTTTTACCTTTACTCAAATTACAGTGATTTGCAGGAGTGTCAGTCATGTAAAGAAGCTCTGTGGATAGACAACTTCAGAGATTGGTATGGAGGTCTAAGCAAGCGATGAATATCAAACTAAAAAAATAGCATTATTCAATTATTTTACTGTCAGCTTAATTTTTGTGCTTTATAATATGGTCATAATTATAATTATTTGTATGTGGGCCCTATAGGAAGTCAAAAGGCAGTGTCCAGAATTATTTCATTATAGTTACACAGTCAGGTTCCCATCCTGAATGCCGGGCGGATCGTGCAGTGATCCGCCAGCTGCCGTGTCCGGCAGCGCAGCCGGTGCGCGCCTGCAGCTCGGCGCTCCAAGCCCGGCCCCGAGCACCGCGGGGCCCGGCCGCCCCTGCCGCCTCCCGGCCCTTCCAGCTCGCTGCGGCAGTTCGGCAGGGCGGCACAGCCCTCGGCCCCAAGGTGAAATCCCTACGGCCATGTGATGAGTCGGCACCCGGCGGCTTCTCCCAAGCAGAGCCCGTGGCAACCAGGGCAGCAGAGTTCAGTCCCTGCGGATCTGCCCTCTCTGCCCCTGGGCTGACGTTTCGGGCTGTCACTGGGTGGATTACATTATTCCAGCCAGCCTCTGCCCGCGGTGGCCTCCAGAGACCCATCGCACTTCCCTGCCACAGTGGCTTCTCCACATGTTTGTGATGTACTTTCAAACCTGAGACTTACAGTTCATGCTTCCATATTGAAATATATTTTTAATAATTAAAAAATACAAATTTAGCAAGTTGAATGTAAAGTAGACTATTGTTAGCTCTTGTTTTGGATATAATAAATTTGTCACTCATTTTGATTTCTTTAGTTGTAAAAACATAGTCATTAAGGTTAGAAAAGACCTCTTAAGACAGTTGAATCCGGTGAATAGCTCCACTGTGTTCACCACTAAATTGTGTACCCAAATGTCACATCCACGTACCTTTTGACCACTTCCAGGGATGGTATTTCCACCACTTCCCTGGACAACCTGTTCCAATGCCTGACCACCCTTTCTAAGAAGGAATTTTTTCTAAGATCTAATCTAAACCTGCCCTGGAGCAACTTGGGGCCATTTCCTCTGCTCCTGTCACTTGTAACCTGGGAGAAGAATCCGACCCCCACCTCGCTACAACCTCCTTTCGGGTAGGACAGTGAGTATCTTGTGTTGGCATGAGCTGTCAGCCGTGTCACCAGAGCAGCACTGTAATCCTACCCACTGTGGCACCCAGAACAAACAAACCTGCAGACCTTCAGAGCTTTTCTTAAAGAACAGATGATACCACCAAGATGATCGGTACAGATTTTGTTGTCTTCCTAAAGCACTTAATGTGATCAGAGAATTAAAATTTCAGCAAGTCCCTTAATGATGGCTGAGCAGCAAATATGGTAACACCTGGATTAGGTTTCTTGCAGTTTCATAGAGGTGGGACACTTCTGGCAATACACAACTTCTGAGGCATTCTTCTCTAGCCTGTGAGATCAGCTGTTTTTATTAACAGCAGTGAGGTCACTGTAATTTTCAATAAATGGTGACTTGCTGATTTATATCAGAAGATCCATACGGCAGTAAACAATACCATTTACATTTAATTAGTTTTATTGAACCAAAGGCAATTTTATTTGCAATGAACTACATGTTATGATTAAGAATGTATTTTAATGATCTTTAAGTAAGGTGAACAAATGTTGCCCTTGACCTAATAGAGGAGATTTTTCTATGTTATTGATAATTGTGGCAATTTTTAAATTGTGAAATGCAAAAGAGAGCATTTTCATTATTGTACCATCACAAAGTCATTTTCTGACTTGCAGAGTAGAAGAATGAAATGCATTCTTCTCAAATATTTTTTAAGGATGAGATAATTAAATGCATATCAATTTTTAAGAAAAACTCATATATTGTTATATAAGAATATTATTTTACTTGAGATTCAAGTCTTTAATGTAGTTTTTTTATTCTAGAACTGTTACAATCCCCACCCAAATGTGGTTTTTTTGTCTTGAATAAGAAAATAACTGAGATCGTTTGACTTTATTGCATCCTAAAAGTGATGTAGAATACTGTTTCCATTTAAGGTATCAGTAAAACTATTTGGCTTCAGTGAATCAGCAGTTCAATATATTAATATGAAAATAAGTCTTTACTGAAGCTAAGTTTCACAAATCCCCCATTAGTTAAATCATTAATAAATAGTAGCTGCCTTTTCTAAAAATAATAGAATCAAATCCTTTGTTTAAGGTAATTTCCTTTCCCCCTGCTTTTGTATAAGGGAAAGCAATGACATAACTGAACAAGGTGATTTTTTCTTGCCTAGTGAGCAGAAATTATATTTCCATGTACTGTTGCTTATAAATTGTGATATTTCCTTGTTAAAGTCACCCTCACGATTTCTTTCAAGACATTGAGAGGAGAAATGAAGAGCTTTCATACTGGAAAAGCAGCACTTAGTGAAAAATGTCTTTATATTGCAGTTGTTGAATGAAGTTCATAGGAAATTTGTCTTCTGTAACTGTGTCATTCTTCAAGTTTTGCTTTCTTTACCTTGTATTATAAAACTACCATATTTTATTGGCCTGAGAATGGTGTACAGTTGGAATACAGAACACTTGGCTACAGCAAATAATAATCTTTAACAATTTTCTTTACCCTAATAGTGAAAAAAATATTTCAGAAATCTACTGAGCTCAAGTAATATGCTTTTGTGTCTTTCTGCTACTCATGAATGAAATGCCAATGGGATATCACCCTGGATTTCACTCAGAGCATAGGTTTTTTTATTTTACAAAAAAAACCCCATGCTCTTCTGGAACACTATGCCAGTTCTAGCTGGTAGCATTTCAGAGAAATGCCAATAATGTGAAGATCTCAGTTTTTCACAAAGATAAGTAAGTTTTTTTCACAATTGAAATTCAGAAAAGAAAAAAAAGGAAAGAAAACACAAATTTAGGTGGTAAATCTGAAATAAAAAAGGGGAACTAAAGCATAAAAAGACACCAAAGGAGTGTAGATAGGTAGACAGAAATTTTTACATTTGAGATGAAACAAAGGAGAAGATCACAGTAGGAAAAAATACATTAGAACCAAGGAAAATATATTACTGTACAAATTCACTTTAAAAAGGTGGATATTTCTACTTTCTTTTATTTTAATTTTGCTTCCCAGTAAGGTGTTCTTTGAAAAGAGAGAAGTTGACGCATTTCACTAGCAGTTTTTATTGTGTATATGAGCATGTGTGTGGTATTAGTTTTCTTCTGTTATCCACTACTGAGAGACTCTTTATTTTTCTTTGCATAATAAAGCACATAATAGCTTAGATTAGCTAAATTGTAGGTGATAACAGATTGGAGAGAAGTGAATGATGAAGATATAGGACACCACATGTGTATTAGTTTCATATGAATTATTTCTCGTGAACTCATTGAAAGTAGGTTGGAAGAACAAGGGTGCAATGAATGAACTTTGTGTGATAGACTTCAATAAATGTCTAGTGGTTTAAGATAAAGATAAGTTGTGAGATTCAATGTTGAGATTTCATTCATGTTTTAAAAAGCATATGAAATATAAAGTATGTGTGTTTTTTGGAAGCTATGAGAGATTTCTTGTATGCAGAATATAAACACAATTTATTATTTGTAGAGCTACACATTTTTAAACTAAAGCCAAACATATTTCATAAATGTACACTAGATTTTAAGAAAGCATTCATTTTGATAAGGAAAAGCAAAAATATTGTGATATTCATCAATCTAGCCATTGTATCAGAGATAACAAAGGATATAAAAATGTTGGGCTTTAAGACATTAACACAGGTAGACAATACTTTTAGTTATTTTTTTTACTGTTCAAATTGTGAAACATTCTTACATTGAAAATTATGGGGAAAAAATAATGGCCTACTTTTAAAAGTAGCATTTGAGCCAAGGTGTCGTTTATATGTCCATGAAAGAGGCTGTAAAATAAATTCTGCTTTGAAAGGCAGCACATTCTAGCTAGCATGAACAGGGTATTGTACCCATGTGATTTGGTCCCCAGAGATGGTGTTTGATTAGCCTTTTGCAAGATTCATCTGGTAGTAAGGGATGGAGATAACCCAAATAATGAGGTGCTACGTAGAGTGGGAAGGTGTACAACCTTGCATTTGATCAGAGGCTGGAATTCCTAGATTGACTGGGAGTTGGTATCAAGCATCTGCTTCTCTCCAGAGTAGAAATGGGACTGTTGTGTATTCATGCATGAATGCTCCTTTTGAAATGCCTTTGCTGCTGTTGGTTCTTATCACCTAAAAAGCACTAAAAATTTGCTTTTGGGATTAAAAAATTCCTTTCTATCATGCTTTTAGTCTATAGTATTTTTGCTGTGGATGGTGGATGTTTTACTTGATGAAATAATTGTTTCAGAATTTTAAGGTGAACCTCCCTGGGCCTCTAGGGACAACTCTTAAGATCTAACAATCATCAGATTTCTTAGGGTTTTTTTTTCTTCTGTTTATATTATGCTGCTATCTGTTTATAGAGGCTGCTACTGTACTGTCTTAGGTGTTTCCTGTTCTTCTTAGTTTTAGGCTAGGAACATTTGTGGATTGTTTGCTGTCATGAGTAGTGGTACCACATATATTAGACCAAATTTTATCAGACTAGTTTTGATGTATCCCTGAGTTTAAAGATTTGAGTAATCCTGTTGATGTAGTCAGGCCTTCCTGAAGCAGGTAGGGTTTTCTTGTGGGATTTTCACTGGGGTGCTGGAGCATTCAAGAGAACTCAAATCCATTTCATTGTTGCCTTTTGTACTCAGTTGGCTTTGTCCTGTTTCATTAAAAAACCCAACCAACAAACAAATCAACCCTTCTCCCTCCCCCACTTTATTTTGAAAAGGACAAATATCTGGAAAATATTGTAAGATTACACTATTATTAATTAAAATGGGGCTGTTAAAAGAAATTAGATAAAAATATCTAACTCATAAATGTAAAACAGTTTAGTTTTTGAACTATCAACACCTGAAGGATATCAACTTGAAAGTGATTCCTCTATAGCAAGATGTACTGGAAAAAAACACCATGTTTTTTAGTTGGGTAAAAGTTGTGTGATCTTAGTTTGGGGTGGGTTGGTGGGGGTGATAAACTGGAATCTTTACCAGGTCTTCAACATAAAGGATTATATTTAAGTAATAGTAAATACATTATTCTGTTTTACAGGATCTGTTTTCAATCAATGCTTATGTTTATGCTCAGAAGCCACAGCTGGATATCCACAGTTTTGAGGGTACTTTCACACGGGTAAGTAGTCCATGTAAATACATGTTCTACTTTCCTCTTTAATACCTCAGTCCTACCTGTAGTGTCAACTTTATACCAGATTTTTCCTTGGCTTTGCAGCAGTATGTTTTCCTATGTTCCTGCCATGGCAATACTTCATATAATAAATAACCTGTAACACATGTATGGCAGAAAACTAATGCATAGAGAATATCTGAAAAAATCTGAACTGGAGAGTTGAATGTTTGTTGATTGACATCACTTTAATCTTTTTATGTGAAACTCTTTGTGAACAGTATACTGTTTCCAGGCATCTGATGTATTGTTTATATATGTCAAAAACTGACAAGTTGAATAATAGTAGTAGCCTGAGACAATGCATCAGCTAGTTTATGTGCAATAAAAGTGTGCCTTGTTTAATAGCATTTCTGCTGTACTTCCAAAGTTCAGTTTTCTCAAAATGTAAAACAAGCTAAAAGCTACTTATGGGGACTTTGTATTGAATCTCTTCAACACAGATAATTATATTCAAAACTAATTATGAAAATAACAATGCAATAATATCTATGTCTTGTTTCTGTTGTTTTCAAAAGGTGGCCTGCTAAAGTTGACCTTTTAAAGCAGTGTCCTAATAGGTAGTAATTCTTTTTTTTTAAATAGATTTACAGTTTTGTAGCAGTATGTTAGCAGATACAGTGATTGTTCTGCTTGTTTCAGCCAAACTCAGTGGCGTTAGACTCGTTCCTCTTGATGGTTTGTTTCTAAAATAATTTGAGAGAATTAACTGCTGGGGAGGTAAAGAGAAGGGTTTTTTCCCTGTAACTCAAATTGGTAATAGATTTTGTTTTGTAATTGGAATTCCAGTTCACAGTTGTAAATACACTGATGAATGAGATACTGCAGTTGCTGGCTCTCTAAGATCAATTTATACCAGTTCCATAGTCCATGCTGCCTACAAAGTAAATGTCATTTGTTCACACCTTCTAAAGCAGTTACCAACAGTGTTTACTTAAACCTTGTATTGACCAATTGTCCAAATGAAACTTCTATTAACAGCTGTAAATTCATATTATTTCTCTCAGTGGCTAAGTGTGTACTTTCCTACATATATATTGAATTCTTTGGAATCTTTTTAACAACTCTGGAATAAGTAATTGAGACATTGGGAAATCATCACAGTAATTTGTGTTGTGGGTTCTGTTTGTACACGTCATAAGAGCTGTATGATTCAAATATCCCAGTGTGTGTAAATAACTGTGGTGCATTTTGTGGTTTCAGGATTGCATAAATGGTGGGTTTTTTGGGTGCTTCAGTAGCAAGAATAGTTTAAACTGAACTTCTGTGTTCAGTTTAAAGTATCTGAGGGCATTGCCCTCAAATTTGATTCACAGTGAATCACACTAGAGATTTTTCAAAGGTTGGGTTTTGTTAGTGGTGTACCTTCTGCATTGTGAAATGCTGTTTTAGGACACTTGTTTACTGATTTATCTTTCTGCTTTTGCTGTGAGTCCTTGCTTCTTACAATAAATCAGTTCTTGCATCTAATTTCTATTTTATGTTAAAGCAAAAAAAATTAGTGTGCTTAGTGATGCTAATGCATACATTTTTTTTACTTAAGCATTGATGTTCAAAGAATTCTTGCAAGGGTAGGTTGACAGGGTAATAGCACATTGATTTTTCTTTTTCTTTTTTCCCCCCATTATGGAGACAGAGTACTAACAATGTAAAAGACAAACTTAGATATTTTCAAAAAGTATGTGTCCATAAAACAAACCAGAAACTTGGGAGCACAGCGCTGGAGTTTTTATGAGCGTGCAAGGTCTAAGTACAAATCTGTCCACAAAAAACCTGGGAGCTGACAGAAGATATATTTTGCAGAACACCTGCATAATCATGTCAGGAGGCATAAAAGCTTTGCTGTACTCTAGTGATATCTGCTAGCTTCATATGAAGCTGTTTTCCATTGTTCTCCATAGATTTTGGATATGCAGTCAGTGCATGAAAGTGAGTGTGTGTCCTTGCATGATCATGTCTGGCCCTTGAATAATGGCATAAATTAATTCCTCTCCTCCTTTAGACAGACTATCAAAAAACAATAGGTGAGCTAAATTAATGTTTTGTGGAAATTTATGAGATAGTTTTATTTGTTCTGAGAGCATCATCTGTGTCTTTGCTGAGCTTATTTTTAAATAGTGATGTGTACAGAACAAGGATGTAAACATCACTACTTGAGTTTCTCTTCTGTCTGATGCTCCTCTGTAGGCTTGATAAATGAGGGAGCAATTTTATTTAATGCTGAAAATCTGTTAAAAGACAATAAAAGGTAACCATACTTCTTAACCCAACTTTTACCAGTTGGAGCCTAAAGAGTATTCTAGAGCATTACATCAGTGTGTATTGGCATAGCCAGTATTATTTAACTTTTACTTACTTCTGTATAGGATCATGGAGAGTCTCTCTTGCTTTTAACCTTGGCTATTTTTTGTTTAAATTTGGGAGTTACTTTCACTGTTCCCTTAAGAATATTTTCTTTTTATTTCTTCTATATTGCAGCTCTGTTCTGTTCCCATAGTCTCTTCATTTACTTTGGAAATATATTTTAATTTTTTTACATTCTAATAGCAAGCTTAGAAAACAAATGCCATTGAGTTTAGTTCAACTACTTCAATAATCTTTTTCTTTCCATATAGTACAGAACTATATTGTATAATATATATAATTTTTTACAATATAGCATCTTGTTTGATTCTTAAACTAAACCTACCCTGATGTAAAACCTGGTGTGTGTAGCTCTAGTCATTAATGAGTAGAATCTCTGGCCTGATGCTAATTATACCAATGTTTTCTTGGATATGCCTTGCATTTAGTAGAGAGAACATTAAGTCACTTTTTTCATTCATGTTTGTTAAAGAATTACCTGTTTGGAAGCAATGGTTGCGTTCACTTCATTTTGGCTTACTTTTATGTTGCCACTGAAGAGAATGGCATTATGTTTTGCAAATCCTTTTGACTCCCCTTCCTTTATGCCAGCAGTAACAACTATACAGACAATTTGACTGGGGAGCTAATGTGTATAGAACCTAATCTGACCCTGTCCAAAACATATGCCAGTAAAAGGAACATGGCCAGAAAAATTAATTGTGGGGTTGGGGAAGGAATCTCTTTCAGTGATCCAAGTAAATTAATGTGTATTCCACTTTCCTACAAAAGTTGATGGTGGTTGTTGTACTGCATCCTGTGATTCATGAACAGAGATAGAAAAGGTCAAGTAGAAGTTATACACTGGTTCACTCAAGGATTAGGGATTTTGTCTCAAAGACCTCGCTTGTTATTTACAAAAATTTCTAAAAAATTATAGCTTTGAAAATTTTAAAATTACTCCTTGAAATTTGTCATGTTCTTTGGTCAGCTGTATTATGAATTCGTGAAAGGACTTTATGAAATTATTAATGAAAGGACTGAAAATGGGTTGTATTCAATTTTTATTTCACTGATCATCTTTCCTTTCTCACTGCACATGCAAGAGCTACAGACTAATTTCTGAAAAGAAACTATAGACAATTTAAACCTCTATGATGAATGCTGCTCACAGATTAAAAAACTGAGCCTGAATATGAAGCTTGAATATAATACTGAACTTAATTCAGAACTCAAAGACCAAGAAACATACAGCTGCCAAATGAAATTCAACCCAGCAGACCTTAAGTGGAAACTTTGTCAGCTGGACAAAGAAGCCCTTGTATGTCAAATTTCTGCTATGAGAGCAAGTGATGGATTTCATTTAACCCAAAACATACATTGTTCTGTTAGTGTCAGAAAATTTGCAGTAATATCTCCTTTAACACAGGTCTGGTCTTACTCAGGAATTTCAGTTCTTGTCCTTCCCTGCTTCATCTATCCCTTCTATCTCTCTAGAAGTACAAATAAAAATAGTGTGAAACAGCTAAACTCCTAACCCTTACATGCACCGTGTATTTTTCATTCGAGTAACTTAGGACAGAAGAAAAATAAGGGTAAGCCATCATCTGATTGGGCATGGAAGGTGTGATATTTTGGAAATGGATTGAACTGTAGAAAGCTGAAAATGTTAGGTGAGGGCATAATGACATGAAAGTATCATAATGAAATGAGCAGAAGATGAGGGATTGGCAGACCCTTCTGTGGATGAGCCTGAGTGGACAGAGAGAGAGCTCATTTGATGCTTTCCTATTTTGAATGACCTAAAAGAAGGTATTTCACTAAATCTTGTAGCAGTCTTAGACATTGAACAAGTGACTTTTTCCTAACCCTGTTGTTAGCTCTCCACAATCATTGCAGGGCTTTTGATTTCTTCTTGTAATATGGAAGAGTTTCACAATTCAGTCTTACAATCTGCTAACTGAAGAATAAGGGAAAACAAAGGATTTACCTGGCTTAGTATCCTGTTCTTGACAATAGCCAGAAACAGAGTGCTGGGAAGGAGGATGGAACAAGAGTAAGGACACAGTAGTTCCTCCTCAAAAGAGCCACCTGTTTCTTAACACAAGATGTGGGAAACTTCCTGAGTTAGAGCTGTTTTCTGTAAATAAATTGCAATAAATTTTCCTTCTCTAAACTTACCCAGTTCACTCTTGAACATGTGTAACCTTTTAATATGAAATTGGAGGAAGTTGAACAGGCTAAGTACATACTTAAGAATGATTGCCTGTTGTTTCAATTTTGTTGACTTCATTTATGACTTCTTTCTTCTTTGGTAAAAATAAGCAGTACCTATCCTCCCTTTTTAGGTGCTTGTTTCATAGATGTCTGTCATATTCCCCATTAGAAGTCAAGGTTATTTAGTCATATCTAGTACAGAAGCTATGTTGACGTCCCTTATTGCTCTGTTTGAACATTTTCCAGTTATTTTTACTTTCTGTTTGGAATAAACACAAGAAATAATCACAGAACCCAGATATTTTGGGAAGAAGTGTAAATCAGACCAGGAATCTAAGCATTAAGATGTAGGAGTATAACAAATAATTCTTGCAGTAATAATTCCTGAGATGAGAATCAAAAAATAATTCTCCTTTTTCTTAATTTAAGACTAATCTTATAGAACATTAATGATTTTTCACAGAATATTCTGAATTGTAAGGGACCCACAATGATCATCAAGTCCAAATCTTAGTGAGTGACTCTTAATGGGGATTGAAGCCATAACCTTGCCATAATCAGCACCATGCCCTAACCAACTGAGCTGATTTCAAGATCGTCAGAATATAAGTCTTGATTCAAAATTGGTGGTTTTTTTCTTAGGGCTAATTTTATATCTCCCTCTCTTCCCCTCTGTTTTTGACAGAATGGTTCTCCATGCCTTTTAAATAACATTTTTTCCTCATTTAGGAAAGTAAGAACTGCAGTTTCTTTGCTATATTGGGATCTATGCACAAAAAGTTGTGTATTTAATTGGAGATGTTTCTTTTTTTAGAAACAGAAATTTCCGTGCAGCTCATCCTGTGCTTGGTGGTTGTTTCAAAATAGAGAAGAAAAATGGCTGTAGGTTTTGACTATTGACAATATGTAGAATTTATTGTGTACTTTGATAAATAAGTCATCTTCCCTTTATGCAAAATGTTTAGCGACAATTTGTAATTTGATCAAATACACTT
This sequence comes from Serinus canaria, assembly GCF_022539315.1. Classification (NCBI taxonomy): domain Eukaryota; kingdom Metazoa; phylum Chordata; class Aves; order Passeriformes; family Fringillidae; genus Serinus; species Serinus canaria. Next base: position 58,667,310 of record NC_066315.1, on the reverse strand, counting down.
GATTATCCTACCTCCTAAAGTTTCCTTTAGTTGTAAACAGCACATTTCACAGCAGCTAATGGCAACTGTACGCTCCAAATTGATTATGAGAGATTGTCTGTTTACAATCTGCAGATCATTATTGCTTGGGAGGAGAGAAGGGAGGAAAAAAAAGGGGATGTTTAGGGTGATCATGGAAGCAGTGTTCTATTGGAAGTTTTTTCCCTAGGAGTATATATTTTGTAAGCATGTGGTAAGATAATACAAGCCTGCATTTCATTTTAAAAGTTGCAATATTTTTTCCTGAAGTTTATGTGATGTTGATCAGTTGCAAAATGATGACGACCATAGCTTACTGTATGAATTATACATTATTTAAATACAGAATAGGGTGTTAATTTTTGGGAGTTAGTGTTCATAACACACTTTAACTGCATGCTGTAACATACTGTTCTGCAGTTTGATACATCTGAGGAAAAGAATATGTTACTTTTAAAATACTTTTGAATAGTTCTTTTAGAATGTTTGGTTAGAAGTAATATGAACTTCAAACATTATTTCACCTTTTAGGCAGTGTTTTGCATCTGTGTATGTGCAACGAATGCTATTATACAGTGATTGATACAATGATGCAAACATCCTGTGTCAGTTATTCAGATGGTATGACATGGTTCTTAACTTGTAATGCTGATTCACTTATTAGCTGTTCTTATTTTTAACAGGAAGACAGTGATCCTGCAGTTCATGAAAGCCTAAGCATAGAAAATACATTATGGGCAAGCACTGTTGTTGCTTCGGGTAAGTGCTGCAATACAAAGCTGCTAATGAATCTAAATACTTCCAAGGAAATGCATCCTTATTTTTCAAAAGCCATTAATATTTCACATTGTAAAATACTTTTATCTTCCAGGCTATTAAACTGTTGCTTTTCTGCCTTCCCATTGGTTTTATCATGCTGCTCGAAATATTTTCATACATTTTTAATCCTCCTTAATAGCTTTGGGGGTTTTTAAACTTAAATGTTGATCTTGCAGTAATACAGTCCCTTGTAGCGCACTGACATCACTGACCTTTTTGATTAAATTAAAACTTTAAGTTGTAAGGTGCTCTGTTCACTCACAGTGAATGTTTTTCCCTGCTGAAAAGCAACGGTGGTTTTGCATTTTTTAGGACTTTTTCTTGTATGTATACTCTGTGATTAGTATCTTATATTAGGCAAAGAGAGAGAGTAGATAAGTTTCAGAGAGAGTAGATAAGTTTTGAAGTTAGGCAATTTTATAATACTGAGATCTAAATATTATGGCTGTTTCATGTATGTCCCAGATATTATAAATGAGTACACATTAATACCTAGATGCTCTATTCAGACTTTATGCCATTGTAACTTTTTAGTTTTTAGAACAGAAATTTATTTTCTTTCTTTTTTGCTCTATGTAAGAAAAAGGCTGTGTTATTCTTCTGCATGAAGACTGAGAATAAGGAATTGAGAGAGCATGATTTCTGAATAGAACTAGGATTTAAGATGGGGAATTGGAACAACTGGGAACAGCCAAGAAATGGGAAGAAAGTAAAAGAATCTCCAGCAAAATTGTAAAGTTAGTCCATACCATGAAGACTTCTTACATCAGTGAGGAGCCTGCTGGAAGGATATAGGGAAAAGATGAATTCTGAGGAGGTAGCAAAGAAGTCTGTTACTGAGCACTCCTTTCCCAAGTACTGAAAAGATACTCATGTTCTTTGATTCTTAGTGTTATTTGGTTTGATTGCACTGGAAAATTATTCTCTCTAAAACAGTTTGGTCAAATGGATGATGCCTAAAGTTGTCCTCAGTTAGGTTTTTAACTTAGGTAGCCAAAATCTTTAAGTTTGTATAAAAAGATGCTTCTCATGAATTATAAATTTCAATGCTGTCTAAACTTGGTTTGAGTTTCCTTTTACTCAAATCTATGTGTGGAAGAAAACTGCAAACCAAGAGTATGCAGTTGCAAATTCTTTAATTCTGAATCAGTACATTTGAATTTTAATTGAAAGCTATTCATGTTTTCATTTCCATGATAGATGATTTTGTTTAGAAGTGTAGCTATTGACTGATTGCTCTTGATCTGCTATCTAAATTTGAACCTATATTAATGGAAACAGTTCTCCTCAAAATTTATAACTTAGGATAATTTTGAGGTTTTTACTTCTGAGAGTTCTTGTGAAAGTTTGATTATTTATGAAGGACTTTAGCTCATTATTAATGATGGCAGTGGAAAAACATAGGAAAAGATAATTCTCTTGTTGGGACATAGTTTTTAATAGTGGAATAAGACTTTAAGGCAGACTAAGGGCAAGCTCACTGAACAATACAAAGTAAAAAATATTTAATGGCTCTTCAAGACTGCAATCCCTTCTGAAGGGAAAAATAATGTGATCAAGAAATGAAAAATTGTGCCGTGGTGTGCATACAGAAGTTACCTTGAATTTAGGTACCAGACAAAAAAAAAATTTCCTTCAGTAAGTGATTTTGTGACATTAATTATATCTAACCTTTGGCATATCATTTATTTTGCTTACCTCATTTCATGTATTAACTGCAATTTAATACCATGGTAATGTGCTTCTCTCATGTAAGTACTCATTGTCCTGTAGGGCAAAAATCCAGATCTTAAGAATTACTCAGGAACTATGTGGATGTAATTTTAGCATTTGATAGGATTAGCCCTTCAGCAAAAACTAGGAAATTATTTCCTTCAGTCTGTTGCTTATCTAATAAGACATTTATAAGATCTTAGAGGTACACTGTGCATATAGTCATGAGGTAGACCATAAGGTAAAACATCTAGCAAACATCTAGCAAATTGTTAAAATTGAGATGTTCTAGATCTGGTTGATAACTGATGTATCATTCAGTTGTTTCCATCTCACTTCCAAGTTGAATGGACATAACTAAGTCTAAGTTAGAACACTTGATGCTGAGCTAATTAAATTTGCTAGAGGTTTTTTTAAAGTAGGTTTCATAACTTAATTTCCAAGATTTGTGACGACTGAAAATCTTAATAAAAATGCTGGTCACTGTCTGACTGCATTGTAAACATAAATAAGCTGACTTGCTTAAACCTGCTGTGAAAGGATATCAAAAGTGTACTCTGCCTACACAAGTTTGCAGGTGCCTCTTCATTCTCTCCCCTAATAATCAGTCACAGCCCTTAATTATATTTGAAAAATCTAGTGGAGGAATATGCTTGTGCACAGCTTCTATAGATAAGTGACACTAAGATTCCATGAAAACAGAAGAATAAACGGCCTGAAGTGTGTGAAAGTGTGCAGTTTTTCTACTCTGTAGACAGCTACCTCACCCACACTTGTATCTGATTTCAGTGTCCTCACTGTCTAGATTCACAGTTCAGTTACACACATTTTTCACTGAAAAAGTCTATGACGTCTGTGTGCAATCCTAATAATTCTGTTATATTCCACTTCGGTTCAAGAAAGGGGATTTGAGGCCTGAGTCCAGGTAGTGGAGGGTAGAGATCTGCCCTGCAGTGTTTCCTGTACATATCTTCATTTATCCTAAGACTCTTCAGTATGACAGTCTTTAATTATGTCTAGCTTGAAAGGCTGCTCCCTCCAGTGCTCTCTAAGCAGCCTAGACATCATCTGTTACTAAGCTAAGCAAATGTGTGACTTATTGGGACCCTGTTAGACCCTTTCCAACCCCTTGTAGGTTTTAACAAAGTGTTCTGGGTCAACCTAGCACTATTATCTTGACATATTACTGACTGATGGTGTCAGTCTCAGGAGCAGAGAGAGCTACATCACTGACACCTAGGAAAGGAAAATATACCTGAGTTGCAGATACAACGCCTTATTTAATTTTTAAAACAGTTTTGTATAGGACGTACAGGACAATTTTTGGGTGAGGGGGCTCTCTTCACAATGATTAATAGATGCTGATATTCCTGGTAGTACTCTTTGACATATTACAAAAACCACATTGCATCAGGTAGGATAGCCCATTATGTCCAGGATACATGCCATTGCTATTTGTCAAGGTGATAGAGAGGGTCAAGGTTAGGCTGGGAAAAGTGCTTGGGAAATTATATGGGGAATACCTCAGAAAACTTCAGCTCTGGTTGCTGATGCCATGACAGTTCCAGAAGAGAGAGACCACAAATCAATTATTTCACAGATCAGTAACAGTAAATTTAAGTGTATAACGGTTTCAAGAAATCTTATCAACTGCATCTTGAATGAAGATTACCAAAGCTCATGAGAATATCAGAATACTACAATAATGGATTCTACAGAGGAAAAAAGCACCTATTGCCAGAGCAGTAGAAGTGACAAGAAAAGTATTTGCTATAATTTAAGACTTTTTTGTTTTCTTCATGAATTTTGGGAACCAAAAAATTGATTCAAAAAAATTGTGTAATTCCAAACAACTCAAGAATAAACTATTCCATGTCATTCTTTATATCAAAATATAATGTTCAGAAGAGTGAGGTTACTCAAATTTGTACATTTGGAAGGCGTTTACTTTCCCTGAATTTAGTTTGTCTCTTTACCCCATAGAAGAGCAATAAGCTATATGGGAAAGGGAAGGGGAATCCATTTTACTACACCTAATATATACCCAGTTTCAAAACTGATAGTTTAGATATCTAAATGGAGATTCCTACTGATATCCAATCTGCAGGGTTTTTTGCCCTTTGCTGTAAAGCTCTAACAGAGATCTGCTGAGTGTCTGTGATGATTATCCTAACCCTAAAAAGGACAAAGCTTAATGTACCTGCATCACACTGGAAGCCTCTGGCAGGGATGGAAATCAAAAGCCTTTTTCTCAAGTCCAAAGCATGCAGTCATCCTTTAGTTATTCTTTAATAAATAACATAGGAAAAAATATTGTCACTTTTTCACTTACAGGCAGTATTCTAGCAGGTTTTTTTAAAAGTAACAGTAAGGCACAGAGTCTCTGTCATTCTTAATATCTGTATTATCGCTGTGGAATCAAGAACAGTGCCTGAAGGAAAGGAAATTTTGGTTAGTGAAAACTTGCAAAACTACTGTTCCTGGAGAAACACTTCTAAATATTAGCAAGTAACTTAAACTACTGAGTATCCTGAAAACCTCTGAGTTTGTCTTCAATTAAATTACTTATCTTTCAGATCATTTTTGCTTGTGGCATCAATGACTGTGGTGTTTGTGCTTATTGAAAGCTTTGGTAGGTTTCATTTCAGAAAGGGAGACAGGAAAGTTAGCAGTTAAATTTTAAAAAGCCTCAAAAAGTCCACTACAGTATGGACTTCAGCTTTTTGTTCTCCACTTACGGTAATGATCAGTGTGGTTCAAATGCTGAACAAGATAATGCAGCTTTCTGAGAAACCTGCTGAGATACCTATTAAGAGAAGATTTGTATTAATGAAATTGCATCATCATTTTGGCAGATGTCAGTCTTGTGAAAGTCACTTTAGATAAAATCAGAACAATTTATATAAATGCACAGCTGTCAAAAGCAGTATTTTCTGCCAGCTCCTACCTACAACTTAAATTAATTTGAGCACACCCTAGTTTTTATATGATTCATACAGTGAAGGTGTATCCTTGGGAGATACCAAATTGGTATGGTCACACACTGGATTCAGAGTATGCCTGGCTATCACAAGTCTGCTTTTCTTTTTTTTCTAGGTCCACATTTGTTCTGGTGGTATGTCCTAACTTCTCTCCCAGTCTTTAAGTGCTCCACCCATACCTATCAGTGATTGCCCAGTGTAGGAGAGCCAGTTTGCAGAGGCCCTGTACTTTAAAATACGTGAGTTGGTGCTTTTAATAAGCTGAGGCTTGCAGTGCAGCTGTGCTTCTGGAAATCCCAGATTGGATTCAGTTCATGTTATTGGATACCAGAACTGTCCCTGCTGCAACCACTGTGGGACAACAATGAAACTACAGATGGAGTTCCCTGCACCAAGCTACTTCAGATCTAAGGAACACTTAATTACCACTGATACTGTGCTAATGCCAGAAAGTTTAAAGTCTAAGATCAACAACTTGTTATAAGCAGCGGTTTAGTCAGATCTAACCAAAATTCTGCTCTAAGTTCAGTAGTCAAAATGGAATTTATCTGACTTTCACCTTTGAAACCAACTTTTCAAGGAACAAAATATGAGATGAGTAGGACAGCATTTTTCTGAGCTGCAGCAGCCAGGCAAAGCTTTGTAGAAATGTGCCATGTGGAATGCAGAGTCCTCCCCAACTTCTACTGTACTAAACAGCTGTGAAGGCAGAGCTTGCTGGAGTGTGCAGGAGGAGATTCCCTGCAGCATATTGTCCAATTCATTCTGCATATTGGACACAGGTCAACTCAGGATCATTCCAAAATAAAGTGCCCCAAAGAGATATGTGGACATTGGTTGGAGACAGTAGAAAGGGTTCAGAAATTATGAATTAGTGACTATTGGAGGAATTTTGGGGTGGCCTGGGCATTGATCAGTGGGCATGAGCAATGGTACTATGCATCACTTGCTTCACTTGGGTCTTTGTTTTCTTTTGGGGGGAGGTGGGGTTTGGTGTTTGGTTGGTTGGTTTTGATTTTTGTTTTTTGGGGTTTTTTCTCCTTATTACAATATTTATAATCATTACTATTATCACAGGTATTGCTACCACTGTTGTTATGTTTACTTTGTTTCGATCATTAAGCCATTATTATCTCAATCCATGCATTGTGATGACATTTTTTTGTTTTGTTGGTTTTGTTTTCTTTTTAATTTTTTTTCCTTGTTCTCTTCACCATCCTGTCGTTGGTGCTCTGGGGAGGAAGTGGGTGAAGAGCTGCATAAAACTGAGTTGCCTGGGGTTAAACCAGGATTCTTATTTTTGAGTAAATGCAGACATCTTTAATACAAACATCTTTCACTATCATAATTTTTGTCTTTGGGAGCTTCTTAAATTTTTTACGACTTGTTACACTACAAGAGTAGTAGTAGTAGCAGATCTTATATGTGGTTCTAATTGCCAAAGACAAGTTAATGTCAGACAAGCGTGTAATACTTCTACTTTTTTTAAAGTTTTCTGAGTAGGCAGGTTTTTAATAGTTATGTTTATAATTTCTTCATATCATGTGACCACCAAAAAAATCATGTTATAGGTTGTATTGCCATAAAGCCATTTCAGGTTACCTTATGAAGTAATAGAAATAAGGGGAATATTTTTATGCTAGAAAGTGTTATGTGACATATTAATAAAAGAATAGGGTTTTTTTAATATAAAAATTTATTTAGTGATGCTGAAGCCAAATTTTCCTATACCATGCTGTAAAAATTGACTAAAAATAATTTCATAATTAAAATGTTAGTAAGCTAATGAAGATAATATTTCTGTATAGCATTCTATCAAAGTAATTAATTGGCTGAACCAGATTTTACTTCATTATGGATGGCAGAGGTAGCAGGCACTTGGGGTGTGATATGTTCAGCACCACTTTACTCATTTTTTATTCACTCTGCAGTTATTTATGCTGTCCTAACTTCTGAAAACAGTTGGAGGAAATTTCAAGTTCAAATACAAGTTTCTAACTAGTTCCATTGGAAGTATTATTTCCATAAAAAGGAAGGAAAGCATGTGATCATCTTTACGGATGTTTATTGCAGAAGTTAAAATAATTCTTCATTTTACATTCTGAAAATCATCACTCACAGGTTACGCAGAAATGTTGGGGTTTTTTCATACAATTGATTTATTTAAGGAACTAAATTTGTGCAAGTTTTAATTTGGGAACATTTTCTCTCATTTACTTGACACCTCTGGTTTTTTGTTTGTTTTTCAGGAACTGTAATTGGTGTTGTTATTTACACAGGCAAGGAAACACGAAGCGTAATGAACACATCCAATCCAAAAAATAAGGTAAGTTAGTCTTACTCTGGAATTGCCAGATTCTGTTCTCAGAAAACTTAAAAAGAGATGTACCTAAAGCCAAAAATCTAAAAGTTTTTACTGTGATATGTTTCATGTGTGCTGCTGCCTTGAATTTTGATACAGTCTGCCACAGTCGACTTTTGAAAATAAAACTATTTTTCCTTTAGCTGGGAGTGTTACAGGTAGTAATGGGGGCATTTGTCTTTGAAGTATCAGTGTTCATCTTCAGACCTTTATAATTCTGTCTCACAGGTAAATATTAATTTTCACTTCCCCAGATTATTTTACTGTACAGTATTTGCCTAAAGGTAGACAGTAGTTTTAAGGAGTGTTTATAACAGAATACTAAAGTTTATTTAGGCTACCAGTGGTCTCACAACAAGATACCTAATGTTCTAGTCACTACCCAGAACACTCTTTCAGGGATTTTTGCAAGCAATTAAAACATTTTCAAGAGATTTTTCTTTCAGAAAGATACCAAAGGTTTCAGTGCTTCCCTTTGTACAAGATTCTTTCAGTTCTAAACAAAGCAAATAGTTCTTCACTTAATCCGTAATGTTTCTAATGTAAGTTGGGGAACACTCTCAATTTTAAAGAAATAGAACTTCAGCTGTGGGCTGTACCTTACAACCTAAACCTGTGTTTAGTAAGAAGATAATTATATTAAGAAAGGAAAAAATTATTGCAAGAGGTTTAGAAAAAAAATCAACAGTGACAGGTTGCCATTTTCACGCCATTCATAATAAGTTGCTCTGAGTAGGAGCATCAAGAGTGAAATGATAATACAAATTGCTTGAAGCAGTTATTGCAGTCCCCTGAGTGTATTGATTTGTGTTTCTAATAAAGAGATGCTTTTTAAATGTCTCTGACAGAGACAGGTGATATGTACTATTATGAGGATTAAGATGGCCTTTTATTATTTTAATCTTTGTAACGTGCATTTTAAAATAATAGAGTAAAATGGAACCAGAATGTTTATGGTGTATGGTTATTTTCTCTTCTACCTGATACAAAGATGAGCCCTTTAGTAACAGAATCTTTCTCTTAAGAATTCTGAACAACTTCTCACTGTAAAGAATTCACACAGGTGTTTGAAATGAAATTATTTAATGTAGTAAACTGATGAGGAAGTATGCATGAGTGTAACCTGCATTACCTAAATTCAACAGATTCTGGGGATGTATTAGCCTTTTAGCAAATATTAAATTTTTTGTATGTGACTGTTTCAACAATAGTATTGGTGTGGAGATTTTGTCTCTGTGAACTGAACAACCATGTTTAAAGACATAGCCAACATGTAAAATGGCCAGTAAGGATGAATTTGGGAACTAAAACCAGGAATACACTTACAGCTCTCACAGCTGAGTAAGTGATAAAATGGAGTACTGCACTGTAAAAAATAGTTGTCATCATAATTTTAAGATGTAGTTTTAGCTGTACCTTTATTTTCAGTCTGAATCTTACTGTCTCTTTATCTTCTACCATTTGATGAGATTGATTTGCATACTCCTATATGATGAGACACTTGCTGTGTGTAAGTGATATTTTGTGCTAGCTAGCCATGCAGAAGGTAGACAGTACTCAGTTCATTCCTCCTCTGTGGGTTCAGGGATCCTCCTGTGTTTTCTCAAGCTTGAAAATAATGGTTACATGTTAGCTAGGGTATGTAGCATTAAGACCCAAAAGGAGGGAAAAGGGAGTCTAAAATAGCCTTTGAGAGTAGAAGATGCATTACATTTGAGAGTTAAAGATTTAAACATTGAAAAAAGAAATTAGCATACAACTTGAAACAAAATTCAAATTAAATTGATCAGTTTTGCTCTTGCTGCAAACTTGAGACGAAATAAGTCTGCAGCCTTTTCTGCTTTAGGAAAGAATTGTTTGAAATACTGTTTGAAACCAGTTTTAAATGGCACATTGTCTCTCTCTGCTGCTCTTTGAAGACAAATAAAAATAACATTTTAGAGATTCCTGTGCAACATGTTGATACACTCTTGTTGGGAACATAGTTCAATAATGCTGGTGTCCTCTTTCTCGGGAGAAAGCAAATACTGAGATCTATGATTTCCAAATTACACTGTCAAACTGAAACTCATAAGTCCAGAAATTAACAAGAAATTAATGGGCCTGACTCTTTTATCAGTACTCTCTTCATTGAAATACAGAGAAGTGATACAGTTGTATTTTTTGCTGGAGAATAACATTACTGCTGTACTTCATATTATAATTTTTTTTCCTAATGGTAGATTTTTAATTTGCCTTCTTTAAGCTAGATGCTTTTTGAATGGACCAATATTAAAATTTAGATATGTAGACCGGCTCTATAAATGCTCAGCAAAAGACTAAAACTGAAATAAGTTTAGGAAAACTTGCATAAGAAAAATTGTGAAATTTATGTACCTGTTCAAGCATGGGATTTATCTGTATGTTAAACTTAGAAGGATTTATTGTGTTTGCTGAAGTATTCAGTCATTCAAGCAACAATTTTCTTAACTTAAAGTCAACACTTACTTGTTTTATTACAATTGTAAAAATTGTTTCATTGCCTAAGGATGCAAACACAGTCTGAAAAACACAAAGATTGAGAGTGTAGAATTTTCTTAATGGATCAATTCAATATGTTTTTAATTCCAACAATATAAAGAAAAATTATTTCTGGCAAGGTTTAATTTCAGTCTAAAATGATACATGTTCTGTGCTTCAGATAAATGTGGAAGTGGTAACATCAACATTATAGTGTAATGACTCTCTGCATTTTACCTCATTGGCAGTCACATCAGCTTACTCAGGAATGCAGTTCCAGTCTTTAAAGAAAAAAAAAAAATCAGATTGAATTGTGCTCCTCACAATGCTGTAATCAGTAATCAATCCTATTTGGATAGATATTCTTAAACCTTGGCTTTCTGGATGAAGTTGGACTTGTCAATGCTAAAGGTCATTTATAGGTGTTAATTAACCAAGAGGGAAATTAACAAACTAAGGTTATTTATTTATTTTGTCTGGCATTTTGCAGTGTTCTCATTCTTCTTTAAAGTGCAGAACAGTTTTTTGTTATCTAAATTCCGAGTTGCTTTTGCAGCTTTAGTCTTCATAGAAAGCAAGAATGTTGGTGCAACCCTTCTGCAAATGTGACTTGTTTCCATCAATGGAAACAGATTTTTGGGGGTGAAGTTAAAAAACCACATTATCCTTGGCAGGAGATGAAAATAAATTCAAGGTAATGTATTTTGGGTACTAAGATGGAAACATTAAAGTTTCTTGGATTTTGCAATATATATACACCCAGAATGTACACAGTAATGCATCAGAATTAGTAGAAATTATCTTAAATGGAACTGCTGAGAAATCAGTAGGCTCTCTAAAGGAGCTACAGCATGTAATCTGCCTAGTGTGCTTCAGATTAGTATAAAAATAGTTTTAATGTTGCTAATCCTTACAAGCAGAATTCAAAATACTTTTTCTCCCCCCTTATTTTATGGAATTCTACATCTGCTGTTAAATTTTAACATCAGAAGTAAAACTTCATAGTAACCATTTAGTGTTCATCAAAATAGTAATATTGTTTTTACCCTAATTCTTAACTAGCCTGAAAGTTAACTACCTAACTACTCCTGTGGTTCCTGCTTTTGTTGCTTGTTTGCTGTTTTGATTTGGTTATGTTAACATATGAAAATCTCAAAAGGGTGATTGGTATTTTTTTTTCTTTTTGTGTATATATGTTGCCCTTGGTTATTTGAAAATGGCCTTGCTATTCTAGTAAACTGAGGCAAAATTACTTTGCTGCTCTCTCTCTCAGTCTCTCTCAGTCTCTCATTCTTTCTGGCTTTTTGTGACCAAATTTACTTCTCTGTGTTTAAAAGGCTTTTATCTAGACTCTTTCTCCATTTTTTATGAGGATGATTTTTGAAAAATATTTGCTAAAAAAAGGCTAACCCTCCCTCCAACTCTTTATTTGGAGTGCAACGGAGTGGCTGGAGCAGATTCATGTGGTCCCAGAAACTGATGCCACTTCACCAATTTCCCTGTTCAGCATAGCTATTTCAATATTCAAAATATATGGTTCTTCTGCCTTGACACATTTTTTTGCATGACAATAAATTAGGTTGTCCAGCATCTTGTTAGTGTCATTAGTAAGCCATTGTTGTCTCTTCTACTCCAAAGGCTGACATTTCTAAGTCCAATTGGTATTTCTGTTCAGGGCTTCATAAGGGCATTGACTTTATCCTGCTGCTACATTGTTGTGCAAGAGCCCAGTAATTTCACTTGCATTTTTTTTTTTTTACTAAATTGATAATTTCATGTTCCTAGTCTGTTTGAGAAGAATGGCTTTCTCTGGCTGTATGTCTGAAGGGTCAGGGTTAGAACAGAACAGTGAAAACTGTTGCATGGCTCTTCATGGCAAATGTTAGGGATTTATAAGAAAAATGCTTATGCAGCACTTTTTAATGGTCTGTTGTAGTTAATCCCCCTAAAAACTTCTCTTAGTAGTGGATAAAACTAAGAAAGCTGTCACCTACAGGTAGTATGTAGGTGACATGCTTAGTTTGTCCCCTGACACAGAGCTTCTGTCCAAGGAAGTGCTTAACTACCAGCTTCCCATGAAGTATGAGAATTCTTTTCTTGGTCTACAGGAGAATTTGTGGGATGAGGACACAGGGAAATACATATTATGTAGTGTTGTTGATGCTTTTCTCTCCATGCGCTGACATCTGTGAGCAAAGGAAGGAGAGTAGCACCTTGATAAGCCTAGTGTCTCTGAGAAAGAGGGATGGAAAAGTGTTGGGTAAGGAGGAAGACAAAAGGTACTTTTCTTTAAAAATTTGGAAAGAAAGGGCTAAATGGCAATGGAGGCACCTTTGTTGTTCCAAAATTAGAATGTAGGAGTTTTGATGCTTGAAGTAGTCAGCAGTCTTTTGGCAAATCAAAGACAAAATTTTTGTGTCCTTTACTCTGAGACAGAGAGAACATCTACCTACTATAATTATCTTTAACACCATTAACTGAAATAGCAAGAGTGTCAAAGTGGAAATTTCAATCCTTAGATAACTAGTATGGAAAAAGAATAATTCCACATAAAGGAGCTGAGGTTTTCAATTTTCTTTGATATAGAGAAAACTGAAAGAGTGCTAGATTTATTCCATGATTTTAAGACAAGAAGAAAACAATAAGACTGGAAGCCTTGATTGACTTCCTTGAGTATATATGTTGACAATACAAACAGTGCAGTCTGTTGTGCTGGGGTGTTTTGTACATCATGTATTTTATTTACAGCATGCTGCTTCTTTTCAGAGACTTGGTGGGGCACTTTTGATCCTCATTAGCAATGCTTTTCAAGTACTGGTGTATCTATTTTTATTCTCTTCTTCTTTACATTGTTCTCCTCAAAAGGAATAAAATGATAGTACTACAAATGACAAACTGAGGCACAAGAGATAAAGGAGGTGTGGTGGGGGGAAAGCAGAAGAGCCACAAAAGAAACAGGAAATGAGAGTGGTCAGTTTAAGGTATTCAACTTCATTTCTCATCCAACCTAGCTGAAAGTTTTACAGTACTCTTAGGTTTCAAAATCAACTAATTTTGGGGTTGTGTACACATGGGTTTGTGTCTATGTGATTCCTGTGGCCTTAAAGTTGATCCTCATGTATTTTCTTTGGCATCTTAAAATAATTAGATCATCACTTCCTTATCTGATTTGCTGTTATATCCCCAAGCTAGAGAAGTTGTTCCACGATGTGGCCTGCTATCAATTCACAAGTTAAAGTTACAGAATAACCTTTGTCCTGAGTTCTTACTTGTTCTGAAACCAGCAAGTAAACATATCATGCAATTGCTATACCAAGGCACGTGATAGGTCTTTCCTGGCTGCATGTAAGTTGTGTGGCACACAGTGTTGCTGTGTGGTGCCTGAGGCACTCAGCCTGAATGCTGCTCAAGAATCAGGCTGAAGAGCTTGGCTGTGCTGTATTATGGGACTGCTGCTTGGGACATGGATGTTGAATTACTGTCCTTTTTCAGTTGGTGCCACTTTCTGTTTGCAAGGAAAAGGCAACAATATAGAGTTTAGTTCTAAACAAAATCATTGTTATACAACAATATACAGAGCAAGTGAGGGAATGGCTCTTCAGTAGTGAGAAAGAATTCTTACTGTACTCTGGGTATACTCCTGTGTTTATTGTGTATTTTAGAGTTCATGCCAAACTCTACCACTGATTTTGCAAAGCCATATAATTTATTCACAGCTGTAAAATTCCTACAGTGTTAAACTTATTCCCTGTTGCAAAGCTGTAGAAGGATAAAAATTGATATGTGCCAAAATATTAATGGCAAGCCACAAACCATGTCTAACTTGGAGTCCTAAATTCTGGTGATTCTCATCAAGAATGTTACTTGATGCCCTGTGATCTCTCTCTTCCCATTTTAGAGACTCCCATTAAAAAGTTGCTTGAAATTTTTTATCTTAGTATTTTTAGAACATAGGTAGGTTAGAATTTGTCTCAGTAGTTCAATGTCATTTCACACTGGTGTTTAAGGAAGGATCAGTGGTGGACTATACCATTTCTGAAGTACTCTATTAATCTATTAAAATAGATTAACCTCACAAAACAGTCAGAACAATTCTTAAAATGGATCAAGTTATGGAATAGCAACAGCATGCTATTCAGCTTATTCACCAGAAATTACATGTATTTTACTTGGGGCAAGCTAAGCTAAAATTAATGATTTATGGTAAAATCAAGAAATCATTTGAAATGTTGTCATCCTACAGGAGACAGTGCCAAAGGGAGATTCCCTGATTTGGCTTCTGTGGAATAACCCAGTAAGCTCTCAAAGAGACAGACCCTGATGGCTATTTCCTCTCAGCTGCTGCCTCCACTGCTGCTAATCAGCTGAGGGAGTTTGCTTCTACCTTTACATTGCTCCTTATGGCTTTGTTGCCATTCAAAATTTAACCATGCCCTTGGCAAAATTCAGCTGCTGAGAGATGAGAGTAGGGGCAAAGGACACAGCCTCTCAGAGGGTACTTGGAACCTCATCCCATGGCTTAGGACTGCACCATTTTCAGAAGGCTCTACCTGCAAGGCCTTGCTGGCTGTGAGCAAGCCAAAGTGGTGGCAACTAAAATACTGATGTTGTGGAAGTAGAGTGCTGTGCGTGTTCCTATATTAGGGTTATGTTCTGTGCACTTGGTGTTTGTTAATAAGAACAATCACAGTCAGCACTTTTTGTTGTTGTGGTTTTTTTTGTTTTTTTTTTTTTTTTATTGTGTGTATTTTATTGGCAATCTGAAACCTCATTTTTGGAATTTTTTTTTCATTAGTTAAGATGCATGCAAACACATTTCTTTGATGTATAGTTCCAAACACCTGATGCTGCAACTGTGTAGAAAGTTAGGTGTGCCTAAGGTCCTTATGAACTCTAGTTGTTATTAGGAAAAGCCTATATAATGTCTTTTGCATAATTTTCATTATTTCTGCAATTATTTTCATATTTTCTGAATAAGCTTAATTTTTTCTAATATGGAAAGGAACTCTATAAGAAAGAATAGAGATACTAGTTTTAGTGATTGTTAAGTTGAAAGTATATTGATTATTATTTTCTACAATTATTATGAGAGTGGGATGTCACAAATGTCAGAAACTAGGTTGTTTAAGACCTACTGAGCATTCTTAGAATAGATGCTCATCCGATTTTCAAAACTTCTATTTGGATGCTTACAAGCATTAATTATTATTTACTGTTATTATTGGATAGCCTTCTCTTTGTGTAGAGCAAGTATTTTGAGGTTTTTGTGTGACTCAATAATTCATGCAACTGAAGTCTCATGTATTTCTCTAATTACTGGAGGCTCAGAAACCAGCATGATTCACGTGACCTGAAATCTTAGTCTACAGTGATGGATATCTAGAGGGAAAGTTCTCTCCATATCAGAACATAGTATTTGTTTTGGTGTAGGCTGAACATAGTGATCATAACTAAGATAATTTACTGGGTTGTGTTAGATGCTTGAAGTAACAAGCTTGTCATAACCTTAACAAATACAGTCTTTGCCCTTCTTTTTTACCTCAGTTCAGAGAGCAAGCCTGTGATACATTGAGCATTAAAATCAGCATTACGGCTTGTACCAGATGAAAATAATGTGGTTTAGATTGTGGATTAGTTTGTAAAGAGTGGATTGCTCTTCATATTCTTAAAGCTCATTTCCTTCCCATCATATCTTTTGGAATGTATCCCAAAATACTGTTTATACAAAACAGCATTCAGTTTAATTTCTTTTATGATTTGGAGACATTGTGGAATCTTTTCTTAATCTCATAGTCTCCAAGGAATCCACTCAAATGTTTTCTTTTGTAAAAGCAAAGATAGATGACTTGTTACTCAGCTCAAGAAAGCAAATAAGATTCTTACTGATGCCTATTGGGTTTGAGGGATAGGCTTTTATTTTGTTTTTATTTGTTCTGCCTATCACATAGAGCTCTTTTTCTAGTCTAAGTTTGTCAGTGGTTGGACAGTTGTTTATTTCGGGTTTTTTGAAAGAACTGGTGTTGCCAACATATTTTATGAAAAATCCTTTACTTAGGATTTTTCCTTTCCTAGAGCTGAGAAGCCTTGGAACACTAAACAATTCTTATCTGCTGCTGTGGAATGCCACGGGAAAATCTGTGATTGGCCCCGTCGGACTGTTTCCAATTAAGAGCCTATCACAATTCACCTGTTCAGCCCGTCTCGGGCTGAGAAGACTTCAGTTTACACATTCCTATTCTATTCTTAGCTTAGCCTTCGTAGTGAAACCTTTCTCTTTACTCTTTTAGTATAGTTTCTATATCTTATATATCATATCATAATAAATCAAAGCCTTCTGATACATGGAGTCAACGTTGTCGTCTCTTCCCTCATCCTGGGACCTCAGAAAACCCCTGTAATAAACTGGTGAAAAACTTTTTGATTATTTGTTGTGATTCCCTACTATATGTATGGTCTCTGGAAGAGATTCAGCCAGCACCAGTCCTCTGCTTTCTTCTGACTACTTTCCCCCTTGCCTTGTTCTGCTTCTCCATCCTGTTACTCTGGTCTGTCTAATACTTTTACTAGTTCCACCTATTTGTTTTCCTTCTTTTCCTTTTCTTTCTTTTCCTTTTCTTTCTTTTCTTTCTTTTCTTTCTTTTCTTTCTTTTCTTTCTTTTCTTTTCCTCCCTCCCTTCCTCCCTTCCTTTCTCTCTCTTCCTTCCTTCTGCCACTTCCTTCCTCCCTCCCTTTGCACATCTTACACGTGCTTTTTTTTTCTCTGGCAAGGTAGTACATTTGTGAAGAAGGACGTTTAAGTCTTTGATAAGATTAAATTATCAAATAATAATCTGTCACAACTTGTTTACCTTGGAAAATGCTGTCTTGGTTAGTGTGCACTCATTTTGTGATGATATAAGATGATCCTGGTTCACCTCTTCAACTCTTACCTACCTGCATCTTTCCATGGGTTCCTTCTTCCTTAGCCTAACCAGCCCTGTCACCTTTCTTTTAAAGTTACTTTTATCACAACTCATATATCTTTCATCTGCTCTGCTATCAAGTTGTGAATGCATGGTTGATTTTTTAACAGTTTTGTCCACAAGAAGAGATTCCCCATAAACAGCTGAGTAGCCATTTCATTGACCTTATCTATATGTTTGAAATTCCCAAAGGTTCTCTGGTTGCATGTCCACCTCTTATTCTCACTTTCGGGGTTTTGTTTCAGCTATTACTGTATCATTACTTTCTCCTTTGTGCTCAAGTCAATTTGTCTTTCCTTGGCTTGTTGAGGTAGTTCATGCAGTGTACCTAGTGCAGAGCTGTGCTCCATCTAAGAGGATCTCACCCTCAATTTGCAGCTAAAAAAAATTGAAGCAAATTTGTGTGTATTTATAAATGTGGAGGTTGTGGGAATTAATTTTTGTAAATGAGATACACCTAATTGTTTTTGAGCTGTGAAATAGTACTTTTAAGGGCACAATAGAAGTGTGGAGGGGCATCCATTAAAGTGTTGTATTCCACATATGAATCTTCCCCTGGCCTTTTTTTCCTCTTGCTCTGAAGCATGTATTCAGTCAGTATCTTACTCTTGCACTGAAGAAGTGTGTTTATTTGTCCCCTCCTTTGGGACACAGGTTTGAATTGTTTAGCAGATACATTAGCTGATGTTCCTACTAGTTTTGTAATGACTCTCCCCATTGTGAGGTAAGATATGCTCTGTATGCACTGTTTTATTTTTAAATGTATTTAATTCTGTAAACACTAGGTGAGCTTTTAATGCCTTGCATAATATTTTATATTCTATTTTGACCTTCCAATTTTCTTTAAGAACCTGAATAATTTACTTCTAAGCACTGAAGTGTTTTATAGTTGTAGTGCACAACAGTTTCCTTGTGGAAGGTCTGCTAGCTTCCAATGACCCTTAGCTACCATCTGGTACAAATTCAAAGTGCTTCTGTCATCTGCTGCTAATTGCTGTCACCTGCATATTGCAGTCACTGAGCAACTTGGAGTGCAGTAGAGCAGGAGGCATACTGCTTTGTATAGCTGCAATCTATCCATAATACCCATGATTTCTTTATTAATATTAATTTAATAATAAAAGAAGTACATGCCTCATAAAATGGTATGAATTAATATAAATGACATTTCATGTTTATTTTAGTAACTTTCAGGGTTTAATCTGACATTCAAAAATGTGTGTAGATTTGTATTATAAATATATTTATTATTTCGGTATTCTTCAGCCTGTTTATTCTGCTGAGATTGTTCAAACTGAATCTTACAGAAGAGTTCTTTAATCTTTTTTGTAAGCTGATAAGCTTTAGTCAGGGCACTAGCCTACAGCACCATATTATATTAATGTATTTTACTTGTAATTTAGAGAACAAGAAGAATATCCTGATCTGAAGGCTAAACTGTCCCCTGTGGCACTTGCACAGCTGATAATCGTGAACTAGAAAGATGTGTATATCAAATAGTTTACAAAATGAAGCCAGCTGTGTTTCCCTACATACTGTGGCTTCCTGACATGCATCATTAAACCTTATTAGCTACTTCCTTTTACAAAGATTCTTCTAGTCTTGAACATTGCATATTAACATTTTCTGCCCCTCCAACTGGAAATTATTTGCTTTATTGTAGAGTGTCAACTTGCTCTGGTTTCTGATATGCGTTCTAATTGGTACTTTGGAGTATAATCATAGTGAAATACCACTCAGTGCATTTCTTTATTTGGAAAATTAATACAGACCTTTTCACTTCATCTGTCAATCTGTGCAACTTTTCACACAATTCCCAACTGTTGGGATTGCTTGCAAACCATTAAGTATGAAGTGGTTCATAAAATGTCTTTAAGAATATAAACACAAAAAGAAGGAGTTGACTTTTATGGTAAGATTTTGTTGTTGTTGTTGTTATTGTTGCTTCCTTAATAGAAATAAAGCTATTTCAGCTGATAAATTTAATGATTTAAAAAACCTCAAAAATGTAGTGATATTATAAAGTTAATTTTTGTTGTTCAGATGAGGCTTTTTTAATAAAAACCACCATCCTGCACACATGCACACACACACACCACTTGATTGTAGAATTCTGAAAATTAAATTCAGCTCTTAAACGCTAAGAAAGCAGAATTTTTAAAATATTAATCTCTCTGTGGGTAAAAACAGATTTGGAGTTAAGTACAAAAATCAAAATATGTATTATGTATATGCATTTGTACATATTTACAGCTCTTTCGTATATCTGACTAGAAAGACAATTAAATTCTTTTGATATCTATGGACAACATTTTGGAAAATATTAGTCCTGAACCTTATTTGTTTGTATGATCCCAAGAATAATTTCAAATAAACATGTTCTGTTAATTGTCTTGAAATATATTTTCTCTTTATTTTAGGACAGGAGGCAGTAGTAACACAGACATTATATAGATTATGAATAATATTTAACTATATAAAGAAAAAATTAGAAACCATCCTAAAAACCTTTTTGTTGATATTCCTCATCTAAAAAGTTTGATATTTGTTTCAGAAAAACAGTTTTATTTGTAAACACATCAGTGCATTAAAATTGAGCTAGAAATTTTAGAGCTCAGGTCATAATTTCTTCTACTTATTTGAGTCTGAAAATTGATGTTTTTACATAATATTAGTAAGAAGTTGCATGTCAAATCTTATCTAGAAGTCTTCACTGAGAAAATTTCTTTTTTATGTGCCTTAAATGGTTGTGGACATTTGTTCTGGATTTATTTTGGGTATTTCTACTGAGACTTGAAGAAGGGTCACTCTCCTTTCTCGGGCATTTTTCCTTATATTCTGACATATAATCTTTTAGGAGACTACTGATGATTTTCCCACTGTATGGAGCAGCTTTCAAGCTCCTGTTTAATTTTGAAGTAAAAATAAAACGAAGTTTTTCTTTCAGTATGTATCTCAGGCTTTCTGAAACATTTCTTCTCAGTTTGCAGGCTAAGAGGATTTTATACTCAAGAATAGCTGGCAGCAGAGACAAAAGTTCAGTGCAGTCAAAATGCTCTTTCTCAGGTCCTTTCTCACATGTTTTTCCATCTATTCTTGAATATTATTATGTGTAAATATACATACATATTCCTTGTGAATAGGATTCAGATTTAAATGCTTTGAAACAAACTTTGAGATGCTTTGTGTTGTGTGGCTGTTCATTTTTTTAACCTGATTTCCTGTGCAAGAATACCTGAATGGTTGTGTGTGTTTCTGGACCTGTGCTGAGACAGGTTTAATGATGGACATGGGTATACACAGCAGAGGAGGAGGGAAGTTGTAGAAATGCTCCACCAATTAATGAATCACTGCATGCTGCCAATTCTAATTTTTCATTCAAGAATTTTTATTTATTCTCTTGCATTTATTGGCTAATCCATCTTCTGAAAGTTTCCTGAGTCACTTTAATAATCTGTGTGTTGTATCTACTGTATTACTTCATTTACATTTCCATGAGGAAAGGTTGCAGCTCTGATTTCCATCTACTTTGTGGCATAAGCACCAACTTAATCTATCAGTGTTTCTCACTGAAGTTTTTTTCCAACTTTCATTAACTTTTAAAATAACAAGGTGTAATAAAATAAAATGTATGTCATTTACCTAGAAAAAAAATTTAAAAATGCACCTCTGAATTTAACCTCTAGCAAGATGGAAGGAAAACAAATCCTTTCAACTGTTTTTAAGCTTACTTTCAGTTTGAGATAAAATGAAATTGTGGAATTTTAAAATTAAAAGCTTAGACTTTCTGGGTTCTTGTCTTCATTTATTTAATTATATTCTTAATGGAAAAATTGACATGTGTTTTGATAACCTTAGCTCTGACCTCTCTTACCCCAGCCCTGTGTGAGATTAAACTCATTACAAAATGTAATAATCTCTGCTAATAGCTTAATCTAGATAGTCTATGAGGAGATGAGTTAATAACACCTTCTTTTGAATATGGAGCGAAGAAATGTTGGATTTCTTTAGGTATACGTTTTCCAGTATTCAATTTCAAAGATGTATTTGAAAAAGCTGTAAGGTTCTCATACCATTTATGAAATATTATTACACATACTATGTCATATGTAAAACCTACAAATGCAACCCCTGCTATGAAAATACCACATTTGTGCAGTTATCTATTTGAAAAAGTTATTTAGACCAGTCAGCCACATGTCTGACAGGTACACTTCAGCCACAGGTCTGAAGTGTAGGTATGTTACTATTCCCAACATTTATGCAAATGAAAGAGCTAGCTTAATTTGTTAGATCCCTTTTGTAATTCTTTTTTCTTGAAGGAAGTAGTACCTGTTACTGAGCTATTTATTTTCTTTTTACATATATCTCAAAATTTAGCATTTATTTATTTATTGAAATATATACAAATTTTACTCAATAAAAGTTTTTGAACCAGTTTTCTCTGTGCTAATTTTGCAGTTATTTTGGTACAGCTAATTATCTTAATCTGTGAGAGTGTAAATCATGTTTTTTAACCTATTCAGATTTGAAAAAATGCCATCTCCATTGAGAGTGTTTTAATAATAGTGTGTAATGTGTAAAGCTGCTTATTCTGTATTCTGACCTTTGAAAGACCTGGTTACATGACAGCATCCGTAGAAAAGTCTTGAGTTGAAGCTGATGATGGCTGAGCTTAAAGAAGGTATAACAAGCACATATGAAAAGTAGATATGAAATACAAATCTGAATATAATATTCCAGTGTAAAATCAAGCAACTTAAATCCTGCTCTTCCCCCACCCCTGGGAATTCCATGTCTTAGCAATATTGATCAGCTATAAGGAGGATTGCGAGTGCTTAGAAACTCTAAATTTCTTCTGTGCTGTGTACCTAATTTTTTTTTTTAATTGAAAAAAACGGCGATGAATTAGTTTCACTGTGTGATTGGTTTTGGTTGTTGAAGTTTCCAGTATGATTCGTTATCTTAGATTACTGAAGCAATTATTCTAAATTGATGGGTGGTCTTGGGAAAATGGTAGCTTTTAATAGGAGGAGAGTATGTAATACAGCACAGTCCCTGTATAGATAGCGCAATTCAAGGAGCTGTTAACCTTTTCGATTTCTTAACGCGCTCTGTACACCTTTTAATCATTTGCGTTCGTGACAAATACGTAGCGAAGTCGGAGAACATATGGTCGCACAGCATCTGACTGCTGCTGCCTGAAGGTGCCAGACTGTGACTGTATGAAGGTGTGGAAGTGTAGCGTTTCGCTGCGGAGGGAGCAGAGCAGTGTGAGCGCTCGCTGCCGTGTCAAAGCCGAGCCATCCGCTCCGAGCGGCTCCCGCCCTGCGCGCCTGCCGGGCGAGGCTCCGTGCGGCACGGGCGGGCGCGGGCGCCCTCTGCTGACCAAAGCGCGCATGGCAGCGCTGCCCGCCCCTGCCTCGCCTTCCGCCTTCGGGCAAAGCGGAGCCAAAGCCAAATATCCCCGGCTTGGCTTCCCTGCTCTACGGAAAGACTCGTTCTAAGAACAAGCAGCGGATTGAAGAATATTTAGAGACAGTACCGCAGTTTACCGAGCCGCAAAAGTGTTAATAAAAGCCAGATTTATGGTCAGAAGGATATTAGGAATGAGTCATGTTCAGTTTCTCTCGCTGGGATCATTTGAAACAGTATTTTTCACTACAAAAAGAGTAAATCGCTGGCATTCAGGTAAACCAGGATACAATTGAAACAGAAGACACACTTAGGAAGGTTATGAAATCTGTGACTAGCATTTGACAAAACGAGGGCCTTACTTCAAACAGCTGAGCCCTCCAAAGTGCAGTTGTGGAAATAGCTCACTTACAGTTTTTATTGCAGTGGACAACTAGAGAGCTAAGCACCTCTAAAATCCTGGAGAGGACTCTCAAGCTTCAGTTGGATATCCAGACTCAGAGGATGATGAGTCTGGAAAAGGCAACAATATAAAATGGATGAATAAGTGAGGCAGAGAGAGAAAGAACGGTGTGAGTCCTCTTTTTTTTTTTTTTTTTGTTTTTTTTTTTTTTTTTTTTTTTTTTTTTTTGTTTTGTTTTGTTTTTCCCCTTAGAGAATTATAGCTATTTCTATTTATAAGAGGAAATTCTGCATCCAAAGTGATTACTTTATTTCAACACACATAAATATTAATTTATGAATAGTGTGTTACAATAAAGCCAGGCAAGTCAGAAGGATAATTTCAAAACATAATAATAGTATTCTGCTTTTAAGAAAAGTTAAACCTCTGGTTTTAAATATGCATAAAAACACTACAAAAATGTACTTAAGCTTCTGTTTCATTGGACAATGAACTGTATTTCTTCTTTAGTTCTAAAATTTCTGCTGTTTTCAATGCCTATGCATTGGAGACAGACTGATCTATCTAAGAATACAGAGAAGTAATTTGTTTCTTTGGGGATACAATTAACACTAAATATCTAAAATTATTTGTTGCAATCAATGTAGAAATGACATAATCAGTTCCATAAAACTGCAGTATTAACATGATACCAAATATTTCACTTTGCTCAATGGTTCGGTTGCATGAAGGATGGTTTTTTGTGGGTTTTTTTGCCAAAGGTAACACAGAAAATGCTACTGGAATCAAATGAACTATTTTCTGGTAATTACTTCTGCATAAGTCAAATGGAGTGGACTAAATAAGTAAAGTTTATTTCAGTTTTATGGACTTAAGTAGACCAGTCCTCCCCCTGCATTATTGCTCAATTCTAAAATTAATAAAACTTGTAAAAGGTTTTTAGTGCTTCAGAAAATGTTTTCAAGGTTTCATTGTTGCTCTTGCAGCTAAACCAGTGATGAGACTATGTTTGAAAATTGATATCAGAAAAAGCAGGGATAGGTGACTTTTTTTTACTAAATGGCCACTTTATGTGTTTTTGTATTTTCTTTGCTTTTCCCACCTTTAAATATACTGATTAAAAGAATGAGAAAGATATTGATTAAACAGAGTACCATACTGTATGCAAGATTTGGTAATTTTGACATTAATCAGGTCAGGTTTGTAGAGAAACATATTTGTGCAGACTATTGCATGAGTAGAAGGAATTAAGGCAAGATTCTTCCTAAACCTGAATTAACTTGTTTTGATTCATAGTTATATTATCTTAATGTGTTTACTGGGGTTGCTGAGCAGTCAAGACTTTGAATCATAGGAGACTTGAGAAAGAAGAAACATTTACAGATTCCAAAGTTGCTCTTTGTGGTTTTAGTGTAAAAGATTAAGGTATATAGATAAGGATGTATCTCTTTATTTCACCTTTAAACATAGATTAGTAATCTGTTATTTCCAGGGACTATGGGGAGGGTTTAACAGATTATTGGAGAAAGTCTTGGGGGTTTGGATAAATGCAGCTGACTGTACAGTAGAATATATATAATTTTTTATAAATTATGGAATGCTACTAATCATTTTTGTTGGGCAAACCTTGTTTTTGTCACCCTGAAGCTGAAAGATGTATTATTTGAATTTTAGTCGTTTTTAAAACTTACCATTACATACCTTTTATATCTAAGTGTAGGCTACAATTTATGGAAACATGTATAATAGACTAGTATTCAAGACTTAATAAAATAATTTCAGAGTATCTATTAAGAATAGGAAAGAAAATTTTTATGTTTACAGTGCAAATTAAAACCCAAGTCCCTCTCAAACATGCATACCGTGAAATTTCATTGTAGTCAATGTAGTGTTTGGCAGTGCAGAACCAGGCTGATTACTGAAATATAATTACCTTTGTGGAGGAATTTGGTTGCAGGGGGAAGTCTGTCCTAAGACTGTGCCTTAATACTTCAGTACTATTAAAGTAGGGCATTTAAAGGCTATTCATGAGCAATTATTTCTAATGCACTTTAAACTGTAATTGAATAAAAAATGGCTGCACTAGACTATTTTGAGAAATCTTTACCATTTTATTACATTTAATTATCAAATTTTGCATTTCAGAATTCTAGCATTTTAAAAGTTCTCATTTTCAAAGTAATATACATTTTATAGTGCTAACAGAATTGTTCTATTGCTACAATAATAGCTTCAGAAGATGACCTTTCCTAAAAGTTAAGCATCTAGGGCAGGAACAGCAATATTGTTGTTCAGATTATATTTCAGTAACCAGAAAAGTTCTTGTTGTTTTCAGCTTTTTAATTAAATGAAGATTTTTCTCATAAGATAATGAATTGTACCTTGTGGCCCAAAATGTAAAGTGGAGACTTTGAATCATTGCCTCATTCAAATATGAAGCATTTTAAAAACTTGTCAGCTTTTTTACCACGCAAGTAGACAATTGATGGTATAAGCCATTACTTTATTGAGAACCATTAGCTATTTAAAACTCTGTGCATAAATTAAAGAGGAGCTAAATGGATTTGTGGTTGTTGCCGTTAGTAGCATTTTAAATTATACAGGCAATTATTGTGTTCATTTTCATTATCGTAGAGCAGCCCCTTTGCAAAACGATTGTGGTTTTCTTAGACATTACATACAAATTTTCCCTTGGAGATTAAAATTTCCAGTGGTGTGTTTAATTTTGTTAAGTTGTTTCAAATAGAACAAATATTATGACAAGTAGAAGAAAATTTGGTTTACTTATATGGGAAATAGCAATAAATGTGCAAAATTACTCCAATTCTGAACTCATCTATTTCTAATATTTTCATAGTTATTCTAGTTACTATTTTCCAAAGAAAAGAAATAGCTTTTGTAAGATGGCATATTTTACAAATGCTTTGGTAAAATCACAGTCTAGTTAAGATGAAGTCTATCCACTTTTCCAATATTCAGATGAATTTTAGAGAATGTTAGTGAGTTTCTACATTAAATTTATCTGGATATTTCAACAATGTTTCATTAGTTGACTGCAGAAATTGTTTAAGTGGAAAGGCACAGAATTAAACTAATTAAGTATCTTTTAGTACATTGGAGTAACTAGTTTTTGAGAAATGGAGAATGCATTTCTGTTAAAACTTTCTTTGTGTGCCTTCTTAAGAAGAATTTGGCAATTGCCTTCACTTACTATAGTAAAGAAAAACATTGGCATTTACTATGACCAATAGTATGATCTATATTTTAAAAAATGGCATTATTAGTGGCAAATCAAGTGCTCTTGAGCAAAAGATTTATAGTGTGAGAAGTTTTTCAGCATCAACTTTTTTAGTGTCATAATATTTCTCCAAACACATTTTTTTTGGGTCCCAAACTTAAATTCACATCTGTCTTCATCAATTAGAAAGGTATTAATGCTTTGAGCTAGCTACATATCAGTGTGCAGTGGACTAAATTTAACGTTTCTGTCCTAAAAGTGGCATTCTTTCCAAAGAAGCTCTTTATTCATTTCTGTTCTGGGGTGGGGTTTTTTTATGGGGGGTGGAGAGGGGAGAGATAGGCTTTCACTACCATGATGCAGGGGAAAAAAAAGTGTGAGGTACTAGTTATGCATATTGCAAGACAGTGATTCTTTATTTTATTACAAAAAAAGACCAACTCTAGAAGGCCAGATTAAATCATTCCTTTCACTTTTTAATGGGATTTGGATGAATAGAGTAAAATATGCACTTTGCATTCATTGATAGCATCTTTAGGTTGAGGTAATTGAGTCTTTTTTCCCTGACTGAATGAATAATGACTTCATCTGATCCTCAGCGAGGCCTGAAACTTAGGCTGCCTTTGTCAACGCAAAGAGATCTGGGCTTTGAAACATGCTCTACTTCCCTGGCTTCATTTTTCTTCATTTTAATCCAAAAACCTATTTTTCTCAATAATTCAAGCATAAACTATGTAGTAGTTGAAGCAGCGGAAATTGCAAGATATTTGTCCTCGTTGTGCTGCTTTTTAAATGCAGCTGATAAATCAGCCACTGTGGTCTTCAGCTGCCTGGTTCTCTAGGGAAGGGACAGCCCATGTGTAAGCAAGATTGCTGGAATTTTTAAGAACTATATTTAAAGTGCTTCTTTTGCAGACTGTTTGTTATCTAAGGAAGTGTTATGTTTTACTGCTCTTACTGGCAAGGCTTGGAGATAAAAGGGGCATCTGTGATGGGGCCTAGGAAACTCCTCCTGACATGATTTTCCCACATATTTTACTGACTGCTAGACCATCCCAAAAAGTGGAGTAAAAATACCTTAGCTTACATCATGCATTATTGAAATGGTGAGAGTCTTAGTTACATAGCTTAAATATATTTTTTTCATGAGAAACATTTAGAAAATGTTTCTAAATCAAATACCTTTTTATTCATGTGCAGTTGAAGCCCTGTTTCACTATATTGGTTTGAAAATGGATATTCCACTTGATTGTTGTTTTTATTATTATATTGGATAAATGAAAGCTTTATACAATTAAAAGTCATTTCTATGCATTGTTTCAGATGTACAGAGTGGGATGGGAGCATAGTGACGAGTTGCAGTGCACTTGTCACATGAATAGGAAGTCACAGGCTCCATCCCATGTGCCTGTTTGTTCTTGAATCTAACAGGTATTTGATCTTCTAGCAGTCAGTGAGCTCCCTACAAATGTAATACACCATGCCAGTATTTTTGCTGCAAGAATGACAGAAGAAAATTGTCCCTGCTCATTTGTTCATCTGTAATTCTCTTTTCTCCTTGCCCTTCTGTGTCCCTGTCCTAGAACAAGGAATGGAGAAGGGATGTGTCAGTCTTGAAGGCTTGGCTAGGACGGTTCACAATGGTTCCAGCAATTGTTATTGCCACAAAACCAGGGAACATCTTTTGTGTGCAAACATAGGAATAACAATCAATGCAATTATCAAAGTTCAGTTAATAGTTGCAAGTGCATGGATTTTTAATAGGTAGGAATAACCAAAGCAAACAATCGCTAATTGTTTGTATTGCAGAAGCATAAAGTAAGAAAAACTCCTGACTAACTTGATTTCTTTTTCTTCCTCCAGGTTGGCTTGCTAGACCTGGAGCTGAATCAACTGACCAAAGCGCTGTTTTTGGCTTTAGTTGCACTATCAGTGGTTATGGTCACTTTGCAAGGATTTGTAGGCCCGTGGTATCGCAACCTTTTCCGGTTCCTCCTCCTGTTTTCCTATATCATCCCAATCAGGTATGTAGAAGAATGAAAGCAAAATACAGTTGCCTAATTTTACTGTATGTGGCTTTCTTGAAATTTATACTTGCTTCTTATTGCAAAGGAAATTGATCTTATCAGGAAGCTGAAGGAGAAGGTGCCAACAAATCTGCTGATTCTTGAAGGATCACTGTACAGAAAACAATACTGTTGTATTTTTTTTGTATAATGTTCATCTTGCTGGAGTAATCAGGATATCTAATCCTTTGCTAGCATAAATGTATTAATAAGGATACAAGGTATATGAGAAGGTGGCTTCAGGAAGCATGCAGTTTAATGAACTGCTAGACACATTATGGAATTTTATTTTTAATGCCTTAAATACTAAAAATGTTCCATTTCCCTGGTTAAAATATAGGCATTTTACCCCAATAATGATTAATTTAAATTGGATGGCTGAATAATGTAAGTGCTCTTTTACAATGAGAGGAGTTTTAACGTGTAACCAAGTAGAGACTTGCCCTGAATTAATTAATTCATTAAGCATGAGTACTGTATATTCAAATTGCAGATAAACTGGAACACGAAATAATATCCATGTGTGTAATCAAGTCTTCTGTGGACACAGAAGTGAGAACACTGCCCCTGAACTGAATTATTTTCTTTGCATGGGTATTGCCTTTGCAAAATGGAAATAGTGTATCCTGTTAAAATACCCAGTGTTTAGATTAGGGTAATTGTTAATTTTAGATCCTCTTTAGAACTGTTCAGTTTGAGATACATCATTCAGTAAGCCCAGTGATCAGCCAGAGTTAGCAGCATCTAAACTGTAGCTAGATTTAAGACCTGTCCCCTCAGGCATGCACACAATATTTGAGTTCACATAGTAAAGAAAAGAAAAATAACAGGAGGATTTCATTAGGCCTTTTAAACTAAGCTTACATTACTTACACATTACTGTGATCACATTTTTAAAGTACATGTCTGTGTGAAGGAATTGTATCATATTTGACCAATTGGATGTTCAGGAAACCTCTGTCATAACAATTTATAACTTAGGAATTTATTTTTATAGTACTTTTGTATTGCAAGAGAAACAGATTCTGTGGGAAGTTGAAGGAGAAGGTTCTGGCAAATCTGCTGGAACCACAATTTTGGGATATCTTTCTAAACACTGTCACTGTCAAAACTCCTTTACTGCTTGAATGATGCTGTTTAATCAGGTTGCCTTGAATGATGCTGTTTAATCAGGTTGCCATTCCCCCTCCCCCATTACATACACAGTTACTGAGTATTAAGCAATTCATCCATTTTATCCATGTGAAGAGGCAAAAAGGCCTCCATTCAAATGGTTAAGTCTACATTTTACTCAGACATGTAATGTACTTTAAAACTTCCTGGGGAGGGGAAAAAAGAGGATCACTTCTAACTGAAGGATAACTTTTAACCATTTTATTGTCTTAGTTACTGGATGTAAGAGGATTAAGGCCATATAGGTGTTGTAAGTAAATTTTACTTTATATTGAAAGTTCAACATATGCCATTAAAAAAACATTTTCACTGAGCAGCTCATTTTCAATGTTAGAGTTCTACAGTGGGCTTGTGGAATAGCTTTTCTCCAAATATAACTTCTAGTATGCATCCAATCCAATTTACAATTGTTTGTGAGAGATAATATAAAAACTAAAATTATTAGAGAATAAGGTTGGTTTAGTTCATCAGACAGGAATTTATCCCAGAATGCTTTCCTCCCTAGAGATTTAGCTGTTTCTCTACCAAATTTTCTTCAACCCGAAATTCATAAATACAGGGTTGCTTCCCACACTGTCAGCAAGATGAACAACTCAATCCTGCTGGTGTTCAGACTTGACTACACTTCCCTTCCTTCCTTCTGTATGTTAAGCATGGGAATGACTTAATGTTTAGGCTGTATTTTGAGTGTAAACTCAAAGATGAAAATTACAAAGCAAATGACATTGAAGTACCAGGTGTTGTATCCTCCCATTATTTTAAAAATAGCTATGTGGGGGAAATAATGAACTTAAAGATGTAAATGAAATGTCAGAGATTAGGATTCACTGGTAGAGGCAAAGCATATCTGGACTCAGGCACACATGAAATGTGTTGCTTGATAGTTTTAGAGAATTCAGGAAGTTTCTAATTGTGGAGCTTTTTGCAGTTCTGTTTGGCTTTTGGTTTGCAGAGCAAGGAAACTTCCAGTTATGCAATAAAAATAGTTTTTCATGGCTAGATGTGTTTGGTGAAGATCATCAGGAAGATGATGATAGAGTTAGTAGAGTTTAACTGATCTCTGTGCAGCCTCTTCTATAATTAGTAGGGAGAGGAACTTTTCAGATGCTTCAGAAAGAAGTTGGTTCCTTGTGTTTCAGCTGCATCCTAAATACTAATTTAGATCAGTGTTGCTTCACTTTGTGCAGAGTATTACTGTGGGGTATGTAAGACTTTGGAAGTATAAAGATAAAACAACTGTAAAAAAAATCCAACAGCAAAGCAAAATAAAAACCACCCTGATAAGCAACACTTACTTACCCCTCACCTTTAAAAAATCAACCTCCAACATTGCACACATTCTGTAGTGTACAAGGAATCAAGAAAAATGGAGAAAAAGTAGTAATAAACAGATATCAAAAGCTCAGTCCATCTTTAAACTGTTTGTAAGTTAGAATCATTGTGCACAAAATGTTTTGAACAGCCCCATACCCCCAGAAACTTTTGGCCCTCGAAAGTGTTTATGTCGTTGATGTTTTCTTTTTCCATATGCAGAAACCATAGCCCAGGGAGCCTCCACAGGCAATCTGCTGCCCTAAAAAGTCAAGATATTTTAATTTCTTAAGACTGATCAGGGAAAGAGGATATAAAGCAAGTCCTTGACAGACTGTTCAAAACAAAGTAAATCTCTCTATGATTATCTTGATCCATTATCTGAGTTTTTCCATGTTCCTTAGCATTTTTAGGCATTTTTCTTGCTGACTCTAGCCAACTAGACTGTATCACTTAGTGCAGTTGTCACATAGCAAGCTAGCAGGATGTGTGTGCCCTCAGGTGTTTCCCTGCTGCTGCTCTTTGTGATACCACTGTGGAAGTTCTTAAGTCTGTGATGTCGCCTTTACTTTTTTATTAAGGTGCTTTTGTTGGACAACTTGTATTTTTTGGATTGTCTGTTTTCTGAATGGCAAGGGGTCAGAGGGCAATAACAGTCATGCTAATGAAAAGCCAGCAGCCTGGGTGGGGGAAGATTTTTGAGTTTTAAGTGCAAGAGAATAGAAGAGGTTTTAATCAGTATGGGGTGCAAGATACCAACTACTACTGAGATGGAAATTCTGATGTTTGTGTATATGGGTGTAGGAAAGATTTTAAGGCTGTTAGAGAGCCTTGTCACAAAATGACTCTGTTCTTTTCCCTGGCCTTGAGTACTAACATGTCTTTATCAGCTCACTTGAGCTATCATAGCAAATGGTTCAGAAAGCCCAAGCCAAAGAAAAGACTTAGTGATGGCACTGCCCCACCAACTGGATTCCCCACAGTCCATCTCCAGTGGACTGTGTTAATTCATTATCCAGTCTTTTTCACCACCTTGAAAGACAAAGTGAGTTGCACTTTGTGTTGAGGTCTTCTGTATGTTTGGGTTTAGTTTCAAAAAATAAATAAATAACTAAATAATGTAGCCAGGAAATTTTTTCAAGATAATTTTTTCAAAAATTATCTTGAAAACATTTGGTGAAATTGCTGCCTCATGTACAGACATGTCAGTCTTGTAGCTGTATGTGCTTCTGCTTAGCTATTAAGAACTGCAGAGGATTTACCATAAAATTATAAGATATTGATTTGTGATCTGTTAAAAATGTATATCACCCAGGCTCTATATTTAGTAGAAGTTTAAAGCTGGATTGATTAATCAGCCATCATTTTAGAAGAATCTTTTAGTTTTAGTGTGAACAGAAGCTGAAATGTCTCTTGTCCTTTCCTTTGTACACCCCAAGGCTCCTTGTCACTGAGCTGTTCTGCCAAAAGAAGCTGTCCCAGATGCCTGGAAGGAACTGCCTTGACTTAAGTACTAAAGTTTTGGGGCACTACATGGTTCCCGGCTGGGTTTTTTTCAGGGTCTTTAAGAGAAGCACTTAAATCAAATCCTTCAATTTATGTCAGTCTTTTCTCAGGGGCAGTGAGGAAAACACTGCTAGGAGGTCTAATGTCTGAAATTCATTAATAGCCTCTCAAATCCCAGATCATACAGATACGAATTTCTGTGTTTTCTTGAGATCCAGGGAATTCACACCTGTACAGGCTGTCTAATAGCCAGAAGCAACTATGCTGTGTTCAATCATGCTGTAGCTTCTGCTGTATTGGAAATTATCTGTATAATCTATAGATGTGAGAGTATCAGTATATGAAGTCTTACACAGAGAGACAGAATATATATTAGATATATGATGCAAAGGTTTCAGTGTGGAAGAGCCATCTAGTGTATTGTGCTTTACCATATAATGATAGATAATGCAGTCTCTATAGAGACTGAAAAACATTATGTGATGCTTCACGACATTTTACTAATTAATTTTGCAGCAGAAGTTAAGGTGTGTCTCTCTTGTGCTAGGACTGTCTTACACTGTCCAGTGTGGTGCTGTACTACTGCCTGAGCTAGCTTTTTGCTTCTCTTAAAAGGTCTGATGTTCATGCTACACAGAAAAAACACAGAATCAAAAAGTTATTTAGATTAGAGGAGACTTAAAAGATCATCAAGTCTGACTATTAACCCAGCACTGCTAAGTCCACCACTAAAACATTTCCCTAAGTGCTAGTCAGATCTGTGGGTCTTTTTAAATACCTCCAGAGATCTAGACTCTACCGCTTCCCTGGGCAGCTAGTTCTGATGCTTGGCAACAGTTCTGGTGAGGAAATTTTCCTAATAGCCAATCTAGAGTTCCCCTGGTGTGACTTGAAGCTGTTTCCTTTTGAGACTGAGCCCCACCTGGCTACACCCTCTTTCAAGGCGGCTGTAGAGTGATAAGGTCACCCCTGAGCCTCCTTTGCTAAAGGCTGAACACCCCCAGCTCCCTCAGCTCACAGGACTTGTGCTCCAGAAGCTTCCCCAGCTTTGTTGCCCTTCTGTGGACATGCTCCAGCACCTCAATGTGCTGCATTCTTGTAGTGAGGGGCCCAAAACTGAGCACAGGGTTCAAAACATGGCCTGACCAGTGGTGGGTACAGGACCATCGCTGCCCTGCTCCTGCTGGCCACACTATTGCTGATACAGGCCAGGGTCATTGCCCTTATTGGCCACCTGAGCACTGCTGGCTCAGGTTCAACAACTGCCAACCATCACCCCCAGGTCCTTTTCTGCTGGGCAGCTTTCCAGCCAGTGTGTGCCCAGCCTGTGGAGCTGCCTGGGGTAGTTGTGATCCAAGGGCAGGACCTGGCAGCCGTCCTTGCTGACCCTCATACAGTGGCCTCTGCCCAGTGACACAGCCTGTCCAAACCCCTCTGTAGGTCCTTGTTACCTCGTTTTCTGGGGTTCCAGGATGAGGGAAGAGACGAGAAAGTTGACTCCATGTATCAGAAGGCTTGATTTATTATTATATGATATATAAGATATAAAAACTATACTAGAAGAATAGAGAGAAGGATTTCACTACTAAGCTATCCTAAGAATAGAAAAGGAATCTGTAAACTGAGGTCTTCTCAGACTGAGACCAGCAGAACAGGTGTCCTGTGATAGGCTCTTAATTGCAAACAGCATGAGGAGGCCAATCAGAGATTTTCTCTGTTGCATTCCACAGCAGTAGATAAGAATTGTTTGCAGTTTGTTCCTGAGGCTTCTCAGCTCTCAGGAGAGGAAAAAATCCTAAGTAAAGGATTTTTCATAAACCATGTCGGTGACAGGTCCTTCCTGCCCTCCAGTGGATCAACACCCCCATCCAGCTTGCTGTCCTCCACAAACTTACTCAAGCTAGATCCCCTTGTCCTGATCATTATTACAGATATTCA
Source organism: Serinus canaria (assembly GCF_022539315.1). Taxonomy (NCBI): domain Eukaryota; kingdom Metazoa; phylum Chordata; class Aves; order Passeriformes; family Fringillidae; genus Serinus; species Serinus canaria. The sequence goes on along the minus strand of NC_066315.1, from coordinate 58,632,906 downwards.
TAAGACAGGACTGACCACAATACTGAGCACAATCAGGCTAAAAAAGAAGTAATTTTTTAAACTGATCTATTGTAGTAAATCTTGCTCCTTTCAAATCTTGCAACATTGTCTATTTGCTTCTAGGTTATTTTTCTGGTTTTACATCAAGTAATACCGATTTTGTGTAGAATATACCAAAAAAACCCCATGTTTTAAATATTATTTGTCTTGGACCTCCATTAGCAACATTGTTACATTGGTATAAGAGGCCTAATGAAGGATAGCATCTGAGCTGGTAAATGTGATAATAACAAAGAAACATTTTTCATAGGAAGTGATCACTGTCACTCTGATCTGCACATGCTACATCTCTTACACAAAGGTGCTTGTTTGACATTGGGGTTGGGGTTTTTTGCATTTTTCTGTGTTTTAAACCCATAAGAAATTCACTGATAAATTTTTTAATAATTATTCTCTAGATTTCCTCCTGAATATTTAAGGTCTATCTGTTACAAAATGTAATTATCTGTATCTGGGTGGCATTTGGCCCTTGAAAAACTGCATGTACCACAGTCACTATAGCAGTACAGAGTTGATACACATTTTTTTGCCACAAATATTTAATTGTAAATGTGTGTAAATGTCTTTTAAAGTTGCATTACCTCCCAGGGTTTCATGCAAAGTTCTATTATTTCTCTATAGACCATCAGTGCCAGCTATTAGGTCCTTTAGCATAAAGAGGGTACATTACTGCATGCTGGAAAGTGAGAGTAATTCCTACAATGAAGTAATGCTTTGAAATACGGATTTCTCCTCACTGCTCAGCAAGAGAAGTTGGAGTCTTGTTTTCTTTTCTCTGTTTTCCTTATCTTTAAATCATATTCAAGTATATTATAGTTAAATGCCTGGAGTGTTTAGAATATCAAAGCCAGGTGATACACATGCTTATAAAAGATGCAAGTGAAGATGCCTGCTGCACTTCAGCTTTGAGAGACTTTTCTGATTTTATCTTACTGAAGCAGTTTTTCATATCTTAGCAGCTGCAGATCTCCATTGGTAGAGCAGCCATGAGGATGTCTCTGTGTGTGTGCCATGTACCTGAGACTGAAGTGCTTAAATAGAGTGTCCATCTCAGAATTTCTGTCTTGGTAGATAGCATCAATGCCTCTTTGAAGTGGGGTGGGGAGCAGCTTTCATCATTCAGTTAATCTACTTGCTCGTGGCTAGAGCAAATGTCCATTTGTTTTTAAATTAACTAAGTGTGTTCATGTTTCTCTTGTCAAGTTAGACAGCATCCTTTGTACTTGACTGGCTAACTAGCAGGTTCACATCCCCAAGAGGAGTAAATCTTTTGCTGTTCCTTTGGTTTCAATGTGACCTGTGTTGCTTTGGTCTTTATATTCGCTCTGAAAGTTAACAGACAAGCATAATAAGAATGCAGTTTGCACAGTACTGCCTCTGGATTGAGTAAGATAAGGTAGAACTGTAGTTAAGCAGTGTCAGGCAAGTTACTTCCAATATTTTCTCACTATACTGTAGCATTTTCAGTAAAAAGAATCTGTAGAGTCCTCCTTCTGTTGTCTGTCCTTTTGGTTCATGTATTTGCATGTCTGAAGACAGATGAAATTAGGGAAAATATTGCAGGACTAATTGGGGTATATCACCAATTTAGATGATATACCCCAATTATAATATAATTATAAATAATATAAATAATAATTTTTAGATGATCATGATTTTGGTGGGAAAATAAGATGTAGTTAAAGCATAAAATACCATCCTAAATGGTAAATCCTGTATCTAAAACGTGTGTTTCTTTTCTGCTGCAACATGTTTTGTCTTTTGCTGTACAAATTCAGGAGGTAGGGGATGTAGAATAAACTTTTTTTCAGTCTGTGTCACAATTTCAGATGCTCTCACAATTCTAATTAAATGCATCTCTTCTTTGTGGGATAGTGCAGATTGTGACTCTCTGCTCCCTCCACCGTTTCCTCAGGTAATCCACAATCTGTTGCTGTGATTCCAAGAGGACAGATGAAAACTCCTGGTAGCTGCTCTTTTTGTTATGTAGTTATGTCAGGATGATGTCAGGACTGTTACAAAAATCTCTGAAGTGCATTAGCAGTATCTTGACTTGATAGGTACCTTTGAACAGTTCTAAGAGTTACATTACTGTAAACCTGTTGCTTAACTTGAGACTCTTGTGCTAGCAACTTGGCTACAAATAGTTTGCAGAATCACAGAATATGCTGAATTGGAAGGGACATCTAGTCCAGCTTCTGGTCCTGCACAGGACCATCCTCAAGAGTCACACCGTGTGCCTGAGAGCATTGTCCAAACACACCTTGAACTCTGTCAGGCTTGGTGCTGTGACAGCTTCCTTGGGGAGCCTGTGCCAGTGCCCAACCATCCTTCAGGTGAAGAGCCTTTTTCTAATATTCAAACATCCCCTTACACAAACCAGGCCATTCCCTCAGAGCCTGTCACTGGTCATCACAGAGAAGAGATCAGTGCTTGCCCCTCCTCTTCCCCTTATGAGCAATTATAGACTATGATGATGTCTCCCTTCAGTCTCCCCTTCTCCAGGCTGAGCAGACCAAGTGACCTCAGTAGTTCATGTAGCTACTGTCCTGCCTGTCTTTTCAGTATTTCTGTTAGAGCAGAGTCAAGAGAAATCAACACATGCCTTTTTCTTAGTCACTGCTCCTCTGACATGGCAGCAGAAACATGGTAAATAGCCAGAGGAAAGTAGCATTTTAATGGTTTAGAACAAAGTGGATAGAGTTTTGTGTTGGAGCATTTTATTATGGGGAAGATTAATGTGATTAAATGAGTGAAGACGTTTTTATTGTAGCATGGGAATACAAGATGTATCTTAGTTCTTATATGATGAAGACATGGAAAAATTTAAAAATGAATGCACAGAGTATACTGGAAAAACATATTTTGATTTTGGACTTCTATGTATAATCAGTAAAACTTGCTACAAATTGCATTTTTTCTGTTAGAGAGTGACCCAAAGATTACTTCATGCCAGCATGCTATCACAAGGGTGCATTTTGCTGCTTTGCACTTTTCTCCTTTTACAATGGACCCTCTCTAGCTACAATTTGGGAAGGACAAAAATATCATTGATTTGTTGGGAAAGAGGAATTGACAAATATTGTTGTACTATCCTAAAGAAATAACGTTGTTGGTTGTTTTTTAAAAAAACAAAAAACCACCAGTGACTTGAAAAGGTACAAAAATATTTGTAATTTCACATCATAAAGAGAACATAGGTGGTGTTTGCATTTTTTAGTAGATAAAAACTGACTTCAGTCTGTTCTTGCTGAATCTGTTCTTGCTATACGTTATCCCTCTGTATAAGAGTAGAATGTAATTATGTCAAGAGTCTTCGCAAGGTGTTGGAATCTGTCTCATGCAGAATGCATGATACTGCATTTGTTGGTATTGCCATATCTTCTAAAAGTCTGGGATGAAGCCTGTGAAATGTACTCTACAAACACATAAAAAAAGCATTCTTCCAAAATTTTGGCACACATAGATCTAAGATCTTTCTTTTTTCAGATATACTAAAAAGAACTTCTGGTGTTATTTTTATGGTTATCATTTTTACTTTGCCTAATATTCACACTGATGATGGTATAAATTTCCTTTGCAGTTTACGTGTCAACTTGGACATGGGTAAGGCAGCCTATGGGTGGATGATTATGAAAGATGACAATATTCCTGGAACAGTTGTTCGAACTAGCACCATACCTGAAGAGTTGGGACGATTAGTTTATTTACTAACGGATAAAACAGGTATATCAAGTTACCATTCTGAAATCTGATAACTTTTCTAAAATTTCTAAATGTAATTCTATGAATATGCTAATGTAAGAGTAGATTTAGACTACTGATTTTTGTTTCTCAATAAAATTTTACACATTTGCTTGAAGACTTTTGCAAGTACCAATAGGCTTGCATAGGCCAGTAGTTAGATGTTAAAGTCAATATTTGGTAGTACTCTGATTTATTCCAGTGGGAACAGCTCTTCTATAGCAAGATGATACTGTACAGCATGAGTAATGTGTTCCTCTGAAAAGACTCTGGAATATCACTCAGGATGCTGGTTTATTTTGCCCTTCATTGCTTCTGCAATATTGTATGATAATAAGTTAAGAATGGCTTTTGAGAGAGCAAGTAATTTCCAAACCAAGTCACGAGATCAGCCTCCAAAATGATATCTGTTGTCCCAGTGAAGTTACTCTTTATGTTGCCAAGACCAGTTCTAGAGCTGCTGAATGATTTCAGCTGCATAACTGCAACCTGTTACTGTGCTTCATCTGGTGTACTGGAGCCCCCAACCCTTACCAGGATCAGAAGGTAAGTACTGAGAGTGTGAAGAAGTAATAGCTTGTGTTACACTTTCTTGTTCCTTTCTGAGATTTCATAAATAATTCCTGGTAGACATACATGGGTATTTTTAAAGAAGCTCTACTTCTGAACAGAGAAAGTCGTTTCTCAAAATACTTGAAGAATTCTTTTACTGGTTTTAAGTAAAATATAGTTCAAAATCATTAAATGCTACTGGGGAAGCCAGGGGTTGGCCTCTGTTATACTGCTCCAAAAGCATAATACACAGTTTCTATCTCCTTCTGTTTTAAATGGTTCTCTATTCCCTCCCATGCTAACACTTCCATTACTGCATATTTGAAATGAAGTGTAAATATAATAAATGGTCACATTTTCCAAACGCGCTTTCCTTTTTTATTTCTATAGGCACATATGTTGTCCTATATACATCTGAATGTTGTTCTTCTATTTTGTAAAAGGCAACTATTTTGCTAATTATAGTGTGGCAATTCTTCAGAGCAAGTGAATGATTGTTAAACAAGTCTTATTTCAGTTATGTAATGATTTGTATAATATTTAAAACTGCTTATTGATTTTAATTGCACCCTTCATCATGATAATTTATGTAACTTTGAGTGCTGTCACATCGAAGCCTTGAAATATGTAATTTACAGCATATGTTTGGAAAAAGTATGTTCAAAAATAATTTATTTTCAAAACAATGCAGTGAAGTTTACTTACAAAATAAATTCTAAAATAAGTTACCAAACACTACTTTCTAAGCAAAATCAATGTAGACTTTTTAAACTTTGCTGGTAGAGATTCCAGATTGTTGGTGTTTTTCAGAGGACTGAGGTCTGCTGAGCTCTGGTGGAAGGTTTGAATCTGTACAATAATGATGTAAAAGTGAAAGTGAAGGCCATACTCTAGGGCAGTAGTTTCAAAGTGTTTTGGAAAGGAACATTCAGCAGTCTCACCCTATGCATTTTTACCCACTCAGCTGAAAGCTCATGGAAGTGAAAATAAGCCAGGAGTCCTGGACACGTCACCAGCTTCACACCACTGACTGTGCCTTGCAGAGATGGGAAACACTGCTCTGCTTTAATAATCTTAAGTGCCCTGCCAGTTTTAAACTGTTCTTCATTCTGGACAACCACATAGACAGTGTACTTTTTACCCAAGCATATTGGTAGCTGCTTCCAGTTTCCTTTCCTGAATACATTTGTTCTCATTATGCATTTTATGATAATTGTGAAATGTACTGTTAGGTAATGAACAAAGTCTGTACTCTTAATCCATGATTGACATTGCATGATTATACAGTTTATAAGAACTGGTCTCAGCACTTTTTCATTTCAATTTTCATTTCTACTCATATAAGCCAGTTGATTCCGTTCTTCTGCCCACTTAAGGCCTTGTTGTCAGAGGATAAAGAAGGGAGTCAGTTTTGTAGCCATCTGCCCGAGTGGGTGCTACCAAAAAGCAACACTGAAAGGCTGATTTAGTTAAATGTAAACAAGCAAAGTTTTTCTCAATACTGAAAAAGAAAGGAAATCCAGAGAACTGTCTGCAAAAGTCTTATATTGTGGCCCAGGCTTCACTGGAAATGATTGAGAATTAGTTGTTGAGTCTAAGGAGCATTGCATTACTAACATAATTGCAAGGTAGTCCTTTGTATGATTGTAAATTGGGTTTGTGCTTCATCAATAAGCTTTTTGACAAGAAGCGTCCATCACAGTGGCTCTCTCATTTGCCACAGTATAATAGAAAATGAAGTATCCCAATAATTGCATTATAGTTTCCTTATTGTGGGACAAGAAAGCAATGTGGTATAATTAGGTTTGATTGGAGTGCATGTTTCCGGTAAGATCTGAAATTAATGATGTTGCTATAGTGACACATCTGCGGCCACCAGTGCGTGAAACATAAAGTAATTCATTCGACAAGAGAAGACATCTGTTAACTGCAAGGATGCAGAACATATTGACACTGACCAGAAATACTAGACGTTATGTGATAAATGAACAAATGATGCTGAAACAGGAGGACAGATAATTTGTACTTAATCTGCTGGGAGAACTTTAATCTTCTCACTGGTTGCATTTGACAATGCCATTGTTTAAAGAACAATGCTGCAGAGAACTCATAAATTTTAAAACTTAACTCAGGGTGCAGCCTATTAAAGCAATACATTAATTCCTTTGTTAGGGAGTTTTTTATCTTCATGTAGAACAAAGCCATTACTAAAAACACCCAGTAAAACAACAGGTATTTTAGGACTCACATTTTAATTATAGCATCCATTACCCATAATGCCATGTTGTTTGGACTTGAATCACATAAAAGTTTGACAGAAAGTCATCATCTGTTATGATGGTGGGTAGCAGTTTGCATGAGCATGGTTTCTCATGCTCTCCAGGGTACAAAAATTCTAATGGTGAAAAAAAATTATATTTGCCAATATTTAATAGTTTAATATTAAATATTTAATATATTTATTAGTTTTTGTTTCTTTAGATGTAGGTTAGAAATCCACCTGCTATTCATAACAACTACCGATGTGTTCAGCTAAAACAAGCATGTTGTAGTCTTCCAAGTGTAGTTATTTACTAATGAATGTACTTGTATTTGAGTTCTGTAATTAACATTTTAGTGGGTATTTGGACCAGATAAGATACTTAACAGATATAATTGCTGGACAGATGCATAGAGCAATGGAATTCTTGAAATTTTTGGAAAATCTGTGTATTAGATGTTGGTATATATGGACTCTTGTTAAATGTGCCTAATGTAATGTACTATTAGAACATTAGTATTAGTGAATTTCAGTAATTGTTCATGAAAATTAATCTTTTTAGTTATACTTTGAGTCTTTACCTCTTCAGTGTAAGCAACTAGAGAGAAGGAGTAATTAAAAAAAGTTGATGGAATAACATCTCCTTCCTTTAGTTAGATGGATCTGTATTTGTGCTCTGCCTCTTAAGATTTTTAGTACCACTGGGTTTGAAGGGTGAGTAGAGCAGACTAGAAATGAAATGTTTTGATAGAGACATCCTACAGGAAGATTCCAGACTAAGGAATCCTTACTTTTTGTCTTCTCTTGGACTCTCATTCACTGAAAATACCCAGTGAGCATGATGTTGCTCTTACACTGCTGAATACACAGGTGTTGTGCTTGTGGAGGCAGAAGGCACAGGGGAAATAGGTGTGCTCTTCACAACTGTGTGTGATGGTTGAGGAGTGGTACTGCCTAATTCAGTGCCCCCAAGTTACCTGTTACCTCTACTGTGACCTTCTGCCCAGGAGAGATTAGGCTTAGCTCAGCTCTCTTGGTCTTTGTCCTCATTGTTAATGGGTTGTTCTGGGACTTACTTGGTTTGAGGTTTTGTCTAGGTTGTGTCTATGGCATACAAATGGAGCAGCTGAATGAGCAGACATATGCTATGTATACTTACCATGAGTTTTTCATCTTCTTCGTATTATTTTATACCAGATTTTTTTTTTCCAGGGTTCATAGAAAAAAATTTGTATCTCCAGATTGTTGTCAACAGTCTAATTATTAGTCTGATTAGGCCAGAGCTTCCTTAAAGTTTCCATCGAAATGTTCACATTTACACTGACTTCTTATCTGTTTAAGCAAATAGCTCAAACAAAGTGCTCAAATTATATGAAAAGTTACTCATCCTCTTAATTCCTCACAAACTTACTAGTATTTCTGCTGTACAAATTTTCTTGCTTTTACTTGTTTTGGACTTTTTAGATTGCTGGTATTGGTCCAAATTGCCAGCTAGTAATACAGGATCAGAATGATCTGCATCTGCTTTTTAAAAAACAGCAACAAAAAATCTCTGCTGCTCTGTTGTGAATCACATCTGTTGCCACCCAAGGAATGATGCCTCCAGGACTTTTTCCTTAGAAATTAATTTCCTCTTTGCCTGCTTTACTCTGTGTTTAATGATACAATTGTAGGAAAGAAGGGGGGGAAAAAAAGCTCTTGGCTTCAATAAAGAACACACTAAATTTTTCTCCAGCAATTCTACACTAACTTTTTTGTCAGGCCATTTTCCTTGTGTGGTACCTGCATTCCAGAGTTAAGTTCAAGAATGTATAATAGTAGTAGTAGATGGTATGTTGACTAATGTGCTTTCTGGGACCTTTTCTAAAGTAAGCTTTTTTTAACATCTAACTCTTTGTATTAGCAAAGTCCTGAAAGTGTGGAATTGATAGCTAGGTCTTTAAAAATATTATTAAAAATAGATAGTTCCTTCATTGTTTTGTGGTACTTACCACCTTGAGCAGACTGAAAGAGCTCAGTTTGTTATTGTTTTTCTTGTTCAAAAAGTGGGCTACATTAGAAAATCTGCCTCTAGATTTGAAGAGTTTGTATCTGGGGGCATAAAAATACAAGAAATGTTCTTCTGTCAAAGAGTATTAGTCTTCAACTAAAACTAATTAGTCTTCAACTAAAATTTAAGAACTGCTGCTAAAGTTATAACATGACTGGTCGGTACCATGTAATGTATGGAACAAGTTGTTGGGAATATTTCTGTCCCATTTGGGCATTTCATTAATTAGAAGAATTTAGAAGTGAATTCTTAATTTGCACACATGATGAAACTTCATTTTCATGTGAATGGCTGGAAAAGGTGTATTTTGTTAAGGCAGGTTTTTTTCAGAATTTTTTGAGACTATTTTCCTAACTTCAGCTACCCCTGTTTCTCCAACAAAACATCAGATTTATTATGGCTGTTCTTCAAAGTCTTTCTCTAGTCTTGAAAAGCATGAGCAAACTGGAATTGTTGCTTCTTTTCTTTGTTTTTGGTTATTTGTCATAGATATTTCTTACTAACATAGCTGATAAAAAGGATTGTATAAGAGATGTATAAGATGCAAGTATTGAATCAGGATTTCCAGCATGTTTATTTCCGTGTCTTTGTTCATTCTTTTTCCTCACCTGTTTTTCCTAAACCTTCTTCCCTGGCTCCTGTTGATTGCAAGATAGGAAAATCCATATTTTCTGTGCAGAAGCTTTTCTTCTCTGCTTGCTGAGAAAGAGGGGGCGAAACACAGAAATTTTCCAGCCATCTACCTTTCCCTGACCAAGTGTGATGGACTGATTTAGTGGTGTCAGAAGAAATAATCTTTCCATATAATAATCATAGGGCTAATTTTGTTTCCTGCTCAGTTTTCCCAAGCAGCAATTACAGAAATAGTGGGAAGCAGGTTTGACAGTTGCCTGCTGTCTCACCTTTTGACTAGCATTTAGTTTCACAACTCCTAGAGAGAGATTTTTTAATTCAAAGGCTTGGCAAAGTCAAGGACAGTGAGAAGGTATTAGCACACCTGGAAAGTTAGGAAGGTGATAAAGATTGGCTTGAAAAATTCTTGCACTGAATATTTTTGCACAGTGTGTGGGTTTTGGTTTTGCTTTCTTTTAGAAATGGAGATTTTAGTTTCTTATGTTTATTAGTGGAAATGTTCATGTTTCTCATGTGCAAACTGGAGATTTAATTTTTCTAGTCTTGAATTAAAGTACAAAATGTAGTGAATTTTACTAAAAGGTCTCAATAAAAGTACAGCTTCTAAAAGTAGAAAAAGTGAATTTATGTGATTACCATAAAACAAAATTTCAGTTTCCCATGTATGAAAGTAACCGAAAATTTTCAATTTGCTAATTATAGAGATCTGAAACTTTGTCTTCCTGGGCTGTTTTCCAGCCTTGGAAATGCTCAGCTTCTCATCAATTTTAATACTGGTATGCATATTTTGTAGAGAATTTATGCATTTCACATGAACCTTATTTTAGTTATTTTTTAAAATTCAAATAATATAATTATAGAAAGAAAAATCCTCAACAACATGTAAGGAAAAGTGAATGGGAAATGTAGTTTTTAATGGTAATGGGGGAATTTGGAACAAACATCTTGTACTGGTAAAACAGAAAGACAGGGTTTGATGGTGCAGTGTGGTGGTAGAACAATGGAGATGAAGTGTCACTGTACAGGAATCAGCAGGAAGTGGGAGTGGTAGACATTTCAAATGCAACTGGGAGAGACATGGGACTTTTAGAGCCCTAATGAATCTTTGAAGATCTCTGATAGTTCTAGCCCTGATAAGAGCATAAAGTAGATGCTGACTGGCCAGACAGTGCTGCTTTGCAGATAATTATAGCATATGTCATCCTTTCAGTCTTTTTTTATCCTGTTGCTTAGCATGTAGTTTGGCATACTAGGGTAAAGATGTGAAATAAAAATAGTTAAGGTAAATAAAATAATTATGAAATATTTTATTCTGCAGTATTTATTTCCAGATCATTTTCTTATACTCCATTTAAAAAATATTGTAGAAGCTTCAAGAATGTCTACTCTGGTACCATGTTTGGTTTATTTTTTTATGATCAGACTTATGCATTTTAATGACACAAAACTGTCTGGTTAAATATAGGAATAGCTTTAGACTATTTTTATACTTGCTCTGCCTGAGTAGCCATAGGGAAAAATTTTAGTAAGGGCTATAATCAAAATAATCTTTTGTGCACTGACCATGGAAAGCTAGGCAGTAGTGACCTCTTTCTGCCTCACATACCCCATCAGGCAAGGCTGACACCCCCACCCCTCAATGAGAGGTTTTCCAAACCAGAGGACGTGACTGGTTGGCAGAGGTGGATGCAGTGTCAGTCTGGCTGACACTCTGTAGTTTCTTGCAAATGTGAAGTGAGCACAGAAAACACGGATTTTGTTCGTTCTGCCTTATTCTGCTTGGAGGCTGATCTGTCAAATTTGGAAGTGATGTTAGGTCTTAATGACTTAATCTAGATAACACTGACACTGAATGTGCCCAATTGCCAGAATTTCTGCCTTGGTATATGAAGAGTGGAAAAATTGTAAAATTTGTAAGAATTTTTGGGGTTTCCTGTAGGGTTTTTTTCTTTAGATTTTCTGATACATGGTGCAAACTTTTGCACTGGCTTTTGAGAGTCAGTTCCATCTACATGCTGCAAATTCAGTTTTTTGTATAGAAAGAAAGGTTTTGTCTCTTCAAGTTTGTGTATTTAGTTATTGGCAAAATGAGCTTGCAGGTGGAACCAGTGATTTCTTCCAGAATTACTAACCCTGATCTTTCTCCACAAACATGCCTTTAATTAAGTAAATTGATGCTAACTCTTGATTCATTCCTGCTTTCCAAAGGAAAGATTTTTTTCGAGGAGGAGGGGAGAGGAGATGTCTGTGGCCATCTCATAGTATTTTTCACTGCTTTGTGATGTAGTTCTCCTTTATTACAGGAACACTTACTCAGAATGAGATGATATTTAAGCGTCTCCACCTAGGTACTGTTTCCTATGGAACAGACACAATGGATGAAATACAGAGTCATATTATAAACTCTTATTCACAGGTATGTCATAAATCATTTACTTTTCATATGGGGGGTTTAATGACATTGAAGCATTGTTGTTAATAATTATGTCTAGAATTTGAGATGCTATGAAAGTTGTCATGTGTAGGTATCTCTTAAGAAATTTGATAGAAGGGAAAAATTTGTGAGTGTACGTAGTTCTCTCCTGACTCCAAAGTTCCTCATAATTCCCACTTAAAGAGATTTACTTTTCTGTTCTTCTCTAGCAGAAATCTGTGTAACCTGTCTGTGCAGTGTAGTCTTTCTTCTGCCAAATCATCTAAGAGTAAGCTATTCAATTCTGTGACTACAAATTATAAGGAAGTGTCCAGAACAAAATGAACAGTAATTATATCTTTGAAGATACTCATCAAGAATATACATCGAAAAGCCTCATTTTTTGGTATAACCAAATAGTATAACAGTAGTTGTCAAAATAAAACTTACATAGGTGTATTTAAAAATTCTTTTTTTAAAAAATAGGATTATTTCAAACAGCATAAAACTGGCAGGGAGAAAGGGTGATAAAATGGAAAACTCCATATTGCTTGAGGACAAAGTGTTCTTGTGATATGTAAGAGTGCTTGGTCTGGAAAGTGTACAAGAGGATTGTGACTCCTTGTCTCTGTGTGGGTCAGTTATGGGATTCTGCAAGCATTACTTGCATTTCCCATGTGTGTACACTGTTTGGGTGCTTGCTGCAAACCTTCCTAAACACCTGATTCTACTAGGAGATTAGGATGAACTTTGTGCTTTATTTTTTATTTCTATTCTTTGAAACAAAAAAAATAAGGACATTTACAGTAGAGGCAACAAATAAAAAATTAACTAGTATTTCTGTGTTTACAGTATGATGATAAAAATTTTAATAATTTTTTCTGTAGTAGTTAATGTGGATACACAAACATGACTGCCTAACACAGTTTATGGCAAATTTGGGAGGAAACCTCCAAATGGGGTCCCTCTAGAAAGCAAACTCAAGTGGCCCCTCCCCCACCACTGGTTTGAGAAAGATTTCCTTGAAGAAAACTGGAAAAAACTGTTTATTTAACAAGCAAAGTATTCACAAGTATAAAGAAATTAATAATACCAAACAATGAAATCTCTCGCTGTTCTGAAGAGATGGCAAATTCAGAAAGTCCTTTTGTAGTTCCAAGAGAATCCTCTGGGGGTTTTTCTTGGCTCACTGAGTGTCTCTCAGTTCCTCTGGTGCTGGAAAATGCCACATCCCAGGCCCCGGTGAGCCAGAGGTGTGAGGTCCTGGTGTTTTTCTGGGTGTTCAGTCCAAAGCAGTTCCCAGAAAAAGAAAAGCACAGTCAAGGGAACTTCTTTGTCTCAGCTAGCTAAAAACTAAGAGCAAAGGAGAGCTCTGTCCTGCTGTCTGTGTAGCAGACAACACAGTCTGTGAGAAGGATAAAGGGGAGCAAGTGCAGTTTCTGATAACAAACTGAGCTTCTTCTCCGTCCCTCTGCTCTCAGAACCAGTCTTAAAGGTGCAGAACTCAATATCCAGCACAAACAGAACAGATAACTGGGGATACAAGCATCATAAAGTCACACTAGGACACCCAGTTAAGTTTGTAGACTGACCTCCTTGTCTGTGTCCTCATTTTCTCTCTAGAAGAAGTATAGGATCAACAATTGATTGGAGTATCTAGCTGTGCTGTGTTGTAAACTATGGCTCCCTTCTTATTTGCTCAAAATAAAAATAAAAGTTTAATTTAACGCCACACTGGACCCAGTTAATACTTTGTAGCTTTTGGGAGGAGAGACAGGAGGAAAGACAGTGATGAAGTGTGTACATTTTAAGTTCACAACTTAAATTTTTAATTATTTTCTGTCTATACAATTCAACAAATGCCCTTCTTGAATTCTTTTCCTTGGATAAATCTATTTCAGCCTAATTTTTAGTAGGTATAGCTGTGAATATTAAGTGAGATACAATAATCATGCCTTGGAAATGGGAAATGGAGCTCTTTCACCTAAAGATCAGCTGTCCAGATCTGGTTCAGAATGTGTTAACTGAAATTAACTGCTACTCACCAAGTTTATAAAAATCACCCAAACCTGGCTTTCTTACAATGTGCCATTTGGGTATTCACAGTAACAGCTGTAGCGATAAATGATATTAACTGACAGTCTTGAGCTGGCACACCTTGGTCTGAGTGAGTTTGACAGCTAAGCACCAGTCTTCTAGGGGAGGCATGCTCACAAACACCAGTTTTATATTTTGCTGTCTATATATTTTAAATTTGCTACCTGAAAAGAATTGCACAATTCCTGGAATTCTTACTACTCAAAGCTTTTAGTAATTTACTGTAAATTTAATGAGGGGCAACCATGGTTACAAGTTTTTAGTAACTGTAACATATTTAAAATAAGACATGTGAGGGAAACTTTTCTTCTCAGTTGTGGGAAAAAGATTTCCAAAATGTAGGTTTGCTATTAGTAGATGATGAAAAGAACTTTCTTGGAACGTCCTTTTTTTCAGCTTTATATAACACTACTCTGTGTTTAAATAATGCTTTATAAATAATGCTTTAATTGTGCCTGTGTTAGTAGCAACTTGTTAAAACAGAACAGTGATGGAGTCTCAGTAACAAACCAAGCAACTACTAAACAATTGTTTCAATCTGAAAAAGTATGGTGAGGTTTTTTAATTTAAACCATGATAATAGAAGCTGACGGTTAGCTAGGCAGTGGTTCTTGTGTGACATTGATTTTATCCCTTGTTTGTGTTCTGTTTTATTATTACAGTGGACCTACCAGACTATTGTCATCTTAATGTAACACACAAATCTATTATAACCTGATTATATTTCCCCACTGGAAGCATTTTGTGATAGAGGGCATAATCTTTAATGGAATTTGTGTGAAATTAAATTATACAAGCATCAATAAACATAACATAATTCAGAAGGAGTAAATCAGCTTAATTTATTTGTGACTGTAATGGCATCAGTGTTAGCAGAATGCAAATGCAGAGGTTTAAAGCAGTAGCTGAAAAGCAGTGCCAGATGAGCAGAAAGTTAAACCCTTTATTAGACAACACTGTAATTTGATGGGCAGAATGTTCACGGTTCAGCAGATTGCAGTCAGGAGGAAAAAAGCGTGGATTCTGAAAAGGGTTTCTGAGTTCCATTGGAGTGAGTGGAAGAGCCCTGTGGTGGTACTGCTGATATATTTAATGTGCTGACTTTTAAACAAAAAAACAAAACCCAACCAGCAAAAACCAATAACCCCCCCCCCAAAAAGAAACCCAACTTATTTTAACTAATTGTGAACACACAGTACTTTTCAGAGGAAGATTAGCTCTGTCATGTGCTCGAGCATTTGTGAAAGATAACTTAAAACAGTGCTAGTTTATTGGTTATGCAACAGTAATACAATCCTCAAGTATGTGTCAAGCTGTTATTTTGCATGATTATTTTATTAGATTATTGCATTCTTGTGAGGACAAAAAACATTTCAGCTGCAGCAAAAGAGTAAAACTGAATTAGTTCACAAATAATACAAAGAAATTGTGTAAGTTATAAATAAAATCAGCAATATTTGTATTTTAATTATTCCTAATATTCATACTTGAAAATATTCCTGCTTTTGTTCTTCTGATCTCTTCTGATCTCCTATTCTTCTGGTCTCTCTGATCGACACAAATGTGGTCATCTTTTAAAATACAGAGATTTAGGTGATTTTTTTTTTTTAAAAAGGGGTTCTTTTCAGTTTATTGACACAGGTGAAGAAGAACAACAAAACAGCAAATTTTGAAATTTTGTCTCAGTGTTTCTGAACTCATCCACTTGGTGGCTGGTTTAAATACTTTCTTTTTAAAAGGAAAAAAAAAAATTCACTTAATGCAATAGACACGAAAGGACTATTGTGACAGATCATAGAAAACTGTAAAATCTGAAGTGAGGTAGCAGGGGTTTCTGCAGAATCCAATCAGCCTATTCAGCCCTTTTCCAACATACTTGTTTTCATTTCACATTTTTCAATTGTCTTCAGGCTCTGTTATTGAAATTTGACTACAAATGCAAGGTGATGACACATAGTTATGTATAATTTCTTTAAAAAAGGAGATGAGGCATTTTATTTATCACAAGCTGAATGAATTAAACGTAGGTTATATAAAAATAAATGGGTGCTTCCTAGCCTTATTTATCAACCTTTGCAAAGGGAACAGTCAGATACGGATAGACAAGTATTCATGTTTGGTTTCCTTTTCTGAACTTTGGTTTATTATTTGTTGTGTTGGGTCTTAAAGGTGCACTCTCAGAACAGCGGGAACAGTACAAGCTCAACACCATCCAGGAAAGCTCAATCGTCGGCGCCCAAAGTGCGCAAGAGCGTCAGCAGTCGGATCCACGAAGCGGTGAAGGCCATCGCGCTCTGCCACAACGTCACCCCCGTCTATGAATCCCGGGCTGGGGTGTCTGCAGAAACAGAGTATGCAGAAGTGGATCAGGACTTCAGCGATGAAAATCGAACCTACCAGGCTTCCAGCCCTGATGAGGTTGGTATGCAAGGCTGAAAATATTTGTAACTCCTAAAGAATGGGGTGAACTAAGTAAAAAAGAGAAATGCTGTGAAAAAAAGGTGTTTTGAGCAGGGGTTTCTTTAAAATTAGTATGTTACTATAAGACACAAAATAACACAATGCACACACAGCGCTATTTTCAAAGTAAAAAAGAGAACTTTTAATTTCTAACTTTAACATTTATAGATTTCTAAAAGTGACAGTAGATTAGAAGGCAAAAGTGCTACCTCTCCAATGACACTAAACAAACTAACTGTCTATCAAATATCTCTTCGTCTATAAAAGAATACAAAACAATGTGTTATTTACAAAAAGTGTGTGAAAAAGTTCATTACAAGAATGTAAACATCAAAAAGCTTAAAAAATCTTAAAAAATCAAAACAACATTAGTATTAATCTGCTTTTATATTTTCTACAGCTTAGGAAAGATCTGCTGGTTCTGATGCCTTGCTGTATAAAAGTGTTTTCAGTTATTTGACTTAAAGACCTGTGAAGTCAGTGCTTTGGGGTCAATACTGTATCGAGGATTGCAGTTAAAGGTTTATAATTTTTTATTATTATTCTCAAAACATTAATCCATGTATGAATCATAGTATGCTACTAAAGGGAATTTGAAACTGTTCTGAATGATGAACAACCTGGTACATTAGTTAGAGATGCTGCCAGATACCGGAACATACAGATTCCTAACAGGAAAAAACAAACTAACAAAACCCCCAGAAAGAAACAAACAAAAAACCTCATCAAACTTTGAATGCTTCTGTAGAAAATGTTTTGAGCTTCAAACTCTAGGCAGCTTCATAATCTTTAGGGTTCTTTCAAAATTGCATCAAGTGTAGCACAAATTTAAAATACCATTTCAATAAAAACATGCCTTTGAGTTTTATTGAAATCCAAATTTTAAACAAATTGCAGTGCTTTCATTGGATTTGAGTTATTGTTCTGAATAATCCTATTTTGGTCCCTAAATTGATTGCCTAAAATTCAATCTAAAAAGATACTAGAAGAGAGAGGCAAAGCTCATGTTGCAGGATGCTGCAAAGAGTTTGCTTTATAATAATGTGTGTAGTTGATATAGTAAAATGGAGAAATAGACTGTTTTGAGGTTGGTTTGCATTTGAAAGTGAGCAGGTTGAGAAGAATCTTTGTTTTAAAGAATTTCTATCATTTTCTGAAGGTACTGGTTTTGTTGTAGCCCCCGTAGCTTAGTCATAAATAAAATAAGGGTTTTGTAAGATGTGAAGAAGAAATTATGTACCTGAAAGCCTGAATATTTCTGTAGCTGTGAAAGTTGATCTTGTGCAAGATAATGTTTCTTTCACAAACTTTATCCTGCTACATAGTATATTATTCATGTATACATTTGGTTTTCATGTCTAATTTGTCACCATATGTAATGCCAACAAAACTTGAGCAGTTCATACTGCAGGCTATCATTGCTAAAAGTAACAGGTCTGCAACAAGGGTTTTTAGGAATGCAAGAAATAAAATTAAATCTGTCTTCATGTAGTAAGAAGCTAGCAGACATTACATACCTTTCGGATGCCATAAACACAGTTCATAGTGTAAAAGGATTGTAGAATATAAAAAAGTGTCTGGTTCTCCATGACTAAAAAATGGCAGTCAGAACAGTTTTAAAAATAAAACTCTTGATTTTTAAATAAAGAGGTAGAACTTGAGATGCTGATCTTTGGCTAAAATCAATAATCCATAATACTGTGTATGGTGTTATATAGTGTGAGCTGATCCACGTTATGAATTGAGAATCCTGGAAGGGCATTTGTTTATACCAGAAGGGCATTTGTTTATCATATATATTTGTATAATGTTTGACTAGTATTATGCACAATTGAGCAAATTTTCATCTGCACATGCATTCATATTTACTTAATGTTTCAGTTTAATGAGCCTGTGAGGTGCTACTGAGTATAATGAATGAATGCATGAGCAAGGATCTGACTATGAAGATATGATGGCAACTATAAATTAAGTAAATATTCTGCTTTAATAGTCAAAGGTATTACTAAATCAGGGGAAGAGATGTGCATTTGAGAGAGACTATGTGAGTTTTTTCTCCTGCTCGCTCCTCTCTCCCTGTGGGCTTTTGTATATTTGTTCAGTTGTTTGAAAGCTGAAAATGCTACCATGAAGAGCAATTCTCATCCCATATTTACTAAAGAAAGCATCTGTAAGACTCGAGAATTATACAAGCGGTGCCCTGGGAAGACAGTAGGGAATTTGACCTTGGAAAGATGAAAGGAAGGAAAGGAAAGTTGATAAAGTGCTAATATAATAGATCTGGGACTCAGGGTGGAAAAGGAGGTAGAAGAAGAAATCAACAACAAAGAAACTGTTCATGCTGCAAGGGAGATAATGCACAGATACCATTTTAATAATGATTTTCTTATCATTTCAATTCATACCTTAAAACTATATGGCAGTGAGATGAAATGTTTCCATTCTAAAACAGGCTTAAATTTCATTTTTGTTTCTCAAAGATAATGCTTGAAACACTAGTAAAATTATCATATTGAACAAATATGCTTTTATATAATGAGAAATTGATGTTAGATGGAGTCTTGTAAAAAGAAGCTACGAAAAGCATATAAACACCATAAAAATTGCAGCATGACAGAAAAAAGCCTAAGAGTTGAAAGACTAGCTAGGTCTTTATCATAATTTTTTTAAGACTTCTATTGATGCAATGTTTGCAAATCACTGGAGCCTAAGGAAAATAATGTAAATGGTTCATTATTTAGCTTATTGAACTTTCCTGCAGTTAGGTTGACGGATGATGCCAATGTTTCCCAATCACCAAAGTACCATTTTAAAAGCATTTTTTATTGAATAAAGTGCTTTGAATATTGCACCCTGGAGCTTTATTTAGGGAAATGGTTCAATTGATGTTTTCTGTTTAACCTCAGCACTGACCTATCACAACATACTTGGTTAATAAGCAACATTATCATTTAATAGACTTAACCGGTTTTATGCATTGTACTTTCTCCACATTGCAACTCTGTTCTCTTAGATGTTGTTTATGGATCTGGCTTGATTGCAGTCTTTTGAAACAAGATGTTATTTGCATAGTTGTGTGTTGCACTATATAATATTGCACGATCACACCATAGGATGTAAAGAGCAGAGAACAGTATGTAAGTATAAACTAGTCTTCCATGTAGGAGGGTATAAGCAACAGCTCAGCAATAAGCTGACTATGCTACACACTTAATTAATTGACTTGAGGAACTCTTTTGAAATTCCTCACATCTGTGCATATATGTGTGCATCCATATACAGATATAATATGACCATAACAAAGTATGCACATTTAGAAGTAGGTACATTCATCATAAAAGATGTATTTTAAGAATGTATTCATTGTTAGAGTAACCTGAGATAAGTAACCTGATTTTGTATTCATAATGCAAACCCTACTTATGCCAGGCTCTTTGTTTCTTATGATAAGTGATCAATATTTCATTTTCTCTGAAAGAGTGGAAAGTTTCATTTGTCTGTCACTTGTCCTCTACAGCTGTAGCATAGCAAACAATAAACATTCACTGAGAGCCCACTGGATGGAAAAAAAAAAAAAAAAGAAAAAGGAAAAAAGCCACACCGAAACTCAGCTTCGACTTTGCCATCATAGGTGTGGGTTCAGCTCATCTGTAGAAAGCCAGCTACCTTAATGTAATGAACAATCATGAAAGGATATAAGCTAAGTAGGCAAAGTGATAGAGTTCAAAGGTCAGAGACCCAAGCAATTCAGGGCATGCTAGGAACAGGAGCCTTTGAAGACCTTTGCTCCCCTTAGTCAGAAAAGGTTGATCAGTCATGATTTTTAATGACTGCTTACTCTCATAAACCAGCTATTTATTGGTTATGCTTTGTCCTGTGCTATTATAGTCTCAAGCATTTCTAATTCCAGGATCTTGAATATTTAAATACTACCTAAAGTGTGGTCAGTTATTTAATTCCAACGTTTCTGTCCAGAGACAACAGAGTTGCTAAAATTAATTACAAGGATACAAAGCCAATCATTTAAAAACAGACAGGGAAATTATATGCCCTTAGTGAAGCAGCTTTTGTGTTTACAAAAGTGAAGCTGTAATGTATGAGACATGTTGTATTGTTTAATTCATTTTATTGTGTGTGCTTATTGAAGCAAGACTAATTGTGTTGTTTTGTCAATGTATTGTGAAAAGCAAATCACTCAGTAGCATAAAACCATCACTTGCGTGACCTTCGAGACCCACAAAGAATAACTACTCCATAGCTTGTCTTGAATATTGATTGGTAGTTTTTTCACATGATCAAGCTGTATTTTTAAGTTAATAATTTTATTTTAATTATGAAGGGGTTTTTTTGAAAAGTGACAGACTGCAAATGTTAGTTATAAAATCATTGTTAATAAATATAAACAAACCACTGATTGGAAACAGATATGAGTTGTTGAACAGTCCTGATGGAAATGGTTGGAAATACTCAGGCAGTGGGGAAAGGATAGCTCACTGCTTATTTTCTGTTTCCAAAGCAAAAGCCTTAACTTAAAAATACCACGCTTAAAATGTCTGTGCACCTTATACAACAGTTTGATTTTGAAAGCAGTTCCTGTTGTCTGAAGTGATGCTCTTTAATACTCTGAAAGAAATACAGGTGGGTTACATGGGAGTCCTTCTTAAGCAGCAAAACTAGCTTACAAAATTTCCATGTCTAGTCTTTCTTTCTTGCCCTACAAATTGCTCCCTCATATATGCCAAAACCATTGAAGACTTTATTTATGCAGGTTCTTTTTTGGTTAAATTGGTCAGGTTCATAGCAGGGCTCCAGGAAAAGAAGTGAGTACAACTGTGGTGGAACTCCTAAACTGCCCTGTGAGGTAGAGAACTGCCAACTGCAGCCACGAGGCAGTGGATCTTTTTCATAAACTGATGTTACCTCAAAAGAGAATATTGTATATTGAAAGTGGCAATTATTTGTTGATAAACTGTCTTGAGCAATAAACACTGTAAATGTTGAGCAGCTCAATATTTCTGCTAAGGAGCAAAAATGATAGTCTGGGCCATAAGGAAAGGAAAGCAGGGCATGATAGCCAGGCTGCTGGAGGCTGTGGCCTTAGTGATGAGGTGTGGACATGCTCTCAGAGCATGTCCACACCTCAGAGCATGTCCTGTGATGGAAACCTGCAGTCAAGAGTATTATTGTACAGGTCAACCCTAACCCAGCACGTAAGCTGTTTGGTTTGATATGGTTCCATAAATGAACATTTCTAAACAAATGGGATGATAAGGTCCCCAAAATATGGACATGAATTGTGCTTTTAAAGTTTCACCTCTTCATGCCCTTCTGGAAATGCACTTATTCCTCGGGTGACTGAGTTAGAAACACACTCCTACTGAGAGAAGCTGCTTCTACCTCCTGAGCTGCTACTGCTCTAGCTGATGTTGTGGGTTGCACAGTTACTGCTTGATTTGGGAGAGTTTCCTTATGAAATCTCTGAATTTGAGTGGAAATCTGTGCCCTGGTAATTGAAGAGTTTGCTGTTTGGATCTGTGAACTATAGAAGCTCAGAGTGTTGGGTGGCCATTAGTGGGGAGACTGCTGACAGAAGCAACCAGAGTTCAAGAGTGGGCATGTGGTAAATGGAAGCATCTGAAAGATTTAGGGTAAGAGCACTAAATGAGGTGTTCAGATCTGTTGCATTTCTGTTTCACAATGCAATTATTTGCTCCTTTCTTTCCTAATTTGGAAGTTGCTTCTTTGACATTATCATGTGAGAGGTGAATGGTTATCTTTAGCGGTTGGGTTGCTACTGAGGAGGAAGAAAATTAGTGAGTTAGCAACCACAACTCTCTCTTTGCCTCCATGTGCATTACCTGCCCTAGGAACACTGCACAGTTAGTGGGTTCACTGCATACCTGTGTCTCAGTAATGGAAACACCATTTACCCACCAACATGCTTATGTCTCCCAGGCAGCCAGTTTCCCTAGAAGGGAAGCTTTGTGATAAGCCAGGGAAGATCCATAAAACATTTAAATAAGTCCCTAATCTGGATTCAGGAAACTTGACACATTTCATCTGTGTTTGTGTGTCAGCAAATTAACAGTTATCTGCAAATAAATATTATCATTGCAATGGATTATTTTAAAACAAAATGGTAGCATCACTATCAAAGCCTTTTGTGTTTGTCCAACCTTTAATTGCTTTATCTGACTTCATCCATTATGTCAAGCTCTGTAGAATCCACAGCTGCTGCATTTTCCTGGTATTCTAGGAGTTCTTGATTTAAGTACACTAGATTACAAGACCATTTTAATGTAAAGGTTCCAAAATATATTGAAGAGAAGAGGATGTATTTGTAGAAGGGAAACCTCAAGAAGAGAGACTAGCCTAAAAATCCTTTTTCTGAACTCTCTATAGCCAGCCTTTCAGTATATGTGTATTTGTTAAGATTTATAATGTAGATATTCATGCCATTTGTGAAATACTTGTTTAGGAAAAAAAAATTCTGCATTCTAAAAGCTTCAGGTATTTTAATGGTAAGATCTGGCTATGTTGTTTTGGGTGCTGCTCTGATTTATTCTGAGTGATGGGAGTCAAACTCATCTTTCTCTCAAGTTTTTTCAGTGTCCTTGAAGGCATCTGTTTGACTCTTGAGCCATATTGACTGTTTCTCGTATGGTATTTGCCCTGATCAATTTAAAAGAAAAAATAAATATGCAGTTTTATATAGGCCAGGTATAAGAACACAAAATGACTGCTGCAAAATGCTAATTCCAATGGTATGTGAAGCCAAGCATAAATATAATAAACAGATTTGAGTCACCAAATATAGAACACTTCAGTCCTAGCTGCAAAGGGACACAAATAAGATGATAGGGTTTTAGTAGCAAGATGCAATTTACAGGTCAGAATGTAATAGTAACCCTTCACTGTGAAAATTGAAAATTAACCTTGGAAGTACTGGATTGTTTACAGCTTATATGCTACTTCTGGCAAAGAAGAAAAGTTTGTAAAAAGGCTTCCTGCAGTTTTCAAGAATTTAAAATGGTGCTTTTCAAAGCGTGCTCTATTCTCTTCCATTACTGCATTTCACAGTATTTTCATTGGCAGATGGCATTACTAGGGTTTTTTACAGGTTCACGCAGGATTTTATTCCAATTTTAAATTTTCTTAGAAGCTGAGGTGCTTTATTTGCTTTGTGTGAAATTCTTAGTGACCATCATGTCCACTGAACTTATCTAGGGAATTTTCTACTTGCATGTTTTTTATCAGAGTGCTTGATTTTTAATTTTTTTTTCATCTTGCCTGAGATTAATCGCAGAGCCTATTAATCCATAAAAATCCAGGATCCATAAAATTCATGTGAACTTCATTATAGTTATCTTTCCAGTGATTTAAAAATCTGGTTTCCAGTAAAGATTAGCATTTGGAAAACTAAAAGCAGATTGAGAAGAAGTTTTCTTAAATTGGAAAAAAAAATTTGGCATGGAATGTGTCTTTTATATAAAACAGTTAAATCAGTAAAACAGTTTTTCTAAAATATTAATTTTTTTGAAGGAATAAATCACCTGGTTGTGGTGGGAGCTATTTAAAGTATAATATAGAAAAATGTTGAAGTTAGATGTCATGCACTTCAAAGCAGCAAAATTTTGGAAAAGGGACTTTCCCATGTGAGTTTGTGGGATGCTCTATTGTAAGCTTGGTTTCCATCTTCTTTGATGTCAGAAGTCATATTACTGTTGAAACAAAGTATTTTGCATATTTGAAAATTGATATTATGCAAGTGAGCAAAGTAAACTAAAAATAAGGTCCTTTGCTTACCCATTTTTTACCTATTACATTGTCTCAACTTGCATGAAACTGAAGATGTAGTAAAATATTTTATATTGAAATACTACGAAAGAATTTTACTTACATAATGGTCTTGTTGATATAGAAATTGTCTTTTCATTTTGCAAAATTTCTACTCAATGTCCCTGATTTATTGCTGAATGTATGTGGGTATTTATTAGAATAGTTATTTCTGAACAATGTATTCAGAATACCTCATTCTCAGCAATAAGTTCAAGAAAGTTTTTATATTCTTCATAAGAAATGTTGTAAGCTCTTCAAGGGAAACATGTAATTTGATGTGTTAATATTTTTTCCTCACTCTGCTGCTATTCACTTGGTTTTTTCCCTAGATTCTTGGAAGAGTTTATACTTTCACCCTAGGAACAGTTTGGTTTTAACCTAATTTATGTAAAATGTCATGGACCTCTCACATTTAAATATGTCTTTTTTTTTTTTTTTTCCTTTCATTCTTTAGGTAGCTCTGGTGCAGTGGACAGAGAGTGTGGGTCTCACTCTGGTTAACAGGGATCTGACATCAATGCAGCTGAAGACCCCTGGTGGGCACATCCTGACATATTACATCCTGCAGATCTTCCCCTTCACTTCTGAGAGCAAGCGAATGGGCATCATAGTTAGGGTAATTGGGGGCATTTTCTGGGTGTTTGGTTTGTTTTTTTTTTTAATTCTGGCAGATCAGACTAATTCATTCCTTCTGCAACAGACAATTGCACAGAAATCCATTGATTACATTTGCCTGTGTGTGGATTCCCTGAATATGCAATGAATGTTGTATCATTAAAATGTGTAACAAGCACATACACTAAGTTATTAGTAAATTTTTAATTACCAGGTATTTCAGAGATATAGAGCTTTCTGCTTTGGGCTGGTATTTGCCATCCAAGAAACAAAATACAAGGTAGAGGGGACGTAACAGTGATATTTTAAAATTTAGTTTAGGGGTGCTGAGATTCTCTTATGCTTGTTGACTTCAGTTAGAACTGGTGCTCTTACATGGAAATAGCAGACATGTATCTCAGAGGAATCAGAGATAACACTGGAAATAGTAACATCAAGTAATAAAACCTACCCACTTCTTGGCAAGGTACTTTGTCTTTTATAAATGGGAACCTATTTAGTACTTCAGAAGGCAATTAAGTTATTGGTAGGTAATTGTTCTGACTTTATAAACAGATATTCCTCCCCCCCCTGACCCCTTCCCATTTCTTTTGTAAAATTTTAGGATGAATCTTCAGGAGAAATTACATTTTACATGAAGGGTGCAGATGTTGCCATGTCCACTATTGTACAGTACAATGATTGGTTAGAAGAAGAGGTAAGAAAGAAAATCAACATTTACAAAAATTAAAATTGTATAAAAATTTAAAATCTCAAATGTATCAGGTATTAGAATATGTTTAAAGGACAGTGTGGACAATGCAGTTATGGATTTTGAACTTCAGTTATGCATCTCCTGAATGGGTTTTAAGGGATTAAAACTATTTCCAATTCCTGAGTAACATAAAAGCAAAGCTGGTAGTAGTAGCAGGACACGTTCCTACTTAAAACAAGGAAAGTTGTTTTTTATTGACTGACCTTTCACATAAAACCTAATTACTACTGAGAAGTATTCTGCTATAAATCTTTTTATCTTTTGTTTGATCAAAATCTGCAGTGAGGTATGATTATGAATTACAGACTTTGACAAGCATTGTGTCCAAACTATTTTTTTACTGCATTTATTAAACTTCAAATAAAATAGTTAGTGACTGAATTTCAAACCTGATTAATATTTTTCAGTATGTGCTCTAGTAGATACCAGCAATCATCTTATTTTGACCCTACATACAGCCAATATGTTAATACAATGATTACACCATGTATGTTCATAATGGTATTGGCAATATGAATCAATATCTGCTGCAGGGCAGTTTGATTTATTCAGGGACATGAATAAATTAAACTCCCTCAAGACCTAGCAAAATGTCATAAAAATTACTTTTGGCGATAATGATGCACAATTAATTGTAAAATACTTGTTTAATTTATTTAGCTTTATGAGGTCAAATCAATAAGTGTTTGCACTGGAGAGCCTTGTTTTTCATTAAGACATGCTATTCCATGGCTATTTTAAATGTGTAGATGCTTTTCTGATAAGGGATACGTTCAGTGAAAAAAGAAATGTAACTCTGTTATGTGCCTCAGAAGTAGTTTTAATTTATTTTAAAGCTTCAACCTAAAAGAAATTTTCTTTAAGCTAGGAAAGGAGATCTAATTGACTTACTGATAGCAAACCACTTCATTTGGGAGACCTGAAGTATAATTGCTTTTCATCCTGTTTGTGGCTTCTCCAGCGTATTTTAAGAGTCTAAAGAAACACCAAAGCTACAGATACACCGTGTCAGCATACAGTGTAAAGCATGACCACAGGATTGAATATTTGCATGACTGTTCTGTGCTTTGGTTCATTTAGTGTGGTAATATGGCCCGAGAAGGACTGCGCACACTAGTGGTTGCCAAAAAATCCCTTACTGAAGAACAGTACCAAGATTTTGAGGTATGAAAGGACAGACTGATCTTGCATTTTATCATGTTTAATTACTTCAAGGAGAACATTGCTCTGTTTTATTTTTTTTTAAGGTTGCAAAAAAAGATGATTCATATTTAAAAAATAGATAATTGAGGTATTGTCCACAATCTGTTAAAGGTTTTGTCATTCATTAATTATGGTTCTGCAGTCATATGCAGGATCCTGTTTGCTTTATTATTGGATTGGACAGAGTTTTCCCAGAAGCTAATGTAATGTTTTTTTTGTAGCTTCAGCATGACCTAAAAAAACTACTTGTTCTCAAAGATAAGGCCTTTCCTCCTTAGAAGCCTAGTTCTTAATAGTTCTTCAGAAGGCATTCTCTTTAGGTGCCAGAAGAGCCCTGTATAACATTGGGTATAAAGTAAAATTGCTCCTTTAGTCTTGTTCTTCATTAAAGATATATAAAGACAAACATTTAGCCTAATGGATCCATGCTATCACTGAGGGGTAGACTGAATGTATACTTTATGAGTCGTAGCAAACTCTAAGTGGTTTTGTGTTTGTGCAAACAGAGTCGATATAACCAAGCAAAGCTAAGCATACATGATAGAAACCTGAAGGTTGCTGCTGTTGTAGAGAGTTTGGAGCGAGAAATGGAATTACTGTGTCTCACTGGAGTAGAAGATCAGCTGCAAGCAGATGTTAGACCAACTCTAGAGATGCTAAGGAATGCTGGAATAAAGGTACTTAACACATATTGCTGACATAACAGGTTACCATTTATTAACTTTTTAAATCAAGACATAACTTAAATTTGTCTGTATTTAGGTTCTTTCAAAGTAAGTAATATGTCAAGTCCCAAGCACATTCTGGGCATGAACTAGCAGAGACAAACAAGACACTGTGTGCAAAGTTCCCTTGCCTACAATAGCTTTCATCAATCTCAAACTTACTTCTGTAGGAAAAAGACCCAAGGATAGATGTATGTGTGTCTCAGTCATTTATCCCCTGGCTGTCTACAGTAAACTGTCCTTGCTGGCACTGAATGAGTTTGGCACAAGATTTGTGTGACAACAGTGTTTTCAGGTTTGGTGCTCGTAAGAAGTTTCAGCAAAGATCAAAATGTGAATTATTTGAACTAGAATTCAGAACTGCCCTTGGAGTTTGTTCAGTTCATGGTAAAGGGATGGCATGAAAAGCCATGCAGAAGAGCTGGTTTGCTAGACACCTATCAATTGCACATATCCAAGTAATGCGTTCATTTGAGGGAGGGTTTCAAGTAAATATATGAGCAATATCTGCGGGGAGGGGGCAAGATCATAAACATTTTGCTTTAAGCAGTGTCAAGCTCTACTCCAAATAGTTGTAATGACTTTGCATTGGTTATACTGAGTCAGACACAGTGGGATATTTTGCATATGCTTCTTGCACTGGTCTTCAGCCCCTCCATTATCTGCTGGAAGGGCAGCTCAGGAGGGCAGAGCAAACCAGGAGAATTTTGGGATGTGACAATAATTTCCTTACACTGGTGACTGAGTCATCTTACTAACTAGTCATTGTACTAACAAACCTTGGTGTTAAGGGGCTGAGAGAGCTGTCACACATTGGGAACATAACTTTTTCCCTTAATCTTTACTGCCTTCTCGGTTCTGCATGGTCAGTGGGCAGGATCTCTTTGGAGTGTTGGGACTGTAGCTCATGCTCCAAGATTTGCTGTCTCATGGCTTGGCTGCTGTTTCCTGAGATTATCACCAGGGTCACAGACTGTTGTGTTGCATCATTTTGCTGACAAATGTCATATGTATGCTCACTTTTCTGATCAAGGTAGTATCAGAGCCATAGGGAAAGGATTTTATGCTTCCCCTATGAGCTTTACTTTGTTTTCATATACATTGAGACATTGGCCCTTGTGAGAATGGAAGGAGAATGGAGCTGCAAAAAGTAAAGACAGTTCTTTACTGCTTTGCATACTATTGTAGTAAAAATCTGTTAGTTAATTTTACTTTAAAATGCACAAGTCAGTATATTTTCTTGGATAACCTAATCCAAAAAGGTGACAGAGAAGAGTTGGAGAGAGATGTCATTTAGATTTGGGAAAGAGACATGCTAATGTCCAAAGAAGTAAACTCTTATGGTTTTTTGCAGATATGGATGTTAACAGGAGATAAACTGGAGACAGCAACTTGCATTGCAAAAAGTTCTCACTTAGTGTCTAGAAATCAAGATATTCATATTTTCAGACCTGTAAGTATAGTTCAAACTTTTTTTGTTGGTTCATCAAAGGATGGCTAATAGCAGTGTTGCTGTATTCAGTTAGTAGTTGGTTGGCTGGTGAAAGTTGTTGGGTTATTGTACTGAGTGTCATTGTAATGGTCAAGAGGGTAG
Source organism: Serinus canaria (assembly GCF_022539315.1). NCBI lineage: Eukaryota > Metazoa > Chordata > Aves > Passeriformes > Fringillidae > Serinus > Serinus canaria. The sequence goes on along the minus strand of NC_066315.1, from coordinate 58,603,907 downwards.
TACGTACTTAGGTTGTTATTCAAGGCAGTAAAATTACAAAGCAATTAAGGGTGTTGTTTTCTAGAGTTGTTGATGTGCTGTAGAAATGTTTGTAGCTGTGAGTGGGTGACTCAGGCTTAAAATACATTTTACACCCTTCATAAGAGACATTGCAAGATACCTCTAAAGAGTGATGGAGGGGTCTGTGTGAGGTGAGGTGCTGAGCCACTAAGAAACTGTCCATGCATTTAGGCTGTCTGAGTATCATTCTTGCTTGTTTTAGCATTTTCATTGATAGATCTCTTTAGACTCAAGCAGAATTAATCCTGAATGAAACTGCAAACATCCCCTGTGTAAACAGAGATCAAATTGGTATGAGAAATTTTTTTCATGTCATTATATATATGTGCATTTTACCAACTGACTGTTAAGGTAATTGTTAGAAAAGTAAACTGAATCTTCTTCTATATTTTATATGCATACTATTCACTTGACTGAAGCCAAACAAAAATAGATTTTCCAGACATTGATTGATGCTGTGTGATCAGACATAATGCGTCTGTTTGTTCTAAATGAACCACTTGCACCTACAGAAATAATTATATGAATATAATTTACATGTAAATGTATTTTCTTCTGGAGCATCAGAATGGCAAATTAGGCCCTGCAGACTACTATTTGCAATTAAATTATTAATGCTTCTGATAAAACTTCAGATCAATTTTTGTTGACCTTTCCACATTGTAGCACCACAAATTAAGTCTTCCTGAACAAAATGTATTTAGTTGAGTCAGATTTTTATTTTCATTACCTTGACTGGTAATAAGAGATCAGCATAAAACTGTGTTAACTTTGAATACTCAGTTTTAAATTAGTTAGAAAATGCATTTATACAGAATTACTTCTGTGACTATACTTGTTGCAAAGAAAAAACTGCTGAATTAATGTAAGAAAATATCAAGCACTATAACACTTCTACTGTAGTTATAAATTAGAAAGATAAATCCTTTTGCTACTCTCTTTCCAAAAAGCTGTGTTTTGTTTTTAACAAAACTGTTTATTTTCAGAAGTCTCAGCTTCTGTAGTTTGTAATTCTAGAGGTATTTACAAATTAAAAAAAAAAAAAGTCTTCTGTTAGGTTGAAATGTAGAACAGAGAGGAAAATCACTGCTCATCAGTGTGCACAAGTGCTGACATCTCTTCATCTCTGCAGTGCGGAAAGAATGCACTAGGCCAACACAGTCTGGTGCTCCTAACAGCTGTCAGACAAGGAGGTTTCTCTTTTCATGCTTAATTGTGGAAAAGAAGGAAAAAATTCTGATTTGGGGCATGTGTATGAGTTTTTCTCTTTGCAGAGGCTTTTTAAGGTAACTTTAATTTAATGGGTAGCAGAGCCCATCTGGAGGGAGAAAGGTTCTTTGAACTGCATCAGGCTGGGCAGTAGTGGGTCAAGGACAAAACTTCACATTCAATGTAATTAAGATTCATATATCTTAAAAGTTATTTAATCAATGTGATCTGTTGACACAGACAAAATTAAAAGTGTAATCAGAGCTTGTGTTTCATTCTGTGCTTGGAACTTTGTCAAGCATGATAGCTCTAAAATACATTGATATTTATTGGGGAAAAAAAAAACAAATTAAAAACAAAACAAATTTTTAAAAAACACCAAAAACACAAAACAAACAAAAGAAAAACCCCACCACCACACCCAAACCTGCCAGTCTCCTCAAAATCTGGTTATAATTTCAATTTTTGTTATTCTGTTTATAGTTCAAAACCTTCTAAAATGCATTTAGTAACATCTGACTGGTTTTTTGCACTTCACAGCTGGGCTTTTCTGAAACAATTATGTAAATTTTAAGATCTATTATGTAATTCTTTCATATTATGCCACTTGATCTTGTCTTCAGAGTCATGCAAGATCCAAAAGGATTAGAACTAATGAGCATCTTTATGTCCCTTTGAAATCTGTGCCTGGTTACTGAAACTGAAGGAGCAATTAATAGGAACAATTTCTGTTATTCTAAGAGCATATTTTGCTGGTTAATAAACAAAACGATTGAGGTTTGCATGGGAAATTTTTCTATTTTTCTCTAGACCTACCAGGATGAAAATACTCAGGCCAGCTCAAAAGTCAGATATTTTAAAGTCATTAATTCATTAAATGTCATTAATGTCATTAAATAATATATTAGCCCTTGTGAACTTTGGTGAGGAACCACTCAAGCCAACTACTTAGATTTTACTTGTTTGAGGATTACTCTTTCACTTCATAAGGTTTGAGGCTTATAGTAAAATTCCATGGGTATTAGACTAGCAATGGGATAAAATCCTTGAACCAAGGCTTCTGGGTATGAGTTCTCAAAACTTGATTTGTTTAGGCAGGGGTTTTTTAAGACTATAACAAAATCTTTTAACTGAGTGGTTTTTATTGAAGGTTGTCACTCGAGGAGAGGCTCACTTAGAACTAAATGCTTTTAGGAGGAAGCATGACTGTGCCTTGGTGATATCTGGGGACTCACTTGAGGTAAAAACTTGATTCCTGTCAAATTATTTATATGCTTATGGTCAGAAAGTAATGTATCAACATCTTCATGCTCTTTTTTCAAGTATTTCCCCATAGTTTTAGTATCCCCTTAGAGATACTTTTGCTTATCACTGAGTGCAAATTAGATGATATATGTTGTAAATGTTTCTGGGTTTCTAGTCTTCTGTACAGTAATAGAAATGGAATTTGTATACAGCATGCTTTAGTACTGTCTAGTCTCTTAACCTCAAAGCATGTTGCTGCTCAAAGTGACATTCTCTTTGATTTAAAAAATACTAAAGCCACAGTCATGAGAATCTTTCTTTTTTTCCCTTCCAGTTGGATGTTGTACATGGAAAACCTCATAAAAAAATCTTTATACTGTGGTTTTTGTGTTGGGCTACATGTAGTAATATTTAATTGTAAAGAAATATTTTTTTCCCCCTCAGGTTTGTCTGAAGTATTATGAGCATGAATTTGTAGAGCTGGCTTGTCAGTGTCCTGCTGTGGTGTGCTGCCGATGCTCTCCCACCCAGAAAGCCCACATTGTGAAACTGTTACAGCACCACACCGGGAAACGCACGTGTGCAATAGGTAACTCTGGGCACAATCCTCCTAGGGAAATCTGTAATAAATGTAAGCAGCAGGTGGCACCACAGAGAAATAGCTGAAACCAAAACAGAGAGACTTCTTTACCAGCAGCCAGGTATTGCGTAGTTGTGGCACAAAATGCCATTCCATGAGAAAGGTGTGGTTATCTTCTCTATTCTGCAGGAAAGTCTTGATTACTGAAGTAATTAATCCTAAGTCATAGATTAACTGTAAGAATTTAAAGGCATGTAAGAGGTTTCTTAAATACATTAAGGCCAGGAGAATAAAACCTCTGAAGAACTGAATATTGCAGTGACATTTTCCAGGTGATGGAGGAAATGATGTCAGCATGATCCAAGCAGCAGACTGCGGAATTGGAATTGAAGGCAAGGTAATGTTAACAGTTTCATTGTGAAATATGTGTCACATAGAAGCCCAGTAGAATGTGATTAGAAGCTTTATTCTTAAACAGTGAATTGATCATTTGTAATTAAAGTATTCTGCAAGATTATAAGAATGCTTAGTCTTTAGTATTTTTGCTTGTATGTCTTCTGCTTTATCTTTTTAAAAGCAGAAAAAATTATAGTTGTTTCTGTGTAGCATTTACCTGCAAGAAGCAGGAGATGCAATTAAACTTATGTGTTGCAGCCCACTGCATCTTAGAATATGCACAAAAATTGTTGTGTCTCATTGCAGGGTTGATTTTCAAAGAAGAAACAAACTTGTCTTTTAAATTAATTATAGCTTAGAATTTTGAAACTTGATACACATCTTTTACACTGGGCTTCATATTTGAAATATTTTTCTTTTTTTCTAGGAGGGAAAACAAGCTTCTCTAGCAGCTGACTTTTCTATCACACAGTTTAAACACATAGGTAGGCTGCTGATGGTACATGGTCGAAACAGTTACAAAAGATCAGCAGCACTTGGTCAATTTGTCATGCACCGAGGCCTTATTATTTCAACTATGCAGGTATTTAAAACTTTGTTTTCTGAATAGTTAAAATCCCTATGTCTGTCTTTGAAATGTCACGAAATCTTAACTAACCAGTATTGTTATTTTTTCTATATTGTATTGTTTTGTATGTAGAATTATATTACATAATTAATTATCTGCTTTTTCTAGGCTGTATTTTCATCAGTCTTCTACTTTGCATCTGTTCCCTTGTACCAAGGATTCCTAATGGTAGGGTAAGTCAAAGCAACAGTTACAATTTCTGGTAATAAATACAGCAAACTAACTAGTTAAATAACACCATGTGCCTGGCATGAGTGTACCAAGAAAAGTCACACTAGGTTGGATATGCACTATATGATGGGGGAAGTCTCATTATCAGTTCTCTGGAGAGAGGGATCTGCATAGCCTTAGAAGAAGATACCATAGAACCTGTGCACATACGGGGTGAAAACAATACAGAAAATCTCCCAGACCAGACCAGCTTCAGCTGTCACACAGATTAATGTACAAATCTCAGTGGGACTCACAAGGTTTTGTGTTAAAAATGGAGCTGAAGCTACTATGAAGTTTCCTCTGAGAGTGTGCACTGTCCAAGTTTGCCACATAGATTTCCATTCATATGAATATGGGCAGCATTAGGAGCACATTGGTCATGTTGCAGCAGCTGGTTTACTAATATGTTTCCCCAAGTTATACAGCTGAGAGCTGTGCATGTGTTTGTGTTTGTCCCTGTTCTCTGTCCCTATGACCTAAGAGATTCTTTTTATTCTCCTAGTAAATATTAACAACTTAAATCAAGAGTAACTTAAATCGTAGTCACACTATGGTCTGATTACACCAGACTTTGCAGAGGCAAGCAGCAGACCTCTCTAAAAGGTTTGCAGAAGTTGTGCTAAGTTCCAGGGAAGCACATGTGAAAGGTGTATCTGGCATGTGTATGATAAAATCCAAAGCCACTTGCAGAGCTGTTAAGACTCTTATTCATCCACCTACTTTCTCCATGTTGTCCAGAATATAGTGCTCTTTTTTAAATTCAGTTTTCATGCATCCATCTATAGATGAACTTAAATGTCAGGTCTTTGGAATTCCTCACTTGTCCAAAGTGCAAGTGCACAGGGAGTATGGTAACAGGTGATAAGCTTGGGTGACAGAATAAAGAAATGTGTTTTTTGGTTTTGACTGTATAAGGCCTCTGTCACTTCTCACAACTGACAGCTCTTAGAACCACAAGAGCAGGTTGCATGTGAAAACTTTGGTAAAGTTTACACAGTTGGTAAACTGCCTAAGTTCTGGGAAAAAGAATCAGTTCCATTTCACCTACATAAAAAGAATAATTGAACTCAGTAGATCAGTTTAAAATTATGTCATACAAAAGTGCTAGTGTGTGTTCTTCCTTTCTCCTAGGTATGCAACCATATATACTATGTTTCCAGTCTTCTCTCTAGTATTGGATCAAGATGTGAAGCCAGAAATGGCATTGCTATATCCAGAACTTTATAAGGATCTCACAAAGGTATGAATGTCCTCTGTGCCCAGCTACAAATGCTAAAATCTCCAGTGTGCAAAACTGGCAATTGTTGAAATCATTTTCTTAAGGTATTCCAAGCAAGACAGATTGCACAATGATTCCAACTTCTGTACTATTAAAATAATCCACAGTACCAATCATTTTTATTAATACATTTCTCCAGTCACCAGTGGCTGTACCGAAATAATTCTAACCTGAAGGTATGTTGATAAAGCAACCTTGACTTTGGCCCCAGAATCTCTGATGTGGAGTTACTTATGTTTACATTTTCACATCTTATTTTTCCATTTTAATTGGTAGAAGAATTTATAGATTTTTTTTTTCCTAACATGCAGAAATTATTGCTGACATCTCCAAATACTTTCTTTTAAATAACAGATATTTATAACTGATATATCTGAACTCAATCATCGATTTCTTTGTGTTTGCACATACTTGAAAACAACCAAAGTTTGTAATTTTGTTACCCACAAGAGTGAAATAATTCTCAAGATTCTGTTTTAATAAGCTATTTGAAAAGCACTTCTTCTTCATTCTTAGCTGTCAGCTAGCAAAGTTATGATCCAAGGCAGAAGCAGACAGTCTTTTTAGGGATAGTAAATTCTTCAAAGATGTTTCTAAAAAAGTTCAGAAGCAGACTCCAGTTAAAGACTCTAGTCCAAAATTTTCTGAGTCTTTGTCTTTTTAATTGCACTAAATTAGCTATTACCTATGTTAATCTGGGATAATGGTTTTTCCTCTGCTGGAGATCTTGGTTCTTTCTCTGCTTGAGAATCTTTGAAGTTTTTGAGATTTCAGTCCTTTATCGAACTGCAAAAAGCATGGCCTTCACCTCCTAAACAGAGTCGTTAGCTTGCCTGTGGAAAGCTGCTCACAGAACTTGGAACTTGCTGCAGTAATGAAGAAGTGCTGATTCTTACCTGTTCTAGATTGATCTTTTTTTTTTGAGGCAAAATGGCTGCTTTGTTTGCCACTTTATCCCTTAAAATGTGTATCTTTTCATCTCTTCAGTTCTAACATATTTCATCAGTACCCTCACAGAATGCAAGAGTCATATCACATGTACAGCATTTATACTTTGATTTTTGCATATGTTTCAGTCTGATCATTCACAATCAAAATATTTAAAATTTATTTGGTAATAGTTACTTGCTGAAAATTGGCAGTAGTCACAAATTTATTCTGTGAAAGCAAATGGGCAGATTGAAGTTACTAGTAATTACCTGAAGATTTGCTTAAAGTTTTGGTCACTAGGTACAATGCTCTAGTTGTTTTGATGACTACATTTTAGAAATAAAAAATAAATTAATTTTTCTGTAGTTATCATTCTGAAAACCAGACAGAGCATTGCAAGCTAAAATATTTCTTCTGTTTAGGGCCATAACTTCTTACTCCCAAATTTAGACTTCATGCGATTTCTATACAAGCTTGAAATGAAGAATCATAAAAACAAGTAGAAGCTTTGTAGCCTTTATCACTTCAAATACTGCTTATTTTACTTGTAAAATGTTTCTCTAGCAATGAACTATTTAAAATATATGAGCTGAATAGATTTTTTTTTTTAAGTTGTGTTTAACTGTTCTTTCACATGTTTCCCTTAGGGAAGATCTTTGTCATTTAAGACCTTCCTCATCTGGGTTTTAATCAGTATTTACCAAGGTAGGAGAGAGTCCTAATTTTGCTGAACTGAGAAATTTTTGTCTGCTATTAGCAATATTGTTTTTCAGCTGCAGGTTGAATTCCCAAAGCTTAGCATTTCATCAGTAGTTATATATATTGCTTTCTGTTTATCTCGTAAATCGATATTCCTGTAGTGTGCCAGGCCTATTCAAAACACAGCATGATTGGTATTTTTATTGGTGCATGTCGCCTAAAAGAGGACATGTTTTTAATTAAATGCTAATCCAGAAAAATTTTAATGAGTGCTTATCACATTGCATGTATTTACACAGTAGTTTTCTTTCATTGAATGACAGAAGTACTGTTGAAGAAATCTGAATTATGTAATCAGTTGAAAGTAATTACACTTTCAACAATATCTCATTTATTTGCAGCACTTGACAAAATGAGGTTAATTAACAGTTCATCAGATATATTGCACTAAAAGGTGTTTAATTTGCTAATAGTTTTATTTCTGTATGGCTTTACTTTGGTTGGCTTATTTCACACGAACAAAGTACAGTAAATATCCTTCTTTTAGAAAGATCAATGTTATAAAAATTGCTGGACAAATTTTCATAATGCAGGGTGTGTTGCCAACCTTGTGTGCCTCTCCACCCCTCCCAGGTGGTATTCTGATGTATGGAGCCCTGCTGCTTTTTGAATCCGAGTTTGTTCACGTCGTTGCCATTTCCTTCACTGCCCTGATCTTGACTGAGCTCTTGATGGTTGCACTGACCATACGAACGTGGCACTGGTTAATGGTGGTGGCTGAATTCCTCAGTCTTGGCTGCTATGTGGCCTCTCTTGCATTTCTAAATGAATACTTTGGTGAGTAAAAGTACTTTAGCAAAGAACTGTTTTGTATCTTTAATAATGTTTTTCTCTTCCCTTTTTTTCAATGAAGAATAGGTGATGTTTTGAAATGCAGCTTTCTTTATAAGAAATATAACTGAGTCTGAATTAGGCCTAATTAGTGGTGGGTTAAAATATTCTTTTACCCTTTTCTTCTAGAATTCAACAATCTTTATCCTGTTAGAATGGTTTATCTAGATTATAAACTTTAGTCAAAACACTCCTGCCTTTTGCATCCTTGGTCTGATATTGACAGTCCAAATAGCATACCTTAAATTGGCTTTGAGATTTGCACAATTGAAAATAGACACTGTTTGTTAAAAACCAGGATCTTTCCCTGAATTGGTGCATTATTTTGCACACCAGGCCAAGTAGGCCTCATTAGATCTAACTCACAAGGCTAAAATTGCTGAAGTATTGTTAGGAAGGGATGCAGCAGCCTAGAAGGAAAGATACTTTATATAGGAGCCATTGCTTCAAAATTAAAGTAAGCTTGTATTGAGCTTGCTTTGCTTTAAGTTTTGGTATGCCATACTGTGCCTTAAGGTACTGATTGTTTACAGTTCTCTAGATGAAAGAACACATTTCAACTGCAAATCTTAGCAGTCAAGAATCTGAGCATCAAAATAATACCTATTTCTTCTTGGATCAACTTATCTTTTAGTAAAAATAAAGTGCCTAGGTGGGATTTTACAAACATAGATTACGGAAATATACATAATAGCTTTTATTATACCTCACAAGGAGCAGAATCCAGATTCTTCTCTGCCTTTTAGGATCTGATGAGTACAGAGCTGCCCTTCTCCACCTGTCATTTCACACAGCAGAATTAAGTGTTACATGGCAGTTTCTAGAAGTCTTACAATTCTGCCTTCACTCTGTCAGTTCCCAGGTGTTCAGTGCTAGGGTAGTGTGTGTGCATTATATAATTATTTAGATAATTATTTATTTAATCAGTAAATGCTTCACTGCCTGTCCCAGGTGTTCTGGTACTTCCAAGATCTCTCAGGAGTTAAATTTTAGTGAAGAAACAACCCTGCTGGGCTTGGTACCTATAGTGTACATTATTTCAGGTTTGCCAGAGCACCCTTTTTTTTTCTCTGACACTGATGCACAGGCATATTAATAGAGATTATTGGGTTGATTTTTCAGTCTCTACAGTCAAATTAAAGGAACAAACAAGAAGAGATATAGGTACTTGCACTTGAGTCCAGACTTCCAGGAGCTTCATAAAGCAGAACTTGCAGCTTCACCTTTGAAAGTCTGTAGTACTGGTGACAGCCAGTCCTTCCATCCTTTCTCGTGTTGTTCTGTGAAAAACACTTTTAGATTATGTTCATAAAGGTGTAGAAACCACAGGAACTTTTTTTCTTGCAAACTTTTCTGTAAAGGGGAGCATTTTCCTCTCTGTGCTTGTGGATTTGCTGGGCAAGCCCAAGCGAGTCCATAAACAGTTGTGTGGCTTCTTGCAACCCAGGGACTTAACTTCACTGGTTTTTGTATTTGAGAGTACTGAAAAAGGCTGCAGTTTCATGAGATTTTGTAAAGATGTATTTTACTGTGTGTTGTTCACCACTTAATCTGAGAAAATGCCTTTCTTTTAGTCTCATTTCTGCTTAATGCTTTAGTCCTATTTAATCTGTCCCATTATAACTGGGGGGAGGGAGCTTTTTTGTGTATATGATGCAGCATAAACCTAAGTGATGGTTTGCAGTTCAAGATATAGAACTTCCATGGATCAGAAAAAATGGTCCACCAATAGTGCTTGACTTCACTTGCAAAACTTATGTCAGTGATATTGCTTGTAAGGATCATCTTCTTCCAGGGAAATTATATGATGACATGGCACTCAAATTAGAAAGGCAAAAATACCAAAGGCAAATCAGATACTGTTCTAGAGCTCTGACTCATGAAAGCAAACCAGTTTTTATATTTCAGAGTTAATTGCACATGGGTGCCTATGATAGGTTATACAGGCTTTCAGGATGTCTAAGCAGGCTTAGGCTAAAACTGCATAACAAGTTTTTACATTGAAATTTAATATACTAAGTATATTAATGAGCAGAGTTGGAGCAGGAAAGGATTTCTTTATTGCATTTTATGAAGTGAATTTTCATTCATATGAACAAGTTGTTTATACAGTAAATTATACCTTGAAGTCAAATGTAAGAAAAGTGCCAATCTATTTACAACCTTAAAACATAACCAAATATAAAATCTCTATGTTTTCAAAGTGTTTTGATTTAATTTCTGCTTAAAAGAATCTGATTGACATGTGAAAAGCAACACTAATCCAGTCAATGCTACTAACATATTTTTCATCTCCTCTTTGTGTAGCTAACCTGTTGGAGTTTGTTAATGGCTTGGGTTTTTTTTTTGCATAACTTTTGTATTTTCTGTAAATCTATCCTTTCACTTTCCCTCTTTGTGAAACAGGTATAGGCAGAGTGTCTTTTGGAGCTTTCTTAGGTAGGTGAAGTTTAACTTTTCTTGAAGTTTTGGGTTGGATTTTTTTTTTTTTTGATCTTTAAATATTCACTCAGGAGTAGTGAATTTCTTAATATATGCATTTGTAAATAATGGGAAAAAATAAAAGAAAAAATTCTTGGGGTTCCCTGAGTTCTGGGATCTTTTCATGATAATTAAGTATGATCTAATTATCACAAATAGGGTCAAAAAAATTCATTAGCAAGCATAGTGTGTCAGCATTGTTGTTAATTTTTTGTCATAAACAATTATCTTTTCCCTGTGGTGGGTACAATATCACTATGTTTTCCCTGGAAATATTTGGGCTCTAATTTAATCTCTATGATTTTAAGAATAATTCGGCATAGATGTTGTAAGAAAAATAATACCGAATAAAAGATCCAAACTGGTTGGGAACTTACAGCAGGTAAAAATTATTCTTACTGTAGAAAAATTAGCTGAATTAATTTTTTATTATGAGAGAGTCTTGCTTTTAAACTGAGATTCTGTTTCCCCTAAAAGTTACTTCAGCTGCAAAACAGTGTGAGGACCATAAAGGAACTCTGAAGTCCCTGTCTAACAAAAATAATTTGCAAAAGCAAAGGCTGAGGGTAACTTTCTGTTCCTTTATTGCCCTTTTTTAAAAATTGGACGATATCATAAGCAAACAATTAAGGGACTTTTATTGACTTTGCACTGTGGAAGTTCCAGTTTCCATGCTACTGGCTCCCCTTACTTATTTTCCCTTTTTGTTTCTGCAGATGTTGCCTTTATCACAACTGTGACCTTCCTGTGGAAAGTGTCAGCAATCACTGTTGTCAGCTGTCTTCCACTTTACATTCTCAAGTACTTGAAGCGCAAGTTCTCTCCTCCAAGTTACTCCAAGCTTACCTCGTAAAAGTGATTATATTCCTCTGGTTTCTCACTCACTCCAGTCTGCAGATTGCATATTCACTGTGCTTTAGTGTCTATGGATTCACATTGGACTAAAGAAACTTTAAAAAAAAAATCAAAACTCAAAAGGGATAATGTGAATAGAGCACAAAAAGAGGAGGAAACATCTGAGAGATACAATAACACAGAAGTTCACTAACAACTATCAGAGATAAACTAAATTTTCTTTGCGTTGATTTTCTTTTTTTCTTTCAGTTGTTATGATTATAAAATAAAACCAAATTACCTTTGATTTGACAATGCTTCTGAATGGTTTCATTGCTACTGTAAAGGATCTTTTGCTACTGTAAAGGATTTTTTCCAACTATGTTTATCTTCTGCAACTTAAATTGAAACTTTTGTTATTTATTACATAAATTTTCATCTTTAATTATTGTATGACTTCCTAATTCAAGCCCTTTCTTTTAATGTTTATATATGGAAAAGTTTATTCATCCATACTTACTCTAACAAACCTAATACCTGTAAATGCCTGTGTCTGTATTAGCAGCTATTATTCCTCATCAGACATTGATTAATATGCACTATTTGAATTATGTACTGATGTCTGCATAGCACAGTATTATTTTAGGAGCTGTTGTCCTATTCTGTACTCTCCATTTCTGGCACCCGTAAATTACAGATGTGTGATGTTGACAGCAATTCTTTAAATGCACATTACAGCCAGGTTGCACAAAAGCTGTTTAAAAATTAAATTATAAATTCTGTACATAATTCCACAGCACTTATTGATCTGTACAGATATCAAAACATAGCTGCTCAGTAAATATGTTTTAAAGTTCTTATTCATTTTGTATTTGTAAAACTGCAAATAGTGTCAAAGTACATTTCTATATATGAGAAGTCCAGTAAACCTTGTATTAGCTAATATGTCTAAATTGCCTTGTAATCTGTTTACTTAGGTTACTCAGGTAAAAGAAAATAAGAGGAACACATGAACATCATGGTAGGAAAATCTCTCATCTTCCAAGTTGTAAATGTTATGTTTTTATAACTTAGCTTGGGTGCAAACTTGTCAAAAAAAAAAAAATCAAAACATTTTTGCTCATAAGCTGTCAGAGTTGAGTGTCTCGGCTGAGTTATGACACCTTATTGCAGCTGAAGATTTGTTCCAGAAACTCAAATACTCTGATGCAATCTGAAGGGTCCAAATCTTGCACACTGTACTGGCAAGTAGGATATATTAATTTTCTATTGTGATATATCTTTGCTTTCTCACGAAGTACATATAATGAATTTGGCATAGTCTGTTAATCAGAGGAAAGGAACAACATAATTATTCATGCTTTCTTTATTAAATATTTACGTGTGTGTTTTTAAAACCCACTTAATATGGATGTCATTTTTATGTTTTACTGTATGCCTTTACAACATAATTCCTCATTTAGTCTCTTTTCCCTTATGCCATTATTACTTTGGATGAGTAATATTTAAGTGATAATTATAACTACTTCCTGGGAGAGCAGAGGAAATGGCTGCAGAGCTATTTGGATTCCACCCCACTCCATTAATTTCTGTTTTCAAAGTTTTTCTAACTAGCTATTTATCTGCTTTTTTAATTTTCATTCCTCATTATAAAAGCAATAAAGCCTAATTTCTACCAAATATTAGTGGTATATGTATTAAATAAACTACTGAGGTAGAGTTTCCTTTAATTACCCAGCATCACAGACTGGTTTGCCCTGTCCCTCTGTGAACTCGATTCTGTAAATCCCCACAAGATGTCACTGTTCTTGCATATTAGCAGGAGCCTTTCTGCATTTGGTGTGGTTTTGCCAAGATGCTCCTGATTTACGTTTTTAGCTTAGTACTGTGTATTTTTGTCACTGATTTGCTTTAGTTTTTTCTTTTCCCCAGTAACTGGTGATTACTTTCAAACAAATAAGAAAGTCACTGGTGTGCAGTTCTTCTGAAATGTTGGTGGCGTTTTCTTCAGACCTTTTTGTCTTACACATTGTGGGCTCCCAAACATATGCATAAGATTTGGGAGATAAGCACAAGCTCAGACTTGGTTGTCTTTCATCTATACATCACATCTGTGAAATTAGGCAGAAAATGGAAAAAGAAACAAAACAGAAGTAGAACTAACAGCATGAAAGTGATAGTGTTACTGCAGCACATCTGTATGAGACACAATTGTACCCATGGGTAAAGAACTGCTCAGGTAGAACTTAAGTGTAGGTATATTAATTCCCAGCATTAAAACCCTTCAGGTTAGTGTGGTAGCAAATGTATGGTTCTGTACACAGCTATCAGCCTTTCAAAGTGGAGTCAGTTCTCTAAAGTGCCTGCTTCCTTTGTATTTCCAATAGGCAGCAAAGGTCCCATTTCAGCTCACACTTTGTTTTAAGGATTGTAGAAGCCTGACTCAAGTCACTTACTTTGCTTTTGAGGTTCAGCTTGCATAATTAGGCCTTGGCTCTGCAAGTTACACCCAGAAGGACATTCGATTTTCTTGGTATTAAATAAATGTTTCCTTTTGTGAGCTCCTATGTCAGATATGTATTTCTGAAATGGTAATCATGTCTCTCTGAAAACACATTTGGAAAACAATTTCAGAACTGGGACAGAATGGAGGAAGGAGCAAGGTATGAGCAAGAAATACATCTTCACCAAACTTACGTAACAATATATGGACCATGTTTAATAAGCACATGATTTCCAATAGCACCTTGATTTCCAGTGTAGTTTGATGGAAGAAGAGAGGGAAAGGAGAGATCCTGCAAAAAATGAGAGAACTGGTAATTATATTGGGTTTTTCTGATGCTATTCCAAAATTCTGTGTTCATATAACTTCTGGAATACATTTTACTACATAAGATATTAGTTTGCAAATGGAAGATAAATTAATTGTACAATTGTACAATACAATTGTTAATTGTATACTTAACATTAAATCTGTGGCACTCATCCATGAGTGTGAGTGTTTACACCAATGTTTTTATGTTCAAACTGAGCTTGCTGACTCATGCAATCAGAATTCAGCTGTATAGTATCTCCTGTTTTCTTCCTAAACCTTTAAAGTGGTTGTCAAAAAATGTGCCGTGGCTTTTATATATATGCTGGACATGTTTGTTATCTTGATGAGCAGCTTGCACTCAAGCAACCCTGTATTACAAGTGTCCTACCCTGCATCTGCAAGAGTGTGAGCTGAAACTTTTCTTCAGTCTCCATTTAAAGCGTGTCTGAGAGAGGGAGCTTTGCAGTTGAGAACCTTTTTGGGTTGGACAGCATTTCTGTAGGCAATTAAGCAAGAATTTTGACAGCCAGTTATGCAGTTAAACAGCTGTGCTGTTGGTCATGAGGCTCAGACAGACAAAGCTTCTGTAGGTGAAGAGGAGGTGATTTCCCCACATATTGCTCTTGCAGGGTTCATGGAGGGTTCCTTCATCACTGGAGGCTGGGGCTGTTTGAGCCTGATCCACCTGGCCTTGGATATTGACCTCATCACTGGTCTGGCTCACTGTACAGACAGCAGTGTGGACTTCCTCAGGGGCTTTGGAGATGGGCTGTTAGCAGAGATACCCTGTTGTGACCCCTCTGCCTGCTTCTGCAGAGCTGCATATTCCTGAGTTTTATACTGGCAAAATAATATGAAAGAGGCTTGCATCTGTTTCTCACTTGCATCCCTTCACATGCTCTGAGCTATTAATGTGGCTCCAACAACTCCTGCAGGGTAAAGGAATTAATTGCAGATTATGTGGGCTCTGGATGGACAGCTCTCCTTAACAAAATGACAGCCACAGAAGGAGATTAAGCTGTCCTGCTCTTGCCACTGATGCAGAAACTTTCTGTAGGACCTGCTTACACTGACATCCATTTCAATTTTACCTTCCGTGGAGTTTCTCCTTATTTTTTCTGGCCAGATAGGAAAAAAAATTGGGTCAGCAGTCTCTTATAATACCTAATTGAATAACCTTTCTGTATCTAGGCTGTTATTATTATAACTCAATTGAAACTTGAAGGCAATCAAAAA
This sequence comes from Serinus canaria, assembly GCF_022539315.1. NCBI lineage: Eukaryota > Metazoa > Chordata > Aves > Passeriformes > Fringillidae > Serinus > Serinus canaria. The sequence goes on along the minus strand of NC_066315.1, from coordinate 58,588,411 downwards.
AGCCCCTCGATATGTTAGCCCCCTGTAGGGAGGAAAATCAGTACAAGTGAACAAAGATAACACAGATCCAACATTATATGTAAATAAACAGGAGGCACAATGTCTTTAACACTGTGTTAAAAAGCGTAGGAATTTCTTTTGTAAACAAATCACACTTAAAGCGAGTTACTTCCCAACAAGTATTAACTACCCAACAGATGCCCTCAGCAGGGTTCACAGCTGTTATTGCAACTGGGAACTTGCTCAGCCAATTGCCAACAAAATCCCCCTCAAATAGGCAATTGCACTGAAAGACCTATTCACTACTTCATCGACCAAAACCGTAGTTTTGATCAAAATATTTTACCACAGAGGTGGTGAAAACTGGGTGCCATGAACAGAATAATGAGAGCGCACTCTGCAGTGGAGTTGAAAAATTCTGCTTTTATTCTTCCATCCCTGACCAGGTTTTAACAGAGCTGCAGCTGAGGTTTCTCCTGACCGTAGCCTCCTCCTCTCCTCTAGCATGCTTTCAAAGTGAGATGGTAATCAGCAATATTAAACTTCTAAATTGCTCAAAAAAAGCAGGCTTGAGTAATTTTGGCTTTGGAATTTAGCCTTTATGCATTACTGAGCTATGAAAAGATCATCTGCTCTAAGGAGGTACTGTGTACTATAGCTGTGATGCATGATAAGTATTTATGTGCCTGGCTTTATTCTTCTGGCAGTAAACTATCTTTATTTCCTCTGCTTTTGACAAAACTGCTAAGAATAAAAAGAGCTTTGGTTATAATCATGTAGCTTTAAGCAAGCAGTACACAAAATAGACCATTGTAATTCTTATTTGTAGAGCTGCTTTCCATTGTTTCTTTATAATGCAGACATCTAGTTTTTTCCATGGGCCCTCTGTGTTTTGCTCTAAGTTCTAAGCATGCATTTGATTTTGCAAAGTAAACACACGTTGTGTGGAAGCAAATTATAGATAACTACTTCAAAAGTCTGTTGAAAATGAATTCCTGACTGGAAGGCTGGGGGATGTTAATGGATGAGCAGACCTGTAAGGGGTAAGTGTATGTACATATGTTTTGTATTTATTGCAATTATCTATTGCCTATTTGAAGGAGAGATCTGGGAATTCTCAGTCAAGATGCTCCCCTGGGGAAAAGCTCTATGCTGCATGTGCTCAGTAGAGGAAGATGAGCTGTTGTTTCCCCTGTGTGTAATTGCTGGTTGCTGCCTCCTCTTGCCATTGAATTCCAAATTCATCTGCAGGAACACGGCTACATAGGCACTTCCTCCCACAGCTTCTGCTTCCCAGAGCACCTTCTCCCTTCATTAGGGTACTGACCCTTCCATGACAGTCTCTCATACATCTGTCGGTTGTCTTTATCCCAGCTCTAGAAGGTGATTTTCCATGTGAGTGTCATGAGCAGGACAGGTGACACAGATGTGGTCTAGTAGACACTTACACTCATCCAAATGCAACTGAAGCAATTGTAGACAATCTGTGATTGAAAACAAATAAATGCAACAAACCTGAGCACATACAATTCTATTGAATTCTAGGAAGGAGGTGAAGGGAAACAAAAGCTAATGGCTTCAAAAGTTTTACCCTGTGGCTGTAGTGGTTTTGCCTTGCTTATAGTTTCCTTTCAATTTCTTACGTAACCTTCTTCACGTGAGAAAATAGTAAAATATTTCAAGTTACTAAATTATTAATCTGATTTTTTTAAAATAACCTAGCTGAAGGCCTTCACATTACCTTCCTACCTGTGCATGGCTAGTTTTAATTCTGGTAGGTCCTTTTACATAATTTTTGGTATTATAATACCTGGAGGGTTGAAAGTTGAAAGCAACGTATGAGGATATCCATACATTTGCTCAGAGATTGGATGTCATAATAGAGGATGCCAAGATTTAAGATTTAAGAATCTTGAAGTGTTTTAATTTACAATTATTGTATGATTCTATGAAATAAGAGGTGGAAGGAAGTAATCTGCTGCTGACAGCAACTTAGGTTTTAGATGCCCTTAACTTGTGCAGACTTCAAAAAAAAAAAAAACCAAACAAGAAACCCACATGGCAAATCTTATTTGAAACAAAAAATAATAACATTTTAAGAAAATAAGCCTTTTAAATGACTGTGAGACGCACACCTGAATGTCTGGAACTACTGAGGAAAATCATGTTTTTAACAACTCATCTTGGGAACACCTGCCTGAAATAAACTATTCCAGAGAGTCAAATGCCTTGCATTTCTGCCTAGCTTGGGTATCAGTCTGGCCCCACTTGCATTACAAGAGATTTGATTTCTCCTGACCAGGAATGACCAGGATGGACTGTCACACTACACTTGCATTGTCATGTTACCCTGATAAAGGCAACCACAGCAAGGTCCCTCTGTGCTTTGGTTCGGCTGTGCCCACTGGAATGTTGGGACACGGGTGGAAGAAGTCCCCAGCCTGAGCAGTTCTCCAGTTGTTGAAACAATTGACCTCTGTGTAAACTGGTTTGTAGAGCTGGAAGGGAAGCAGGGAGGTGAAAAATAAGCTCTCTTTGTATAACCCAAAGCAGATTTGGGGGGAGTGGGAAAAGCCAAGCTACAGTCACATAACCATGCTGCCAGCTTGCCATCTGTCCAAAAGCAATTACTTGGAGATGGCAGGTGAGGAGGGAGAGCAAGGCCATAGCTCAGCTGTAATGCAGAGCCAGCCACAGTCACTGATCTGGTACGTGGCAGCACAGGAGTCTTTCTTCTTGACATGCAGGTAACTCACTCTGCCAGTTCAGACGTATCATCACTGTGAGTGATGGAGCTCACTGCTGGAGAAGCAGGGAAAGGCTCCTTACAGCAAAGCCTGCCCTAGAGGCAGCTACCTCAGGGCATGGCAGCAGAGATGTCCAAAAGTGCACAACTTTACATGTTCTGGTCAGACACTGGAAATGCCTTTGGAGGCAGAAGGCTAGGGAAGAAAATGGGGGAAACTTCATTTTGCTTGAGGCCCAAGAAAAACAAACAAACCCTCACCCCTCCACCCTGTGCTACACTGGACAGTGCAATGGGACCTCCAGACTGTGCCCTGCTGTGGAATCCATGCAGCCCATTGCAGCTTCCACCTCCCAGCCCCCTGGAGAAAAATCTGAAGGCTGCTTGCAGCTATCTTTCAGGAGCCCTGAGCCAAGTCCATGGGGCTGTCTGTCGGGCCCTGTGCCACCCAGGGCTCAGCATGCAGGCACAGCCAGCCCCTCAGCACAGCGTGCTGCTTTGGCCCTGAACTCTTGATAGGAAGTCACCTGGCATCACCCTGGGGACATCAGGAGATCTTCCTTGGTCTTCCTGCAAGCCATCTTGGTTTTTGTGTTCTGATAATTTGATTTGCCATGTCTTTGCCCTAGCTGTTCATCAGCACCTTCCATTCCTGCTTGTGGTGCTCTCCTCTGAGTAACCTGAGTGTCTGGGGCCTCTTTGAAATTGCAGCCTGCTGATCTTGTAGCTGTTGACTCAAGCACAGACACATCTGCATGTGGGTCAGGGCTGGTGACTACAGTCAAGACTTCATTTATTTGTGTTGTATTTATTTTTAAAGATGGGACAAAAATTCCATGAGAGAGACTCATTTGGTGATCATGTGAAGAGAATGACCAGGCAGCTGCATGTGGCTGAGCTGCTTTCTGGCGAGCTGAATTCAGTAAATGCCAGTATGTACTGGCAATAAGGGAGGAATTTTGGAAGGAAGACACCAGATAGAGCCCTCCAGCAACTCAAGGAAAACATGAAAAACAAAGACTTCTCTATAGTCTTTCTTTTACCTGCCAGTCCTGTTTGAGTCGCAGACATCTCACAGCTCTTCTACTTTGTGTCCCTCCTTTCTTGGTTTGATACTTTTCCCAGGCATAAGAAATGTGGGAACTTTATCTTTTCTTATGAGAAAGAAAAAATAGGAGCTGCTTGCAAGTCTGAAATACAGTGAATCAGCTCCATGTTACAAAAATTTCAATGAGAATATCAAAACCTGAGGCAGTAAGTAAGAATTTGAGATGTGAGGCGAGTCAAGGGGGAAAGCTAATAATTTCCATTGTTTTTTTTGCCCACGCAACAATTTCTATTCCCAGTCTATTCCACCAGAAGTGACTGGTGATTTTAAATTATACTATTTTTAAGATGTTTGTTTTGTAAGTAGGAGGCCTTCAGTCTCTTGATTAATCTTAAGCTGGGCAACTAAAATGATCAGCTGGAAGGGAATAAACCATAGTACATGAGCAGCAAATAGATAATGGTGTTGGTTTCACATTACAGAGCTGAGTAAGATGCTGTAGATAATGATACAGGTTATTCAGAGAGAGAGAAAGACCCCCTTTACTCATTAAGAGATGACAAGAGAAGAAGTTTTGCTGCCACTGAGAATGTATGGAAGTGAGAAAATACAACAAGTAATTGTGAGAGAAAGTGGGATAATAGGGCTAGGATTAGTCTGTAAGGAGGAAGGTCCTAGGATGTCCCTGACATGACTTGGGAGGAAAGAAGGAGGCAGAATTTTCATCAAGGTGATAAATCTACTGATTTAAAATCTCTGACATGGGGGGGCTCTACAGTGTCATTTACACACATCATGAAGGAAGGACTTCTTCACTTTTAACCTGAGATTGATCATCCTTCTTCTTTGAGGCACATCACCTTAGGAACCGCTTCGCTTGGATTTGAATTTTTTACATGAAAATTAAGTGTGAATTTTTGCTGTATTCAGACACTTCACTCTAGAAGTGACCTGGTGAACTTTGAGGTAATTCCATACCCATCACTCGATTTTCTTCTCATCCTCCAGCTTACTGCGATCTCACACAAATCCGTGCACTTCTGAGTACAGGAAATACACCTGCAGGGGCTTCTGTCCAGCTCACAGCTCTGCCTTGGTGCTGTGTCTGGGCAGGTTTGAGCAGGTGCCCTGCTGCTCTGCCCCTTCCCGGAGCTCCCTGGCCATCGGCTCTTTGCTGTCGCTGTGCTCCAGCCCGCGAACTGCTCGAACTCCGGTGAGTCTCGTCCAGGGAAAGCACGGCCAGCACCGGCAGAAGTGATTCGGGTGGAACTCAAGCGATGGAGCTGAAGCTTCTCAGCACAGCGCCATGACCGAAATAACTGTACACTCGTCCCAGGGAGCCGGCGGTGGGGAGAGAATGTCTGTAAACGCTCTCCATGCCAACCCCTTTCACCCAGTGGGAAGCAGTACCTGCATCTTGACGTTTCCCTTGACGTTCAGCATCCCTGCTTTCCAAAGGTGGGCTCGGTTCCAGTTTGAATGATTGATCCGTTGAAGTAGATAAGCGTCAACACCAATAAACATAGGGGGTTTTGCTTTAGTTTATTTCCAAGGGCAAGTTTCTTGCGAAACTTTCTGGTGTTTTTATATAAGCCAGAAGAGGGCGATGCAAGCCAACAAATAAGTAAAATTCCACATTCACGGTCATCACAACCAAGGGAAAAAAATCTTTCTTTCAAGGCACACGGTGCTCGTTTTCTAAAACTGTTTCTACAGTATGGTGGGGGGGGGGGGGGGGGAAGCGGGAAAGGAATTTTCAGATGGGACAAAAATGTGTTATGTAAAGGGTTTCTTTCCAGTTCAGTCGCTGTCAAATACCATGACCACAAGTGCTGCCACTGAGGATGCCGTCTCAGTGACAGGTTAATTTATTATTGGGTGTTGAAAGGTGAAGGTATTTCTGCCAGCAGTCCATCCAGGCTAGCTTCAAACCAAAGTCTTGGGTATTCAGAGCCCTCACCCTCTGATGCAAGCTTGTGGTTTTTATTGAACTTTTAACTGGGTGAAGGGAGGAGAAAAAGCCCTTAACACCCTACAAAGTGTTTGCTGTGATAATGTCTGGATGGTGGAGGCAGCTGGGTCAGGACAGACTTCGTGTCAGGGCCTTCATTAACCACTTTTTATCAGATTTGCTGACCACTAGTGCCAAGCATCAGAAACAACATGATCCCATGCTCCTAGAAGGACATGGATCCTAGCAGGACATGCTCCTAGCAGGACAGGATGTTTCATCTCACCAGGACACTCCCCTCCTTACTGCTTCTGAATCAACGACCTCCACAAGGCTGCTCGGGCAGACCCAGCGCTGTGGTGTGGTCTCTGAACTGAGGCAGCATTCTGGTAGCCCTTCCTCTGCCTTCTCCTGCTTCACTTCAGACCTTCACAACAACATTCCTGGAAGACTCTCATCACTAAAATGTGAACCCATGCTTTGGCCCCTCCACAGTTATCCCAAACAGATAACTCTCCCTGCCTTTACCCTCCTCTGATCTGCCACTGATACCAACTTTAAATACGGTTCATCCAAGCCAATCCCAGGACATAAAAAGTCTTGCACTGGGCTTTGTACCCAGGCAGCAGACAGCCTTCAAATGCCTCTGCCAGACTAAGTTTTCCCCTGAGGTTACCAAGTCTAGCTAGCCATGAACTCTGAACAGAGGGGATGCTCCTGCATGTGCATGTGCCCATTGCACACACAGTTTCTGTGGTCTCAGTCTGCCTTATCCTGTGGGTCACTCTATACCTGTTGGCACTCTGAGAACAGGGACAGGAGCTCCCAGGTCTGTGTATTGCTGGAGCTCTGCAGCCCAGCGACCAGTGAGGGAGTTGTCTGTGGGGAGGAGAAACTATGGTGGGTGAGAATAGCCTTTCTTTGTCCTGCTAGGGGTTGCTGGCCGCTTCTGTGAAATTGGTCTGCAGCCACTTCTTGGAGTGCAGCCAGCGAAACTTGGAGCCAAATCCCAGACTTACAGACTTGACAGCTTTGACTCATGTAACTTGAGAAACACCACGAGACTTGCATTGTGGCACAGCTCTTATGGACTGCTCAGGGCATCAGTGCTGGGCAGCAAGCAGAGAGCAGCCCTTGAGCAGTAAACACGAGTGGCTTTCACCTCAAAGACTCACCTCTGGTGACAGATTCTTCAGCTGAAGTCCCAAAGGCAATTTCTGTGAAACAATTCCATGAAACAATGTTTGGCTCCTGTCTTTAGTCTGTCTTTTCACACCTGCCTTCCCCAGAATCAGCCTGGTGGTAGACCCAGCTCCGGGAGGTTGTTCTGCCATTGCTCTGCCTCACAGCTTAACAAAGGCATTCCTGTCTGCACAGCTCTGTCCATGTGGTTCTCTCTTGCACCACGTGCACATCTGTGGGCAGCCTCCTTCTCCTACACTGCAGTTCAGAGGTTTCTTTAATTTCATAGTTTACTCAGTGTGCTTAAAAAGCAATCTGAAATTTAATTGGACTCTCAGAAGGAAGATTGTAATGAAAGTCCTGGAAGGAAAGGAGAAGAGATTAATTTGTACCATCTTCATGGTTTTCTGTAACTGTTCCAGGCCTGCATTTGATGTATCTGCATTAACTTGATGTGGAAGAGTCTGTTGATGAGACCTGAGGCACAGTGCAGACACAGAGCCTGGTGTTGGGAGGTTGTGGGGTTTCGTAACACCCGTGGTTTCACTGTTGTGCCAGAGCACCGTTTAGAGCAGAAGAATCATGAGGCGCTTTTTGGCATTTTTCTCAGCAACGAGGAAAAGGAATCTCTGGCTTTGCAGAAGGGAGAGTCTCATATTTGTACTGCTGGGGCTGTGTTCATCCTGAAAAACTTTTCCATGGCTTTTGGAAGGTCCTGCTCTACCGTGCATGCCAAGCAACTGCAATGACTTAACACATTTAGTTTTCAGAGATTCAACTGAGGGATCTCAGATAGAAGTTTAACCCCGCTAATGTTTGCAAATGTGTCTTGTTCTAGCTGCTAGGGAATTTGCACTCTCACATACAGCAACAGATGCAAAAGAAGAGATGGGGCTCTTCCTGGGACTTTCTGGTTCTGCATACTCATTTAGAAATCAATTTAATGCATTTTAATTGCCTATTTTTCTCCTTGGTTTTCTCTTTACAGCTACACACAGCAAAAAATAATAAGGTAGAGTCTAGCCAGGCAGACTGCTAATGAGGAGGCTTGACACAAGAAGATTTTAATTTTCAGCGTTTGCTCTTCAAGATAGCTACTTCAGCATGCAGGGATGTCACAGAACAGGAATGCTTCTAATGGAACAAAGGCTTTGAGCTTGTACATCATTTCTGTACACAACCAACCAAACCTATCCTTGACTAAACTACAGGAGTCTTGCAGTTCCTTTTGGGTTGCTGGCCCCCTCAATCAAACCACCCCAGTAAAGAAAACTCTAATTGTGCATGGACTGAGGTGTGAAAAGAATGAGGGAGACAAAATGCAAGCTGTAAAAATGGTGTATGTTAAAAGCCCAATTTCTTGCCAACCTTTCAAGGTCCCTCTGGCAAAGAGAAGCTTCTGTCTCTGCCAACCTGACTGAAGTGCTTCTCAGAAATTCCCCATCCATGGGGCATTTCTGTGAGAAACCAGAATTAGCCGAGGTCTGAGGCATCCCTGGACAGCCAGAGCAGGCAGGATAGCACAAAGTCATGCTGGGTGTTGGGATCAAAGTCAGCCTACCACCAAGGTGCCCCTGATTCCACAGCTACTGCAAGGTGCCCCTGATTCCCTGGTCACTCAGCCGTGACCTTGGCATTTAGTGGTGCCAAGGTCACGGCTGAGTGACCAGGGAATCAGGGGCACCTTGCAGTAGCTGTGGAATCAGGGGCACCTTGCAGGAGCTGCCAGTGACTTGGCACCACTGAACCTTTCCATTGTTGCTGAAGTAGTACATTGCAGCTGGAGACATCTGTGTCACCAACCCCATAATAACCCTTCATGTCCAACAGCATACACTTCCTATCATTTCATCTTTTAGGTTGAAAAGCTCCAAGTCTCATCCCTGTCCAAGACCCCTGTCTTTGGAAAGGCTGGGCTGCTCAAAGTGTGGTGAAAATAATAGCAGAGGAGAGTATATTTCTTTACACCATTGGACTGTAATTCATTACCTACTTTACATCAAATGTAAAGGATGCTTCTCAATAGGGCACAGCCACAAGTGAGGGAAGAAAACCTTGGCACCACATTTCATAACCTGGAAAATATTTCATTTTTCCCTAAATACCTCTCATCCCCTGGGTTACCCTATCATGCCGCAAGTATAGGGGAAAGGGGGAGCAGGGACTGGTGTATGCAAGCATCTGGCACAAAGGGCTATAGTCAAAATTGCTGCTAGAGTAGTCCAAATCCTATTCATAAAGTTTGTGAAGGTGAGCCCAGAAAAGTTTAAAGCAATGATTTTGTGTTTGCTAGAGTTTAACAAGGTTACTGACTCTGCCTCGGAAAATGAGGTCAGTAAAATGTATACAAGTATTGGAGTATCAATATTAGGAGGATAAACTTGGGTTAGGGAAGAGAGAAGTGCAATAAATAGCTCCGTGCACCAGAAGAGAGCTTACAGGGCAGACCTCCTGGGGCTCAGAGCCGGGACTCGCTCTGTTTAAGAGTTTTGCACAAAGGAGCCCGAGGCTGGCGCGATGTGCCGGTGTCCAGATGCGGATGACATCATGATAGGAGGGGAGGCTGCTGATAAATTTCAGGAACGCACTAGACTACAGGAGGATTTGGAGACACTGGGGGGAACAGGCTAATACAAAGGAATTCGATATTACACAATGGAAGGTTGTTCATTTAGGGAGAACCAATAGCACATTTAAATGCAGGTTTAATGAACTAGAGCAGGAGGAAACTAATGAAGGCAAAGACTGCTGGTGCTGAGAAGCAGTAGGAATAGCAGCAGTCTGACAAGTAAATAATAGTGCAGTTGAGATATTGGAAAAGAGGGCTCATTCTGCTGCCAGGGAATCCAGGACTTCACATCGGGTCATTCATTCCATGTGGCAGTGAGGGTGCTCCAGCAGCAAACTTGAAGTATGACAGAGGCTGGTTCCCAGTTATATAGAGGAAGGCTACAAAGGGCACCTCACTGCTGGCCCTGCTCTGTGCACAGGGACAAGGAACCTTGGATCTAAAACAATATGCTTCCATATGCATAGTGGAAGTGGCTAAGTACGTGTTTGGGCTCACAGGGCACTTGGTTGTGACCACAGCTCAAGAGGTGCTGGCATTGGAGTAAACCAGCTCAGTCTAGGTCTCCTCTGGCTGTGGAAGGACATGCATTCAGGGACCAAGCACTGGCAGAGGGTAGAGAATGAGAAGGACTTACGGAGCCTGTCACTAAAAGCAGAATTTCCAGGGGCTGTAGAGCTTATGGGCTAGGCAAGAGGGAAAGAAGTCCCTTCTGCACTGGAAGGGCACGTGCAGCCTTTCCTGACTCCTGACCATCCAAACTCAACCACTGGCTCCTGGACTGCTGAGGGAAGCAACACTTCTGCCCATGCAGACACCCCAGAATTTGTGTCCATCTTGCTGGGTCACTGCTTCCATTAAGATTCCTGCAGCAATTCTGTTCCTTCAGATGAAACATGGACATCTGGGGAAAAAAATGCTTTGCACTGCCTGAAAATGAAGGTGTGATCCTGTGCCTTGGAGGATGGATGAGGTGAAAGCCACCATCCCCACAGTCCACAGGAACTGATCCCTACCACAGGTCACAGTCTGCCACAGACATCGTAAATCTGATGTTTCCCTTCCCAAGGAGAGGGGTCTTCTCTGCTGCCAGCTTGAGTCCCTGGGTACCCAATGAGCCTTTCCCTCATTAAGTACTTCTGCATGAGGCAAAAAATGTGTTACCACCCCCTGTACAAGCAACTAGGGAATTCTGAAACTTTAAATTTTCCTGAGCTAAAATATGATGCCTGGTACAAAACCCTGTCACTTTTTCTTTGCAAGTCTGGCAATACTTGCACAAGTACAAAGAGAGAGTCAGACATGCTCTTATTTTTTAACCACCCTGCATTGCACATTCCATCAGCAGGGTCCAGGAAGAAATGCAGAGCATCGGTATTTTCATTGTTGATGGTTGTTTTGCCGTGTGAAGAGAGTTCCTGAATGGCCACGGTGAGACCCCGGGGTCACGCAACAGAGACAGAATTCAGCCAACTGCTGGCACCCACCTCAGCTGGGACAGCTGCAGGGAGGATGCTGCACATTGACCCCAGCCAGCAGCAAGGGTTCTGCCCTGTACCTGCCCACAGTCTGGGTTTGTGCAAGGGGCAAACTCAAAAGGAAACAGAGGGGCACTGATGCAGCCTGTATCATTATGAAATTATTTCTCTGAACCAATGTCTCAGTTTAATTCAGTCACAGCTTTCTGTATATGGGTCTGGTGCGGCTGTCTGATGTCTATCTTGATTTTAAAAAGTCGGTGTCTGAACAGATGACTGTAGCTCCAAAAAGGTTTAAGGTGCTTTGCCTGCAGTCACTGGCTGCATTCCTAAACTGTCGTTTAAAAAGAGTCCACTAAATCAAAAGCCAGGTAAATCAACAGAGCACTCAACATCGTAATGAGACCGGTTATAAGGTAAATTACAACATTATTCAAGCACACGAAATTCCTCCTCTGGCATTTGTCCTGCTAAGTGCAATGCACCTTAAAAGTGGTGAAATGATTTCTGGCAGTCTGTGAAAAAGCCTCTGTCAGGGGGATGGGAGGCTGAGCCCAGCCTCTGCCTTTGCACCAGCTTCCAACTCTGGGCAGCAGCCGGCCACTGCTCAGGTGTGCTTCCTGCCTTGTTGGAAAGGTTTATGGATGGGTTTTCAAAATGGTGCTGTACCAGCCATAAACACTGGCCATGTGCTGTCTCTGTTTCCAGCAAATCTTGTTATAATTTTCAAAGCAGGAGACTAGAAAGACTTTAATTAGGGCCTTGGTTAGGGAGGCTTGAGACTTATAAATCTTTTGTTACAATGAATGAAATTCTGAACAGATGCTGACGTTTTTGAAGCTGCCAAGATCCAAAAGATGGGCAGGCAGACCCTAAGGAGATGGCCACTATTACGAATGTTAGATATAAAAGGCTGTAAGGATACAAGGGCAAGAAGCCCAAAACACAACAAAAATTCCATGCAGAGCATGGGTGGCTTTTTCTGATACCTATTTTGGATTATGGGATTCTGTGCACTTATTGTAAGAAAATGTTTGATATTGGTAAACACTGGAGAGAGGTGTTCCCCACCACCCTGCTTTCAAAACACTTTTGTGTAGACAAAGCTGAAAGTTTTCATTTTACAGGACGCAGCCCAAAGAAAAAAATTGCCCCAAGTCTTGCAAGCAGCTCAGGGTGCCAGTCAGGCACAGCCTGTTGGGCAGTGCAACTGACCTAAATCCTCTGGAGGGGTGAGAACGAAGGAGTTTTGGTTGAATTAGAGGTTCCCAGATAAGTACTGTGGCAACTGTGCGCAAAGGTTCAAGCAAACCATCCCTCCCAGACTACTGAGGTCCAAGGAAAAGGAGAGAAAAGGAAAATGGAGGAGGAAATGCACAGACTCACACAACTTCACATTTTACGAAACTACTCCAGTGAACACGAATCAGACTCTCTGGTGATTAAAACATCCTGTTTTAATCTGCTGTATGTTTTTAAAGGATAACACTACATGCAAGAGCTGAGAACAGGGGGCAGATGTAATGCTTTGCTTGCAAAGATGAGCTGAAGGGGTAAAATGTGGTCCAAAAGGGCCCACTGAAGCCTGCATCATTTGGCTCCTTAGTGGAGCAAAGGAGTGGTGTTTGTGGCTGAGAGGAAGCATGTGTCAGATGGCCAAGCTTCACAGGGAATGCCAGCATGGCTCTGGGACCACAGGCGGCTCCAGCATTGGGGGCCCAGCCCAGCAATCACCAGTGGTGGGAAGTACTGTGATTCTGGGCACTGCTCTGCACATCTGGGAGAGGAGAGAGAGGGGAGGCTCCTTTTCTACTCCTACCCTCCCTCCTTCTGTAATGTACAGATTTTTTTTTTCTTTTTGTGATTTCTCCAGTACAAACTGATTGCTCTCAGGGCAGTGGAGAATGGGTGGGAACCCAAAACGGCTCTGTCCCAAGGCTGAGGCTCTATGGCCTGCTCTGTCCCCCTTCTTACCAAACTCTTATCCCAGTCCAGCTGCTTTCCCCTGGGACAGCTGCAGTACCCCAAGTGCACTGTCTCCCACGAGCATCGCCTCGATGTGCAGTCGCACAGAGTTTCTCAGCCTGACCCAGGCCTCACAAGCCACTGCATGCTGTCTCAGCCACGGAGAAAAGGTAGAGAAGGGCAGCTGATTAACCTAATTACTGGTTACATGCAGCAAGCACTTTGTTTTCAAGCATAGCCGCCTCTGTGGAGGGGAAGGGAAGCAGCAGTGCACCCCATCCTTGCAGTGAGACATGCGGATGGAGAGGGACTGCCCAGGGAGCCCGTACAACTCCGTGGAGGATGTGGATGGTGAGAAGAGAGGGCCCAGCAGAAACATTCCTGTGGAGAGCCGGAGAAAGCTGGCTGCATGGCATTGACAGGGGGGAGACACGTCCTGGCACAGCACTGGTGACAAGGGAGGATTTCTAGCTGGGATGCATGCCTGTACAGCCCCTGTGTGGAGCAGAGCCTGCTGAGGTCCCACCAGCTCTGCTGGGATTTACCCATGAGGTACTAGGACTGGTCAGGGAGGGACTAGATTTGGACAGTGGCAGCCTTATGTCTGGTCTTAGTGCCCAAACTGACATGCAGTGATACCCACAAAGGGAAAAGAAGGGTGATGGGGAGTGAGGCAGCAGTAGCAGACACATCTCCCTGTTGTCCACCGCTGACCTCTCCCCATGTGGGCTGTGATGGTCAGCATGTCATGCGGGGACCCAGGGAGATGCTCAGAATGAAGCTAGATGTGAAGACCTGCATCTTGCATCTTCCCTGGGAGGTGAAGAAGCTCTACAAAATCATCAGCCCTGTCTCAAAAGCCACGGGGGAGGCTGGTACTGGTCCCTGTTAACTCAGCACCAGAAGTCACTGAAAAGGACCCCAAATACTTTCATAACTTTTTTTCCCCTCATTTTTTTAGCTTGTTTTTACTTCTGTTGAAAGAAGACGTCTTAAAGTTCAAAATAATGAAGGCCGATGGTGGCCGTAGCACTTACAAGCATGATTTAGGGAGGAGATGTAGGGAAGCAAAGCAAAGAGGGCCAGCCGATGTGCGAGCCTCAGGACAAGAGTCCTGTGGCAGCACAGGACAAGAGACCTGGCATCGGGGATGTGGCTTTTAGAAGCGCCGGGGTGCGTTTGCTACAATGATCCACTGAAACAACAGCCGTCTAAAAATAAGGTTGTTTTCTGTACTAAGCTCCTTTTAACTTCGTTAGTCATCACCGACTCCCAAAATAAGCTCCGTGTAACAGTCTCTCCTAGTAGCGGCTGTAAACAAACTCGGGGAGGCGGGAAGGAGGCGCAGGGCCGAGGGAAGCGGAGGCGGGGCGGCCCCGGGGCGGCCCCGCGGGGCTGCGGGGGCGGCGGGGCCGGGAGCGGCGCGGCGGGGCCGGGGCGGGAGTCGGGGGGCGGCAGCGGGGCCCGCGCTGCGCCGCCGCCGCCGGCTGCCCGCGCCGGCTGGCGGGGCCTTGGAGCGGCGCCACGGTGGTCCGGGCAACGGCATTAAACAGGAGGAAACAGACGGGGGATTCCGTCATTTCGGCGGAGAGCGGGGCGGGGGGGCGGGGGACGGCAGGAAAGGAGAGTCCCGCCGAGAGCCGCGCGGCTCTCTCCCGCCCCCGCCCCAGCCTCCCGGGAAGCAGCCGGGATCTTCCCCCCTCCTCCCTCCCGCTCCGGGCAGCCCCGGCAGCCGCTCTGGTGGGCGCAGGCCCGGGCACCGCGGGCCCCCGAGCGCCGCCCCGTCGGGGGGAAGGGGGAGGCTCCCTCAGCGCCGCCCCGCGCCCTCCCCGCCCCCCGGCGCCCCCTGGCGGCGCCCCGGCGTCCCGCGTGCGCCACGTCCGGGTGGCGCGCGCCGCGTCCCTGAGGGGAGGCTGGGAGAGGGCGCCGGGGGTTGAGGGCTTCCCCCCTCTGTTCTCCCGTTCGGTTTTCCTTGAAAGAAAAGCGTCGCCCTTTTGGTTCAGGTTTTGGGGTTTTCCCCACCCGACGGAATGGCCGAGGTCGGGGGAGGGTGCTGCCCTCCCCGCCGGGCGCGCTCCTTGCTGGGCACCGTCTTCTGCCGCGCTTCAGTGGAGGAGCCCGCCCCGAAGAACCAGCCGCAGGCTCCCGTTCCCCAGAAGCAGACGGGATTTCTTTTATACTGGGTTCATTTCCAACCACACATGGATGTCAGGGACTAGATTTATGATTTTTTTTTTCTTCACACACCAGATATATGCTCAAAACCGCCCCAATTGGCCCGCATGTCCCATTCCAAAAGTTTGGTTCCCTCCTGCCAGCTGTCGGGGCAGAGGGAAGCGGGGGGTGAGGGGAGCAGGGCTGGGAGCGGGGGCGGCGCGGCCCCTCTCAGCACCTCCCGTCCGGGGGGCTCCCGCCTCGGCCGGGGTATCACGGCAGCGTCGGGGGCAGGGACGGGGCATCCCTGAGATGAGAGGTGGGAGGAGAAGTCGCAGTGGGATGGAAATCTCTTCTTCTCTCTGCTACGAAGTGATGAGACAGAACTGTGTTGCTGAGATATTTACAGAATAATAATAAATAATAATAATAAATCTGGAGCGACTGAAACCTAGTCCGCGGGTCTGTTAGTAATTTAGCAGAATGGGATTTTCCTTTCTCTCGCCTGCCAGTTGATGCTCTTTTCCAAATTTCCACAGCGGGGGAAGCCTGCGATTTTTTACATAATGATTTCAGCATGCGAGGCTGCCTCGCCTTTTTTTTTTTTTTTTTTTTTTTTCCTCTTTCTTTCTTTCTTTCTTTTCCCCTCTCCCTGCCTGCCCCTTTCGCTCCCCGGTGTCCCTTCTTTCCCCACCTTCACTTTGCGACCCCGGCGCGCAGCCCGTTCTCCCGCAGGAGGGCACCCGGTTCCCGCAGGCTGAGGGGACCCCGCCGGCGGTGGCGGCGGGGCCGGGGCTGGGCGGGCGCCGTGCCCCGTGGAGGGGCGGGCGGCTGGGGCCCGTCGGTGCCCGCCGGTGCCCGCCTCCCGCTGGCCGCCCGCCGGCGGCGGGGCCGGGGCCCGGCTGACATCACGGGGCCGGGGCGGGGAGAGGGGCCGGGAGGGGAAGGGAGGTGGAGGGGGGGGGGGGGGGGTGTTTTCCAGCTTTAAAAAGGCGGCGCCGGGCGCGCAGCCCTGCGTCAGAGCGAGACTTCCCTGCTCCGCACACTCACTGCCCCCGTCCCCCGGCTGCAGCTCTCCGCGGGCGGCAGCGCCCGCGGCCCCGTCCCGCCGCCTCAGCGCGGGCAGTGCCTCCGAAGTCCCCACGCACACCCGCCCTCCTCTCCATGCCCCGTCCCCGGGGGGGCGGCGGCGGCGAGCTCCTGTGCCTCCGCGGGCGCGGCTACCACGCCGGGGGCGGCGCGGTCCCGGTCACCGGGTCGTGAAGGCGGGCGGGGGGGCGCGGGACAGGCGTGACAGGCGACGAGGGGCCGGCAGTGGCCCAGGGCGCGGCGCCGGGCTCCGCCGCCCCGCCGGGTGGATGCCAAGCGCTGCCCCGCCGGCCGCCGCCGCGCCGCCGTCGCGGGACCCATCCAGCGGGAGAGAGAGGCCGGCGGCGGCCCCGCAGGACGGCGCCCGCCCGCTCGGCAGCACCATGAAGGCGGCGGAGGAAGGTAACGGGCGGCGCTGCGGGGGGCGGAGGGCGGGCGGGCGGCGGTGTCCCCCGGTGTTTCCCCGCGGCGGCCCTGAGGCTCGCCGGCGGCCGCTTGCCAATAGGTGTCTCTTTCGCCTCGTACGGCGCCGCCGCGGCCGCGCCGCTGCTCCCGGCCGCTTCCCGCCGGACCTGGGCCCTGGCCCGCTCCCGGAGGGGCTATGAGGGCGCCTGGGATCCTGTCAGGGGCGCACGCTCGGGGATTCCCTCCCCATTCCGGGGTTTCATTTGGGGGAGGTCAGTATACAGCCCATCGTTGCAGCCAACTCACGTTCCCGGGAAAAGGAAGGAGTCCCGGGCAGTGCCAGGCACCGTACCGGCGCTCCCGGCACACCGAGACAGGCGGGCACGCCGCGCCCGCGATGCGGGGCTCTGCCGTCCCGCGTACCCCGCGCCCCCGGCGGGCGGGCGCCCTGCCGCCGCCGTCCCGGCTTCGGGGGAGCGCTTGCCCTTCTATCCCAGCTCTGAATCACAGCTTCTTTCTCTGCCCCTACTGCGAAAAGTGCCCTGAGAACACAGTGGCAAAGTTTCTAGGGGGACAGATGGTGGGAGCGGATCTCGGGACGCGCGCAGCTCCCCCGGGCTGAACTTGGCTCCTGCCATGGGTAGTGTCTGGCTGACTTCGCCCTCCCCTCTTGCCAATCGGGACACTGTTCTTCCTCCGGAGCATCGCTATCCACCTACCGCCGAAACTTTCGGACCTTGCCGCTGCTTACGGCTCCTGTCGGCCCCGGCAGCGGGACCTCAGGGGCATCCCCGCCGGGCATCGCCTCCGCGCCGCGGCAGGTGTAGGGCAGATCCCGGCTCCCCGCTGCGGGCCCGACGGCTCCCTGCTCCCCTCCCGGCTTTCCCCGGCTGACAAGTTTCCTCCCCATCTAATGGTGCCGCCGCTTTGCAGCGGCGGCTGCTTGGGGCTAGGGCAGGGCGCAGCGAGCTCGCACGTCCCGGGCAGAGAAAGTTGCGAAGTGGTGGGGGGGTGGGGGTTGTCCGTGTCCGCTGCGTGGGACAACGGGACTCCATTCCCGGGGTTTGTCCCCGGAAAGTTGGAAGGGAGCTCAAGACCCATCTCTCTCTCTTTTTTTAAATTTTTTTTTTTTATATTTTTACACAGCTGTTTTCACCCTAGGGGTTCATTGCAGTTGACAAGATTCTGCCACTGCGAAATCTACAAGCGCGGCTCTGACTGCGGCTCCGCTTGCGAAGCTGAGAGCCTTTTGGGATGGAAGTTAATTATACTGTATTTAATAGAAGTGGCTGGCGTGCCAGTCGCACACTCAGACATCCGTGGGCTGCGTGCGCGGCTCTTCCAATGCCCTGGGCTCCAAGGGCACTGAATACACCATTTGTAAAAATTATATCCAGAGGCAGCTGACATAAAAAGCGTTCTGCCGCCTCTTGGAAAGGAAAGGAAGAAATACCCCTGCTTTATTTCTGTGGCATTTCTGATGCCTATGTTGAACTGTGCCAACCCTCGCTGATAGTTCTCTTCCCCAGTGGTGTATTTTGTAAGGGACTAAGAAAATTAGTCCAGCCAGAAAGAGTGACCCAATCCAGGAAACACGTAGGGGAGCCCTGCACGTCAGGATTGCTGCCTGCAAATTAAGGCGCCATTTGATTGCCAAACTACAACAATCAAAGAAAATACTTTATTTCTTGTTTAGTCTGGGAAGAAATGAGCAAAGAGTCCCAGTGGGAGGACCTCGCTTTTTTCTTTGGGTGGTAGCGAGGTGTGGTGTCCTTTACCTTTGAAAATGCCAGTGTTTATGCCAGGTTTAATGCCATGGACAAGTTATATTTCACTTCAGGCTGGGAGGCTGCAGCTGGAGCAGACCATCTGATTCATCCTTTGTTGAACCCGCTTTCTGGAGTTGGAACAACTCCAGTTAACTCCAAGGAGAGGCTGGGTGGGCAGCGGCTGAGCTGGTAGATTGGTCCGTGGGTCGTGCAAGGGCGGCTGGTGACACGGAAATGGCCTTGTCAAGGCGCACCGCCTCCCCATAGCTCGTTTCGCTTTCCTCAGTTCAATGACACTGTTTCGAACCGGACTATTAGCAGGAGGGCCACTGTTAATCTGTCTGCACATGTGGTATCGCTTCATTTCTAACCTTTTCACGTCATATCTTTCCTCTTTCTCCACGGGAAGGGTGCCAATCGAAATATTTCATTGACAGCACTAATACTAATGTCACCGACAAATCAAGCCGTCTGTGAATAGAGTGGGATAGTTCACCAGTCTTGCAGGTACCACATGGGGGAGAGACGAAGGATCGAGGGCAGCAGGTACTTGGGAGCTTTTCCTCGCCTCCCCGCCGGGGCACTCGAGGAGATGCGAGTCTGGAGCAGAGCGGCGTCAGGGAGGGTTGACACTGGTGGAACCGTGGGCCTGGCGGCTGGGGCGAGGTGGCTGTCCCGCCTGTAGGCCCTGGGCAGGGGGACAGGAGGCACATCCGTACCCGCCGCCGGGGCAAAGGCTGAGGGACGTGCACGGGTGAAGCGGGCCGCTCCTCCTTGCGGTGGGGCCTGAGCCGGCTCCCCCGGGCGACCCCGGTCGGGGCAGGCGCAGGGGGAGGGGTTCCCCTGCTGCCAAGGCCTTTAGCACACTCGGGTGAGTCAGCCCCGGCACATCGGCACTTAGTGCCGCTTCGGGGCGAAGCCCAGCTCGGCTCCTGCGAGAGCCCAGCCTGCAGGGAGGCTCGTCCCGGCGAGGAGGGGGAAAAGAATTTGGGCTCAGATGGAAAAAAAATTGTGTTTTCCTGGCACTTTAGATCGGAGATTTAGGTCGCAAGCCTGGAAAATGGTATTCCCTGAGTTTATAGGAGAATACTATTTCCAAAAGTGCTTAAAAAACCTGTTCCTTTTGAAACCCGACCTGAAGCTTCTGCAACTGAGGGGCCGAGCCGAGCTGCTGGAGCGGGCGCTCCTTTGCCTGGCGGGGACCTTTAGACGGGCCCGGTGTAACAGGACAGGAAAGCAACTCGAAACATAAAGTCTTAATTTACTTTTCCCCTAATTTGTATCCCGTACGAGCGGGAAGAGGGACAGGCCGGGCGAGCCATGCAGACCACCGGAGCCCTTTGTAGGAACCCTCCCGGTGTGGCGGCGGCCCGGAGAGGACCTTTCCCTCCCCGGCGCACGGAGGCGGCCGGCAGCGTTCCGAGTCCCGCTTTACTGCGCTTTTTATAGCAGCTGGCACTAGTGGGTGCTGCGACTAAGTGAAATAAATAATAAATAAATGAAAGCGGAGCCTCTTGGCTCACAGACGCGGCGTGGTGGGCATCCACGGAAGAAACTTTATCAGTCGTCAGCGTAGAGGGGACACGCCGGTGTCCCCCTTGAGCGGACTGAGCAGCCTTCCCTCCCGCTGAAGCGCGGAAGGAGCCGCTCCGGCCCCCCGCCGTTACCGCCGGTCGGGAGCAGGTGAAGTCCCGCTCCCTGCCCACCCCCGGGCTCCCCATCCCGCCCACGGCGAGCCGTCGGCGGTCTGGGTGTCCCCCGGTGCCGGGGCCCCCGGGTGAGGCGAGGGCTCCCCGCGGAGCACGGGCTGCGCTGCAGGGGCAGAGCCCCGGCGGGAGGGTGCGGGGGGCGGGGGGGGCCGGGCACCGCGGTTGTTTGCATCGACCCGGAAACATCAACAGCGGGCGGGAGGGCGGATCGGAGGAGGCGGCAGCGGCGGCGGCAGCGAGACAGGCCGCCCGTCGGGGCCGAGATCACGTTACCGAGCGCAGCAGCGGCCGCCGTCCCACGCCGTGCCGGGGCTCAGCGCAGCCCGGCCCGCCGGCAGCAGGTGTCCGGGCGCGACGGGGCGGGCCGCGGCTGCGCCACCACCGCTGCCAGGGTGCCGGAGCGTGGCGGGGGTCGCGGCGGGAGCCATGACGGGCGTGGAGGCCGAGCAGGAGTTTGACTTCGATTTCCTCTTCGAGTTCAAGCACAGCGATGAGGGTGGAGGTGGGTCACTGCGGGGCGGCCGGGGCACCTCCGGGGGTGCTGGCGGCAGGATGCTGCTGCCGGCCCTCCTTGCGCTACTCCGTTCGGGAGGGGAAAAGGCTACCTCCCTTGGCGGGGAGCGGGGCGGGGGAGCCGGCAATCCCGCCCGGACACGTCTGCCCGGCCCCGGGCGGCGCTTGTCGCCTCAGCCGCGCCGGGAAGCGGCGAGCGGGGCCGCGGCGACCGGGGTAGAGTCCTGACCGGGCGGCCGGCGCTCCTCTGGCGGGTCCCTCGCCGAACGAGGCGCAAGGGGAGACGACCCGGAGGGCCGCTGGTGCAGAGTTTTTAGAAGTTTGGAGTTGTTTAAGATGTCCGGACCCCCGCGCTGACCGCTCGCACCTCTTCCCCGGCTGGCTTTGGGTCTTGCCCGTGACAGAGATGGGCCGGTTGAGAATTCGCTTGAGCCCCCTTTCCCCATCCCCCGTAAGCCGAAGTTAGGCTCAGGGTTTAGCCTGAAGGTCATCCGCAAATAAAAATAACGGGCGTGAATTTGTCACGCGTCACAACTGTTTCCAACTCTGGTGTCTCGGTCCGGCTGTCTGTTTTTATGGCTTTCATCAATGCTTGAGGTGGAAATGAGGCGAACAAAGCTAGAGCTGGCAGAGAGAGTTGCCGCTTCCTGGTGCGTGGTTAACTCGCTGCAGTGTCTGTGATAGCGGGTCACCGTAAAGAGCTCTTGTACAAGTGGATGACTTAAGGCTGCCTCAGAGTAGGGCTGTGTTTGCTCTGTGCTTTATCTTTTTAAATATCTTTTACCTGCCTGTAAATTCTAGCAGGTTTGCAAATCCTTGCCTGCCTAACGCAGCCTGTTAGGATATGAATGAAGGTGTTTGCACCTTCCTAGCTCTCCCCAGTTGCCCACCTCTCTGGGACAATGTCGGTGTCCAAATAGTTGTTATGAGCTTCTAGTTTTTAGAAGGCACTTTTTAGAGTTTCACACCAAGCTTTTCAGATAAGCTTGTTCTAGTGATTAGACACCTAGGTGTCTAAAGTGGAGGGGCCTAAGCAAATTAAGTGTCAAAGTCCTAGTGTGGGAAAAGTACCTAACTCCATTAGGCAATTCTGAAAGCATGAATTTAAACACAAACATAGATGTGGCTTCATCTTGACCAATGTAAGACAGCCCTCATCTTCTCTAAAGACCCTACAAGCTGCAGGTGTTCAGCATTCCTATTTAAAGTATGTAAATAAAAAACGATGGTGCTCAGTGCCTTGCAGGATCAGCCCATTAATGACAGAAATGAATAAAACTTCCTTATTGTGAAATTAACTAGAGGGGGAAAAGGAGCTTTTTAACTGCTTCAAAGGGAAATGTAATATATGGAGGTGTGCTCACAACTTAAAAGGGTCCAATTTCTTGTCCTAGTTATACTTAACCTAAGTGCGGATTTGTTGGAGCAGAACTGATGCAAACCTGCACTGGTCTATCTGATACTGGGGTTTGGCCCAGGATATTAAAATACCCTGTTAAATGTGTCTTGGTAATCTGTACACTGGTCCTGGGTGCCTCTGTGAATCACAGTCATAACAGTGACACCATGGCAAAGGCATTACCTGCCTTTCATCTGCATCAGGACTGTCAAAATATCCTACATAGCTACATTATGTGATGCAGGATTTTATTTCTACCTGTCTCATTCACCCTGGGGAGGAAAACCTCAGCATGTTATAAATGCTGACTATGGATGTGTGTTTGATGAATTTTGTAAATATGGAAGTTTTGGAGAATGAGCTTATTTCAGAAATTTTAGCTGGTGGTTTTTAGCCCACAAACCAAGGTCTCTGTCTTTTTCCTAGTTCTGGCTTTGAGGCTTTTATATTTGGTGGACATATTTTCTACATGCTGCCTGTAATTTAAAGATACCTCAATATGTTTGGAAGGCTTTGGATCTTGCATCTTTCCATTTTGTGTACTATTGTACACAAACTATGAGTTGTATGATGTTATTTTTCTTGGGCCTTTAAAAGTTGGCTTTAAAAAAAATGCATAATAGTTCTAAAAGTGGCTATTCCTTGTCATGTGAATTAAGGAACTTGTTGCTTATAGCACTTGAGCCTGTCTTTTAATGTTTTTTTTTTTTTTTAACTGGATTCCAAAGGCTCGTCTGAGCTTTGTATTTCCTATAAAGTCTGGGCTGCAGATCTCCAGCGGACTGCAGTGTTTGAATTTCACCTCAGTAATGCATTAGAATTTAAGCAAACTGCTGGGGTCATAGTACTTGTCCCTGTTATTTTGTTTGTTTACCTCTTTAGTTTTAATACAAGATCTAAAAGCACTGATTCTGCAGTCAGCAGAGGCAAAGCCCACCTGGTGGGTGCAGAGCTGGGGCAGCCTGCCGAGCCCCCAGACTCCTGCCTGGTCTGTCCAGCTGCATGGTAGGGACTGGCTGGGAACAGTTCCCATCTGTGCCATGTCACCACTGCCTTCCAGCTGTATGCCAGAGCAGGAGGCTGTGGAATGGTATGTGGAAGAAGAGCGTAGCCAGTGTCCCAGCAGTAGTGTGGACATGGACATCACCTTCCTCTGGAGCTGGAAGAAGCAGCAAAGGGGCTGAAGCTGACCTGAAGGCACTACTCTAGACCCTTTCTCTGAGCTAATTTCTGAAACAGATAAGGTTTTACCACAGCTGTACCATGTCAGGGTTTTTTTCCATGACGGGTAGGAGGGAGGGAAGTGGTGGTGGTTGTGGTGACACTGGGTGGTGCGGCCAAGTGGCAGGGCAGCAACAAAACAGAACTGATTTTGGAAGGAGGGAATTCTTATCCCCCTGGCAGGTCTGCCCCTCGGTGTGACCAATGCAGTTGGATTTTGTCAAGTAGCACTTCTTTTGCTGTATTTCCTGCCTCCCTGGTTGTTTGAATAGAGCATGAAGCTGCAGCGTGTTTTGAATAATCCAGTATTATTTGTGGCACACTGCAGTGTAATTTAATGACCCTTCCTGAGCAAATGGCCAGTATCTGAGGGCAGACTAGAGAGCAAGTTCAAAAGGTGTTGCTGCTCATCATTCCCAACTGTTACCTGCTATGACATGTATCAGCTGGAATTGCTGTGAAGCTGCCACAGCACATTAATTTTTCCTAAGTACCGTTTGCCTTGGAGTCGTTGCCAGAGAGAAAGGTGAGTGTGGGATCACAAGTGGATGACACCAGAGAGGGCTGAGCTGATAAACAAGAGAAAGAGAATAGCTGGCTGTGCTGTTACCAGCTTGGAGGCTCATTTGCATTTGCAGAGCTCCCTGGTTGCCTCCGGAACAGCAGCTGCAGTAATTAACACAGCCTTTCCATATCTTCCAAGGGAAGGTGCGCAAGATGACTGCCAAGGGAACTTGCCTCCTGGGATAGAAAGTGACAGGTTTCCCATGTGGACTGGCTGTGCCCACGGGGCATGTAGAATTTCCCTCTGTCCTGCAGGAAAGTGATGCTGCTGCCATAATAAACCTCAGGGAAGTCTGATGCATTGCAAGCACAGCTTGGGGCTGGAGCTGGGTGCATTTCCAGACTTCTGAGAGGAACCTGTACACCAGCCTTACCCAGACTCAGAGTTCAGCAGTCATTTTCCCTGATACAAAGATTTTGCTCTTTTCCCAGCAGAGATACTGGCGTTAGGGCTTACGTGTCTGGCTCATGTGTCCTGGTAACACAAAGCCTCCCTGTATCAGGAAGAATAGAGATGATGATTCCTCATCCCACCACAGCTCAGAGCACCCGGGGCATGTTGTCCTTGGTTGAGGGCTGCCCATTTCCCCCATGGGCAGCCCACCAATATCTCTGGTGGCATCCCTGGGACAGGGGAGCAGAGCTGAAGGAGTGCCTTCAGAAGGCAGACAGCGAGGCGAGGAGGAGATGATGCCATGTGGACCAGCTTTGAAATACTGGTCCACAGGGATGCTGCTCTACAGGGATGGAGGCATGCAAAGGGCACAGGTTTCTTTGCTTGGTCAGGGAGCCCATTGGCACAAGGCTGTGATGTGATCTGTCGCCTTCCAGGTTTTCCACATTGGCTGTGCAACTCTGCTCTTGCTTTTATACACCCGGTGCTGTTAAATGGTTGGAGAGCTGGCCCAGAGCGCGCTGCTGGCAGCGCTTGATGTGGCGTGTGCAATAAGCAGCAATTTCAGTGGAATTTCAGCTGTCGCTGAGTAGCGAGACATCCATGTTTATCCTTCACCTGGCCTCTGCCAGTTGGGCTGGAGGATAAGTGGTCCCAGAAACCAGAGCAGATCAATAGATCCATCTTTTTCCAAAATCCTAGTTAACTGGAACCAGTTGGAAACTTGCTGTAATGGAAATTTCGATTGTGTGTAATTTTTTTAACAGAATGCAGTTGATCTTTTTCTTTGCTTTAGTCTGCCTCCACTTTTGTTTTTTTGTCCAGTTTTTTGTGTATTCCAACTTTTCAGGGAGGGAGTTAGGCTCACTTATATAAAAACACATCTCTTCAGCTGCATCTCTGAATCTGCAGTCTCTAGGACCCTGAAGCAATGTTGTTTGAGGACTCAATTTTTTTGATTTGAAGGTTCACCTAGGAACCATGCCCTCAAGACCAGCTCTGTCTGTGTACATCCCCCATCTCAAGTTACCTTGTCTTGTTCTGTTCAGTTAGTGGCATTTTCAAGGATGCTAGTCTGCAGCCTCTCGCCCAACACGGCACACCTCTGGGCTGTGTTGTTGAGGACAGCTGTGCTTTTGTGTGTTGTGCCATGTCCCACCATTTCAGCTGGGTATGTTACTGAGTATATTTGTGCAGCACCTCATGTCATTCTTTGTTGTTTGTTTGTTTCTTCCAGAACACTATAATTATGCATCTTCAAATGTAAATGCTGGCTTGCCTCTAAATGTGGCACATTCCTCATTGTCAACTCCATGTCATGGCCTGCAGACATCAAACCCCGTCATTTCAGTTGTCCCATCGACAAACCATCCCTCTGGATATGGAGGACACATTGACAGTGGAGCCTCTGAGTACTACCTGCCACCAAACATGAGACCTAATGGGGCTCCAGCGCTGGAGAGTCCCAGAATTGAGATCACGTCTTACATGGGATTGCATCATAACAACAACCAGTTTTTCCACGATGAGGTGGAGGAGGCCATCCCTAACACCAAGCGGTCGCCTTCCACTGCCACTTTGAACTTGCCGAACATCGAGGCTTACAGAGACCCGTCCTGCCTCAGTCCAGCGAGTAGCTTGTCTTCCAGAAGCTGCAACTCTGAAGCGTCTTCCTATGAGTCCAACTACTCATATCCATACACTTCACCTCAGACCTCTCCGTGGCAGTCCCCGTGTGTCTCTCCGAAGACCACCGACACAGAGGAGGGCTACCAGCGCAGCATGGTGGCCTGCACTTTGCTCAGTTCCCCGAGGCACTCTCCATCAACGTCTCCCAGAACGAGCATCACAGAGGAGAACTGGCTGGGGGCTCGCAACTCCAGGCCTCCGTCTCCCTGCAACAAAAGGAAGTACAGCCTCAATGGCCGGCAGACCTCCTATTCCCCACACCACTCCCCCACTCCTTCTCCACAAAACTCACCGCGGGTGAGTGTCACGGATGACACGTGGCTGGGGAACACAAACCAGTACACCAGCTCCGCCATCGTTGCTGCCATCAACGCCCTCACCACTGACAGCACCATGGATATGAATGATGGGATTCCCATCAAGTCGAGGAAGACCACCATTGATCACACCCCATCCATGACTCTCAAAACTGAACCGGCTGGCGAGGATCATGGGACCATATCGCCAACTGCCGATTTGTCACCAGAAGACTTCTCCAGCTTCCAGCACATCAGGAAAGGAAACTTCTGTGAGCAGTACTTGTCTGTGCCACAGCATCCCTACCAGTGGGCCAAACCAAAGCCTCTATCTCCAACATCCTACATGAGGTAAGGAACCCTGACTTAGAGGACAATCCCAGTAGTATCTTTATTGCATGCTTTTGTTTCCTCCTTCCTCTTCCTGTCTCTGTTTGCTGCCAAATCTGCCCATCTACTCACTCCACTTAACTGTGTCTTGTGACACTGCCTCTGTTGTTGGTGTGGTGTAACCATGAGTCAAGCCTTGAAGGGTAAAAGATGCTGTTCTAGGAGCTGTCTATGTATAGGTTGTAACTAGTTATCCACTATCCAGGGGATGAGCCCTAGGCTGGGAAGTCTGGAAATCAGGCATTCAGAAGCTCAGGGAGCAGGAGAATTTGCTGCCAACAAACCTGTGGCTTTACTTGAAGTTTATTATGTCTCAGTATTTTTATATTGCTGGACAAGGATATGATCTCTTTATGGTGATTGTTGCAGGGCCTTTTGCACTTATGCTTTGGGCACAGTGAATACAAGTTAATTAAGAATATGGTTCTTTTATGAATTATTTCACCTCATCTGAAAGCTGTCTGTCAATATTTTTCTGTCTCTGCTGAACAGTGATTCTCTGTTTTTTTCTGTCTTCCCCACTACTTCTGTTTAAAGTAGAAAAACCAATTTTTCAGCTGATAGTGGTTCAATCTGTTCCTCAAATTTATTTATCACAACAGGGCTCTGGGTAGGAAGCAGTACAGAATATCTGAAATCTTAATTACTTTCATTGCATTTTCTTTCTGTCGTAGATATAGACTTTATTTTGGAGTCTTCTGGAAGCTGTAATATGCAGAAGCATCTGGTGCAGGAAAATAGTTCAGCTTTCCAAGGGCTTGTAAGCTGTTCCTAGTCCCTGGTTTTGATGGTCACCCCCTTTCCTCCTCCTCCCCAAGCACACCTGGCTTCTTGCTCTTGACAGTCTTGAAGCTGCCTTTCTCAAAATGAAAGCAGTAAGTGTGTAGCTGAAGTGTTTTAGTTAGCAATGGGTTTCCTGGTTTTCAGCCTTGTCAGTCTCACCTTTCTTCAGCCAGCGCCTCTCTGCCCTGTGCTGTCTCCTGAAACTGAGGTGGAGTGGTCCATGGCTCTTTATGTTGCAGCACACTCCCCTTCCTCATCACTCTCATTCTCCTCTGCATTGCCAAGCTCCTTTGAAGACCCTGGCTCAATTCAGTGCCAGGAAATGCAGCAACCCCTTTGGGTCTGGCCACCCAGAGTTAGGCGCTCACTGTCTTTCAGAGCTGGGGTGGAGACTTCTAACACCAGGCAAATCCTTCAGAGCCTTCCCATTTACTTAGAAAAAGCCTTTTATGTTCACCCACTGCAGTGCCAAGTAGCCCACGTTCATCAGAGAGGCTGGCCCTCAGCTGTCGTGTCAGGAGCAGCTTTTTGTCGAAGACTTCAAGGGCAGGAATAGGACAGTTTGCCCAAACAGGCTTTTATCTTTCCGTTGCAGCAAGCGGCCGTAGGCGCTGTGCCGCGGTCCGTCAGGAGGCACCCGGCGTGCCTGTGCGCTAACACAAACAAGAAAGGTGAAGTGCACAGAACGAAGCCCCACTATGTTGTGTACTTAACATTTTTTCCACTGTTTTGGTCTTGTATAAAATATGTTTCCTGGTTTGCAATATGTTTCCATGTGATCTCATTAACTCGTGCTCTAGGGCAGTTGGAAGTTACTGTTGAAATGTGATTTTTAAGTTATTTTACCAATCAGATAGACTGACAGTGCTTCCTTCCACCAAAAATACCTCTCGTTTTATGTATATGAAAGTACTGGGCAAGTGAGCACGGACGTCAACAGGATCACAGCCTGCGCAACAGAAAATGTTATTTTAAATCTTTCCAAAAAAATTGGTTAAGAATTTGTCACAACAGAGCTGGATTTTTTTCCTGTTATGTTACACATCTGTTCTATTTCAAATGTGAGGACTGGAGGGGTGGATTCCAACAAACAACTCAGGCTCCAAAATCTACCCGGTCATAATGATTTTGAGATAACCAGATTTGATTACCTCCTCTGTCTCTTCCTGAATATGCGGTACAGTTTTCATCAAAAGCCAGCATGCCTTGGAAAGTCACTAATGCCTTTCCCTCCCTCTCCTGCATTCCCATCTCTTTGGGAGCAGGAGGGAGTAGGCTCAGGCACACCATCGGCTGCGTGCTGTCTCCGTTCCCAAGGTTTTATAGTGGGCATCAGTCTTAAAAGGAAACTGCTTTTTGCTATTGTTACTAAAATTGATGGTGTTTTTAATTTGTCATAATTAAAGTTCAGTCCGCTTTAGGCTTTTCAAATCCTGGAGCAGGGGAATAATAAGAGTATACAATGAGACTATAATAATGCCTGCCTTAACAGAAATAGAGTCTTTATGTGTTTTGTGAGCTCGGATGTTCAGCCCAGTCCCCAGGCCATGGGCTCTGTGGTGCAGATCTGGGCTCATCTGCCTCCAGACCATGAACATGTGACTGTTCCTGCACGGGACTAGCGGGTGCAGAGGATCACAGGACAGGGTGGCAGGATAGAGCCTGACCTCGCAGCTGAGGCTTGAGCTGCACAGGTTAACCCAGGGCTGGTGGGGATTTGGCTGCAGTCCTTTGGTTGCAGCCCAGGGCCTTGCACCAAATCTTTGGATGTAGAAAATTTTTAAAGACCAAGCAGACATTTCAGGGCAAGCACTGGAACAAGCGCTGAGGTAACAATGGGAATCATACCTTTCCTAGACCAAAAAAATTATCTAAATATATATATATATATAAATATATAATATAGTCTGACTCAAAACCCCTGGAGGTAAATCATGATGCAGAGAGTAAGAGATGGTCTTTGTGAAGCTCTCTTTCAGCTTTTATCTCCAACTTTTTTTTTTTTTTGTATTTGTGCATTGTGCTGTCTCATTCAAATGCAACAAGTTTCTGTCTGTAGTATGTCTCTTAGAGTTACTGTAGGAAATAATTTTAAGAGAAGCAGTCTATTGGGCAGTCACTGTACAAGCAGGGGAGGCTCTGTGTTTCTCAAACCCTTGCTGTGTCAGTGGTGTTCCTTCTGTGCCATTTCTCCATCTCTCCTAAGTGCTACGTAATGCAGGATGTCTTGTGGGCCAAAATGTCAAAACCAAAATGGAAGTACAGGGCTGGACTTCTGCCCTCGGCTATGGGGGCACTGTTAGTGACTACTTCCAAACTAAAATTCCATTTTTTGGATTCTGTACCTGCTCAGAAGCAGGTCCTAAATCACCCTATATCACAACAAAAAGTATAGTCACTCACCAAAGTGCCATGTTTCTGGGTATCTTGCACATTTTTTATGACTTCCTCTTCACCTGCTGTATTTGATTAAACACAACCTGAGATTTCCTGGAGGCAGTTTCTTACTCTTTGAAAAGTAGTGCATTGTATTTATATCAAGTGTAATTGATTTAATCCAAGGAGTGTGTTGGCCTTTAACACTTGAGTTTGCACTAAATGTAGTGTTTTTCAAGAGAAATAGAAATGGTTGGGTTTGTTGGTTGGGCGTATGGCATATATGAGGTCTACCACACCAAAAGGAGTTTCCAGGAATAGACAGGTGACTTTTAAAACTCCCTATGGTGTTTACTTCCCCAGTTTATTGTTTTTTAACAGTCAAAACCCACATTTTCTTTAGCTGCAGTCTCTTTTTCAACCTCAAAAATATGCATGTATGTTTTTGACCTCACAGGCATGTGCTTATGTAGTTTTACATATGGAGACTGAAGTTCGTAGAGAATGTATGGTTGGATACCTCTCTGCAAGTTGCAAAAGCACGTTTGACTTTTGTCTGCATCAGTGAGCTTTTTTGGGGTTTTTTGTGGATTTTTTGGGTTCTGCTTTTGGGACTCAGTATTAAACTCAAGCATGCAAAAATTGAGGCCCCAAATGATGAAATTGCCTTACAAACTATGATTTTAAAATGTTGTAGACATTTTTCTTCTTTTTTTTTTTTTTTTTTATTTGGGGACCTTTCAGGTGCTTTTAATTTTGCAGGAGTTTTTTGTTTGGTTGGTTTTGTTTTTTTGTGTTTTTAGAGATGTTTCATTTGGGACCATGAGATAGAGGGGAACCCTGCTTGGGAAATGTTGAATTTCTCAAGAAAAAGGTACCAGCAATCTTGAGATGAGATAGTCGGTGGAGATGAGGTAGTCAGTGGTGCAGCAGCACCAGATTTGCTGACCTGTGCATCCCTGGCGAACTTGTGTGTTTATGGCAGGCAAGAGGAAGTTCCTCAGACAAAGCACAGGCTGGGCTGTCTGGGCAAGACTCAGTGAAGTGGGGACTTGTGGCTGTGTGGCAGTGACCATCTCCTGGGGCTCATTAGTGTTAACTGAGGGGCTGGCACTGGGAAGTGGACAGGGAAGAGGCCAAAATGCCGCTAATCTTTTTTTCTTTTCTGCTATATTCCTGCTGAATAGGAATGTTTGGATGCTTTCAACATGTTTGTTTTGCCATCACATAGCAGTGACTTTTTATTACATTTGGTTGCTGCACCATAAGGCTGAAGAGTGCTTGGAAGCCTGTCTCAGTAAACTGATATATTTTTGTTTGTTTGATTTAATCCTGCCCACGCTTTCTCCCAACTGTTTTTTAGCTCATTCAAACAACCCTGTGAGCATCTTATTAATGGCCTTCCTTCACCAGCTCATTTTAACACCCTAGGATTCTAAATTCAAAATAAGCAGAAATGCGATGCCAGACTCTTGTTATCTCCATTTCTTCAGCAATAGTTTCTTGTCCTTTCTCTAAGCCATCAAATATGAAACTTCCATGCAAACCAATCTCTGAGTATGAATTTTTAGGACAGAAGGGTGAAGTATTATGTGGGAGAATGACGACGACTCATGTTTTCAGACTTCAGCATGAGGAATTCCAGTGCGCCTCATGCGCTTCGCAGAGGAGCTACTTGCTCCACATGCCAGCAAAATACAGCCAAGTCTAGGGTGGGACACAGCATCTATTTTAACAGCCCACAGCCAGATTGCTCAATTGTCAGCAGGAAATTCAAAAAAAAGAGAGAGTAAAATCTGCCCGTGTTTAGTCATAGGTGAAATATAAAGCAGGTGTATTTTTCTGACCACAATCGAGTTGGTGGACACGTAGCCATCACCGTTGTTTTCTTACTCTTTCAAAATCACACACAGGGATCTTTCACAGGCCTCTACTTCAATGTGAGACAAGTAATAAATAGTAAATCATAACCGTATTTGCAATTGGTGCAGAGTTGGAGCAGGTTCAAGCTAGCAGCTTGGTAAAAGTTTCAGCAGCCCTGTGGTTTTTCTAGTTTGTGTTTTTGTTTCTATAGGAAAAGTCCTTGTCAGAAAAACCTAAGTTTAGCACAGTTCATCCAGTCTCAGCTGTACTCCTTCTAGGTCACTCACTTTACTTTGGGTGCTGAAAGACACTGAGCATCTTTTCCTTCTAGACAGTGGCTCATGCCACTCTCAGGCAGCTGTCTGGGGTAGATGACTCTGTGCTGCAGTATTTGTCCAAGAGCAGGGGTAGCCCCAGGGTGAGACTGGCAGTTGTTCTTGTACCTTCTGCAGTTTGGGAAAAAAATGTTTGTGAATCTCTTTTTCCAGTGGCCTTGGGCACCTAGTAGCTTAGAAAGTGTAATTATAATTTAATTCCCAAATGGATACCAGTCATGTGAAAATGGAGCTTTCTTTAAAAAGTTTAGCAGAAGTTTTTAGCTTTGTTTCCTCCCTGTCTATATTTCAGTGGGCTGCTTAGTATCTTTCTTTTTTTTTTTCCTGTTTTTTTTTTTTTTGTAACTTGATAAATCTTTCTGCTAAAGGCAGAAGTCAGCCAGACTGGATAATCTGTTTTTGATTTAATCATATTGTGTATCTGGTGTATGCAAAATAAATCACTATTCATCTGGTTTTTAATCTGATTTATGTAGGACGGAGTTATATTGAGCCAGTTTTCTACAGCCTAGCACCAGGTTTTGTGAACCTGCCTTGAAGCAACCATACCTCATTATAGCATTTAGGAGGACTACAGTGAGATTTATTAGGGTGCAGAAAGAAACGGGACAGGTTTTTAGCTGGTGGAAAATGTCATCTGAGGAAAAAAGACTGATGTGTATTTGATAGGAAGACTGCATGAAGACCTTTTATTCCTCTTCTTGACGGCTGTGGTGGGGCTCTTCTAACCCCCACGTGATACTGGCTTGATGAGGTAGTTTGGACCTTTTCAAATTAATATTTTCAGCAACCAGATTTGATTTTACCACTACACCATTTGTTTAGTGGCTTTTTCCTTTAACCACGTTTAGCTGCAGAAAATTAAGTGCATGATGAAGATAACCTAACATAGGAAATAGCTCTGACAGCCCAGTCCATGACACTGCTAAATGCATCACTTTGCTTCCTTTATCAGGAAAACTCCCATTAATTGTCAATTTATAATTGGGCAGGTGGTGCTTTGGAATTTTGATTGTAGATTTGAGGTTAACAGCAAATGGTATTTTTGTCATACTTTATTTGAGAACATGAATTTTACAGCTTATTTATACTAACATTTTCAGGTGCTGATTTGAAAGGGCGGGGGGGTTGTGTGTTTCTTCTTTGGTTCTTTTCTTTCAAAGAGATGTCATTAATTACAAAACTATGACTTCTGTGTATCTTAAAAAAACCACCAGCCCTCTTCACTTGAGGGCTACATGCTGTCAGTCAGAGTTCTCCTTTTTAATTAAGTGTTAAAAATTTCTAATCTGATAGATGTTGTATCCTCAGAAAAAAAATCCATCAAGTGAGAATTTACTTAAAACCAGAAACATCTGTTTAAAAATGTGTGCTGATCATCACCAAGAGAGACACAGCTGTTTTGCTCTACTCTTTGTCATTTATCATTACTCAAATATGCTTCATCCAGATTTTTTTTTTTTCAGACTAAAATATGTGTACCAAAAGTGCTAGGCAGAGAGCAGTGGCTACATACAATGGCCATGTGTCTGTAATTTTCTGCTGTCTCCTCGTTCCTTGTATGAGTGTGTAGTAGCAGAAGAGTTTCCCCTCACCTACAGAGCAGGCCCTGGCCATTTTGGGGGAAAGGCTTGGACAGGAGCTCAGAAGGTGCAACATCCTGCTTGTAACTGAGGCAGGGGCTTCCATGTGTGGAGGGGCAGAAGGAAAATTCAGAGTTTGTCCCTGGCAGGATCTTGCCAGTGGAGAGGGTGCCCCTCCCGGCTTCTCCTGACTCCAGATGTTCATGGAAGCTCAGAACCTGCAGAGACAACTTTCTTTTAGATAAGCTTCCACTTAGGGTGAGCTGGGATGGATACTTCCCTTTCTCTTTGTTATTGGGCTCCGTGTCCTGAAGGCTAGAGAACAGAATACCTTGATGTTTGGAGCCTGCAACTTGCCACTGGGATGTCCTGGAGTAGCAGGAGGTGCTCAGGGAGCAAAGGTGATCCTGGTCCTCACCCGGGATGGGACTTGGTGGCACCAGCTGACCCCTGTAATGTCTATAGTGTGTGTCCATAGGCATGCAGATACATGGCTCAAACTTGTAAAAAGTGAAGAAGGATAATGCAGGGAAACTTAGCACCACCTGAAGTCTCCGCAGTGCATACGCACACAGGCGGTAACAGGTGTCAGTTCAATATGCTCCAGATACAGGGCTGGGTAAGCACTCAAAAACCCAAAAGGCAAAGCAAAAAAGTGCCCGTGCTAGTGGTAGAAGTCCTGTCCTGCAGGGGAGCCAGCAGGGCTGCTGAGAGCTGTAGTGCCTGTAGAATATCCGAGTGCACTGAGTGTGGATCACTGGGATGGTAACATGGAGTATCCAGCCTCCAGATGAACGTGTGTTTGTAGTATATCCATCCATTGTGGAAGCTCTTGCACATCCTTTCCCCTTCAGGCAGCTCACAGGGAAAAATTTCAGCTGTGATCTCTGCTGCCCAGACTGTCCTTGCCCTGGACTGCAGCAGTGAGGCAAGGATCCAGTAAATCCCCAGTTTCCAGCCTCCTTCCAGGCTGGGGAGAGCTGGTGAGCCCTTACCTGCAGGCTGTGGTGGCACAAGTCGTCTCACAGTGCCAGGGAGCCCTGGCCCATGGCGCCTACAAAGGGCCACAATTTTCTGCTTGCTGGTTATCTTCTCCAGGCTGATGGAAGAAGTAATAAAGTTTCACATAAAAGGGCAGGGCAGTGTGTTGCAGTTGGGCCGTTTAACTACTTGCAAAGACTTTTGAAGGGCACTCAGTGAAGAAAATTCACCAAAGGAAAGAATGTAGAGTGGACATGAAATTAGTGTTTTAATTGTAAAGCTTATTGCTTCAATTTTAAGATTAGTCAGTCTGTCTCAGGGCTGCTGTTTCTACTGTACTTGCTTCTTTTCTTTCAAAGGTTCAACTTGGCATTTCTTAGAGGTCTCCCAGCTATTTTCAAGTGTGGTTTTATACTGGAAGAGGGTTTCTAAGAATCTCACTTCCCCACCATTACATGCTGTCAGGCTGCTTGATGGTAATAGGTGGTGCTTAGTATTTTAGTTAATTGTAGAGTCAGTGTTGAGCCAGAAGAGTGAGCTGCATGTTCTGCAGGCTTGCTCATCACCATCAATAGGATTCATAAGCAAGTTCTGATTTCAGAGCTTTCTGCTTTGAAGTGCATTAACCCAAAAGAGATCAGCTTTGCTTCGAGGCTCTCAGACATGCTTTGTGTTGGGAGTGAAGCAGGGAAATAGCTTTTTTTAATTCTTTCCACCCCTTGTAAACAGAGAAGATTTGTTGAAACCAATTAGAGTCATTAAATGCCAAATTAGTTTGGCATTCACTTTCAAAGCAGAAATCGTCTTCCTAGAACTCCCCCGTGTCTTTCTGCCTTTTTTATTTTGCTTTGAGAGTTAATATAGATGATATTTGTAATCCATGTCTTAAAAATTTTCACTTTTGGATACAAATCAGATAGCATCTGGGCCAACAGATATGCTCGACCCATAAATCTTCCTAAAATAGCTGATACCTTCTAAATTACTTAAGTCATGACATTATCCTTATCAATTAAATTTTAACTGTAAGATGGTGAAGGATGAACTGCGAGACTCGGTGTCTAAAGTGATCGTGCTGGCTGCTTGTGGTTTGTGATAGTGTGCTTGATGTTAATTTTTAATCTGTTTTCCTTTCCACTGTAGCCCATCCCTGCCTGCTCTGGATTGGCAGCTGCCATCTCACTCAGGACCTTACGAACTGCGCATCGAAGTGCAGCCGAAATCCCACCACCGAGCTCATTACGAGACAGAAGGCAGTCGAGGGGCTGTGAAAGCATCTGCGGGGGGCCACCCCATTGTGCAGGTACCAAACTGTGTAACCAGCAGCCAGGTTGTTTATCTCAATGCTCTGCGGCGAGCACCATTTCTTCTCTAAAAACAAAAATTAATGGGAGATTTTTCTTGTCCTCGGAAATGCCTGCATGTGACCACTCCTTAGACCACATTTTAAACCGGGTGGACCAAGGCTTTGCTGAAAACAATGCAAGAGCAATGTGAATACAGGGTGGATTGCTGCTCTGTCTGTTTAGGGCTCAGCGAGTGTTCAGCTGTTCAGTGGTGACCATGGACCTACTAGTGCAGTCACACTCCAGACTTTATACTCTTTATTCAGTTTATACTGAAATCAGCTGGGGACGTGCCTCAGTACATTTAGTCCTTAACTGGCAGTTGGATCTAATCAGATCTGTGAATGCATATTGGAGTGCAGAGCTGTAGCAGTGATGTAGAAGTATGTTGCTGGTTTGGATGTTGCAGTGAGTTCTGAGCAAAGGCTTTTAGAGTTTCTTCTATTCAGTTTCTAAAACCCTTCCAGCTGCTCTGGAAAGCATCTGAGATCTGAATCTAGTTTCATGAATTCCACCAAGCTCTTTAGTTACTCTGTATAAAGCATTTAATTTAATAACACTCTAAACCGACCCTTAATTCATTTATATGAGTAGTCTCATTCATTTTTAAAGGGCTTTGCTCAGGAGTAGGAAGAACAAGATTTGGTTGTTTAAAACAAAAAAAGAAAAAGTAGTGGGAGAGAGTGGGAGCCTGCCTGTCCCTCCTCAGCTGCTGCTTTCTCACCCAGCAGTTAAACTCCCAGTGCTACCCATCAGGGCTGTGTCCCTCTGTGCAGCAGAGCCCAGGTTTTATCACTGCCCGGATGCCACAGGACCCATGGATGCCAGGGCAATGCTGCCATGTTCGCACGACTTGGGCTTATGCCCACAAGCCGTGCTGCGGGAGCAGTGGCTTGTTGAAAGCCCAGATGGCTCAAGATGATGTACGGACCACACGTGCAGGGCTGTGCACGTTTGTTTATTTACTGTAAGCCCCTGTTAGCAAACACGTCTGTGGAAGGAATGGTGGGAGGCTGGGATGACGCTGGGCAGAGAATGCTGCTGTGAAAATGTGTGCTGCTGCCACAGCTGGAAGAGGAAAGTGAGGGGAGGTGTCAGCAGCAAACACACTTTAGCTCTGCCAGAACTTGTCAGTGACATGGGATTATAGAAGCTGTCTGCTGGAAGTTGAAAAGTTTTAGCAGAACATTTGTGAATGATAATAAAGAGTGGCATGTGGCAGACATGCTTGTTTACAATTAATGCCTTCTCTGTTTGTGGCTTGATGCAAGGAAATGCAAATGTGGAGGTATCAATTTGCAATGGCCAGCTTGGCACTTAAAGTTTCTTACGTGCATTTTGGAAAGACTGAATGTGATGCCAACATTTAATTGGACTAAATGTGTCCAGACATTTCCCCTCTTATCCCCTGTCCCAGTCTGTCAGGAGGGAGCATGCTGCTTCCAAACACAAACAAGTGTCAGAGGAGAGGGAGGGGGAGAGGGAGAGGGAGAGGGAGAGGGAGGGGGAGAGGGAGAGGGAGAGGAAATTACGGAAGGCCATGAAGGGAGAGCAGAGGAAGCAGACAGTCCCAGCCCTGTCAATTGGCCCTACCGGCTTAATAAGGATTAATGTATTTTTCAGTCCTTTTATTACAACCCAAACGTCCGTTTCTCCAAAAAGAACATAAACATAAAGAGATGCAGAAAAAGCTTTTCTGTGCTGACATTGCCATCATGGCCAGTTATCTGTTTGAAGAAATGCATAAAAGCTCTGACTTAGACCAGAGTTGAGTAGATGGATGGATTAAAAGTACTTCCAAAAAGAAAGGAAGTGTTTATAAATATTTTTGTAAGACAAATAGTAAGTACAAATAAAGAAGTACCTGAAAAACATAAGTATGTATAAATAAATGGAAGAGAAGGAAATCTAGGGAGTATTTTCTGTTAAATTGGTGACTGGCACACTGAAAAATGCATCTCTGAAGCATCAACAGGTTTCCAGATGGTTTGGATCAGGTTTGATTCATCCCACTGGGTTACGCAGAAAGGAGCCCAAGTTTTGAAGTTCAAACCCAGATGTAAGCTCAAGCAGAATCTGAGTGTGTTCAGGAGAGAGATTTTGGATCAAGCTTTTTGCTCTTTAATATTTTTGGTGTTTTCTCTTCTGTTGATCCGGGGAAAATGCTCATAAAACTGCTTTGACCTCTTATACTACCCTTTTCTCTTACATTTTTCCCATGTTGACCATCAGGTCTTTCTTATGTCGGTACTTTGGGGAAACTTGCTTTCATTCTGCTGTTGTTAAAGCTCTTCCCCCTTTATCTTCAACAAGAGGAGAATATGGATGAGGTCTCTCTCCTCTCTCAGTTTTTCTCTCTTTGTTTCAAACCCGCTCTCGTTGGCATCTTGCTTCCCAAAGTAGGAGATGTTCTCACATTAATACCTCCACAAATCTGTTGGGCATGCTAAGGCAGAGGAGAAGTAAATCCAAAAAACATCCACTGTTTGTGGCATGGTTCCCAAGCAAAATTGCCAGGAGGTTGCTTTCTCTGCAGCCAGAGCAGGTTTACCTATTTTTCCTAGGCAACATTAGCTTCCTTGCTGCTGATCCATCTCTTCTTTTAGGAGGTGGAATGTCTGAAGATCAAAGGTTTCTGAGGCAAGTATGCTTGATGAGGAGAGTAGTAGCATAGGAGGGCAGGAGTCTCTCATGAGTATTACACATAGCCCAAGCTTGGGGGCCAATTTTTTCCTTGGCTCCTCCAGTCTGGTGACTTTTCTGTGTAGCTGGAGAAGGCCCCATGTACAGCTGAGGAGCTGGCTCTGTGTGCAATGCCACCTCTGTATGAGATTGTTTTTCTCTCCCAAACCTGAGCGTGGGCAGAGCTGAGCATGGCAGGCTGCCTCAGGAGCTCATACTGACCCATGCACAGGCAAGCCTGGTGCGTGCTGGGGGCTGCCTGTGGCAGCAGTTCTGTCAACCACTTGCTGCTTATCATCTCTGAATCATGTGTGGGACTTGCTCACTGGAAGCTCCCGTGTGCCATCTCCCAGGCGTATTCCAGCCAGCAGGATTTCCTGTGGATTTCCTTCTGTGGAATGGCAGCATCTTCCCCGCTGCACTTAGGAATGAAACGGTTTGGAGCACTCCAAGTTGCCTGTGAAGGCTCATGAGCTTGGTAACACAGTATTCCTCCCTCTCACATTTTGCTTTTGCCTGTTTGGGTGTTT
This sequence comes from Serinus canaria, assembly GCF_022539315.1. NCBI lineage: Eukaryota > Metazoa > Chordata > Aves > Passeriformes > Fringillidae > Serinus > Serinus canaria. The sequence goes on along the minus strand of NC_066315.1, from coordinate 58,549,401 downwards.
GGCTGCCATGGCAGCTCTGAGCTATCGCTGTTCCTGATTGCTAAACGATCGGAGAGTGGGATGAGCCGGCGCGCCTGGCGAGCTAAAAATGCCGCAGAGGATTGGCAAGCAAGTGGTGCTGGGGAGCGGTGCTGGTGAGCTCACGGCTGGCACTGGCTTTCACCCCTTGGCTTGGGGAAGTATTTTGCGAGTTGCTGTTGCCTTTGGTGATTTTAGACTGGAATACTCCCACCTCTGAGTCAGAAGAGGGATGGTGCCCTGGCTGGCACCAGGCTTTGGGAAGCTGCATATTGTGTCAGGTGAGCGTTAAACCTGGGACCACTCTGAGGAGCAAAATCCTGTCTGTTACCATCCTGCTGGCACCTACTCCTTCTCACGAGTTTGTGGCTTGCATGAGGATTTTTCAAACAAAGCAAAATAAAGCGAATGGATTAGTAAGGAAACCCACAACATTACATAGCTACAGACACATTTTAAGTGAGGTGAATTTAATTCAAGGGGTTTACATCCAGAACACCTTAAAAATGTCCTCCATTTGGACCTATCTCACAATTCTTCATTTTGAGAGTAGTGGTGAGGAGGTGCACAAGATGGGGTTTGCATTCCAGCCAGTGATGGCTCTGTTTCAGCTGCAGGTAAGTAATGCAGCCGATAAAAGTTTGGGCTCCCAGGGAGGGATGGCACCAGATTATAAATACGTGGTCTGTAGATACTCTAATTAATAACTCATCTTTGAAATAAGTCAAGCCCTTTGACTGCCTGAGATGGAATTTTTACAAGCAGGGTGTGGTGTATCTATGAGATAAAATCCAAATACTCAAGAATGTTTAATTAAAGGGCATGATGTACTCCCATAGAAGAGTGTACTCAACAGTGAAAGAAAATATTCCAATGCACGGAGTAGTCTAGTAAGCACTTTTAAAAGCCATGACTATTATTATATTTTCTGACACAAAATATGCTGTGAATTCTCTTCAAGATCACTCCTGACATGAAGTAGATAAATTGGTTAGAAAAAGGAAAGAAAATTAGTTGTAGGGGTTTTCCTTTTTATCTAAGTAACCAGTACTACCCAGAATTTGTTTTCCTCTTGAAAAATTAAGTTATTATGGAATATAAAGTGAATGCTGCCTTGCCTTTCACTGTACCTCTTAGAGTGAGAGGGTAGAGGTTGTATTTGGCTCCTGTGCTGCAACACAAAATTTCATCTGAGCCTGTGCAGAGCTGAATTGTTGGAACACCCTCATTTTACAGGCAAAACACAATGATTTGTCTGCTGACTTACATAGTCAAAATGTTGTTTATGCTGGGAGATTTGTTCAAGAATCATCTCTGTCCTTTCTTGGCAAGATCTCTAGGCATTTCAGGTCTGATTTTCAAAGGCCTTGAGCCATACACTGGGATTTTTAAATCCCCTTATGACTAACAAGTGTCAAATTCTCCTCTATGGCAATCACCACCTCGGTATTTTTTGTACATCTCCACACCACCATAATTAGGCACCAACATGCCCCTGAGTGATTTGTGCACCTCAGCAACACATGGAGTGACTTATTGTTTGTTTTCCATGGATCAGTTGGTTTTGCTGCTTTCGGTTAACAAGCACAAAGTCCCAGTGCAGGTGCTGGCCACCACAGCTATCTACCACAGCCCTTTCACCTTCAGACCTATAAGCAATGAATACCTTTTGCAAATCCCTTGGGGAATAGAAAGCCTTGTTGACAAAGCAGTGTAACTTCATGGGCCATCACACTCTGATCAGCGCCTCTCATACCATGGCTTCACACACAGCCAACAGCATGAGGTCAGACAGTCCTGTGATAACCAGAAGGCTGGATGGGAACAAGAGAGAACTCAAGAGCTAAAGGAAAAGACTGGAAAGAGCTGTTCAACTCTGATGATAGAAAGAAGATGAAGGTATGAGGAAGCCAAGAGGAAGGCCCTTCCAGACAGAGCAGGCCAAGTTCTTTGGAGCAGTGCTGTGGTGCTGCACAGCAAGAGTGAACCCATGAAGATTCCCATCATATGGGACCTGCAGTGTGTTCATAAGTGCTTTTCTTGGTAGAGGTCCCCACTGCTGCAAGTTTGTTTTAAACAACAGAACTGCCACCATTGCTGAGTGAGTCAAGGGAATTAGAAAGAAAAAAGAGTCCCTTGTGGGTCCAGCTCATGGCCATCTGACACCTGAGCAAGAGGAGAGCACGTGGAAAAAATAGTGTTAGCTGCTTCCCCCTTCCCTCTCTGAGTATATCAGGGCAGAACAGAGGGCATATTCTCATTAGTAAGCAGTGATTCAACTCATCATGCCACGGTGGACTTCCTCTCTGTGCTGCTCTTAGCTTCTTTTTAGAAGGCAGCATCACTGTTTTGTTCAGATGGAAATATAATCCTTCCTTATGGTGGGCATATAAAGACATTGGCAAGCACCTGTTAGCCAGGTTGCAATTAATAGCACAAAGCCATGCAATCACAACAAACCAGACAGGGAACCTACACTTTATAGCCTTGTTTTAGACAGCCGGTACTTCTTAAGAGTAAATCTGAGCTGAATAGCTTTCTCACTTCATGCATCTGTATAGTTAAAGCAAAACCTCAAACTAGCAGACAGATAATCAAAACTGAAAAGTAGAATGATTTGGCAGATGTTTTAAGGCTGCTATTGCTTCTATAAATCCAGCAAATGGAAGAATGCCCATTGAAAGCTTTTCATCACAGTTGTTGGGTGTTTTTTTTATTAGGAGAGTGTATTTTGGAAAGGAGAAAGTTTCTCATTTTTGGGGCTCACATGAAGTTGGTCCCACAGAGTAGCTCCACAAGCACAGCTGTATCACTAGCTTGTGGCCTCCCTGAGGAGGGGTAAGTCCAGAAGGGAGCCATCCTGGAAAGTGTGCTGCTGTCAGCTGGAGAAGATTTCATGACCCTGAAAATGCAACTTCAGTTCTGATTTATGAGCCATCCTGGGGACAGGCCTCTGCTGTTTGGTGCAACCACCCTTTTCAAATGAAAAATGAAGTTTCCATCAGCCAGTGCTTGGGGGATGCACTCTGCTCTCTGTTAAAAATGATCCCTCGCCCACGCTCAGCATGATGGACGCCGCAGTACATATCCCGGCTGTTAGGGTGCTGAGATGTTCAATCTGGCTTTCCAGCCTTTCCTAAGGCTTCAGCCCTAGGTTTGCCTTCAGTTTGGACTCTGGCTGCAGGCAAAGCAGAAGTTGCTTATGGCCTTGAGGGAGGAGAGGATGGAAAGCCTTCACATTCCTCTGCTGGTGCTGTCTCCATTCCCTTGGGAAAGGGGGTGATGACATCAGTTCCCAACTGTCCTTTTCATTGGCCTCCCCTGGTTTCCTTTCTGTCTTCTTCTTTGCAATAAAGTAGTCAGTGGCATTGCTGTCACTGTGTGGGCTATCTTCTAGCTAGCCTCTGGGGGCAGTTGATATGGCAAAGACCTTCTAGATTAGAGGGGAAGCAGAGGAATCATCTTTACCTCCAGCACTGCTCACAGAGCCATCCTTACTGCTCCCCCTCAGTCTGGTTTTGGTAACCAGCAGCACATATACCCTGCGGGTCTACAACCAGTGTGATAGAAGTCTCTGCAAAGTCAAGAAAGCCAGAACATAACTGTAGTAGTCCTCTCTGATTCCTCTCTGATTTACTTTTCCTCAGGCCTTGTGTTTCATCCATTTGACTCAGGGAACTGTTTTCATTGTGGACAGAGGGCTTTTTCTGCATGTGATCTAAAAGGGCAAGTCATCATAATTTTGGAAGCGTACCTCTAAAATGGGCATTACTACTTTTCAGCAATGAATCAGGACTCATTCTTGACTGATAGAGTGTGATATCCTTTTCTTGCCCATTCCATCCTTTTTGTCCTGTGCTTAATATTGCATCACTCCTGCTAAAAGTTGCAGATGCCATGTCTCTTGTGCTGTCACAGAATCAGAAGTGGGTAGCCATTTCTAGCACCAGTAGTGCTAGAAATGGCTACCCACTTTTCTAAGGAAAAATAAAACCCAGGTAGATCTTTTGCTTGCAGACCTCAAACAAACAAACAAAAAAACCAACCAAACAAAAAAAAACCAAACTCAAACCAAATTGCATTCAAAGCCCTATTGGGGCACTCCGCAAGTCAGATAGCTTAGCCTGCTTAATTCAAGCACATGCTTAGGGCTTTGCTTTGCTGGCTCTTAGTTTAGCCATTTTTGAGAAAATAAGACTGGATGGGTGAGGTGTTGACAAGTGGATTTAAAATAGCTTTTCACGGAGGTTCAGGTGATATGTGAGGCTGTGGTCTGGGCATGAACCACAGTTGTCACTTTACTTAGTTTTGGTGCAATTGAGAAGACCTACACCAAAGTTACCAATCAGCAAATCTGCTCCAGACTTGCCAGATTATTGCACGTTAACATGTACCCAAAATCTGAAATGAAACAGAGTTAAAATTAAAATGCAGCTTTACCAAAAGCCAGATGCTTCATTATGAGCTGTGCTAACCTACCTGCCAAATACTGCTAACCTGCATGAGGCAGGTGATTAATTTTTTACAAGTCTGCTTTGGGAACTAGACATCTGTCCTCTGTTCCTAAAAGTAATATCTCAGGGAAAACATTTTTTTTCTTGGTACTCCAAATTACATAAAACGTATATAATGAAAATTATATTGCCTGCATTCTGTATCAATATATACTGGGGGCCAGTTCAAATTTCAGATCCCTTACACACCAACCTAACTCCTATGGAATTTCTGGTTTTATACTTTCTAATTTTTATATGTAAGAAGAGTAAAAAATTACATTTGTAACACACTTTGTGATCTGGAATATCAGTATATATGGTTATAATATAGATTTTCCATTTTAATTAGTCATTATTTCAACTAACAGGCCGAATCAGTGGAAAATATGGTGTCCAATTACTCAGTTGCTCTCTAAAAGCACATTGCATCTTCCTTTCTGAGCAGGGGTTTATAATTTCTTTCCTTGTGAAGAATAGCTTGAGATCTACTTTGATACATGCCATGAAAGGGAGATGACCCATTACAGCATCTGCTGTATACATACACAGAAATAAAATTTGTTGCATGCTGTCAGTGCAGTGAATTCAAATAAACTTTCATCTCCCTTGACATGTTTAAGAAATAATTTAGCAGGAGTTGCATATTTTCACTGAAACAGTTGAAACATGCTAGTGATCAGCTTACTTACACATGGTAAAAATAATATAGGTTGCAGACAGATTTGTAATGCACTTTTAAAACACCTGTTTTTAATGTTTCAATACCCAATAAAGCAGAGGAACTCCTGCTTTTGGTTTGCATGCAGACATTATGCACACTGGGATTTAAAAGTCTGCTGCCTAGGTTTCAAATGCAGTAAACAGCACTTGCAGGCACAGTGTGGGTACATTTTGGGGAGTTACAGACTCTGGCGTCTCCCTCAAGGAGTTTTGCTCATTGGGACATTGATAATGTGGTGTTACAGCCAAATGTGAATCCTGGTGAAAAGCCACAGTCCTCCTGAGAAAGAGAACAGCTTCCTTGCCACTTGCAATCCTGCTCATTTAGAAATACTGCTGGTCCAGTTCTGTGTAATGAGAGGGGGAATAAATGTTTTAGAGGTGGAGCAAAGTGATCTGTTACAGTGAAACCAAGTACTTAAATACATCCTTAAACTTTCCTAAAGTTGGATGAAATGTTGAATATGTACTTAAGCTTTCTATCAAGCAAGAATACATTGATTAACTGGCAGTTAATTGTGCAATGCAGTGCCACTCAGGTTACTCAGCTGCAAAATCTAGCGTAAGACATTTTTGCTGCCTTGCCACGGGTGTAAAAAGAGATTGGGTGTCAGGAGTGAGTGTGTGGGGCTGTGAACTGCCCAAAAATAGCATGATAAAGGGGAGCAAGTTGCAGTAGCTGCATTCTGTTCTTGCAGGCCTCTTTGCTGCTTTTCAGGAGACCTACTGGGCTTTCCCTTTTAAAAATCTGGTGCTTTTGGGGCATCAGTTGCAGTTTCCCTGTATAATGCTACTTCCTTTTGATGATTTTCAGGTGAATGCTAGTAACTGGATCCTCCTTTTCCTCTGTCTTCAGTCTCTGTGATTTTGGGATCCCACAGGATGACTGCCTGCCTTTTGTTTTTGTTCTGCCACCATTGTGCCTGTCTACATCTAATGGCCATGAAGTCTCTGAAGCTTTTACGGGATGTCTTGATAGCAAGTCAGGCGTGATGATACTGGAGCCAAGCTCTCCATCACTGTGCAAAATCTTCCCATTACTTTCCTCTGTCTTTGGGCAAATCGTACCTTTCTTCGTGTCATCTAAGTCTGCAATTTAGACTGTTCAGTGAAGTCTACTCTATTTAGCTGCTTGCTGTCCCTGTGCCAGCATGAAAACAGCAGTATCAGCATGCATGTTCTGCACGGGCCATGGATACCCACACTTGCTGTGCTTAATAAGCCGCACGTTCCTGTCCCCTCGGCTCTCTGCCCACGGAAGGACACTGGCTTGCCTGGGAAGCCCGCAGCAAATCGTGACTGCACAAACAGATAAATAGCTAGAAGGGAGCAGGGTGGGAGAGAGATCATGTTTCGTTTCTGGAGAGCTGTTCAGAGATGAGCTGTGCATGAAGCCCCAGTGCAGCTCACGCATAGAGGGTTAGTCCTGACTTTTCATCCCCCTCTTAGCGTTTTCACCTGAGGCAGCTGCTTGGTGTAGCGCTGCAAGCAGAGACACCTGAGCCTCAGATGGTTGTGACATGTCAGGATAAAGAAGCTTGAGCAGGGCTCGCAGGGTGCTGCTTGTGTTCATCGGCAGGTAGGACTAGCAGCGCCTTGGCTCTCTGTATGCGCCCACCGGGATGTAACGCTTTGCTCCTGAGCACGGGCAGAGAAGGGATGCAAGTGCCTGGTTTGGATGAGACAGACCATTGCCAAGGCAAGCATCGATGCACAGGGCAGCAGGGCACTGGATGCAGCCACAGGGCAGGGAGATGGATGTGGAGCAAGGGGATGGATGTGGAGCAAGGGGATGGATGCTGCGCAGGTGCTCCCAGCAGAGTGCCGGGAACCAGCAGGAAGCACTGGGGCTGATGAGGGGCTGAGCTCCTGCTGCCAGCCCCCCTCCCTGCCTATTCTGGCCTTATGTCTTGTTATTATGATTGCTATGGAAATAATTTCAATATGTTTTGCAGCTCTGAGTTGCCGTGTCTTGCATTGTTTGGATGGAAAGCTGCTTGACTGGTTTTGGAGGGTGGCTGTACATGCACAAATACTAGCTGATGTTTTGTGGTGGTGGAAAGTAGGAGATTCACAGCATGGTTTTAATTAGAACTGCTCATTTAGTCTTTCATTGCAGTGTGTTCTTTAGTTGAAAGATAATTTAATTTTCTTTGTTTTGGAAGATTTTCGTGCTTGTCTGTGTGAAATGTCTTTATTTACTGTGCCTCATTGTGCTTTGTGCATAGCTTTGATTATGAGGAGAGTCAAAAACAAAACTTCCCTGGGATGTATTATTTTCTACCTGCTGTGGGTTTTAATATAGTCCCACTTGTATATATGTACCAAGTCTCTACATTTCTAGGACAAAATCACCAGAGAAAATTGGCAAAGCATGAAGGGGTAGCTGTAAAATTCTTACTGACTTGAACAGGAATTGCGTGTCTAGAAGTTGTGAAGTGCTGAAGAAGCATAACTGGTATGGGTCAGTTTGGTTTTACATCTCAGAGAAGTCCACAGAAGATACCACTTGTTGAAAAAAAGGCAAAACCCCAAAAAAATCCTGGCTTCTCTTGCAGCACTCCATATTAAGATCTTGTAACACCTCCTCTTCAGTGAAGAGTATTTAGTCTGGTTGTAACACAGTGCAGCATGGATCAGTCTTGTTTATATATACAAGAATATTTAGATAGTATCTGTCATATGAGAATTTTTTAAAAAGCTACATAAAGTATGCAAATCTCTCCCATAGGCGCAGGAATTCATAAAATTTCTCAGACTGTGCCGTTACAAAAAGAAAGAATTCTAGATGGTAGTTTTTAACCAATCCTTAATAATCCTGAAATAATTTTCTAAATGGGTTTCAAATTAATTTTCAAGCACCTCTTCTGCAGTGATATTGTGATATTATGTGGCCCTTATGTGCTGTTGCTCTTACTCTGCGGTGATATAATATTCTTCAATGTGGACTCAAATCTTGTTACTGAATACAGGTTATAGAGTGTTATTGACCACAAACTGGCATGCAGTTGTAGACTTGTACACAAACTCCACCCACAGCTGCAAACTTAAGTTTCCAGGGACAAACAAATTTAGACCACAACTTGCAGGCACATGTGCTAGCATCTAGGTACACAAGTAATCTCAAGCACATGTCCTGAATACATCAAAGCCTCATTTTCTAATCCCTCCCAGTTTTCAGGAAAACCTTAAAATATGTGAACTGGCACAGCCCCACTGCAGGCTGCGGGAGCCTCAGTTGAGATAGAAGCAGGTTGGAGAGGCTTGGCAAAGAACAAGACAGTGCAGTGAAAATAGTGAAGCTGGGCAGTAGCTCTGCAGTTTTTCTGTCCTAAAGGAAATCCCTGAAACTCTTAGCTCAAATAGATTTTACAGGGGTAGTTGCTCTAATCACAGGCAGTGTTAATCTAGAACCCTAACTGTAATAGTAGATGTTTGTAGGAAAATGGTCTGGTGAGTAAAAACATTCTTCTTCCTCCAGTTGGAGTAAAAATAAAGAAAAAGATGATGAAATTTGGCCCTTGGGTTCTCCAATTATTATTAAATTATCTTTTCCCTTTTTGTAGTAGAAAAAGGTGCATAATACACATTTGAATTGAGGTAAGAAGTGGTCATTAACAGGAATAGGGCTTAAGATTCTATTTTTATTATGATTTAAGCATGCCATCCAGTTTTGTAACGATGACAACAGCAAGGCCATTGAAACTGTACGTGGTGGTGCTCCAGAACTTCCTGTGTGCTCCAGAGTGGAAGTTAGGAGCACTGTTGGGACTAGGGGGGTTGCTGCAGTCTTTGCAGGGAAATGAGCTGCTGCTTTGTGGCACCCTTCTGAGGAAGGGAGGGAGGGGTGAGTAGTCCCATCACAGGCACAGGGAGGGAGGCTGCAGAGAGAGCTGGTCAAGTGTCTGCCTTCTGGCCATGACCACCTTGTGCCCAGCCTGTGCTGAGGCTGACTCTGGGACCAAGCTAAAGCAGGCCTCCAAAGTCAGGGTGGAAAAGCCAAAGCACTGAATTTAAGCTGTGGTGAAGCTGACTCTGATCTTTCCCTCTGGGAGGGGAAAGGGTTTCAGCGTACCACTGTCTGGGGTGATGGTCTTGTATTTCTGCTGTGGAAAGCTGTGGGTGGCTGCCCAAAATGAAATGCCTGCTGGTGGAGTTGCTGCAGAGTATTGTGTCTGTAGTGGGCTCTGCCTCTGCAGGGGCCTTTTCCCAGGAGATCTGCTCCGTGTCTCTTTGGATAAAGTGTGTGTGCCTCACAGCACTGCCCGGGGACTGTGGGACACTCATGCTTTGTGGCCTGGGCAAGTGACAGGGGCAAGTCCACATTTCAGGGTTTGTTACATGTCTGCTGCTGAGCTAATTGCCTTGGTTTCTCTCTGTAATCAGGGGAAGGCTCGTCAGCATAGAGTTTAGTGAGCTATTAATTTTATTCTGATGTGAACATCTGAAGCTGCTTGGGTAAATCACACCTTCAGAGTGCCCATCTTGTTTTGCTGGCTGTGATGGCAGCCAAAGTGACTAGACCCTGTTGTTGTCCAGCCTGTACGTGTTAAAAGTAAGGTGGCATGAATCACCTGGCTTTTAACTTTTTCTTTTGACTGGATGTGTTGTGTACAATTGTTTCTAACTGTGCTCAGCAGGCTTTAAGGTCTCATTGGTTTGCCAAGACTGAGATGTACTTCTTAGGCTGGATACCCAGGTAAGGCTGGAGTGTGGCTAGGAGAGCAGTGCCTTTTAAGACCTTGGCATTTCTATCTCTGCCTTGGAACTTGACTCATTTTAGAGCCTCATGTTTGAAGTCAGCAGGTTGATAGAGACACAGTCTTGGTTTGGGTGTAGAAACACAGATTCTGGTCACCATCACCTCCTCACCATACTTCCCTTCAGAGGAGATATCGTTACCCTCACCATCCTCCTCAGTTCCCAGCCGTGTACTGACATCCTGCTCCACCAACTGCAGCAGGGTCTCATCCATTTGCAGCAGCAGATAAGCTACTCTATAAGGCTTTTTTTGGCAAGTTCTGCTATTATTATTTGCAGCATTTTCCTTGGCTGTCTTACTGGCTTTAAGCATGGTTGTGGTGTTAGCCTGTCAGTATTCAAGTCAGAAATTTTAGTGCAACAGCTGTTGCTAAACAATGTTACTCAAAGTGACAATATTTAGAATGATTGATTGAAAATAGTCTCTGTATGTTGAGAAAGTTTTAGAAATCTTTCATTCTTATTTTATTTACTTGCAGTGGGAGATCTCAAGCCTTTCAGTTCATTGTAGCACTGGTGGCAGAGCACCTCATGGTATGCTCATCGGTCATTCTTGTCTATTCCATCCATTTGGTTTTTGGATTTTTTTTCATTAAAAAAAAGAAGTGACATCAACCAATGGCATCACCCTCAAGCAACTTACAGTGTGGAATCCAATCACTCTATATTTCTCATAGTTTAATCAGACTGTTCTGAAGGTCAAAACCTTGAATCCAAGTTATAAGATAGACCTGACCTATTTTTATTGCTGCATTTGGATGCTTTCCATGGAAGACATGCTCTCAGAAAAAACTGCAGCGTAATCAAAGCTGTAGCACCAGGTGGATCAAAGGTGGTTTCGGGAAGTGGAGTAGGACCAGAAGTGGTCTCCCAGCAGTATGGTTACTGTCTTTGTTTTATGAGGAGGTTGAAGCACAGATTGATAAAACAACGAAGTCTGGAAATATGTAAAAAGTTGTTATGATTTTTTTTTCTGCTCTAATGAAATAATGATCTCTGATAAAGCAAAAACTCTCTGGCAGTGCTGGAGATAGGAACTTGATCACTCCATGCCCAGCTCCCTGTGCCTTCATCTGCGACATCCTTGCTCTGCACTTTTATAAAATGCCTTGAAACGTTTTCCTTCTTTTAATTCATTCCTACATAAAAATTAAAAAAAAAAAAAGGCCAAAAATGGACAGAAGTACTGTGAAAGTTGGAAGCCATCAGTGTTCATGTGACTTTCAGAAGAAGCAAGGAGGTTTATTTCAGAACTTCAGCCAGCCTCCCATCCCGCTCCCTCCTTTCCCCAAACACAGAAAGTAGTCAGGGCTTGATTCATGGACTGTCTGATTATAATAAGTCTCACTTGGGGCATACAGCTGTATACCATGCTACTGCACTACGTGCTTTATCTGCCTCCACCCTTGGGTGTTTAGTTCCTGCTCTGTGCTGTGGCTTTTGACTCCATTGTCTAATTAAATAGCAAAATGTCTCACATAAGATTTTTTTTGCCTTTTTAAACAAGTACTTGGCAAATCAGAGAAATTAAGAATTGGAAGTCTATCTGTCGTAATTTTCATGGCAACAGAACAGTAAGTGCAATATTCATATTATGAATATGGCTCAGTATTTATAGCTCTCCAAATATTTACAGAGATAAAGCCTTTAAACATAGCCCCAGCTTTCTGTCTTCAGTAGCAGTTTAAATAAATGTCATTTGGCAAGAAGTTAAAATTGAGAAAAAAGGCAGCCATTTCTAATTTAATATTGTCTCACTGGTGTCTCTGAACGCCAAAGGTTTTATGCCTGAAACTGTGTTGTCTCTGTCCCATATGAGTCAGTGTTTATCTTGACATGCACCTCAAAAGCATTGGCCTTTAATCAGATACTCTTGTGAGTAGATGGGTGCCCCATTGTCCTCAAATTCACAAGGGTGGGAATTCAAAGTCTTGCATTTGCTGAAGCACTCGTGAGCCACCGAGTTAAAACGTGGCATTGAGGGTGTGTCTGGGATTGGAGGAGTCACCGAGGGATGCTGGCAGTGGCGCTGTAGGATGGCTGGGATGGGCAGTGGTGAAGGACATGGTGCTGACGGCACCTGACACACACCCGAGGATCCCGGGCCAGCCTGTGCTCACCACAAACGGGAGCGTGCTGGGTGCGAGCGGTGCGTCAGCAGCATGGCCAAAGGCAAGCTCGCAAGTATGAGCTTGTCCAGGGCATCTGCCTCAGAGTGTGTAATGAATTCCTTCTGTAGGGCTCTTGTGATAATTTTCTTTTAACCCATGCATGGCCATGGGTATGACTGTCCAAACTGAAAGCTGTGGCTAATGCTGAATGCAAATGTTTTTGAGTAGAAACTCAACAGAATTTCTACTCTACTGAGTTTCTAGAGCGAGGGATTGGGCAGCTTCAGGGAGGACACTGTTGTGTTGGATTTACCCTCAGACCTGGATTTATAATCCTTGGAGAGTGATGAGGCAGCAAGGATTAGAAGAACATTTCTATGGTCTTGTGGTAGAAGATGTCATGAGAGCAGTAATGATTTCTTGGTGTCCCAGTGAATAAGGTGCCCAGGACTTACAAATCCATTCCATTAGTAACTCCTTTTCTGATGGGCATCTCTCTTGTGAGTCTAACAGTTGTAAGAGGAGTGTGACCTGGGTCGGTTTTTAGGTATGTGTATTTTTTTAGGAGGAAAATCCTTCCTAGAAATAGGGAGCAACGTCTTGAGGCTGTTTAGACAAGGAGATTGCTGGCTGTGCTGAGAGCCAGCAGCCACGAAGGCTGTTTTTCTCTGGATAGAGACTGAAATTACTTGTGAGCCAGTGACTGAGTGTACAGCATCTCTATTATATTAAGATTAATAATTCCTCAGCGTATTTGCAGCTGGAAGTTTTATATAGATCTTTATTCATCATGATGTGAACAGCTGCTCTTTTGCTGCTCTGTTGAGTTAAGGTCCAAGTGGCAGCACTAGAAAGTGCCACATAAAACACACTCCTGCTGTTTCCATTCACTGCTCTCCCATCCAGCTCTAGTCCTTGGCCCAGGGTTGGCCCCTTGCAGGAGCAAGCCATCTTATTTTTATTTGTGGACCAGCTCTGACTGCATTTGGATCTTAAAACAGAGTTTGAGTAAATCCAAGGAAAATCACTTTCAGAAAGAAAAAAAATAATCCTTAAAGTAGCACAAAAATCTGTAGGAATTCCTGTTACAATTTTATACCAAGTATGTGAAAGACAATGGGGTAGTAACATGTTTCATTGCACAGAGCATAATCTTTTTGTTTAACTGCATCAGATGCAATACAGCAAAATCTGTCACAGCCAGAGGGTCATCTCAGCTGACCCTCTGAGGGAAGTGTTTTATTTTCTGTTTTGTTGTTTTTTGAGTGGTTGTTCTGTTTTACTGTATTTATTTTTTTCATTCTGAAGTCTGTCTGCTCTTTGAATAATATGCTCCCCTTTGAATAATATGCTCCCCTTTTTTTGAGAGGCTTGTCCTTTCACAGGAGTGTCCAAGCAGACCAAGTTTAGCACCCAAATAGTCACCGACAAAGAGTCTGGAGCTGAGCTGTGCATGTCATCCAAAAACTGGCACCCCTTCTTGCTTGCCTGATTGCTGGCAAAGGGAAGATTTCCTGGTCAGGATGATGTGCCTCACTCGGTCCTTGGTACACGGAAGCGGGCGTCTAGACATCTGCAAAGAGCAAGCGGCACACGGGGGCTATGGCAGTGAATGAAACGTGTACACCTGCAGAGTGGGAGCTTGAAGGTGGAGAGAAACAGCTGCAAAGGGACAGAGATTCTGCAACACATGGAGCAAGACATGTGCCTCAGTGTTTGCTGGTGCTCTGTCGATGCTGCCTGCCTGCCTCATTGGCAGTGCCAGGGCTGCTTGCTCCTTGTCCTATGGGGACCTGAATCCCCAGAGTTGGAGCTGCCAGCCCCTGCCTGGCTCATGCTTGGCAGCTCAGGGTACAGCTGCCTGCTTTTGCCCTGCTGCTGCTCTTCAGCATGCACCCCTGATCTGCAGGAGGACTGCCCAGCTTTCCTCTGGAGCAGAAGAGTCGGGTCAAGGGAAGTTCCATAAATTAGTTCCCATGGCATCTGGGATTTGGGAGAGGAGCTTGAGAGGAGAGATGCTACAATCCCCTGCCTCAGGGCATCTGAGGTGTGTTTTTTTCTCAGACCTCCCCCAGCAAAAGAGTTAAGGGCCAAACCAGGTCAGAAAAGGTATCAGGGAATTTTGCCATGAATGGGGCAGTCTTTTCCTGACTCTTTTTCCCACAAGTGTAGGTTGCTGGCTCCCAGAGCCTTCAGCAGCAGGTTTCTGGGCGTTTTCATCGGGGGGCATGGTGGCAGGGGAGCTCGCTGGCTGCCCAGGCAGAGGCTGGGCAGGATCTCTGCAGTGCACACCAGAATAGATGCCCTGGTCTCCTGACCTCACCCCCTGTGCCCGCGCTTCACATGACAGTCACTGCCTGCAAGATCAGCTTTTCCCTCCTGCCGTTCAAACCCATGATGCAGTGGCTTACGTCTTCCAGGGCTTCTGTGTGGGAGCCCAAAGTGAATTCTTTTTCTTGAAAATCAGATTCACAACACTATTTTTATGTGTGCTCAGTGCTAACTGCTGAAATCAATACCCAGAATGTTTGTGCACTTTCTTTGTAGATTAAACAGCTGGATCTTTGATTTGGTTTTAAAAACCAGGACACTAAGAACTCACTGATGGTATTTTATTGAGGCTGTATATTAGGTACACTTTTAAAACATGACAATTTGTTCATTTTATCATTCATCATGTGCAGTTCCTGAAAAAAAATACCTGCTGCTTGAAAAGCAATAAAGCTATTTAGTGTGTAGCTCCAAAGCTCTAGCTTAAATAGACAAGCAGCACTTATCTTGACTTTAAAATGTCCCTGTTTTCTAGATTTTATTCTGTTTGACCTTTTTTGAAAGCATTGCTTTCCAAAACATTGATGGGGATAAAAGGAAGAGAAGCCCCCTTACACCAGACTGGGTTGTTAGTCTCCCTGATGATTCTCACCAGACTGACTCCTTGAACAGTTCTGGGAATGCAAATGGGACAGATGGATGTGTCAGGCATTGCTGAGCATAAGCACTGTGGTACCTGCTGCAAGCAGTGTGGCCATCAGTTACATGGTCAGATAGATAGTTATTGCTCTTAGTATTTTTAGAGGCATAAAATGGATCGTTGTCTTTATTATGTACCAAAAATAAATATCCAAGCAAGAAAAACACACACAGGTATTGTTGATATGGATGTTCCCTGTGGCATTTTTTGGCACATCCTTATCATTAAGGAGGCAGCCCCTACAGGCTCAAGAGTGTCAAGCACAGCTGCTGACTGGTTTTGAGAGTGAATACTAAGTCCCTGGTCATGCCCTGCTTTGTGGCTGAGTGGGAGCTCAGCCTTTAATGCATTGGGACAGGCTAAGCCCTAAATTATACCCCAATGTTCATTTAATATATTTGCAAAAGAGTCCGGGTCTGGAGGAATGCACCACTGTAGGGTTTTTGCAGTCCTTTCCCCAAACTCCCAGTAAGTACACTTGAAAGCTATTACGCAGGATAGCTCCCTTTCTTCCTGACTGATGTCATGGGTGGTGCAGAGGGTGTATCTGGCTGGTGTGTCCCGTGAGAACAGGACCATTTTTTCGGTGGCCTCCAGGAGCCTCTCCAGACAGAGGCTTCCCTGTTATGACAGGTAGCTTTCTGAGCATTTCAACAGATGCTTGGTCATGCCAAAAGCATAAAGCACTTGGAAAGAGAACGTGCAGAATATTTCAACTGCGTTTCTTAAAATAAATGCCGTGGCTTAAATAATAGAAGTTTTCCTCACTGACTGTAGAATAACCACTGAAGCTGAAATAGTGTTTGAGTTATTGGATGTGGCGTTTGCAAAATTTCCTCAAAATTTAGTAACTGTAGGAAGGTTTAGGGAGGTTTTGCTTTTTTTTTTTTTCCTAGTGCTTATGTTCAAAACACCTCATCTCCTTCTGCTCATCGTTTCCAAGTCTGTTCAATTCCAATTGGCAGATGTAATAGATGTGTACCAAGAGCCCATTTGGAATCCAGGCAGCCTCAGTATGCTCACGTCTGTGATAAACCGGAGGTCATCATAGCTGTAGGACTGAATCAGATAGCACCTTGCTCGTGGCCGTGAGGGGTGACAGCTCTGTTCCCTCACACTTCACTGGCCACTGGAGGAGGATTCCCAGCATTCAGTGCCACGGCATCTGGACACCTGAAAACATCCAGCCCCAGTGCATCTCCTTGGGGAAAGGCTGGGGTTTGCTTTGGCACCCTGCACTGAGATGAGCAGCAGCCTACTGGTGAGAATCGAAACGTGTTGGTGGGAGATAGCGCTGGGAAAGCGATGACAGAGAGGTGTAGGAATCCCAGGGAGGGCTTGGTGTGGTGGCTCAGCCGGTGCAGCCTTTTCCCTCGCTCTTGCATAAGAGGATGTAAGGTGACGAAGAGCTTAGCTGTGATCGGTCCTGTTCTGGTGTTAATTACCAGTGACTGCATCGCTTTTGATAGAATTAGAGGAGTGTGTAATAGGCCTGCAATTAAGTCTGATTTTGATCTTAGCAGCTTCAGACAATAAAAATGAAAATGTCATTTGAGATGAGTTCAAGTATTTTTAACAGTGCTGCTCAAAGAGGAAAAGAGCAGAGTAGTCAGTGTTTGGTCAGAACAAGAGAATATGACCTACTTTCATTTCAAAACCAAACACTCGACCACACAGTTCTTATCTGCATATTTAAGTCTTTCCTGCATCTTTCCTTTGTACCAAACCAGGTAACTGCTCTATCACTGCCTTTCTTTGGTAAGGGAAACTCATTCAGAAACATTGTGCTCCTGGTCCTTTTTTGCAGCTAATTATTTTTACAGTTTCACAGCAGGGGAAAGTACACCTCTTTCCACTTGGATCTATGTATTGCCAAGGAAAGCAATCTTGGTAGGAAAGACACGTCCTTTATTATGAATGCTGTAGCTGAGAGCACCTTTGTCACCCATACTCAACCGCTGAGTTATTAGGAGCTTTGGACTGTGTTACACAGAGAAAAAGATAAAAATAGGGTGTCTGACGCATGCATCCCATGTTGCACGCCAGGAAACTGAATCGCTCTTCCACCTAGTACAGTACCCCAGAGCATACATGGAAAATATGCATGCATATGAACATGCGAGATCTTTCCCTCACCAAGAAAAATGCCCAGTCACCCTTTTTTCCCATCCCGTTTTACACTGATCTT
Source organism: Serinus canaria (assembly GCF_022539315.1). Taxonomy (NCBI): domain Eukaryota; kingdom Metazoa; phylum Chordata; class Aves; order Passeriformes; family Fringillidae; genus Serinus; species Serinus canaria. Next base: position 58,532,136 of record NC_066315.1, on the reverse strand, counting down.
GTTTGATATTCCCTTTGACTGCTGGCAAACCTAATAGCCTGAAGTCCCACAACTGTGCTTTTACTGCCACTGCTGCTCACTGTTGAACCTGTCTCCCACGTTTTGAGGGAAGGGTGGAATATTCTTACTGCACCCAGCTAAGAGTAAGCAGGGTCTTGCCCATTCACCCAACATGTGCAGCGTGCTGAAAACTCCTGAGGCTCAGCACTGTCTGTCACAGAAATAATGCACTGGGTGCATAGTCTAAGTCAAGTCATTCACAGTGTGTGCCCCTTTAAATGTTAATCCTTGCATCGCTTTCTTTTATTGCTTCTCTTGGCATACACGACTATGTGACATAATATAAAAGTAAATAATGGGATGCAATGGGTAAAGCTCAAAAGGAAATACAAATTAGAGATCAGATGCTTCCTAACACAGAATACAATATAAAACTTAGAGTGACGTGACTGTGAATTTTTCTTACTTTGAGGGCAGCAAAATCGAGCATACAGCAAGTACATGAGTCTTTCTGGATGTTTCTGGCACTTTCTAAGTCAGGGAGTAAGGGACTTTGGGTAACAGATCCATAATAAAGTATGGCTCTGCTCTAGGACAGGGCCTTTAAAAAAAGCAAACATAAATTTAGCTTGATGATTACAAACCTTAAAAAACAATGCAAAACATGCAACTGAGATCTCATTGTTTATTTTCCAGCACGTGAACACTTTTCATGGGAAGGCAGGTGTGCAAAGCTGAGGACTATGGGTGTTTGATTGCCTCCTGGTAGGAAACCTGTGGGAAAAGCACAAGCTGAGGCTCAGCAGTAGGTTACAAACTATGGCAGCAGGCAAGTTCAGATTTAAAATAAAGCCTGAAATAGCAGAACCCAATGCAAAACCAACATTTTTGGTCCTCTTTGCCTATGTTCAGTAAAACATATGGGTACCTTGGTGTGCGATTTTGCTTTTGCTGAATTGAGGTTTGAGTTACTTGCTAGTCTATTTTTACATTTTAAGCGTCCTTGTAACTCAATATGTGTTTGTTTTAATTTTACACTCTCCATAAAAAGCATCCTCCATGACGACTTGGAGAAGTGACCGCTGGCAATGCATAGAAATTTATTTGCCTGGCATGTCACACTGTCTTACTTTTCCCCCTGCAAACCCACGTGCTGGTCTCCACCAAAAATACCCTGGGATACCTTGTGTCTCCTCCCTTACCTAAGCTTTGCTGCTGAGTCTCTGGAAGTCTTGAGGCAGGGATGATCAGCTTGGGACAAATCCAGGTCACTCCACCAGCCCTGCTCACACACTGTTGGAATTAATCAGTAGCCAGGCTGTCATGGGGGGGAACAGGGTGGTGATGAGTAGGACAGTGGCTTCCCTGTGGTGACTTACTGTACCAGGAGCACACCTGTGATCAGCCACCTGCAGCTCAAGCTGCCTGTCTGTCTCTGGGGGAGGAAGCCAGGAATCCCTCTTTTTGCAGCATAGGGCTGATGTGTGTGTCAGGGGCCATAGGAGTGGGTGTTCCATGTGGAGCTGGAGGGAGGTTCTCAGCCCATGGCATCCTACTGGAGGCAGCATGCAGGCATGGCTCTGCTTTTCTCTCTCTGTTGTTTTGCTGATAGTGCAAATTTTCAAACTGCTACTAATGTGTTTCCAGCTTTACAGTTCTGGCATGGAACCCTCATATATATCATATCATAATCATATCATATCATGTCACAACCCCCTGGCTCTGAGCTGCCTTCATATGATGTCTCAGGAATGCAGAGCTGATAAAATAGTGTAGAAAGGCTAGAAATGAGCTTTCTCCTCCTCCTATCCCTGCATCCTTCCAGCATTCATGTGCCTTAGGTAAGGGTATAAAAATTGCTGCACCAAATAAAACAAAAATGCTTCTGTTCTCTTTGCTTTTCTGATCAAAGTGTGTGAAGAAAAATTTACGGTGTGCCCGATTGGCGATGGAAGATGTGTTTAGGCTCACTGTCCTCCCTTCCTCATGCATTGGTCACTGTGGTACCCAGAACTTTGCCACTGTGACTTGCTGTTGCCATTCACCATGTTTGATAGTGGAGGGAGAGCTTTGGGCCTGTAAGCACCCACCAGAATTTCGCTGGGCTCAAGGAGTTAAAGTGATTCAAGATCTTTGTTTTTAATAGCATTCCTGCTGTCAGATGGTAAAATGCCTAGGGAGATAATATGAAATTGCTTTGTAAGATTTAAGGAGAGTGAAAATAGACAAAATACGAATATAAGCAGCATTTGATATGTGGGTTTCATATATCAAGCAGTTTTCAACTTTACTTAGCTTTGAACTTACAGCTACCTTAAAACTAGTGTTGCTCCTTACCAAATTATGGGAAGTTTTGAGCTTCCGTATTCAGTGATGGTGAATAACTCTTGCCCAAACCCACATGAACCATTCACAGTGGAACCTAAACCTACAGCAAAGTGAGCAGGTTTGCTCTGGGGTGGGACATCTCCTGGGACAGTACACCTTGCCCACCTTGTTCCTCTCTCCTATAGTTGCTACATCTTCCCTTCCCTTGGGACAAAGCTTCACCACTAACCCCTGTAAGATGACTGGTTTTGTGAGACTCATTTCCCAGTGTCGAGTGGCAGCCACAAGTGGGACATTGTGTGGGGACTCCACAGCAGTGGGAACCATGAGTAGCTTCTACAGGAGATGGTGCGGATGAGGTCAGGCTCTGCTTCCTCCTCATCCTGTGGCAGAAATAACTCTTGCTGTCATCAGAGCAGTCACTGTAATGTGGATGAGGTTCAACCCAGGCCCAAGAGCTTCAATGAGATTTTTGTGTGATTATAACAAGAACTTGACACACGTGGCGAGCTGCTAATCATGTATATGTGATCTGTCTCCATGCTGTCCCAGAAGGTATTTACCAGCATAAAAATCAGCTAATGAGGTCACAAGCAGCAGACTGCTGCTGCATGAGAGATGTCCAAGGAAGCATGGGGATGGGTGAGCTTTGTCCTTTCCATCTGCAAACTCTGTCAGTTTTGCATCCCTCAGTACTGTGAAGGAACATCGAGTTCATTGTGTTTTTCTGCTGAACACTGCAGCAGAATTTATGCAAAGTTTTCTGTGGATGTAGCAGCAGTACTCAAAAGCTCAGCCCATCTAAAGTGCCTCAAGTCCTTTAGGATAATGAGACATTTTGTGAGTGCGCCTTTTTATTGTACCAATATTACATTACAGGAAAAATGTAAGGGGGGAACTTAACGCATAGCACCTGTCACAGGTTCTCTCCTTGAATTAGGCTCTCCTGCTTATAAAACTTTAATTGATTCCTAGCAGTTTATGTGCACGGTGCTCAGTGGGCGTTTTCTGTTCTCTTGCCAGCTCCATGGTTACTTAGAAAGCGAGCCGCTCACGCTGCAGCTGTTCATTGGGACTGCAGACGACCGCCTGCTGCGACCCCATGCCTTCTACCAGGTTCACCGCATCACCGGCAAGACGGTTTCCACCACCAGCCATGAAACAATACTTTCCAACACCAAAGTCCTGGAAATCCCTCTTCTTCCAGAGAACAACATGAGAGCAATGTAAGACCAAGGCACCATGTCTGAATCCTAGCAGTTTTGTCTTGGTCAATTCACTTAATTTCTTTGGGGTTTGTTTCTTTCTTTTTGTACACAATTTTTCCTTTCCCTATCCTTTTTTTTTTTCTTTCCCTACATTTCTGTCTGTAATAGTAGGTTTCCACAACTTTGCTGAGACAAATTGCTGCTAATGAGCTTAACAGCAAAACAAACTGCACAAATATTTATGACAACTGATTTGCTTTCATTCTAGAGTTTCAGCCAATGTGCTTATTTGCCATTTAAAATAAGTATCTCGGTTACTGAGCTGTAAATATCTCCTACCTCAGCTCCTGCATTTAGTTTCTAAATATGACACCTGTTGCTCCTATACGCACTAGCACAAGAAACAGAGCTGATTAAAATTTATCTTTGGATGTCAAAGGAAACTCTTAGAGAGCATTTCCAAGTACCCTCGTGGTTTTTCTGAGACAAATAAAACCACTTATTTCTCACATAATAAAACTCAGCATTTTTCATGGCACTTGCTTACAAGCAACTCTTCCAGAACTAAGAGTTACCTCTGAGAACCTTTATTCAAAGGTGATGCAGTTTACAGATTGAGTTGTTAAACTGGGCTAAGTTTAGTGCCATGCAGAAAAGCAGGCATGGTTATCCTAGGATATCTGAGTGATAATTAAGTGCCCTGTAGGTCCATTAAGCATCTGAAAGCATCAACATTATAGGATGATGTATAAGGTTAAAATAGCATTCTGTGTAAGTGATATACATCAAACCTTTCACACTATTTTTTCCTGTCCTCTCTGTACCCCTCCCTCAAATCAGCCTATCCCCTGAGTTGTCTCCTCCCTTCATTCACATTCAAATCATCCTGACCATTATCTGAGTTGTCTGCCTTGAGAGGAATTTCTGTGTGCTTGCGCGCAAGTACAGCTGTATTCATATTTATATATAGATGCATGCATCTTTGTGTGTGTATATATAGGAAGACAGAAAGCAAGCAAGAAATCCTGACCTCCACCAAATCAAATACCATGGGAAAATCACAGTTTCACTCCTTGTTTTTCATACAATTTTCGTTGCCTTAATGAAGTGGAAAATGCTATCAGACACCTGAAGTCCTGTCACACACAGTGGTTATTAGAAGCTGGTTTGCAGTGTCATGTACAACATGCCCTGGAGTGCCTCATGTAAATAGAAGAGCCAGAATATGTTTAGCTGCATTGCCAGCTGGGCTTAAAGCGATCACTCAAGACCTGAGGATCTCTCTCGGTGCATTGTGTTAAAAGTCATGACAAGCCTTCAGAATTATTGGCCCTGTTTTCTGCCATCTGGGGTTAAGGAAATTTCACTAATTTGTACCCATGCAGTATTTATCTGGCACTTTATTTATCCAGTTTGAATCACGTTTTTGGCCATCTAGGAACTTTATTACCATTTCATTCATCTTTTTCCCTAAAATAAAGGTAAATTACACAGTTTGGGAGCCAAGCTGAAGATTTTTGTGGCATGTGTGCCAGTCTGTGGTACAGCTCACTCAAGAATCACAAACAATGCTTTGGCATATATAGGCCTTACATGTCAGTAGTCTAAAAACTCATGTAGCACTACCAATGAATTGAAATTAGGAGCCAAGGACTTTTCTCACAATTTATGTGTTCAGGCCTTGATTCAGTGAAACACCAGAGACCATCTGCCCATTTGAACTTTTGCACATTTGGCTGTTCCTGTTGACTTCAGATTTCAATATCCATGACTTTATAAGCTTGAATTTAAATAATTTTTCTTCTCTGAACATTTGGGTATGAATTGTACATCAATAATTATTCAGTTTACAAGTGTTGCTGTAGGAGAGACAAAATGGAGAAATGTACTATTTCTTCCATTCCTTACGGACCTTTACATAGAATTTTGACATGGGTACAAATACTCTGTATTCTTATACACAGTGTAAGAATTCTTATGTAATTCTTATATAATTTTTATGGCTTCACCTGCTGATATGCATTGTTGGGAATCTTTAATACTTTCATTAGTTTCTTTGATCATATCAGCAAGGGCATTTTTTAAATTCTGAAATCCATACTTGAGAAAAAATGCAGATCAAAACCGTGCTGCCATAGTGCTTATTTGTAGTTTGCTTCAGAAGAAGAGCTTCAAAGGTTTGCAGGGGGAATTAAACTCTTTGAATGCAAAATAAAGTTAACTATGCATACTCAATGTAATAATATGCATGCCAGAGACCAGTACCCAGAAGAAATTGCCATGTAGCCTTTGTAGTCATGGCCAAGGCAGAGGTATTTTTGCAGTGGGTTTTTGAGTGCATATGTTTATATGTCTTTTGCACTGGGAGCTTCTTCTGTTGAAATATTCTTTGACAAAAATCCTGCCTTGTAAACTCATCCAGGAGAAAACTAAAGTTAAAAAACTAAAAAAGAGAGTGAGGCCAGAAATTGTAGTAGTTGTATCAGATGAAAAGCACGTTTTTCCCTAATGTGAAGAGAGGACTCTGAGTTTAGTTTTTTTCATGCAGAGCTTCAGCTCAGCGCTCAGCTTGGGAGTATTTCCAACTCATTGAAATACAAACAAACTGACTGTAGAACTGACCTCAGGGAGAGCTTTGCTCATTAATAAGAATTTCAGGACTTCAACCTAGTTTGAAAATCTTGTCAGATTTTTGTCTACATTAGTTGTAACAAGTAAAATTTTAAGTAGTCTGGCATTCTAGGTTAGTAACAATTTCTGAACTGCTGTCACATCCCACTGACTTTCGTAGTCTTGCTGTTTCTTTGGGCTTTGGTTTATCTTTAACTACAATTCTTATAGGATGTGTTGGGGAGGAAGGGTCCTTTAGATTTTCTTCCTCTGAGAACTGAGGTAGCATCCCAAATTTTCGTTCTTTACAGCAGCCACTACCTGCTGCTACCGATAGGTGCAACTCAACTGCTCGGGAGTACAAGTACTAAACAAAGTCTGCTGCATTCAGGCTGGTCATTGGGCTGTGCCTGATGCAGGAGAGAGAAAGATATTGCACACTCGTGTCTTCCTGAAGTCTTCTTGGAGTGAATTGAATTGCCCTGTGTTTTCTTTTGGAAAGCATCGACTGTGCTGGGATATTAAAGCTCCGAAATTCTGACATCGAGCTGCGCAAGGGAGAGACAGACATCGGTCGTAAGAACACGCGTGTGCGTCTGGTCTTCAGGGTTCATATCCCACAGGCCAATGGCAGGACCCTCTCCTTGCAAGTAGCCTCCAACCCCATTGAGTGCTGTAAGTAGCAACAAACACCCTCCTCTTGCTGGATATTATCAGAAAATCTTTAAATCAGTAAGGTTAGAAAAGATGTCTAAGATCACTGTTAACTCAGCACTGCCATGTCCACACACCTTTTGAATAGTTTTTAACTTTTCTGCTCCCTGTATAGTTCAAGCCAACATGTTCTACGTTGGTTTTGCTTTGCCTGTCTACTTAGTGAACTTTATTCTGCTTTCCAAAAGTACATGGTTTACATTAAGAACAGAATATCTGTGTCTTAGGGAAAAATGTGTAGCTTTGTGCATTGAGTGCTGCAGAAAAACACACACTTACAAGTAAAGAACAGTTAAACTAATAATAGACTTGGGAGGGACAGGGCCTTTGGTTTTGGTGACTCCTTATCATAAGGGTAACTGCTGTAGAAGTTTTGGAAAGCATCTCTCATGACCTGTTCACTCTGTTTCCCCATCGTAAAGCAAAAAACCAGCAAACAAAACCCCAGCCCCTTTGATAAGGAGCTAGCAATATACTAGAGCTGACACACTGGCCTGCAGCTTCAGAAAACCTCCAGAAACCAGGTTTCTGTGCTGGGGTCTCTTTAAATGAACAGCCTGTATTTTATCAGATACACTGGGACATCCTTCAAAGTTACCTATATCATTTTTGCTCTCTAAGCCTCATCAGCCTCCCCCACACAAAACAAAATTTATCTCTTTGTGTAGCTTTAACAGTCCAGCATAAGTGGTGGAAGCTGAATTTCAATCTAACTCCCAATGCTATCTTGATTGTCTGGATGGACTGAAACAATTTTTTAAGGTTTTGTTGAATTCTATTCACAAAGTGGCTCTTTTTGATGCTGCCAGAGTAAGGGGGGAAACCCGACATCTGGCAGGTATGTGAGGGGTGGGCTCTGGCAGAGGGAATGGGGAGGAAGGCCTGACCATTCCTAGCTCCATTCATGCTGGAGGGCAAAGCAAAAAATGTGAGGAGTCATGGTTTCATCCTGCAATTGAAGTTATGAGAACTTTTCAGTTGCTACACAGCAGGATAAGGCACAGTTTGAATCTGTCCTGAACTGGTCTGTGCTAAAGTGCCAAGCTCAAGGAACCACTAAATGGAAGCTGATTTGTGTCAGGGTACTGCCGCTCTGAGTGTTGCATAATGAGCAAAAGCATGGCACATGCCTGCTGAAAGAAGTGGAAACCAGGAGAAAAAATAAGTGCTAATGTTTTTTCCAGCACAGATTATGGAATGTGACACCAGAAGGAACCATATAATCTGGATAAATGTCGCATTGTCCCTTGAAGCAGCACTCTTTTCATGTCCCACAGTTGAGGGGGGAGAAAATTTATGCCACAAGAATACCAGATTCAGTTTACATGATCCTGTGTGCTTGAGCACTCAGGTTCATTTGGAAATACTCTACCTAAAGTGTGAGCTGCTGCTGGATCACAAGGGCCATGGCTGCTGCTGCTACAAGACAGTTTGCAGAATTGACAATAGGGTGTATGTTGGCAGAAACAAATTTTGGACATGCGTGATTACCTTGTCATGTGTACCTTGTAAACATACAGCATATAGAGTGAGAGGAAATTATTTAAAATAAATGAATTTCTGTTAAAATATGCTTTCTGATATAGTACATATCAAGCTGAGTTCTAAAACACTTGTTCTTTGTGAGTCTTTGAATCTGTACTGCTGTTTAACACTATTGTTTACAATCAAAGCACTTGAAAATGAACCATGTTTCCTGTAAACCTTGTGACCTTTCTTTGTTTCTGTATCAAACTCAGCTTATCTTATGAGGGTAAGCATTAAGTTACTTACTAATGCAGTATTTACTTTTTTGTGTGTTTGTGGTTGCCTTTTTTTTTTTAAATCTTCTTTATAACTCTCCAGCTCAGAGATCTGCCCAAGAACTGCCTCTGGTGGAGAAGCAAAGTACCGACAGTTTTCCTGTTACTGGAGGGAAAAAAATGGTACTGACTGGTCATAACTTTCTGCAAGACTCCAAAGTCATCTTTGTGGAGAAAGCACCAGGTATGTCTTTTCAATCTAGACTCCAATCTGCCTTCCCCCCCACTGCGTTTGTGTCAAATAATGAAAGCACAAATATGGTAATGACATTTTCTTCTGCACATAATACGTTTTCCATGTCACTGGGCAAAGCTGAGGAAAGGATCTGAGCCGTGCCTAATGCTGAGGTTTCACACTGTGACAGCTGTAGTTACAGGTAGACAATAGAGACATTGAAAGTCAACCTTTGGCATTTGGCATTTGTTTATTGCAGCAAATCATGAGTGTAGCAAGCAGGACCTGTGAGAGAGGTTTGAAATATCTGGAACCATGGCCCCCTAAAGCCTGCAGTACAGTGCATCTTCTTAAACATTTCTGTAATTTGTGCTGCTGCAGGTGTGTGTGCACCTGTGTCTCCTGTGGCATTTACAAGGTGCTGGCTGAGGAGGACTTGGAGCACACACATTCATTTGGAGGTCAGGTTTACCTCGAGGACTGGGGGAAGGTCTGAACACAACTTCCTCTCGTCCAGCCCTGCTCCTGCAGTGCTTTGGTTGTTCTCCTGGAGAAGAGTCACAGGCCAGGCTGAAACAGGGAAGATGGCATGGAGTGGGAGCTGGGGCTGGGGCAGGCTGTGCCTGCAGGAGCGGTGGATCCCAGGATGACAGTGCCTCATGGGTGTGAATGCCCCCCACGGGAATAAGCGGTGGCAGTGGAGCTGGGAGTCAAAGTCAGGCCCTGAAACCAGACTGCTAAGGATAGTTCTGAGTCTTGTTTTGGAAAGGGTTTCCCTGGCGCTGGCACAAGCTATGAATTCCTCAGCTGCCGGCTGAGCCCCCCCACCCCCACCCCGAATTTAAAACAATCCTGGGCACTCCTCAGGCCGCTGCACCAGCTTTGACACTGCGCCTGTTTAACCCTTTATGCCACGAGGTTCCCACGCTGCTCTCCTGCCCACGGCCCCTGCCGGCACCACGGGAGCTTGGGCCATGGGGCAGCATGGCAGGGAGAGCAGGGGAGGCTCCGGAGACAGACACCCAAGTCTTTGGGCTTAGCAAGCTCAGGACAAAAGCAGAAGACTCCCCAACAGAATCCTGGGTTCATGAAGTTTAGGTTGCCAAAAGTGCCTGGGCAGAGGTAATGCCTTGACTTCTTGGGAAGAGCCAGCTGGCTCATTTCTGTGAACCCCAAGCAGTGCAGCACACACAGTGGGGATGTGGCTGTGACATCAGCAGAAACATCCTTTTTGTTTCCTAAGAAAGTTTAAAAAAAAATAGTAAAAAGGTGGTATTGCAATTGAAAAAAAACTGAATTCTGTTTTCTGTGTTCTCCCCAGGGGGGAAGAAAGTTAATGTCTACTTTACTTTAAACTTCCTTTGCTGACCAGAACTGGGTTAGTGTGACATGTCAGGAATCCTCAATCTGTCTCATTACAAGAAGGAAACCACAATAAAGGGTGCCTTCCTTAATACTCATTTCCTTTCCTCTTCCTTTTTTGAGCTGGAAAATTTTAAGTATGGCTTTCTGAAGGATCGTGATTGTGTTGCTGTTTGCTGTGTGTGTTACCACTGCGTGGATCTGAACTCTGTCTCCTTGCTCCTGTATTCATATACCACATTAGGTACACTAAAAGCAGGATATTCACTGCACAGCTTTCAATCACAGAATTTAAGGTTCTGCCTTTTTTTAATAGTCTCACTGTACATTTATTGCAGTTGCAGGGCAGTACAGCCTGCAGAGGCTGAGCCCTTAGAGTCAGAGTGTAGCATCTCAGGGAGCTGCAATAATTGTGTCAGTGGAAATGACACACAAAAAGCAAAGCTGCTGGCTAATCTGGGCTGAGCAATTTCTAAGGCTTCCATGGTTTGTGTGCTACGCTGCCTCACACAGCTCGGAAGCAAACAAGAGCAATGTATCATTACCTTAGTGGCAGACTGCTCTGGCTGGATTTTTGAACAGTCACTGTATTTAATGTCAAATGAACAAGCATTAGCAGCCTTCACTTTTGTAAATCAGCATGGGGTGTTTCTTTCCCTTTCAGCTCTTGAACATCAGTGAAAGTAGGTCAAGAGAAGGAGCACCAGTTTCTCTTTCTCTTAGAGCGCTGGTTATGAACCTCTGTGATTAGTTGGAGACATTCATTAGTTTTGCTGCTGTTACAACTTTTGTTTTTGAATTTGGAATGTTAATCACGTTCCTAGTAGGTAGCAGCCAAACACAGCTATTACAGAGTAATAGATCAAAGTAATAGATCGTTGTGCTCATAAAGAGAATGTATCTTTTGTATAAAATTTAAATATTGTGCTGCATCAACTCATGTCTTCAGTCCTTACTCAGGCAGAGTCCCCAAGCTGGGAGGGAGTCTCCTGGAGCTTGTCTAATTCCTCCTAGTCTGCATACTTAATTGGATAACGAAAGGAGTTTGAGAAGACTTTTTGTTTGCCTTTTATTCCCCCAACTTTCCCTAAGTCTGCTGAGTGCATTGTGGTCTGCTGAATGTTTTTCCAAGCATGAGTCCCAGGCTTTCAGTCTTCAGGGCTAGCCCTCAGCTGTTGTAGTCTCTGGAGGAATGGCATTATCCTGGCCTCCTTTGGTGGGGGAGTCAGTCTGAGCAGTGACTCATACAAGAGGGAATCCCTGAAGAATGATCAAATCAATCTTTCTGCAGGGGCGGCAGTGGCTTCCTGCTTTTAGCTTAACCCCTTGCTAGCTGCTGTTCAGCCCAGAAGTGTATGACAAACAAACTTTGCAGCCTTGCAACTGAGTCTCACACAAGGAAAATGAGATATCCAGGGGGTGAAGGCATGACACTGAAAGAGCCACAGGAGAAGCACTGTGAGGACCTTCTCTAGAAGGAGAAACCCTCATGGTGAAGTCAGGCAGCAGGCACACCTTTGATAAATAATGAGTGTTCAGAAGTGGACTAAAATTTGCTCAAGATTCTACAGTACCATAAAAAAGTTCTTACGTGTTGATGGGAGGCCTTATTTTGCCAGATTTTGGACAATAGTCTGTTGCTTGCACATCAGACCATATTTTCCAGTGATGAGCAATGGTGTAAAATGTCAAAGAAAGCTAGTAGTAGAGAAAATGCAAATGTTAAATGTAGTTTGAGAGGTTCAATTCACTTCAAATTCTGAATTCTTTTAAATTCAGAATTTCCTTAGACTGGTGAGTCCCACAATGACTTTGATGCTTAAAAATTACACTAATAACTTTTTTTTCTCATCTCCTTTCACTTTCTGTCTCTCTTTGTAGTCACGCATTTCTCTTCCTGAGGTTCAAAAGTGTCTTGTGCATGTCATGGTTGTTGAGTGCCGCGTTGAGGATGGCCAACACCAGTCTGTCTCTCACCAGAAGAATCAGTACTTTGTAAAATATTGAAAAGTCTGCAACTCCTTACTGGCCAGGTCCCTTGATGTCTGTCATGTAGGCTGGGGGTTGCTGTGGCAGTAAGGTGTGCATTTTAGTTACAAAAGTAGGTGAAATGAAATTGGTGTTTGTTAGTTATGGCAGGAAACGTTTGGCTGGGAGGGAAAATGCTTCCTGTTAACATGCTCATCTGCATGGGTCATGATCTGGAATTATAAAAAGACTGATTTAGTTACTTAAAATTTTAAAGCTTTTTATTTTATTTGTAGATTATAAATGTACCAGGCAACAAAAGTCTTGAGGGAAGTTCAGAAAAAGCAGAGATGCTTGAAGAGTGTGTTTTCGGATTGCGTATCTATCAGCAACCTTTTTTTGATAACACTTTCTGCAAACACTTTTCAAAGCTAATTTTTTTAAGGTAATGAGTTACTAAACACAAAGGGCCACAAAACCCTAACTAACCAAAACAACCAGATGCTGGCTCTTAGTATATCAGATTATAAAAAATAAAAAACTATAAAACTGTTTACTGCACTGAAAAAATCCTGGTTTTCATCCCTCAGTCCACAAAATGTATCCTGTAACTGATCAGTGAAAGCTCAGTGATGAGACACAAACCCAGTATCCCAAGGGATAATGCACAGGAAAATGACGGGGTTTTATTTTTATTTGCGTTATGGTAAATTATGGACTATAGTTCCTGGCACGCTGTAGGATATTTTGGGATAAAAAGAGTGTTTTGGGGGTTAGAAAAAGTCTCATATTGAGATCTGAAATAGTTAATCTACCCTGAAAATCCCTCCTTGCTCAAAAATCACTCCTTCTATAGCTTTTAACACTGGAACTAGCTCAAGTATTTCCAGACTTCACAGATTTGGCCAAGTCTAGACATACCTAAAAGATCAGGTTAAACTGATGAAACCTTTATAATCAATTTGTGACCTATGGGCAGAAATGGTCATTGGATGTATTATTATTATTTTTAATTATCATAGGGCTGAGTTGCCACTAGTTAAGTCAGAGCTCCAAACCCATTTCTTTGCTTTCGTGCTTAGTGAAGAGAGCTCGGAGCAAGGGTTTTACAGAGTGAAAAGGCAGAAATGTAACACCCAGCTTCACTATGGGATTAGTTTCTCAAATAACACTGACTTTGGTACTTTGACTCTGGGCTGTTAATGTTGAAGGCCATTTTGTCCTAGTCAAAGGCGGTGTCTAATCTTCCCTGTAACAAATGCCCCTCCCTGAAGATGCATCGCTCTCTTTGATGGACATTTGTAGTGTTCACAAAATGTCTGAGTAACTCCAGCCTTAGAGACTTTAATGATTTTGAACAACTTGTTAATTACTCAGACTTCAACAGTAATCCTGGCACCTACACAGTTCTGCAACCTGATTGCATAATATCCTAGCTATTGTACCCAAAGTCTTTGACACTCAAAGTTCCTGAAAGATGGTGAAATAAACCACCTGTAAGTAACATTTCCTCCAGGGATTTTTCTTTTTTAATATTATCAAACAATTAGGAAGCTTTCCAGATTTAGTTATTGCTTCAAATTCTTCATTCTGCTATTGTTTTTATTTTTTTTAATGGATTGTTCTGTCAAAACTGTTCCTCCTCCCTGCTGAACAGGTTTTCCTCTTAGAACATGAAGGTGTTGATGTGCAGTAGTTCTAACTAGAGCAGATGAAAGATAACTGGGTGAAATCACTAATACAATTTTATAAAAATATATTTATGCCAAAGGAAATCATAACTCTCTGTGAATATTTCAGATGGAAAAACTTAACAGTTTTTCTCCTGTTAGATGTGTGGTCAAGCTCAATTTTTGCACAAGAAAAATGTGATACAGAAAAGAAGGAAGCTAGATGAATGTAACTGTCCACTCTAGCACTTCACAGGTTTTTTGTTCCTCTCAAATTTCTCTGTCTCTGGCAAATACTAGAATCAATCAGTTGCTGCCTTAAGGTACAATTGTCAGTTCTATAAATTCAGTTCTGTTTCCCACATGTTGGTGAGCAGGATTTACCTTGTGACATGGCAGGTAACTCAAACACAGTCCTTTAGCTTCAGCAAAACATACATAAAGTTCTGGAAAGTCATATGTTGACAAAACATTTGAGTCACATGTGAATGGAAGGGATGTGTTGAGGAAGCATGTGGGCTTTTTGGTTTGACTCAGATACACTGTGGAGCTTAGGGTTTGGAGTCTGTTCTGACGTGATGTGATGGGATGGTGAGATGGGTGACCTGAGTCTTGGCAGAGCTTCACATGGTAAAAGATCTCACATTCTCAGAGATCTTTCCATTGCTCTTTCCATTGCCAGTAGCAGTTTGGGGGGCAACTGGCCAAAAAGGGGTCATGTTTCACACCAGTAATCATACTGTAGCTCACGTAATAAATAAGCAAGTGGCAAGACTCTCCTTCCCCCTCTAGTCAGACAGACAGATACTACTTAATTTTGTCTTTACCTGTCTGTTTATCCAAGTTCAGGACACACGTTCCAGTTGGCAGTGTGCAATTGCATGCTGACTCATGCGCAGTGAGGTTAAAAATTCGGGAAACTAGATAAACTGGAAACTTCAAAGGCACACAAGTTGGGAGCATGGAGTTCATGTGAAGGTCACTTGAACCTAGATCCTAGAGATGTATTGATAGCTGAAGGGGTTTCTGGCCACTGCCCAGAAATAGATATCCTTAGGCGAATTGTGTCATCAGATTCTGGAGTCATTTGATGGTGGAACCCTTTCACACGCATGGAGGAGTAGTGATGCAGCTTGTAGGAAATGTCAGCACGTTTCAGTTTTTCCTGGCTGTTTAGTCTAGGGAATGGTGAAGACAGAGTGGGACAGCAGCCATACACATGAGATGGTGTCAGCAGCAGCAAGTCTCATCCAGGGTGTTGCTCTCACAGTGAAGAATGAGATCAATCAATCACAGATACTTACTGTGGACAACAAAGAAATAAGGAATAACCACATGGTCTCAAAAGTCACTTGTTAGAGTAATCCTGTAATTTTTTTATTTTTATAGAAAATACAGTTGAATGCTTCAAGTTCATTCTTTCATGTCTTCCAGACTAAGTGGCTTCAAGCAGCTGTATCTGTGAAATCAAAGCTTTGTCTCTGAACTTTTACAACTAGCACAAGATTTCAAATAGTTTTTACTGTTGCTGTTCCAGTAGGAGTGTCTGTCCAAATACACAGGAATTCACAGCCCTTACAAGAAATCTGAGAGTCTAATGAAGTGATCAGTGCCTAAAGACAGTGGAGGAAAGAAGTATGGTAGGTTGACCTTGGCTGGCTGCCAGGTGCCCACCAAGCAGGTCTCTCACTCCCCCTCCTCAACAGGACAAGGGGGAGAAAATAAGATGAAAAATCCCATGAGTCAAAGTAAAGACAGGGAGATTGCATATCAGTTACTGTCACAGGCAAATTGGGCTCCACTTGGGCAAAGCAATTTATTGTCAATTAAAAATAAGAGTAGGATAGTGAAAAACAAAGGTAAAACTGAAAACCACCTTTACCCCTGCCTCCGTTCCCAAGCTCAACTTCACTCCTTCATTCCTGACTTCTGTTTCCTCTCCCTGAGTGGCACAGAGGATCAGGGAATGGAGGCTTTAGTCAGTCCATAACAGCTCCTCTTTACCATTGCTTCCTTCCTGTACTGTTCCCTTGCTCCAGTGTGGGGTCCTCCCATGGCAGACAATCCTTCATGTACTGCTTCAGCATGAGTCCTCTCCACGAGGTTCTGTCCTTCAGGAAGAGCCTGCTTCAGCGTGGGTGCCCTGCAGCCCCACAGGCTGCAGGGGAAATCTCTGTTCTGGGTGCTGGAGCACCTCCTCCCTCTCCTTCACTGTTGGGGGGGTCTGCAGAGATGTTCCTCTCACTTATTCTCACTCCTCTCTGACAGCTGCTGCAGGTTTTTTTGCCCTTCTCAAGTATGTTGGCAGGGAGGTTCCACCAGCTTTGCTGATGGGCTCAGGTTTGACTGGCTCAGGGTCCATCTTGGAGCCACCAGGAACTGGTTCTGTCAGACATGGGGGCAGCTTTGGGAATCTTCTCCACCCCTGCAGCACAGCCACTAGCCAGACCTTGCTGCATAAACCAATACAAGGGGATGCCTACAAAGTTGTTTGGTTTTGGAGGGAATGCCTGCCTCTTTTGGAAAATGACAACTTGTCTCTTGTTGCTTTCCTGACATCATTGGTTCGTGTCTCAGATGGGTAGCACAGGAAATGTAGAGAGAGCTGAGGGAAGAGGAGGAGCGTGTTCCTTTTAAGTCTGCTAAAGAAGATTACACCTTCAAGGTGGAAGAAAATACAATGACATTTAAGACAGGAATAGAGAGATAGATTGTTTCCAAAGTGTTCCTTGTTGCTGGGATGCTGATGTCAAGGCAGAAAACCAAAGAATAGAAGTAGGGACCTCTAAAATTGAGCCTGACCTTCTTGGACAAGAGAAACAAGAAAAGGGACATGAAGGGGACAGTGAGATGGAAAAAAAATAAAAATGCTCTTCAAAAGTATCTGCCAAAAAGTCACAAGGAGTTGCCATAATGGGAAGTTTCTGGAAGTACAGAAGTTGCAGTCATACAGTTGAAGTGTTTGTGTCTCAAAAAATAATGAAGAAGGAAGATTCAAAAGCATTTGGATCAAATTTACATCTTAAGATGAGAAATAACTAGAAGTAGCTATAGTACAGGTGGTGGTGTTGGCATCCAGCACAGAAGTAGAGGAAAAGAATTGTTCATGGAAGAAAAATTTGGAACTTGATTTAAACTGGCTGTGAGGTTTGTTACTCCAATAGTCTGAGAAAATATGAGACAGATTAGACTGAAGAAGATGGACCAGGAATATTTTACTCAGTTTCAGCTGCAGAGTCACAGGTTCAGCCTACTAGAGTTTCCCAGAGGAAAGTAAAATTGTGAAGACAAGGAGATGACGTGCATGTAATCAAAACCAGAGTGAAGTGCTGTCATGACTGCTGGTGGGTGGCTGTGCTGGGTGTGCTTTGCTTCACCTGCCTGCTCTAGAGAGATTTTTCGGGGATGTCAAGCTGCAGTTTTACTTGGAAGTTGTGTGTCTTAGACCTGGAATTACTTAAAGTTATTAAATAAAACCCTCAGACCAATGATAATTTGAATAGGGGGAGGTGCCAGAGAGCACAAATTGCACAACCAGCTTCCATTCTGCTGAAAATAGTATCTGGCAGGTCTTTCCAATGGTTTTGGCTCAAAACGAACCTCAATCTGTCAGTTGTCAGCACTATGCCTCCTTTTAATTACCTGGACTAAAATTACAGTTCATTTGCAAACACTGGAACTCAGAATAATTGCGTCTGTTAGACATACTGTGGTAAAAGGCAGCTAAAAAGGCCTCACCACTCAGGCAAAGTGAGTCCCTCAGCTTTTGGCTTGCCTAGCTGAGCAGCCAGAGAGGAAACGCGTGCCTGGCGCTGACTCCAAAGTATGGTAAGATCCATTTTCGGCTGGATTTTTACACCTGCTTGCTGCAAGACATTCACATTGTTAATTCAAGGTACAGAAGGGAGAAAAAGTAACTCGAGAGTATCATATTGATGGCAAACAGACCTAAGTCTACATGGCACTCAACTCAATACTGCAAAAATGTGTAGCTGAAGGAGTGGACAAAATACATATGCTGCAAAAATGCTTATGAGAAGACACCAACAAGTACAGCACCTTTGATGTGGCAACAAAAATAGGTCAGTTATTCCTGAGCCCAGCCACACATGGACAGAGGCATGCCAGAAGGCATGCCAGGGATGGGGAGAAAAGGTGTGGGGAAGTCTCTGTAGCAGCACAGTAGGCTGTGAGGAGGGCAGAAGAATGTCTGGGGGACTTCCTGGCATGGAAGAGGGAAATAAAGTAGGTGAAAATCAGACCAGCTGAATGGTCTCATAGCAAAAGTGGTGTAAGAGCAAAGAATAGAGATGAGGGTGGCTGGAGAGACAATCAGGGACAACATGCTGGGCAGTAGGCAGGCCATGGCACCAGCTGGAGCTGCAGCAGGAGGTGGAGCTGCTCTGAAGGTGGCTCTGGGACTAGGAGGCATCTCGCTGCTCACAGGTCCCTAAAAGGCTGAGATCTCAGGAGAGCAAAGTGCCACTGAGGAGATCAAAAGGAAGGTTCTGGCCACTTACGATTCAGATACTTGCTTTCTACTAGCACACACTATTTCTGAATGTTTCATTGCTCTCTTGCCCCATCTTCTCTGTACATCCCATGTCAGACTGTTTGGCTGGTGTTGGTTCCTCCTTAGTGCCTGACCTCTGTAAATGTCTTTTAAGATGTACACCAGTGTATCAGGATAGTTATAGAATTCCACCTGCTTGGTGGGATCCCCTTCCTTGCTAGTGTCCAGCTGGGGAGACATTGTTTGCAGCAAGACAGCTGTTGGACCAGCTGAGAAAACTGCCCTGGCTGCTTGTGGTATCCTCAAATCCAAAAGGCTGGTGCTCCTGCAAAATCTGACAGCAGTACACTCATGCCAACCCATAAGTGCCAGCTGGTGAGATGGTGCCAGTGGGTCGTGCCCAGGACTGCCCTGGGGAGTGTTGTTCTTGAAGCAACAGAGCTTCCTCCTTGCCTCTTTCATTGCCAGTCCAACTTGCCCTTCCCCTGGAAGCAGATGGCATCTCTGCAGAGAACTGGATCACTCTTAAGTCTGAATTATGAGACTTTGCCATAGTCTTCATCCTCTTCTTTGCACAGAAACCCATCCATTCCTTCTGAACATCTTCACGGATCAGTCCTCTCAGTGTCATGAGGGCACTCACCAGGGGAGAAGGGTAGCAGTGCAAGTTGAAGGCTTTCAAATTCTTAGTTCCTCAGGGATTTAAATATGCATTGTTAGAGCCAAATAGGAGGGCAGACAGCCTTTGCAGAGCACCTCAAAGTGACTTTGCACTGCATCTGTGCCCTGCCTGTTGTGGACATGTTAAAGTAATCTGGGCTGTAACATAGGAATTATTGTTCAGGGTAATCTCACAACACATTAATCAAGTAGTGGGTTCCTTTGGGAGGGTAGGGCTTGTTTCACCATTTTGCTTGGAATATATTAATTTAAATACAGATTTACAGTGCAGCCAGTGCAGTCAAACTGTGTTGAAGCACAGACTGGAAGAATACAAAATGTACCCTGTGTATAGGCAGTGAAATCCTAGATAATGTCCATTCTTCTTATATCTCAAGTGAACACAGGTCCACTAAAGAATATAGACCATTTTAATCTCCTGTAGTAAAGTGGAATCACTTAAATATATCTGAACATTCCCATTATGCCCATTTCATAGAGGCAAGATTTAAGTGGTTGCCAGATGTTATACCCTCCTGAGATTCCTAGCTTAGGGTTTTTTGCATTTGTATATTCTTCCCCCTTTCTGCAATCCATCATTTTGGAAAGTTATGCTGGTGGTTTGATTGTTTTGAGCTTGCAAACCCCTGACACTATGGTTGCAGTTCCCTGAGACACAAAGGTAAATCCAAACCTAGAAACCCCAGGGGATCTCTCTGGATGGGCAGTGATGTGGGGAAGATGCTACAAAAATGTCTTTGGAAAGTCTTTACAGCTCTTTGTGTTGCTCTTCCATGAGGAACATTTGTATGCCATGGTCTGCAAGGCTCTGTGGGTGAATAACTGAATCTGCTAGATTTACACAACTACTTTTCAACCCTGCTTCTGTGTTAAAACAGACCTTTACAGTGCCTTTTTATGTGGAAATCTTGTAGCTGGGTGTGGTGGGGAAGCCGCTTGGTGACTCATACTGCAGGGAATTCCCTGATGAATTAGAGTATTTTTACTTCTGGACTTGTGCGCAGTTTCCTTCAACGCTGGAGCGAGCGGCCGATAAGAGCAGGCTACAAAGACCCATTCACCGTTCAGCTACCCCATGTTAAACTGGGTGTTTATGCCTTGCAGAGCTGAAAATCCAGCCCCCATAACCTGTGGGTTCACAGCATTTTCGTCATTAGCAATCCCAGGTGCTTTGAGTTTCACAGTGACAAAGAAAACAAGGCAGAAGCGGATGGTGATGAGGCACACACGGAGCAGGGATGGCTATAAATAACAGGGATGGGTCTGTAAATGTCAGGCTTCCTGACCAACCTGGTGTCTTAGCTGGCAGTAGTGCTGATGGCCACCTGTCAGCACAGCCTCCAGCCTTTGCAGAACGGGTGAGAGCAGCTTCTCCTTTCCCCATCACTGCTGCTCTCTTTGGAGGAGGAGGGATTTGAGGGTCATTCATCCAGCCCTTGCATGGTTGCCCCTTGAAGCCTTGGCTCTGTCGGGTTAATGGCTGTTGCTGCTGGCAGTGAGGGAGCAGGGCACTCCACCAGGGACTCTGCAGGGCTTCTGCCCTGCCGTCTCCTGTGCATGGGTGTTTCAAGTTTATTTCCATTTGGTAAAAAAGCCCTCATAAAACGTAAGACACCAGTATAATACCTTGACCCAACTTTTTAGCTATATAAAGAACTGTCTTTCTCTTCAAAATATTGCACTATAAATCTTAAAAACGCCAAAACAAAGCCAGGCATTTGGTTTGGAGAAGACACTTCTTAGTAATTCATAAAAGTAAATAGTGAAATGAAAGAGAATGAAATAAGACCTTTGGAAAAGCCGTTTTCTCCCTTTTCCTTCATGCCTCCTCCTCTCCTTCCTCTCCTGACTCCATCCCCCCCCCCACCCCCCCCCCCCGTATAACAACTGCCCATTTGGGTACGGTAATTCCAGAGAGCAAACTTTAACGGGAATGCCTGAAATGTGTCTGCTTCAGCTTTGTGTTATGTCTGTAATTTGAATTATTTGCATTTTGGAAAGGTATAAATTGCTCTGGTGTACTTGGGTTGGCTGGCGGCCAGGAGGGAGTTGCCTCGGGCCCAGACCAGGCTCGTTGCTGCAGATGTGGCAGGCGTACAATGGAAACTTTTGTGGGCGAGCAGCCCTCACTCCTCCAGCACACGCTGACAGGAGGCGGCATCCCGCCTGCTCGCCAGGCTCCCTGGCGGATGGGCACTGGGGCAAAACCATTTTCTCCGGCATAGGTGGACTATCTTGAAGCTTAGGGTTCCCACAAACCATTCCAAAGCCATTATTCCTTTTTTTCCCCTTTTTTTCTTTTTTTAATTTCAGCTGAACTGTTTAAACCTGCAAAACATGTTTACTGTAAAAGGTTGACGTAGTGGTCTAAGGTTTCCCTCCTGGAGCTGGTCCCAGTCCGTGGGCGTTGAGATTTCCCTCTTGGTTCACCAGACGTAATATGAGGAATTGTCTTTCTTTCTTTCTTTTTCTTTTTTTTTTTTTTTGGTCTCTTGCTTCATAACAACTTTTGCTCCCTGTGTTTTTTCTAAATGAAATGTCACTAGCTGTTAATGTGTTATCTGTTCCCTACCTCTTCTTTCTCTTTCCTTTCCCCTCAGTTGCCGATGGTCTGGACAGTCCCAAGGGAATTTCTTGGACCAAAACCCATATTGTTCTCCCTAGCTTCCAAAGACAAGCCATGGCTCTGGATTTTTTATTTTTCTAATAGTTTAGATTACAGCATCTAAAATATTTCTCAACAAACTCCTTTTGTCATCATAAAAATTTTAAAAATGCATAAAGGCAGCGCTGCATGAAATAATTGAAAGTATAGCTGGAGATGGACTCATTTTGAATTTTCCTGAAGTATCGTCAGGAAATAAAAAACAGAAACCTGAATCAGATCGTTCGTCTTGCAAAGCGCAAATTAAACATAGCAAAAAACCTGAACTTCTGGTAATCCATTTACAAAGGCAAATTGAACACATGTTAACTACTAGTCTGGACGTCTGTGCATTTTAAAAAAAACCAGCCCAGCAAACCCCTTCCGAAGCAGAAGTTCCTACACTTCACAAAATGTGTGATAGTGTCAGTGTTGTGTTGCTTTTATAGCTGATTGAATTGATTAGGGGCAGGGAGGGAGTGCTACAGAGGCTGGAGGTAAAGGAGGCTGCTCCCAGACAGGAGATATGTCCTGGCTTGCCAAATTTTGGTCAGGGTTTTCTACTGACAGCCCAGGGGAAGCATCTGTTGGATAAATTGTGAAGTGATCGCCAGTCCTCCCAAGAAGCCTACTTCAATTCTGGCACTCTCCAAAGGCATCGTTAAGGAGTCTCAAGCACAGTCTGGCTGCTCCTTCTCTCCCTGCAGCTGAACGTGGCAGTACCAATTAAAGGGATTCCTCTTCCAGCATCACAAGTAAAAATGTAGGAAGAAACTGAGGGTAGATCTGCTAATTGTTTTCCTATGGGAAGACCTGCCAAATTCACTGTGGTATTTGTGCTGCAGCCTTCTTGTTGTGCTTCTTTCCATACATTTAAGAGAAAGGGGTTTTGGACATTAAAACAGTCGCCAGGGATAGTCCCTCAGCAGCATTCCTTTCACAGTAGGACAGCTGTACACAAAAATATTATTTACAGACATTTGTAATAAATCAGGCAGTTCTAAATGCGTCACCTCCATCCTGGCCATGAAAGCAAAGAAGAAAGAAAAAGTGCCATTCACTCTTACCTTTCAGAGGGCTGCTTTTCTAAGGCAAGCCCACATCCATGTCATGAAGTTCAAAATAACTAATATTTGCATTTGCATGTCCCAGTGCTGCAATGAATGTACAAAAAAGATAAGTCTCCATTTCCCCTTCATTTCAGTAACATCTGACAGTGGTGGGACCTGTGAAGCTGCATGTGTCTCCACTGTCCAGCTTATCCAGCAGTCTGCTTATGGCCTTTCATTTGTGTTTTTCTAGGCCTGCAGAATGGAAACCTTACACTCTGTATTATTTTTCTTATTTCTTTCCTATTGAGGTCTGAAGATGCACGGAAATTAAAGCCCACCTTGTTTTCCAGTGATTTCTGTATCAGTAATGCGCAGGAAAAATGACCAGACAAAGCCAGTTTCTTTCAAAAGACATGTTCCCAGAAAAAGTTATAGCTGTGGCTTAAATCTATGTTGGCTTGAAAACAGAAATTCAGTAGATTTGGAGGACCCAACACACCACTAAAAGCAGCTCCAGAAGTGGGACTACTGTAGCTGAACAAACCCAACTTCAAAATGGAGTCTAAAGCTGTGTTTCCAAGCCTATGACCTTGCCTTTTGACCCAAGCAGCAGAATTATGACCAGCCAGACTAGGAGTATACTAAAATCAAATCCTGCATGGCTGAGTAGCTTCCTTAATGCTACTTTACTTTTTGTATTGTTTAATATTAATATTGAATATTACTTAGAGCCTAGGTAGTGTTCAAAGGGCCTCATAAGAAGCAGTATTGTTGTCTAAAAGTTCAGCAAATTGAGATGTAGAACAGTTGCATATTCTGTCCAGGCTAATGGCAGAGCAAACTCCCAGTGGCTCCCCCCTATCATGGTATCATGCGCTCTGGCTTGTGGTTCTTCCCTTCAGAAAAGCTGAAGGGGCTCCTTTCACAGGTGACCCAGATGGTCTCTTAGTTGGGCAACACTTTGGGCAATGCTTTTTGAGAGCTCTTTTTCACATATGCAGTGCCCCTTCAAAGAGATTGTTTTTGTGAAAGTTGTTCCTTTCTTGGCTTGGGAAAGGCAAAAAGGAAAGAACTAGATATCTTTTTCTTTTGTCTTTTAGATGGTCACCATGTGTGGGAAATGGAAGCCAAAACCGACAAAGAAATGTGCAAGCCAGTAAGTCTGCCTTAAATATTTTAACATCAAGATGAAAAATATATATTGCCTTCTCCAGCACTGTTACTAAAGAGGGATTTCCAAGGCTTTGGCTCTGAAACAGAACAAGTACTTAGGCCTCCCCTCCTGGAAATCTTTCTATAACGTGAGCGTGGGGTAAAAAGCCTTCACTGGAAGCTATCCCAAAAGTAGGAGAGACCATTTGGAAAATATTTTTTCATTGTCCAGGATGGGCCAGTTCCATCTGCTCATCTTTTGTCTTGCTGGGTCAGTTCTTTCCGCTGCTCCCAAAGCAATTTCTGATCATTTTCCTTGGCTTTCCTCTATCTTCAGCAGGAGAAACATGAGTCCCCTCACAGGAGATCAGCTCCGCATTGGAGAAGTGCGGCTCTCTCAGCCGTGACTCTAAGTGGGAAGTACGTCCACTATTCCACGTCTGCAGGAATATGCAATACTTGCAAAACTGCAGGCAAACAATTTAAAGATCTTGGCTGAATTCAGGCCAAATGCTAAGAAGAGAATTCCCTGGTTCTCTTTCAAAAAGCGCCAAGGGAGATTTTGATGGTCATAGCAGATTCACTGTGCATATGTCTGAGCCCTGATGCCCTAGAAGCTAAGTCATTCCTTAGCCCCATGCTGGAGTATTTGGTTTCTGGCAGGGGAAGATCATCTACACATTCTCCAGTCCTTTTTCATGTTGCACTTGATGTGCTTGCAACAGTGACTCTCCCATCCACAGAAGCTAGCATGCTTAAAACTCCCTGGGTTGTTATATAAAAATATATTTCACTGTGGAAAATGGAAATATTTGAGTAATGCTGTCCTAATGCCTTTCAAAGGAAATATTGTTAGGTTCAGATATATCAGGGATGACCTGCCAACCGAGCCATCGTGCTTTCTCCTGCTGAGTTAGAGACCACAATTTGATTGTGGGCCCAGATTCTTGACAGAGGCAGGCTGGATAGAGCCTTGTCCATATGCAGTATCATATTTGCTGTCCAAAGGGAAGAAGTGAGGGCTAGTGATTTTGTAAAGATCTGAGCCATGCTAAAACAATTTCCCTACTTCTAGAGTCCTTGGCAAGGACACTGGGGTTGGTGGGAAGCCCACCAGTTTTTCTTCAGAGAGTGTTTCTCCTCCTTCTTGGGCTTAACTTTTCAATACTGTTGTTCAGCTAGACTGTCTTGGTTGTGCCTTGACTTTCTGATTTGTTGCTTTTGCAGAATTCATTGGTGGTTGAGATACCGCCTTTCCGCAATCAGAGAATTACCAGCCCTGTTCAGGTCAACTTCTATGTCTGCAATGGGAAAAGAAAGAGGAGCCAGTACCAGCTTTTCACTTATCTTCCTGCTAATGGTAACAAAACAAATTCCTTATCTCTGCTAGTAAACGTGAGAGATAACGATCATACATGGTTCTAATAATTCTTTAGTAATTAGAATATTTTGGAAATACACCTGGTGCTATGAGAGTGAGAATAAATCAAGGAGAGCTGCCTTTGTCTCTGCTGCCCACACAAGAGACAGCCATTGCAGATTATTTCCATTTGCATTGGTGGCAGAGACCTCTTGAAACAAGGACTTCTGCTTTTGGGAGCTGAAGAGCCACAGCACGAACTCGGGTGTTTGTGAAGGCACTGAGCTCTCTGCAAAGCTGCTGTCAACCCTTGGTCTGACTTTCTAACCTCAGAGGGTAAATTGCATTCAAATAACATTTCTAAATTCACACCACAATATTTTCAGCATGCTGGGCTCTGAGCTGGAGGTGGTGTGTGGATTCCCTTTGCAGTCATCTTGCACCTTGCTGCCTTGCACGGGGTGAAAATTGAGATGGACAACGTGGGTAGAGATCGGAGTGCTCCATGTAAAATGCTTCATGGATGGGAAATATTCAGAAATGTGTGACAATTTTTTTTTTTTTAAACTTATATTGGTAGCTGTGAAGTGACAATAAAGTCACTCATGATAGCTGAATTCCAGGCAGGCTTGTATGAAGATTTTAATAGCTAGTAAATTTAGATTTTTTTTTTAATTATTATTTGAAATAGCTTTTTTTACCAAGAACACTGTCTGGGGGAAAGTAGGAAAAGAAGGGTGTTTTTTTATTGTTGTTGTTTGGGAAGCAAGAGGAATTAGAAAAAAAATAATAAGCTATGCTTTTTTTGTAGAGTTTCCAAGCAAAAGTAATCCTTCTGTGGGAAATGCCAACAAAGCAATATTGAAGTCAAGTCACATGACTTGAAGAGATATGCTCACTTTTTGTAGGTGAAATCCCATAAAGTACACATTTGGAATTTCACCCAGTTAGCATGCATGCACTTTTATTGGGACTGAAATTAAAAATAAGAGTACAGGAAACCTGACATGGCAACGGAGTGCTTATTGCATATGTTCTGTGTAGCTGTGCTCCACTGAATCAGCCTACTTATGCAAGCTTCATTCCCAGTGGGGATGTCTGTACATTTAAAGACTGTTCATCTCTTAAATTGGAAAGAAAAGGAGTGGTTATTCTCTTCCACAACACTTTCCAGCAACAAAAATCAGTTGTAGAGGCAATCAGGTATTGCCCTGTCACCCAAGTTACCCTCATAAATATTTCAGATTCGGGCCTTTTCTTACCTGCTGTTTGTTTATTAAGCAGCACCTTCCCCCAGCCTTTACACAGACCTTTTTTCACCACTGTATTCTAAACCCTGGGAATAGTGTGCACTCCTGCAGAGTTGGTTTATGATATCACTATTCTGTTTGGAACATTTGCTGTGAAGAGATGGGAATACATACTAGTGACAGCAGACTTAGTGACAACAGGGAACCAGCCTAGGCTTTATTCTGGAAAGACATCTTTAATTATGATAATTGTTGAAAACATTAGGAATCTTGTTTAGTCTGCTGCACCAATTTAAATTCAAGTGAAATCTTTTCATTTCAGTGTGAGGAAACCTGAAAGAAAAAATGTAACACCAGGGTAGGGTAAAGGAAAGCAGGTATTCCTAGTAAATATTCTTTCCATTCCATTTGGTTCTCCATTCACATTCTCTTAATACATATGTATATGTGCATGTAGGTAATTGAAAACCATGTTGTGCTTTGCAGCCTCTCCCATTACAGTGGTAAAAGTGAATGTGCTTCTGCAATCACCAGAATTAATAGTATAGTATGTTTTTATTATGCTTGTGTTGTAATGCCTGTGTTACAGCTGTAAGGTTTTGCCCTTCTGTGGCTGGTGTTTTTTTTCCATCATGCCTTTCGAAGATAGATACAATCACCTCTGCTGTGTATCTAGAAACCACGTACAGTGATTGAATCAGTCATTTATGCTGCTGTATTTCTAGGAGTCATTTTAGGCTTCATTTGATTTCAGTCGCAACATTCTTTTACTGCTTCAAGGCATTGTAGAAATCTGAAGTTTATCTCATGCAGAAAAAATTACCTGAGTCAAGAACCACTGGGTGATCAGTGTAAAAAAAGTAGATGAGATAAGCATGATTTTGGCCCAGGTAACACTTTGTCTGTTGTTTAAACAAATCCCACAAACAGGGAAGGTGGAGAGTTTTGACGAGCAAATGTCAGAGTGATCATGAAGTGTAAGATGTGGTTTTACACATACAGGTGGTATTCTGTAAACTGCTTCTTCTTCTTCTTCTTCTGTGCTTTAGGACTAATCAAATGCTGCATTTCAGTGCCTACTGTAGTTGTGCCGGTATTGCTGTGTGAGGGACCTTTTAAAAACTTCATGATGCACATCCGACATGTATTTTACAGCTCAACTGGACTGTGCCAAAGCAAAATACCAAATGTGGACTAAAGCCTAAATGTTATGTGAACCCCCTGGCTGTGCTCCTGGGGTGGGTGTGGGCACACGTAGAGCAGTGGGAGAGCCATGGGCTCGCTGTGCAGCTCCCACCCCCACTGCAGGGCAGTAGAGGGTTTTTCCTGTAGCTCCTATTTCTCCTCATTCCCTAGGGGAAAACAGCCAGTGGATCCAGGGACACGTGACCTCACTCATCCCACCTCCCATGGATGGTCCTATGGCATCTCCATGGAGTACAGCTCTGTGACATGCAGCCAGCACAAGCTGCCATCTCCAGCAGTGTTATTTCACCACCACAGGGCTTCTCCCGTGCTGCAGAGATGTGGCAGGATTGTACCTTCCCTCTGTTAGCTCAAGTGTTTGGCAGAGCAGGGACTTACTTGGTGAAGATGAGTTTCTGCTTCAGTAATAAAAAACTGCTGTAAAAATGAAAATCTTACTGCTCTGTAAAGGAAAAGTTTAAATAACAAAGCAAAACAGAATGTAGATGCTTCAAAAGAGAAGCCAAGGTCTTGAAAATGTGATTGCTTAAGTCTTTGGCTTGGGATAGACTGTAAACTTAAGTACTCATAATCCACTTTTAATTGAAATTTTGATTTACTGTTCTGCTAAATTTGAGCAATTCCTGTATCTTGTATTAGCTTATATTGTACAGAAATGACTGTAGTGTCATTTTTTTAGTGTTACTTCACTGATGCCTATCACTGAGCAATTGCGTATCAGTTTTGTCCTGGAGCCTGCAGCCTTGTAGGCTCTTGAGACTCCTTCACAGACATGCCTGGTGCAGAAATATAAGTAGCTTCCATACCATTCTGGCACAGGTGAATTCCTGCAGCTCATACGGTAAGTACTGATGCATTTTGCATTGCCACATCCCGTCAAAATTTGAGGAGAAAGGCTCTGGACCAGACACTGCAGTCAGGAGTCTGAGCAGAGCACAATGAGCAGAGCCTTGGATGTTCAGCTTTTAAAGTGCCTCACTGCTGTGGCTCCATGCAGGGGGCTCTGCAGCTCCGTTATGTACAGCAGAACATTCTGGAAAACCACGTTTCAGGGTTAAACTAACCTGGAGAATCTAAAGAAGAACACAGGCGTGTATGCTGTGATCCCAAATCCTGTCTTTTCATCTAAGAAAGCTGAAGGAGTTCTCCTGCTCAGAAGACTTTAAACAATGACTGATAAGGATTAGGTTTCTGTCTGTTTAGATTTCTTTTAAGTAGGTACAAAAAAAATAGAGGAAATGTGGTCAAGAACTTACTTTTGCAGATAGGAGTGAGCACTCTCTATGTTTTCTGTTATCCAACAAGTATTGATACCAAGAATGTTGAACACAGGAAAGTTTTCCTTTGAATTTTATTTAGACAAGTAGTGATATTTGACTAACCAAAGACAGGCTAGTTTGTCAAGGAAATATTTAATAAAAAGGAAAAAGGAAAGTTGATGTGTTTCTTCTACTGGAATGAAAAATACACTTTTGCAAAGAGTTGATGATAAAGTATTTCCAGTTTCTGTTTCTGTCAGGCTTCTTAATTGTCAAAGCATTATTAAAAGACCATTTCATTGCTTCTGGTATTTATTAAAATGGTGTTGATATTCTGGGTAACTTTTACTTTGAGGTGCGTTTCGCTACCCACAGGGCCAGATTTCCAACTGCACAGCCTTCACTCACAGATACAGCTTTTCTGCAGTTCCTTTGCCTCCCTGCAGTCATCTGCACAAGTCTCCGAGATGTTGAGCTCCTCTGAAAACCTGGCCACAGTGACTTGGTGGGGATGGAAGTCCTTTGAATCTGTGGGTGTGTAGCTGTGCTGAGAGCCTGCCTGCACACTAGATGTGCCTCAGTATTGTGGTTTACAGCCCAGTGGCACAGAAGTGAAGCTCTTAACATTGTAGAATAGAATCATAGTATATCTCAAGTTGGAAGGGACCCATAAGGATGATGAAGTCCAACTCCCCACTCCTTGCAGGACCACCCCTTGGTGTACATCTGAAAAGGGTGTGTGCTGCCCACGGCATATTTTTGTCAGCATTCTCCTGAGTTACTGCCTCTGCTCTAAAATTATCCCCTGGCCACCATACAGATGGGTATGGCTTTTCTCGTGGCTGCATTGAGCAGCCATGCCTCTGTTTCACCTCAGCCCTTCCACCCACACCTCACTCCCCAAGTTAAAAGATGACATCAGCCCCTTTAGCAGAAATGAGGATGCAAAGTGTTGCCACTCCAATGTGACCCAGTATGTGGCTTGTGCTGATTATCTCCTGACACCTCTCACCTCTCTGTATTCGTTGAATTTTCTTGCTTGAGGTCGGCAAAATTATTAGGCTAGTCCTTTATGCAAATGATGGGGATCTGAGGGAGCAGGGCCAATGCAGGGCCTGTGATGTGCAGGGACCATAACCTGTGGCTGGTACAATACCACCTCAGCAGTGCCTCAACAAGGGGGTGGAGCGTGGCTGAGTCAGGCCTGGAGCCTCGGACCTGCTGGAGGTGTTTTCATCCCCAGGAGCATCTGGACTGCTACAAAGCCAGCACATGGCAGGACAGGGCAACGGGGTGAAAGGTTGGCCCCAGAGGACTTTTATTTTAGGTGAAAATAGGAATCACAGTTATTCGTTTTTACACTATACACTGACACAGTTTATTTCATTTTGGCTACTCAGTGGCTGATTATTAATTTTGACATGTAGCAGAGTAACTAAAAGCAGGTGAGATTTTGTCAGAGTCCTGTTCTCATTAATGAAATCACAAAGTTCATCATCACTGGGTGTATCAGCCCCTCCACTCCCATCCAGGAGCCATGAGAGGTCTGTGGAGGAGCAGAGGAGGCCCATGTTGCACTCACCAGCATCACACTCTCAGGTGCTGGGTACCCACTGGAGCTGCATTGCCCACACTTCACCCAGGTGACATCCATTTTCAGCAGTCAGACAGCCCAGCCAGCCCCATCTGACCTGACAGAGAGTCTGTCTTTATCTGTGTGGAGAGGCAGATGAAAAACACTGCCTCTCTGTGGTGCTCCATCTTCACCTGGAAGGCTGGGAAAAAGCGTCACCTGTGTGATTGCCCTGAGAAAGGCAGGAGTGGACAAATGCTCTGTAGAAGCCTGTGCCTATGTCTGACCATCAGCAATGATCACCCCTAACAGTTAACTTCCAGTGCATAAAATAATCTTTTGTCAATACCTCAATTTTCAAATATTCCCCTTCAGATGAAAAAGCCCCCAGCCCAGTTCTGGTCATTGAATTCCTCTGCATGAGCATTTTGAGGACTCCTTACCTTGCTTTCCAGTGATTTCACATGCAAGCAGGGGAAAAGTCAGCACTGATGGCATAATGTTGTGTAGCATCATCCAAACAGACCTCAGCCCAGTGGATTTAACATCTGACAGAGGTGACATAGAAAGCCTTGGCTGGTGCAGACTGGGCGTTGTGCACAGTTAAATGTCCAGCTGAAGGCTGCAGTGGAGCCAGGTGCTGCACCACGCTGTGGAAGCATTCCAAGTGGGCATATCACAGGACTTGATTTTCCTGTTCAACTCTGTAGGATTGAACAAAGTGTTATGGTGAGAAAATTTGCCTTTTAAGAATTTTTATCTCTTTCTTTTAAAAGAAAGTTAATGCATAATTTTCTGTACTAGCACAACCCAAAATGCCCTCCACCTACCTCCCACTTCTCCCCACCTGATTTAGCAGGGCATGCAACAAGCTTCTGAATATGATCTTTTGTCTCATAAATATGTGTAGAATAACCTAATAGTTTAACAGCTGTTGAAAAGCATTTAGCAAATGAGTTAGCTGGAAAGCACTTCCAAATCAGATAATGTCACTGTCCGAGATTATGTGGTGAGGTGTACGCACAAGGTTTCCATCTCCCCGAGCTATTCTTGTATAAAACTGTACATATTCGTCTGAACCTGTAAAAATCTATACACAAAACCCAAAAAGGGCTGGCAGGCAGGCAGGCATGTTTTAGAGTTAGCCCTCCTGATGAGTAGCAACAGTAGTAGTGTACAAGCAAGAGAGGGTGAATTCAGATACTTGTGCACATAAAAGTTGCACACACACTTGTGCTCCCTGCAGTGTCTTGATGGCAGGAGGCTTCCTTTGTGTCTGAGTCACCATGCACTGGATTTAGTAACTAAAAGCAAAGGCTTGATAGCAGCTCGACCTTTTAAAGTGCTTTGGCTTAATAGGTGCCTGGGGAAAATACCAAGTTCACAGACAGCATCTGCACAGGTCCCTGTAGCTGACTGTCTCACAAGATCCCTGGGACTGAGTGCTCGTCCCTTGTCGCTGAGGTTGCCACTGCTGCGCATATGTTGGCAGGGCATTTCAGAAAGTTCTGCTCAGCCTTGCTGCTCGGGTGTTACTGAAGCAGGGATTGTTCTGTGAGGGCAGCCAGCCCCTTGCCTCTCCCCAGCACCGGCTGCTCCACAGTCAGAACAAGGGGTGAGGCCTCAAGTATGCTGGATCCGGCCAGTGCTGCTGCAGCAGCCAGCATTTGGTCTTTGCACAAATCCAGAGGAGCTAAACTGCACATGGAGGTGTGTCCACATCCCTAATTAGTCTCTGGTCAACCAGCAGCAAAGCAGTGACAGGAGCTGAGGTCACCAGTGCAGTGTCTTCTGAAGGTGTGCTGCCAGTATCAAAACTGACTGACAGGGAAGGATTTCAAAGGCACAGACAGCCTTTCAGAGCTCAGCTCAGTAATGGAGATTTAGATAGCTAACTCCTCAGCTCTCTTTGAAAGTCCCATCCCAAATTCTTACCAATTGCCAGACATTTAGTCCAGAAGTTGAAGAAACGGGTGTGTGCACATGATGAAAAAAGTAGTGTTTTGATTTTCATACTCTTAACTAAAATCTGTGTGCAGGTGCCAGGGAACTACATCATAGTCTGCACCATGAAAGGAAGCTATTTTGTTGGATAAGTTCAATCAAACTTGAGGGTAAAATAAATACATTTTAGTGCCATAAATGTCTACACTGATAATACTACATGGAAATGGAAATTTGATAGTTAAATGTTAATCAGGATAAACATCTGTTTAATTGATACGATTTTATTTTTTCAGTTCACATATTCTAATAACATTCCTCCCCCCCCAAAAAATAAAAAAAGCTTAAAAACCCATCTGGATTGCTGAAGTGCAAAAGCAAACACACACTTGTTAGAATTGTCAAAAAATATGTATAGTATATATCTGAGCACTTTCTGACTCCCTTTACTGAATGTGCATGATTTATTATTTTTCTTCTAGGTTTGATATATTAACTTTTTACCTGCTAGAAAGGCCTTTCATTTAAATGTGGCCTTGCAGAATTGGCTGAAATATTTCTCCCAGATTCAGACACACACAGAAGGACCATTGTCTCCCACCAGTGCCTTGGTATGATGTCATAACCCCGATCTCTCTGTGTAAGAAGCTTTGATTTATAGCTAGGGCTGCTGCCAATGCATGGTTCTCAGAACTTCATATTAAATTAGATGACATAATGACATGAATTCAGAGTCTAAGAAGGCATCACCAAACCATTGAAAACCAATTTGAAATTAATTTGCTTATCAGACTAATTTAGAACAGTGACTTCTGTCATATTTTAATATTCAAAATCAAGAACTGTTTAAAACCATCTGTCAGCTGACCTTGTGCATTGTAAGTAACAGGCATTAAAAATTTCCCTGTGCCAAACTTGCATTCCTTTTTACCTTTTTAGGGCAAGGGCCAGATCCTTCAGCACTCTTAAATGAATAATGTGGCTTCTGAGTCTCATCTTTTGTGTTTACAATTTCACAAATTCTGGCTTTGTTGCTGCAGTTTATTATAGGCAAATCTCAGTATCGCAAATTCAGTCACTGTTTTTCGTTTTAGCCAGCTGAGAGTCTGCAAGACTGGCTGCTACCTCAGCACCACGGCTCAGTTCTGAGACTGATTGTTGCTGTTTGGTATGGCTCTGCTGGATTTAAGAAGTGAGTGTTTCTGCTGAAAGTGCTCACAGGTTCTGAAGAGCTGTAGGGCTTTGCAGTTAATTGCCATCCCAGGCCTGCTGTGTGACTGACTAGGAGTGTCTCTTTCGGCTGGCAGGATGTTACCAAGTCATTCAAGATTTGAAATATTTGGGCTAGAAGTTAGGCTAATACTGTTTTCTGTTAAATATTGATCCTGGGAAAATTAGTGGTGCTGCCTATATCACTTTGAATCTCCCTCTGTGAAATACTCACTTGTGGAAGTCAGTGACAATGGAAGTGGATGTGTGTTATGACAGCTAGCTTACCATGCGTCCATGGGGATGTATAAAAGGGCTCAAACCCCCTTTTTCAATCTTGGTTTTGTAAAGACTGGCAGTTCATCAAGCATGAGTCAGTAGATAAGTGGTAACACAAGCTGGCCTGTGAGCAGTGCTGTCTGCTGTGTTGTCTAGTGCAGAGGGTTCCCCTGTGAGCTGCCTGGGGTTCTCCTGTGCAGAGCCCTGATTTGGACTTGATCCTTGAGGGTCCCTTCCAAGTCAGAGTATTCTATGATTTTCTTATCTAGGAGAAAACGGCGAAGGTGGGTACTAAGGTTTGTATAAAGTTCCAAGTCAGGTGCAGTTGCCCACACCAGCTGAGCATCTCAGTCCCCCAGAAGTCAGTGAGACAATGGGTGAGGATGTGTTAGTTCCTTGTAGCCCCATGTCAGTGTTTGAGTTACGCCATAGACGCTGTGATGGTAAGGGGGTAGCCACTGAATACAGCTACAGGCTGTTCCTGCATTGGTTTGGGAGGTGTGCCTTGAAATACCCATCGCTCTTACTTCAGGGCCTCTGAAGTCCATTGAAAAGTGGAAGAAAACAATTGCCCTTTCAATGAAAAAAATGTAAGGTGGTTTTCACCAACTTGTGACACAAACAGAATTGATACTTTACTAATATTTATTATTGTTGGTATTTTCAGAATGACCAGGTCAGACCCACAGGTAGTTTGAGTTGTTTACAAATACAAACATTGGCAAAGATTTTTGGCCTTTGTAACTCTTCTTGTTGACAATACATAGGCTGGGGAGAAGCAGGTAATGGGACAGGGTAGCATAAACAAGCCGTTAACTGATGTAATGTAGCAGTTTGTGGTATTGTGTCCTCCACAAGTCAAGTACTACAGTTATTAATGTAAAACACTAAAGCTGAGATCTGGCTGGAAGGACAATGTTAATGTCTTCTGTTTCTTCTGACATGCTCAGCTTTACAGGTCTGATTCCAGGTCATCTGGATCGTTAGTAATGGTTTCTTCTTGGGAAGAAAAGATCTTACAGACCTCCTTTCTCCAAACTGGTACCTCATGAAGACGTTTGCTGATTTTTTAGGGGGTTGAGTGGCTGCCATCCCAGTCTGTATGATGCTCACGCTCACTCTGCACAGGGTTAATGGCTCTGCAGCTGGCAAAACACAGAAAAGTCAGATACAAATCCCTTCACCATTTCAGCAGAAATACTCTTTCTGGTGTGATACTTACACTAGTGATGAGATTAGCATACAAACAAAATATATGAAACAGAGCGATGTCTGACTTTCTTTACTGTGTTGAAAAAACACATTAAAAAAGGTAATGAAAAGACTTCAGTTGAACAAGTTCAGGCAGCTCTAAGCATAAGTAAAGCTAGAATTTGTCAATTTAAAGACAATTTTTTCCCATTACATGAAATAACTGATGCCCATAAATATTAGTTCAAAGCAAAACAACCCTGACTAGCCCTGACCAGTCTCTGTTTTCCCTCTGAATTTGTAGCAGGAGTGCAGGAGTGTAGCAGGCAGCAAGAGTGTCTTTGGCTGCTGTCACCATCTCCAAGTGAGATGTTGGATTAACAGGTGTGGAACAGAGTTCCTGCCACCCATCAGTCCTTCACCTCGTGCAGAGCAGGACTTACTGGTGGTCCTCCTTTGGCTGCAGTATGTGTATTTCAGTGTAGCAACACAAAAAAAAATTAACAATATTCATGACCAGACCTCCAAATGGACCCCATGGCATTGCTTTTTTAAAAACAAAACTCAGACTAAAGTGACAATAAAGTGCAGTGGTGTGCAGCAGAAGAGCTACAATGAAAAGCCTGCCTGAGATCAGGAACCTGTCTTCTGTAAAGCCTCCAGCCTGCCTGCCACCAGGGCTATAATCCTTCCCTGGGTTATAACAAGTCAGACAACTCCAGGGTTTATTGGAGTTGTATTGCCAGTGGTTGAGCATGGAATTATTTAGCACAGGTGTTTCTATAACAGTGATATATTGGGAAAATTCAGTGTTCAACAACCATCATATTTCCAGCTGTGCTGTGGTTAGTGCTAGCACAGTGAACCTAATATAAAACATGTGAGAATATTTGCTAGCTCAGGAGCTTGTTAAAGGTATTTTCTTACAATATCTGAGTTGCTGTGTTTATCTAGGTGCATTTCTTCGGTCTTGCATTTTCCTAAAGGGTGTGATAGTGGTTTTGTCAAGCTGTCACTGAACATGGAATCTGTTTCTCTCCCACCAAGTGCATTAGTAGACCTGCTAGCCAGTGTGCAGCACCCAAGCTGGTGAAAATAAGATTATGAGAATTCTAATGACAGTCTATCACACCTAGCCTATTTGTCTTGAGCAGCACCTGTGCATCTGTTACATATATGGACCTGTTTTTACTGGGGTGCTAGAAGTCTTGAAACAAGTGTTGCAAGCATCTACATGTAAAAGAACATAAAAGGAACAAAGTTAACAAGGGGCTCGGGGACTGTAAAACAAGGGTAGTGAAGTGCATTCACCACCAACAAAATCTGTGAGTGTTAAAGGAGTTTTTATATGTACAGATGAACACGTGCATTTTAAAGGGCTCAAAAAGACTCATACACAAACATAATAAGTGGCTGGAAAATGAATGTTTTGTGAAACACACGCAAATAAAAATACAGTCAGAGACACTCGTGCAACACACATGTATCTGAGCTGAGTTGTGAAAAGAGTTTCATTATTAACTTTGTGTCACAATGGGTTAGTTATTAGAATATTATGAAAAATATTCTCTGGTGTCACCAGAAATTTATTAGACAGAAGATGAATGCCACTATACATCCATACTGGATCTTTGTATGCATTAGAGGCCCATCTGACTAGAAAGAAATACATGTACAGTCTAGCTTGGCTCTGTTATTTTTAATTTTCCTGACAGAGAATGTGGGTCAGTTTTGCCTGTGCACTGCATGTGTTGTAGGAGCAGCTTCAAAGATGCCTCACTTTGGTTTGAGAGAGAAAGCAAATGTTGAAAAGGCACCTCAATTTGACAAAGGATCTTTCCTCGACTGGAGAAAGCAGCTCTGCATTTGTCGCCACTGAGTTGATGCTCACTGACAATCATTTCCGTCCACATTCTGGTAGTTTTTAGAGATGTGACAGCTCAATTAGGGCATTTTTTGGGACAGTGGGTAGAGCAAGAAGAGGTCTAAAACAGGAACCTGTTTTTCTCGGTAGCCAGAGACTGACTAATGTTTGTTAGGAGCTGGCATTAGCAAAAATGAAATGCAATTATGTAAAAAACTAAACAAAGCAGATCCTACTCTTTCAAAAATATGCTCATAATTGAAAACTTCTTGTACATAGCACTTTTTCATATATCTTTGCAATTTTATTTTCATTGAACTCTAAAAGCCCCATCTCTACCTTATTATGCTCCAGTTTACTGCGTGTACAGACATTTATCAAATGGGCCATCGGTAGCTGTAGAAATGCAGTAGTCTATCCAAGTTAAAATTCTTGCCTTGATTACTACAAATCCATGGAGCCCTTGGGTCCAAAGCTTCCACTGAAGCACAGCTATTTGCAAATAGATTTTTATAGCACATTAGTGCTGGAGGAGAGTCCAAAGAAAATAGTCCTTTTCAATATTAGAACCAGCTGTGACTTTCTTGTGCTGATGACTCATTCATTTTTTTTTTATAGGGTGGGAGAACTAGGCAAAAGACACACAGAGTCTTATTCACGACGTTGTTTGTTTTGCAAAGGGTATCCTAGCCACAAGCCAACTTGATCATACCAATACGCAACTCATGTTTATTTAAAACCTTTTTTCTTTTAACAGTTCCAATTATAAAAACAGAACCCACAGATGACTATGAGCCTGCTCAAACCTGTGGACCAATGAACCAAGGCTTAAGCCCTCTCTCTAAACCGTACTACAGTCAGCAGATCATGATGCCCCCTGATCCTGGTTCGTGCCTCGTGGCTGGCTTCGCCTCCTGTCAGCAGCGAAACGCCGTGATGTCACCTTCTCCCAACGCAAGCCCCAAGCTGCACGACCTTTCATCCTCTCCTTACAAGTGCATCCCCAACCCGGGCCACGGTCACCTCGGACTTCAGCAGCCCGCTGGAGGTGTCCCCACCATTCAGGAAGTGCCAAGGTCTATAGTTGTGCACCCAAGCCCCCCCGAGCAATCATCTCACGTCATGCTGCAGCCGCAGGTGAGTCAACATCTGAGCAGTAGCTGTCCCCTTGGTTATCAACAAACACTCTATCCCAACAGTCCCTCTTCTCCAGTTCCATCTGTTACCCAAGAGCCAACCTATTTGCAGTCCTGCAGTCCAACTCACTCATCCATAATGGGTCAACAGCAGCAGCAACTGCCGAAGGTTCACAGAAATGAGTCTCCAACAACCCAACCACTGTCATTGCCAGAGTTGCATGAGGAAAGTAATCATAATTTGGCCCCTATTCCTGTAACGATCAAGCGAGAACCTGAGGAATTGGACCAGATGTACCTGGATGATGGTAAGTCTTCCACAGCACAGGTTTGCATTCACCATGTTGCTCTATCAGTGAGTTCCCTTAAGCCCCCCCTTCTTTTGAATCCTGGTGGAAAAAAAGTTCCGTTAATAGCCTGGTGGAAAGGTACGGACATTGCTTGGATTGTCTTTCTACAGGAAAGGGCCCTTTCATTTCATTTGCAGTAATGAAACCCCATTATCTAAGCATTTAATGTTGTTAGTTAGCATAGAGCTCTAGCTGCATGACCAATAGCTATGTTGTAATAATCTTAACTGTATGTTCTTGGCTTACGCCCCTGCCAGTGACCTGTGGAGCTGCAGTGAAAACATATTTAACATTGTCCCATTCACAATGCAGTGAAACGTCTGATGTGCAAATCTGTTCACTGAAACTAAATGTTAAACTGCTCTACTTCAGTTGAGAGGGCTCAGATTAAAAATGGAGCCGTATCTTTCAGCATCACTTTTCAGTCTGTTTGCATCTGATGTTTAGGACTACCTTTTTTCCCCATTTTTATTGTGGCCATGCTGCTGCTTTTTATTTTCTTTTTTTTTTTCTTTTTCTGGTTCTGTAAGATTCTGTATGTATATATATTTTACATGCAGCACTGAAAAGTTGAAGTGCTGTGATAAACCTGTAAGACCCTAGATCCCAAATGTTTATTAGTTGAATGTAATGAAAGGGAAAATATGGAATTTGGTCATGTGACCTTAGTGAACTGCGATTTAGCATTTGATGCTAAGTATCCCAGTAGTATTCTGGACCCTTACCTTAATGCAGGATGAGAATTCCCTTCCAACATACCATGCTCCTTGAAATGCCATTTAAATGGCTGCATTGAAACTAACTGGTGCCAAGGAACATCTGAATGTTATTGTCCTTTAGGGAGAATTTAAGGACAATTCATTGCACTGTTGTTTTTTTTTTTTTTAAAGGACATTTTGCCATTCTATTTTAAACAGCACGCTACTCGCTGAATTAGGATTCAAAATTAATGTTCTGGAGCCTGAGTAGCAGCTCTTTGCTTTTCAACTCTAGAAAAATTGTTTTTCTTCACTGAAGTTGTTACTGGTTGCATGATAAGAGGTCTAGGGAACTTTTCCTAATTAGGAGATAAGGTCACTAGTTTTGCACAACACATCTTTTTGACAAAGTTTTCTTCATGCAGTGTGCATTTTTTTATCACTTACCTGTGCTGCAAGGAGCATGATTTCAACAAGCTAAATGAGAAATGTACACAAACAAAAAATTCTTGCCAGAATTTTGGGGTTGAGAAAAAACAGAATGGATCTACGTAAGGAGGAGAATTTAGATAAATCTAAACCTAGTGTATAGCTGTCTTTTGAAGAAAAGCACAAGAAAGGGGCAGCCTTCCTGTCTTACCTCTCAAAAATCTAGCAACCTCTTCTCAGACAGAACCATGAAAGCTGCCTTTTGCTAGTCCCTGCTGGAGACATGGGAATGTGTCTCAGGGATGAAGGGTGAATGAAGCTTCTGAGCCATGTCTGTTTTAAGTTTCTTGTGGAGGAGCAGAGGATCTTTGTTACATTGTGGTCTGAAAGAGGGGTTTTAGTATTTTCAGCAACGCTCATTCTCTCTGACAAAGAGTAAATGGTTTTGCCTTTAACCTCATCTCTGTTCCATCACTCTCCTCTGGACACACATGCACACCAGTCCTCTAACAGATGAACAGAACTAATTGTAGAAGCTACCATGTACATCTGCACTGATACCTGAGGTTGACTTCGAAGATCTCTTCAGCTAGCCAAATCCAGATATACTTCCCTTTGGCATCCAGCAGACTTTCAAAATCCTTCTGTGGCTAACCACAACAAATACAGACCAAGAAAGACGTAACAGTCCTGATAACAGTATATAATAGGAAGAAGCCCAAGCCTTTATAGTTCAATGAATTAGGTACCACCAGTTCCCTCTAAGGAGGTCAATCAGAAATGGCTAAAATGATATTTAGGTTTGTCTCAGGGATCACACTGATGGAGCTCAACCCACATGAGCTACCTTTTCCTATCTAAACATTATCTCACTGCTTGAAGAAATGGTCATCCACTCTGTGTATATCTGAAGTGGACTACTACCCTCTTTATATTTGTCTCAGTATCTGAATGAGGGGCTAAAGGCAGGAAGTGTTTTTGTTGGATTTGTGCTGGCCAAGACACCCTGTTCAAACCATGCAGAGCTCTGGCTTGCCTCAGACATGCAGCACAGGAGCATGAAGCTGTGAGTCAGGCTGGAAGCCTGTTTAGGTATATGCTATGTGCATTTCATGAAGGCAGCGCTTTCACCACCACTGCAGACATTGGTTTCACATTACATTTAATCTGATGGAACTGCAGGCTCCTATGGAAAGGGTGGCCTCAATCTGTCTTGCTCTTTCACATGTTCTTCCTGCTTCCTTCAAGTCATATCAATTGATTATGGAGCAGCAATGGAAAATTAGCCTGCCCAAAATAGCAAAATCTGCACAGTTGGGTCAGCTCATGGAACCACATCCACTAGCTGGATCCTGCCCTTGAGAGCGGGGCAAGACACCTCGTGCTGTGGGTTGAGGGCTGCTGCAAGGTCACTCTGGATGGCAGAAGCCCACCAATAGGCCAGAGCAAGTGTGAGTTGAAGCCACTTCTGATGTGATCTTTTCCTCCCCAGCAACTATCTAAACACTCATCCTGTTTTGGTTAAAAATCCCCTTCACCTGTCAGTTCCGGAAGGGTGACGTCTGGGCTCCCTCTCACAGTCTCAAAGGGCAGTTTGGCCACTCTGGTGACTGCCTGGAAACCACCAGTGATTGCTCCTGGTGTCCCAGGGGCTGCAGCTCACTGAGATCAGCAGGGAAGAGGCCAAGCATGGATGCAGCAGCACCTTTGTGCCTGGTACTGTTTCGTTCACACCTCTGACCATAACAGTGAAACAAGGGACTGTGAGTTTTGGCAAGTGGCTCGTACCAAATAGGAGCAATTCATTTTTCCATGTACCTGCCTTTTTTTTTTAAAACAGCAGCTTTATTAAGATATTGCCATTTTTAATTACTAGTATATCCACCTCTAAGTTTTTTTCTTGTTGGAGGAGTGGGTGGAATATTTGTAGCACTTGTGAACAATATGAAAGCCAGAGACAGATCAGGTGTACTTAACTGCTTCCCTTGCCTGCTACTCCGAGTATAACAACCCTTTTCTTCATCCCTGATTAATGAAATATTTTAATGACATTAAAAATTAAATTCTCAAAGCATCGCTCACTTTAATAAGTATATCTGCACAGGATTTTGTAGCTATTTAATACCTCCACTTTTATCTAAAAGTATTTAAGAAATGTGAGGTACTGACATCTAACATACTTAGGGGATTGCCAGAAAAATAAAATATCCAATTGATTTTCCCAGATTATAACTGATAAAATTTTGGTTGCTTGTTTACCACTTTAGGAAGGTTTGATTTATGTATCTAATATACATAGAGGAGTTTTGGAGTAGTATAAGCAGAAGTCATTTAGTTTCAAAGTAATATTCATTCCTTTAGTTCTGGAATATGTCCAAATATAGACCATTTACACTGCAAAGTATGGATGGAAAAAAACAGTCAATTAATTTATATAAATAGAGATCCTTTATATGACATTTTTCTGCTTTGGTAAAAGGTGGGTAGCTGAAGTAATATAAAGAGAGCACACAAAGAGAATTCCATTTTGGCAAGTAAGTTCTGGTCTTGGCAATCTTATTTTAAATCAAAATCTACAGTAGCCACCTGGGCTACTCATTAAATGTGCTGTCCATTTCAGCGTGTGAATATGTGATTCCACATATAGAACATATTTAAAACTCAGGCTGTAAAGTGATACCTGATATATTATGGCTGTGCTCTTGATACTGAAAGGTATCTGGCTTGGATACCAGCACCCGTTTCAAATCATTTTGAGTTCAGCCTCTTAGCAAAGATTATGTCTGACTACCTTTGCTGCTTTCACAGGAAAATTTGATTAAAAGTGGTTGAAATTGTGACATTTATGCCTGGTTTTGGTCCTCTGTGAGAATCCGTGGTCTTTTGCAAGGGGAGAGGGAGTGTATCCTGTCCTCTGCAATGAGGAGCTCTTTTAGATACCTGCAGGACACTGGGGCACCCTGATAGGTGATGCTGGGACTGACGGTGTCTCCATGTGCATGTGCCACTCCTGCCCTAGGCAGTGAAGGTTAAGTAAGTGATGTTTGCCTTTCAGATCTAACCTTGGAGGAGTGTGGGGTGCTGGGTGCTGGAGCTCATGGAAAGTCATTAGGCAGATAGGCTTGAGGGACCTCTTTAGTACAAGTCCATGCTGTAATTTCTTTTAAGAAAATACATGTTATTTAGATATTGATGTGACTCCGTACAGCCCTTTGAGATGTGAAGTGGAATTAGTATTGTCCAAAGAGATGGATAGTTTGGGGAAGGTACAAGCTGATGAAAATTCTTCCTGGTCCCTTGAACCAGATGTGAAAATTTACCTAATTTATATCTTTGATATCAGTATATTTTGAATGTGCTCGTCTCTGCAGTTACCTAACTAGTACTTGGGTCAAAAGCTATGCTAGTCTGCTCTTGAACTAATCCTCCTTCTTTTGTGTTGACTAGGGCAGTTCAGGCAATTTTTCAGAATTTTAACTGCTTTTCTTTAGTGGTAGAAGAAACCCGAAGCCAGAGGCAGGAGAGTGGAAATTCGCACAGCTTTCCGGATGTCCAGGCAGCTGGGAACTGGCCAGGCTCACAACAGGAGATGCTGTAGGTGACTTGAAATCACCTTCCTCATCCCCATTTCCCTTTCCTGGACCTAGTGTAGCCTGTGTGAAACACAGAACTGAGCTCCAAGTCTTTCATTTCACCAGGATGGATGATGCCAAGAAATATTTTTCAGGTTGTAACTGGCATTCCCACGAGCTATTAGATATTTTACATGTAGCAGAATGTCACTCATTTGTGAAATTATTTCCTGCTTTTAGAAACATCAAAGAATGTAATTTTCATTACAGATGAAAATTAAGCAATTTTGAAAAAAGAGAGGGGGGAAACACATTGATACCAGGAGGAAAAAATGTATTACTTATATTCTCAGCAGATTTCAAGGTGTATTGTACATTCTGTAATCCCATTTGTTATATTAGTGCACAAAACTCTACAAAAGCAGTTTGTAACTGAAAGTAAAGCAGCATCCTGGAGGATTCTTTAATCAAGGTATTTGATTACTCAGTGCTTGAGTACTGAAGGTCTGGCTTCTAATCTCAACTTTTGAGATGCAATGGCAGTCCTTGCTGAAATCAGGAGCAGACTCTCATTGCTGGCCATGAGGCCAGGGTTCCACATGCCGTTGAAAAAAATTTTCCAGAATGTCCTGAGTCCTGTGTAGCAGCCAAAACTGAAATAGCAGCATCTGAAAGACAGATCTCCTGTCTGAAGTTTTGTATATTAATTCAGCCTCCTCCTCTCCACATGAATGCTTTCATAAAGGTCTCTATCCTGATCAGATCTATAAATCTTTGCATAGTAAGATGAAAATACACAGGCCATAAACAGAGGTATCTGATGTTTGGATATGTGGCTAGCAGAAAGTATCAGAACCTCATAATCATCTTTTCTAAAACAAGAAGGCTTTTGTTCTTGTGATTGTCTTTGCACAGCTGTGAGTTTTATAGCACCATGCCAA
Organism: Serinus canaria; assembly: GCF_022539315.1. Taxonomy (NCBI): domain Eukaryota; kingdom Metazoa; phylum Chordata; class Aves; order Passeriformes; family Fringillidae; genus Serinus; species Serinus canaria. Next base: position 58,487,996 of record NC_066315.1, on the reverse strand, counting down.
TGAATGCACTCATTGCGACTTGTATTTTACTCTGAAAAGGTAAATTGGGAGTATTAAGCCCCCAATAAGTATGTAAAAGTGGCAAAACCACAGGTAAAGTGTTACTGAAAGCTGCAGTCCTGCCAGCCATTTCATTTTGAACATGGCTCTTTTAAATAGAACTTTTGCAGTAAAAGCTGTAACTCCTGGATGTAATATGAGCTTTTGCTAATGTCATTCCCATGAATTGCTTACAGTGTTGAGCCGTTAGATGTCTGACAAGTCCATATATCTCCTATACAGTATATATATGAAAGTTTTTTGTGTCTAAACCATATGTTCTTTTTTTACTCCTCTGTATTCTGGAAATGCACGTGGTTTGGTGATATAGTTTATTTGAACAGGAACCATAGCAGACAGAATTATTCTTTTGCTGAAATGTATCCTTTTTCATACATCTCAGCTTCATGATTAAAGCGATTGGCTCTTAAGGCGTTAAGTTTAGTCTGCTCTGCCACAATTATGCCTTTGAAAACTCCTGAGTTCACCAGTGATTTCCAGTAGTCCAAATGTCATTAGAACAACATGCAGGTAGTCTGTAAAGTCCAGTAACACTGTCTACACCTTTGGCTTGGGCGAGCTTTTCCCTTCCTCCCTCTTGGCCAAGCCTCGCAGCTCTGGGAGAAAACAAATAGCTTTCCTCATGGAAAGTTTTACTTAACCTGGCGTGGTGCCTGAGCCTAGACCCTCCTCGTCTCTAATGATGATTGAAAGTGTACATGCTACTGTGATAAAACACGCTGAGTCGTTAACATTTGGGGCTTGGGTTGTAGGCGATGAGTAAGGGAGGGCTGAAGTAATGCGTTCGAGTCAGACCTTCGTTGGACTTGCACGTCTGGGTTGGAGGGGGATCCTGTTACACGAAACCACACACCCACGGGAATGCATTTTGCTGTTTCTAGCAAGTTTGATGAATTGGGTCTCTCAGGAGGCCCTCCAGAAGACAGCCCCCAGAAGCACAGATGACCAGACTAGGTGTCTTTCCTGGTTTTCTGCGGCCCCAGGTGTGCAGTTGCCCACAGAGCAGACCTGCTTCCCTCTTAGCTGTGGTATGCTGTGAAATATAGTAGGGAGCTTTGCTTTCTTTCCTTGTTAGCACCTACATTTCCAGGGAGGTCCTTGAGCCTCAGGCTTTCAAGAAGGTGTCCAGTGCCTTCAGAGAAGTCCTTAGTGGCTCCAGCCCCATTCAGTGATGCCAGACACTGGCGGAGGGAGCCAGAGGCTGACCAAGGAACAGGAAAGCTGCAGAAAGCAGTGTTGGAAAAGCAGCCTTTGCTTGATGTTCATCTGCACATGCACCTTCACGTTAACACTTGGAGTTACTAAGTGTTTGTCTGCAGCTGCATTGCTCCCCCTCTTTCCAGCTGAGAACAGCTTGGAAGAAGTCACTTCTCACTCCCATGCCCGATTCATTCTTCCATTTCTGTATCAATGACTGCTGGCGTTGCCGTTTCAAATGGTAAAAGTTTTGTTGGTTATTTTCTGTAAGCTTTCCCTGGCAGTCAGGAGAGAAGAAGTTGCTGTATCTGAGCCTTGGTAACATTTACATCTGCTTTTAAGCCTGGAGAAGTGCCAAGGAAAATACATGGCTTGCAGAAGCACAAGCTTCGTGAGAAAGCTTTGTTCCGATGCAAATTATTTTAGGAATATGTTGTTTGTTTGAATCCTTTCTGCTGAGCTGAGCATATTAGCTGCTCAGGTGTGGCCTCGTGCCTTGGCCTCCGTGCTCTCGTGTCCTGAGCCCCTTCTGTCAAAACATTTGTGGGGAAGTTGTGGTAGCAAGCCCCTTTTCTCGAGGGAGCAGAGTACAGCACAGGCCCCCGCAGCGCCTCCGCGGAGCTGGGCTGGCGGCTCAGCCCAGCAAACACATCCGTGTCAGAGGGAGCAGCCTCCCTGACTTCACGTACAGCGCTCTTGGAGAGGCACTGGCAAGCTGCTGGATCCCCAGGCTGTGGAGGGCCTGCCTCTGCTCCCACTTAAGTCAATAACACTGTTCCCTTTGGGTTCGTTGGGAACAGGACCAAGCGCGTGGCTGGTAGTTAAAGCATACATAATAGTTGCATTCATGGAAGCCTGGTCCCTGATAGACAGGCAGAGAGGGAGTTTTTCCAAGCAGATTTCTGCACGGCACCACTCATTGTTTCATCTGTGTCTGCGGACAGCTGGGGGCTGGGGCAGGGGCCTGATAGTGGCTTGACCATCGCTGCAGAGAGCAGGCTGCTTGATAACCTGGCTCCGGGTCCTTCCTCCTCTCGGAGGAGCTGATGCTGATTGCAACCAAAGGAGGCTCAGGCTTCCACAACAGGCTTATCACCAGGCTGGGAGAAAGCTTATGAAAAAAAACAGACCCTCAAAATGTTCCCCTCCTCCTCTCTCACTGAGGAAGTCTGCAAAGCCTGGGCATTGAAAATACCTGGGAACAATTGGTGAGTAAGAAATACAGTAGGAAAACTGCAGTCCTATTCCTCGCTGGCCAGCCTGGCTGGGTTTGGCAGCAAACCAGGGAGCTGGACCAACCCTCTATCTCATTTACAGGCTTCACTTTTAGGTCTTCTACATTTTGCTCACCATGAAACCTACTGCAAGACAAATAGCAGAAAGCTGAGTGAGACGGTGCTGCAAGTGTGTCAAAACTTTCAAACCGTATTGTTCCTGAACAACTGCAGTATGAGCACTGGAACAGTCCTGAAAAAGCAATGCTACAGTTTATCCTAATCCATAATTAGTGAGTTAATTCTTTGATCCTTATGTAGTTACAGCTCATTATCTAAGCATCATGTAAATGCATGAATGTTCCTCACTTGCCTTTCTTTGCTAAACTAAAACGTGATTTCTCTATTCAATTTTGACTCTTCTGCAGCCATAGTGCTGCAGAGAATGCAGTAGACAAGATTTTATTCTTCATGTCTCTACTGTCCAGATTACTTTTGATTTCTTTTGGAGCTAGGGCTGAAGATCTGTTTAATTTCATAACTCTTGTGATACCTTTGGGGATGCAGAATAGGTATTGCTGGAGATATTATTAATCCATTTTGATATCCTGGGAGCAGGAGTCACTACCTTTTCTAGTGCTTCAGGGAAAATATGTGTTTCAGTGCCACCTCATAAGCAAAGTCTTCTGCAGATTACTTAAGAAGTAGAAAAAATGCTATTTTGGGTCACAAGAGAAGCCTCTGAAAATAACTAACTAAAGAATATTTATTTTGACCTTTATTTCTACCCTGCATATGCAAATCCATACACAGATAAAGTGTCTGAAATTATCTATAAGGCCTCGTGTTCTAATTCTTTTACATCTTTGTAGTTGTGGTGGGTGAGAGCGATCTCTTGTACTCATGACTGACTTCTGAAAATCCTGCAGGTGCCTGTTGAGTAAAACCTTTTAGAAACATGAGGTCAGGTGGAGAAGCCCATCCCTTGGAGGTTCTGTTGTGCACAGCCATTGTAGCTCCATACTGCTGCTCACCTCTGAGCTGTGATTGTCACTAGTGTTGGCATCTGAGTGATTGCTATCCAGTTATTCTTTTGGAAAGCTGGAGTGACTGGCAATCTCTTTGCTGTTAGTTGACATGTTTTTTCCTCTGTGATCACTGTGTTCCACCAAGCTCCAGGCTGCACCTGTACTCAGCTATTGGCTTCAGGCCTTTCACCTCTGGCCATCTGCACGAGGCATTAACAACTTCTCCAGGCATCTTCTTCTTATGGTAATGTCTTTGGGTCAGTAGTAATGGAAAGTTCAAATGTTCTTCACAATCTCACATGACTTTGTATGAACTTGCCATATTAATGTCTTTGGGTCAGTAGTACTGGAAAGTTCAAATGTTCTTCACAATCTCACATGACTTTGTATGAACTTGCCATATAAAAAGAGAAGCTGTTTCTGGTGGGTTTTTTTTTTCAATTGCACTCTTTGTTTTCTTTGTCCTGAGAAACTTCCCTGACTCATTGGCCGTTCCCCACTGCACGGCACACCGTGGGTCCCAGCAGCCAAAGACTAGAGCTTCCTGAAGCTGCTAGAATTGGTACCACGCAAATTCCGGTTTTGCTGAGTGTTGTAATGAGTCCAAGTTTTGCCAAGTTGTACCTCAGCCAGACTCTGCTCTCTGGAAGGGCCACCAGAAATGGAGATGGCTGTTCATTTTTTTCTTGTTTTTTTCTTCCCCACAGAGAGTATGTTAGGATGAGGAAAGACCTCATTACAAAAGAAAAAGATGCAAAGCTGATTTTAGGGCAGAAAGTGCCATCAGCCACAGAGAGAAGACTCTGCTTTTTGCATCAGCAGACAAACCCAGGGGCAATGGGTTCAGAAAAATGCTTCAGAAATGGGCAATGCTTCAGAAAACTTTCCAGGAATTCTCCCACTGTTTCTGGAAACCTGTGCTGGACCTTTACAGGCCAGGAAAGCACACTACCATCTATTTAAACCATAGACTATAGTTGGATGAGGTGTCACCACTTGGTAGGAACCTGCAAACCTCCATTGTTACCAGAAAAACTGCTGATTTCTGCCCTATTCAGCACGTAGTCAGAGTTGCAGAGATAAAGGTGACCATGGCCTTTGGGGTCAGAGGGTTCAGACTTACCTTTTTGCAATCTGATATCCCAGATATTTCAAGCCATTTCAATGGTAAACTAAAGTCTTAAAGAGGAACCAGCAATGCTGAAGTCAAGGAAAGGTTTGCCAGAAGGACATGCTAATGTGAAAGCAGCTCCTTGGTGCTATTTTGGTAGCTAACTCACAATTCCAGAGATAGCTGCAGCCTTCAGCTTAATTGGTGTGAGCTTGCTGGCAGAGGCAGATCTGTGTTGCAAGACTCCAAGACCCCCAGTCAAAGCTGGGGCTGCAAAGGATTCAGCACACTGGAAGGGATGGGGGAATGGGGCCCTTTGTGACAAGTACAGGCAAGTGCATGTGTAAATACATCTACTCCATTTGGGAAACTTAAAAGGAAAATAAAATAGCAGCTGTCTCATGAAGCTGTAGCACCATCAGCAAGCATTTTAAAGTTTCAGACTTCGAGTATGAAACTACCTGATGGCGTAATTAGAGAGAAAGAAGGCCTGAGAAAAAGAGAAATGAGAGGAAGGTTAAATATAACATCCCCATTAAAAAAAAAAAAAAGCATAGATGAATTCTGGAAGAAGAGGAGAAAGGATGAGTGTGGGTGTGAGAGAGAGGAGTTTGTCTAAAAGTGAAATGGTACAAATGAGTAGTAAGAGCCCAGGATTTGACTGCCATGGAAAAGGGTGTCTAAAGAATAGCTCACTTTGCCCCACAGTAATTTAAGTATAGAGAAAAATGAGAGAAGATGATGAAATGAGCATTGTGCTCCTTAAACTTACATAGATCCAAGGAGAGAGGGTAGAGGAGTCTTTCTGTCTGTGTTGGTCTGCATTGAGATGGCTGCACTGACTGCAGGTGGAAAGGTTTGGTGGGCAGCTCCTCCAGGGCAGGACCTTCAAATAACCCCATGGCTTATTTCTATGTTCTATAGACAGGATTTTTAAGGAGCAAAGAAAGGGCTTCAGAGCTGCCAGAGAAAGCTCCCATAGGGAGACCAAAAAACCCTCAGAAATATGGTAAAAACAAAGGGGATGGGAAGTAGTCCTTGAATAAATATAGTCCCATCACCTGAACTTAGTGAGAAATGTTCATATCAGTTTTAAGACTTAGAGTGTAACAGAGCATTCAGTAAAAATGATAAAAATAAGAGTATATGATCCATTTATTTTTCCCCACTTGGAAACCACCCAGAAAAAATAGTGCTAGAAGGAGTAGAAGTGATCAGACCTTGACAAGGCAGTTGAGGATTTGTAAAAGCTCACTTTCAGGATGTGCAGCTGAAGAATAGAACAGGAAATCCCCTTACTTTGCAACTTTTGAAAGATGGCATTCAAGTTACATTTAGGATGTCATCCAAGTGCCACGAAATTTTTTTTCCATCAACTTTGATGGGTGTTCTAAAACAGGATGTGTTAAATCAGGGAAAATAATAACAGACTCTCAAGTAAATTAACAGAAGATTCACAACAGATTATGAATCACTATATTAAAGAATCAATTAGAGTCAGCTATTTACATAAAGGCAGAGTAGTAGCAAAAGAAATTTTGAACTAGAAAAAATCGGAACATCTGCTGAAATTTCCAAAGCTATATTTAATGTTATCTTAGGAAAAGCACCTGGACTGAATGGTGTCTCATCACAAATTTTTAAGTATTTCCAGACCAAAATCACTTGGATACTTCTGGGAAAAAAAAATCATCTGCTAAAGTAAAAGAGAAAACTCTTCTCTAATCCCTTCCTTTCCACTGAATTTTGTGGGATGGGGAACATCACCATCTTAAACCAGAGCACCTTTTGCTGCCACAAACTACTTTGCTGGAACCAAGGCCTGCCCTTGCATAGCAGTACCATTAGCTAACTGTAGGGTAGGCTTTATTATTATAAGGAGTATTTTGGATTCAAGCACTCAGCACAGAGGAGTGTTTGAAAAGTGAGCAGACTTTGATAGAGATGCCAGATTTCCTGCCAAGAAATCTACAAATGGATGGATCTTTTCTTTGTTTGTTAGGTGAATATTTGGGTAAAAAAATCTGCTTTTGAAATTTGCAGCAAACCTACTGTCATTTATTTTAGTGAGGAAGGGGGTAAGATACAGGGCTGTCTACATCTCATGGTGTGAGCTGTGACCCTAAAAACTTCTGGTCAGCCAGCCAGAGGTCAGCCAGATGCATACCTGATGTTTCAGGGCTATTTTTATGGTTTCTCTGATAGTAAAATCTAAATTTCTGCAGCAACCAACATAATTTCTCTGCTGTCAGTTAAGAGCCTGCTTCAGGGAGGAGCTGGCAGATGCTTGTGACACCAGATGAGGCTGTATCATGCTTTCTGTCGTGCATGATCCCCTGAGGGATGTGGCCACCACCTCCCTGTGCCTATTTTTGAAAAAATATCTGTGTTCAGAAAGTTGTCTGAAGACAGATTTACATCTCATATGAAAAACTTTCATTGGGGGGAAGCAGCACTGAAGGGGGAAAACCCCACATCTTGTGACACTAAAATGATTGTAAGAATTCTTCACTGAGATGCGTAGGTGGGAATATTTCTCATAATATGGAAAAGACATCTAGATTTTACATTACTGCAAAATTAAAATCTTATGAATGGGAGAACTTACCATTGGGTATTTTTGATAGAGGCAACTGGAGTAAATCAGCATAGATCCATCTAATTGTAGTGAAGCTGCACTGATTTCTACCTGTTCAGACCCAAAACCAGTTTATTTAAGAATGAATGTACTAGCAGCAGGGACAATTCATCTAGCTTCATGCTTACTTGAGATTACCTTGATTTTAAGTACTAACAGACATTTCTGTGTATCTTTCTCTTTTCCTTTGAAAACTTTTATTTCTGTTATGTATCTGTGTCTCACATGCCAATGGAAATCAGGAAAGGAAATCAATTTGTATGAATGGACTTCATAAACTTCATGATTTACCAGTAATGAAATCCGGGTTTGCAGAATGAGAAATAATAGGGCTTTTCCAAAATATCTTAATCCTTGGCTATGATTAGTGGCATAAAATGAACCATTCTTTCCTACGTGTCTAAAGTCCAAGTTGAGCTCCATGTGATGTTCTTTCCAGTCTCTTGTCAGTAAATAATTGCCATGCTGCTCTTTAGACTGTCTCTGACCTTCACTATCCTCGCTTTTCTTGAACAAAATTTAGGAATTTTTGCAGATTGATGTCCTACTGTGATCTGATCTAGTATAGTGTGAAAGGAAAGCTTGTTAATCCTACTCCCAAATTCCTTACCCAGTTTACTATAAATGTACTGCTCTGTAAGCATACCTAATGCAGCACAGCCATAACAGTGCTTAAAACGGGATTAGGCAATGCCTCATATTTTCTAACTACTTCTACTTCTACAGGAATACAAATTCACTCTCTTTGTATTGTCAAGAGTAACTTAAAAAAAATGGTTTAGCTAGTTTCAGTTTCATGATTTTTTTGCCAGAATATTGTCTAGTCTGTCTAAACTTGGCCAGTTTGTTTAATTACCTGAATATGAACCAGATATTGTTCATATCTTAAGGAGCCTCTTTTGAGGATGGGAAGAACCAAGTACCTTAACGTGATCTTGTTTTAACAACTAAAAATTGGCAGCTGTGCTGTGTACTCAAGTGAAGCAAAGATTTTTAGTTCTAGAGAAATGGTTTAAAATCTAGAAAAGAAAAACTACATGCTGCTACTAAAACCCTGTTTTAGTTTGGTTTTTAGCATGGTTTTCCACTATTCCCTAGAAAGTGGGTAGGGCTCTAGGATCACACATGCAATATGCACTAAAACCAACACACTGAAGTAAACACAGAAATGTGCTTATCCTGTTTGAGTGGTAGAAATCAGAAGTCTGCTGACCTCAGGGAAGTCTTGAGTGCTTCAAAATTCAGGCAAAATAAGAGAACACATCTACCTGCCTCTTTTGCATATCAACATTGAAACATTTCAAATGATCTTTTGGGAATAATGAAGAAAATAGAGTGTTTACAATACAGTGACTGGTATTTTATTCCTGCCAAGCCATCACACCAGTACATTGCATATTTGTAGACTACCTTTGCAGATGTCTGTCTGTGTTTAATATGAACTTGATGCAAATCTCATTGAAGCAAGTTGGAATTCTTCAGTTGTCTCCTGTACTCTTTGGATCAGGCTCCAATTCACAATCATGATAACCTTCACTTAATAATCTTCTAAAAACTCCTGTGTTGAAAATAAATAATGCATGAAAATCTCTAATATTGGGTGAAAATTTCAGGACCCAAAACTTGATACAGACACAAGTTATAGCTCCCAGAGTAACTGTAGAATTACATGAATATATTAAATTTAATGACACATACAATTACCTGAAATGCTGCCTGTATTTCACTCACTGGCAGTGCTTCAAGCACACTCACTTTGGTTCTTTGGGTGTGCTGATACTTAAAGCAATGTTTGTGTTGGTTGCAAGGGATCTCAAGGAGATCTCAGCGTGTTCTTGCACACTGAATGGTGCATAAGTATATTTCATATGAGTGAGCCATGTCTGTTTCTGTCACCCTTGATGCCAGTAGTACAGAGACATTCTTCTACTGGAGTAATTCTCATACAAATATATAAGGTCCCTTTTTGGAAATCTTTTGAGTGGCTGTACTCATTCATGTGGTCTGTAATGAGACAATGACAACACTGCACCATGTGTTCTCCATGGAAAACAATGTAATTTCAACAACTTTCCATTTTCTCTGATGTTTTTCTCTAAAGAGGGGACCTTCTGTATGTGTACAAAGATTTCTGTTGCAGCTCTCCATAGATAGCCACGCCAAACAGAAAGCATGAAAGCTTCTAAGGCAGGACATTCATCCTGACTTATCTGGCCCTCAGAGACATTAGCTAATCGAGGCATGATACTCCATACAATAGGACAAGTGCTGTAAAGCTACCTCTGTTATCCCAGCAAACATGGAGACTTATCATTCCCATGGCCATTTTACAGGATTTGCTTGCCTCTGACAACAGCATCCACAGCCTATGGTGCTATCAGCTCCAACAATTAATCTGATGCTGGCTCTCTGTGTTATCGTCTCCCTAATAAGTCTTTTTTTTCTTCTTTTTTTTTTTTTTTCGTTCCCACCCCATTTGTGAGAATTTCTCCCCTGGAGCTCTTCTCTATCAGGCCCCTGCAGCTGCTGTTATTTTAGATAGGGCAGGAAATAGGTATCGGAAAACAGCAAGAGCTCACAGCACTCAGAAAAATCTAGAAATTCCTCTGATTTACCCCAGGCTCTGGCTCCAATCAAAGCTGGTTGAAAAAAGAAAATGAAAAGCAAGAGGGGGGGGGAAGCTGGCGGAGAAAAAGGCCCAAGCAGACAACTGCGTCTGGGCTGCGCGTGTTAGGAAGGAGAGTTTCAGCCATCACCTCCTGCCGGGTACCGGGGGGATGCTCTACATGGCCATGTGTGATGGGAAATGCTTGGCTGGGAGCAGCATTCTGTGGCAGAGCTGGGGCTGCCACCCTCTCCAAGAGCCAAGAAAACCCCTTCTTACTTCCCCAGGGACACGTGCTTCTCATCCCTTTTTCATGTTCTCCCCCTTGCGTGTCCAGTGTGTGTCTGAAGCACATCAGCTTCCCTGGCCCTTCGGCGGCTCCTGCAAATGCTTTTAGCAGCACTTTCCAAGGGGCATCAGCCAAAGACACTGGTGGAAAGTCACTGGAGCAGGAAACTTACATCACTACTATTAGTATTAGTATTATGATTATTATTATTACAATCACTTTTATTTTTGTTATAATTTTACAGCTCAGACAGGATACTTCTCAATCTGCTCAGCAAAGACATTTTTAGTCACTCTGAGTACCTTTTAAATCAGGCTGACTTCAGAGATGACTTCTGAGAGGAAAGAAAAGAAAAAAAACTATAAAGAAAAACACCTCCAAATCGTTCATTCGGCAAGCAGTTTAGGGAAGAAGACACCACCACCCCCATACACAAAATGCATGCAGAAAAATTACTACCTTTAGGACTGGTTTTAATAAATAAATTGTCCCCTTTGACACAGCAGATAAGGAGGAAGATGTCCACCCACAGACATCTCACACTATTAGCAATCTAGTTAACATCTGTGAATGTTTTAGGGAAAGAAATTACACTTCGAGACATTTCTTTTTTAATTACAGGCTCCAGATGAGATTTGTTAGAGCAGGGAAATGTATCCCATAGCGACTGATGTCAATAGCAAGCAGTCCCTAAAGCCAGCCAGGATTGGGAAAGCCATGCTGTTTGCTGCTCTTGGCACTGCTCCCTGCTTTCACAATGTCAAAGTTAGAACCGCCTTTATATGCACTTTCCATTTTTTTTTTCCACAGTAGCTGTTGCCAGCAAGCTGTAAACTACCGTATATCACTCAGATTTAAGAACCTAAACTTTAAAACAAATTAAACTCTTGTTGACATTGTAGTAAAAATCAGAATCGAACTGAACAGCTCAGTAAAACTGCACTTCAATTATTTTATGGATTTAAGATTGTTTTCTAGGATTCCCAGACTCCCAATACAGCTAAGTTATTTCCTCTTGGCAGATGTCTGGAAAAAAAAAAATCATTGAATGGATAAAATCATGTGGCAGACACCAGGTTGAAGCCTAAAGGGAGGAAATGGTGTCTCCCCAGCACCTGTAAATATTTGCTCTATGTCTTGACCAGGAGAGCCTTTCATCCATGCTTTGAAAAAAAAAATTTCAAGGTTTTTATTTTGTGAGTTTTTAAGGAAATAGAATTTTCATCTGTCAAAACCCAGTTTCAAACTAGGTGTTTATGTGGGTTTGGACGAGAATGGCGAGCACAGATCTGACCCACCCTTTAGAACCACATCCGAGCGCAGGTAAATGCATGCAGCACACCAGTGGTCCGAGTCCCTGGCCTCTGCTTATCTTTCATTTTCCTACTTAGCAGTTAGTGTTGGGTATTCTTTTTATAATTCTCTCTTCTTTTTTTTCCTATTCCGTAAAATGGAAACAAAGGTTTCCATCTGATTAATTGCCAGGTTTCCATTCTTTTTAATGTTTCCTCTCAAAACAGTTTGGAATGAAAGTATTTCAGAAATGTGTGTAGACGGAAGCTACTGGAGATAATAATTTGTTTCATGGAACGATGTTTGACAAAAGGTGTGGTCCACCAGAAGGGCTCTTGTGTGGAGCAAACAACAATTAATTTGTGCAGCCTTTCATCAAAACCTTTGTTGCACTTTTTTCTTTTATCTCACCGGTGGAATGTCCTTGATGTTCCCCAATCTCCAGACTAAAAAGCGCTTGGTTCACAGGGTCTTCAGCAATTGCTGACTCTTGCTGGGTTGCTCTTGTTGCAAGGATGCTTCTGAAGAGAGAGCCAGATGTTGCACATCTGCATGCCCACAGCTAGGTCCTGTGGTCTGCATGCCCTGGCCCAGCTCCCCAGGGAGCAGGGACCTGCCTGCCCCTTCAAGCGATGTGTAGTCATGTGGATTTTCCAAAGCTGCTGTGTTAGCCTCCATGCATTTACCTCCTGCTCTGAATTAGCTGATTTGACCTGACTGAATCTCATGAAAGCAGCCAGTTATCTTCATTGAAGCATTATTAATTTTTTAAAGCTCCTCTTGAATTACTGTTAAAGTTCTTCCACTCATTTTGTTACCTGGAGCACCTCTCAAAAGTGCAGGCCAACTCCTGCTGGAGTTTGGATGTGCTGTGAGATTGCAGCCTGAGCCATGGAAGCACCCTGTCATTTCTCAGCCATTGAGAAGCAAGGGTTTTGAAGTCCAGCTACTCAAAAAGAGGCAGAAAAGAAGCCTGGTGCATATTGCAAGTGGCTGTTTGGAAAGTGTAATGCAACCATTTTGAATAAAATTTCAGGTCCTCAAGTGTGTTTGAGAGATGAGTGTTGTACAACTGCTCTCAAGTGTCTTTTTCCTAGTTCTCTAGTGCTGGCTGCAGGTTTACAGTGCTTTGTTCTTGGGGCAGAATGAATTTCCTCTCTAATGGGGGGCACTGAGCATCAGCAGGGTTCTTGTGTCAAGCACTGAGCTGAAAGGGGGAAGGTTTTGTCTTCCCTGGGAGCCCAGCTGTGCTTCTTGCTGAATTCCTGCAACTGCATGTGGTGATTTTAGTGTTGACATTGCTCTGTCAGTTCAGCGAGAGCTTGAGCCATTCTGCAGCTAGGCACAGCATGTGGGAGAGGAGAAAAGAGGAAAAGACATTTTGTCATGTTTGCAGCTCTGTCACGCTGGGACCACGTACAAATAAGAGTATTCTTCCAGCTGCTATAATCTGAGATACTTGCTGTAGGTGGTTTTAGCATCCAAGGAGTACTGGAATCCAGGAACAGTCTGGGTGCAGTTTTCACAGCCACGTCTCCACACTGGGGACAGCATCCACTAGCACCCTGGGGGTTTCCACATCATGGCCCAAGCTGCACTTGTATGTCTCCAGTGTGAATCCTTAAATCAGCCTTTGGATCAAAGGATCCCAGCCAAACTGGATGGGGGTTTCATTATGAAAATGTCTGTCCCTAGTTAAGGTGGTACAAAGCCAATGCATGAGTGTCATTGAGCATTGCCAGTGCTCTTGTCCAAGCAGCCATGACCAAGAGGACATGCACTCCTCTTTGAGCTGCGGGGTTCTCCAGCAACAGATGCTGTCGTGGTTGCAGGTGGTGATCAGGTCATCACGCCAAAAGCAAATTTATTGCATGACTTTTTATTGCATCCATTTTTTTGACATCTCTTTGCAGCCACCAGTTCAGATTGCCAGAGCCAGCCCAGGTTCTAGCCCACTGCTAAAGATTAGCAGCTGTGTTCCATTGCCTAAAGATTTCCCCCAGCTAGCATGACCTTTCCCAGCCTAGTCCCCAGCAGGCTCATAGGTGGACTTCTTTTCCCTTATCAAACACATAAAAACTGTATTAGCCCCACCCAGCCTTTCTCTTCCACTCAGCAGCGTGTGGCCACTTACTGAGTCACTTCATGGTCATCATTTTATCTGGCTGAGCAAAACCCCTGTGGATTAGGGGTTACCAAACAAGGCTCAGCCTTCACACGGGCAAGGCACAGATGTGTCCCCGCACTGGCCACCCGCTGTGCCGTAGGCACGTTGTGTATGGTCTGCAGGGTAGCATCCTGCTGTCCCTGCCTAGGTGCCCTCTTTGTTGGGTGATGTGAATTATGGCACTGATCTGTTCTGTTTGGCATGCACTTCTCTGATGAAAAGGGCTATAAAGGAAAAAGGTGGTGGTGATAATAGGGCAAGCTGAGTCCATTAAAAAACAAAAAAAGAAAATTAAAAAAAGACAACCAAACACTTCTTGCTCAGAAGAAGATCATATAGATCCTGGTTTAACTTATCTCCAAGATGCTTCCATTTTTGAGACCATGTTACTCCTGCTCAAGTCCATCAGATTTTGAGGCTGGTTGCGTGGAAGAAGAGTGAAGTCTCTTGGCTGTTCTCTACCCATGGAAAGAAAAGGGCACTCAGCAAATACTAAGGTGTTTCTTTCTTGCCTCCACTTGTTGTTTCTTTGCTTTATTTGATATGCCCAGCTGCACACAAGCCGTTTTTTTATGAACAGCATTGCAAGGTGGCTCATTTTGGAGGATTCCAAAGGATCACTATTGGCCACACTTTTATTACATAAAGTCAATTAAAGAGCATACATGCACATCCCATTGATTTGATTTAGAACTAATGAAAGCTTCAGTAATGTGCAATTACAAGAAACTTAATGACCCCTTTATATTGAATGCAACTTCTGTGGCACCTAATATGCTTTGATGAATTGCTCATTATGTGCAATGTTAGAAAAGCTTCTAAAAAGATTAATAATTGTATAATCTATAGAGAAATTTAGTTTTATTTTACTTTTTTTAAACTCTGAAATCAGTAAACCATAGACATTACGGACCTTTTCTTGCTCCCTTTTTTCCTCCTGTACCCCCAGAATTTTTTTTTCTCTAAAGCCAACCTGCCACTTTTCAAGCATGATGAAAAAGCCCTTTCTTGTGTTATGTAGAAAGGTCTGACCTGATGGCCATATGAGGTCTGAAGGGTTGGTGTCAGCTGCCCACAGACAAACTGGATGCCTGCATGTGGGATGCTCCTTTGGCAGGGCATGGAGTCTCCAAGTCACAGCTTTCAGCATAGGGCTCAGATGTGACATGGTCACACGGTCCAGTCCCACTCCCCCTCTCCCATTCACAGCTGGTGAACCTTAGAAGCCACCAGCCCTTGGGGCCATCAGGTGGGCTTTAACCTTGCTTTTCTAACCATAGGATACTTAGAGAGCCTCATGTCACAAGTGTTATCTATGCTTCAGTTGACAGCTATTTGTGAGGTACAGCAAACCTTGGGAGATGGGATCAGGAAAATGAGAGTAAAAAGACAAAAAAAGAAGGTTCATTTTGGTGACATTCAGGATTTAACAATGCCAGAGACGTCTGGAGGCTAGAAAAACAGGCAAATGCAGAATTGTTTAAAATTTGTTTCGATTTTGAATCCAGTCTTGTCATGCTTCAGGGCACAAATCATGAGTTCTGAATGCCAGGATCCGAAAGTACTGTTTCACTGTTGGGCACTAGATTGAAAAGGAGAACTCTTCACCACGATCAATTTGCATTACATTTGCTCGTGACAGGGGCAAATTCCTGTTGTCTATGGCAAAGGGGTGCGTGGTCTTCCCTACTCCTTCTGGATTGGTACCCACAAGGCTTCCAGCAGTGCTGACCTCAGGTTTTGGCTGCCTTAGGTAACATTTGTGTAGTTTATCTGTCGCGTGGAAATTTTGTGTAAAACGTAAAATATGTCTGTTTTGTTTCCCTTACAGATGCTCTTAGGAACGTAAACACATCATTTTGGTTAAAATGTGGTTTATTTGTTCATTGCCCAGCCTTACCCTCACACGTGTGCGTATGTGTGTGTCAGATGAAGCTTGCATCATACTGGGGCAGATCCTGGAGCCTCTGCACAGCCCAAATCCCCATCTGCCCAGGCAAGGCTGGCCTCAGTGAGGGCTACCTGAAATTCCTCTTGAGTCTCTGATTCTTTGGTAAAAAGGGCAGATCAGATTGAGTGCAGCCATCCTCAGACTAAGAGTAAAAACAAGCTGAAGTTTAGACTCCAGTGTTTTGGAAATCACTGCAGCTCTGCTGATCCTTAAGCTAATTTCCAGCAGCCGAGGAATTCATCCCTAAGTGTTTGCAGAGCAAGAGATGCAGGGCGTTCCCAGGGCTGCATATGGGAGAGATGAAAAAATTGAAACCCAGAAATTTTGGTGCGATAGGATGGGACTCATTTAGTCTGGGCACCTATTCAAGAGCCCCAGTTGAATTGCTGCTGCACAGTGCTGTCATCACACTACAAGGACCCTTTCCCATTAGCCCTCCGCAGCGCAGCCGCCCTGCGAGACTTGGAGCTGTTAAACTAAACAAGGCAGAGGGAAGAGCAGGTAGGAAATGGCTCGGTGGTAATGGCTGTCAGGCACAACAATGCCTTCCATCGTGCCAAGCTGACGCTCTTAGGGGAGGATCATGTTTTATTCAAACCTGCCACTTGTTGTCACTCACTTGCTCCACTGTCCTATTCTCTGCCTCCAAAAATAGCATGGCCTGTGGTAGTGGCTTATTATGATTAAACAGATAAAAATAAGTTTAAGGTTTAAACACATCCAGGACACCTGAGGTAATGCAAGATCTGACTTCTTTGTGGAACGTGCGAAGTTATATTTTCCACTGCTTCACAAGACTTGTTTGGTTTGGTTTTTAATTCAGTAAGGTTTCATGTGATCTATAGTTTTGGATTACAGTCTGGCACCTCAAGAATTTATATCACTTCTTTCTGATGCTTTACCTCACTCACAGAACAATGCTTACTAGCTTTGAAAAAAAGACTTAATGTAAGAAAAACCAATTTTTTATTCTGTGATTTGAGTGACAATTCTGTTTTGTTTGTTGCAACTTTCGCATGTCAAAAAGTAGTGATGATTACTAATAATGAGGAAGTAGGTACCCTGATAAAAACTGTAGAATTTTAGTCATGGGAGGGTTTAGACTAGGAGCTTAATTTTTTTAGTCACTGTATATGCATCCATATTTAGCCATTTTTCTCTTAAAATAAAATCTCTACATGGAGATAAGAAAAAAAACTTTCCTCCTGTATTTTGGCTTCCTCTGCATTCATTTGCAACTTTGAATTCCTCTTCAATGATTCTAATATGTGACATTTCATCTACAAGAAAGGCGTACAGGAGCACAGAAGCCTGATGGAGCAAGATATGGCATCACTGCTGGTGGAAAAAATCCGAGGGCAATAATTATAGGCAGCAAAGTGAACGTCATACAAAGCATTACTACAGGTAGCGTGGTGTCAGCGTCAAACTCGTAGTCACTCCAGAGCTGTGTGTCCCCAGTGACAGCAGAAATTCAGAGCACTTGTGGTACATCCACGCTGTGTAATGAGCTGGGTGGAGAGATCCCTGACCTGAGTGTCACTGTAATTGTACCCATGTAAGGCTTGACCTGGGCTAGTCAGTTCTGCCAGGAGGCAAAAACAATGAGCCAAACCAAGGCAGTTTTGCTTTCAGGACTGCTGCTTGTTTCTGGAGGTGGCTCAGACCTTCCACAGACCTTCTGGAGGCTGTGAACAGAAGCTCTGCAGTCTGACCAGTGTCAAACACCATCCAAATAAGGTCTCCAGTCATGGCATTGTACTGCTTGGGCAGCTGCACCCATCAGAAAGATGGGGCGTTATTGTCCGGACATGGCAGAATTGGAGTGTGATTTACCACAGGTTTTCCACACACATAGCTTGAAAGGTGCAGCTGCTATTACTTGTGTTTTCCACACCATGTGGACCAGTCAGAGCAGACTGCGTTTGCTCATTTTTATCAAGAGAGCATTTATGGCATCTCAGCCTCTTGTCTTCAGTTCTGCTCCATGTTAGAGGCAGTGGTCCCCAGCAGACACAGGTGGACATGAAGTCATGAACAAAGGTTGGCTAGCCAGCTGTGGATAGAAACTTCATGTGACCCTGCATGCCTGGGTGTCTTGGGACATGCCATGTGGCACTTTCTATTGATGAGGAAGCCAAAAACCATCCTGAAGGAGCTGAGTTGATGCCATTGCTATTTACAGGGCAACAGGGGCATGTGAATCACAAGGTGTCAGCTCAGAGCAAAGCCTCTGAGTGTCCTTTTGCCTAAACTCTTACCACACCTCTCTGTGTATTAAAAAGAGTGAGGAGCCACGAAGCTCCCTTGTGGAAGAGTCCATCATAAAGGGCCACAACAGTAAATACAGCCTTACTCAGTCTCCTTCTGCCAGCCTTTCTGGGCTCCTGCTGACATGGATTGAAGTCATGGGAACATTGGTCTTTTACTTCCACATGTGTGACAAGACAGCAACTTCACCTAGCCAGAAACTGGAGATTTAATGTTACTGCTTGCAGTGTGAAAAGGAATGGGATCAGTTTTCAAACTGATACCATTCACCCACAAAACTGTAGACTCTGATTTTCATAATTGTGAGCTTGACCATGGCTCTCAGCTCACTTCCCATTTTTTCAGATTCTTGGGGGATATTCACCTTTAGTAGTATGAAGTCTTCCAAACTCTCTTATTTGTATCCCCTAAAAGCTCCGCAGTTGGGAAAACCCTGTGCACATGCCCTCTCCCAACTCCCTGCACCACTGACCTTGCAACTTCTTTGCTCTGAGCAGGATCAGTGTCTGAGCTGGAAGGCAGAACTTTGTCTCAGAAGAACAAGTATTTTATTAAAACAGAAGGCCACATTGTTATCCACAATAGTAGTCTGCAAGGAAAGCCGAAATCTGCAGAAATTCAAAGTCTTGCCAGTTGGTGGAATCCATGTACAGCCACCAAATGTTAAAAATACTACATTTCCTATGAAGTTCACATCTATATATGGAACCCACATTTGTACAGATATATCTGGTTGTCCTGTTCCGTGCAGGAACCCAAACTGGTGCATCAGTAAGACACTGATTTTGCTAATTAGTAAAGCAGAAATTTCCATTGCAAGGGCATTTCAAAGCAAAATTAAATATAAGAGGAAAAAAACTCCTTATTAAACTAAAATGTGGGGTAACAGCTCACCACATCCTGCTACTGTGGCATCTGCTGTTTAGCAAAGGAAAGGTTCCTCTTTCAGAAGCCTTGACAGGTAGAGAGGTCACGTGTTACCTGCATTTCACAGCGTTATTATTTTTTGACTTTTCTGTCAGTGGAAAAGCTGAACATGACAATGGAAAATATCAGTTGAGAGAAGGCATTGTGGAGAACTGTAGGTGTTAGCTATGAAAGCGACAGTGGCCTCCCCCCCCAAAGCCAGCAGAAAAACAGTGAAAAAAATCTGATGACAAAGGCACTGCAAATCATAGTACTCAGCTGTTTGGTCTGATAGGGATCAACCTGGTGCTTCAAGGGAAGTGCTGTGCTGCTCTAGGCATTGAAGGTTAAACATCTCGCATGCTATCCCAGATCTGCTGCTAAGCTGTACGTAGGGCCTGCAACAAGCTGTGTAATCTTTTGGATCTCATCTGTCCTGGTTATAAAAGAGGTCTTTGTTAGTACTCAGGTTATGTTCTTTTAAAAATTAGTGTAAAGCCATTGGAACCTTTCTTTGAAGAATGTTGTGCTTATTCAAAACCCAGCTGCTCCTGGAATGGTACTGCAGACATGAATGGATATGTATCCAAAAAGCTGGGGAATCAAAGACCAGAGTTTGCTTTAGGAATGAAACTCCAACCTGGGCCAAAATACTGCTTGCACTGAATATTGCTGTTCTGTGGAGCATGCACAATCCTTCTGTGATAGTAGCAGGTTTGTAAGTCAAAACTTGAGCATTCAAGACTGCAACCAACTGATTCTCCTTAATTATATAATAAATGCATTGCTACAAATGTGAGAGCCAAGAGAAAAGTGTCAATGACTTTATCTGCATGATCAGATTTTGCCTCTCTGGGAAGTTCTGCAGTAGTCCTACAGGACCAAGTGGAGCTCTGAGGATACCAAAGGGATAGATGGCAAAGGAGATAGTGAAGAGGGAACAGTCAGCTCATTTACTTGAAACATGAATTAAATTTACAAGAAACAAATTTAAAACAGGAGAAAAACCCCACTTTTTCCACCCTCATGTATGTACACTGTGGAACCCATTGCTACATGAAACTGTGAAGGCCAAAACAGGTTCAGAAGGTTACTAGAAAACTTAATGGAAGAAAGTTCATCAAAGTCCATTAGAAGCAAGAGTGCAGACCTGTGGCCACAGAGAGCAGCAGGCACAGACTTTCCCAGGATTTTCCTGGGGAAAGCTGTAAGAAAGCTCAGAGAAAATAATGAGAAAAGTGTTATGGAGATTTGTTTACCAAAGGGTGACCAAATTATTTATTAATTGGCAATGGATGGTGTTTGCATGGATTGACCAATTAGGTCAAAGCTGTATCAGACTGTCTGTAAGGGTTATGAGCTTCTTAATAAGTATAGTATAATATGAGATAGAGAATAAAGCAATTGATCAGCTTCTGCAATCATGGAGTCAGTGCTAATTATTACCCAGCTGGGGGCCTGCAGCGACAGCTCACAAAGTTCTCCAGCAGAGCAAAGATGAACTGAGACAGCCCCACTGGAGGTGTGCTGGTTCTTATGCTCTTTCCCAAAGAACTGACAGTAGTGGTAGTTGTAACACTGGTGTGGATGGACACACAGGATGCTTCAACATACTTCAGTAACAGAGGTTTGATTTGCTGTTGGGAAGGACAGTCTTGGGTCAGCCTGCAACAAGAATATTGATGACATTCCAAGATACTCCATTTGATGCAAAATGAAATATTTCCCAGCACACAACAGAAATGTTAACATGGTTTGGAGTATTAAAAGGAAATTAATT
Source organism: Serinus canaria (assembly GCF_022539315.1). NCBI lineage: Eukaryota > Metazoa > Chordata > Aves > Passeriformes > Fringillidae > Serinus > Serinus canaria. The sequence goes on along the minus strand of NC_066315.1, from coordinate 58,467,486 downwards.
TTCCAGAAATCAGAAAAAATGTGGAGAGTCCTCCTGGGAGTGCTGGACTATGTAGTTGGGGGTAGCAGGGAGCATCCTTCTAGCAAACGCAGCAAGCATCATCCAGCACACTTCACATGCACTTGCCTCCTGGTTTTCCCCATTTCCACCCACCAGAGGGTTTTCCTTGCAGCCTCAGGTGTCAGGGTGGGCAGTGAGGGAAAGCCCGCTCGAATCACACTTCCCCTTTTATCTCTGCTAGCTGTCTGCTGCCGCTAGGTCAGCTGTGCTGCCACATAGTCCCCCACCTGGGCCTTTTGCATGCACCCTTATCCTTCTCTGCAGGTTTTTTCCACTGCATTGTTGGGAATATTTTTCATTTTTGACACTGCAGTGGGTCTTTACAAACAGCAAGTGAAACAGCAAGTGAAATAGTGAAATGAAATGAGCTGTATCTGAGCCATGCTGTCCACAGGAGACTGTGGAGGGGAGAGATGTTGAGTGTCCTCTTGGTGGTTTTGGCCCTGTTTGATTGTGATGTCTGGTGGCAGTGGATGCATTTGGGTTGAGGTTCAGCTGTCTTCCAAGTCTGTGGTGACAGTCTAGTGACTGTTGTTGAACAGCTGCCAGATGTTGTTGCATGAGGACACCAGGCTTACTCATCCAGGTAGCAGAAGTGCACCTCTCTTAAGAAAGTATTATAAAATTAAAACAAGCAATAAACTGCTGTGAGTCAGTAACAAAACATGAGTGATTTCAGCTGGGGACGAATTTATTTGTCTGCTGAGAGATGGAGAGAGTGTGACTCAAGGAGCACCATGGTCTCATGGCCTGAGCCAGGGCAGGTGGGCTCCCAGCTGAAAGGAAAAGTTGTGTCATATCTGGAGTAAGACGTGTCCTGCAGCGCTCAAGTGACAGAGGATCAGCTGAAGGGTCCTGGAGTGACTGGAAGGGGCAGCCTCTTGAGTGCCTAAGCTGGTTTTGGAGTTGGACCTTTGGCTCATGTCATCAAGTTGCTTCCAAAATACCTTTGCTACATGCTTTAACAGGGGAAAGCATGAGCTGGCAGGCTGAGGCTGTTGCTTTTGAAAGTTTTACTGAAAGAAGCAAGAGTAACTCAGCAAGTGCTACAGCATTAGTCAGAGATTTGAGATGCCTTGGTGCTAAGCCTGACTGAGATGGGGAGGCCCCTCACATTTCCACCTCCCTGTCCCCGTGAAATACCAGTGAAGTTTATGTTCACATTTTACAGAAGCACTGTGAAGATTCATTATTTAATATTTCTAAGCACTAAGTAACTGCTCAAAGAGTGAGGATAGCCCTGACTAGTGTCTTAATTTTATTTAACAGAAGCTTTGAGGGAAAGTTAGCAAAACTATGATGCTGCCTGGCTGGTAGGAGGATTTGTTTTCACTGTCACATAAAACACAAAGGTGGTTTTGCTGCAGACCTGAGAATGCCTTGAGAAGTTTATCACAGAAGTGATATTTACAAAAGCATCGTGGCAGAATTCCGCAGAAGTTGAATGCTGTTTGCATTCAAGCAGAGAGTGAGTTCCTAAAGCTCTCTGGAGTCTGGCCACATGTAAATGGGGCGGCACTTCTGGCTGGGTTTGGATGCGTGCAGAGCAGTCTCTGCCTCAGTGCAGGGCTTGCCACTTGAATTTGTTTCTGCTCTTTGGTAATATTAAAGATGAACTCCACGGCACTCTCAAGGGGAAGAACTGCTTTGTCTTTTCACAGCTCATTTCCATACTTCTTAGCTTGCTGCTGTAAATAGACAGTTACAAATGCAACTGATATTTCCTCTCTGAAGTATGGCGTGTGTATCCATTGGTAGAATTGGTTTTGGTGGCCACGACCTGTGACACAAATCCTGACTGATTCATGAGCTGCAATTACTAAGTGGGCAATAGGTCTGCAGGAAAAAAAAAAAAGAAGCCATAAAAACCAACACCAAACGTACCCAACTAATTGCTTCAGGAAGCTGGTTTTACACAGGCTTGGTCTTTTCCAGTAAACACATAAAGTTATCTGGATTACTGTGAAGAGCAGCCCACAAGGAAAGGAAAATGCAGGCTTTTCCGTGGTGCTTCCATGACGTGGACACGTGTTTCCCAGTCCTGGCAATGTTAGAGAAGCTCAGAAGCAGTGATAGTCCTGTTGATGGCATTTTGTCTATCTCCATGTAAATCAGGTGGTGGCAGTTGCTGTAGGGAGGTGGAGTGGAAATAAAAGGGATGTTGTGTCGATGACCTTTGCCAGGTTCAGTCATTTCCTGTCCATCTGCCAAAAATCACATGGACATAATTGGAGTGTGGGAAACTGTATTGCTTGATGATCTTCAGGGGAGGGGGAAAAGAAGGAAAGAAGACTCGTGAATAAAGAAAACAACTCTTTATCAGCGGAGATGCAGTCTGCCTGGCTGATGCTGAGATAGCAGACCTTGTTTATTCTCTCCTCTGACTCTTGCCAGGAGAGTTTTCTTAACTTGTTTGTCCCTCTCATTTGTTTGTGTGGATAGAAGTAAAGAGTGCGTGTCCACATGCATTGGTCACCACAATGGGAGGGTATATGTTTAAACATGTTACCAGCTACAGGGAATGGGCAAGCATGCAGCAGTTTCCTCTCTTATTTTTTTTTTCCCTAATATCAACCCACAGTGGAAAAAATCAGCATGTGAAATTGTATTCTATCTAGGCATTGCAGCTGCACAAATCCAGGTTCAGTGACTGGCAGCTTTCTGCCAGCAGTACCTACCATGGCTAACATACTTTCCACGCAGCTCTTTTTGTGGAAGGAGTAGATTATTCTAGGATCTCCTGTGGTCCTCTTGGCTTTGCATTTCTGAGACAGTTCTAGAGCAAATGAAATGTTTTATCTGTAACCAGTTTGAAATGTTAAGTATGTTTGATGCAATCAAGGATCCAGGATGCTGCTGTGTTTGTGATGCCTGGTTTTACACGGTATTTGGCATGTTAATAACCTTGGTTAATCCTGCTGGGTTTGCACTGTGATCAGCCTGTACAAGCTACCTGGTGATGTCATACTTACTGTCCAGAGTTGTACTGGAGCTCTCAAGGAATGAGTGCGAGTTCGGGGAGTTTGTGGACTGAGGACAACTGCCCGCAGCAGCAGGATGCTAATCAATTCCTTTTCTTGTCTTCTTTCTTTGCAGTAAATGAAATTATAAGGAATGACCTTTCCAGTACCAATGTCCACTCATAGCTTTCAGTGTGGGCTGGTATGAAATACACACTTTTGATTTGGCTGGCACATCACCTCGAGTTGGGAGATACCGAATGAACTGAAGACGTTGCCTGGTACCACTCTGATCTTCCACCTTAATGAATGTCAGGAACTGAAGATTTACCTCTTGCTTACAGAGAAGTAGCTCCTCAACTTCAACTGATGAAACAGCTTTTTGTAAAGAAAATCATCTCAAAAGAGAGAAGAAGGAGTATGCTCCAGGACGGCACATTTCATGGGACAAAACTAGGAAACTCGGCAAAATCTGAGCGCTTCTTCCCATTGCTGATCCTTTTGGCATGGCACCGCTGGAATACAGCCCTGGAAGTGCCTTATTTTACCAGGTTGTGGCATCAGGGCATTTTTAATAAGCTTTGAATTTCCTACCATTAAAAGTGTTGGTAGGTGCAGAAACTCTAGAGCTTGAATTCTGGAGAATGATACTGGAAAAAAGCATAGGACTCTGCAGCAGAGTAGGGAGAGCAATCCCAACTCCAGTAAGACACGTTTATGAATTCCAGAATTTCCTCAGCTTTTCCTCTGCTGTAATGTACAGCCTATTGCCTTATTCTCAGTGCATTTCAAAAGCCTCCTGATTCATCATCATCTCAGCTTTCTTTTTGCATATTGCCTTCATTACGTGCTAATGAATCATAGGGTTGGTAGTAGTAGCATGGTAAGATTCTGATTTTGATCCAGCTTCTGTCATAGCACAAGTGAGTTGAATAGCACAAAATAAAAAAGGTTGATGGACAAAAAATTGAAATCTATCTTTTACACGATAGATGAATGTGTATGCATGTACATACATACTAGTATATATGCATATATTTATATATGACAAATAATATAGATGATTGCCTAGTAAGGGCACTGAATTTAGCAATAATTTCAATTTCTGAGAATGCATTTCAAATCCACAGCAAATATTTCAGCTACTTCTTTTGAGGGTTTGTTGCACCTAAAGCAGGTATGCATTTTCTTTCCTCACGCAGTTAAGCAAGCACTTTAGATAGGCAAGAAGGATGCATATAAGATACATGTTATTTACCAAATGTCAGAATATGAGTTATAGTAACTGTAAATACCATTATGGAAGAGTGTAAAATATTTGTTGTTATAATATTATTATTCCGCAGAAGCCTTATAACTCTCTGCTACGTGTATGGAAAAGGATGTTACCAAAAACCCACCTTGGTTTCACATGTATAGTGTGTTTTCAGATTAGCTAACGTTCCTGGACTTACAGGTAGGCATGTAGTGTAGCCTTCAGCATTGTATTTTTTACAATCAACCGCTTATTATATAACTAGCAACGACCTATTACTTCACATAACCAAAAAAAAAATTAAAAAATAAAAACAAAACTAAAATAAAATAGCATGACTAAATTAAAAATGTTTAACATTAATATTGTGCCTTAGGAATCTGTGCCCCCTCCTGGAAACACACCCGAACTACACCCCCGAACTGGGGTGGCTCCTTAACCCCGATGCAATGAAGACTGAACAGGTTTCACAAAAAGGTGAAATCCAACTAAGTGTTTTAAAACATTCTTCTGTATAATTATGTCTTACTTTCTTAAGGAAAAAAAAAATGAAAGCCATATTTGTCACATTTGCACATTACTGTGAAGACATGAGAATATAATATGGCTGTATGTACATAATATGCTGTTACTGGTCCTTATAACAGTCTGTTATTCCTCATCTGTTTAATCCCAATTATTTACCCTGTATTTAGCGTTGTAGACATTGCATGAAACGTTTCTTATAGATTGCCATATGAAAAGTTAAAAAGCTTGACAGATGTCAGCTTGACTTGTAGCTAGAAAATAGAACTAATAAAGCAAAATGTTTTGCTGGAAGCTAGTCTTAGAGTGGTTCATTTTATGTTATCTTGAAAAATCTTATTTTCTCATATAAAATAGCATTTTTAAATTATATACATATATCTCTCCATCTCTTCTAAATGAAGCTGCTTGCATCCTGCTAATATAACTATCTTATTATGGAAGCAAAGTCTCTTGTCAACAGACTCCTCTTCATTTCCCCACTGCCTTTAAAGACATTGCTCCCAAGAAGAGGAAACGATATACAGTCCTCAGATTTTATTCTCTCATTATTTCAGAAATGTCAATAAACTGTGCATGGAGGAATCTCTGATTATGCCAAAGCATTTTTTTTATTCATATACAAATATCTTGGATGAGGCTTTAACCGTGCAGGACAATGCACACATACACACAGAGGCACTTTTCAGCAGTAATTTTAGCAAAGTTTTTGAATGTATGGTTTGGCTATGTTGCAGCTCCTTCATTTTGATTTTTATTTTCCTCTTTAAGCTATTTTGGGGAAAAGAAAACCACCCCAGCCTGTTACTTTTAAGCCTGGATAATGGAAGATTATGCATCTGTTGTATATGTATTCATAAAATAAAAACGAAAGCAGAAATATTTCCTGTATGAGACTGCTATCTTGTTTCTGTACATGTGTTACGGTTGTTGATGTCAGTTTAGGAAAATGATTTTCATCAACTTTTTTTTTGAAAACAAAGCAAAACCAAAAAACCACAACACTGAACCTGGAGCGTAGGTATGTTCAAAAATAGGTACCTTAAAAATACCTTTGCCAGGGATGATTCTGACTATTCAAAAGAGCCCTTTGGATGAGTTTGAAGTGGTGAAGCAAGCTACCTTATTGATCATCCAACAAAGTACTTGGCACCTGTGTGCATTGCTTGGACAACAATTTCTTTTGCCCTCCCTGGAACTATTTCTGAAACAAGTGGGTTGCTAAGGGTAGGCTTAGGGTCTGTGGCCTTCAGTGCAGTAGACAGAAGAGACATGTTTGTTAGGCTGAGGGCTTTGGTAGCCCCGAGAGAGAAGGGCTGGCATTGGGCTGGCAGGAGGGGATCTCTGGCCACCAGCTGCCTATGATGTGATCGATGGATCTGCTCTGTATGATGTGTCCTACTCCCTGAACCTCCTCACTGCTCTGCCCCAGAGGTGAAGGGGCAACAGGAGGGTGTCAGCTTAGTCAAAGCTGGGCTGAACACAGCTCTGGGCTTCTATCAGCTCATCAGGTGGTGCCTCTGTACGCACCAACATCTGACACCTGATGGGCCATGAAATGCTGAGAAAACCTGATCTGCTTCAATTTTTCAGGACCAAAGGCAAGTTGGAAATTACACATGATGCCTACCACAGTAGCCTGGGTCTACATAAGCACTTAAAAACCATTCAAAAATTCCTCAAGGAGAAGGAGACACAAATATGCATTTAAGTCTTTGTTGAAAGATCTTTCTCTGCCTTGGGTTTCTCTTCCTGTAGGTATGAAGTGTCACTTCCTGCTTAGTCCATCACACCTGGTTCCCTGGGGCTGGTACCCAAACCCTGGCCATTTGAAGAGAGGCAGATGCTCCAGGCCTATCAAAACCCAGATAGGGCCCAGCTTTTCAGAGATTAGTCAAAGAACTCTTTCTCTGCTTCCCAGTCTGGAAGGTGGAAACAGTGATATTTATGCCTCATGGACAGCATGAGCTGTATTGTTGGTGAGGTTCCTGGAAAAAGGAAAATACTGAAAATTCAGTCACAAATTCTCCTGGAGACCATGACATTTTGTATCCCAGCAAAACATCACAAACTGAATTCCCTCGAGCAATGTACTTCAGTCATTGTGTTACCTGGCTTCCTGTGAGCTTCCTTTCCCTCCCATTTCCACACATCCTTCATTCAAAGCACAGCAGACCCAGGCACAGCTACATTAACCTTATCTTGACCAGACTTCTCCAGGCAAAAATAGCCTTCAGCAAACTCCTAACTGACTACTTTCATTCATAACCAAAGCAGAAGGTAAATCCCACACATCCATCTGGTACTGTTTGACTAAATAGCCTTGCTGGAGTCATGCCTTTGAGATTTTCCTTTCCAGCTGAAAATGGCAAATTTCGAGGAGTTAAGTTTCTTGGACAGAGTTGTACTGCCTTGAAGCTAAGCTTTCCTTCAGCATGTATATAATTTTATTGCATTCATCACTGTAAATCAATTGAATTTGTCTCAGTAAAAATAAAACAAAATCCCCCTCATCAAGTACATTACAGAGGAGTGTTAAGGTCAATGGCATAAAATCATGTTAGTTTCTGTAGCCCTTTTTCAAACATAGAGTCTAATTTTATGTCATAAGCACTGATTGGATTGTTCATCAAACTAAATTGAGTCCTCTGTTCTCCACCTTTGCACACACTTGCCCAATATGGAGATCAAACTCTTGCCTGTTTTAGTTTGCCCATACAATTTCCTCTTTCTCAACAAGTTAATATTTTTCTTCTTCGCACTTCTTTCTAAAAAAATAAAAATATTTGGATTCTCTTCAAGTAGCCAAATAATTTGTTCTGAGCAGATCAATTACAGATTCCCAAACTGTTGGCTTTAATTTCAGGTCATCCTTGAATCCAAAACTAGCTTTTTTTTGGCCAAAGAGACCGTCTTTTTGTACTGTGCAAACTTGTAGAGCTTTAACAATGCAAACGGTTGTGTTTTCAGGATTTAAGACAACTGGAAGTGTACCTGGAACTTGCCATCACCCATGGGCACATTAGCAGCTGTCTTTTAAACTGAAAAGTTGCTGACTCTAGTGCTTCCTTAGCTATTTTCAGGGACAGATAACCCACAAGCCACTCTTTGCAGATGTGGCAAATTCATTTTCAGTCATTTTAGGAAATCCCTTTTTTTTCAGCTTGGTGAAAGAGTTTCCAAAGGTGCCATCAGCGTCAGTTTCCAGCACCTCTTCTGAATTAGTTTCACACTCAGCTCCCGTACCCATCCTGTTTCCAGTGCTGCTGATGGAGAGCTTTTGGGTCCAGGGCAACAGAGGAAACACTGGCAGTGGGTACTGCTGTCAGAGCTGCAAAAACTACAAGAGCACACATGCTGTGGGGTCCCAAAACTCGGTGTGATGGTGATCCCATCCAGGCAGGGGACATTCCAATAGAACCAGCTTCGTGGTACTAGGAGGGAGGAGGGACCTCTGGGCCTTGCCAGAAAATATTTCAATGCATGTCACGAATCTTTTGACTGTAAAATCTGGGAGTTTTCTGGTCTGGTTTGTTTTGGTTTTTAATAGGAAAAATTACATTTCCTCCAACGTGAAATCATTTGCTCTACTTACTTTTTTGGGGTCCTTTTTTTCTTTAATTTTCTAGGTAGAAAATACAAACCACATATTATTTTGGATCAGGTTGATCCAGACTGCACCTTCTTTCCCACTTTCTCCCCTCCAAACCTCTGGGATGGGCTGCTTTCCCAGACAACGGCTCCCCTTCCACCCAAGCAGAGCTGCACAGGCGTCACATGTACACTGCCTCTGCCCGATTTCTTCAACAGTTTCTCTGCAGGAAACTCCTCATGGATCTTTCCTGCCTCCCTGGACCCCTTCCAAGGCTCCTGCCTGGGCCAAGCTGATCCAGCTCTCATCCTCATGGCAATCTCTTCTTCTTTTTTTTTTTTTTTTAAACCACAGGTTTCTTGTACATTTTATTTTACCAAACAAATCAGCCCTGGTCAGATGACGGCACTAAATTAAGCCCACACCTTTCGGTGCATACAATGAGTTACTCTTCTGCTTTTCCCCCACCCTGCACAGAGAGAGCCACTCCTCTGGTGCTGAACCCTGTGAGCCCTGATGGCTCCAGCAGCCAGCTTCTGGAGAAGGCAGCAGGAGCCACAGCCTTTCCCAGGCAGTGCTGTCAGCCAGGCAGGGAGGGGAGACCCACCACACAGAGCCCACGGGGCCCGGCTGCGCTGCCCCACCGGGGCTCGGCGTGGGCTGACAGCAGCCACAATTCAGGACAACACCTGTAGAAACAAACCCGGTGCCAGTGCGCCCCTGGGACGTGCCCCAGGGAGACCGTGCTGGTCAGAGCAATTAAAGTGGGTTTATGGTGGCTTCCCCGCCCAGCTGGAGGGGGGGGAGATGGGAGATGGGGCTCCAGGGCCAAGGCTGAGTAGCAGAGGCGATGCGTGGGAAGGAGGGAGAACAAACTCTGCCTAACTTGCAGGATGAGTCTGCAGAGGTGGGTGTATGAAAACTCATCTATTTTCTTTAACTTTCCAACTGAGCAGTGTGGTCTGGGCAGAGGAGGTGTGAAGGGGGGGGGAACCCCTGCGCTCTTTCCCTGTCCCTACTTGTCTTCAAGAGCAAAGTTCTTTCATCAGGGAAGTGCCCCTGGGAGAAGGAGACACTGGGTTTTTTCAGGTGTGCTCTGGTGCAGCCCCTCCCATGACTGGTGACCCCGGCCATGCAAATGACAACTAAGCATCTACACAAACATTCAGACCCATGTAGGAGCTCCTGGTTTGGTTTTCCCTGCAGTGCACGTTGCCGCTGACACTTTGGAAAGCCAGTTTCAACAGAGGCAAGTGAGATGAGAAAACTCTCACTCACAAATTAGAAAGTCAGTAATTTCAGGGTTTAACCCATACAATGTGAGGGAGTGTGGTGCAGGGATGAGACAACCCTTTGAGGGCTGCTCCCCTCGAGAACCACATGCCCTCTGAAGCACAGCAGCAAAGCACCTGGCTCGTCCCAGGGCCACCCTCAAGGTGGGTGATTGCTTGAACCTCCCTGCTGTTAGGAGGAATTTCTTTGCTGTGAGCCTGGTGAGGCACTGGCACAGGTTGCCCAGAGAAGCTGTCAAGGCCCCATCCAGGGAAGAGTTTCAGGCCAGGTTGGATGTGGCCCTGAGCAGCCTGGTCTAATGGTGTTTGTGACTAGATGAGCTTAAAGGTGCCTTCCAAGCCAAGCCATTCAATGATTCTGTGATTCAATAGCAGCACTCTTCTTGCTTCAATGTCAGCTGGCAGGCACTGTAGACCTTTGGCAATGTTTGTAGGCGTGGGGTGCCTGGGCATCTTCAGCAGTGATCCCAGGTTGCAGAGGGGGATGCTGCCTTCAGCAGACCAACCCCTTGGTATTGCTGCCAGGGACCAAGAGGGCCAGGACCACTGCATTAGCAGGATGTGTCTGTGAAGCAGGTTGTCCTGTAGTAAAGAGCATCATAACGGCTTAGATTCAGCAAAAAATGTTTCATCTACCCCACGCTTTCTAAAATACGTGTGTGTACCAAACAGTAATTAAAGAAATAAAACTTGGTGCTAAAAATAATAATGGGAAATTATTGTTACATTTGTGGTTCCGTTGCTCGTGATCTGTATGAGCTTTACAGGTCTAAGGAGTTATTGATTGACAAATAATGTTAAATAACTTCTTACATAACACACTGTTTAAGGAGCTGCTGAGCTTGAAACATTTTTGTGGCTGAAGGATGTGCATTTTCGGTGACTCAAGTGCACAGTCTGAGCACTAAAGCAGTGGTCAAGCCCAGCACATCACTCATCACTGCTACCTACTGGTCCAGTGGTTGACCCAAAACCCCCATTTCCTCTCCTCCCAGCCGGATTGGGAAGTGTGGGATAACAGCACACGGCTGCTGACGCATTTCACTCCCCGTGCAGATTACAGCTTAGTTCTGCAGGGTGTCCCTTCCACCAGCCGGCCGTGCTGGCTGATGGAAAACACAGAAAGGCCATTTCTTTCGAGGCAGATATGTATCAGTTTAATGTGTCTGAGCTACTCAGCATGAAAAAAAAGGCACTGAGGCAGCCTGGCCCTGGGGTTTGGGCTTTACATAAAGCTGGTGCTTTATCCAGGCTCTCACAGCTGCTTCAGTCATCCCTCCCCAGTTTAAGGGCAGTTTTCAAAAGAGAGGAGGGTACTTGTGCTTGCATCCCAGTGCTGGGGACCTCTTCTGCCAGTGGCTCCCTCAAACACACAGCTGATGCTGCTGAGCTCTTTCAGAACTGGTGTGGACCCAGCAGCTGGCATGGTACTCGGCCAAAATCCTTTGGGATCTTTTGATTCAGGAAATCAAGATTTTAGCCTCCCTGGGCCTTTTCCTTTTCCTTAAGAGGGCTGACTGCACGTAAAATCTCTCATTTGCTGAAGCCAGTGAGTCAGACAATGCAGCACCGTGCTATGGGAAGGCTCTGAACACCTTTGTTTCTTGCATTTTTCGTGCCTCACAGCCATGCTTCATAACCATGATGAGCAATGAGCTCAAGCCTCTGTGGTCACACATGCAGTTAATCTGGGCCAGTTCTCCGCTGGAAGATAAAGCCAGTCGGTGCCTGGGGTTCCTCTCTCCTCCCATCCTCTCCCAGCGCGGCTGCCTGGAGCTTGGCAGGCGGACACCCTTTGGCAAGGCACCACATCCGAGCTTCCCCCCCAGCTGCCTGTGCTGTCAGCACGTGGCGTGCTGTGCCTGCATCCCAGTGAGCTCCTGAGCATCCAGCTGCCCCTGGATGCAGAGATGCAGGGCAGCCTTGGAGAGCACAGGGGGTTGAACTCCAGGGGTTCTCAGGTGCTGCTGGCGTTGAATCCGGGCTGGCAGGGAAGGCAGTCACAGCGTGTAGGAGCCGTGGGGGCAGGACGGTCGGCACGGACGGAGACAGAGATCTCTGAAGCCAGGAACTTGGGGTTTATAGCAAAGGGCCTGGGTGCAGGGATCTGCTGGGAGCTGCCAGCCCCAGCTCAGAGCAGGCCCCAGAGAAGTAAAGAGAGTGGGAAGGAGAGAGAAGGCAAGAGTGTGGTAAAGAGGATGAGAGTGTAAAACAGAGGATAAGAGGATAAGAGGCGAGGTTCCCATTACAATACAATAAATCATCTTCTGTGTTAAATATTCTAATTCTCACTAACCAATCTAGTACAAGATACAAATCCTATAGCATTTACATACAGCCTATAAGAATCATTACATTACCATACTGTGTTACATTTTAAACCCTAAAAACTACTCTTTGGGCCCCTTCTGCCAAGCTGGTGGGGTCTGCTCTGACCCTTGGGCCGGCCTGCAGGCAGAGGATGTTGTTTCATCAAAAGGGGACTGCCTTCAGCTGGCCACACCATTGTTTCCCAGTTGTTCAGTAACTAAGGTATCTCAAAGCTTGCTTTCATTTCAATCTCACTTATAGTTTCCATAATCTCAAAATCTTTTGCCAGGCAATCATTTATAAGACTTTCCTGTTTCATCTTCCCCAACAACAGCAGGACACTCTCTGATTCCTGGAGAGCTTTTTTAGCTCCTGGTTGCTTTGTTGTTGAGTGACGATGGTAAGGTCAGTAAGGCCTGCTTACACAAGTTTTGCCTGCTGGATGCTCCTCCTCAGCACTGACCTTACACAGGAGAAAAGAGCAGTGTTTTCTCAGCTCTGTTTTCTGAATATCCACTTGACTTTGGCCAACTGGTTCAGTCAGTGCTCTGAAATAAGTGACACCACACATCCCAGCAGTGCCATATTGTCTTATAATACAAGTTGCCACAGGAGACAATATCAGGAATAGTTCCCATCAGCTGATGGGAATTTTCCAATTTTTGTTTTCTTCTATAAAATTTTCATTATATAAAGAGCTAGCAAAAAAAAAAAAAAACTTAGAAGAGGAAAACACAGTATCCTTCTTCAGCTGCCTCTATTCTTCACATCTTTGATTATTTTCTTCTTTCTGTGGACCAGTAATTTTGCCCAGTTAAAAGGAGCTGGACTGATTTTGATCTTCTACAAGTACAACTGTAGTTATTCCTGAATTATGCCAGAATGAGTGAGGTCAGAGTTGGGCTCAAAATCCTGCTTCTCCAGAGCTTTATGATCAAAGTTATGTTGAACAAAAAACAGAGAAAGGGTGAAGGGAATAGAAGACAATTAGCTTTCTTGCAGTCCAAAAAAGGGTCAGTGCTTCAACTGTGCTACACGCTTTGCCCTTTGGCTGCCTTGTAGAAGGGAAAACTCATGTGCCTCAGCCCTCTCCTGGCTCTTTAAAGGAGATTTTCATCCCAGCTGATTTCAGAGAAGGTGAAGTTGCGTCACTTTCATCCCAGCTGATTTCCAGGCTCTGTCTGGCCGCGTTCTTGGACCCAGAGATGCTGACTGTCAGCAGTGCGAGCCCCATCAGCCACCATCCTGACTGGGGGCATTTGGCTGACCTTGTGCCTCTGGGGTCGTGCCTGCTCCCACCTGCCTCCAATCTGTCTCTCTTTCTTCAGCAGGCAGTGACTTAGCTGCATGGCACATGGAGCTCAATCCCATCATCTCCTGTTTCTGCCTTCTGCCGATGGCAATCCTGGACAGGCCACTTTGGAGAGATGAAAAGGCTGTCTGCACACCAGCTCTTGGGGGGGGTCTCATTTTGGATGGTGCAAAGCACCGAGGGATGTGTGCAGGGGGGTAGACCAGAAGCATCTGGTGAAAGGCTTTAGCCCAGGCTGCCAGGGAGGCAAGAGATGAGCGACCAGTGAGTCACTCAGCAGGCACTGAGTCAGGGAGCCCTTACTCGGCTGAGGAGGGCTCTCTGCTGCCCATCTGCACCAAACTGGTGAGGCCAAATCCTGTCCTTCTCCAATTGCAATGTCCCAGGCTGCAACCTGGAGGGGACTGAGCAGGGTGAAGAGAAAATCTCAGTGCAGGAGCGATGATCATGTTTGGAAAAATATGAGCAGCAGTGTTAGTATAAATGCTGCTGTTTCCAGTCTTACAGTGTTTCAAGTTCCCAGACCAGTATGGATGTTCCTAGACCCAAAGCAGGCGTCCCTGCCACAGAGGGATGCATCTCCTGCCAGAAGGAATTGGGCCATTACCTGCTGCTGCTGTCTCTGAGCTGTTGTGACAGAAACCCAGGTCAGTCAGATCCTGTGGCCTTTGACAGTTTTATTCCTTCTCTGCTAATGTGGGCAGCTTGTGTCTCACAGAGCTGGGATGCTTCACAACCTAGCAACAATGTGTATTTACACAGCCTCAAAGATTCCCAAAGAAATCCGTGCTGGGGTTTTACTCACAGATAGAGTAATGATAAAAGAATAAAATAAAATATAAAAAAAAGCCCCAAAATAACTTGTTTTGTTTATACTTGAAGTTGGGTTTGCTCCTTATTTTAGAAAGACATTTTTGTTGAGTTTAATATGTATAACATTTCAGTTATGCTGTGTAAAAATAGAAGTCAGTGCTGACTATCAATGTTTATCCATTTATCCATGAAACAATTATTCTAGAAGGCCTGTAGCTACAACACAATCTTTCCTCTGCACAGTTTCCATCACGATTTCAAATTGCAAAAAGGAAGCCTCAGAAGGAGCGTTCCCAGCTTCAGATAGGGAATATGTCCTGATTCCCAGATTTAAAAGCAAAGGTTGACAGTGTTCCAAGTGTCTGTGTGGTGAGGACAATGGAAAAAATAGTATTTTAGCCTTGGTTGTGTACAATGTTTAGGCCAAGTTGGATTGGGCTTTGGGTAACCTGATCCAGTGCAAGGTGTCCCTGCCCGTGGCAGAGGGGTTGGAACAAGATGATCTTTAAAAGTCCCTTCCAACCCAAAGCAGTCCATGGCTCTTTGAATGTTTACTGCCAAATTGCTGAGTGTGAGGTTTTGGGTTAACCCTCCTGTGCCCCATGTGGCTTTACAGACATCACTGAAGCTCAGAGCAGCGCCTGCTCCCAGTGGTCTCAGGTCCTCCTTGCTCTGCCGAGGCAATTGAGGCATTCAAGCCTGCCCTGATGGAAATCCCAGTGGCTGTGGAGCTGTAACCCAAGCTGGAGTTTGCCCAGCTCAGTTTGTGCAGCACAAGACATTAACAGAGGCCTTGCTAACTGAGCTCCTGCAGGGTGGCAGCCTCCAACAAAGATGCCACACCACCGACAATAGGGAGAGATTATACTCACACCAGGAGCTTTGCTTCACTTTTAATCACCACCAGTTCTTTATTGGCAACATTTTTTCAGTGTTGTGTTTTTGAACTTAGGAACCTGCTCTATCTGTCTGGTCCCGCAGTTTAGGGGCTCTATGATAGTATGCACTCACACCTCACCAGCCACTTAAAGCATTCAACAGAGGACCTGAATATCCTGTTTGCAAATTGGGCTCTCTGAGGAGAGGAAGAGGAAGAGGAAGAAGAGGAAGAGGAAGAGGAAGAGGAAGAGGAAGAGGAAGAGGAAGAGGAAGAGGGAGAGGGAGAGGGAGAGGGAGAGGAGAAAAAGAGAAAAGGAAAGGAGAGTTTTTTGGACTGGCTGTGTTACACTGACAGCCATAAAGCAGCCTCTGAAAGCGAGGCAGTGCCTGCCACAGCCAAACAACCACGTTTCATTACTTTGCAGCCACCTTTTAGGGCTCAGGCAGCTTGTTTAAGTACATTTATAGTGCCCCACCACCGCGGGCAGACCTGCTGCAGCCTCACCTTGGGTGTCTGTCAATTCTGTCTGGCTCTGCAGGGCAGCTGGTTATCTCAGAGGGGGAGAGCACGGGGCTGCTGCTTATCTCAGAGGATATGGGGGATATCAGGATGTGGGCTTTGCCAGAGGAGCAGAGGGCAGGGATGTAGCAGTGCCAGCCAGGAATGCACAGCCCTGCTGCTGAGGAAGGGAGGTGAGAAACAACTGCTGCAATTAGGAGCACAGAGGTGGCTGTATGCAGGTAAACTGCCAGAGCTGGTGAAGTGCCAGGACGGGATTTGGCCAGGACACCACAGCTAACACCTGCATGTTTACAAGGAACCACACGGGATCATTGACTCCTCAGAGCCTCCCACCTCCTGAGTGGCCTCTCCCCTCCAGCAGCACGGCATCAAGGGGCAACATCTGGTCTGCAGTTGACATCAGAAACATCATTATTGTGAACGGGGCCGGCGACGACCCAGCCTGGAAACCACAGCCTAATGAACCTCCAGCCCCACACTGTGAGAAGGCTCCCAGCCCAGCGCTGCCTGGGCCAGGGATGGTGGAGACTACTGGAAAAGCTCGCCTGCAGGCTGCCAGGCAGCTCTCAGGCCAGATTGGTTCCTGTAACGTGTGAGCTCCAAGGAGAATGCAGCGAAAAATGAGCGAGCTGACCACAGGCAGATTTCTTCCTAAGTGTGTCACTGGTGAACGCCGTGATTCCGAGCCGGAGGTGGGAGAGCGGGTTTGTTTTTACAAGAAACCTGTCGACGGAGGAAAGAAAAATTTGAGGAGAATTTAGCGACTGGCCGAATTTGGCAAATAATTTCAGCAGGAGAAAATAGCTAAAATAGTTCAAACTTGGAGCGGGGAGTGGGAGACGAGAAATTCTGAAAATCCATTATTTGCACAGCTCTCCTCCAGAGAGTTTATATTATACTGCCCGCTACCAGCTGGCCCGAGATTTGGGTTGCCTAATATTTTCCGTTATAAAAGATTCTTTCAACATTTTTATTTTTTTAGAAGCTCTAACACCTCCATTGTTTGCAGTAGGCCCTTATAATTTGGCAGGGACAAAGCCCCTGGGCTAGAGAAGTGCCTTTTCTTTCATCCATGAAATTCCAGTCAGGTTTGGCTGGATAAAATAAAAAAATAAAAAATCAGAAAACACACACACAAAAACCCCTGTTAAAGATCACCATTTCCCTTCTCTCTCTTATGTGCCTCAAGAAAATGTGCTGGCGCACCGCCAGCATAGCAAGTGAACGTGAACGTTCTCATTAAATTGAGCCCAGGTTGTCACCAAAGCAGCCGTCCAGACTCTGCTGGGAATGTCTGGGGGCTTCCAGGGCAGCTGCAGCAGCAGCAGAAGAGTTGCAGGAGACCAAGCACCACCCCAAGGAGTTTTCCCGACAGGCGAAGGAGGCAGAGAGGGGAAGGAGCTCCTCCTGTCACTGATTTAAAAGACCTGGCAAGCCAGTCTCCATGCCTTGGGGCTCCTGTCCCTACTTTTGAGGCTGGGAAGAGTAGAGCCAATTTCTCGCTCAGCCAGCTGTGAAATAGCAACACTCAGCCACGTTCCTCTTTCTCCAGGACCTTTCTTTTCTCCCTGGGAACAGCAGCAATTCTGCTCTCCCTTAAAATAGCTGACCCTGCAGTCTTAATTGTATCAGTCTACTCTGTGATGCTGAACAGACCATGGGCTTGGTGGGCAGGGGTGTTATAAGCCCTGAAGAGAGGGTAGTTGTCTTGGAAAAGCTTCTGGTCCACAGATTGGAATAGGACCAGCCCAGAAGACTGCACAGGAAAAGATGAGAGTCCAGGAGCCAGACTTACTAGGGAGTCAGCTTCCAAACAGTGATCAGGAAACAGAAATGGCACCACCAGCACAGAATTGAGCCTAGAGGGCTAATGGGACTGGAAGGGGAAATGGGAACATTTGGACATCATATTGTGGGAGACCAGGTGAAGACTTGGAAGATCTTAAGTAGTCAATATAGTCCACTCCTGGCAGAGGAGACTGTGTTGTGAAAGTCAACACTGAGTGTAATATAGCGAGATGAGAACTAAAGCAGAAAGGAACACAGAAATATATCATTCAGTGGTCCATCAGTCTAGCTTTTGTTCTCCACAAGTGATGTTGGAAAGGATGGCATACAGAAGCGCTGCAGCCAGCAAATTCTTGCCAGTTATGAAAATCCTAGTGCAATCCTAAATAGTAAGAAAGTGGCTTATGTCACAAAGCATCAGGTTTTATGAGTCTTCCCAAAAATTGGATTGGAAGCCAAATATCAGAGTACTCCGCACCGAAGTTCAACTTCCCTGTGCAGGTCTCCTCATTCCCAGAGATGTGTAGCTGTCAAGACAATCTAGCTGGCTTCACAAGGGAGATGCTTATCCATGGAAAAGCTGTTTGTGCCCATTTGTTAAAGCTTGGTGGTCGCCTGTGTACAAAAGAGGCAGAAAATCAGAAAGTTGCCTTGGTTCTGCTCTCCTGCCCCTGCTGTGTTGGCTACACGTTCAGGCATGATCTGACCCTTTGCTCCACCCAGAGAGGGGCACTCTGAAAAGCTGCTGGCCAGGCTCACCCCAAAGCTGAGCTTTGGCAGGAGGTGTAACTCACTCCAGTGGGTGGAGTGGACAAGGGCTGTACAGCTTTTGGAGCCTGTTCTGCTCCGTGTGCAGAGCATGGATGCAGGAGCTGATGGGCTGTCTCTGCCTCACAGCTCTTTGTGACAAGTAGATGCAGTGGTAAGTACATTGGTAAAACATGAAAGAAATGCTGAATGGTAGCAGTGAGAAGGCAAGAGCTGCTGCCTTCACCTCTGGCTGAGCATTTGCTGTACCCTGAGGATGGGTTTCTAAGTTAAATCGGAGGTGGATGGCCAAAATTGTGTCAAAACTTGGCTTTGCTTTGGTGCCAGTTTAAAAATAAAACTTCTTTCTCACATTTGAATTCAGAGTCAAATCTGTGCCCCTCAAGGAAAAGTTGAAGTTCAAAGATGGGTCTTGGTACTGATTCCAATTTAAATAGAAAAGGTTGTGTAATTTTCCCTTCAGCTGGATAGTGTATTAATTCACACAGTAATTTCTGGAGTGCCACTAATAAACTATATATTCAACAACTTTGGCAGTAAAAGCCATCAAAGCAAGCATCAGCAATTCTTGAAGACAGAATATGACTGTGAGTACCTGAAGACTCTTTCTTTGGATTGCAGGAGTGGGATAACTTGTCAGGAATGAATAAATTGCAATCAAATATGTCTAGAATTCAGACTAGCTAAAGATGGAATAATCAAAACCATCAAAGCTAGGGGCAGAATGGGTTGAGACAAGTAGTCCAGCAAATACTGTTCTAATATCATCTTAGCCACAAGAGCTGCTCAGATGTGTTTCTTGAAGACGTTAAAGTTAGCAAATAGTACTCATCATTAATCTTTTATAATGGCTTTTGGGAGCCACAGTTCATTTAAACATTTTACATTTTTATTACTTATGTATGCAGGGCAGCAATTAAAGCTGTCCTGGTCATATAATGAAGACTAATGAAAGCAAGACAAAGGCAGGTTTTCATTTTCTGTCAATCTGAATATCCATCTGCTTCTGCCATCTCACTGCCCCACCAAAATTTTTTTTGCAGGGGGGGAAAATGGTGTTTGGGTTTTTGTCTTGGTTTGGTTTTTTTCATTTGTTTTGTTTTGTTGTTTGTGGGGTTTTGTTTTTTTGCTTGCAAGCAATCTCTCCAGCCCCAAGGCATTTCACCAAACACCTTACAGCTGTCCAGGATGAATTCTGAAGACTAAGTGGACTTTCCTTTTTCTGGCATGGAAGAAGCATCTCTCTCGGTAATCAGACAAGTACTGCAAAAGGCTCAGTCTTTCTCAATGCAAATAAATGTGAGTGATGCAATAACAGCATCTTTATGGTATGTTTTCTTCACCACTGTGAAGTAATAGTTTTGGAGGGGAGACAGGGATTAGTCACCCCACAATTAGTCATTCTGCAATGTAGTGTGATATTTGAGAGATCTGTATTTCAGAAATGTGGTTCTGCCACCACAGCACCTACTTTCAAGTACTTTCTGCTTTCCCCTCCTTTTAATTGGGAAGAGTTTTTGAACAGAAAAATAATCATTCAGTTTTTACTTTTCATGTGCTTTCTGCACTCGTGTGTCTCTATTTCATCTTCCACAAACCTTGCTTTCCCTTTCTTGGGAGCTTTGACCACAACCTGAGTTTGGGAATTGCCTCCATCCCAGCTGCTCTAAAGCAGAGCCCATCAGCCTGGCCAGGCATCCTGAAGCTAATGCTGCAGAGAGGGTGGTGTGTGTGTGAGGGTGGGAGTGACACAGGCAGGGCCAGTGCCTCCTCACACGTGTCTCCAGCAGCCAGAGAGGGGCTGGGGTCCCGTTCACACTTGGCAGGCTGTGGGGAGATCTCTGGGCATGGAGCTGTGAGCTGGGGCACTGGAGACACCTCCTGTCCAAAGGCTGTTTACTGCCTTGGGAAGAGAACAGGGTAAGAGACAGCTGCTCTGTAAGTCTTCTCGTTTTTGGCAGTCAGAAACTTCGCTACAGAAAGTTTTGTTCCCTTTAACTGGAATTCTTGTGAGTCAAAAAGGCAATGCAGATGTTTCAAAGTGTTAATCATAAATATCAGGGGAGAGGGAGCTTAATGGCAGAGCTCCCAATGAGTAACAATCTTTGGCCTCAAATATTTCAGCTGGTAAGATGTCACATACTTCTCTGTGCATGACAGCTCTGCAGTTGTCTTAACCATTTCATTTTTGGAGGGAGTAGTTGCAGTCCAGCCCATGTGTCACAGCCAGCGTGCTGCACACCAGTGTCTGCTCTGGGCACATGGTTATCACTGGTCCAGGCACCTACACCAGATCTAGTCCTCTTCTAAGATGGCTTGTGTCATCAAACCTCCCCACCACACCAAAATCCTGAATCTGCTTTCCAACCAGCCTTCCTCCCAGCTCCTTGGTATTTCTCTGTTGCCAAACTCTGTCGTCTCCTGAATGTATTTCATGCATACTGAAGCCTGCTTGACATTTGGCTCCTCGAGTCTTTCATAATTCTTCTTGTGTTAGTATAAATAGAGTTAATTTCTTCTTGTTTCAGACATGTTGTTGTCATTATTAACTTACCAACCCAGACTCCAAACACAAAATTCAAATCTGGCAAAATAAATACAGAGCTACTCATGGGCCAAATTGATTTGACTTAAAACAGCATTGAAACAGATGAAATGCTGTGTTTCATTTGGAAAAACAGCAGCTATGTCTGTACAGTAACTACTGTGCTTCTCCAAGGGGTTTTTCCCACATACAGGGCCAAACTCAACCAAATGTAGCTTTGGATTAGAAGGTAAAGCTCCCCTTAAATCCCTGGGTCAAACTGTTTGAAGACATAGAGAGGGTTACTGGGTTTGAAGTCAGATGAGGGTGGTGCACATTGCACTGACTATAGGCACTCAGTGGGACACCTCTGCTGATGGCAGTCAAAAACTGAGTAGGAAAACTCCAGCCCAGGGGACACAAGCTAAAGACAGAGCCTTGCTTCTCTACCCTTTCCTCTCTGGCTAGAAGCAGATGCCAAGGTAGAAGCAGATGCCAAGGTCTGTACTCTGCAATCATCATAATTTGCGATGATTTAATATTAAAATGTCAGCACTGATGTGCAAGGAATTCTGTTTCTCCTCAATCCCAGTGTGTGGTATCTCTGCTCAGCTGGCAAATTCCCACAGCCCCAGCACAGTATGGACCTCCCATACCCAAAGGAGCACAAACACACTCCAGTTACAGACTGAACTGCTTTCTGCTCAATGGGAGAGCCCTGCTGGGCACGTCTTCATTTCACAAGTGATGGAGCTTGAAAGTGAAGCTAACCTGGAACAAACCTTGCTGAGCAGACCTAGTAGAAGTGATGACTGCCTGTGTAGATCATCAGGGAATTGAGGTGTGTAGTACTGCCCCTGGAAGGAAAGGCCTCCAGAAAGAACAGCCTTCAGAGCTGCTCTCAAGCACTTTGGTGCCATTGAAATGGAAGCATAATCTGAAGTGATTTTTATCTTAAATGCAGTTTAAGTCCTGATGGTTTAACTGATAATTGGATACCTAAAACAGCTTTCAGAATCCAAAGCTGAAGTTTCACTTCTTTTTGCTTTGCTCGTGGGTTGAAGGGCTTCTCCCCTCCCTTGCAGGGAAGGAGAGAAGCCAGTTTTCTGGTGGCGCTCAGATTTTTTCCCTTTACTCAACAGGGTGTGCATGGTACAACTGCCTTCTTGTAGTTGAACGCTGCATTCCAGCTGTCTTGGAGTCAAAAAGGGAGGCATATCCTTGAGGCAGCTCCAGTCCTTTTACACAGGAATGATGCGGGGGAGAAAATCAAGGCAGATGCAATTAGTGAAAATCAGAACCTGCAGTGCAGCTTCTCTCTCTGGCTGCCTTTGTGTAGGGCTTAGCCCAAACAAAGGAGCCTCCCCTGAGCCTTGGACTCCCTGCAGCCTAGCAGAAGGAAGATCACTACAAGCATCAGGTATTTGTGTGAGTGGGAAGCCTGGTAAATACTCTTTCCAAGCCAGCAACACCTCCCGTTGGCAGGCTCTCTTGGCAGGCTCCAGGCACTGAAGTAAACACGCTCTCTGTTTGGTGAGATTCACCAAAGTGGGGCTTATCCCTGTCCTGCCTCTCAAGAGAGTCTGACGAGCTGTTGTGCCCTTTAATGTAAGGGTATTAAGTGGCCAAAAAAAGGGAATTGCCTGAAAAAGAGTTGCCCCTTAGTTATGACAGGCAATATGGAAATAATTTGAGAATGGTTTATGTTTCACTGTTTTTTTCCCACAATTTCAATATATTTTAAGTCTGTTTTTCTATTTTTTTTTTCCCACGATCTGACTGTACATCAAAAGAATGAAGAGTAAGTGGTGAGTTTAGAGGGAGAGTGGGGAGCAGAAGACAGTGCAAAAAGCTGGGAGAAGTTGCCAGTCTGAGCTGACCACTGAGGAACCACAGGGTCATTCAGGAGAAGTTATTCCAGGGGCAGTACACAGCCTGGGATGGATGGTCCCACGGTGTGGCATCTCTCCTCCACCTGGCCCAGATCCAGTCTGGCTCTCCTCTGCCTGATCTGACCCTTTGCCAGCAGCTGCCCAAAGCTAACAGACCAGAGGAGTCACACCAGCATCCAGAAGTGGGTTAGCACTGAGAAACACTAAATTTGGCTTTACAGGTTGTTTGGGAAGGGTGGAGAACAGTCCACACAGAAAAGAGATAGAGGAAAAAAACCTAGAAAAATAAACTGCAGACAATATCTCATTGATACAGCACCTGGGGCTGACACTGTAATGCAAGCAGCATGCAGAGGAGGGAGGGAAGCCCTGGTGCTCAGAGTAATCCATTATTTTCACTAGTATTGACCATGCTTCCCTGCCTCCAAGTGTCTCCAGAGGTGGTGGGGGCAGCTTCAGAAGGGCCCCCAGGCATTTTTGCTCCTGCTGCTTTACCCACCCAGCTTACAGTGAGATCTCCCTGCCAGCCCCACGCCAATGCTGTCTGCTGGGATGCTGCTGAGGGAGGCCTGGGACCGTGCTGGAAGCACATCCCTGTGTCCAGAGCTTACCCAGGGGACTGAGCCAGCAGCCGCTGCCGCCCAAACAAGGCCAGGCTCATACACACGGCTGACTCCTGCCTCGGCTGAGTCACGCCACCGGCTACTTCTTTCTTGTTGCTTTGGCTAAATCAGGAGATCTGCCCTGCCCTGGCAGGGCTGCTGGGCAGCTGCTGAGGAGCTCAGTCTGTGCCAGTCAGGAAGGGGCTCTGCTTGGTCTCAGGCTGGAGCTGCTGCAGGCGAGAGAAGGGGCAAGGCACACGGGAGGAGAACGGCAGCCTTGTATATCTGTCATATAAAACTCAGAGCCCCCGGTCTGGCTCTTTATCAATTATTAGCCTGCTGCTAAAATAAGAAAATAGATTTCATAAGTGTGTTTCTGTTCCACACACCAGACAGATAGTCTGGCTAAAATGATTTATTGGTGTGAGTTAGTGTGTGTGTATGGGTAGATGTGCATATGGTTCAAATCCTATAAAGAGTCCTGCCTGTGTGTGCGTGTATTTAATGCTTTATATGGTACATCATTCCTTTTTCATGTGTGTCTGTCTGGTTTTCTTGGGCAGCACTAGTTAAATTTCTTCCTTCTTTTATTATTTTTTTTAAATTTTATTTTTGCATTTCACATGAATTGTGCAGTGGAAGCCAAGAGTATCTGCCAACTTGGCTGTCCCAAAAATAAAAGTTGACACTCTTCTCCTAGAAACAGCTATCTCCTCATTGTAGTTATGGTCAGACACACCCACATCATCCCTTTCTTGAAACTGAGGCTGAATTTAATAATGCGCTTGGCCGCTTTCATTTCTGACTAAAAATGTCAAAAAGTGAAAATAATTGTCTTGAGAATGCAGAGGCAGAGGGCAATCCCAGGACACAGCACTTACTATTGTAAGTGTGCACAAAGGCACAGACAGCTCTCCTCCAGCTGGCAGCTGGGAACAGTGCTGCAGAAACCAAGGACAAAGGTGGAAACAGTGATAGGAAAGTCCCCCCACCTTCTCTCCAAGTTAAAATTCCTCCCTTCTCTCATCTGTGGTAAATGGACTGCTGCAATTTTCACCTTTCCTTGAATTCTTCATTTTGGCTTTGGAGGTTTGGGACTCCTCTTTCCACACCCCTAGTTTACTCAGAGACAGTAAACAAACGTTGATTTCACCCCAATTGGAAGTGCCACAGCATCTGAGGAAGCAAAGCTTCTTGGATGTGAAGCCACTTCATGTCCCTGCCTTCCAGAATAGCAGGCAGGGCTTGGTATGAGTCATGCAAGACATGTTGTCTGCTCCCAAGTTATACTTGCCCCATGCAACTTATTTTCTAAGCCACTTGGCAGAAAAGTAGCAATTCAGTGTTGCTGTCACAGGTATTTCAGAAGCCGTGCTTTTAGTTAGAGGTGGCAACAGCCCATGGAAAATTCTGGTTTAGATAGGAAAACATAGGTTAGAAAATGAATGAATAATCTGTTTTCCTGCATCACTCCCATTTCCACCTGTAGAATACCTAGACAGCAAGTGAGGTTCTTTAGAAGCAACAGTGAGTCATTAATTCAAAGTGACTTTTACCACTGCTGTCGTAAGGAGCCAAGACAAAATATATTCCCTCTTGGCTTTCTCTCAGTTTAGGTGCAGTAGCTCCTGTAACATGGAGACTCTTGGGCTATGCTAAACAGCTGATTCTAATTTTTCTCTCCATGAGTTCAAGCAATTGTAGCTGGTTGGGTATTTTTAAGCTTCCACAGGTGAATTGTTCTGTGTTGCAGGATTTGCTCCATGTGATCAGAGCTGCCAGTGCCTTGAAATCAATTTTGAGATGGAAAATGACTGACATGATGATTGAAGAACATTTTCAGGTTTTTATTGTCAAGGTGATTGCCACCAAGGTGATATCCATGGATACAGAAATCACTGACAACAGAGATTTGTCATTCTAAGTAGATGAAGAGGGTCTTGTGATCCTTCGTGGTGGCTGTTCTAGAGATGTTGTAGGTTCATGTCTTTGGAGATAAAGAGGTGGCTGTTTAAGCTTTTGGGGACAGCAATTATTTCAGCATCAGTTTCAGGTTTTTTTGCCCAGTGAGCAGGGGATACCAAAGCTCCAGAGAAGGGTTATAGAATCACAGGATCGTCAAATTTGCAAGAGACCTTTAAGAACATCCAGTCCAGCCACGAATCGAGCACCACCACAGTCACCCCTAAACCATATCCCCAAGTGCCACAACCAGATTCTTCCTGAACACATTCATACACAATGACTCCACCACCTCCCTGCACAACTTATTTCAGTGCCTACCATTCTTGCAGTGAAGTATTTTCCTAGCATCTAATCTGAACCTCCCCTGGTAGACCTGGGGGACATTTCCTCCTGTCCTTTCACTTGAGACAAGGCAAAAGAGACTGATTCCCACCTGGCCATAAGCTCCTTTCGGGCAGTTGTAGAGAGTGATGAGGTCTCCCCTTTTCTCCAAACTAAAAAACTCCAGTTTCCTCAGCTACTCCTCATAGGATTTGTTTTCTAGACCATTCACCAGCTCTGTTGCCCTTCTTTGGACACACTTCAGCACCTCAATATCTTTCTTGGAGTGAAAGATCCAGAACTGAACACAGTGGTCAAGGTGCAGTCTTGTTACCCTACAAAGCAACATTTTCAGCACTGCAGGTGCCATCAGAAGATGTTCCTGTGTTCAGCCTTAGCAGAGAAAACATTAGATGTGTTGGATTTTTGTTACTTACATTGCAAACAGACAAGAAATTTTTTAGGAATTTGTAAAAGTCAAATACTAAGTATTAGTCTCAGCACACTTAGAATTCTGGACAAATTCAGTTTCTCAGTCATGGGAGACTTGCCTATTTTGTACAAGAAGCAGCTTTGATTCAAGGGAGATCCTGCCAATCTGCCTGTTTTGGGGACTGGGTTGAACTGGTCCACCTAAGTTGTCAATTATCACATCCCATACATAAACTGTGACAATCAAGGGAGATCCAAGCTGGGATGAATCCTGCAGTCTGACTGTAGACCAGGTGTCCATGTTTCTAGGCTCTGAGCTGCTGGCTCAAATATCTTTCTTTTTCCCTTTGCAATGAACCTGGACTTCTGACTGTGGGTTTGCGTGGCACTCAAATCAGATGTCTGGAGGAAATGGTATGAGTGGCAGTCAGAATGTGTGACTCCACACATGACTGCAGAGTGCAGCATTTTGCCCATACCAGGCAGTGGCTCCTCTTCTTTCCCATATCTTTAAAATCCTGTCCACCTTTCATAGACATCAACCATGCAGCACTTTTGAAGGAGGATCTTTTCCTCTTCAGAACATGTTTGGTTTTAATGAAAGTAAATGGGTCTGCCCATCGTGCCTGGAGTGTACAACAGACGTAGGGAAACTGAGTATTTAGAGTGTGAGGATCAGTAACCAGAGTTGCTTTTACCCTGGAAGGTTTGATGTGGCATTTTTCTGTAAGATCTGTTCAATCCTGCTTTGGAGGTAGGATTGTCTGTACCTATGTGCATTTTGACATAGTTACAAATATGGGCATTACATTTGAGTGCTAGCCCAACACCTAAAAGACTCCAAGTTGGTTTCCTGCTCTAGGAAATCCCTGCAAGTTTAATCACTCTCTCTCACACACAGGTTCTCATCTGTTGATCAGAGAGCAACTGTATAAAATATGTTTAAGGCTGTGATTCTGAAGGTCAGTCAGGTTGTTTAGCTACTCAGCACGAAACAGTGAAGAGAGGGCAGAAGGGCATCTGAATGGGGCATCCCCATCTCTGAGGTGAATAGCTAGGACAGATAACCTAGTTGTGCCAGGAAGTTACAGCAAAATAGAAATCCGTGATGCTACAAGCTTAAGTGTTATGGAAGGAATAAGCCTAGGCTAATACTGGAGCCCCAGCAATAGACTTGGACAGGAATTGGTAACAGTTAGCTGCAGTACCTCTGAGGTGGAGACAAGCCCCTTAGATCAGCCATCCTGTCTTTCACTATGGGCTAGGGATGAAAAATCATGAGTTAAGAGCTTGGCCTGAGCAGGAGAGTCCATGCTATCAGCACAGTGAATGAGCTTCCATTTGAGAGCTATATCAGTCAGCGAGGTGGGTTCCCATTTTGAGAGTTACAGTGTTCCCCATTAACTCCAGGAAGCCTTTATCTAAGCAATCAGGGAAGGCCACAATAATCAGAGTAGAGGGAATGCATGGGGAAACCCACAATACTTGGAACAGAACTTGTTTAAAAGCAGTTTGAATAGCCTGGTGTTGAGCTAATCCTTCACCTCAGTGTGCTCTGGAGATTGCTGAGCCCACGCTGCACGCTCAAAACCCCACTGGTGGGGAGATGGTGCAGTGGGGAATGGCCGTGAGCTGGAGCTGAGCTCTGCCCTAGTGGTGCCATAAGGACTTGCCTGCAAAAATGTGGAATTCAACTGCAGTGAGAGCCCAAGACTTGATACAGAGGGTACCCAATTGCAGTGTACATTAAAGTGTTTTATTAATCCTGCAAAACTGAAGAGCTGTCTAGGATAGAGACCAGCTGCTGGTGTCTCTCTCTTGGCATTTTATCTATTAATAACTATTTACTTACAGAGTGGTATAAGGCATTCTTGCAATGAAAACTGAGCAGGATGAAGGGAGAGATTGCTGCTGAGCTGTGATAGCATCTCCTGTAAGATGCTCCAAATTACAAATGTTAAAAATGCAAACTTTCCAGTGTGTGTGTACACACATGGCAAGCTGTTTGAAGCTGAGATTCCTACTAAATGTGGGTTTTGAGATGGGCAGGTACTCACCAAAGATGTAGCCTTGTGTCAGCTGCTCACAATGTCTCCTGAAGTGGTTAGTGAACCTGAACTTTTGGATTCATTATCTAATCATGTGGAACATGGCTCTGGTGACCTAAGCAAGGAGCAGTATAGGTATAAGAAACTGAAAAACATGTGCCTCTCCACTACAGTCCAGTGACTGGGAGAAAAACACAAGTAAATGCTGAAGCCATGCTCAGACAAAGAAAGAGAGGAAACAGAAAGCTCTCCAAAAATGGCAGTACTTACACACTTATTTCACAAGGTGTATATGGAAGCATGTGTGTCTAAGCCTTGTATATACCTTGGCAACAAATCTTCTCATACATCAAAGGTCTGCCTTGGAAACTTTTATTTTTTTCATTTTTTTTTTCCCCTGGGGAATACACCTAGAAAAAGTAAGAATTGCAAATTTTAAAAAAAGGCAAAAATTGTTTATTTATCTAAGGTTCTAAGGATGGCTGTCCTCTGCAGTTACTTATTTTGAGGGTTTGCACTGAGGCACTGTGGAGTAAGAAGGATGCTTTCCTCCTCTTTTTAGGACTATTTTGTGCTCAGATAAATACAGAGACAATCTGCAAATTAATGTAAGGCTGATGCAAGACAAAATACTAATGGAAAAGAATCAGACTGATTTTACTTATTGTAGTAAATATACATGACATTTTGAGTTGCCATTTTTTATTTTTACTGCATGGTTACATCCAGCAAATGCTGCATTCACAATCAGAATTACTTTCCAATGGGGTTGAATACTGTGGCCCCTAGACCTACACAGCACCAGGTCATCTGGCATGCATATTCCTTGTCTCTAACAGTGTGGACTACATATGCAAGGCTGCATGATAGACCTTCCTCTTAGTGATCTCTGTTTCAGCCATATTCAACATATTCTCCTTTCCAGTTTCAATATTTTAATGAACTTTTGATTCACATCTTCATTGTAACAAAAAAATTAAAAAGTCAAAACACAGTAGAAAAATTTAATCCTGGATTATCTCACTGGTTCCTCAGTTGTGCTCTCAGGAGGTCACTGGATGCTTTTTGCTAATCAAACAAATCTGAGACATAAGAGTTCCCATTCACCCTGTTTTTTCTTTCTACCATCTCTAATATAAACAACAAGACAGCAGCTAAGTAAGAGCAGGGGGCAAGTGCTAGGAGAGAACATCTCAGTAGAGCAGGTATAGAAAAAGAAAAGGACCTTTTCTGAAAAACTCTACTGTGGGATATGACCCTTGTGCCTCTTAGATCAGCAGGAACTGAAAAGTTCTGAGAATCTAAATGTTGTGTGCTATTGCACAGAACTTCATGGGGATAAAAAAATCCCACACATCCATATCTTTGTGTCTATATTGGACATAAGGAGAGTGGCTGAGGGTATCCGTGAATTGTTGCTTCCTTTCAAGGGGTTGCTAGGATGTATCAGGAATACAGCTTTTGAAAGTTCAAGTTAGGTCTGAGACCCTGGGGATCCCATACGAGTTTTATAACAGGAGGGAAGGTTTGCAGTAGAGAAAGGAAATAAGAGAATTTAAATAAAACCTGGATGAAGCTTGAAGTTACCTGCTAATCACAAGTGAGGTATGAAGGGCTACTGCCCAGACAGTGCCTGCTCCTGCTGTGGAACTCTACTCCAGGGAAGTGCCACAGGTTCAGGATGGTTGCTGTGCTGGAGACCACAAGAGTCATGATTCACTCACAGGGAATGTGAAGCAAGTCAGTTATTTTTTGAGAGTTTCACAATGGCAAAGAATGGGAACCAATTCACTGGCCAAGAAAACAGGCAACAATGGCTATGAGTATAAACATGTAAGGCAGACATATAGGGGGCAGGCAGCCAATTAAGAGGAAGGAAGAAGCTAAAATAAGCCGATGAATGAACAGACAGGAAATATTTAACAGTGAAAGAGATAACGTGTGACTTAGAGGGAAATAAGAGGAAAGAGTTACAAGGTTAAATCTATAAAATAATACAGTGGTTATTTAGGGGAAATTCAGTCTTGCTGCAAACAGAAAGGACAGAACAAAGTGTAGGGGAAGTGCTGCAGAAGTACCAGCAAACAGCTGGCATCACTGGCACCATACCCCAGCAAAGACTGGCCAACCCCTCTTGAAATCTGGCTTTTGTTGGGTGGTCACCCCACACTGCTTTATGCCTCTCTCTCACCAGGCTTGCAAAATGCATGCAGTGTTTTTGGAGTCTTTTGAGCATTCTTTGCTGCCTTGGGTCTAAATGTCCTCTTGACTGTATTTTGTACAGATCAAACCCTGTGATCCCTACTCTGATCTGGAGCTCTGGCAGGGAGGGCTGCCAGAGCTGGTAAATTTGTGCTCAGGTGATGTTCGTATAGAGGAGTACAGAAACAACCATCTCAGCCTTAAAGAAGCTGAAAGGAGGTACAAAGCAGATGGGACAGTCTGAGGGAAAATACTGACTGCTTCAAGTACAGGCTATTTGAACTGCATTGGCAGAGCACTTCCAAAACCAGTTTGGTGTCTCTTCTGGGAAGAGTTAATGGCAACTCCTTGTCTCTAAGCCCCTGGTGTGTGTCCAGTCCTGTGATTCTTCCTGCATGGCTGCTATGGGCTGTTGGAACCATCCTGCAGGCTGGATTCAGAGAGGAAAAAGATAACCTAAAAGGCCTGCTTCTACTGGTTAGTAAGTAAGGTAGTGAACTTTTACAGTGGAATAGAACCACAATTCTAGGAAAAGTTGCATGTTATAAAACCCTGGTTTTTTAGACATCTTAATAGAAGAAACATCTGATTCTACACAGAAGTCTATTATTTTAGCATAAGGCAATTCCTGCAAATATGAGAGAGGGGGTGTCGCTGTTATGATTGGCCTGCCCTCTCTTCCTGCATTCCTCCACATTGACTTGAGTTTCAGATTTGAATAAACTTCAACTCATAAAACCTTTAAGTGGTTAGGATCTGCATGTTGAATTTCTAGCATCCTGAAATTAAGCCAGTTTTACATTGTTCTAGCTTGTGTGGATGTGGCTTTTTTGGACAACTTTGAAATAACCTTTTGATGGAATACAAGAAAACCATCAGCCTGAGAAAACTACTCATTTGTCAAAGAGGAACATACATTGTGACACTGAGAAGTAGGGAATGAAGATGCTCCAGGATAACTTCCTTATTCAAAATTAGAAATAAGGAAGTAGAAAGGGAAAAACTAATGACTTTGCTTTGCTCAGCACAATGCCATGATTTGAGTGCGGTTTGATCTGACTTTGCCCCCAGTTACCCTGAGAAACTCAGACTAATCACAGAGTAAAAGCAGTAGAATCAGAATAAGGCCTGAGTAGTTTCCACACATGTTCACAGCTCACAAAGCCTTTTGGTGGGACTGGCACTGTGCTCTGTGTTACCCAAAATGCAAAAGAAGGGACTGATTTTTGGAGCTTACCATTTAAATGCAATGAGCTCTTTCAAGATTCTAGATACTCTGTCTTGGATTAAAAAGAAAACCTGAGAATAGAGTAGATTAGAATAGACTAGAGAAGAATAGACAGTTTTAGATTAAAAAGAACATGCTTTCTGGCTGCCTAGGGGCAAGAGAAACCCCTGGCCTTGCTGCACAGGGTGCAGGCAGCCTGTTCTGCCTGAAACTGCTTCTAGCTAGTCTGGGCACAAGACTACCCCATAACCCAGCAATCAAAAATCAAGGTCTGTGGGGCTTTGTGGCCGAGGGAGGTGCTGTGTTGCAGGAAGGTGCTGATGCCTTTGCCAGCACACCTTAACTACTGCTGTCCTGCAGAGCTGCCGGACAAAACCTACCCCAGACAGGTCGATCCAGGCTGCAGTCACATCTCCTTTTTGTCGTGAGGGCAAGTACTTGGACACCCTCTGTAAATGCTGGCAGTCTTCCAGCTAACAATGGTGTCTGGGCTCTCTGCAGTATTACCTGCTGAGGTGTTTCCTACAACATGCCACTTCTTTCTTTACCCTTGCTCTCGGCTCTTTCCCTTTAGACAGAGCTTGGCAAGCAGCCCTGTGGCAATTTTCTGCCCTGAACATGTGCCAGAGGAAACCTGCTTGGATAAGAACTGGGACATTTTGATCAAAAGCAAGGTTGTGAGTCCCAATGGATATTCTTTTTTTATGTGCTTGTTAGCATCATTGTTTTTCCGATTTTTGCTGTATGAAATAGTGTTCTGTCCTTGACTAATGCAGTGTTATAGTTTTCATTAGCTTTTCTTACAAGTCCTTACTTTGGTATGGAGAATGTCTAAAAATTCTCTCCATCAAACTTTCTTTGTTCATTGGAAAACAATATAGCAAAACCTGTATGGCAAAGATTTGAATGTGTTTGAAGTAATGCTCTCTTACTTGCTTTGGTTTCTAAAAGTTAATTGTTAATAAATGGGGCTTGATATCTAATGTGTTCTAATGATAAGGTGCTTTGAAAAAAGCAATTCACAGCTGCCAGGCCAGCTTGGTTAACCCTTACTGGGACAGTACCCCATGTAATGGGATGCCAGAGATATTCCTCTGAAGTAAAAAGTGCAAAAGGTAGTTTGTTGCAGCATTAAAAAAAGGATGTTATAACCTTCATCTGCCAATCACTCTTTTGATGAATTATAAATTAGTATTAAATATCAAAATTAACTATTTTTTCATTAAGTGATTTGAGCAGTTTCTGTTTCCATTTTTTTTTTAATTATAGCTCTGAGCCCACAATGTGCCCATTTTAACTTTCCCGTTTCTTGTTTTTATTTAAAAGATTCAGCCAACAGACCTTTGGCAACATCCTCCATGTTTATGGACAGTGATATTTGCTTTAGAAATAGTGTCACTGCTGTACCTTGT
Source organism: Serinus canaria (assembly GCF_022539315.1). Lineage (NCBI taxonomy): Eukaryota > Metazoa > Chordata > Aves > Passeriformes > Fringillidae > Serinus > Serinus canaria. The sequence goes on along the minus strand of NC_066315.1, from coordinate 58,434,783 downwards.
GAGGTGATGATAAACATCCTGAAATTGTACACGGAAAAAGGTCAAAGATCAAATAGATTTCCTCACCAGGGAATTGTCCTGTAAAACACAATGATCCTGTTGTTTTTATTGTAACACCGGAGTCAGGGGCTGCAGAAAATGATCATGTGGGCTGGACTGACAGACTTTGAAAGACATATGTAAGATGTTGGATCTTCCAAAGACAAGAAGCTTGTTTCCTTGCCACTGTGGCCACTGGGTTTAGTCCTTTTCCTGATGATGGGATGAAAAGTGGGAAATGAATATTTGCCACTGGCCTGTATCTGACAGGGGAATTCGACTGGGGGACATGCAGCCTAAATGAGACTAAATGAGACTCTCCTCTGCCTCACAGGGCAAACCCCACTTTCAGACAGCAGCAACTGGACCTCTGATGGTGTTATGAAGACATCAGTGACTTCAGGCATTAAACAAACCAACTGCAAGTGCTGGGCTGTGTCTGTGTGCAGTCACTTCAGCTACCACTTCCCTTTTGCTGACTCAATTGCCTCCAGCTCGCTGTTGCTCAGACAGGGAGCACGTAAAGTGAGACCAGCTGAATGTGCAGACAGCCTTGGGGCGTTCCAGGGGAGCAGTTAATGTTAGTGTCTTCATAAGATTTCCAGGTTCCAGTCAGCCTGGAGTTTGCATTTATTTCTGGGATGGAGTCAGCATTTGGTTGCTTGGGCAATTTCATTGTCGAACCCAATGTTAATCCAAAGAAACATTAATATTGCTTACTTATTCCTACCACTCTGCTGACTGTTATGTAGGCCACAAAATCTGAGGTAAGAGCTGCCTTTGCCTGTATCAGGAAAATTAGTTTGTCAAACAAGACAAAAATATTCTTTTTCCTAAATGTTTTTTGTCTGGATTGCTTGGTCTTGGTGCTGACTTCTGCTGTCCTCTACCAAGTAATTGTTCATCTGGCATTCTCATTATATCAAGGCACCATCCTACAGTGGTAGTTGTGTCCTCTGGAGCTGAAAATCAAAATTGCTATATGATGCAACAAGAAGATGTGATAAATGAGCAGAGTGAATGTAAGAGAAATTATGAGGCTACCAGTGACAGGAAACAGAGCTGTACAGACTGGGTGTAAAATTTGTAACTTTGCAGTATGTGTTAGGTTTTATTTCTCTAAGATATAAAAAGAGGAAAAAGATTGATGGTGTCAATAGTTCCTGCTGGCCACCTGCCTCCCGTTTATGTTGAAAAGATAAAAATGCATTCCTTTCATACATCAGGGTACATTTTATGCTTTCTGTAACAAAGCACACCATGGTATTTTGCCCAATTGCGTTTTCTGTTTAGTTACAAGAAAATAAATCTGAGAAAATGGAGAAGATCTTCAGAAGTGTGAGCCCACTAATTTTGTACTTCAAAAAGTCTAGCATGTTCCTTTGTCTTTCCCTTATAAATATTTTCCAGAGGAGCACTATCTCTTCACTGGATTGTCTTGTGACCATTAACAGGCAACAGAGGAAACAGCAATGAGTGCTGTGCTCAGAGGAAAGCCTGCCAGAACCAGTAACCAGCACCACACAACAGCCCTGGTCAGGCTTTAAAGCAAACATCAAACTAAATAACCCATTTCTCATGGGTGGGATTGTGGTGCAGTTTGACAGCTATATGACAGAAAATGACAGACATATACACAAGTACAAATAATTGTATGTGAGGACACTGGAACAGAGAGAGATCAGACTGCCATTTCCTCAGTGAAATCTAACCATACATCAGAATATAATCAGAACACAAGTCTTTCTTTCAAAAGAAAAAAAAAAAAAGAGTAGGTCCTTGTTCTAGGAAGAGCAGAGATGGGGAAGGAGGGATGTGGCAGGACCTCCTGAGGAAGGCCAGCATCCCTGCACCCCAAGGAGGCAGCTCTTTGCAGCCAGCAGCTAAAATGAACTCACAGGGGCTGCCAGCTCTGCCAGCAAGGGGGCCTCACTCGTGTCTGTGTAGAAGGAAGAGCACAGGTCTCTGTTCCACCTAGGCAGAGTGCCCCCAAAGCAATGGACCACAGCACACACTCATCATTTTCATTCAAGACAGAAGGAGGAACCCTAACACAATCTGGCCAGAAAAATGGCCTTGGGGAATTGCTATGAGAAAAGCTGAAAAGAATGATTTCTAACCTGGGAAATCTGATCCAGTCTTACCCTGGTTTGGGCTAAGGACGTAAGGTTTGCTTTAGGCACTTCTAAATTTGCATTGACATAGAGTTAGGGCATTGTAGAGTTATGGCTTACTTGTAGAGTTATTAGGGTTTGGGTCATTAGAGTTGTGTTGATTAGAGTAAGGCTTGGGTTATTGTTTTTAGGTTAGAATTAAGTTCATGGTTAATGTTGAAATTACAGTTTTTTCCTTTTTATTAAGGTGATAGGTTTAGAGACTTCCAGATTTGCTTTCACTTTGGGCTGCTAATTTCTGACTACTCTTCACCATGTTATATATTTTGCACTGCTAGAATTGCTCAAATGTTTGTTTATCTGTTCTTCTAGACCTCTGTGACCGTCTTGCCATGCTCATTATTGTCCCCTCTATTTTTAAGGTGAACCACTCAGCCCAGGCTGCAAGAGTGCTGTCAAGTTCTTCTATGTTTATATCCAAAGGAGAGTTCCTGATCCACATACAAAGCATGGGTTACCTGATAGTCCCCTTCAGGAGAGAGTTATTTCAGGACCTGGGAAATTTTTTTCAGATTTCAGCTGCTGTGGTGGCCTAACCATTTGTTTGAAGAAGAAATTAGTGAAGAAGAAATTAGTGAAGCTCCAGATAGAAGGAGCAACTATTTATCACCAATGCAGGACCTGGATTCCATGCAGTGCTTTTCCTTACATGCCTCCTGTTTCTCTCCAGTTCATCACAAGCTAGTAATTTCTTTTGCACTTGTATGAATTGTCCACACATCACAGAAATCTTTTTCTTCACCTTTGTTTTTTTAATATTTCTCAAGAAGGAAACCTCTGTGGTAGAAACTAGGTATTGTGCAGAAGTGCAGAAGAGGAAATATTTGCCCCTGGAATCTTCTCCACACACACTGCAGAACACATCCTACTCAGGAAGGTTTCTCCTGGCACTCCACCTGAGGAGCTTTCCATTTCCTGATCAAACACCACATGGAAAATTAAAGTTCACAGAAAATATATATAAAATCCAACACCTCTCTATAACAAGCTCTATGGAGAGGCCAGATACTAAGTTGTTAATTCTTACCACTGTTTAATACACATCGTGTGTAATTACCACTACATAATACTGTACAGCACACAATGCTATTAATGGGCTGCTTAAATTGAAATCAATTTCACTTTTTTTTTCTTGTTAATTCACTCCTCTTTCCTTCTGAAAACAGCTCTCTGTTCTCTGTCTCACACTTGCTCTCAGCCCAGTAACATAGGTGTTCTGCAGCCCTGTCCCCGAGGTGTGTACAAGACCTCCTTAAGCTTACCAGAACATGTACCTGGGACAACTTAACTCAGCAACACCAATACTTTCAGTCTCAGACCACTGCCCATGGCAGCCTTCCTACCTTCAGCCTAAGCACTGCCCCAAATCTTGCTCTGTGGGAAGAGAGGAATGGGCAATGTGGAAATTATTTTTGTTGTAAGAATCTATTCACCTTTATAAGATTGTGCATCACCACATCTGGGGTCCTCAGCGCAAGGATGATGTGGGCTTCTTGGAGCAGGTCCAGAGTAGGAATAGGAAGACTGATCAGAGGGAAGGAGCACCTCTCTTGTGAGGACAAGCTGAGAGATCTGAGGTTCTGGGGAAACCTTACAGCACCTTTCAGTACTTAAAGGGGGACTCCAAAAAGGAGGGGGAAAGAATTTTTACAAGGGCTGACAGTGACAGAACAAGGTGGGGGTGTGGGTTTGAGCTAAAAGATGAGAGATTTAGATTAAATATTTGAGAAAAGTTCTTTTCTCAGAGGATGGCGAGGCACTGGAACAGGTTGCCCGGAATGGTGCCCCATTCCTGGAAGTGTTCAATGCCAGGCTGGACAGGGCTGTGAGCAATCAGGTCTAGTGGAAGGCGCAGAGGAGTTGGAGCAAGATGGTCTTTAAGGTCCCTTCCAGCCCAAGTTGTTCTGTGGTTCTGTGATCTGCATGTGTACAAATGCATGTATGCACACATGGGTGCCCTGCTGCTGCTTCTGTATCACAGAAACTGCTACCAAAGCCCAGAGTATTCTGAGTTACACCAACATACTGCACAGGTTTTGAGGGCTACTGAGTACTGAGTCAATGCCCCCACCTCCTTCCCTGTTTTTATTGCCATTTTTTGGATTCTTTTGGAATCTGACCACACTGATAAATGACACATCACTGAAGAGCACTTTATTTTCTGCTGTGATGGGCGGATGGAAGTCTTTTTGTGTAGGGCTACTTCTAGGAAACAAAGGAAAACAAAAGGGCTTGTTCAAGGAGGAGAAAACGGGAACCCAGAGCAAAAGGACCTCCATGACATGCTGGTGCTGCTGGCTCCAGGCAGTCAGCCCCTGGGCTCTGGGAAAAGGGATGTAGCCAGCCCCAGGCCCCCAGGAGAAGGCAGCTGCTGCAGGCTCTGGTGCCTCTGTCCTTCGTTCTGCTTTCGCCCAAGACTCTCTCCAGCCTCCCTATTTTACAATTTTATGTAAACTCTGGGGTCCTGCGGGATGAAAGTGCTTTCTGTTTCGCAGCAGAGCTGTGGCTTTTGGATTTTACAGCCTCAAAATTACTTCACGATGATCCAGAGCACACATCATAGCCCAGAAACCACACGGGAGCCGTGCTGGTAAAGGAAGGCCAGAGTTGCTGAAGTAGCCAGACTGAAATTTATAACCGTGACCTGGGCCTTGTCAGGCCTTTACAACACCATGTAAAGGGAATTGCTGCTTAGTCACCAATTTGCTTGGCAAGATTGGCTGGATTAGGAAATACATAAAAGGTCAGACAGTAGGAGTTTGTCTAGACATCCTATTTTGGATTATATGCTCTACAAGTTTCTGTGGCAACCCCTGCAAAACATTCATATTTTAGCAATATTTTTGAAGGCACCATTTCTGTAATGAGCCACCAAAGCTTTTGTGAGCAAAATTAACTTGTTTCTCTGCCACCCGCTACACCCTTTTGGGAAGCGGAGGAAGCCACCTCGGCTGGGAGCTGAGGGAGAAACCACCTTATTCCCCAAGGCAGACATTGTGCCTGGGGGGACAGCCTGTGGACCTGCCAGGGTGGAGGAGCTGAGACAGGGACTGCGTGCTTCCCTGTGCCTGCCAGACCGTGCTCTGCTGTCCTTCGCCAGCCCAGGCTCCATGTGGAGCTTTCCAGTGGCGGAGGGATGGATGGGAGGAGCCAGAAGAAGCAGGTGCTGCCCCAGGTTTCCTGCTTGTGAGAGGCACACTGAGCTCTGTGGCTGGCCACATCGAGAGGGGAAAACCAACCAACCAGCCAGCCCATAAAAAAAAATAGCAAAAATGGGCTGCACAGACAGGGTTTTTTTCACTTGTCATAGAATCATAGACTGATTTGAATTGGAAGGGTCATTAAAGTCCATCTGGTTCCAGCCCCTCTGCCATGGGTAAGGACATCTTCTGCTAGAGCACATTGCCCAAAGCCCTGTCCATCCTGGTCTTGTACTTGTGACATTATTATTATTTGCTCCTTTCCATCTCATCCCTTGTGCAGGTGAGAAAGGGGAACAGTTTCAGATTTTGGTCTCTGGAATTCTTTTTCTGGGTTGTTAAAGTGAGGGTAAAAAAGAGAAAAAAATGAACTTCATGAGTTTCAATGACACTAATTGGATTTGGCTGGGCTTTCCATGTTGAATCAAATAGATGCCAACTTAAACTAAATAAAATGTAGCAAGAAAGATTTTATGAAAACCAAAGGTAGATTTACTTTGTCTACTCAAGTAAAAATGAATTAATAAATAAACATTCCAGACAGTGCTTTTGACCAGGTTCATTAAAGTAAACACATGCTTAACTTTATGATTCCTTTCACCTGATACCTAGAAATCGAGCTTTCAAATTCATTCCTGAAAGGGCTGGTATTTATTAGGACTGGTCAGTTTTCCTTCCTTTTCCTCATAATCATCTTCTGGATAAATATTACTATGAAAGGGGCTTTGCAATGCTGCCTGCTGATGGAGCCAGCACCTGAAGCCATGGTGGTGGCAATCCAGCGGTGCAGCAGATGTTCCTCTGGTGGTGCCACTCACCTTCCTTGGGCAGTGCTCTTCCCCATCCACCTCCAAGAAAAGTGGGTACCACTATCCACACTCTGCAGCTGAGGAACAGCTGGAGAAAAGCCAGGCTTAGAAAAATCAGCCGACGGTTTTGAGAAGGTGAGGACTACCCAGAGCTTCCCTGAAAATCCTGGGGTGAGAGTGATTTTTCAGTCACTGCTGGCTTTTCATGCATCTAATGAGAAGATGTGTAACTAGTTCACTTTGTAAATTAAGCTGCAAAAGACTCTACTGAGTTACAGCTGGGTTGGTCTGAGTTACTGAAATGAGTAAGATTTCTGAAGTAAGAGCAGAGAATAATCGCTGTTCTGCTGATACCCTTTGAATTTGAATCCTAATGCTCTGGCACTTCACAGGCAAAGTGAGTCAACCCTCATTCATAGATGTCTCTGTCACGGGCAGAGGGATTGCACATGAATTTGAGGAGTGTAACAACAGCCCCAGGGCTGAGGGTGTGCACTGATGTATGTACCTGCATGAATCTGCGCTACGCTCTAAACCAAGCACAGGCAGATGCATATTTCACAGCCTACCTGTTTAACAAGGCTCCCAAATGACAGCCTACGAGTCAATAATGTGAACCTGAAATGTGTGGTGGAAGGGAAATTCCATGTTTGACCAAGCAAACACCTCTCTGATTCTAAATTGTTCTCAGCCAGCTTCCTTTGGTCCTACTTCCTTGGTGATTTGCCTACAAAATGAGCTTTTATTTAATGCTTTTAAATACTGTGTTAATAGAAGGCTGTAGAACCACATCAGATATTTCTGAATTCCAGCACAAATCTGCTATCTATTATTATTATTATTATTATTTATTATTATTATTATTACGCAAGCAGCCTGTTTGGGTAAAGGAGCTTTGCAATGCAATTTGCCAAATGAGTAACAGGTCTCTGCCCTAAGGAGCTTACAGTCTAAAGGCAATTTTGGCAAGGTTTTCAAAGGTGCTGTATACCCACAGTTTACAGTGACTTCAATGAGAACCTGTGAGTCCAATGACAACTTTGAAAATCATGCCAAACACAAATAATTTTTTTTTTCCTTCTTTGATATCTGGAAGTCACTCATAACTTTTTAATTACAAACATATTATCAAATTTTATTGTTTGACTTGTTTAGTTCCATCTCCCTCTTTGAGGACTGGACTTCATTTGGTTGATAGACATCTGCCTAAGTGTAAGAGGAGCCCAGTAGGCTCCTAGGAATGGCTAGCCAACACTAGGAAAAATCCTACTGAATGTAGCAGCTATTGGGCTGAGCTCTATTCCTATTTTTATAACTGAATATAACTGGAAGGATGTCTATTGCTTGTACTGGGTAAATTGAGGGGACTAATAATTTCACTAATGCTAACAAATATAAGGGGCAGGCAGGTGGGGTATTTTAGACCTCTGACAGTGTGTAGAAGCTCCAGTGTACAAGGAAATCAGGTTTTCATTGGTGCTTAGTGGAGAGAATATTTTAACACAGTTTTTTAAAAATAGGCTTCCTGGCAAAGCTAATACCTTCAAAATGCTAGGCAATACAATCTGTAGGGAAATACATACTCAGATTTAAGACTTGAACAAGTTGTGCACAGGTCATGATGTTTTCCACTATTCACACAGATAACTGGATGCAGGATATGGAATGTGTATTGTGGAGGGCTTCTGACCTCTCCACACCCACTAATGAACACTGATACTCTGGCTCTATTTTCAAAACAGGGTAAAGAGATTTAGCAGATTGCTCTTGGATGAGGAGGAAAGGGGCTTTTATTTTTCTGGGGTCTTTCATGACATTACTCTTCTATTTCATATTCTTCATTCTTTTACTTGAGAACTAAACTATGAAATAGCTGCAATTCTATGAAGAAGAAAAGCAAGGGAGAAGATAAATTTATTGGTGTGATCAAGGTACTAAGCAGAACAGAAAAGCAATATAGAGCACATGAAAGGCATGAAAATGAAGAAAATTAATTCTCTGTACAGAGGTAATTTTAGTCACACCCAGCTCTTATTTGGTGCTTTTCCCTTGTGGATCTCAAAACACCTTAGTGAATCAGGAGGAGTGTAACAACAGACAGGAGGAGTACCACTACCTGATTTATGGATGGGGAAACTGAGGACAGACAGGGAATTTCACATGCTTAAGACTGCCCAGGATGCCAGGTAGGAATAGCAGCAAAATTCAAAGCTGAATTCACTAGCTCACATTAACTGTGAATGATGATTCAGCTGCAAAAGCACTGTTTAATTGCCACCAATACTGCAATGCAGCCTGCAAAAGAAATTGGGTTTCTCTGACCCAAAATTTGCTGTGAAAATGGTCTGTTGCACATGACTGTGGCATCCTCACCCAAACCTGACATGAGACTGGCAAAGGCAACAGGCTGTTCTGATGACCTGCTCTGCCCTTTCTCCTCCACAGGTGAAGCAGAAGCAACAGGCCTTTGCTCCAAACTTTCTAGCCAGGTCACCCTAGACAAGGGAATTTCCATTCCCTTCAGGAAAAGTGCTGTGTTGTCCTCCTGTGAGTTTCCCTGGTGCCTGGCATCCTGCCGGAGCTACGTCCTTTGATAATCTCCCCTTCACCTTCACGTTGTCCACATACATGTATTAATAATGGTGATTATAGTTGAGTATTATCTTATTTTGGCAGCAATATTCTGGGAGATAAAATAAGAAATCTACTTCTTTTGTTGATGTTGCTTATCTCCCCTTCCAAGTCCTCACCTCCTTCTCTTCTCCTTTCTTGGGTCTTTTCCAATGCCTGTTTTCCCTCCACATAATTTTCCTTCTTGTTGAATATTGTGCTATATTAATACTTTTTCTTCCTATTTCCCTCTGCCTTTTTCTCCTCTCCCACATTTTGATTCTGTTCATGACCTCCATCCTTCTTCTTCTGTGTCGTTTCCCCACATTCCTCCTTTTCTATCTGGTTTTTCCCAGTCTCCTCAGCCAGAAACAGATTGATCATGTCAGGTGGTTTGGGGAGTTTCAGAGCAAGGTCACGAAGAGGAGATGGTCAGGCCAAGGAAAGCATCTGGATTCAGCAGTTTCTCAGCTGTTTTGTATCTAACTTTTGTGCAGTCTGAGCACATGGAAGGAGGCAAACTGCCACATCTGCTGGAGAGGTGCTCTGTAGTCATCAGGGATGACAAGGCGATACAGCTATCAGAAAACTGGAGTACCAATGCCTTTTCACCCTGTTTGGCCAGCAGGAAAGGCACCCTGAAGTGCTTTAGAGATTTAGGAAAAGGTTTGGGCATTGTCCTGGTTTAGGGCAAATCTGGGAGAAAACCTCCAAAGGCGTTTCCTCAAGAAGGCAAACTCAAGTGGCCGCTCCCCCATCTGGTTCAGGAAAATATTTCCTTGGAGAAAAGTGGAAAAAAACTGTTTATTTAACAATCAAAGCATTCATCAGCACAAAAAATGAACAATACTAAACAATAAGACCTCTTGTCAATCTGAAGGCATTACAGACTCAGAAAAGTCCCCTCTGTGGGCTGTAGCTCAGCTCACTCAGTCTCTTATCAGTCCCTCCAGCACTGGAAATGCTGTGGCCCAGGCCTGGCCTGGTGGGCCACAGGTGGGAGCTGCTGGTGCTCCTCTGGTGTTCAGTCCAGAGCAGGTTTAAACAGGCCCAAGAAAAAGAAAAACCACAGTCCAGGGAACTTCTCTGCCTCAGCTAGGTAAAAACTAACTAAAAGCAAAGGAGAGCTCTGCCCCACTGTCTGTCCGTGCTGCAGACAATGCAGTCCAGCAGAAGGATGCAGGGGTGCAAGGGCAGTTTCTGATAACAAACTCCACACTTCTTCTCTCCCCCTTTTCGCTCTCAGAACCAGTCTTAAAGGTGCAAAACTTATTTCTGGGCTAAACAAACGAATGGGGATACAAGCATCATAAAGTCACCCCAGGACAGCCATAAGCTAAGGTGGGGGTAACCCATTAAAAGTTTGCAGAAATTTTTAAATCAGTTCACTTCTGCAGCCAAGCTAAACCAGCAAGGTCAACAATGTTATTTAATATAGTAAAGCAGACAAACTGATTGAAAATTGTCCGTGTTAAAAGCCAGCTTTTGTCTTCTGTGTACTTAGAGGTACTGCCCAGCCAGTATCACAAAATATATTATATAATTAAGAGTGTTAGTCACAGAGAGTAGAGCTGTATTTGTAATTGTTTAGTCTGATGCAAAGATATTGAGAACAACATGTGTACTACTGCCTGCCTTCACACCTCGAGGTCAGCCCGTGCAGAAGGGTGCACATGGCACAGTATCTCATGTTGTACAAGAGAATGACTACACCAGCACTGGAAAAAACATTGGAAGAATACAAACCCCACAAAGTGTGCTAGTTTAGCAGGCAGAGCCAATATATCCAGAGGATTCACCTGCTCCACAGGACTGATGCCTCGAGTCCTGAGGCCCATTTCCCCCCAGGCCTGGCCCTCTGCCTGCTGAAGCAGCAGCCATGGAAGGATGGGGAGGCAGATGGTGCTTTGTGAGCCACTGGCCTTTCCAGCACCGTCCTGTGCAGATGTGCTCTCAGCAGAGACATTGATGCTTTAATTGCCTGGGGCCCTGCCTACTCCCATCATTGCTACTGCCAGTGGAAAATTGCAGACCAAAAAAAGATTCGTGTAAATAGATTCTTGTTTAAAAGCTTAGTGCCTTCAGCTGTTTCTAACTGAAGCATGTCAAGGTGTAGGAGGGAAGCCCTAATGGCTTATGGGGAGCTGGGAAACACCGACTTCCGTGAAATGCCTGTGGCCAGCATTAAATGTTCTTAGAGGTTTTATTTTTAACTATTTCAGTAAGTAAGAGATCTCTAGTGGTTGTTTTGAGGATAAGTAAATGAAGTGTTGGTAATTTAATATCAACTATGTGCTTGGCCTCATAATTTTTGCTCTCTCTCTCAGTTCTTCATGAAGCCACAGAAACCAAACTTTAATCGTTGTCTCTTTCTCAAAACAACAAGACTGCTTTTGCAGCTCTCTCTTTGACAAGCTGCCAGCAGTGCATTATCATATACACCAGATCTCACAAGACACTTAAAAGCTGCATATCATCACAAGCTGTCTCCTTGGTTAGAAATAGTGTAGTGCTTGCTCCACTGAAACAGTAGTTAGCTGTGAGGTATAAATTTCTAGATGATGACTGCAGAGCTTGGATGGTAATGTAAGGGCTGCAGAGAAGGCAGTAACTCTCTGAGAACGCCTGCCCAAGACTCCTCATCACCGTGGAGTGCCTAAATATACCATAAATTGCAGGCTGATTGGCTGGAGGAGACTTCAGCTCCCAAATATCTTCTGCTAACGCACACACTGGAGTGAGACATCTAACTGAGTTACTATGATGCCCGGGCTACCCTCCAACCCACTCACTCCTCAACGTTTTTACATTCTGCTCTTTAATAAAAATGCTTACTGTTTTTCTCCCTTTCTCAATTTTGCCTTTTTCCATTATCCTCTCTGACACTCTTTGGAATAGGTCTGCCTGCTGTCTACACCAAGTCACTAAACAGATCACTTCAGAGAAGATCTCCAAAGGGAAATTGCCCCTTCCCTTCATCTGACTGGTGAGGTAAAAATTGGGTCTTTGTTCAAGCCAATAATACATCCATGCCCCAACACATGTACAGATTTATTATCTGCTTCTTGTCTGGCTAAGATGTGGGTCATCTGGACTGCTGCTTCTGCCAATGCACTTCTGTAGGGTTGAAGTATCTGTAGGTTGCTCAAGGGTGGCTTCTGCAGATCTCAGTGCAGTAGAAATGTAATTTTATACAAGAGTCTTTCTTATAGTGGTTCCATCGGTGGAATTATAGAGAACTCCTCAGGTTTGCTGGATTTAGCTGTTACAAATCAAATTTGTCTCTTAGAAACTGGCCTGATAACCTCTTTGTAGTTACGTTACTTTTGGTAGTTCAAAAAACTCGGCGTAGTTAACTCTTGCTTTCAATTGAACAGACGTTTGCTTGCTTTTATATATGAAATCTTACCACTTAAGGTTTCTACTTAACAGTTGATCTCATTCATAATTAGGCTCAACAAAACTCTGGCACACCTTTTCTAATCATAACACCAAAGTCATAGATTGGGACCCAGAAGGCAAATGGAAAGAGGCAAGGTAATGTAAACTCACAGATAACTACAGTGCAGAGAAAGAAGAAATTACATTAACAAGTTGTCTTTGGAGCAGTGGATATCCCAGTGGCTGTACAGGTGTGGGGTGTAGCCATGCACACTTTGTCTTTCCCATGATGGGGAGCTATCAATTTTGTGCTGCTCAATTCAAGATTAGGCAGGTGAAAGTCAGCTGGTCACAGCACTGACTCCAGGGATGGCCTTGCAGAAAGAGCCTTGCGGACTGCAGAGCACAGGGCTCTCCACAGCTCAGACACTGAGGTAGCCCTTCAAAGCTCCACAGTTCAGATGTCCACTTTGCAATGCTGAATGAATCATATTGGACAACTTGTGCCCTTTAAGAATGTCTCTGCAATTCAGTAAGAATGCAGAAAAAACAATTAATAAAGCCTGGTGCCTAATATTTAGTCAGTTAAAATTAATTTTCAAAATTCTGCACCAGTTTTAAATATTCCTTGTTTAACAGGCTTAGGAGACTAAAACATGTTGTACTGTCTAGAAATGTTACATCCAGCCATATTTATTAACAAGCCAAGAGCTAAGAGGATGGTGCTGCTGTCTCCTCATTTTCTGAAATCTTTCTATTTGTACATTTATTCCATCACTGTTGGAATATGTCAACATATGTTAGCTAGTGAACCTGAGTAAGAATCAATTATATCAATAATTTTGTGCATAAATAATGTTGCATCAAAATCAAGTTAAAATGTTGCCTCAATCATGACCACTCAGGCCTTAAGTCATGTGCTGGATCATTTACCTCACCCACATTTGGAATTGGCATAAATTATACAAATTGATTAAGAAGCAGCATAAGATGACTCTGGTGTCTTCAAGTGCCAGTTCAGTACCTGTTTCCAGTCATGGAAGCCTATGATCAGCTGGGATACAGCTAGCATTACAGTTAGAGCACAGTCTTGAGGAGAGTTTTCTGTCTTTTCTTCCTTCAAACCTTTCCCATAACTCTGTGGGTTTGCTTCAAAAAAAAAGCCACAAAGGTCCTCAAGACATGAAGCAACAAAAGTATTCCAGAGGTGAAAAATACCAGCTGAGAAAAGCCTCTGTTTTCTTTTGGTGGCAGCTGATTGGCTCCCCTTGCACTTACCATAGAATCCCAGAATGGTTTGGATTGGAAGGAACCTTAAAGACCATCTAGTTCCAACTCCTCTGCCAATGTCAAGGACATTTTTCACTAGACCAGGTTGCTCAGAGCTCCATACAACCTGGCCTCAAACACTGCCAGGGATGGAAACAACTTCTCTAGACAACCTGTTCAGTGCCTCACCACCCTCGCTGTCAACAATTTCTTCCCAATGTCTAATGGACACCTATCCTCTTCCAGTTTGAAGACATTCCCTCTTGTGTCACCACATGCCCTTGTAAAAGCCTCTCTCCATCTTTCTTGTGGGTTTATTTCAGGTACTGGAAGGCCACAATTCAGTCACCTCAAAGACTTCTCTTCTCTGGGCTAAACAATCCGAATTCTCTCAGCCTTTCCTCATAGGAGAGGTGCTCCATGCCTATAATCATCTTGGTGGCCTCCTCTGGACTGCCTCCAGCAGGTCAGTGTCCTTCCTGTGCTGTGGACCCCAGATGTGGATGCAGCACAGCAGGTGGGCTCTCATCAGGGCAGAACAGAGGGGCAGAGTCCCCTCCCTCGCCCTCCTGACCACGTTGCTTTTGGTGCCCCCCAGGATGTGAATGGCTTTCTGCCTTAACACTTTTTGGTTTGTTTAAAGGGAATGTACAAGCCAAGGATCAATTTAGCATGCAGCTGGAGCTGGGACTTCCAGGTGTAAGCTGCAGTGATGGCTGTTCAACACATTCTAGCTCTAAAGCACTTCTCTCAAGTGACCTGCTGCCCTTAATGGGAATTTGCAGGATCAAGGTCTTCATAAGTCCCCCAGTTGTTTTTCTCCCAGTTTCAAGAGTGAGCAAGGGCATTTTCTTTTAGAAGAGGAAAATACTGGTAATGGAAAGTGCAAAAAACTACTTGGAGGATAGGGCAGGTGAAATGGCCTAGTTATTTCTTCTTCTTTTTTTTAATATACTTTGTTTTTATGGTTGGCTTTCCACATACATTTTATGCCTTGTTTCACATTTCATGTTTTTGTCTGTGATTTTGAATGAGTGAAGGAGCAGGGGCTAAAAATGTATTTTTGGTTTGAGGAGGATGTAAGACTAAATGCTGTTAGAAAGTTTTTGCCAGATGTCTGCGTTCAGTGATTTTTTTAACAAAGTAGGTACATTTTCTTGAAAAGTATGATGTAGTTCTACTAAACTCTTACACTAAAATATTTCAAATTCATGTCACCTTGGAATTCACTGGTTGGGACAAAAGGAATGGCCTCTGACTTAGAGTAGATTGGATTAAAGTCCTAGCTGTGACATGGATAAAGCTTTGGGAAGGACTGAGTTCATTTTCCAAGAAAACACGACACAACAACTTTTGGCACTGCTGCCTCCCAGTTATTCACCTATGACCTGGTGAGCATGGCTAAGATGGCACACATAGTGGGAGGAGAGGAGACATTCTTGCCTCATTCCTCTTAAATCAAGAAGCAAGGTGGAAGAGATTTCAAGTTGCTATCACCAAGGCATAGTTTTCAGGAAAAACATTTTTATCCATGACACAAACTCCAAGCCAAAATTAAAAACTTCTATAGTAAAGAACAAAAAAATCCCTTGGGATCCTATCAAATGTTTTCTTGGAACCAAGACTGTGAATTAGGCTTCTATTTTGTTCCACTGAAGGTAATGAATAATATTTAATAACCTCCTTATGTTATTCTTGGCCTGCCTCTGGAGGGGTTACCCTGGCTGGTCAGCGTGGATAATGGATGTCAGGAAAGGTGCTAGGCTATTTGTATATACCTTGGCAAAGATTTCACCATCCCCATTCAAGAGTGAGATGGGTCTTTATGAAGCCTACGATTTTACAGTTTCTTCGGAAAAAACAGTCATTGCTGCATTTAGGAGAGATAGAAGAAATAATTTGGAAGGCCATCTATGAGGTGCATAAAGGGGACAAGCCATTTCTTTAACTGTCAGTGTAGCCTAATCTGAATTCCCTTATTGGGATGGTTTCCCATATCAGAGGGGTTGGCCACTGCCCCACCAAAAGGGTGGCAAAGCCTCAGCCTGCTCTTCAGCACTTCCCCTCATCTCCTGTTTCCCTGCACAGCATCCACTGGCCGTTGGTCCTTCAGGAACTGGTGGGGAGAGTTGTGCTCATACAGAAGAACATTTGCTGAGTACTCAGTCCCAGACAGTGGGAAATCACTCCCTTAGCACTTGAAAAACCAAAACTCTTGAAGGTCCCACTCTGAACAAATAAATATAATCAGTGTCAAGTACCCCACCACTGCCTGTAACATCACCAAAAGGCAATGTAAACCTCTACACTGATTTCAACCTCAGCTGCCTCCCTTCTGAAATTTTATTTTTAATTACAGAAAATTGAACTAAAGCTGCTCAAGTTGAAAAAAAATATGTCATGATAATTAGCTGGCATATCCTATATTTTTCTTCTTTCTTCTGTTTTCTGCAAGTGGACAAATGCCTAGGATCTTTGGATTGCCTAAATGGTTTCTTGTCTCACTACAGATATTTTGGCATGCAAAATGTAAGGATGCAGACCACTCCTGTTCCTTTGAACAGCTGTATCCTTTGATTTAGGGTTCTTTCTGATTTTTCTTGTATCAATAGGTGGTGGGAAACTATAGCTACTTGTAACTGTTTTGCCCTCATTTGGAAGGAACTTACTGCTGCACTGAAGCCTGAAAATCAGCTGTCATATCCCCAAAAGTCTTTTTTTTTAATTTTTATTTTTAATCTAAGTCCCCTAGAAGTTTTCCCTGCATTTCATCATGTTATGTTTTAGTTACATTGACATTGAAAAAAAATCTGCTGTTTCAGCTCCTCAGGTTTGTGGCTGATCCCCTTTATACAAAAAGAAGGAAACACCGTTCCAAGCCTCACTTCAGCCAGGGTTTCCATGTATTCCCCTCCAAGAGTCACCCAGCCCTGCAGCTAAACAAAGAATTTGTCTGAGACCACAATCTTTGTCTTTTCATCCTAAGTGGAATTTAACCCAAATTTTGCTAGTTTTGCTGTTCAGCAGCTGCAGCTCTTCAGAGCAGTCCTCACCATCTCACTTGCAGTAAGGGGCTCAGATGCCACGGGCTCTGAAGCCAAAATGTCCACAGCGTCTGCTTTTTCCCAAACATTCCTTTTCATTGGTTTGGCCAGGCAGTCAGTGAGAGCTATGTACCTTCCCAGCAAGTATTGAGGGTCCTGCAGTTACAGTATTTGACACCTGGGAAGTGCAGCTATCCATGCACATCACAAATCAAGGTACGAGTTCGCTGTGGCTCCAGGTGTCACCGGTGACCGTACAGAACGTTCCAGATGAGCCCAGAGCTTCAAAGCCTGTTTAGTAACTGGTGGTTTTATGCACATCTAGGTAGGTTGGTAGATAGGAATATAGCCCTGTGGGGTTTTTATCTGTGAGGAAAAGCTGAGTGCTCACTGGCCACATTACAAAAACCAACTGTGTTTACAGCCAGCTCCCCAGACTCTCCGGATCCCAGGGCTGCTTTCACTCCACATCACCTCCTGCCTCCCTCCATGCCTTACCACAGCCCTTGTACTGTAGCCAGCAGGAACCCAACAGGTCTTTCCTGAACACTTCAACCCCTTTTTGATGCTCCCTGCTCCCTGCAAGGGGTGACTTCATTGCCCCACTGGCTGTGGGGCTCCTTCCAGCTGCCACCCACCACTGCCTCCCCACCTCCCTTCAGGGAGAAAAGGAAAATAAGAGGGTGTGAATGATTGGGCTGGTAATGACATTAGAAATTCCATTCTGGCAGTGCACTAAATCTTCCTTAAAAGCTTTGAAGAGCTTCCTGAAAATATGAGCACTAAGCAGTGTGGCAGGCCCAGGCCAGAGCCCACCTCTCTCTCCCATGCTGGGAGCAGTCCATGCTGAGAGCAGCCTGCCCTGCCCAATGACACTGCCCTTCCAGCTTGGTTTAAGCACTGTCCCCTCCTCTGCTGCCTTTCCTTTGCTGTCTCTGGAAAACTGTCGTGGCTCAGTCTTAAGCAACACTGAGTCAGCCCTCAGCTTCCCTGGTGTACACAGAGACTGGGAAGCTGAGTTACAGCTACACAGCCCATGGACTGCCCAGCCTGCGAGACCTAATTCATAGTGGCTCTTGGGCTACTCCCTTATGTTCAAAACACATTAATCAGGCCTTGAAAAATCATGGAATTCATCTAATGATCATGAGATTTAATAAAAATAAACACAGGTTTCTTTCTACTTGCTTTTAAAAATTATTACACTTTTATACTTTCAGGTGGCTCTCAGATCAATGTTCAAAGGTCTTCTCCATATCCATGAGGTTGAAGCAGA
Source organism: Serinus canaria (assembly GCF_022539315.1). Taxonomy (NCBI): domain Eukaryota; kingdom Metazoa; phylum Chordata; class Aves; order Passeriformes; family Fringillidae; genus Serinus; species Serinus canaria. The sequence continues at coordinate 58,416,981 of NC_066315.1, read as the reverse complement.
AGTAAATGCAGGAGTTTTAATTAAGAAATTGAATAAACACTGGGAGATTTGTGGTTAAATCAGGAGCACCGTCAGCCTTGAAATCATAACAATTTACATTGCTTCACACACCCCAGCTTCCCAGCTTTGCTACCTAGTGCCATCTTCAGTGTGAGCAGAGCACCTGGGAAAAGAAAGCTGGGCTAGAATTGAGACCTTTGCTTGATGTCTTTGTTGAAGAAGGGAAGTCATATCACACTGCTCCTAGATACCCTGAATGTGGGATGCTGGCAAGTCTAATTTTCTGGCACAATACTCATTGTCTCTACTATGTGAAGAAACTACCCAGTATCTAAAATGCCAGAAACACAGCTGTGATTCTAGGAGAGCTTGTTCTAAATATCCTAAGGGACAGGAAAAATCTATTTGCTTCTCTAGCTTTGGGGGCAGAGAAGATCAAATGTAGCAAAACGTAGGAAAAAATTTTAAAGGAAGATTCCCCTCTCTCTTTGGTTGGATGCCTCTCCCCAGAGAAACCAAAAGCACTGAAGTCTCAGTGGTATGGATTCCTTACAGGATAAAACAGGCTGGCTTGTGAGCCTTACTCCTCAGGTTTTTGTGAAGTGAAATTTCAACCAATTTCAACCACCTTCAAATATAGCTTAATTGGAAGGTGGAATTCATGTAAAGTGTCTGAAGTTTCCTGAAAATTAGAAATAAGCTCAAACTGTACCACTGCAAGCCAGTTTTTAAATAGTTCAGACTCTAGTCTAGTTGATTATCTTTTATTCCCTCTTCCTGTCATCCATTAAGGACTTGGCATCTGCATGTACATTATGGAAGATAGAAGAAAACTTCAAAATGCATATTTGGAACTTGATTGGGCTTTTGGAAACCCCCAATGTGCTGAAAAACTTAAACTTTCCTTGCTAAGTACTCTTCAGGAACTTGAGGTTTCTGATGTTGGTTAGAGTCAGGAGTTTGGTGACACAAAAAAAAAAGAGACCTTCATTCAGTCTTTGCTCTTAAAGCCTTTTGAACAATGGGCAGACCCTCATGCCCCTAAAATTACTAAGTTTGTATAATTTGAAGTTTGTGAAGTGACACAGAAACTATAGGTGAAAGAATCATTTTTAAGTACAGCCCCAGTGGAAGGGGCTGTACAAAGACTGTGATTAGTTAACATGAGGAAAGCAACATCATTTGAAGTATGGAGTTTGTTGTTGAGTTTTTCCCCTGTGGTCATTTCCATAACTGGTTAGAAAACCAGCTCTGATCAAGGAATGTTTTTATTTAACTATGTCCTACTTAATGGAGATGTAATAACCCAAAACAATTAAATTAAAGTAATTATGTTTCAATAAACATAAGCTTGGCACTTCAGACTGGAAGTGGAACCTGTACCCTGAGCCAATTAGGAGCAGTGAAATGAACAGGAGACAGTTGATTGTAGTTTGTGGAGTGCATTTATTAAAGCAGTAACAAATAATCTATTAATCTTTCTCTAAACATCAACAACATAAAAGAGTTCCTCACCTCAAAGTCAATTGCGTTAAACAATTTCAGGCAAACAAAATGAGACACCAGAAGTTTTGCATGTCGGGATATGATTTATAGCCTGAATTAACTGCTTTTGTGTGATGAAGGGTGTAATTAAACTCCAGTGGCAGCATGTGGCCACAGCAAATGGCTTGGCAGAGAGCAAATCTCTGGAAGCCAGCTCACCAGGAAAAGGGTTTGTGTTGCTGGTGGCACCAGCAGGTCAGCGGGAAGGCCTGTTCCCTGGGCAGGCTCCTTCCCACCTTTGTCATGCACAAAGGAAACTTGTGGGCTTACCAGGAGCAGGCATGCCAGAAGGTACTGTGCCAGGGAGCAAAATAGAAATGCCTTTGTAAAAACAAAATGTTTCACTAAAGCCTTCTGACCCATACTAGGAATATCACAGGGGGGAAATGGAAAGGGAAGCAGTCAACTCACAAATGGCATTACATTCTGAATATGCTTTACCTCAAGTGCTGGTGTTGCCAAACTGAATGATCTAGGGAAAGGCTTGTGTATTTTACCTTGGCTTCCTTTCCTTCTCAACCCTTTTTCTGCAGCCGGGTCTCTTGGTTCTCTCTGTTGCTTGGATTTCTGATGCAGTAAAGGAGAGAGAAGCATTTATAAAGCTGTAATATTGTGGATATTATACAGAAAAATGGGAAAGGCAGTTGGTATAGGTGGAATTTCAGAAAATGTTCCCTTTCTGTTAGGCAGAATCTCTAACTAGCCACCCGCATGCTAAAACCTGCAGAGTCTGCCAGAGCAACAGGGTGCAAGGTAGCCAGGGCTCCTACAAAAAGCTATTAAATGGGCTTATTTGCAATCTGTCTGCTCAAGCAGATGATGTCTTCATTCATTTAACCCCATGCAAGGACACACTGCTGCTGTTGCCGCTGGCACTTTCAAGATTTTATCTACATTGTTTTTAGCTCATTAAGACAGGTGATCTCTTTCATATGGCAGGCAAAATCAGCTTAAGCTTGTTGGTAGTAAATCATAACCTTCTGCTTTATTGAGAAAAAATGCAGCCATCTGATATTTTATTGTTCTGAAATAGCAATAGAAACATTCTGTGTCTATTTATGCAAGTCAATACATTTTCAGTGTAATACACTGTTATTGCACGTGATGGAGTGTAATTTCAAATTCCCTCTGTAAGTAACTCTCCTGCTTACATTGGTTCTTTCTCTTTACTTTTTCTTTCTCCAAATTCACATGCTTTTTCCTGTTTGATATTCTTTCCCTTTCTATAATGACACATGGTCTTTAATGTCTTCATTAATCTTAGCATCTTCTTAGGGTGTCATATATGTATTATCCAAAGGGTTCTTTCAGCTAATGCAAAGCTGATTTATAATAATAACATTATGGATGATAATTATGTGATTTATCCACCAACTGCATTTAGGGTATCCTAGAAGCTATAAATGAATGTGCTATCTCCAAAAGCACAAACAGGCTTAGGCTTGTGCTAGGCTTGAGAGGACAGCAAGCTAAGCTGGAGATCAGGAGCTTTTGACTCTAGTAAAAAAACATGGCATGTATTGCTAACCTAGATTTTGGAAGATCACTGGATACTTATAAAACCTCTCTTATGAGCACAAGGCTGTTGAGGAGCAGCTTAGGGAGCCGGGGGTATTTAGTCTGGAGAAAAGGAGGCTCAGGGGAGGCCTCACCACTCTCTACAAGTGCCTGAAACAAGGCTGCAGCCAGGTAGAGGTTGGTCTCCCAGGTAACAAGTGATAGAACAAGAAACAGCCTCAAGTTGAACCAAGAGAGGCTTATATCAGATCTTTGGAAAAATGTCTTTACTGAAAGTGAGGGCAAGCATTAGGAAAGGCTTCCCAGGGAAGTGGTGGAATCACCATCCTGTAAATGTTTGGAGGGCATGTGGATGTGGCACTTGGGGACATGGTTTAGTGGTGAACACAGTGGAGCTGGGTTAAGAGTTGGATTCAGTGATCTCAGAGGTCTTTTCCAAAAACTAATTATTCTATGATTCTCTGAGAAGGGGGTTTAGACAGCTGCTGAGGAGTTTTGGAGGAATCTTGCGGAGAGAATTGTAACACACCGCTCTTCTCTCTCAGGTTTCTGTTTTCTAAAATCTCTGGTTTGGAAAAGTCAGATTTCCTGACTGTCATTGTCATAGCACCTAAACCCACAGGTGCTGAAGGCAAGTCAGGCTGCTGAGACAGTCACACAAAGTGAGAAAGGGGTACAAGCTGTGCCTGACACCACCTCAAGGGAGCAGCTGCAGGTTAAGCTCTGAGCAGATGCAGCTGGAAGGCAGGAAGGACAAGAGCTGCAGCTAGCCCAAGAGCTGCCACCAAGGCTTTCTTAATCATAGCCTCAAGTTACAGGCTGATTGGCTCCTGGTAGGAGCTTCTGTGCCTCATGTGAGGAAATGGTTTTGTTAAAAATGGTGGGTTTGAATGGGTAGCCAGAAACTTCATAACACAGTTTCCAAAAGAGCTGATCCAGGAGCGAGAGAGAAGGGTTCATTATCAAGATTGTTGTGTGTGGTTTCCATTCCTCTTTTTTCAGTTTCTGTCATCATTTATTGGTTAAGACTTAATAACTAAAAGAGAGCATAACTTGGCAGTCATTGCCAGAACTCCAAAAGCAAACATTACTGCTGTTTTTTTAACCACAGGCAGCAAATCTTTTCAAACAGCAGCCTGACCCCAGCTCTCCTCTCCCCAGCATCTCTTCTGCAGTGGGGCAACTGAAGTAGCCCGTGACCAGTCAGGCCAGGGGCAACAATGCTTTAGACCATGAACCCTTAAAACAGAAGGTATGACTGATTTCAAAAATATGCCTTTAAAGATTGGAGGTTTTATTTCCTTCACAGAAGTTTTAATGTATTTTAATCAGACAGTTACAGAGACTTTAGCTAGCCCAACAAAATTTTGAATGGTTGGGGCAGGGCAGGGCAATCAGAACTTTATTTCTAGCTCTGTGCAACCAGTGTGAAGGAACTTACTGAAACATGATTTTAAACAGACCTCAGTCCTCTCTGACTGCAAAATGAGCTAAAAACAAGTCCACTCAGTTTCTGCTATCCTGCAAGTTCAAACCATGTGGTCAGGAGCTCTGGAGTCCCATTTGGGTTTTAGCATCTCTTGTGTGTTCCTTCCAGAAACTAATACAGGAATGCTTAGAACCCAAAACTGCTAATATGAGGCCAAGAAAGCATCAAACCACCCCAGAGACAACCTGAATCAATGGCTGTTTTCCCAAATATAGCCCTTTTCTTCTCAGTGGCACAAGTTCCTCATAGTGATATGGAATAAAATTGTCACTTTTCCATCTGGGTTGTTGCATGGCAAATGATTTGTTGCAAGACTCTGTAGTGACAAACGCAATAATTGCCAAAGCTTCTTAATGTTAGTATTGTGCTGCATCTTATTTTGGTTCCAGAAATTCTGACACTTCATCTTAATTTGGACTGGCCTTTGCCAATTCACTACTCTTATTTACATCAAGGGGATGCTATGCTCTGTCCCTGCAATTTTGTCAATTAGTACAGTGGTATATATTTTGCATTTAATTGAATTTCATATACCTCTAACAAGGCTGCTGATCTCATCCCAGTGCAGTGACTGCCTTGATATGAAATTTCATTGGAAGAATGTTTTCTGCCTGAGAGCCGTTCGTGTATATATGAGCTTCTGCAACCAATTAAAACATTAAGGAACCTACAGTTGAATAAATATCAGTGAAAATTTAAGAACATAGTGGTAGTTTTCAGCCAGTTTTATGGAAAGTCAATAGGTATCCGGAGGTCCAATTACAGGAAATGTTTTTGCAGTATGAAATAAAATTATAAGAAATAGAGAGGTAAATGAGAATGTTACAGGCACCTAGCATGCTTCTTGTCTTGGCATAATGAATTAATTAAGAAGAATCAGTATTAAATCGTAAAGATGAAATTCTGCTGTGCATTGCACCTCTTTAATTCTGGCATAATTTCACAGACTTCACAGAAATCACATTGGATATAAAAGTGAGAAACACAGAGAACTCACACCCTGTCAAGCCAAAATGTACTGTCCCTTTTTGGCCAAATGTCCTCTTTCCCCTGCCTATTTAGTGCATTTAGAGGCTGGTTTGAAAGCCAATGCCCCTGTTAATAAGGAGCAGCAAGATAAAGGGCCACATTTTATTCCTACTCAGCTACTTTGGGGTGTCTGAGCAATGAGGCACCTTCTTGCTTTGGCTGTGTGTTTCAAATCAACTGAGGAGATCAGTTTGGTTGGTCAGAGCATGGCAAGGTCATGGGTTCAATGCCTGTATGGAATATTTACTAAAATATTGGACTTGATGACCCTTGTGGGTCCCTTCCAACTGAGAATATTTTGTGGTTCGGTGAGGAAGTATGCTGTTCCTCTTCTAGATTCATTTTGGGCCATTTAGCCTCCCTGGCTTTCTTGATTCCCCCTGTTTCCTTGCAGACAACCTGCCAGCCAGCCCTGCCAGCAGCACACATGGGACAGCATTGTCACTCTGCCCCATCTACCTGCTGTTTGCCTTAACAGCACCTGCAAGCCCTGTTTGCTGTTCAGACACCCATCAGTGCACCTCTAGGTCTGCCAAGTGTGCTTGGTAAAACCCACTCAGCCATTCATTTAAATACTTGTTAAACAGGAAGCTGCTGCTGGAAAGTTGAGTGCTGGTTTATATTTAAACAAATAGTGGGAACAGGCATGAGTGTCATTTTGTGATGTAGTGGAAAATTTGAATGACTTGCATTATCCCACAAGTAACCCCTTGAAAACAAACCTGAGAGGCTGCTAAGGACCCTGCTCAAACCTGTGAGCTATTGCATTGGCAGCAGCAGTGAAAAGGTTAACTTGCACAGTTCTTTCACTGCACACGTAGGCGTTAAAGGAAAAGTGATGCACACGGTGTAGCCTTGGTGTTTCCCTTGTGATTGAGGGAAAGTAGTTATTAAGGTCAGCCATGCTTATTTTTGGCAGATGTGGAGCCCCTTTCAGCCTGAACACTCCTAAGGAGTGTACTTAAGGTCAAGAAAGTTGCATATTTTGTGAGTGAAGTAAACAAGGGCAGCACATGTTGGTGCATTGAGCACCTCCTTTTAGTAGCTGTGGACTACCAAGACTTGTGATTTTGATCTAGCCTCTGTCTCCTGCAAAGTTTGACACCAGTATTGTCAGGGATGACAGATGAGGTCAGTTGCAGTTTTGGGGTCTCCTGAAAGTTTGAGGCATCCAGGGTTATGCCAGGATGCAGAGGTGTAGGAAACCCAGAGAAGCCAAAGTGCACATGGGTCAGAGCACTTGGGTCTTTTAATGTTCTGTGAGGGCATAGCTTTGCATTTGTGGGGTTTTCCATCTCCTTCTGTTCTGTGGGAGATTTTTGGCTCCTCTGGTCTCCTTGCATATATTCAATAGGGCATCCATCAGCAGAAAGGGCATGAACTCCCAGAAGGCAGACCTCTCCATGGCTGTCACCCAGCCATGGGCGGTGCGATAGCCACCACAGTGTCACAGTGCTGCTGTGCTCCCTGCAGGGCTACTCCTCGACAGTGACAGTCACACCTGTTTACACAGCTGACAGCTCCTGCCAAACTTCCCAGCACAGCCAGGAGAGTTTTCCTGAGAATGCATTTGGAGACATGCATTGGGCTGTCACAGAGACACGTGGTATGGTGAAAACACTAGAGAGCCTTGCAGTTTTCCTGGGTGACCAGAATGGTTAGCAGCTCTAGTCAGCTTCCCAGATGTTCTTCTAGTCATCATCAGACTTCATTCTTCAAGCTTTCCTATTTGCCTCTCTCACTTCATGGTGACAAGTGCCACATAAACAATCCTATTACTAATAGATGTAATGACTTATATTTATATATCTTTATGATTCATGTGTTGTATAATTTAAATAATTACCATTTGAATTATCATTTGAATTCTTTTTTCTAATTCATGCTCCACAAAGGGAGGTGGTTATTGATGATCCAATGCCAAGAAAATACTTTCAGTTCCAATCATTTTCTCATTACTTTTTCTAATAATGTTTCTTATGCTTAGACATGCACAAGCATTACAATATTTTAAAAGGATGCACTTTTTCTTCAGAGTAAAAAGTCCTCTCCATTTAACATTTAATATGTAATTGTCTGCTGGCATGGTAGAGCATTGCAAACTACAGGCCAAGTTATTTCTCTTGTGAATGCTTTAAAGCACCAAAATAATTTTCTGGTATTGGAAATGTGTCCTGAAGAGAATGCAAAGTGACTCTCCACACAGGGGGTAAGATGCTGCTAGAACTCCTCCAAAGCCAGCCAGCATCTGTGCCTGCACATGACGTGCTTTCTCCCAGCATCCTGAGCAAGCACTGATCCCTTTTCTCTCCAGAGCCCACCCTGATCCCAAGATAGGTGAGTGAGGTAATGCAGCTGCCTTTCATGACTGTGACCCAAGAGGGTGGTGATGGGTTTGGGCTTTTTTGTCAGATTTTGCCAAAGCAGAAAGTCAGAATTAGCGTGTGCAAAACACATCTAAACAATGGAACAAACACAAATTAGAGTACCCACCCACAACGCCTAATACATAACCAGTGAGTCATGCCCAGGGCCCAGTGTGAGAAATCTGTGTAGGTGGGATTTATTTGGCTTTCTTTTTGATTGCAGTTGTGCTTCTCTCTAGCTAATAATTATTGCACTCTGAACTAATAAACATAAGGATCTGAGCTTTCCAAGATGTCCTAGTGGTACAACATGTCATTTGCTAGGCTTAAAATTTTGACCCCCATGGAAATGCAAAAGAGTTATGTCTCAGGACATAACTCTTTGGTGCTCATTTGAGCCCAGAGATTAAATCTGAGATACTAAAGCAGTGGGATGAACAGAGTTCAAGGTAGAAGTGACCAAAACAGTCGCCATTAGCAAGTTACTCAATCACCCAAGGACAACGTGAGAAGAAATGGACAGTGACCGTCTCCTGGGGATACAGGGACACATCACAGACATCACCAGCAATCCTGGCTGCTTTCTCATGGGGCTCAGCACAGATGCCAAAGGTTTCAAAGGTGTGGAGCCTGAGCCGCCTTCTCACGCCCAGTGATGGTCCCTCCAGGTCAGGGCTGGGGCTGGCTGGCAGGGAAGCGCACAGCGCCGCTCCCTCCTCTCTGATCAAGCCTGATAAACAGGGAGAAGCCCAGTCCAGAGAGACACAAACCTGGCGCTTTTCCTGAGCTCTACACTTCAGAAACACAAATAATGAAAGGGTGCATAGAAGCCTAAGCAGTTTGTACATGCAATTTGACTTTCAGGGGTTTCATTTTAATTATCCTGAGAAACAGATTTTTCTGCGCTCCACAATAATGAATATTTTTACATTTTTTTAAGTGAGTTTTCCAAACAGCCTCTGAGGGCCTCAAGAAGTTCCTGTGTGTTAATTGCTGCTGGGTGTCTTAATGCCACAGACATCTGAGACTCCCCAGAATATCTAAGAGGACATTAGCTGTAATTTAGTAGCCATGAGTATTGCTTGATGCCATTGTTGCAAGCAGACGTTGTAAGTAGGCAATGAAATTCTAAGCTGAGGTTTTTTTAAAGTGCTCATTGCTAGCCTGACATTGCCACCACTATTCATTTTTGTTGCAAGCATCAGTGGGAAAGTAATTACAACTTTTTAGGACAGTGAAGCACTTTTGAAAATCCTTAGTTTACTGCTTCTGCAGTGCTTCCATTTAATTTTCCCCCTTTCTTCTTTATTTCTAATGTTTCCACATTCCTCCATCTCCATTTTGCTATCATGCCTGCCTTTGATTTTAATGTCCTCTCTTTTTTTTCTTACTGTCTCCTGGGGCATTCTCCCAGGGTTGTTTTCCTATTACACTCATAATTGTCCATGGGTGAAGTGACTATGAGCCATCCTCACGTTGTGACAAGCCACAAAAATCAATAGTTCCCCCCACCTCAGCTGGAACCTCCTTTTGACATCCTTGATTAACCTTACTTTTTAAAATCTTATTTAATTGTTCTTCTGACCATTAACTCAGCCATAAACAGCAATGCATAACAAAGAAGATTTACTTCTAAAATAATTCTAGAAAGGCAGTTATGTTCTCAACCAACACTTATTCCAGGAAACTTCAGTGAATGGTAGACTTGCTCACATCTACTGTTGCACCAATTCAGTATTCAATGAGATCAGGCTAAGTTTGGTGTTTTCTGACCTATGGAAATGCTCATACAAGACACACAGACAAGTTTAGGACCCCTGCAGTTCATGTTTAAGGTCATGGTGAGAACAGCCCAGCTTATCTAGTGGCTAAATGCTATGAGTCACTTAGACCCCTGACACTCTGCAAAAGTGCACATTAGAGGGAAGCCGTTATTCAGTCTCTTGGGCTTGTGCAGCTTTCCTTCTTCCATCCTGAGCAGGAACACAGCCAGCAGTGACTAGTGTTTCCACAAAGCCTCCTTAAGTCATGGCCTAGACTCAGCAGTTTTGGAAGGGACTGTAAATTATCCTCTGCCACCCAACCCAGCAGATACCACAACAAGGAACTTGCTGGGTCTTCTAGTTCCTAATGAGATTTTGGTGTTCCAGATGAATTAAAATTCTTCTGAAGCCATAGCTCTGTACATCCTTAAAAGTTTATTCAGAGTCTGCAAGTTCAATGAAAATCTGATAATTCATTAAACTCCTTTTCCTTTGAACATGTTTCACAGCCATGCATTTCCTTCCCTCATTCCACTCAAATTGTTGTATGCTTATTAGTTTTTTCTTGGAAAGAAGAGTCATTTGAAGGAAGATAAGTACTTGGCAGTTTTCTCTCAGGCCATCATAGACAGCTCTTCTGTGCTCATGCAGCTTGTTTACTCATGACCTGCTATACTTCACATATTCAGAGCTCTGGATTATTGTGAAAACAGAAAACTGAGACCTCTGTTGAACAGAAAACTTTTAATTTTTTTTCTTTTTAACTACTATTTGCTTGGAGAGGAGAAAACACTAGTGCTGCCTGAAAATCAGAAAAGCATAGGGAAAAACCTCACATGTGTAGTTACCTGTGCCAGATGCAGTCCACAAGTAGCTCTATTATTCTTAGCTGTCCTCTCAGTAACCTCTACCTCTTGTGCATAGAAGCACCTGCTTCTCTGACAATTTAGCCTCCAGGGGAGGTATAAGAACCTCCTCAGCCACGATGTGGGGACTGCAAGTCCCAAGAGCCATTTTCATTTGGAGCACAGTTCTCCTTAAAATAAAGTGATAAGTTTAATGCAATGGTGTATTAGACAGAAGAAAAGGGAAAACTACCTTTTTCCCTAAATTTGAGGTTTTCCAGCTGACCACAGGAGCAAATGCAGGGAATAGGGCTCAATGAAATTATGGAGTGCTACCAAACTATTCCAGTGAAGTGTTTTCCAGATGTGCTGAGTAAGACTTTCATTGCCATGAACTGATTACTCAGAGTTCAGCAGATTGTAGAGGTTCAAATACCACAAATAGAAAAGTTTAGGGCAGTTTTGACAGTGATGTACAAGGAAAGAGAGCAGGTCCCATATTTGCAAATCACATTCTGCTTTTACTCTACCCAGCAACAATACCAGGGTTTGGAAGTGGTGTGTCACATGAAAAATGTTTGGCCTGAGTTTAGTTTCACAGATGTGAGCTCCAGAGAGGCCCAGAGCACCCAGCCTAGCAGTGTGGGTCTCTCTGATGTGGCATAGCACCCCAAAACAGCAGCCAGCTAAAAGGATTTAAGCAGCACCACGTGCCTGTCTGGGCTTCAGTGTCTGAAAACGAGGTGTGCAGAAAAGGGCCTGTGGTTTTAGTAATGTCACTGGGGATGTGTGATTTAACACCTCACTGTGGAGAAATACAGCTGGACCATCCATTTACAGTTGCAGACTATCTTCTCCCAAACCACCTCCAAACTTCTTGGCCTTTCTCATTTGTTGCAATTCCTTCCTGTTGTTACCTGCTTTTTTACCTTGCCTGAGCCTGCTTGGAGCCAGTTGTTAGCACTGTGATGACTGCTGGAAGGGACCAGCACAGCTTTCTTGACATCTGTTTACTGATGCCCATTTTAGTCCTTCCCAGCTGGCAGGCTTGGCAACATGCACTGCTGGAGTGTGGAACCACCAAATACTTCCCACACTGGTTCACTGGCAGCAGAACAGATGTCACTCAGGTGTTTCAGCCACTTTAACATTGGAAATCCTGTATTCTGCCACTGCAGCGTATCACTGTCTGAAACAGCTGGATGTCACTTGTATTTTGATTGTTCTTTAAATCACATGAGCTCTCCCAACCAAAGAATTATTATTCAACTGAAGTAGATTTCAAAAAGGCAGGGACAGAAAGTCTGAAGTCAACTAATGTTACTTTGAGTCCATCACAGTTTAGACATTATGGCTTCTTGGTAGTACACTAAGTACTATTTAGTCCAGTAGGGTTATTCAGTTTGTGTCTTTCTGGGGATGTTTTCAGAAGGAGCTGAGCCAAAGCCCTGATCATAGGATCAGGGCAGCAATCTGTCATTCCTGACATTCAAGGTCAACATCTGAGCTGGATAACTGGCATCATCAGCTACAAGAATACTTCTGTAAACCTAGATGATGCTGTTACTCTGGTAAGGAGAGAATGCATTTCCCACCACCCTACAAAAGCCTTTCACCCCACCAGTGCCAAGACACTGTCTCAGCTCCAAACCACTAGCAAAGGTTAGTAATCAGAGGTTCACCACAATGCTGAGCAAACTATTTCAGCAAGGTCACACCTTTGGAACCTCCAAACCTGTTGCATCTCCTCAAGAAAAAAGTCTTACAAAAATTCTGAGATAAATGTCTTTAATTTTTCAGTCTGCTACCCCTGCCTGAGAGCAACTCACTCTCTTACTTGCCCTTGATGGAAGAAAACTGGAGTTAGGCCTCAGGGCTTAGTATGCCACCTGAGAAAGTCTACTAAAACACTTAGTGCCTCTTAAAATGCTTCCCCAGCTGTTAGCCCTCAGGCTCGCACTTGGCTAGTCCTGCACAGAGGAACTTCCCACTTCCCTGATTTTCTTCCTTCCTGGGTCCAGCCAGAAGATATTTACTAGGAGATATTTATTAGGATTCTCTTGTTTCACATCTGTATGAATAGTGAGACAGCTAATCTCACAGAAGGGAAGGATTTACAGTTCCCATCTGTAGGACAGGAATAGGACTAAATAAGGAAAAGGCCCAACCTGAAGTAGGATTGCTCAGTAAAAGGGTTTCTTCTCCATTGTCAGTCAAGTGCAGACTAAGATAAAAACCCTGTCATCTGCGTGCTCACAAATCAACACTGAGCTGCCTCAGTCAGCTACAATTACCCCTATCACCAGGGCATGAGGTGTCTACCCTTGGTTTGTTCCCTATCTCTTATGACATATCAGAATTCTCAGAAATACAGTATCTTCTAGTTCTTTACTTTTCTCCTGTTGCAAATTAATTAAACTTCCTGCTACCTCTCCTGCAACCCAAGTTAAAATAAGAAACAAATCTTAGACACTTCCTGGAAATTCTTAGCTGATCATTTGTTCTGAGTTGCACTTTGCTCTCCACTGGCTACTTCAATATTATTTCTTGCAGACAGTGGCTCTCAGGTGGTGCTGAAACATCTTGGATAAAGCACCATGACAGTTGTATTCTCATCTATTTTAACTGTTTGTTTGTTTGCTTGCTTTGTTTCATGGCTGCTGTTTTCCAAAATGAATATTCTTCTAAAATGATGGGGAGAAATGCCACTTTGGGTAACCACTGAGGACAGGAAGCTTCCTATTTGGACAGAGCTCCCATTCAGTAAAATTGTATTTAATCAGGAAATACAGTATCAGATGTGCAAAGAAATGTAAATACCAGCATGATTCTGCAATTAGGGCAAAACTCACATTGACCTGAGATGAATGTTTTACTTTCAAAGAAGCTGTAGGGTTTTAGTTAGTCTGTAAGACACATACGGCAGGCCTTTCTTCTTCCCATTTAATTAAAGCTAACACAGTGGTCTGAACTCCTTTTATCTGCTTGCTCCTTCACTTGAATCCATAATTTTATACATTTTTCAACAGAAATACTTTAGACTAGCCTACAGAGACTTCTAATATTTTACCATTCCTATAAAACATATCTATCTCAGAGATGTTTTGGTTTTTAGAACTATGATCAGATAAAGCAGCATTGTTCAGAAACTGTTGCTAAATAAAAAAGAATGGGCGGTGCCCTGTTTGGCATCCATGCAGCAAGTGATGTGTGATTTATTATTAGCAAGCCAAGTAAAAGAGAAGATTATCATATGAAGGAGTCCCAGGCTACAGGCTCTGTCATGAGTTTTATTTGCTGCTGCTCCCACATTCTGGAGGGATGTGCAATCCAAGTCCTGGAGGAATATTGCTTACGCTATGATGAAGTGACCAGAGTGCCCCAGGAATGTGGAGCAGAGAATTTCTTCCTGCCACAGCCCTGCTCAGGCTGTTTTTCTCTCAGAAATGGGTAGCCAGCCCTGCATGTTGTGCAAGTGCGTGCCACGAGAAGTATGGAAGTGGCCTCAGCTTATTTCCATGTGTGCACCATACAGCAGAACCTAGTCCATCCCCACATTAGCTAAAGTGGGCTTATTAAAATTCCTGTTCACAGTTATGGTAAACTTCCGACTGACTTTAATGGGATGTGGATCGAGCACAGAGGCCACCAGGATCCAGAACCAGCAGTAATGCAATGATACATTTTTACTCTGAGTTTGAGTGCATGTGGGTAAGCAGCAGCCAGCAGAGAGGGCTGCGAGCGGCACAAGATTAACACGAGCTTTACCAGCAGATGAAATATGGAAGTAGTGTCCCGTGGTGATGAGTGTTATTGAAAACTCTAAGACAGGCAGAATGAAAGAAAACACAAATGTAGAAAAACAAAGTCTCGGTCTGTGCGATCACTGAATACGTGTTAAGAAAACCACAGAGTGCTGGAGACTGGAGCTGACCCAAAGCCAAGGAGGAAAACACAGAGGCATGGATACGTGCCATAAATCACTCTGACAGGCCTATCATTAGATCTGAAGAAAAGACCACCTAGAAGGCCAGGGAGAGGGACTCACCACGGCTGTCTTCTGCTGGAAAGCATTACTGCTGGAGATACGCTCCTCGCTGCAGGACTTTTGTGAGCAGCTAAATAATAGTGCTTCTTTCCAGTTAGTGTAAAGCAGGAATTGTTTCCCATGTGATAGTAGAACTATTTAACCTTGTTGACTGGCCTGTCATAACCCAAGAGCAAAGAGTTAAGAGATCATTTCATTATCACTTCAGTATTTAACTATCCTGATGAGCTACTAAAAAATTAGTAGATGTGTTTTCTCACAGCTTGGAAACATAGTGTCTGTTTTCTTTTCAAGGAGTGGTTATGACCTCCAGAACAGATAAGATTTTTCCCTGATGGGGATAAAACAACTTTTTTGTATTGTGTATCTCAATAGCATTTAAACAGAGCATTTTGTCAGAGAGTGAGTGAAAGACAGAGATTCTGCCTTTTGTCCCTGTGGCAAAAAGTGTATCTGACAAAAATATAATTCTCTTTTACTGTCTGTGTTTCTAAAAGGCATCTATTGTAACCTCATTTTGTTTATTTACTTTTTCATTGGGAGGAGGAAACATTTATTAAAGAGTTCACTTGGGAAAATTGAAACTATCGTAACTTGTTTACAGATGGTCCATTGACAACTGACCAGGCTTAAATTTCATGATTCGTCCAATATGCCACAAATGACACACTAGGGTGTGCAAGGAGACTATCAAACATTGCCTACTCTTGGTCTTTCTTCTTGAGGCAGTTGATAAACCTGGTGTTGGTTTCTCATGATTCTTGAAGGTGAACTACGCTCACTTGTGAGCATCTTGCCTCTCTCTAAAGAAGAAAACAAACTGCAAAATGTAGCCAAGAGTGTCAAAATGCATGTTAACCTGATGTTTGAAAAGTTTAATCATATTCCTTGTGCGTGGGCCATTCCTGATGCCTGGCAATAAAGAGCTCCAGGCTAGGCTCTGTGTGGTTAGTCTGAGTGACTCTTAACTCGGGTTTAACAGCAAATGATGAGGCAGAGCTGAATATTTCCAACTTCCTCATGTGCACATTACCCAGCAATGTCTTGTCCTGGAGTCTTGTACTAATTATGACCTGAAAGGAAGGGTAAGGTGGTGTTTGCTGGCTTTCTGAAGCATCAGACCATCACTTCCTTGGCCAGTTTTTCACTGTACTAAATTCTCCATTTCCAGACTCAAAAATAAAGCACACGTGACATGCATCCAGTTTTATCTAGCTGTACTAAGTATAATGAGATCTTAAGGACAGTGTTTTATAAACCAGAGATATTAATTGCATGTTCCTTTCACCACAAGTATTGAGGGCTCCACTCCTTACCAAACTGAAGCTTCCCAGCCAATGCTGAGCCCTGTGCTGCTGCAGTGTATGTGCTAATGCTGTCACACTCAGCTAATTAAAAGCTAGCTCAGGTGTTGCTGTGCTACACCAGACACCCACAGAGAGATTAAGTGACTGGCAGTTTTTCATGCAGGAATAGAACTGCACCCTGTAGTCTATAACACTCCATTTAACATCAGCATTGGTTTTGCCGCTGGTTTCTGCTAAAACTGGGACACTGGATTAGTTGAAAAATATGCCAATAGGCAAAAAAAGACCCAAACAATAGACACTCTGAAGAGGTGACTAAAACAACTTCCAGCTTAAAAGACAAATCAGTATGTGAAGTAACTTCTGGTTTTGTCCCTCATTGCTTAGTATAATGTTGGAGAAAATGAGTGAAATACACTAACTAGGGGGCTGTAGGATCACAAAAAAGGTGGTTTAGGCCACCTAAGTGAACTGGGATGCTGTTTCTACTGCCTATCTTTGCCACTAATCTTTTGTGTGACCTTAAAAGAGTCACATCTCTGAGCTACCAGCTTGAAAAAAAATTGACAAAGCCTCATTTCAGAGATACAGAAACACATTTAAAGGACCTCTACAGCCAACAATGATAATGTGCTTGGGCTATTTTAAAACTGCTGTCCAGTTTTCTGCTATGCAAGCTTAGTTGTCTGTCTCAAACTCTGAAAAGCACCATTTCTATTTGATCAAAGGTGAAAATACTTCCTCATTAAGACAGTCCTTGATTTCATCAGGAGTTACTTTTCCCGTTTCATATTAGCATTCCTTTAAAGTAGATGGTAGGGTTTGTTCAAACTGTTTATTTCAACAATTTGAGCTAAAGATGGACTGCTCTGTCTTGGACAAGCTATAATGCTTTCCATAGCACGTGATGCCTTGAATCAGATGAAATCCTCCTGTTGTTCCATGAAAGTTGTACCTTAAGTCTGTGCATGACAAATGTCCTGTCATGTGAATGATTGCTCTGTTTTCCCTCTGAGTTTCCAGATGCTGGGAAAATAGGATTTATCTGTTTGGAGTGTTTGAAGGCAACAAGATCTCCATGTCTGCCCTACTATCTGTAGTGGTCCTCACAGCTGAGCACACCTGATCTGTTCAGCAATAGTATCACTCAGCAATAGTATCACAGTGGGCCTGTATTTGTCTGGAAAGGAGATTTTTGGACACCAAGTCAAACCACTCCTCAATGTAATAGCTACTTCCCTTAATCCCTTTAATACATTAATAATTCCAAAATTATCTTTGTCAGTTACAAAATGATAGTGTCTGGGCTGTGACTCTGGAGCAAGGTGATGGAGAGTGCTGTTAAGCTGAGTGCCCATCAGTTTTAACAGCAGGGAAGAAGTTAAAACACCAGACTTTTACTTCAGGGAGTAATTGTTGTAGGGGTTTTTTACCCCAGAGAATATCTGTTGCCAGTCACCACTTCTCACGTGTAGAAAGTTAAGCTGAAACCACAGTTGTGAAACTGTGTGTTAGTGTCAACAGGTAAGAGAAGATGAAAAGAAACAAACAAAAAACATCAAACACCAAAGAAAGAAATGGAAAACAGCTGGCCCAGAAATTCTGGCTCTGGCTGCAGGGGCCATCTGAGCTGCCAGCTCTGGGCACACTGAATTCAGCATGTGCTCCTTACCACGTCACATGCATTAAGCCCATCACATTCCTCTTCTGCTGAACCACCCAGACTTCAAAACAGCAACAACCAGCAAGCTCTTTTTTCCTACAATCACTCTGTTGCAAGAAAAGTTGTTCTTTTAACCAAATTCAAAATATTCCTTTTCAAAATAGTAGCAACTTGAGATTTGGGAGGGACAGTGTTGACACTGGGAGAAAAATGACAAAGCTAAGACCTGCCATCTAGAAGTGGATACTAAAGAATGAAAAATATCTCTAGCAAGTACAAAAAATCTTTTCTTCCTCTTTTGCCCTCAGAGGGTAAATTTTATGGCATTTGTGCCACTTTTCCTTCCTAGACATTTGACACACCACATTAATCCTAAAGCTCGATTTCCAACTCTAAGAAGCCAAAGGGACTCACAGTGATGTGGCATTTGGGCACAGCCAACTCTTGTGCATAGGCTATTTGTGGTTCCAGCATTCTTGAACCACGTGGGCTTTCCCAAGCTTCTGCCAGGAGCCTTTGCACCATCCCTTCCTGGATCTGCACACGCCGCTTCTGTTCCCTTCCCTCGCACGCACCCCTCTGTCATTTATATATGTTGTAGGGCTGGCAGCTGCAAGTGTTTATTGCTGATGTTTATCTTTGTGTACTGATTGTTGCTCTCTCCTCATGTAATTTTATTGTTTTTCTATCTCTAATGCCTGTTATTTGTTGGCAAAGCAAAGCTACTGAAAGAGCAACAGAAAGTGCTCCAGAGCAGAGAAGCATGCGGTGAAAAGAGAGATTGGATGGAGCCTCTTGTTTCCACAATGGCTTGCAGTCATTTGAAGTGGGGCATTTTTCCCATAGCTCTTTTTCAAAAGCACATCTTGCCAAGGAGCCAGGCATGAGTGCAGTAGCCACTCCAGGCTGGGGGGTGAGTGGGGACCCTGGTGGCCGTGACACTTGGTGGGAGAGTGGCTGGTGGCAGCAACATCCCCCCCAGAACACCAAATGCATGTTATTTCCTTAATGCTTTAACATGGGGGATTGCTCTCTGATAGACCTGGATTCAGAAATCAATTGGCAACATTTTTTGGGAGGTCTCACCTCCAGAAAGTCATCAACACCAAAAAGGAGAGAAATTGAGAGCAAAGAATCAACTGACAGAATAGGAAAATGTACTGCCACACAGCTGAGACTGGTGCTTCTGATAAGGAGTGACAGACACAACACCTCACTGCAGGTTTTCTTTTGAACAGCCCTAGGTAACAATGGTTGACCTCAAGACTGGTCTTTTCTAGCATTTAGAGACAATGTGCTCAAAACCATCTTTGACATCTAAAACCTCATTGATGTGTTCAAAATTTTTGATTTAATCTCATCCCTGCTGATCACCCCAGCCATAACCAGAAAATCCTGTCATTGTATCTGTGCCTAAGTGCAAATTAATACACCAACCCACGTCTTGAATAAAGAGCATCTGATTGCATTGCAGGTTTGACGTGCTGATAGATCAGAGTTTATTGCAGAAGTGGTGGAAGACAGAAAAAGAAAGTTAGAAAAAGGTACTAGAAATTAATATGCAGTGACAGACAGTGTTAATCTACTTTATTTCCTGCTCACACCATGAGATTAGCTTGCCTCTAATGGAAACATCTTTAGGTGATGGACACAAAGGGATGGAAATCAGACAGTCTATACCAATGAAGATGATACACTTCCAATAAAATTCCCAGTGTTGCTTTCTGTTCAATGGAAAGCAAATTACAGAATGAGTGGTATCACCACAGCAGAGAGTACTGAACTTAGAAGTTGTCAATAGCAGCATAGTTTTCTAGAAAATTCTTGCCCTGGCTCATTCCACAATTTCCTGCTCTGGTTAGGCTTTACGTTTTCTCACATTTTTACTCATTGATTTTATTCTGAATCCCTGATTCAGCCAGAAGTTCTTTCAGAGGATGAACAAGTAGCCCTGAAAAAGTTTATTCCCCTTTAACAATGCTTTTAGGTACAGGGTTGATATTAAGCATATTAGTAATTTCACAGGTAACAGTACATCAACTTAAAAAGTCTTGGCCGTGATTCAGCAACATATCCCTATTCAGCAAAACACTTAAGCACTTTAAATTCTATGGACTTCAATAAGATTTAAGCCTGTACTTAGGAACCTAAACATTTACATAGAGTATTTTCCTTCTTTTCACAGCAGGAATGACTTACTTAGCCTCTTAGTAATTTAAGATGGAAAAGGCTGTATAGTTCATCACAGTCCATCCCCATGCAGGCATGAGACATTAAATGGGTAGGCGACACAGAGCTGGGATCTAAGTACACTCACCTTTATTTCACTGTGCTCCAGGGGCAGGAGTCTGAAGTGTCTCTTCCCGAGTCTTCAAGTCATCTCTTCATCATCCAAACACCCCATTTGTCACAAAGCTTCATGTGTCTCCCAAGACCTTGATATAAGCAGAATTTTATTGTCAAAGCCATTTGAAGTTGAGGAGAAGCCATTTCTCACTTTTTTAATAAATAGAGATACTGTTTATATGAATAAAAGTGAAAAGTACTTTCCCTGGATACTTTTGAAGCTTCCAAAAATAGTCCTAACTCTCAGCCAAAGTTACTGCTGCTGAGCTTCCCCAGGAGAGCATCAGTACATGGTACTGCTGTGTGAAATATTCTTGCTGCCAGTTACATTGGTGAGAAATCACGTTTTGGTGGTTTTGTAATAAAACAGAATATTTTGTGGCCTGGCCCCTAATTCTTGGCTTATTTCTAAAGAAACAAAAGCTTGTTTCCATAGCTACTAAAATAGGGAAACATCTCTGTAAAAAATTAGGCTGCAGTCTAGAACTGAGAAATTTCACAATTTTGTCCATAGCAGCATAGTGATTCCATCTGCAAATAGAGAACCTGGTTCAGTTTGCAGTGAAACACTGCAGTTTGACAGATGTGTTTTCCTCTTGATCAGGTCTGAGGTGTGTAGGTGGGGGGTTCTCACACAAGTTCCTCTTACTGCAGAAGCTCTCTATCACAGGACCTAATCCTGCAAGGTGCAGAGTGCTCTCAGTTCCCAGCAGTCACACGGAACACATTTTTTTAACATTTTTTGTTCTTTTGTATCAAAAAAGCTAGGTTTTGGACTTGCTGTTGCATTTCTTACCTACTTGAATAATCCCACAGGGCAACCAGATCAGGCAGTAAAAGCTGTGGTAATGTTTCTTTTACTTTTGACATAGTGATAACTATGAATAAGAAAGCCACTCAGACAAGCACTAAGGACCAGGAGATGCAGTCACAGATTCCTGCTTATTATTTTCTGCAATGGAGAGGGTATTTGCACACAAACTTCAAGTCTGGGTATGTATAATGTGGAAAAATATCAAGTAGATCAATCTAGCAAAGTAGAAGGAGATCTGCCAGGCACCAGTATCACTGCCACCAGTTTGTTTAGAAAGACAAAACTTCTAAAAGTAGATTGAAAAAATTACCTCTGTGTGGCTTTATTTTCAAATGTTTTCAAATATCACACTTATCCACTCTCTCTAAAAAATACAGCTTAAGGAATGCACACTTATGTGGGAATACATAACTACTTATAGAGCAATAATTTTAAAAATTATTACATTCCAGTGTTTTAAATTTTATCCTAAACATAGCAATGTGTGCTTCTATGAATGGGCAAGAGGCACTGAAGCTATCAAATAATAGCACCTTCATGAAGCCCCAGAGCACTGCATAGAACAGCGGTGAGTCCCCCGTAGAGAGAACCCACAATTACTTTTTCACAGCTGTGATGGTCGCTTAGGGCAGAACAGGACCTGCAGACTTCTTGAACCTTCACAAAAGACAGCCTGAGATGACAGGAGCCATCTCCTCCAAACCATCCAAAGAGCTTATGAAATAATTTCACAGTTCAATTCTGCTTCATTACAAATGGGATTTTGTTACAGCTGCACCATCATAAGTCAGTCCCTGTGCGTGCTTTGGCACACTTCTGCCACTTCACTTGTCACTTAAGAGAAGCCCCTTTCAGGGAGCAGAAGCCTCCATTATTGCTATCAGCTCCTGCTTTGTACAAGGGCCTGAGGATTGGTTCTAACTCTATTGCTACTTCATATTCAGGACTCTCCTTCCGTAATATGCATCAGTGCATTTTCTATTAGCACTGTGGATGGTAAAATCCAGTGTTGTAGCCAGGGTCACTTACACAATTCATTTACTGCCAACATAGAGATGCTTGAATGTTCAGCTGTTTCTAGCACCCAAGAGAAAACATGGTGCTATAACTGGACTTTACATTAACTAGCTTAGGTGCTGTTTTTCCACAGGCCAGGTTTGGAACCAGCACTCAGCATCTGTCTCTTGTGTCCCATTGACGTGATACAGACATTTCTCATTGAAGCACAGTAATTAGATTTGCTCTTTAGTACTTTGTAAGGTAAAACAGAGGTTCCGCTTAGGTGGGTATGTCAAGCCTGAATGTACAGTAGGCCTGCAGCTCAAGTGCTAACTGCAAGTGCATTTTAATCTCTTTCAGGGTTATTTATAAGGTACACCCACACTACCCTTTGGAATCATCTCATAAGAGAGAAAAACCAGTCCATCCCTTAGATGATCTTTGTCTAAATTCTTAAAATTTAAAAAAAAAAAAAAAAAGAGCTCAAGCAGCATGTGTGTCTGTTTAGTGCAGTTGAAGACCAAAGGTGGCTTTGGCAAACATTGCCCTGCTGGCAGTCCTTGCAGAGGCAGAGCTGCCTCCCAAATGCCTCCACTGATGGCTGTCTAGTAGCATGCTTTGAGGAGAGAGCCTGCATCCAGAGTTTTAAAGGTCAGCACCAATACCTTGAATCCTGCTGGCAGCCAAGGCAGCTCAGAGAGCACTGGTGTGACATGCTGCGAATTTAAGATCTGATTAATATACAGCTGCTGCATTCCTGACTGCCTTCAGGCTCTGAATGATCTCAAGCAATAGCCAAAAGGAAAGCATATTACAGAAGGCTAATCTTGAGGTGAAAAGACTGTGGACAAGCATAGCAAGCTCCATTTAGAGGAATTTTTGTTATTCCAGGTAGATCAAAAATTGTGGAATGGAAATTAAAATGCTTATTCTGAACTGCAGCACGTGTGAGCTACGGCTTCTAAGCCCATTGGAGTGATTTGGTGTTAGGTATTCTGGGGATGGAATGAGCAGCATTTCATTTTTCTACAACTACTAGGAGTTTGCTCTAACTGCCCTTATGTACCTTCACACCAAGTGATTCTGATTTCTGCCCTGGACTGGTAATGAGTGTTCTGTTTCATCTCTCCTGTTTGCAAGATGGATGCAGAGAAATTTGGTTGGGTCTCGATTGCAGATTGCTGCCATTGTTCCAGCCAGATAGAACAGACACTCAGAAAATAATATTTTATGCTAACAGACATATATGTTGCCCACAGCAGTAGATAAGTTGTGTATGGAAAGGGGCACCTTAGGTGACATGCAGCTTTTTTGGAATATAATGTCTCACTAATGCTGGCTCAATTAACATATTCATCAAAGTCCCTAAATGTTGCAAAGATAAATGAGGATTTAAATCCTAGGAAGTAATTTGCTGTGTTGCATGAAAATTAATGAAAATCTTGCTGCTCCAATAGTGGTAGACAGAATGGTGGAAAAAATATGTAGGTCTGGGACTAATTAATAAACCAAGGGGTTTTAATGCATTGGATAGAACTGAACCAGAGATTAATTTGGTCCACATTGCACATACTTTGTGTAACAAAGGATATTAACCTCCCTTATAATGCAGGCTGTAGGATTTCTATACATTCAATACCAGTTGCACCAGTTTCCAATTACCAAAAACCCAGAGACTTTGACAGAGACAGTAGCAGAGTTATGGTGTGTCACTTTTGCTTTGTATTGAATGTTGCCTGTGGTTTTATTTTCCTCTATAACCTAACACATTATGGCTACATCCTATCCTTCCTAACAAAGAGCAATATCTTTCTTTATTGCTTTCAACAGATGATTGCACACAGGTGCTGCTTCAAGACTGTACAGGTGACAGAATCCACTCCTTACATAGGAAGTCCATTTGATCATAACTTAAATATTGGTAGAAACATCTGCAAAATGCCAAATTGTTGCTAAGGGTCCCTGCCCTCTTCTTTCCAAGCCCATAGGAAAGAAGCATGCTTGTTTACTCTAGAAACCTGCCCCCCAGCGGCAACACACCCTAGCCAGGCTGGAAGAGGAGGAGAGCAACACAGGCAGAGGCAAAAGTCAGATTTCACAGAAGCAAAAGATGATGCCAAAATAAAGTCCAGCAATATGGCTGTTGCATGGCACTTGGTAAAATCCTTTGGTTACGTTTGTACTCACAAACCATGGGCCACAGCACACTGGGAAATTATCTGCAGCACATTTGGACCTGAGCAAGTCTTTTCTGGTCTTGCAGGCATGTTTTTCGGCCCTAAACACAGACAAGGAATCATTCCTGGTAGGCAATTTGAAAGTGGCCAGACTGATTTGACTGAAGTATTCCACCATCATATGGACACAAATTACATTGCATCAATCATGTTGGTGTCAGGGAATTTGAAATTGCCCATTTAATTATAATTTTATATTAATATAGAGTTATTGTATACTAATTATTCAATGTCTGCACTAATAGGATGATTAGTATAGACAAGTCCTCTGAGACCTCTCTGCCTCACTGCATTCATTCTGAATACAAGGATAATAATGTTTGTCTCCCCCACTGCCTAACAAGGATGCTGTAAAAAATTATGTTCTATAAATAATAAAGCTTTGAGGATTTGGGGAAAGGACAAGGGGACGCACATTAAATAGCACTTATAATTTTAATCTAACTTTTTCATTCCTTCAAAGCATGCTAGCCGCTGCTTTTCCTACTTAGTACTCAGTAATTTCTGCTTTCTGATATGGAGTGAAGGGGAAAAGTCCTGGTTAAACTTATTACGTTGTCTAAGTGAGAAAGTGAGAAGTAATTAGTCTTTTTATTCTGCTGGACAGCTGCTGCAGAATTGACTGTCTTCAAAGGATGGATGTGGTGTACCATTTGCCTTTATGAAGGATTTAACACATAGGCCATGGGCAGAGGGAGAAATATAAAATGTAAATATAAATGTTATATATATATATATATATATATATATATATATATATATATATATATATACACACATATGCTGTTGTATATACAGCAAGACCTGCTTATGTAAAGGTCACAGAAAAACTATCAGCTATACAAAATAACAAGTTGGCTATCAGCTGTCCCTAGGGTCAACATTCTCCAAGACCTAATGAAATCAAGTTGGCAGGATATGAAAGGTATGTTGTTGCTCCCACACGTCTCATGCAAAACTTCAGGAAATTGCATTCATGTTTCTTACACCAACACTCGCAAATGAGATTCACTTTTTCAGGGCAAGGACACTCAGAAAGACATATTAAACAACTGCTATCCTCATCCACTCTGAAATTTCACTATATTAAGTACTGTCTGGAACAGCGAAATCGAGTATATTGGAAAAACACCAGGAAGACGAAGAAGAGAACAGAGCAATTTGTTTGCCGATGTTGAGAAAAATAGGAGAGAGGCAGCAGGTCAATCTGTGCAGACAGGCCCAGGAGAAAAGCCCTGGTGTTGCCGTGTCAGAGGACAGGGCTTCTCCAGAAAAAAGAAGGCAGGAGAAGTGCCAACAGGAGCGTGGTCTGTGCCCATTCTGTGTGTCAAAGCTGCGGGGAGGAAATATGAGATGTTAACATTCTAAACAGGCATCTACATTTCCTAGCATTGTTGGAGTGCTTAAATGTGCTATGGGCTTTGCTTTCTTTTTTTTTTTTTCTTTACAAAATCTCTTATCTAGCTGTGCTAGGACTTAAAGGAAGAGCAAGTTGAACATTTCCCCTTCCCAGACTTCACAGATACCTCAGTGGAAGAGTACCTTGTGCAGAGATTATGTAGAGTAGAAGAGTCAGGCTTTTTTTGCTGTTGTGTGTCCCTTCATTCATCAGTTCAGGAAATTAATGATTTCCTTAATTCCACAATCACAAGTTAACAAATCCCCCTAATGCTGATACTGCCCTTCTTATGTTTTTATTTTATTCTTTTAATCTAACCTCTTCAGGTTCCTTTGATGATCCAGAGGGTGATTATGTCACTGGAAAGCACTGTCTGGAAATTATTAGTGATATTATGATCCTGTTCAGCCTTGGTGGTTTTCTCTTTTGCACTGCAGCAGACACAGAGTCCTCATATTGTCAGTGATGATACTCAGATAAGGAGCAGTAACAAACCAGCGAAGTTGAGAGGAGAGATCAACTTAAACTGCCCCAGCTTTGTTGGTGATGCACACCCAGTTCCACTGCATGGAGGAGGGGTCCTTGCCATGTGAAGCTAGCTTAGCACATGGTTAGCACAAGGTTAGCACAAGGTTAGCACAAGGTTAGCACATGGTTAGCAGCACATGTGTGGCATACACCCCACTGAAATCGCTCTCCCAGTCCAAGGGCTACTTATACATGAGAGAAGTTTAGTTCTGGAACTTTAATGTTTAAAGTCATGATGGCACAGAGGCAGCAGCTGAGTGCTCCTGCCTCCTCTGCAGATACCTGTAGTCTTAAAGTACTACAGACACAGTTTAAACAAACACTCAAGTTCGGCTTCAGTGGCAAGGTCCAACACAGAATACAGGTGAGAACTGTGGCTTAGAGGCCACATGAGATGATGATACTTGTTCCATTTACCCTTCAAAAATTTATTAACTGTAAAATGTTTGTGACCCTAGAAATGCTTTAGGAGACTGACTTGTCATGAAGACTCTGCCTAATGCATGTGAAGTAACCTGCACCCCTTGTTGCTGCCATATCTTGGTAGCTCAGCTCATGCCTCTGTCCTAATGGAGCACACGAGGTGGGACAGCCAGGCTCAGAAAATTTGTGTTCTGTGGCCAAGGTTTTGGAGCTTGGGGTTTTTTAGGGATGCTAATTTAGAAAAAAAATCTTACTTATTCAAATACTAGGTTTCCAGTCTCAGGCAAGCACCTGAAGAACAAGCTGAAAAAGCTGGTTTATAATTGTCCTTTTCTGATGGCAAAGCTATGAAACAAAGTGACAGTGCAGGGTGTTCAGCCAACTGCTAACTACAGCCATGCTGGAAAGAGGCTGAACCACAAGAGCCACGCTTAATTTGCACACTGAAAGAGGCCACTGAGAATGGATAGGGGAAACCTCGAGAAAACAAAACACTATGATTTCATTTCACAGCTTCATTGTAAAAGAAGCCTAAAAAGTCACTGCTGAAAGTCAGCTTTGCCTGGTGATTTTTCTGTTGTTGAACTGAGGGTGATGTAGCACAGGGCCCAAGTGACAGGAAGAGGAAGGTTTGGAAAGTGACTCACTACCTTTTTCACAAGCAGAGGCGAACACTTGGTAATTATGGGGAATATGAAATTAATACCTAGACAGACTCATAGCTGCCTTTTAATAATAAGTAAGAGTACTTCCTCTGGTGGCATAACACTGTACATTTGAAAGAGCTGTCCTATGAGGAGACTGCATTTTCCCCAGCACTGGAAAGATGCTGAATAGTCATCACATAGCAATACATGTTCTGAGTTTCTGTTCTTCTCACAACAGACATGAAAAAGAACAATCAAGGCTAATAACAAGTTAGTAAAGAAGGGATTCCTGCCTTAAGGCCTCTGAGTGCTTTGCTCAAATATAATTAAAAACAAGAGTTTAAAGGAAAAAAACCATCCTTGTCCAGCAAGCAGAACAATCATAAATTTATCCTGTCTGGGAAGATAGAACCTTTCCAGAGTATCTGAATTTGCTTAAAGTAAGCAACCCTGCACACACTTAAATATGCTTAGCCACTAGCTCCAAGCAGTTCATATGTCAGGAGAAAGGAGTCTGGGCTGCTTGCACATGTATGTAGAAAATTTTCGCATGTATGTGGAAACAGTTAAAATCACTGGAAGTCAACACCCATCTTTTCAGGGTGATCTCATGCCAGTGTTGACTCTTCTTTCAACTCATCTGATCTTAGTCACCACAGTAACAGGTAGGTCAACAGGCAACACCACAGATTTGCCAGATACTTTTTAAGTTTTGCACGATACAATGGTTCTGTGTTTGCTGTCAGCCCTGTCAGAGGCAAGCAGTGAGCACAGCTTTCCCAGGCAGAGCGCTGCATGCTGTCCTCCTGCCATGCCAGGCACAGCCCGCACTCTGCATGGCAGCCCCATGTGCAGGGCACTGCAGCAGGCTACTGGTTGCCTGGAGAAGTTATGGATGCCCCATCCTTGGAAGTGTTCAAGCCACATTGGATGGTGCCCTGAGCAACGTGATCTAGTGGGTGGCATCCCTGATTATGGCCAGGGGTTGGAACTAAATGATGTTTAAGGACCCATCCAACACAAAGCATTCTATGATTCCATGATTCTGTGATTTACAGTAATGCTAGATGTGAACCCTGTAATGAGAAGTGAAGGCCATATCTTCCAACATTTTCAAGATGAAAGAAGTAATTTCTGATCATACATTAAATCTGTTCCCATATGCAACTGATTGATAGGGGAAGGAAGACAAAGACAACTTTTTGAAACCCTGGAAACCTCCTTGCCTCAAACCAGTTGCAACAGGATGGATGCCGTCATACAGGTGACAGCCTTTAGAAATGTTTTAGCTATTCCTCAGATTCTTCTGGTTGACTTCAACTGTTTGATGGCCACTGCTGGGTGCCAAGCAAGTGGCAGAACACTATAGAGAGGAACTGA
The DNA here is from genome assembly GCF_022539315.1 of Serinus canaria. NCBI lineage: Eukaryota > Metazoa > Chordata > Aves > Passeriformes > Fringillidae > Serinus > Serinus canaria. The sequence continues at coordinate 58,388,635 of NC_066315.1, read as the reverse complement.
TCCTGCACAGCCTGGCTAATTGATGCAGCCAGGTTATCAATATCTCATAGTCATCAAAAGCTATGTAACATATATTGGGTCTCAAAGTTATTCCAGTCATTAGTTTCTCTCTGCTAGACTCTGATCTGGTAACAAAGATCAGAGTCTAGCAGAGAGAAACTAATGCCCACAAGACATACTCTCTTTTGTTCACACACCTATGGGAATTTATTGACTCATGGGATGGTTTAGGCTTGAAACACCTTTAAGACCCATGAGTCCAAATACTAACTCAGCACTGCCAGGTACCCCCTAAACCATGTCCCTAAGCATCACACCCACACATTTTTTGAACAGTTCCAGGGACAGTGATTCCACCACTTGCCTGGGAAGCCTCTTCCAATGCTTGATAATCTTTTCTGAGAAGAAATTTTTCCTCATATCCAGTCTAAACCTCCACTGGCACAATTTGAGGTAATTTCCTTTTGTCCTATTGCTTGTTAACAGGAGAAGAGACCAACCCTCACCTGGCTACAGCCTCCTTTCAGGTGATTGTAGAGAGCAATAAGGTCCCTCCTGAGTCTCCTTTTCTCCAGGATAAATAATCCCAGCTGTCTCCACCACTCCTCATCAGACTTGTGCTCCAGGCCCTTCTCCATCTCCATCGTTCTTCCCTGGACATGCTCCAACACCATATATGCCTCCTGCTTCCTGATTAAAAAAAAATCCAGAGTTACCACCTGTGAACCTGGTCCTGATTTGTACAGTAAAAAGTGCCATAGTTTAGATAATCTGACCTCCTGTCTTATCTGGAGGAAACATGGCTTGACGGAATTCATCCACCCACCGGAAGATGCATTTAAATTTACAAAACGAACACTGGAGATTTTGTAAAGATGTGTAAAGTGATCTTTAATGAGTGTATCTGCTCTGTCAGAGCCTTTGTCTACTATCACCAACGTCTTGAGGTCCTTCCCAATATTATGGAGAGTTTGGTACAGTACTGTGAATGCATTTGGTAGGAAAAAATAGTTTTTCTGGTTCTTCCAAAGTTCTTTTCAAGAGTCTGACAAAAATTCTTGAGAATAATGCAAGATGATATAGAAAGATCATCAAATATTGTAATCTATGTTGTACCTACCTATACTGGGCACGGACTAAATCTAAGTCTTCAGAGCTGTCAGCTTTAATCATTAGAAGATTATTTATAGAAAACTGATATACAGGGAGAAAACATTTGGAAGAAAGGAAGGAGAAAACATTTTAAATAAAGGCCTATGTTTCTTGCAGCTAATCAATTAATTTGCTGGTGTTGTATGTGTGTATCTTCATTTCCTGTGATAACAGTGTACATTAAACAATTCAAACACACCTAAATGCTCATCTGCATGGCTGATCTCTGTGCTTAATCAACACACTTTCATTTTTCTGCATATAAAAATGTTTCCTTCAGAATGTCCCTTCCCAAACCACTTTAGATACCTCCATAGACAACCCAAGGCATAGATTTCATTTTTTTTACTCTTCATAAAACTTAAACAGTAGTTATTATGATAAGGGGTTTCTATGGCTGGTGTGCTTATTAGATCTTCCCTTTTAAAATTAAAGAATCTTAATAAAAATGGTGTTGAAAAACCACCAGGGACTTTCCTTGTATGAGTACTGTAGCTTTTCTTACAAAGATGTTTCAGCAACCACATAAAAAACTATTTAAGGAAAAAAAGGAAACAGCACGTTTAAAGCAAGATTAAAATAAAAGTGTGATTGATCTGAACTTCTCTCTTTTTTTTTTTTTTTTTAATTCAAAGTTTGTTCTTCCCATATTGTTCAGGAAAATGTGCCCATGTGCAAAAGTATATGATGCCTAATTGGTTCTGAAAGTAGAGTTCATATGTAAATATGTGGTGTGAGAAGACAATGACAAATCTCCCCCATTACTCATCAGGATAGAGCTCTTGCTGATTGTCAGTGCAGTTTCCTGAGCTATCACAATTCTGTTGCTTGAAGCCATATTTCCAGAGTACCATGTATCTGTATCTGTACCATGTTTCTGTACTTAATTTAGTACAGAATATTTAGAGCTAGCAGCTGAGTTAAGTCTGAGAATGCATTTTCTCCTCCTGGCATTTAGGCTAGACCAGAAGAGGTGGGGGGACGAAAGCATAAAAAAGAAACCTTAACCTTTTAATATTTAATTCTGCATTTTAAAAGCAAAACTAGGGAAACACAGCTAACAGAAATAACCAGGGGAATATAACATTTAAAACTAACTAAAGAAAGTGGATTTAGAAATATCTCTCAAAGACACTGTAAAGTCAATGGAGTTGCAGTATGCATCTCAGCATTACATTTTAAAAAAATATTTTTAATAGGTTTTCTTATGGCTCAGTCTCTTTTAGTTAAGTTTTTCCCAGCTTCAGCATATGAGGAAGAGTCAGGGCAGTATAAGGGTGCTGACAGATAAAGATTAAACCCAAAATGTATTAAGTTCAACTCAATCAAAAAATTGTGTTTGATCCAAACACTTGTCTGTCTAAATATAGTTCTTGCATCCAAACACTTTCTCCCAAATCTCTCCTTAGTGGCATAACTTGGTAATGATATAGCTACCAAGGGGTTGGTTTCTTTCCATCTTTACTTTTGGAAATGCTCTGTTTCTTATAAATTATTAGCTACCACTGGTCTAGAAATCGAAGTAGAGGGAAGATAGCAGGGAGAGACAAGACACCTTGACTATCTAGCCCACTAGTCAGGAGACACAGCAAAGTTCAGAGTTCAAAGACCTTCTCAAATTAGTATTTAATTACTGATATTAAGTGGAGCCCTCAGAAGAGAGGATAAGAGATTCTTCCCATATTTGCCAGCAGACTGGTCACTCAGGCAGTCACCTAGAATACAAGAGACTAAGTATAAGTCCTAAGTTAGGGCTAAATTAGAAAAACTTAGGTTAGAAGGTACCCTTGAGAAGTTCATTTGTTGGCTTGGTCTTTTCCTAAACACTTAACAAAGAAAATGTTACTTAGACAAATTGTGCAGTTCTAGAAACCCACTTTTTAAAACACATATTACATTGAATGTATGCAACATTTAAAATGTTTAAATAAATAGAAATTCTCTACTCTGCAAAAAATAAAAGTTCAATGGGTCAGACAATTGTCCTGCAACTGACACCTATTAATGCTGGTCTGGGTATTCCCCTGGCATGAGGAAGTAACTGTCATCTTGCCACTAAGGATGTACCCATCATACTCACTGACCACAAGGAATGCGTGCAAGATACCACTTGGGTACCCACATGAGGAATCTTTATCTGGAACTACAGCTTGAGATAGATATATGCATCCATATATATATATATATATATATATATATATATATATGTATATTTAGACATATATATGCACTAAGAATTAGCAACTCACTGAAGTACTTCCATGACATCATACTTAGCATATGCAGTAGGTGTAGATATTAATTCAGCCTACAACATGCAGATTTGAACCTGTGAATATTTATCAGGAAGGTCTGCTCGCTGGTTAATTGTGTCCTGCCAAATGCTGTTAAAACATTTTCTATAATGTATATAAGGCACAAAAGTGGGGGATGTAATGACGTTATGTTTAGATCCCAATACTGAAACAAATGACAGGTACAGAAACCTCCTACCTTTCTCCTCAATGTGCTTGAAATTTAAGGTTAACGTAAAGAATCAAATTGCTATTGGAAGGAGACAAGAAATATACATGTTTCAGCTGATCTACACTTCCACATAAGAAGAAAGATGAGCCAATGATAGGGAAGGGAATGAAGCTGTTAGTGGATTGTCAAAGAAAAGGAAGTGCTGGAGAAGAGGTTTTGGACTTAGGAGACTGATAAACATAAGTTCTGGTCAGAAAATCTGGAGGATAGATTTTGCACTGGAAAACTGACATCTTTCAACAGAGGAGCAATAGCTTCAAAACTGTGATCTATAAATGTGACTTCAGTATCTCAGTTTGGGCCAGAAGTCCCATCTGCCTTAGAAAGTCTCCCCATCAGTCCCCACCTCTTATGGCACAGAACAGCTGTGCCCAGCATGAACATGGCTCCTCCAGCACTGTGGGAGGAGAAGCCAGGATGAGAAACTTGCTCATAGAAACAGGGAAACCAAGTCATTGCATTACATTTTCTAAGAGGCACCACTGTGCCACATTCAAATTATTCTGTCTGGAATATTCTAGCTGAAATATTGCATTTCCTTATGTTTTCAGGTATATTTCCATTATTTTTTTCTGGCATTCATTACAGTCAGCATTTTCCATAGTAATAAACAGATATTCTTCTCAGGTCTACACTGCACATGCACAAAACAAAAAAAAAAAAAAAAACTCTGTCTTCCACTGCAAACAGATTTTTTAAAAAATCAAGCAACAACCAGATTTAAAAACTATACTCAATAGTAAATAATTAAATGCTTCAATTTTTGAAATAATTTCTAGAATTTTGTTTAAGGAGGCAGCAGGCTTCCTGGGAAGTTGAATCAATGACATTTCTTGACTTTGTAAAAAGCTGCAATCTCCACAATGGATCCTTAAGGTTAATCAGGGAAACCAACTTTCTCCTTCATTATCTATCTACCTGCCTGGCACTGACAGAGAAAAGACAAACCAGAATGTGGCCACTGAATGTCTTCAGTAAATCATGTGGTTAACCCTTAGGCATCACTCCAGCCACTTTGGAACAATCTTGAAAAAACAGTACAGAAAAGGCAAACCTACTTGTTCCATTGACTCAAGCACTTGAACATATGCTACCTCAGCACTGAATATTGTGAATTTGTCATTAGATCACTTCATTTGATACTTGTTTTTCATTGGTTGGAGCTGAAAGTCTCAGTTAGAAAAAGCTTTCTTGCAAAAGTGAGCCTTGCCATTGGATCAGCAAATGCTGCACGGTGTGTTTTGCAAACGTGTGGCTAATGTGCAGGTGACAGGAAGAGAAAGCAAAGCTGATATTTGTTTCTTTCATTTCTTACCCAGTTCCATCAGAGAAGCCATCTTGCTCAAAGGTTTCCCCTGGTGTTAATTTCCTAATAGCTTGGTTTTTGTCCACCCCATTGATTCCTTGGTCCAATCTTCTTCAAAATTCAACAAAGAGAAAAAAAGAAAAAAAAAAAGTGTTTTCCCATTTCCAATAGAAATCCCTGTGCTAGTTCTCTGCTTTTTCCTGTAAGAGGCCTATGGGTTAATACTTGATAAAAGGAAAGAGGTAGGTATTTGTCTCCTGCCTGGAAAGAAATTCTTTGCCTGTTTGCCAGGGAAAACATCTGATCCTGTTGCAATGATTTTTCTTTTAATTGGAATGCAAAGATCTTATCTTTTTATTACTCTTTTATTGTTGATAACCACTCCACTTGCTCACTCCCCGCAAATGTCCAGCTTATATATACCACCAAGGAAGCAGTTCATTTTCCCTCCACTTTAGCTTTAATCATTTGCCTAACAACTGAATTGTGCCAGAGTGGTTCATACATCTCTTCCCACACCAGCATCTCTTTCTCATATGCCTGCTCTGTGTCTGTGTCTGTGTCTCTCTAATTTTCAGGCACAGATTGGCCCAGTGACTGCCTCCTGCTCTATCAACTGCCTGAGGTGTGGGAGCCCACTTTATGGGAATTCAGTCACACGGGCCGATGCAAAATAACTGTAAACGAGAAATTTGCAGTGAAAGGGAAACATTGCATGCAAGTCATACGCCTACTGCTCTCCTAATTTAGTTTCTTTGTGGCTTTGCATCGCCATACATTCTGTAATGTCAGATCAGTGTGTGGGGAAGCGGTGGCCTCATGGATGGAGCCGAGGCGCAGGAAATCTGGGGTTTATTCTCAGCTCTGCCCCGCTCCCGCAGAAGCACGGCTTGACCCGTCTGTTTGCCAGCACGCAGGGAGAGCCCTGCTGCCGGCTGCACACCTGCCCTGCTGCTGGGCTGAGGGCTGCCTTCAGAGACATGTCCTGGGAGAGCAGCTGTGGGCACCTCCACAGCCTCAGGGTTTCCACAGCAGCTCCACTGCATGCAGAGCAGGAGGCATTTGGGGACTTCTTGTAACCAGGACAGCCACAGATGTCTAAACTCTGCCTTTTTCTGTGTGAGACAGTCCCCCTCCTCCTAATACCAATTTTCTGTCAATTCTGACATATGTGTGAGCATGTGTTTGTGTACAAACAATACCACTTCGTCTGTTGCTCTCTTCTTTCTGTTGTTCTTAAGAACCTCTCCCACCATTGTAGGTTCTCAGCTGCTACCTTAAGTCTCTTAATGCCCTCTGTGTTTCCTGCCCTCCTCCATTTTTCTTCCTCCTTCCCATACTCCTCTTCCCATAGCACATTTTCAGTTCTGGTTTTGACTGTCTCTTCCCCTCCCCTCTCCAGCCCCAAAAATGCTGCTGCCACAGGAATGCGTTCAGAGTGTAGCACAGTGAAGTGCATGCATATGGATGAACACACCAGTACAGGGTCTGTGCTCCTGAAAACTGTGCTGCAGCTGTGCTACTGGTTGGATCTCATCACATTGCAAACCCTCCTGAAGAAAAAATGACTCCTCCTACATGGTCTTGTAGGACAACAAGCCTACGGGGACTCCATCCCAGCAGTGATTACAGGGATGCTGTCCCCTTCCCCTTCAGCCCCTAATTCCCCTGTCACACAGCACATCACACCAGCCCACAGCTCATATCAAGGCTGCAGGTGTGCCAACCACTGCCTGCCATGGAAATAGAGATCATCATCATCCCTGTGCCACAGGGGTGTGGCAAAGTTTAATTCCTTAACTAAAGAATGTGTGTGTATGACAGGCTCAGCATCAGTGCAGTCGTGAACTTGCAGTATCTCAGGTTTGGGATACTACATCTGGAAACATATGAGACTATTAACTGAATATTAGCTGCAAGGTTTGTTCGTGGAGGTGTTTTTTCTTGGTTTTGTTCTTGTTCTGCAGTTTGTTACTGCAGTTGGACATACACATTTAATATGTATTACTGTTTCTATCTGTGCAAGAATAAAACCCAGATTGTATGTCTGGAAAAGATGAAAGAACTTTTGTATAGTTCTGAGTGAAGAGGTAGATGTTTTTTCTCAGTTCAGTTTAGACAATGTAGCTGCATCTCATACTAAACAGGTGTTTCTGTCCACTTTTCAATTATCACTATGCCACTAGAACTGACAGAGAGAGATATGTTCTGTAAGAATTAAAAAAAGAAAAATAATCTTCTCTTCAGATCAAATGGATAGTTTCCTGAAGTTACACTGCAAAGAAAAATACCAGATTTCAGAAATGTTACAGATATAGGCTGAAGTCTAACACAGTGTCAGAGTAGCACTTCTCTCAGATACGGCTAAGAGTGCTGGATGCTAACTATAGAAAATGCATTTTTCTTCCATTAAGTCTTCCTGTGCAGGCTGGTTCTGTATCAGATCATATTAGTCATCCCAGAAACCTTCTGAAACATAAAACTGCCCTTTATTGGGAAGGGGAGAAAACAGAACTGCTGCTCTGGAGCCTTTATCACACCTCCAGCAGCACTGCTGAACTCTACTCTTTGTTTATCTGTCAGGGGACTACTGGGACTACTAAACACATGAACATAAGCTTTAAAAAAGTGACATCACTAACTGATAGACAGTACTTGAAGAACCCTTTAGCTTTTGTTTATCAAACTGCCTCCAGCAAGAGCTATTCTCTTTGTACAGATTTAGCCATGCAGTCAGTGCAACGCTCTAGATTGGAAATTATAAGTATCAGTAAGATGCTGAGTGTGTGTGTGTGTGTGTGTGTGTGTGTGTGTGTGTGTGTGTGTATGTGTCAGCAGCAGTTCAGAGCAGGATGTCCTGCTGAAAACTTGAATTGCATGCAGCAATGATATAGACCTGATAAGACTTCACTGTATTGCATCCTGACAAAAATGTCACGGAGCAAGAAACAGCATCTGACTGTGAAGACCAAACCAGAAGATAGCACCAGTGATGGCAAGCCAGTTGAATCAACAACCAGCAGAGCCCAGGCCTGAGACCTTTCTTCAACTCTGCCATCACCTAAAACATCTTGGGCATGAGGTGCAGCCAGGATGATGATCCCAGGCTCCCTGCTGCCTCCTCTTGCCCATGCTGGCACCCAAGCTGCAAGCCAGATAAGGGACCTAATTAACAACTGTTTGGTTTTGTCAGGTACTTTTTCAGACAAAACGAATTTCCTGATTTGACCTGCAAAAAGAAAATGGGAAGGTGAAACTGGAGAGAGAGAAGGAAGGCTGAACTGACCCTCTGAACACCATTTGCAGCTCTGTTGTCAGGATGTGCTCTGGGACCACACCGGCAGGGAGTGTGCCCCAGCGCACAGGTCAAAGATGCAATGTCAGGACAAAAGCTCTGTAAATGCAAAAGCCACGTAGAGTACATCATGTAAAGAACTTTTGCAGTACAGGTTTTACACTGTGGGAGGAGGTGTGAATTAATTAAATGCAGAGTCAGCATACAAAGAAAGTGAGGTACATTTCTGAAATATGGCAGCACCTCACGTGCAGCAGCAGTATTGTTTTCTTATTGGTTCTGTGTTTTCATAATCCACTCTATTTCAAAGGAAACCAATATATCTTTGTTTTCAAAATGGAAAAAAAGCAGTACTGGTTTTAATTTTCTGTCTAACTACGCTGTCACACGCACAAGGCACATTGAAACAGACTGACAATTAAAATCTTGCACTGCCATCCTGTGGTAAATGCCAGTAAAACATGAGGTTGTTCTGCTCATAGACACGCGGGTGATCCTCTCGGAAACGCGGAGGCTACACAGCAGAGCCACCAACAGTCAAGCACCAAGAGCTAGCTCCGTGTTACCCCGGAAAGCAGAGTAGAATCTCCAATGACATTATTTCTCATTATTCCTCCAGCAATGCAGTATCTTCTAGAGACCTTTCGGAAGACACACAGCCCATCCCCAAGAATACAGATTATTTTAAGGGAAAGTATGCTAGATTAGCAGGGAATAGCACCTATGACACAGCAGGCCAGGTAAGCACAGATGGGCTGGAGGGGAAACATGAGAAGTCACTGAAAACTTGACAGGGCTTGACTTTGACCTATGAAAAGTATAGCGAGGTTCACTTGTAAAGAGGTCAGAAATTCCTGCTTACTGGCTAAATGAATTTTTTTCCAGTGAATCACTACTAGGCTTAAGAAGAAAAAAAAAAGGGGGGGGGGGGGACAAGCCAAAAGGGCACAAAGTCAGCCAACAAGGGAAAGAGAGAAAAGGAGATGTCATACAAATAGCGTGCAAAGTATGCAGTTGAAAAGTAAAGTGTTTACCAGATCTTGACCAGAATTGAATTCTGTGTGAGGACAGTTCTGACCTGTGCTATTGCACCTGATGCTAGTTTTTCTACTAGACTATGATTTTGCTCCTATAAAAATGTGCATTTAGTATACTGAATGTTGCCCCAGATGCATACCCTGTTCGCTTACTTTTCTAAGACAACAGCATTTTTGTCAAACCGAGAATGGAATGCATCTATTTCTCCAAGAACTAGTGATTGAGTGGTTCATCAGTACAGTGTGGCTTCATGGCTTACTATATCTCCATCAGGGGACTAACCTCAAAAACATTTTCATAGTCTAGGACTGCACAACAAGAGCTGGCCTCTCCACCTGGGTGATGCAGATGCATCAAAAGGTATAAAAAGCTGGCACCTGGAGCAGAGAAGATCCTGACTGAAAATCATTGCTAAAGATTTCTCCTCTGTTTTAAAAGTGCCCATCAGAAAGATCAGGGGGAGTCCAAACTTTGCCATACTGGGAACAGACTATAAAAATGTCTCTTGCAAAATATCCCTGGATGAGGAAAAAAAAAACCCTCAGTACCATCCATACAGCAAGTTTTCAGATGAAGTAAAAGGGGGAAGATTTGCCTCTCAGCTTGTGCAGACACCCACATGGCTTCTACATGTTTCAATATATGATTATGGGTTTATTAGTAATGTGTATGGAACCCCACTTTTCCCAGTTCAGAGGCTCACTGATGCTACTGACATCATTTATGGTTTTTTAAGATCAGCTTATGAAGCTTCCATGCTTGTCTCTAACATAGTATATGCTATGTCTTCTTTGATCATTTATTGTCCTCTCCTCCCCCTTCTTCAGATGTTCTTCTTTTCATTCCTGCTTTGGCTAAAAGAAAATGGTGCTTACCTCATTCTCCTCACCTGCTAATGACTTCTGTCTCCAGCATGTCCTTCCACAGCAAGCCACCAGACCAAATGACTTGTTTGTTGTCCCTTCAATCAGCAGCTCCCTGATGGATCACTTTTGATTCTGTTTATCTTCTTTGCAATGCTATGAGTTTTTCCTTTGCTTAAAAATCACAATTGACAGTTTCTCTCTTCCTCTCCTAGATAACTGCTTGGTTTTCTGAACTTTTCCTGATACACAATAAGCAGGGAATTATTACCTTCAATCCTGTTCTGAAGTTTGAATTTATCTGTCCTATTTTGCCTGTGTAGAAGAAACAATATGAATTTTTTTCCCAGTTTAGTAGATCTTTTTTCTCCATTGCTCTAAATAAACATTTTTTTCTTCTTTGAGTAACTATTATCTTACTCAGTATTTTCAATATTTGTTTTTTCTTAAGAATCACCCTATGGCACTCTCCTAGAAAAAGACAGTGGAGAAAGGCAAGTCCTTCTGGGCTGGGGGAGCACTTCAGCCCCACCACCTGCCAGGGACAGTGCCAAAATTGAGATCTGATAGAAACTTTTAACTCTTTTTTTTTCCTTCCTTTTTTTTTTCTTTTCTTTTCTTTTTCTTTTCTTTTTCTTTTTCTTTTTCTTTTCTTTTCTTTTTCTTTTTCTTTTCTTTTCTTTTTCTTTTTCTTTTCTTTTTTTCTTTTTCTTTTCTTTTTCATTATTTTCTATTTTCTTCTCCTTCCTCTTCCTCTTTCCTTCCCCACCCCTTTTCTTTCTTTTTTTTTCCCCCAATTTTGGCCTGCCATAAAGGGAGGGGCAGGGCGAAAGTTGAAAAATTTGGACTCAATAAACCTTTCACACAGGTCGGATAAGAAGAGCAGATGTTTCATTATGGCAGGGCTTTTTGGCTGGTTTTCATCTCTATACATTTTCCAGTGGACGTGAGGGGAAAAGAAATTTTCCCAGCTGTAGACTACTAGACAGCAAAGTGTCTTTCTTAATCACCATCCATGGACTCACCAGTCCCAAAAGCCTTCACAGCACAGGCTGGAAATCACTGCTCTAACATTTTGCAGTCACAAACAGCCTAGGTTATAAAAATTCCCCATCCTGTCTGGTCGATGGCCCAGTCTAGCACTTGAATGAACTTCTGTTGTGACGGCACAGGAAACTCTGTCATCAGCTTCCCTTCTGAAATGAAAATGTTTAGACATGTCTCTCTTCTGCAGAGGAGGAAGGGATTTAAGTTGTATGCATCCCTGTTAAGGAAAGGGAGAAGTGCTCATTCACGCTTCCGAGTCATGCACTTCAAAATTATGTGGGCTTCAAGATGTGAAGCGTGACTGTGAAGGCATCGTGGGAGTAGCCCTGACCTAAGTAAATAATGGTTCCCTTTATGACTAAAGACAGCCACCTGTAAGGTTTTCAAGGGCAGGACCAAAAGGACGTGTCTGTGCTGGTGTGTGTATGGGCAGACAGCCACATACCTGATGACGTGCATGCAGTAATCTGCTGTGCAGCTGATCTGGCATGAGCCAGTCTTGATGCTGCTATACAGAAAAACTTCCATGCACAGGTATTTGCACTGCTGAACATACACCTGGTGCAGATCCATCAGTGCAATACTAACCCCACTCACAGAAAAGGAACTGCAGGGAAAATGTAACACTAACATTCACAAATGGTTCATTTTTTATATCTTTTTCTTTCAGGTTGCCCAAGAAAAACAAAAATTGAAAAGCTAAATTAGTCTCTGCTATATTTCCACTGAAGATCACAGAGCTTTGCCAAAGATATTTTCTGAAAAAAAAAAAAAAAAAGATCCTCGGTTAACCCAGTATGAAGATCACATTTTCAGACACTAAGAGACAGCTGATGGAAAAGCTGGTGACAGTGCAATTTAAACTGCCTGCTAACTGATTATTGCAATGCTAAGAATTTGCATTATCTCCTTTTGAAGGCAATTGACATTTCTGATAGTTCAGTGGAAGTGGGATCAAGCTGCAGAAATGCATTTTATTGTATTCTGTGTGTTAAAGTCATTCCCTGGGTTGCTTCTGTAAAAGCCAGGTGAAACTCTGGCAGAAGGTCCTTGGCTAAGAATTCAAGAATCTCTAGCCAGGAAAGGATTGCCACAATGGAAACTACCCAAACCTCTTTCACACAGGGTGCTCACATACAAGCTGCCTTAGCTTCTGAGAGTAAGCCCTGCCAGCTTTTGAGGAGGGTAAATCTTCCCTTCCTACTGGAATTGCTCAAAACACAGGATGAGGTTATTTAGCTTCCTCAACTGGAATCTGTCACTGGTTATCACAGTGGATACAATAAGGTATCAAGGCACAGAAGAGCTGTGAGACCTTTTGAATGCCTCCATATTTTTTCATAATATTTAAAAGTGATACCACCTTGCAGACTTCTTGTACTGAGGAATTATATATAAACAGCTATAAACTCCCTGCCAGAGGCAATGGCCAATCTGTGACTCCTGAACAACTTCTGCATCACTTCTAAGCAGTTCAGCAACGGCTCCCATAATAACATTACGTCATGTAATTGGCAGTGGGGCTGTCTAGCACCAGGGCAGCTGGTCCATTCAAATCCCCAGCCACAGGGGAGGCCGAGAGTGACTTTGCCCAGACACCCTGAGCCCCAGCTCCACGCCTGGGCTCCAGGCTGGAGCAGGGTCCATGGGCTGCGGGTGAGCTGCTGTCATGGCCTGTCTGCAAACCACCCCACAGCTCTCCTGGGAGCACTGAGGTATGGAGCAAGAGCCTTGTGGCTGTCCCCCATTTGCAGATCTCTCTAAGCCACTAGGAGACTTTGGGAAGTTGACCACCTTGTACTCTACACACTCCTGAGAATTACTATGGAACAAGTATTAGTGAGGATTAAGTATGCTGTGACAGGCTTACAGCATCAGTCATCAGTCTGAACAGGAAAACACTCAGCCAAGTCATCTTTAAGAGGCATTATATAATATATTTTGAATTTTCATTAAATTTGCGGTGCTTAAAGCAGTGTAACATATCTTTTATTTTAAAAAAAGTCTTAGCTAAGCATGTTTCAACCTTAAGTAACTACACTGCAAATTATCTTGTTTATCTTCTTAGAAGTCAGCTGTATTTTTACAATGTACATATTTTTAAAAATCTATTATTTTCAAGAAGTGCTTTGCCACAGGGCTGTATCTACCACCCCAGTGCTTTCACCCAACAGTTCTGTGAAGCTGATACCTACACCATATGCTTTTATTCATGCTAGGTATTCAAATACAAAGGGGTGGTTAAATTCTGATGTCCTTTTTGAGGGGAAGACTGGGAAAAACATCTGCCTCTTGATGGAAGCCATCTGGTATAACCAGACATGAAGTCGAGCATCCTAACACAGTGTGCTCCATAGAATTACAGATTCTTCCCCTAATGCTCTCACCACACACCATCTTAGGGATTTTCCCTTACACCTACTTAGGATTGATTGTTGGTATAAATATTTTGTAAACTTTTTTCTCAGGGCAATCAATAAAAGAAGAAACAATAATAATTATTATGTAGATTTCTGTTGTTATTCTCCCATATGAGCTGTTCATCTGCACAATTACAGGTGCAGAGAAAATCACAAAACAGTTACTGTGGAAGGAGGGGCTGCAGGGTATTCCTGAGGTCAGCAGTACTGCAGAAGCTGCAGCTCACCTTTAGTTTGTTCCAGAGATAAGAGTTAACGTATCAGAATTGCTAAGGGGAAATGAGCTCTTCTCACTTCATCCCTGACTTGAAGGGTCAAAATTCAGTCACTCCATCAAACCCACCAGCGAGGGATCAAATATTGTGTATCCTTACCCCTCCAAGGAGGCCTGGTAAGACAGATAGGACATTGGAACATAAAGAAGCTGTGTGGTAGGCCAGCTTTCAAGAAAACGACAGGTGTTAAAGCTGCATGACCTTAAATGTGTGTCTTTGAATGAGGGGGATTAGCAGGCAAAAGGAAAACAGAGTAACCATCAGTTTGAGATATCTGCAGGGAAAACAAAACCAGACCATTTTTGTGCCATGGTTCTGCTCTGCTGCCAAGATTATCTTCTCCACATACAACAATGGGACATTCAGTACCAACAAAGTTTGTTTACCTGAGCTAACCTTCAAACACAAGGCAAGATCACACTTATGGAATCTGGATAAAATTGACGGTCTTTCCTGGTTTTCCTGAAGAGGTTATTCTCTAGGGCAGAAAGGGGAAAAAAAAAGAAAAACAAAAATGCCTATGAATATGAATATGAAGCTTGTCCCTGGTGCTTCATGCTGTGCTAGGAGTGTCCTGTCACTAGCTTCCCACTCAATGGTGCTTTGCCCAAGGGACCATACTGGGAACAATACTGTTTAACATCACCACTTATGACCTTGACCATGGTGCAGAGTGCACATTCAGCAAGTCTGCAGGTCATACCAAGCTGGGAGGAGTGGGTGACAGGCTAAATGGCTGTGCTGCCATTCATTGACACCCTGGAGAAATGGGCAGAGAGGAACCTCATGAATTTCAAGAAAAGGAAATGCCACGTCCTGCCTGTGGGGAGGAACAACCCCAGGCAGTTGGACAGGCTGGAGGCCAAGTGTCTGGAAAGCAGCTCTGCAGTGAAGGCACTGAGGACCCTGAAGGACACCCAGCTCCCCTTGAACCAGCAAAGGTAAACTTTGCAGCAAAGGAGACAACAGTGTTCCACACTGCACTAGGAAGAGCACTGCCAATATGTTTAAGGGAGGTGATCCTTCCCCTACACTGACCCCACACTGGGTGTGCTGGGTCCAGTGCAAGAGAGGCATAGACATACTGGAACAACAGGAGCAAAGGGGCACAATGCTCCTAAAATGCTTGGAGCATCTGTCATGTGAGAAGAGGCAGAGAAAGCTGGGATGGTTCAGCCTGGAGAACAGAAGGCTCCAGAGGGATCCTACCAATGTGTATAAATATTTGATAGAGATGGGGGAGGGTTGATAAAGAACACAAAGACTTTTGTCAGTGGTGCCCTGTAAAAAGGCAAGAGGCAACTGGCATGAACTGAAGCATACAAAATTCCACTTAAACACAAGAAAAAGCTTTTTTCACTGTAAGGTTGGTTGTACACTGGCACAGGTTGCTCAGAGAGGCTGTAGAGTCTCCATCCTTGGAGACAGTCAAAACCCAACTGGATGTGACCCTGAGCAACCTGCTAGTTGACCCTGCTTTGAGATGGGGAGCTAGGACTAGATAATCTCCAAAAGGTCCCTTCCCACCTCAGCTATTATTTCATCCTTTCCTTGATTATTATGACTACCAGTCTTGATGGAATCGGATTTTGCTAGATTTGGAAGTCTAAAAAGTTTTAATAGTGGAATTCCTGATTAATTCTCCTGATCCTTGAAGCTATCTTTTTTCCTTTGCACTTTCGAGGCAGTCATCAGCCTGCTGTCCCTGAGCAAAACAATATCAATCCACTCTACAAAAGAAAGAAGGCTGGGTGTGAGCTAAAAACACTGAGGTGAGAGTTGAGAAGAAATGCTGCAAGTCAGCACCTTCTGGTAGGGTTTGAAGGTGGCTTCATCAGAGCTCACTGAGGGTTCAAAGTTCAGTTTTTATGTGCAAGAGGACAATGGCATATTGCTCCAGTGCTGATTATTTTTATTTTCATTTTAGATTTTCAGATTTTATTTATTTCAGATTATGAAAGAGCAAATAAAGCAACACAAGTAGTAGAGAGATGGAATACTATGCAAAAAGTACCTTTTATGAAGTAGCTTTACCACGTGTAGGACAGCATGAAAAGAACTTTAAGAATAATACACAATACAATATGCCATTGTGTCTGCGTACAAGGAGCTGATAATAGAGGCATAGCAACTTTCACTCCAAAATTTCCCAGTCTCTGGTTGTTGGTGATGGTGGCTGCCTCACAACCCAAGGTCATAATGATGCTCATAGCAATGTCTTGCAGGTCCACTTCCCAACCAGTCCACACTGGTCTTGTTTTAAGGTCTCTCTTAACTAATGTTAAGAGAGAAAAACTTAGGAGTATCTACTGTTTGGAGACTGCCTGTAGACTGCATGCTGACAGGCTTCTCCCTGCTAAGGAAACTTCCCTGTCTGACCATCCAGCAGCCACTCTGGCAACACCTAATCTGGGACCAAGGCTTCTTTGGCAGCTACATGCCCCATACTCCCAGTCAGACCAGGTTTCCTTATGGGCTCAACCCCAGGTTTCCTTCAGCAGAATCTCAGGCATCCTGATCCTTAAAATAATTTAATCATGGTGCAATATCAAAATAACAGCTTGAAGTGGGTGCCTCTAAGGAGCAACAAAGGAAACCCTGGGCTTTTATGCCCTCAAAGTTCAAGTATGGAAAAGTCTGGAGTCACCAGCTCCTCCTGTGTCTCTGGGTTGCCCAAGTCCCCTGGGTGCATCACAGGTCCCCAGGCCCTTTGTTATGCAAAGGGTTGGCAGGTCATGGCCCCTCGCCTTGGGCTCAGGTTCAGGTTCCTGCCCCTCCAGTGCTCCACCTGCAGCTCACACTGCACCAGGAAACACCAATGAGATAAGAAGATTTGGTGCACTTGCTAAACAAGAACTAGAGATGCTGAGGTAGTTGAGCATTCCCATGGAAGCTCAGAGAATTTCACTGCTCCATAGCAGGCTGCTCAAGGCTTGGCACATGGCACGAGGCCTCCATACTTGGTGGGTAGTCGAAGAGATAAAAGTACCCTGCCACATGGCTGCCATGGGTGGGAAGCATGTCCATGGCACCTTTTGGTGGAGAACACATGCCCTTAGGGACATCTCTGACCTCAGCTCCAGTCAGCCCTGCTGGCCTTGTTAGGCTGTGCCTCTTCTGGGCCATGTCCATGTCCAAGCTCCTCCGTGGATACGTCCACATCCAAGGTCCTCCCTGCCAGACATCCCTATTTCTCCTCCCTGCCCTGCCAGTGTCCTGCGGTGTGGGGCCAGTGCCACGGGGAGCTGGCTGCTCTGCCAGGCAAGGGCACTCTCCTCTTCCACCTGCCCCCCGAGTCAGGGGAGACCCGGAGAGTGCTGCAGAGCTTCCACAGGCTCCTCAGGGTCCAGGCCTCGGGCAGCACCAGCACAGAGCAGTGAGGTGGCTGTCCAAATGTGTTCTGCAAAGGTGCAGCCTCATCTCGGCTGCTGTGTGCAGTTTTGGGCAACACAATATAAAAAACATATAAAGCTCTTATAGAGTGTCCAAAGGAAGTCCACAAGAATGGTGAAGGGTCTTGAGGGGAAGCTATATGAGGAGCAGCTGAGGTCACTTGGTCTGTTCAGAATAGAGGAGACAGAGGGGGGACTCAGCCCATAGCTTCCTCTCAACACAAAAAGGAGAGGCAGGCATTAATCTCCTCTCTGTGGTGACCAGTGACAGGACTCAAGGGAATGGCCTGAAGCTGTGTCAGGGCAGGTTTAGATTGGTGCTCTGGATT
Source organism: Serinus canaria (assembly GCF_022539315.1). NCBI lineage: Eukaryota > Metazoa > Chordata > Aves > Passeriformes > Fringillidae > Serinus > Serinus canaria. The sequence continues at coordinate 58,370,992 of NC_066315.1, read as the reverse complement.
TTACTAGGGTAGAGTTGACTTCATTCACAGAGGCTGGAATGCGACTGTATTTTGGATTTGTGCTGAGCATAGGTTTGATAATTTAGAGATGTTTTTGTTATTGCTGAGCAGGACTTGCACAGAGACAAGGCCTTTTCTGTTTCCATACTGCCACACTGTCAATGAATGTGGGGGTGCTTGGGAAGAGACCCAGCCAGGACAGGTGAAGTGACCCCAGCTGACCAGAGGGATATTCCAGACCACACCACATCATGGTCAGTAAATAGAGTGGAGGGAGGAATGAGGAAGGGGGGACATCTGGAGTGATGGTGCTTGTATTCCCAACTTGTTACATGTGATGGAGCCCTGCTCTCCTGGGGATGGCTGAACACCTGCCTGCCCATGGGAAGCACTGAATCAATTCCTTGTTTTGCTTTGTTTGCGCACATGGCTTTTGGTTTTCCTGGTAAACTGTCTTCATTTTAACCCATGAGTTTTCCAGTTTTTACCCTTCCAAGTCTCTCCCAGTTCTGCTGGAAGGACAGTGAGAAAGTGGCTGCGTAGGGTATGGGTGCTGGCTGGGGCTAAACCAAGACAGTCGGATAACAGGAAAATAAAAGGGTCTTCACCCAGAGGACGGCTGAGCACTGCAACAGGCTCCCAGGGAAGTGGTCACACCACCAGGCCTGACAGAGCTCAAGAAAGGCTCGGACAACGCTCTCAAGCACATGATGTGACTCCGGGGGTGTTCTGTGCAGGGCCACGAGTCGGACCCGACGATCCCCGCGGGTCCGAACTCGGGATATTCCCCAAGTCCGGTTCTGCGACGCCGCTCGGGGCCGGCGGGCGGGGCGCGGGGGCTGCCGGGAGCCGTAGTTCCTCCCCGCGCCGCCCGCGCCTGTGCCTTTAAACGCGGCCGGACGCACGGTGCGGCGCCTGCGCAGAGTCGCCGTGACCCCGCCGCCGTCGGCGCCACCGGTGACTGTCGGGGCGTCCCGAAGCCCCCCCGGCGGCGGCAGCGCCAGGTCCGGTCCCACTGCTGGGCACCCCCGACTCACCCTACGCCCCCGGCTGGGGCGATGGAGGAGCGGCCGGAGCGGGGCGACGGGCCCGGCACGGACGGGCCGGCGTCGGTGGCGGAGATCCGCGCTCCCGGCCCGCGGCCGCTGCGTCTGCTGGAGTGGAAGGTGTCGGTGGGGGCGGCGGTGCAGATCGGGTCGGTGCTGGCGCTCTGTGCCCCGCTGCCGCCGCCGCCCGCCCCGCGCCCCGCCGGCCCCGCCGCCGCCCCGCTGCCGCCCGCCGCCAGCGGCGCCTCCGCCCGCCCGCAGCGCGGCGGCCCCGAGCGCAGGCTGCGCGCGGAGCGGCCCGGCGTGGTGCGCGAGCTCTGCGCGCGGCCCGGCCAGGTGATCGCGCCCGGGTGAGTGCGGGCCGGGGGCGGGCGGGCGGGCGGCCTTGGCGGGACGCGGCTTTCGCGCTTCTTCCGAGGGGCCGGGCCCGGCTCTGCTCACAAAGCAAAGGCCCTTCCTCCGGGGCTGTGCGCAGGGAAGCTGCTGTGCGAGGAGGAGGAGGAAGCGGCCGGAGGTGCCGAGGGTTCGCGCTGCACTCCCGTGTTTCAGAGCTGAGCCCTTCGCTGTGAGCTCTGTCTCAGGCAGCGGTGCGTCCCTCCTGCTGTGTCGGGGTTCTGTAAACACTGCGCTTACTGGAAGCACTACTTGGAAATAACAGAATGGGTTAGGTTGAACGGGACCACAGTGGGTCATCTGGTCTAACATCGCTGCTCATGCAGGGTCTCCCTACGGCGTGTTGAACAGGATTGCATCCAGATGGTTCTGGGATATCTGCAGTGAGGGAGGCCCCACAGTCTGGGAAACCTCTTCTAGAAGTTGTTCCCCGTGTTCAGGTGGAACTTCCCGCGCATCAGTCTCTGCCTACTGCCTCCTCTCCTAATATACTCTTCTTAGTTTGGCGGTTAGGTTGGTGAAAACTCGGGCAAACGGATCGTTTTGTGCTCCATAGAAGGAATTTTAATGGGAAGCAACAGTGCAGCAAGGCATTTTTAAATTATTAAGTTCCTTGCACGTAATATTGGCAGTCTGTCTTTTTAATACTGTCGATGTTTTTATGTATGAGACTTCACAAATACACCCAAGATTTTATCTTTCAGAAGAACAAGGAACTAAAAAATACTTTTTTTCCCCTATAGTTTAGCAATGGGTTTTGTCTTGATAAGGCTGTGAATGTTCATTGACTTTTAAATTCTTAAATACCTGCTAGTGGGGCACTCAGATTTCTAGGTTGAGTTGGGCGAATAGCCTGCTACCCTGTACTTTAAGCAGATTTATTTTTTCTCAGCAGGAAACTACTTAAGCAATCTACTTCTTCTGTTTTATGACAGCAAGCTATTTACTTTGATTGCAGTTCTCTTGATTTTTAGGGAGCAGCCAGGCCTAAACTTTCTTGATTGAAATTCTCTAGTATATGCAAAACATCTGTGTGTGGGAGTGCCCTGAAGGGTTCAAGAAGAAAACAGTCTGATGCATTTTTATATCAGTCAGTAATATAATGTGCCACTGAGGAAGTGCAACCTGTGTGTTTCTTGCTATAGAGATATCTCTTTCTGAGATAAGACAGTGGCTTTCCTTTTGTGCTGCACCAGCATTCTGCTATTGCCCATGCTGCACCAGATGCAATCTTTAATACCTGATGTAGGGCAAAGGTACTGTAAATGCTAGGTCAGACTAAAAAAGATCTTAAAAATACAGACTGAGATTTTAAAATGCCGTATGCATAATGAAATTCATGTTGCTAGCACTGAATAAAAGGGGAGATAATTTTACTGGTTTTTTTCATTGTGTTAGCTAAGCACTTGGAAGAAAAACCAAACTAAAAATATTGTAAGTGAAAAGTATAATCGATTTAAAGTAGTCTGGGTCTGCTGCTGATTTAGCAGCATTTTAGTTTTAGCTTTGCTCATTGTTAATTTCATGGACTGGAATGCACCAATTTTTATACATTGTTCTTACTGAATTTGTCTAGTCATGAGTCACTTGATTATAATTAGCAATTCCTTGCTTTAAGACAATTTGAAAATAAACGGTGTTCTTTATTACCGTTGTTCTTGGCTTCTGGAATATTTGTATCTTACACAACTGAAAGATTGTAGTTAATATTGACCATTGCTAGGTGTTGTGCTTCTGGAATTCTGACTGTTCAGTCAGGTTCCTCTGTTGCTTGTTGCTGTGGTATTTACTGGGTGAGTGCAAGGGAAAAGTTCAAGTGAAGAGGTAGAATAAGCATAAGAATAAGACCTAAGGGTAGTAAAACTGTTCAGCAATTGAAGACATAATTGCATTTCTTTGGTCACTTAAAAGTTTGTTTTGGCAAACATTTAATCTCTTGCCTGTGGCTTCCCATTTTGTGGCATTGAAATAATAACATTTCACTAACAGTATTTCAATATGTGTTAAGATTTTGCATTATTAAAACACAGATGTGATTAAAGTAAATAACAGCTGAAATTAATTCGTCATCTGCAGAAGATGCCCTTTTTTTAATCCAAACTATCCAGAATGGTAGGTGCCATGCTGCCTTTAGAAAAATTAACTTGGCTGATTTAGCACTGTATTCTCTTTGAACCAAAGATACTTGCAAGTATTTGAGACCCTTAAACACTGTAGAAGTCATGTTTCTATTCAAAATATTTTTCCTTTTCATTAGAACATGAGAACATAAGTTGATTAAACCTTTTTATTTGAGGATAAACAATATGAGTGGCTGAATTTTCTTCTTTGTCAGATCATAATATTTCTGGAAATAAAGACATCATTTAGCAGAAGTCTCTCCCAATTAAGAAGACACATTTCTAACTTTTGATTATTTTTCTTTCATATCAAGCATGAGATGGAATCTTTGGCTGCGTGAAAGTAATTTTGCACATTTGCAGCGCTTAATTTTTTTGTAGCGTTGACAGGGGTGCAAGCTTTTCCCAGGGAAGAGCCCAGGGCATGCAGGCAGTAGCTAACTTTTGCTTATTCTGGCAGAGGTAGGCTTGCCCCACATGTCAGACTGGAACTTGAGAGAGAAAGGTGTCTAACCTTTTAGGACTGTAAATAACAGGGAGTACAGGAAGCAGTTAATGAAAGGCCTTTGATGTTAATGAAGCATAATTTTGATGGGTAGCAGGAGCAACAAATAAAATGCCAAAAATCCTGCACTGCTCTATGTATTATTAGTGCCAGTTAGCCATCAGGGTTAATCATTCTGAAGGTGCTACAGGGATGGCAGGATTCTGGGTTGGGTCAGTATTAATGCTTTATGCAAATTTTACATAAGCATTTCTAATATAAAATGATTGCCCTGCTGATGGGACAGACTATTGCAAGTGTCTTGTTTGGTTCACATTAGAAGGGTCTTCTGAAATATTTATTACCTGTATATTTAATTTGGGTATCTTTGTGTCCTACCGCATACATTTATTAGCAAAAATTCACATTCTTTTACAGAGTACATTTGTATTGTAATAAAAATCTTGTTTAAACTATCTGAATCCTAGTGAAGCAATACTTGTTGGTTTTGGTTTTGGAGAAGACAGCAGGAAAGAGGTGGGGATTTGTTCTCTAAAATTCTAGATTTTTGTGTCATTGGTTGGTTTTTTTTGTGCCACAAACCTGATTATATTTTTTAAAATAATATCTTCTTTTGGTTATCTAATGTCACATAGGCTCAGGGCCTAATTTACTGTTCACTTAAGGCCAGACCCCAGTATCAAATATCTTAGTCTTCCAAGGGGGAAAAAATGCTAATGAATTGCAGTTTATTTTGAAGTGGTGACACTTTTAATAAACTACATGAAAATGCACCTTGCTGTTTGTTAGACACAAATGTTTTTGTAATATCCTGGCAAATATTTAAGCTATGAGTCTAAAAAACCCCTCAGTGCCAAACATTGAGGATTGTTGAATAATACTTAACAATCCTAACTTACTGTATCTCTTGTCTAATTACTTTTTATGCCTGAATTCATCCCATTATTTTTATAGTAAGTTTCAGCATGCATCTTTCTGACTTCAGTCTCTTTTATTTTCCCCTGCTTCTTTCTGCCATGTACTGTGATACCAAGAAACATTAAGAGAAGGCTCTCTGATGTTTGGTTGAACTGGATATTGAAAAAGATGCAAGTTCTAAATGAGGCCTTTTGTCTTTCATTGCCTTCTCTTTTGCCTATTCCTAGACACTTAACAAGTTGGAAGCCCACAGGATAGTTCATTGCTGTCTAGTTTCTTTGGGGTATTTTTGAGCTTTACTTTAATACTAGAGTTGTTTAGAAAACCAGTCTTTTTCAAAGGCAAGTGTGCATGTTGTTTCTTCTCAACAACTGAAATGTGATTTTCTGTAGTTTTTCTCTTCTGAGGAGAAAATGTATAAAAATAAAAATTAAAATAAAAATTCTCATGGGGGGACTGCAATGAGACCTTTAATTTTTATGTTGATCAGTACACAGATGTTTGGCCTGGGAAGGGTTGGAAAAGTTTGGGGAAGGAAGAGAGCAATAAGACTTCAGCTTTGAATTGTTCTGAAAGTTTGTCTTGACATACTAGCCTCAAGGTTCAGTAAAGGGCTACTAGCCATTAATTTTTGGGACCTCTTTTGGAAAATGATAATAGACAATTCATTGTAAGTTGTCACTTCTAAAGTATTCTTATGGTAATCTATTTTGTGTAGTTAAAAAACCAAAGGTTAAGTTTAAGTCTTCTGCTATATATGGATAGCTGAATTGGCTGTAGTTGCCTTTTGAAGCAAATAGGGGAGCATGAAATTACTTCCTGGAGAGCAAGTAATGCATTACAGGTTACAGTTTAAGGATCTTGATTATACATTTTATCTAAGTTTGGTTATGCTGAAGTTAGACCTATGGAACTGGAAGTAGGGGAAGGATAGAACTGTCACCAGCAGGAGAGACTGCTGGTCTTTAAAAGGCTTTGGAAGATAGAAAGGCTCCCCTGGTTTTCTTTAACACAGTGTTGCTATGTTAAAGGAAATGCTTCCTTTTTGAAGACAAGAGTTGGGATATTGCCAGGTCACTATTGCACTAATATCTTAAAAAAAAAAAAAACCAAATGGCTTTTCTACAACTGTTCTAAGAAACAGTGTAGCATAAGGCAGTGCTTTTGATACAGTAGAATTTAATAACGCCTATTTGTTTGCTTTCTAGTGTTTTCTAGTTTGAAAATGGCATCTAAGACTTTGCAGTATTTGAAAAGGTGTGAAAGGCAAATGGTCTTGTTCCAAGCTTAGTGGAATGAATGCTGTGGATTCTCATTCACAGAAGGGCCATGGAGGGGCAAGTGGCCTTAAGCAAGGAAGGCATTGCTCAAGAAGAGAACTTCATCAACTTTACCGCTATTTATCATACTTACCTTTAATAAGCTGAGCAGCTTTCTAAGTTGTCCTCTGCTTTCAGAGTGTCTTGAGTTTCTGGGTTCACGTGATGCTGTTGTCATATGGTTGTTGTCAAATGTGGAGCTGCTGCTCCTTGTTTGAACACTGTGGTGTAACTTAGGACAGTTTGGTTCATAACTGCTCTTAAGGATGGTAAAAGTTGTTAATTTTTCCTATGTAACTTTGTTGATCTGGTTTAGCAGCAAGTCCCAGAGGAGAGCATGCAGGATATAGCATCCAGCTCAGTTTGCCACAGGATCTATTAAAGGAAAGGATGGGAGGAAGCTGTTAGACTTGAGGATCGTGCATTCTGCAGTAAGCCTCTTCCCATTTTATTTGCTGTTTGGAAGTAACAGGCAAAGGGACTGTGATTGCCTAAGTGTGTGGTTTTAGTGGGAAAAGTGATAAAATGTTTGGAGAAGGTGTAATATTCTGTTAATAGATGCAGCTTTCCAAGGCAGAGGGGGAGCGATCACAGGATCCTCACAGGTTTCTTTGCACAGGAAGAAGTAAAGCCCGTGTTTATAGCTTTGGTGTCAGCTCTGTGTGTGTTTGTGCTTGAAACTCTCAGTCACCTTTCTCTGCTTTGGTGTCTAGGCTGTGTTGGTGTTCATCTGTTAATCTTTGTCTAGATGTGAACCTACAGGTGCAGGTGGCAAACCAGATTTGTTCTGGTAATTACAGGTGATCTTGACAGGGTGTAGGAGGAATGCAGTGGTTAGTTGGTCTGAGATAAGGGGAAATTATGCCTTTATCTGAGAGAGAGTTGTATGCCTAAAAAAAAAACCCCAACAATTAGCCAGTAGTGGAATCAGTCCAAGACTGTTCTCTGGATTTGCAGCAGCTCATCTGCAAGTACCATCTTTAGTAACTGATGTGAATGTTCAAGTGTGGTTTGAGAAAACTGCAGCTTTAGTTTCGTTGTTGTTCTGCCAATTAGAAGGCTATATGGTCAGTACTCAGTCAGTTCAAATTTTTGAGTAAGTGCCACTTAGATTGCCAGGGTTCATCGCATAGATTTGGATTCATCCTGCTGTCAGATGGATGTTCCTCGACTCCCAGGTGGAGTTTTGCAGCAGGTATTTGAGAACTGCTGCATGACTAATACTGCAGTCAGAGAGAAGTGGCAATAGAAAAGCAAATTCATAAAGGTAATGTCAGCATTTGACAACAGTAATGGGGGAGTGGGCTGCAGAACTGTTTATTTCTTAAATGAATTACTGAGATATGACAGCCTGTTTTCTTCTGTGATTATTCAAAGTACTTATTGCTAGAGATAAAAGTTACAGAATTACAGGCTTGCATCTTTCTACTTCTGAATTAATTCTGTGTGAGTTTGATTATTTTGAAGAGATTCTGTGTAAAAGCATTGAGAACTGTATTCTTACCTTCTCCCTTTAAAAATAAACTAGTCTTGAATTCTCATAAGTAATAATACTTCTGACTTAAAATGTTCTAAATAAAAAACATCATAAATAATATTTGAAAGATGTACTAGATCTAATGTAAAGATTATACATTGTTAACTCTTAGAAGTGGCTTTTTGAAATGTGCAACTGTTCACAGATGTCTGCATAGAAGGTGAAAGAGTATTACCTCTTTGCTTGTGATGCAAACTCTTCTCCAGAAGTAAATGGAAATACTTAAAGCTTTGTAAATCGAGGAAGTAGATTTACTTCAAGCTTAAGATATATTTTGGATTATAAATAAAACCCAGAAACTCCAGGCCTGTGTTTTTCTTGGCATTTATGACCTTAGTCTCAACCTGAATAGGTATTTTGCCTGAAAAGTAAAAGAAAAAAATTCACCAACACATTAACTCCTAGTTGTGAATAGTCTGTATTCAACAGAGGAAAAATCATCTCAAGACCGCTAATTTCCCCATTAGCTTTGGAGAACTGGGATGATGCCTTCAAGTGTGAACTGTGCTTTCTGTGAGATACTGCTCACAGCAGTTGTTACCTAGTTATCTTGGCTAGGGTGTGGGGGTTTTGTTTAGGTTTTGGGGGATTTTGGGGCCTGACTTGCTTAGGTGAGGTGTTTGGAATTCATGCATATTTGAAATGCAGCTCTGTGTGTTTGCTGTCCTTGAGTGTAAGTCAAGTGGCTGCTGTAGTGGACATTTCCTCCAACAGCTTGAAGAGGCTGTAGGCCGTGTGTTGCCTGGAGCAATAAGGGCCATTTGTCTTTGTGAATCCTTGGTATTTTTAATCAATTATTCAAGGACTCTCTCCTTCCTCACAGATATCAATGGGAGTCAGACATATAAATCCAATTGTTAAATACTCTTATATGGTGAGACTAAGGTGTTTCAGGCTTTGGAAATATCGTTGCTACAAAACTGGAGTCCTATGTAACAAAGGCTGTAGTTTGATGTAAATTGGTCACAAGGGCCCTTAGTAGGGGTTCTAAATGCTGCAGACACACACACTTCCTGATACCAGAACAAGATACTGTTCTGGTATCAGCAAACAAAAATGTCAGTGTTTCAGAAATCTGATTAATGAAACTGTAGAAGCAGGCTTTAGGTTGATTCTAACTAATCTGACAACTAAAGGATTTTGTGCTCATATTTGTTCTAGATCAGTTTGCTGATTCAGTAATGGTTGGTATTAATAATCATTAATCTGAAGATGTATTCATTTGGTATTTTTACCCCTTCACAGTTTGCCATTAAGATCCCCTTGAGCGTTCTGACAAATCAGGGCAGTGACTTCTGTTCACTTGCACACCAGCATTTCCTTTTGCTGCACTAGTACTCTTGGACATCTTCTAAGGCAAAGTGGAAGGGCATATGGCATCAGTTTGAGGGCAGCAGCTTTAAGGGATCACGGTCACAGCTTGGTCTGTGTGTTTCTTGTGGTATTTGAGTCTCTCTTTATACCAAACAGACCTGAGGAAACCCAGCAATTACTTGGCTGCCAGCACTCACATGGGATATGAGTCAGTGCAGGGCAGTACCTTCATCTTGTAAATTTGCACTATATTTGCAATGCCAGTGCATGGTACCTTGAAGCAGACTTTAAGATAATAAATAAAACTTAGGTTTCCATGACTTGGAGTTGTCCAAGCTAGTCTTTACAGACAGGCAAGATAAATGCTAACAAAGTGGCCTGGTTGCTATGGAGAGAAAATGTGAGTTGTTCAGACTGTGTCTTGCCTTGTTTGTGAAACATTTGCAGCTTTGATCGGTCACCCTTGCTGGACTGGTTCTACCAGCTGCTTGACCCTAAAACCAGCAGAAAACTTGGTTAGGACTGGTGAGTTCTACCTTGCAGGGTACTGAAATTGTCTTTTGTGGTAGTGCCAGAGGAGGAGGTGGGCTTTCAGAGGAAACACGAGGGTGGGGAGTAAAGAAAGTAGGCCATTGCCTTTCTCTGGCAGCATGACATTGGAGCTGTTGCCTCTGGAAGTGAAGCTAAGCTGTAATAGAAGGCAGTGGTTAATGTACAGTCAGGTTAGACTCGTTCTGAGTAACAGAGGGAACCAACCTCTCTATTCCTGTGTTATGCTGAGTATCCTTAAAATACAGAGCTTTACTGAAGACAACTAGGAAGGCATCTTGTGGCCATTGTACTCATGTGCTGTAGCTGGCCAGCCCCTCCTGATGCAGATAATAAACTTATTATGGAAAAAAATCTCAAGTTCTTGTTTCTATTCTTCTTTAACTCCTGCACCTGCTGCTGGAAGTGTTATATCATGCTGAAAAAAAATGACCAACCAACAAAAGAAAATTTAAGCAATAATAAAATGTTTAAGGTAATGCTTTTTGTTTGCAGTGGGTTCCCTTGATCCAGTAAACTGGTTGCTACAACTGAGGTGTAGCACAAATGGAGGAACTCTGTTTTGGCTTTCCAGTGTCAATCAGTTACCATGATCCAGTGCCCTGGTTATGCTTGATACAAAGTTCTTCTGTTTGGTGTCAACAATAATTACCAGGCCTTAGGAATAGCATGAGCATTGACTTCCTTTGTTAATAAAAGCAAAACCTTCATGTTGGATTTCATAAAATCTTTCCCCCTTGTTTTTTTTTTTTTTCTTTACCACGCTGCCTACTTAAAGCAGATATTATTAAAAGACTTGGTTTAGAAATAGGGTATGTGTAAGTACTGGGAGAACAGTGATGAGCTTATGATCAGTTGCATCCTGAGGTTGTTGGTAAATATCTGTTCCTATTCATGGTTGTGGCCACAAAACGTAAAATTTTACCTTAATGGCACACCTAATTTCTATGTTGTTTACAAGTACATCTGGAAGGAATGTGAGTGAGGGCCCAGACTGGGTTTCCTTATTTACTAGTTCAAGTTTCATTGTACTAAGGACACCATGTGGGTAGTTCGTGGTTCTGTGGCAGTCATTGAGCTATCAGACTGGGTATTGGAATGATCTACTACCTCCATGGTTGCTCAGAAAAAAGAGTTTGCTTGTCACAGTGCAGTGGTTCTTACCCAGTTGCTTCACCCAGCTCATCTGCACAGTCGGGACAGTTTGTAAAACTAGAATAAGATTTTGCATCTTTTGTGGCGATTTCCTTGGAATGCTATTGTTGAAGTAGCCAATTAGCTCTGCTTATCCCTGTGTGTATGCTGAAGAAGATGAAGATGCTGTTAATGTTGTCAGCAGTAAAGTGTGCCCTAGTTCCTCTTATTTGGAGGGAGTGGGAGGGGAAATCTGTTTTATCTTTGTAGTAATGGAATAGGGAAAAGCTTTGTTCTTCTGAGTGGGTTTCACTTACAACCCAGAGAAGAGAACAGGCAGAAACCTGACCCTGTGTTTGGTGTATGCAGCCATTTAAAACCAGACATGCACACTTTGATTCAGCTCACTTTTGTCTGATAATTGGCTTTGATCTTGGCTATTACATTTTGAAAATCCCTCACTTCAACAGTAAAAGGAGAGCTTCCAGGTGTGAAATTAAAAATAGTCATTCTACTTAAGGTCAGTGTTTGTTCCTTTTTAGTAATTAAAACACATGTGCTAAAACTTAAATATGCCTATGCCTTAGCAGAGTTCAGGCTTTCTTTCTGCAACACTATGTAGTGTTGAGCTTTTTCCCTGAGAGAAGTCTGCCTAAGATCCTGACAGTTGTAATTGAAACTTGACCCTTTGGTTATATGTTGCTTAGAAGTTTATCAGGGCTCTGGAGTTCTTCCTGTGTCCTTTGGATTAAGCATCACAGAGAACAATATGACAGAGGACTTTGTATCGTGTGCTTTTTGTTTTATCTCCAGCACACGTGGCCAGGAGTTCTGGTTATGTTTAGATTTTGCAGGAGCAAAACTGCTATTTAGTGGTCATGCTTGGTATGAGATAAGGTACAGAGGTTGTTTAGGAACAGTATCAATGAATAACGTAGAACTCTAATTTTTATATAAAAATCATGGCTCTTGCATGTCCAATTTTGAATCACATCTCGGTACAGGAGTATGCCAGCTTCTCCTGTTGCATTCCTGGAATGTGAGGTTACCTTCACTGTGAAGTAGAGAATGTCTAGGGATATTGTGGCTTCTAAGCTGGCACTGAAAGGCTTTCTTTCTTCTCAGCTATTGAAAACCAATTCACTTGGGGTATATACTCAGGCACTGTGAACTCTTAAGCATGTTTCTGTACCTTGTACCATGAGGAACATTTTTTGGCCTTCTAGGTGTGTCTGTAATTTCTGATTCATACACTGAACATATGGTGAGGATGAAAAATTCTGATATGGCCATTGGTGTGCATTGGTAGCCTAAAAAGGAGCTTAGTAGTGAATCAAGGTACAAGACAGAAAGACAGAGATATTGTCAAAGGGAGTGGGGAGAAGAGTCAAACGAAATAATACAAACATGGAGGGATGAGAGGAGACCAAAATTCTGTGAAATCTGTGAAATAATCACGCAGTGAATTGCCACTAGTGAAGGGCCACTAAAATACTTTGTCTTGTGCTGTTCTTTTAAAAAGCCAAGCAAATTGGCTTTGTTTTCTGTTTTTCATTGTTTTCTGGCAGTTTGTCTTCTGTGAAATACATACCATGTTTAAAAAAAAAAAAGGAGATCTAAGATGCCTACGCAGGAAGAGAAGGTGTAATTTCTAAGCAGAAAATGGCTGCCAGTGAGAAGGGCATAGATCTGCATGTTTCTAAATGGGAATACTGGTAATATGATGGCTTGTGAAGACTTCTTTTGAAATAAACCTGACCTGAATCTAGTTCTTGCTCTCAAAGAGTGAAATAATCCTCACTGTGGGCATGAACTGCAGTTTTTTTAGAAGAGTCATCATTCTTCTGGTTGTTGAAGAACAAGGGTCATGCTGCAAGTGAGCAGGTGCAGGTATTATTATAATTTCTGCTTAAAATTCCCAAATGTTTAGTAGTCAGATATATGAATGAGAGATTTGGGCATGCAAAACAGTTTTCTTCATGTTGCAGTCTGCTTATTGCAGTACAGGTTTCAAGCCACACTTCAAACACTGCACTCATTTATGAAAGAGCTCAGATTTTGTTTATTTTTTTGCTTTTTGGTTGGATTTTTTTTAGCTGCTTGACCTTTAATTTTTTTTTTTAAACATTAGGGAGATGCTGTAGCTCATTGTCACAGAGCAGGTGAAATTTTGTAGTAGCTGAACTACTGCTATCTACTTCTTAGAATTTTTTAAAAATAGAAAGTCTGAAAGATCAGTTTCTCCATCTGTAATGAAGGAAACAAGTCTCTTATAGTGACTGCTAAGTGTTTGAGATAAAATAAATAAAGATATTTTCATGACCAGGAATTTTGATAACTGGTTGAGGACTGCTTTAGTTTGACAACTCAACTGAAAAGTAGAGTTTGTCTTCTAAAGAATTTGTAGTAGTGAATGTCACACTTCTCTGTTTCCAGCTCTAATTTTTGGTTTGGTTTAGCCATTGTTTAAAAGAAAGAATAAAATATCAGCTCCTATGTCTTTATTTTAAGATGTGGTGAGTCAAGGCTTAAGGATCAGAAATTAAAATATTTTTATGAGAAGATTGAAGCGATATATGTCTACCATGAAAATAATAAGATTAAATTGGTATAGAACTTGTCTGCCCCTGTGTTCGGCACTGGTGAGGCTACATCTCAAATTCTGGGTTAAATTTTGGACTTCTCAGTACAGAAAGGACATTGAAGTCCTGGAGCATGTCCAGAGAAGGGCAGTGAAGCTGGTAAAGAATCTAGAGTACATGTCTGATGAGGAGCAGCTGAGGGAGCTGGGGGTGTTTAGTCTGGAGAAAAGTCAGTTCAAAGGAGAACCTTATCACTGTCTGCAACTGCCTGAAAGGAGGCTGTAGCCAGATGGGAGTTGCTTCTTCCAAATATCAAGCAATAGGAGGAGAGGAAATTACCTCAAGTTGTGCTAGGGGTGCTTTATACTGGATATGAGGAGACATTTCTTCACAGGAAGGGTTGTCAAGCAGTGGAATGGGCTGTCCAGAGAAGGGGTCAAGACACCATCCCTGGATTAATTTAAGACATGCAGATGTGGTGCTTAGGGATGTGGTTTAGTGGTGGGCTTGGCTGTGTTAGGTTAATGGCTGGATTCAGTGATTTTAAAAGAGAACTGAGCTGTTCTGTGGTGTTGAAGTTTCTGCATTTGGTTTTCATTACTGTGTAGCTCAGTAAGGTATTAATGGGGAGTTGTATGTAAGTGAATGTAAATTGTTTCTGGACAAACAATACTTGTTCTCATTGAACTTCCTTGCTAAACCATGGTTAGAAACTGACCTTAGTATATAATTCAGTGACTTCTAAAGTTGTGAAAATTAATAATTTGAAAGATGATAGTATTTTTGCCATGTTGTGGCAGAAGCATGTATCTTAAGGTTATGATACTCAAGTAATAACCAGAATTTATTCCTTGAATTAATTCAATCTGTGGGTTACTAATCTACATGTCTGCAATCTGCCTTCTATAAATGGAATGCGTACATCTTTTTCAGGACTGTCTTGGTGAGACTGGAAGGTTGCAGCCATCCTGTTGTTATGAAAGGCTTGTGTGCAGAATGTGGCCAGGATTTAACTCAGTAAGTATTGTCAGCTTTTTTTTTCCAACTTCTCCTTGCTTCTGATTAGGATATCAAGGTCTTCCTTTTCTTATCTAATAGAGTCATAAAATATTCTGGGCTGGAAGGGACTTGGAGATCATCTAGTTCCAACCTGCTTGCCATGAGGAGGGATATACCTGCCACTCAACAAAGTTGCTCATGATCCCATCCAGTCTGGCATTTAACAGGGATGGGACCATCCACAGCTTCTCTGAGCAAGCTGTTCCTTTGCCTCATCACCCTCACAGAGAACAATTTCATTCTTACAGCTAATGAGATGTACCCTTTTTTGTTTAAAGCCATTCCCCCTTCTCCTGTTTCTACACATCCTTGTAGATAGTTCCTCTCCAGGAGCCTTCAGGTTGCTAAAGGATGTAAAGAGAAGGCTGCTCTGAGGTTTCCACTCATTTAGGATTTAAGAACTGTGCATGCTCTTTTTTCATTGAGGTAGTATAGGGTGGCTTAGGTAGAAAATATCAGGAGCATGTGTAGAGAGGTAAATTCTCAGAACACTGTTTTTCCATGTGCTCACCAGAGACTGAGAGTTGTGTGGTGTGTCAAGAGTGGCTTGCTTAATAAACCTGAGAGCTTTGTCTGTGCAGGTGCAAATAGCTGAGAGGTAATAGCAGTCTCATTCATAGGACCTTGCTTCATTTGTATTGTGTCTGAATGGGAGCTAGCTTGTCTCCAGTGCTTTCAATTTAAGGCTTCTTAACTGTTTTCAATTTTTTGTGAAATGTTATGCCATGGAACTAAAGGAATTTAAGCCTTAGGCAAAAAAAGAAAGCAAATTCAAAAGATTATTGTATTTCTCCTTTGCTGTGTCTCATTGCTTGGAAAAGAGTATGTTTCTTATGCATAGCAAGTTACTACTTCAACAGCTGTTCCAAAACAAGCTGTATAGTTGCCTGGATTTTATAAATTATTGTTACATACTCATTTCATTTGGCTGGAAATACTTAGGTTTCATTTTAATTCATACTCATTGTTAAGAATTATTTTGTGAACATTATCCTACAAACCAGTACAAGTGAACTGAATATTGAGAGTTGAAGAAAAAGCCTGGTTAATGTTTGGATATAACTTTTTATTTAGAGATAAATATAAATATTTTGTGAACAAGTATTATTTGGTAAACCTAGCAAAGTTAGGATAATCATGAATAGGGCTTTGTCTGTCCTGAATGAATACTTGATTTGAGGTTTGGATACAGTCACATCTAAATATTGCTCTACTGTTATTGTTTCATATAATAAATCCAGACAAATTCAAGGTATCCAGCAAATTAAGTTTTATTCACTTATTAATTCTTACTATGTCTTATGTCTGTGTCTTCATTTTACACAAAATAGCTTATGGCTTGTCTGAAATACTGTGGTATGGCTGCTGAGCCTGCATCAGAAGACAATTCAAAAGCATTGATGCTTTTCTTGCTTGGAGAAAAGCCAGTACAGTGTTCTTAGTAGTCCTGCAACTAATGGTCTGAAAACAGTCAGTAATTTTTAAAGGCTCATTTAAAATGCCATTTAAAGATTAATTTTTCTGAACTCTGAAGCAAAGGATGTAAGATGCTAAAATGTACAGACTTAAGACCAAATAAATAGTTTTGTATTATTTTGTACTGGACATCAATGCTGCCATACACTATGGTATGGGGAAGGATACTTCTCTGTGGTTGTGTCTGCCTCAACTCAGCTCAGTAGAGTTGATCCTGAGCAGTTTGCTTGTCACAAAGTGAAATCTGGTTTAACTCTTGTTGTAGATCTGATACTAAATCTTGTCCTTGATGGGACTGGTACATGGGAGAATTAAAATATGTGCATGTGTCACCTAAGTCAAAATTTCTATGGCAGATTTTTTTAATTTAGGGAGCAATTAGATGTCAGAATTCACAATAAATTGATTGATGTAAGCTAGTGAAAGGGATCCTATACAGGGTTATTTTCTGAGTTTTCAAGCAATTTTTTACTTGTGTGTGCAGTCACACACACTCTGTCTCACATACATGTATGCACACAAGGGTAGCACCTATTCTGTGTTGATATCTATATCTGCACACATAATTTTTTTCCAATGGTATTTTTGAAGCAGCAGTCACCTGTAAGTCAGTCTGTGTGCAGAGAGTAACTTTGCCCATCCTTTGCTTATATTTTTCATATTCTGGCTTGGAAAACAAGGAGATAATTGCATGCCGGGTGATTGCAAAAAAGAAAAAAAAAGAAACTGAGTAGTTTTAAATTTGAGTGGTTTAGTAGTTTTCCCTTGTTTATAGCTTGTTTTTAGATGCAAATCAATACATAGCTCTGTTTCATCTTAGTGAAAACATGTGTTAGGAAACAATTGTATGGAAGTATAACTTTGAACAGTGACTTTTTGCACAGTTTTTTCTGGTGAACTTCTTTGATCTCAATCCATTTTGTCTAGTAACTTGCTGTCTTGGTTCAGGGCAAATTTGGGAGAGAACCTCCCAAAGGGTCTCCTCTAGGAAAGCAGATTCAATCGGCCCCTCCTCCCAGCTGGTCTGGGAGAAAATATCTCCTTGGAGAAAAGTAGAAAAAAACCTTTTAATTAAACAATCAAACCCCTTGCTGCTCAAAAAGAGATGACAAACCCAGAAAGTCCCCTCCCCGGGTTGCAGTTCAGCTCACTCAGTCTTTTATCAGTCCCTCCCCTGCTGGAAATGCCACGGCCCAGGCCTGGCCCGGTGCTCCTCTGGGTGTTCAGTCCAGAGCAGGTTTAGACAGGCCCAAGAAAAGGGAAAGAAAAAAAAAAAAAAACAGGGTCCAGGGAACTTCTTTGCCTCAGCTAGCTAAACTAACTAAAAGCAAAAAAGAGCTCTGTCCTGCTGTCTGTCCATCTGCAGATAACACAGTCCAGGAGCAGGAATGTGGAGGAATGAGTGCAGTGTCTGAGAACAAACTGCACGCTTCTTCTCTCCCTTGTTCACTCTCTGGAACAAGTCTTAAAGGTGCAAAACTTGTTATTCAGAATAAACAGAACAGACAACTGGGGATAAAAGCATCATATAGTCAACCTAGGACACTTGCATTAGCAAGAATTTGAAAAGTTGTGTTAGTTAAAATAGCTCTTTTTAATCATTTTTTTGGTGGTGATTAGTTTGAGGCTACAGCTTTTAGTCTGTTTAACATTTCACTAAACTTGTATTCTCTCATGTGATGGTTCTTTTCCCTATGTGATTAGGATACGAAGCAAAAATGGAAAACAGAACGTGCCATTATCCACAGCAACTGTATCAATGGTTCACAGTGTCCCAGAACTGAAAGTTAGCTCTGAGGTAAGTACCATCATGCTTTTCTTTGTTCACACCTTTCACAGTAGCTCCACAGTTGAGAAACTTAATTACAGTGATTTTTTAAATGTTGTATGTACTTGATACAGGAAGTTTGGCGTCCCTTTGAAGAGGAATTTGGGGTTGAACATTAGTGGCCCCAGGGTTTTGTGAGTTTATCTTAGCGTAGATTGATTTTTCTCATGGTTTATACTGGTGTTTCTTAGAGCTGTATACTGCAAAGATGTCAACTTGACAGCAGCCTGTAAACTTAATTGTTGAACATTTTTGTCACCAAGAGTGAACAGTTAGTGAAAAGCTTCATTAGCTGACATCTGTTCAAAGCTTGCAATGTCTCTCAAACCTAGCTTTAACCTTCACCTTGAAATTGACCCACTAGATATAGTGATGCTAGTTTGCTGCAACTTACCTGGATGGTAAAATTCTTTCATTATTTTTCGAACACTCCCAAGTATTCCGAATCCATTAATAGTTAAAACATTCATCTGAGTTATCAAAATATGCTTGTTTATCCCTCAGTTTGTGTAGGGGGAAGGAGCGTGTTTATTTTAAAGATGAACATTCTGTTTATCTTCTTTACCAACCTGGTGTCTTTTTAGTTTTTTATATTACTACTTGATTTTTTTTTTTTTCTGGTAATTCAAAGAACACCAGTGAGGGGAACTCTGAAGATGTAGGCAGCTAGAGGTGTCCCCATCACAGAGGAGTGTTTCAAAGGGCAGTTTGCACTTGATCCTTGCTGCTTTGTAGTGCTCTGACTTTAAAGTTCAGCTGTCTTGAGGGTAACACTGCAACTTGCTATCAGAAGTTAGTCAATGAATACAGAGCTTCACGTGGTACTTGGAAAGTTTGTAAATATGTGCAGGAGGAGTAAATAGTGACTGGATTATGAGGTCTTAATGTGAGTGCCTGTGTGGCACTGCATAATCTTAGCTTTTTATGTCTGAAGGCATACATTCTGTAGTTTGAAGTTCACAGGTATCATTTTGGTCACCAGGAGTGTCAGCTTTATACTTAGTGTGGGGTTTTCAGACATATTTTACTTAATAATGCAAAATTGCTGGACACAGCAGTGAAAAGTTCTCACACCTACTGATGAGTTTTCCTTTATGTTCAAAGCTACTGCTATTTCCTATCAGGACACTGGGCCTTAAATCAGTGGTTACTTATTTGTTGCATTTGAAAGTTTTGTCTTGAGTCTTTGAATTTTAGGAGTTAATAGTGTCACAAAGATCTGAGAGTAGACTTTGAGAGCATTTTTTTTCTGTAAAAAAATAGTTCCACAGCTGCAGTTGCTACAATTATGTTGAGGCATCATTTCTTGTGCAGTTAGTTTGTAGCAGAAGGGCTCCTTAAGTGTACACAAAAGGCGATCCAGCTAATGTATTTCTATGCAGCTAAGCTTAGCAATGAATATTTCTGTTACAGCAAGCTGAACAGCTGGGAAGAGAAGATCAGCAGCGACTACATCGAAATAGAAAACTGGTGCTCATGGTAGATTTGGACCAGACATTGATCCATACTACAGAACAGCACTGCCAGCAAATGTCCAATAAGGTATCTGGGGTTACCTTTCAATCCAGTATAACAACAGAAGTGTTTCTAACAATATTTAAATGATGGATCTTTTACAGAACATTCTGTGGTTAGGTAAAATTGTAGTTGAAGAATAAAAGAAAATGAGAAGCATGTCTTCTGTAATATGTTCCTTTTTCTCTACATTTAAATGGTCATTTTTCTTCCATTCATGCATTCCTGCACTTTTCCTTTGTAATTATTTTGAGAGATGTTTCAGGTAGCTAATTTTAATCTCTGCTTTCCTTCCTCTGCAATTCACAAGCTGAGTACTCAGTAATGAGACTACCAAGTCTGAGGCAGATACAGTGAATTACTGTTCAAACTCCCTTTTTCAGCAATCCTGAGTGTTCCTTTTTCAGTCATTCCAGGAGTATGTGTAGGGATTTTTTTTAAATCTTTTTTGGGGGAGTGAGGAGGGGAGAGGTTGTGTTTAATTTCTTCATGAAACACTTGTTATTGAACTGACAAACGGTATTGGCTTGTAGCATTTCTAATTTGGAAGCTCTAAAACAAGAAACATGTTGAAATGCATACAGTGTCTGGAACAAGAGGCTACAAACTCAAACATCAATATCATGCAAACTCTGATTGCTTAGTTCTTTTCTTTCCTCTTGCCATTCTTGCGTGTCCAGTAGGCTAAGCATATGTTCTCAATTGCTAGGAAAAAGCGAACTAGAAATGTACATTGCAATTAAGAGAAAAGGGAACCATGAGTATTCAACTTAAGGATTCGAAAATCTTGTGTGTCTGAAAAGCTGTGCCTCTATTGGTATAAATTCATGGTTTGGAGAAAATGATTTTTTTTTAATATTGTAAGGTTTTTTTTCCTGGGATCTTCATCTGTAACCTTCCTTCCTGGTTTGCTCTCTGTTGCTATGTTTCCATAGGCATATTTTGTTGGATGAAGAAAATATTTTATCTGAGCTCAATGCATATTGAAATGAGACTGTCAGAAGTTCACTGTGAGGTATTGATTGTAGTGCCATACTGAACTTCTGTGAAATGAGCACATTGAGAAGTTTCTCAGATTGGTTTGCCATAAGTAAAGATTTGAATGAAAGCCACTTGCATCATAAATTTTTCAGCAATACCGTTTCCTGCATTTGAATGCATTATTGTTGGACTGCCTGGCACAGAGCAAAAACGTGCTTTGGATTTTATTTATCTACATAATCTTGTGGCCAAAACCCACTTTGATCTAGTAGGACCAAATAAAGTTGAAGTGAGGGAAGAGGGTAGCTCTGGAATACTGACATTTTTGTTTGCTATTTTGATAATATTCAACATGGTTTTTCTTCTAGGGAATATTTCATTTCCAGTTAGGTCGAGGTGAGCCTATGTTGCACACACGTTTGCGTCCTCATTGTAAGGAATTCCTGGAAAAAATTGCCAAGCTCTATGAATTACATGTTTTTACTTTTGGCAGCAGACTGTATGCACATACAATTGCAGGTGAGTAGTATGTTGCATTTAACAATATTTACCTACCCTGCCTTCATACTCATATAACTAATTTTCTTTATGCAATTGTTCTCAAGTATTTGTTCTTTGTTTTGTGCAAAGCCACCTCCTAAACAGTCCTGTGGGTAGAATTCTTAGCTCGTGTACAAGGCAGTGCCTGTATAGCCTGTAATTTTAGAAATAATCCCTTTTTTTCCCCCATCAGATCTGCTTTGTTTCACTGATGGTTAGAGAATCAGATTGTTAACTAGTGCCTTCTTATTAAGTAAGAAATTATGTTGATGGACCCTAACAATGATCTGCAACTTCACTTGTCTTACAAATCTAATGTAACTGTTCTGTAAAATTCAGCAATGTGGCATCATTTCATCCTGTGAGGAACAGCACCACTGTATGGTTTGCTTTCACCAAAGGAAGTTCTGCTGCTATAAATCTGTTTACAGCAGTTCTCTTTGTGTCCTGGAGCTGAGAGACACTTACTTCATGAAAAACAGAAATCTAGCAATATTTTCACATCTTTCTCTCAAGAACTTAAAAATGTTTTCTCCAAGTGAAAACTTTTATTTGAATTACAACAATAGTAGTCTACTGTGTGGGTCACTGGCTCTAGCTGAAATGTGGTTTTCTTTGAGAAGCATAAAAGAAACCTGCCCTGGTTATGCGAATGTATGGGTCTGAATCATGTTAGCAGGGACACCATGAGTTTTAAACTATCAAGATGGGATAAAAGTCAATTTTAGTCTTCTCTGTCAGAAGAGCATTTTCTCCTCAAACTTCCTTTTATCAAATCTGTTGGTCTGAGATGATATAATTAACGCTATTTTAGATTATAACTCTGTCAAACTATCCATACTGCTGTTCCATGTCTCCTAGGTTTTTTTTAAGTTGTCTTTCACTTTTTTTTTTTTTTGTCATATCGTCAGGAGTGCTTTGATCAATAATGTCCCAGTAATCCCACTTCTTGGCAAGAAGGGATGATTCCAAAATAGTTGGAGAGCTAGCTATCCTAGTTAGCTCTAAAATACTTTAGAAAAAAAAAAGTAATCAAACAATTCTTTATGCGTGTTAAATACCATACAAGACACTTGTAATGACAATTGTAAGAGACTTCTGCCTGACAACATATAATATTTCTGTCATCAAAATGTGGTGTTTATTTGTGGTCTCCAGCTAATACTCATTGAAAAGTTTAAGGCATGTCCTCTCCTGCCAATCCAAGTGAATGTTTCTGTCGCTCAGTCTTTGATCATAGTTTGAAGAATCTTCCTAAAGCTTTGTCAGTCTTGCTGTTGGATTAAGTGTTGAGTACTGCTAATGCATGGACAATTCTGTGCCTTTCTGTCCTTCTTAGAATGTGTTTTTATTTTCTGTGGCAAAAGAGGAATAGTTTTCTTAGCACTAGGTTTAAATACAAGTGAGAGGACAGTCTTCCTCACTTGGATCTGTGTGACAAGATCTAGCCTAAGGTCAGAAGATGTATTGCAAATGGCATTGAGAGCCAGGGAGGAGTTGCAGAGGTAGTTAACTCAGGATGTCTAAGTGCTTTCCCTGTCTTCTCTCAATGTGTGATTTGGTCCTCTGCCCATTTTAGTCTCTGGGCTCCAATATGGATTACCATGCAGTGCCTGTGCTGCCACACTGCATGGTAATCCTCACTGGGGCTCAGAGACTAAAATGGGCTGACAATTATTGAGGTCATCATGCTCAAACTACCCCGTTTATTCCATAGAGGGAATAGCCACCAAATTAGGGTATTGCTGCTTCCTGTCACCCACAGACTTCTGGATTTCTGCCTGAAGCTGTCTAACCTCATCAAAAGCACTCAAATTGCAAGTTAATTATTTGTGCAGTGCTGGGGATCGTTTCAGCTGAAGCCTGTGGACAAGCACTGGGTGCAGCCTTTGGTCCACCTATGCAGCCAAGGTGCAGTACTAGGGAAATACATAGATGATACATATAGAGAACACTTGATGGCAGTATTGGTCAATTGGTTTCTCACAGAGCTGTCAGTTTGATACTTTGTTATCCCTTTGTTACATAAGGAAAGAACTTGTTATAAAATGTTGGGGATATTTTTCATAAGAAAAAGGTTGTTTGCTTAAGTCCTCTGTAGACATCCTATATATCTTTGTGAATTCTGATCTCTGAGCTGCTTCTTTCATGTCCTAGAGGGCTTTTGAAAAGAGATGACATCTTGTCAGTCCTTTTCTCTCATCTCAGCTGATTCCTGCTAGCTGTTAACTGGGATTAGATGGTATTTGTAAACACTATTTATATCTGCTGAAATAATTTATATTAAACCCTTTTTTAGTTTGACATGTTTACAAAGTGCTATCTGGTAGTATGTTTATGAAGATGAGCTTTGGATTTTATTATCTAGAGCTCCCTGGAGTATTTCTCTGCTAAATAATTTTTTGAGCAATTGTTACTTAATTTCTTTTTCTGCTTTCTATAGGAGAAGTTTGATATATTTAAAACAGATGTCAGCTTAAAAGCTAGCTGTAAAATGCCACAGAGAATTTTAAGTTCAGAAGCTGTTAAGCAACAATAAAGCAATGTGAAATCACTCCAGATTTAGATCAAATTTAGGAAGGAGGACCAAGTTGAGAGCATTCATATGTATGATTTGTTACAGCAAGTATATTACAGGATGTATACAGTGTGTGTGTATAATCACCAGTGTCTGAAATTGTCCCAGCTTTTGAAAGATTGGGTCAACAGCTCTTTCCAGGTTGTAAAGTAGAATCTCAAGTAGAACTGAAAGTAACCTGATTCTTCAGAAATTCTATTTTAGTTTTATTTTTATAAAAGGACTTATTCAAATTCATGTTGGTTCTAACTGTTATATAACTTCTCCTGGGAACTCCTGTTTAACACAATCTTTCTCTAAGATTTGAGACATCCCCAATATGAGTTAGTTCTCAACATTGTATCTTCTGATGGTTTTAACTTAGTTTTTACTTATTTTCGAATTTTATCTTTTAAGAGAGCAGGCAATAGGATTTAGTAAGTCTGTGTGCAAAGAGCCAGTCTGAGATGGGAAACAAGTGGGGCAATAATCTGCTACAT
This sequence comes from Serinus canaria, assembly GCF_022539315.1. Lineage (NCBI taxonomy): Eukaryota > Metazoa > Chordata > Aves > Passeriformes > Fringillidae > Serinus > Serinus canaria. The sequence goes on along the minus strand of NC_066315.1, from coordinate 58,347,119 downwards.
GAGTCCTCTGGATAGTCCTTCCTAGTGTGGCAAAGGATAATTATAGTGTCTTCAGTTTGTTCAAGAAACTTGGGGGCATAGCTTGCACAGTGTCTAATTTGTGAGACTAAATGGAAGCTCAGTTTGTCCCAATCTGTCTTGGTCCCTATCTTAACCCACAAACCCTTCATTGTATTTTGTCTCCCCTGTCCCGCTGTAGAGGAGAGTGAGGGAGTGGCTTTGGTGGGTGCAGGTGTGTTGAAGAAAACAAATTATGAAATTAGGGAAATGTTACCTGCCCTTTCCCTGAGATGTGAAAACATCAAATTGTTCATGTTGATTTAGTTGACTAGGAAACATATAAAAGAAACCAGTTTGACTTGGAAAGAACTTTTTTAAAAGAGACCACTGCTGTTTTCTGTGTTGTTACTCAGGTAGCTTAACCTTGGACTCTCTTAAGGTGGGCTTGTATCTTTGCAGATGGGTCTTTGATGAGCTCTATCCTCAGTGTATTTTTAGTTTAGTGGTAAACTATTACTGGGAAGCTTAAGGAATGCTACCTTATCTCTAATCTCTGGCAGCCAGGCTTTCTGCATTTTGGACTTTTTTAGTTCAGCTTCATTTTTCTTACAGTTTTAGTTCGACAACATTGCAGCTGAGTGCCTCACTGAAGTTTTTCCATGTAATCATTGCACTTCTGTCTAATTCAGTGTAGAGAGTTCCTGTCTATTCAGACAATTAGCAGAGTAGAATTTTGTTGGGGAGAACAGAAACTTGTGTGACAGCTTTTGTAGTTTGTCAAAGTATATGTGTGTACAGCAATAAATCTTTGTAGCTAATTCTCTCAATTCATTATGCCTAGGTACTGCAAGGGTCTCACTACAGGGGATGATTCTACGAGTTTGCAGCAATTCTTAAGCATAGTCGGGTGAGTTAAGGTTGAACCTCTGTCCTTAACTCAGAATTTTCTTGCTTTTATGGGTTTTAAGTTATTCCAATTACACATCAATATTAATTACATACAGGATCAACTTTCAGAAGTGATGACTGATTTTTAGGGTTTTTTAAACTTTGTTTTTGAAGTCCCAACTTAAGGTACTCTTGGGAGCTAGACTGTTAAAAGGAGTTGAACATATGTTCTGTGCAAATCTGAGCTCCTTGAAAGAACATTAAAGTTGGTCCATAGAGGAACTACGTAGTCATTTTGAATTCTGTTTCTGGTTATAATATGGCCATCAATAAAGTAAAAGACAGTAAAACTTGAAAAGATGGTTCCCAAGTAAGTATTGACTGCTTTGTATTATTCATAAAAATAATGAGAAGTTGGTACTAGTTTCAGTACGAATTCAGTAAAACAAAAGTACAGGTTAGCATGTAATATGCCAGTTTCTTTCTAAGCAATTATGTGGCTGTGATCTGCTCATGAAGGTGAACTTCATTACTGGAGACTAGGTTCAGAAGCATGTGCATGTGTGTTTGTACACCCAAGTCAACATTTTCCTAAATAATAGCACTTTATTGAAGATCAGCTAGCACAGCTTCTGTTTTGGTTTTGGGTTTTTTTTGTTTGTTCATTTGCTTTTTTAAAGAGTGCAGTCAGAAAAGTTACTACAACTGGGCCTAAATTTCTAGAAGTCCTGGCATATATTCATTATGTGTAAATGTATTGAAGTAGTTGTTAGAGGTACAACTTAAAACCTACAAATGCAAGAGCTCCGGCTGGAACTGTCTCTTAACTTCCCACTGTGCTTAAATATTGCAGCACATTGCCGACTCTTGTGAGACTTCTCTGCAGTCCCTAGGCATAATGAGCTGAGGAGAGCATTTAGCTTTAAAGAACCAACTATAGAGAGATAAATGTAAGTTGTAAAAATCGTGTGTCTATCACCTGCTATATCTCTTTCAGCCTTATTTATTTGGTTGTCACAAATTCAGCTTTGTTGCCATCTTGAAAGAAAATTAGGTGGAATTTTTAAAATTAGTCTCGCTGAATTAGCTACAAATACTTGATCCACTGTATTTTCTCCCATCTGATCTCCTGCCTTAAAATTGTCAGTTAAACTGCTGTTGCACAAATAAAATAGCAGAAGTATATAAAATATAAGCAAGGACCAAACATCTTGAACATTAACTTTTTAATTTCTTTTTCCAAAAGGATTTTTGGACCCTGAAAAGAAGCTTTTTTCCCATCGGATATTGTCAAGGGATGAATGTATTGATCCATTTTCTAAAACTGGGAACCTTAGGTATGTATGTAGATCTTAGACATTATACAAAACACAACAACAAACAGAGAAGATATGCTAAATAAAATAAAAATGACTCCCTCTGCATTTAATGTGTTCATATCCTTCTTTGTCTGTGTCTTAAATATCAGCACCATCTCAGTAAAACTGAGGTGTTGGGCATTGCAGCATTTCCGCTACTTAATGGGTTCTGTGGTAGCAGAACAGTAAGTGTAATGCCATGGAATCATGTTTTCACTTACACTTCTTATTCTTGTAATAACAACCATATTTCCACTTTGTCTTGTGATCTTGCATAATGACTTTTATGTTGTGGGTTTTTAAATTAAACCAGAATTCTCAGTTGGAGTTTAATTCATAATTGAATACCTAGTATTCTGGCTTTCAAATGTGCTAAAAGCACCTTCTGTTCCTAGTGTTTCTTGAAATTAGGTCATCTAGAGCCTTGAATTCATATTCTAGTCTAAATTCACATTCTGATCTTTTTCAGAGTATTCTTTCTTTTTTCAGAGTATAAAGCCAAGATTTTTTTCTAAGACAGATCTGTTTAATGCAACTTTATGAAAAACTAGAAGTTATTGCCCTTCCATACCTGACTGTAGCAAATGAGAGGCTTTTTTTCTTGATGTTTTTTATATGCATTTTAAGTACTCTACCTCTTCTTCCTCCTAGGTGATGGGTGATATTAGTAATTCTGTTTCCTTTATCTTGGATTGAATGAATCTACTCTTTGAAAACTCTTGTGTCTTTTACCTGTCTATATATAGGTAGTGTATTGACGTTGTGAAAGTTGACTTTGGGCTATTGGTTGACAAAAACCAAAGAAAACCAGACTGAAATGTTGCAGTGGTTTGTTCTTACAGGTGTTTCTTGTTTTCTGCTTTTAGCCTTTGGAACACAGATTTTAAAAGAGCTGTTTCCCTTTTATCCACTAACTTTAATTTGTTCAAAACTTGTGGTTTGAATTCCATAATTTTAATATTGTTGGCTTTTTGTAAGTTTCTTTTGTAAGTTCCATGTTCTGCAGACATGCTCATAATAAACCAGGGCATCCATAGAAATTGATTCCATTGCTATATAAATTTCTAAAACTGGCTTAATTTATCAACTCTTTTGTCTCTTAGAGATCTCTTTCCTTGTGGAGATTCCATGGTTTGCATCATTGATGATAGAGAGGATGTTTGGAAGTTTGCACCCAATTTGATAACTGTGAAGAAATATGTATACTTTCAGGGGATAGGAGATATTAATGCACCTCCTGGATCAAGAGAAATGCAAATGAAGAAGAAAGGTAATTAGATTGAAAAGTGGACAAAGTTATAAACATGGTTTAAAAACAAACATGATAGATGTAAGTCATTGAGATGGTCTTAGTAATACTGCAGTTGTGCTCAGATGGGCAATCTCAGACTATTGAAGTTGACAGTACTAATGTGAGTAGCTTGGTAACACTGGACTGTTCTTACTGAGAGCATTCCTTCTGGCATCAACCATAGTAGAAGTGAAGCAGTAATAAGTGTTGTGGCTGAGACCTGATGTGGAAATACACCAAACTCTTGAAGAACATGTAGAGGGGGACTCTTTCTCCCTCGCACCCCATGTAAAACAAACTTTTTCTTCTCTATAGGTTTCACCTCTTCAGTCCCCTTCCTTGCCCTTGGGACTTGGAGGAATAGGTAATAAACTCTGGCCTCGACACACTGCTGAAAATGAATGTTGAAATCTGCTTGCCTCTCAGTCTAAATCATGCTAATAAAACTAGTGTGAATTTTCAGCACCTAGTGAACATGGTGTTCTGGCATTTGACACAAGAATCCTGTGTTCGCCAGGCTCAGCAGTGTAATACACATAATGGATTAGAAAGTACACGTTGGTAATTATTTAGGGGCAAAATGTATTTGAAACACAATGTCATAAGAAACAATTGTCAGGCTTTTTCCAGTTTAGCCAAGGGTATGGGTTTTTTTTTAATTGAGTACTTGTGACATTGCTCTCTTTCCCTTGTTGATAGAAGTGTCCCATACAATAGAAATAGTATCATCAACCTGAATCAGGTCACTGTGATGTGAGACCTCTACACTTGACTCCTATCATTACTTGCAGGGCAGGAACATGCACACAAAAGGGAGACAAAGTAGCGTGATTTCACAGTGTTCCCAGTGAATTTTTGTGACCAAAAATTTGGAAGTCTGCAGTTTCTTTAATTGTCTCTCTACTTCTGCAGACATCTGTGGACACATCCTAAAAATACTCTTCTGCTTTTGACTCTATTACCCTTTTACTTGCATTCCATCAGTCTTAAATTAAGCTTGAATGGCATCTTTGTGTTGCTAAAATATGTATGTCTTCTCAAGGACTAAAGTTCAGTTATTTTGTTATGAAAATTAGGTAATATGAAAGACATGGCTGTTTATTTATAAAGTTCTTGTACTGTAGTTCTGGATTAGGACTTTATGAAGAAACTTCTACCCATCTGCCCCCAATTGTTTATTTTCATTGCTCTAAGTTGTAATTGTAAAATTTACACTACAAGATAAATCCTTCAATGCTTGCAGAGTTAACAAATAATTACTTATGACCTGTGATCTTTCTTGACCATGTCTTAGCAAACCACTCTGCAAAACCTGAGGCATTGGATTCGGGAGTGATTTCAGCAAAAGATGTTGAAGAAATAAAGAATGTTATATGTGTAGAAGAGCACAGTAATGGTCTCAAGAAAACTGCAAAGGACACTTGCACTGCAAATGGGAGTACTTCTGTAAGCAGTGAAACATCTGATGGGGATGTGAACTCTCATGATAAAGTTAATGCCCAGGACTCCTTAAGTGATAGCACTGGTCACAAAATGGACAGTGAGGTCACTGATGATTTGGCAAATACAAAAGAATCTCAGATTTTTTCAGAACAAGTTGATACAACAGTTATAGAGAAGCAGCAAACCCAAGAGAAGATAACAAATGACTTGGACTTTGAACTGTCTAGTGACAGTGAGAGTGACGATGGATTGGATACCAAAAAGTCATCCACTTCTGTATCAGATAGTGAGAATGAGGAAAAGAGAAGTTGGAAGAAGTCCAAACAACCTCTGCAGGATGAAAATTTGGAGCAAGAGAGTTGCACTGATGTGAGTGAGAAAAAGGATGATCTGGTGAACCATTCTGGGGACACACAGTCTTTACCTAATGAAAATATCCAGGACAAAATTGATCATGAAGCACAAGAGGAAAGTGAACAGGAAAGCCTTTGTGATTTAGGAAATGGGTCTGGAGACAAGAAAGAAGCTGAAACAGAATCTCAGATTAGTGAACAGTCTGGAATTACAATGGGTGAGTCCTTAGACCAGAGCATGGAGGAGGAAGAGGAGGAAGATGATACAGATGATGACGACCATTTGATATACCTTGAGGAGATCCTTGTGCGAGTTCACACTGATTATTACACAAAGTATGATAAATACCTGAAAAAAGAGATTGAGGAAATTCCAGACATCAGAAAAATAGTACCAGAACTAAAAAGTAAAGTCTTGGCAGACGTAACCATAATATTTAGCGGACTTTACCCAACAAACTTCCCTATTGAAAAGACACGGGAACACTATCATGCCACAGCACTTGGAGCTAAAATTGTGAAGAATCTCGTACTTAGTGCCGATGATCCTGATAAAGCAACGCATCTCATTGCAGCAAGGACAGGTAGGTATTTGAGCAGCTTTTAGTCTGTTAAGAGTTCATGCCTAGAGCTCTTTTGTATAATCTACAGACTTTAATGTAACTGAGATTGGAATCAAAATGAAAGATTCTTCCTAAAACAATTTAGCAGCCTTTTTTTAAAACGATCTTTTTCTTCTTTTTACTCAAATGTGACTTGTAATTGTTAAAAGTAGGACCCACTAAATACCCTCTGATGCAACGTGTTGTCTCAGTTTTTTGTTAAGAATTGGTGATACTAATAGTCAGAGACTTAGAGTTGTTGAATAGAAACCTCTAATATTTGTGTCAAAGAAATGTTTCTGATCATCTTGCTACAAATGTTTCTGATCATCTTGCTCTCTTTCTCAGTTTCTCAAATTCACCTCTCATGGTTCAATTTCAGTTGGAATTCAAACAAATTATTTTAAGAGACTGCTAATACCCTGTCACTGCACTGTGCTTTAACTGTATTATTTTGTCAAAGGAAATGTAAGCGTTTAGGATAACTTTCAGGTTGTCTTTGACAAAGCTGCCTGGTTTTTTATAGCTGTAATGGATAGCAATGTACCATTGGTATCTGCCATAGAGGAGCTACCAGTCAGCAGCTCTAGCTTCTAGCACACTGGTTTTTATGGGTGCAGCCTGAGGCTTGGCTCCATCATTGCTGGCCTTTTGAAATTACATGGAACCCAAATATCTGATAGTCAAATCCATGAAATCCAAAAGTAAAACTGCATGTTTTAAATCATCTAAAATTTATAGGTACTTTTAGGACACACAGACATCATAAACAAAGAAATACATTATCTGCCACCTATTGGATTTTTTTTTTTTTTACTGCTATTCATGTGGGGTTTTAGTACATCAGAAGCAGCTTGGTTTCATTGTTTTGTATTTTAAAAGTCTGTATGTCAAGAGGCATTTAAGTATTAAACACGTATGATAAATGGAGATAGACACTTTAGTAGTAAAATGACCTCAAACTCAGGAGATGGAATTAGATGCATTGAGATGAGCTGGGATTCTGGGTTGTGAAGTTGTGATAATTGCAACAGTGAATGTGAAGTTTTGAAATCAATGGATGCATCAGTTTGGGACTCCATTGTTTTACTACTATTGCTGAACAGCTGTTTTAAAACTTAATAAATAGGAGTAATTATTTCAGCAAGGAATTATGCAAGTTTGTCATACTTCATTGAAGACATAATAGCCATCAGTATAAGAGATGATTTTCCAATTTCAGATCTTAAAATGTTTCATTTCAAAAATTGCTTTGTTTATCTTAAACTAGAGGACTTCTGAATGTAGTTAGACATCAGATGCATCTGCTGTGTGATGGGGTGAAATTGATAGGATAAATGTAAATAAGACTCTCCCAAACATATGCATTTCTCTAGAATGAAGTGTTGAAAAATCCATCAAGGTACACATCATGTGATAATAAGAAGCAGTTGACTTTTTTATTTGGGTTTTTTTTTAATGTACTGTTTGAGGGTTGTGTGTTTATGTAGATGCATCTATACGTCCTTGTGTTCTATTTTTATAAATAAATTATTTGCCACCTGTACATTCTTAGTGAATCATACTAAAGTACATCTGAATATGAAAAACTGTTTTAACTTTGTTTTTTGATTAAATTGCATATTGCACTAATTGTAGTTGAGGTAAATTGGCAGTCATTTCTGCCTAATGGGCAATAAATGGGCAAAATAAAATGTTGTCATTTTTCATCATCACTTAATAATTATTTCTGTAACAATGGCAATGAAATAGAGGGGTTTAGAGTGAATAAAACAGTATTATCCAATAACCCTTTGTAAGATCCTTGTGGATTAACTGGTTCTGGTTTTGTAATGGGGTTTGGGGTTTTTTTTTCAACTGGAGACTATTATTCTCTCCTCTGGAAGGTGGGAGTAGTTAGGCTGCATTGTTCTAATTTCATGAAGGGAATTTCTTAAGCAGGGATTTTAAGGGTATAAATTTTGTCCTGTCACAGCTGGATTTGTGATAATTCATCTGTCAATGTGATTTTCATAGTGATTCTGTTATGGTTAGAGAGCAAATTATTACAAGCCCCTTGCTGACAGTAAGCCATACAAATATTGCATCTTTGGCTCCTGTGGCAAACATCTGAAGCACTGCTTGATGTCTAATTGCTGGTGAAAAGGGGAAACAAAAGCATGTCCCTTCTTGAGTTTTTTTCAGAAGTCCATGATGTGAGACCAGGCCACATTGTTATCTATACTTTTATCTTTTTGTCTTCTTTTGACATGTTTATGAAAAGTGATTCTGAAATACCTTTTAGTTCAGTCTTCTGGGTGACACCACTAACAGCAGACTTGGGACTCTGACAAGCAGCTGAATGTGTATGTTTACTTTTTACTAGCTGAGATGTAAAGAAGGCATATGCTTAATCTGCAGCAGTATTTGGAGGTAAATACTATTAGCTTTGTCATTTTGAAGGCAAAGGAAGAATTTGGCAGAGGACGTAAAAGGGAAGAAGTCAGTGTAAAAACAGAGTTACCCCTTAGGTCTTGAATTGATGGGGTTTCCCCTGTGAAGTGACTTCATCATACTTGGTGCATTGAAATGAACAGCTACTGTAAAACATTTTAGGTTGTTTTTACAGCATTTTTCCCAGCCTATTAGGGTAAATAATTTAATTTTTTTATTCTTTATATATACTTGTCTCTCTGCAGACAGGCTGTTTGTTTCCGTGTAGATGCAGTTACTCTGAATTCTGAAATTAATTAAATCCTTGTTCTTGAAAAAAATAGGGCTTCTTTCATAACATAGGGCAGAAATTACTGCCTGAATTACTGTAAAATACAGGATCTTTGCATCATCTAATCAGCTTTCATAAATCTGAGTGACTGACAAAAGGCTGTCCTATAGTCCTTTCCACTTATCTATGGGCTGCAGCTTCAGTTTTTGAAACATCTGCTGTTTGCTTTATGCATCAGTAAACTGCACTGTAGGATGAGTTTTTATAGCTGTGTACACACTTGACTAAGCAGTTATCACAGTATTTTATAAACCTTGTTAGGTTCCTTCCTGAACAGATGAAAGACACCGTAGTTGATTCTTGTACTGAGTTTCTGCTGGTGAAGCAGATAGAGCTGTTCAGATCTCTCAAAAATTATTGTAGTGTGGTAAGAATGGAAATACATCAGTTTAGGCCCTGAATTTTTCTTTTGTTTTTCAAAATACATTTGAGTCCATGCCATTTCCTACTCCTGTGATGTCTCAACAGCAATTTTTCCTGAAAAATACGTTCGGGGGCTGTGTCTTAAAATAATCAGGTTAAGCATTGCTCTAAACTTGGCCACTGACCAGATGAGCCTGTTGGTTTTACAGTGCAGAGTTAAACCTGAATTTTAGGCATAGCTTCAGAACAGCACATCTGTCACTTGTTTTAGGTCAGTGTTCTTGCAGAAGAGGGTTTGATTATAGATCAAGATCTATATATAAAAATTATCTGAAGAGAAATAAATTTGTAGTGATGAGATTTTCTGAGCAGTGTCTGGCAAAATGCCATAAGGATATGTTGATTTTGGTGTGTTGGAATCAGGAGAAAGTTCTGCAAGTGCTGCTGGTGATCTCTCCCCATTGTGTGCTTTGGTTAGTCCTGACACAGCCTTGAGCACTCACACTGAGTTCTGCATGGGTGAGATGAATCAGAGGCTATAGTTGGCTGGGCACTGTTTTCAACAAGTTCAGAAGTAGAATTGATGAGTTTTGAAAAATAACATTTTCTGATACTATCTGCGTCAGACTGTATCCATCAGAGAGTAGATATGATAAATTTGGCCCCCAGTTGCTTCATGTGGAAAACCTTTGGTGCCTTTTTAACTTTTTGGAACAATTTTAGAATTTGAAGTAGGGGAAGGTAATTAGATGACAATAATGTGAGAAAGTAGTCTGGAAGATCAGTTTTTCTCTAAGTGAATTTCAGCTCAGCTGGGTAATTCAGATGTTTTTAGCTGCATCAGAAATACTGTTGCTTGGATAGATTAAAATCTTTTTGCTGTTTGTCTTAATAAGTGTAATTCAGAAAGGAGAAGTTTCACTGAAGAAAGGAAGAGGAGACAGCAAACATATTATTACAGTGCTATTTCTTCTCCTAGTTAAACTTGGTGTTTCACCAAATGTTGCTTAAAGTAGATTATACATGTGAAATCTTGATTTGTGACGATGTCAGCTAGAAATAGGAAGCCCTCTCCAAGAGGACACATTTGTGTTCCCTCATGCAGTTTTCAGTATGCTGGAGTGTCCCATAGGCCACTGCACTTTAGAAATGGGGAGGAGGCAGAAAGCCTTGCTGTTGTGGAGGTGAGAAAGGTAAGACTTTTGACTCTTGGGAGGTGGGTTTGGTTACAACAAGGCTGTGTCACCACCTTTCTCAGAATCCTAGAACATTTTTAAGGTCCCTGACAACCTAAACCATCTAGTTCCATTAGCAACTTCATACAAAATTGTGCTGTTTTGGCTTTCATGTTTAAGTTTTCTGTCACAGTCTTGTCGACTAGAAGAATTTGCATGGCTCCTCAGCATACATCCAGTATGAAACAATCAGATGTGTGTGAATGCAGAATGAGGGGCTGGGGAGGAAGTAGCAGCAAGATGAAACACCTGACATTAGTGCAGAAACATGAGCTTGAAAAGCAGTTGGAGAAAGCCATCTCCTCATGTAACTTCACAGATTTAACATGAGGTGAAGGTGCAATTTTACAGTTTTGTCCATGTTTCCCCCTGATGAAGTCCAGAAGGAGCAACATAGTCCTGTCTATCCAATAGCATCACCAGCTCTGGTTAGCTGTTGTGTGTGCTTACTAGTGAAACCACTGCTACTGCATGTGGTATTCAGTCAGCTCCAGAGCTGTTATGTGCAGGACAGTATTGCCAGCTTTGTCTGATATTTGATGCAGTATTTGATAACAGGCACAGATAACTAAACTTTTGCCAGACTTCTTGCTCTTGTTGCTTTTTTTGCTCTGAAACTCTTATGCTTATGAACCTGATTTTAGCATCCTGTTTATAACAGCTGTCTTCTTGCTGATTTGTTTTTCTGATGTTTTCGTTCCCTTTCTCCTTTATTCTCAAAAGAAAGCAATGTCCAAGCTAAAGAAAGCAATGTCCAAGCTAAACTTCTACAGTCCTTTTTCTCCCAGATCTCCTAAACTGATTCTCTTTTAGAACCTTTGCTTTATTTCTTATGAAATATACCGTGTGTATAAATTAAATACAGGTTTATACATAACTATTTCTAACTGCAGGTATTTCTACAATTCCTATTGAGGTTAATTAAATATTAATATCTCCAGTCAAATCTCCTTCTGGCACTGTAAACTGGCTCATTTCCAGCAACTGTTGCATGAAATTTCTCTCAATTGCTTTTGTAACTGATAATTAATTGGAGAACAGATTTCTTAAATCAGGGCATGTACGATTTCAGGGAGTACATTGACCTCCCTTATTAGGGTTTTATGTTTTAGCCAGTTAAAACCTCTTGAACTGCGGAGGTGTGCTAGGGTTTAACACAGTTGCAGTTTTAAAATTGTTTTCACTGAATCTTTGTTGGACAGTGGTTTTATTTTTATTACATGGCAAAAATTAAAATATGTCATCCAAGTCATTAGAGGTTTGGACAGGACTGTGTCTTGAAGTACTTTTTTTTGTGTTTGTCTTGGGTTCTTAGGTTAACTTTTTTTTTTTCCAATGATACTGGTGTGGAGAAAGCTTTATATATACAGCTCTTACATCCTGAACTGTGCAACTGGTTGCATTTACACCTGAAGAGATAAGAAATATATTTGTGCACACAACATTGTTTTCTGCTAATCTTAAATCCAAGGAAAAAAGTATGTGTATCTAGAGCAAAATGTAGCCCTGTTCCTGTATTCCATTGGGTTTGGGGTATGAAAGGTAGGGAAACAGGCTTTCAGGAGTTTCATAAAGGACAATTATCTCTTGCCCTTTCTGTTTAGTCATTTAATCATACAGATATCTTAAACTGAGCTGTCTAACCAGCTAGTTACATCAATCCTCAAGTGTGTTTCAGTTCATCTGTCTATCCCAGTGGATTGTAGTTCAGGTTGTACAAAGGGTATTAAATATTTGAGGTTAGCTGCTTTGTCTCATCTTCAAATTATGTGAAGAAGCATGGGTACTTCAAGATTTTCATCTAAATTGAAATAAGTAAAATTGTATTGTTAAATGACAATCATGAAGATGAAACTCCAGGGAACTGTGATGAAAAAAAAATCAAATTAATTTACTGTTCTTGCTTGCTTGTCAGAATTGTTCTGAAACTTTTTTTTTTTTGGAGGCTTCACTGCTTCATTTCTCTCACGTGTGTGAAAACAGACAAGGGCTCATATTATTAGTATTATTATATTTTACTTTGTTTCATTAGCTGTTGTTAGGTGACTAGTGTTGTTTTTTCCCTGATTCTCCTCCCCATCGCACTGGCGTGGTTGGAGGAGTTTACAAGTGGCTGGGATTAAACCACAGTGCTGATTTTGGTGCTTTTTGGCAGATTCATAGTAACTTTACCGAGTTTCTCTGTTCTGGCGTGCCCAGAGAGTAGAATTTGAGATCACCTGCTACTTGCAAGATGCACTGTTGTTGGTCTCATGTGGACTGCATGATGGTTTCACCTGGGCTGCAGGCTAGCCTGCCTTGTTTAGCTACACATTCTTTGTTCCTGTTTCAGCACAAAGGAATTCTGTTTAGCTTCACATTCTTTGTTCCTGATTCAGCACAAAGGAATTCTATCAGCTTTGCCTCCATCTCTGGTAGATGGAGGCTGGGTGAGTGACAGCCTGTTAAAAGGTAGCATGCTCTATGAACAGAGGGGTGTGTGTAAAAAGTAAGTACAATAAGTTAGGCTTCAACAGCATTGAAAAGCTGCTTTTTCTTGGACTACTAACAAATACAAGGGAAGGAGATGTTATACAAAAGTGCACTTGTGTTGTTTGTTGGGCTAACATGCTGAGAAGATTCAGAGATTTTCTGTGTAAATCTTAGTGGGCTACTTGCATGATGCCAGTTCTTCAGAAAGTTACCCTCACCCAGCTTGAGTCTGAGGTACTGCATCTTAGTCAGATTCTCACTTTTATTAGCTGTGATTGTTTTGTTGGACTGGGGAGGAGTGGTGCTTTTTTTTTTCTGTACAACTGATGACAAAATGTTCTTAGTTTTAACTATACACTGGTTTATCTTCTGTGTTTCTGGGAACACTGTTATGTTGTGTTTGACTCTGTAACAGGCACAGAGAAGGTACGGCAAGCTCAGGACTGCAAGGATCTCCATGTTGTAAACCCTGATTGGCTGTGGAGCTGCCTGGAGCGCTGGGACAAGGTTGAGGAACAGCTCTTTCCCTTAAAGGATGACTACATCAAAACACACAGGTAAGTGCTGTTCCTTGAGGGAATAGGGGCCGTGAAAGCAGGTTATTCTGATTTGTTGATAAATTGGTTTCTCATAAGTTCAGGTGCATATGGATTCCATGGAAGAACTCCTGGTTTTGTCCATTTCTCTTTTGCTTAAACTGACGACTGTCAAGGGATCAGGAGGCAGTTCAGTAACTAGTACAGTCAGGAGAAAACTCATGGTAACTTTACTTTCTTTGCAGTTACTGTTGTTAGCTCTTTTAATTTGTAGAAGTTGCCCTTTTTAGTTCATCCATAAGCCACCAAATGGAGGGAATGCCACCAAAGCATAGGATCATTCATGCCAAAAAATGTACATAGACTACATGAGGAACTAGTAATGTATGGCATTTTTTGGTGAAATTTGGTAGTGATGGGAAAGAAAGAAACAGGAAAATACAATAGAAAATTCTAAGAAGAATTGGAAGGCATGAAGACAGGAGCAAAAACTGGAAGAAAGGAACTAGTGAGAGGCGGTTTTGGTAACAGTCCCCTGCAGGATAGTGGCATGGTTAAAGTAATTCATGACAAGGTACTGTCAAGCCAGCTTCTGTTTCTTGACTCACCTGTCTGGGTTGACCCACATCTTACAAGTGTAATTGAGGATCTTCCCTTCCATGTTTAGACAGGAAGGAGCTCAGCATAATGAGATTTCTGTATTAAACTGATACTGGTGTGATTGACTATGCTAGAGATTTACTTTCTACTTACAAGATGCCCTTTGAGGGCAGAACATGGTGTGTTAGGCTTTGAAGACACCAAAAGAAGAAACATGGGGCAGTGAGGGCATTTATCAAATGCAACACTAAGTTGAGACACACTAAGTTGGGAAAAACATGTAGCCTGCTAATGGCTTGATTAGGATAATTAATATTTAAAAACAACTGTCTGATGGTTTTAAATCAAACTTTGGAATATTTGCATGGGGTGCTTAATTTGACACTGCTAAGTTTGCAGTAGTAACTTGGACAGTAGCTTGTGAACATTTTTTTTTGATGCCTAGATGAATGTTAGTGTTCCTCCCTCTATTAATTCACTTTTCCGTTTTACTGAAACATGATAATTTTTCCTGCTTCTGTGTTTTCAAATACAATACCTCTTAACTTCACACTTCCCCCCCACACAAGCTTCAGTCAGTAAGATATCCATCTTAATGCAAATACCTTTGCTTTAACCCAATATGTGCAGCTACTTTGAAAAAGATTTTCACTTGAATGAAGCTGCTTGAAATAGCGATTACAGGTCCAAAGCACATACAAAATAGGGGAGAGGAGAGGCCTGAGAAAACATTTGCATGTAAAATGAACTTAAGATAGCAAGAAAATAATAGGTAAACTTGGAATTGGTTTACTCTGTTATTGCTACAAGACTACTTGAGAAACGTCCTTAAATGCATCTGGTAAAAACTCCAGTTTTGTGTCACTTCTAGTATTTGTTACAAATTAATTGAATCTTTTTTTAACATAGTATTGCTTTCATGGAGCATAACATGCTGTTTAAGTTGATGCTTTTTTAAAAATTATTCAATCTGCTTGCCTTTTTTTTTGTGATACTTCATCACAATTGGATAGTATGCCATAATGGTGATTCCTGCAAACTGATCTTTGAATGTTTCTGCTGACACTTCTAAAGTTATGTTTTTAAAATGCATCAGGGTGATCGTAGGTAGTTTAGTATTTTAAAAAATCAGTTAGGATGACTTGCAAGTTAATACTACGTGTTTATTTTCTTTCAGAGAAAATTTGGAGAGCAAATAGAAAGATGGATACAATGGCCTGCTTTTCTCTTTGTTCCATATATGCAGATTATCATGCTTTGCTAATTGTGCTGTTGTTACTACCTGCAAATAATTTCAGTAACTTTGTGTTTAGACAATTTCTAAGGCACACTTATTAATATTTCAGCAATTTAAACATGACATTATCTTGTATTTGCAGTTTTCTGTTTTAAATTCAGTGGGACTTAATGAGGTGGAGGGAAGGAAATGTTTCTTTAGAGATTTTCCAAACCATTCCCTTTTCTTCTAAAGCAGAAGAGGGAAATGCTCATTTTTTATGTTCTGGCTGGATAGCCCATTAAAATTTCTAATGCAATTTTTTTTCTGAACTCCATCTAACAGAGAAAATAGCCCTGCCACGTTTCCTGATACACCCAGCACATTTCAGACTGCTCTGTTTCACCCAACACCCATCCATCCGAAGTCTCAGCCTGGTCCTGAAGTTCGAATTTATGATCCTAACACTGGAAAGCTGATCAGGAAAGGCACACAAACATCTGGGCAGTCATTGTACCTCCAGTCTCCAGCTCCTCCCATCACTTTGCCAGTCCACGGTGAACACTCCTCCTTCAGGTACCTAAAGCATAGCTAAGAGTCACACTGTCTACATTTTTAGATTCTGTAGTAAGTCTTACTCTCATTATCCTTGCATTAAATTGGTATTTTTGCTTTACTTTGTTTGCTTTCTAAAAAGCCAAGAAAATAAGCACAAGGAAATAATCAGCTGAAGTGAAGTCAGGATGCTACAATTCCAGAGGCTTTTTGTGCCTCACTGAAGTGGAACTGGAAACCTCAAGCCAAATAAATTCAGTGTGTAGTTTGTGTAGTCTGAAGAATGTTATGGTAACTGATAGCCTAAGTGAGGCAGCTTGATGTTTCTTAATGGGTCTTGGAATACTAGACTGGTTTTTGTTAATAAAATATGCCTGATAGCCTTTAGTTCTTGTTTATAAAATTTTTCTTTTCACCTAATTCCTTCAAATGGGTCAATAACTTTGTTTTTGAGGAATATCAGAAGTGATGGAAGAGGTGTGTAGCTGTCTGAGCATTGTGAAATAAGGCCATATGGCTGAGTGCTGTTACTAATCCTTAGACCATTAAGTCAAGACACTAATTGTGGAGGAGGAAGAGGCAGTCTGCTTTTTGAAGTACAAAGGCTAGTATGTATCTGAATTTTGTCAAAATTTGTATAAAGCTGCAAAACCACCTTTTGTCTCTTAAGGATGTGTGAAATATCTAGAACTGATCCCCAATTATCTAAATGAAAGATCTGACTTGTGGAATTGTAGCAAGCTCAGGAAGCCTCTCCACTGGTAAAGACTACCCAGTTAAAGACAAAGCTTTTCTTTGTAAAGTGTTATCTGTTTGTAGCCTTTTTCTTACTTCAGCTTTCCTCTTCTTGTCAACACAGGTTTTTTGAGTCTCTCTTGTTTGTGAAGATGTCCTGTTTTCAGTTCCTTTTTAACTGTGTCTTTCAAAGTCTGTTTTAGTTTACTGTGACATGGTAAATGAGCATTAGAATTTTTAAATAATCAACACAGCATGTATCCAGAGAGGAGCTGAAAAATTTTTGGGTTTTTTGGTTAGTTATTGTGGAAAGGATTTTTTCTAGAAATGAAGCTGGGAAGGTTTTTACCTGTATGTAATTGTCATGACACTTGTAAGGTGCTTCGGTATGATGGGTTATGTTGATATTAATACATCATTGAATGCTTTCAAAAGAATAGATTTTAATGGTTTCCCTGCCTTTGTCAGCAACTTGATGAAGAGTTTGTCCACACCTAAGCCTATTTTTCCATA
The DNA here is from genome assembly GCF_022539315.1 of Serinus canaria. Taxonomy (NCBI): domain Eukaryota; kingdom Metazoa; phylum Chordata; class Aves; order Passeriformes; family Fringillidae; genus Serinus; species Serinus canaria. The sequence continues at coordinate 58,330,195 of NC_066315.1, read as the reverse complement.
ATGCTGAGGTGGTTCTTCACATGAGGATCATATTGAAAAGGAAGAAATATACTTTAGGTGTCCTTTGAGTTTCATAGAGCTTCTGACAGATTTTGAGGGTGGAGTGAGGCTGTGTGTCCTTTCTACTCCTGTCTTTTATTACAATTCAGTGGGGTTTTTTTGTGACTGTCAGTGCTCAGAATTGAGATGTTTTAATCTGACTGTGAATCCAATTACTCCGTGCTGCAACTTTACCCACAACTAAGCAGATGGAAGAAAAGAGATGAGCATAAGGTCTATGCTGAGAAAAATTATTTTCAGTCACGTTTCCTGTTGATTTTGTTCTAGTGGTGAAGTTGGTGACCTGTAAACGCTAATCTCTTAATTGGGACACATCTCTGTTTCTCAGGGCAGTTCCACCTTCTTGAGATCCTGAGGAGTGTTTTGGAAAGTGTAGGAGAAAAGCAAGGCTGTTTAAATACTACAGTGCAGACAGAGCAGGAAGGCTGTGAAGTAACAAAAAGCTGAATAGAAGCAGCACTGCTGTGTCTTGATTCTGGAAGAGCTGAGGCAGTAGTGTGAGCTTTATCTTAATGCATATGTCAATGATAGCTTTTTAGAAAAGCTTCACATCTGCTTTAAAATTTCATATAATACTTGTCTTAAGAAAAAACTACATTAGTGCAGCAATTTATTGGTAGAGGACTATATTTTTTTGTCCTGACAGGTTTAATGTGCTCTCTCGTTCACATTCTACAGAAAGAGGGGAATATTTGTAACTAAACCATTGATTTTAAAAAGAGTTAAAGTTGGCACTCACAACTGCTCCTGTTGTGGGTGGGTGTAGTCGAAGCCTCCAATAATTTTCTTTGATAGTTTCTCAAATCTTCATCTGATTCTGAATTTCAGATAGTGAGAAACAAAATTGCACAGCTGTGAGTGGAAGCCCTTGGGGACTTGGTACCTGCACATGGCACAGCAATGGTTCTTGGTGTCTCAGTCTAAGAAGAGACCTCCTTGTGCTTAGGAGAGAGCCTCTTCCTTGCAGGGCAGATTATTGCAAAGGGCTTCAAGTTATCTGAATACCATTTCATAAGAGCAGTTTCAGTTCTCACTGTCTTGGTTTTCAACATTTTTAGTTTCTTTCTGGAATTCAACTTGAAACATAATTTAAAATTGGATATAATTAGTTGAAATTTATACATGCAATTTGCAGGGAAACTGTCACCAGTGAGTTACAGATGGTTCAGTCAATGTGGTTAACATTTCAAGCAACAGGTCTTGCCATTGTGCTCAGCTCTGAGACTTGAGCACCTGCTATTTTAACATGGCTGTTGCAGCCCATGCGGAAGAGTGAAAAAAGTTCGCAGCTGTAGTAGAAGGAAAGGGAATGCAGTGCTGCTCAGGAGCTGCTGGTAGCCACTAGCTCTTCTTTGTCTGAGCACAGGAAGGATTCCTCTCTAAAAATAACCTGCATGTCAGAACTTTGACATGCCTTTTGTATCTCAGCTATTTTCATACAGAAACAGTATTCTGCAAACACTGCAGTAAACACTAAAGTTGTAACAGATCATGAGACCTGTAATGTAGTGTTGTTCAAAGTAATGTAAAAGCTAATGGCAGCTTGGACTAGAATAAAGAAAAAGTTATATTGCAAGTTACATTTTAGTGAACACTAGTAATATGCTAACAGATGAGGCAAGGCTTAAAATATGGGTGTCATTTACATGTGAGAAGTTAAAAGTGGCACCCTGGTTTAAAATAATGCTAAGAGGCACCGAATGCTTGGTTTGAAGAGGTGTGTCAAGCAGATGTTAGTGGCTTAAGACATACTTGAAGATTTGTATAAATTAATTTCACTTACAACATTTTTGTCTGAGTTTATGTGTTCATAATTACTATTTTTCCTACTTAATGTTATCAATGTTATTATGACAGCAAAAATATGAAGTGCCAAATTGAACATGTGACTGGAATTTAAGTACTTTTAACACTTCTGTGATGATAATGTTATTTTAGGTTTTACCCTGATGTATCAAAAAAGGTGCATGTTGCTTCCACAAATGTTGGCCCCACTCTGCATACATGTCCTTGTGTGTGTAAGACTGTCAAGTACCAATGAACCTCTGCAGAATTAAAGATGGTATTATTTTTTTTAAAAGTATTTATGAGTCACATTTAATTAGAAATAAATGTAAATTCCTGCATTTTCATGTCATTAGTTCTTATTCAACTTAAAGGCAGCTGAAAATGTAGAAGCCTAAAAGATGTTTTGACAGAATAAAAATGTCTTAAAAACCTTTAAGAAGACTTTATTTCACATCGCTTTTGGAATAATTTCATGAGAAGGCCCAGTGTTTATTATCTAGTAGCAGTGGGAAAATACTGGAAAAAAACATCTGACAGAAGCCTTTAGAAGCTATTAATACAATTATTTTACAGCTAATATTTGTGTGTAATTCAGTCAAGTATGATCTTGCACTCTATTCTACAAAAGGAGTTCTCATCAACCATATGACAATGTGTTCTTAAAAATGTGCTGGATTTATTTAGATTTATTTCTAGTCTAAGAAAATCTGCTTGGCTGTCATGCTACATATAACTTCTCTGCAATTCTAGGAATTGTCAAGCTTGTCATATTTTTATTAGAGTTCTGTAAGATGCCTATAGCTTTTGTTTTGCCATTCTCTCTTTTGCTAAGAATATTAATGGCATCTCCACCTTTTCTGCCTAGGTTATATATTAAAAAGGCAAGGAGAAATCATACTTTAAAAGAAACTTTTGGAAAATATAGTGGAATGCAGTATTATTTTTGTCATCTACCTATGAAAATTACTGTCTGAGAGCAATTTAAAAGCAAGAGAAAACAGTGATCTTTAAAATAGAAAACATAACAGAGGGGAGATAAAAACACCCAACCCAAAAACTGGTAGCAGTAGTGAGAAACTAGCAAAAAAAACCAGTCTGCTTAGTTCATTTTGGCAGCATCCAAATTGTTTAAGCTTCACAAGAAATTCCACAGTACAGGAATAAGAGGCTACAAAGGGGCATGTGTCTGCTGTGCTGCTGGGGCTCCTCTGCAGCAGATAGTGCAGATCTGGGTAGCATGGCACTGGCTCAGCTCTTTTCCCTCACAACCTCCCATTCAAAGCAAGATTTCAAATTTCCTGCACCTGTCCATGGGATCTGAGAAGAGAGATGTGAGTTTGCTAAATACAAGCTGTCAAAATGAGCAGAATCGACAGCTTTGTATGGCTTTCAGATTTCATACATTCTGGAATTTAGGTACTGAGGTAAAAAAAAACCCTTGATATTTAGATAACCTTTTCAAGTGGTGGTCAAGTTCACCAATGGAGAAATAATTTGTAGGACCTTACCTATGGCTGACTAGATTTGTGTAAGTTAGTAATGGCTTTTTTTAATGGGGGACTGTTGGTCTAAAGCTGATTCTTGCAAATCCTGGCTTGATGAGAATTAGTCATTCTGCATAAAAACTCTTGTCTGCAGAGACTATACTGTACATTTTTTCAGTCACAGTCATTCTCAAAAACAGTTTGATGGTCTCACCTGGTTGCATCTTGAAACTGTGATTTCAAATACAGTCACTTTTATACCTGCTTTTGGTAGTCATTCTCCAAATACAATACACAGTCTTATGGCTAACATAAATAATTTGTGACCCATGAGCTTTATGACCTATGAATCGTTTTCTGGGTGGTGCTGAGCTGCTGTCATTTGTTCCAGGAGATTATTATGACTGACCAGTACTGGTAGTTAATCTGTATGGTATAGTAATTTTAGCTTCTAGAAGTCTTTAGTACTTAAAGTAATAGTCACAGAAGAATTTATCCAAGGAAAGGTTGAAGTCTCCTGCTGTTGTTGTACATGTAGTCTTTCTTTTTATTGCTATCATAAAGCAACTCCCATGAAGCTATGATTATTTTACCCATTTTAATGAAGATTTTGATATTCCTTTTTGTTTAAATTAAGTACAGTAATTAACAATGTAATAAAATACAGACTAAAAGAAAAAGCTACTGTATTTCAATACACTAACCAAAAAGAAATATTGGCTGTTTTGCATCTTATCCAGGCTTAGCGTGTGGGAAAGGTCTGAAGACTGACACTGCAGAAGTGCTTTTTACATACAGAACTCTTGTCTTTGAGGTTGAGAAATATTTGAAGGGTATACTTAGAGACTCAAAATTAAAAGCCTAGCATAGATCAGGAAAAATGCATTAGAATGTCAGCCTTGCTTTTGTAATAATAAATTTGTCAAGTGATGGAGAAACTCCACTTGTGCAGAAATACTAATGTATTTTAGGGGCAACGCATCTGCAACTGCTGGAACTCTTGGCAACAAGAAAGGTTTGGTGGTTATGTAAAAGAACAATGCAAAGGCAGGAGAGTGAGTACCGTGTCAAAGGTAAAATAAAAGCTTTAGCTGTCAGACTGAAATTAATCAGGAGACTTGACTGACCTGTTGATGAATGCAGAGCTTTTATTAAGTGAAGTTGTAGATATGTGGCAGTCATAAATTGTTTATACGATTTTATTTGTAGCTCTGAACCAAGTAAATCTATCTTATGTGATACCCCTGAATTTTTTCAGAGTTGTTCAGCCACATCAACAGCAGATGTTTGAAGAAGATGACCTGCCAGTGAGTGAAAATGAAGAGCAGCCTGGTCCATCTAAGAGGAAACGGCAGCCGAGTATGTCTGAAACAATGCCTCTGTACACGCTGTGTAAAGAGGATTTAGAGAGTATGGATAAAGAGGTGAGCTTAAATTTTTTACATGACATAAGTTCTGACTTTTATTAAATTATGCATCTATGTGAACTGACCTTGTATGCCACTACAGTAACTTTAAGTAAAAGGCACAGCAGACAAAAGTACGGCTCAGGCTAAAATGCAGTTATGTTCTGCAAAGCAAAACAGAATACTGTGGTGTGTAAGTAGACCTTTAAAACAGAACTTCTTTTAAGAATAGTTTCTTCACATTAAACATGTTATCAAATTTGCTCTGTGGATAGCTATGTCATGGGGCCTCATTATCTGCAGACATGTAATTGCATTGTTGTTAAGTCATAGCTATAATTGTTTTGCAGGTGAAGGGAGCTTTCTGTTCCTGAGTGAGCTGCATGTATTTCATACAAAAGCACATTATTTGAAATTCACTGTGAACCTCTAGTTGCTCACTTTTCACTTAATAGTCTATGCATTTTTTCAAATGAGCCACCGTCTTGCATAATATTAGGTGGTTTTTCTTCTGTGTATCATTTATCGTTTGCACCATGTTTTCATTAATTTATCCTCTATGTGACTTTAGTATAAAATCTTGTGACCCTGGAGCTTGAATTCATCTTCAGGCTTAGATAGTTCATTGGGGTGGGGACAGGAGCATATAACTTGCCATGTTCTTGGCAGTAAGTTCATTCCAAGGTTCTGGCTATAAAAGGCTTTGAGCTATCTTCAGAAAATTTAATAAAAATATGAGAAGGGAACTGCATATTCCACCAACAAAAGGAAGGGACTTTATATATACAGTACAGGGTAAATTCGAGATGGACTTTTGGAAGAACTTTAAGCTGGTATTCTGGGGAAATGCCCCATAACTTTCAACTGCTGTGATGATCTCCTCTAAATTTTAGGTGACTTCAGGCTTTTAACTTTACCTGGTAAACTTTACCTTGGAGTTAACAACTTTTGATTTCTGTTGCTTTTTGTTCTGAAGTATTTTGCCAATTTTATCTCAGACTTTCCCAGAAACAATATTTCTCCTTGTCATGATACCAGTCCCTGAATCCATCTGTGCCTTCCATCTGTATTGTCAGTAATACTTAAAGACAATTGATATTATGGGTCGCCTTTATGATTTTATATACTTACATTTTTTTCTAATCATGTGGCTTTTGAAAAATATTAATAAATTACTAATGCAGTGTGTGCACTGAGTCAAAAGGAAGTGTGTATGTTTTTCAGACTCACTGCATAAAGTATTTATTGTTCTGTTTTTAAAGATACTATTTAGGAACCTTATAAAAAGTCTGAATCTTTTGGCACGGTTGGTTTTGTGATTGATTGCTCTCTGCTGCTACATTTATGACTAAAGAAATTAAAGTTTTTCTACTTCTCCTACAACTATAAACATCTTAAATTACAATGATTTGTTCTTAAATTATGCTTTTGCTTAAGCAGCATATTATGCTTGGAAACTAGACTACATGAACTTCAGAAGAAAGGAAGCCTAAATGCCAGTGACTCTTTTTCTCATAGTTGGATTAGCTTTGGTTCCAAGAGTATGATTTGAGGTAAAAGTTGCTGCCAAAATTTTTCTCTTGCTACAAGTCTCTGTTCCTTGGGCAGCTGAACCACTAGGGAGGTGTGTTTGGGATTTGTTTGGTGCAGAAGCAGGATGGGATTTTTCTGGTATTTTAGCTTCCCAGTATGATTTTGTCAAGGATCAAATATTAGCACTGAGGAAGGGTGCACACAGAGCATGTTATCAGGGAGGTTGAACTGTGTGTGCATGGTAGTGCCAGCAGATCATTGTCTCCTGGAAGGTGACTATAAAAGGCAAGGAAAACTTGGGACTCCTAGCATCACCTTAGTAAAGGTGTTGGGTTCACATGGGAGAAATGTAACACAAGCAATTAAGCAGGATTTTATGGCATTGTGTAGGAGTACACTTAGGAAACAGATGACATGTTTTAACGTAGTCTGTAAAATATAAAAGTTTAGTGGAGTGTACACAGTGGAGTCTATTGTCAGGAACATTATCAAATTAAGTGAAAATAAGCTCAATAAGCTTTGCTAGTGGGGACCCAGTTCTCTTTGGTCACCCTGTGACTGCTTTAACTTCCAGAGAAGGGTGTTTGCCCTTACTTCAGCCTTTATCAAAACATGTTACAAGGTAAGAACCTTTTTCAGATTGTCACTAAGAGATGTGAAATTTCTGCTTTTGCCACAGAAATGCTTTTGCTTCATTTGTGTGCATTCAAGTGGCAGCCACAAGAACTGCAGCTGACTGCAGACTACCTGGGCAAAGAGAGGGAGTCTGTTCCAGTCACAGCAGGGATTTCTTGCTCCACTTCTCGGGTGCTCATGCTGAGGCTCTTTGGGTTAGGAGTATGTGGTCCAAGGACAGGGAAAGTAAGCTCCAGTGGGACTTTGCTGCAGTGTAAGCCACTGCAGGCTCAACTGCTGTGTCTCTGCCCTTAGCCACTGTTAGTAATCATGGGACCCTATGGCAAGCCAGCTCAGGGAGCTGGTTGGGACAAAAAAGACCATTTTCAGATTAATCTTCATCATTTCCAGCTTCCAGAAATAACCCACTGTTGCTGCTGCATGAGTGCTAGTGCCAGGAACAGGCAGAAGATGGGAAGATCTAGGAATAAGAGTGAAGGCAGAACTGCATTTAAAGCTTTAAAAATGCATCCTCAGTATTTTTATTGAATTCCCTCACAAATTCAGATAAGATCAAAAGGAGTCTTTTAGCTTTAGGGACTGGGATTTTTTAAAATTAAATAGGAAATGCAGGCATTCATATATACTGTTTCTATGGGTATAACTAGCAATAAATAACTCCTTTTCAGTTACCATCTAAAGAAAATCTTGCTTTTTCTCTGCAAAAATCTGAGAAAGGCCACAGAGCCCCACATAGTTTATATGTGGGAGAATTTTGGTGGAAGTATAAAAATGGAACTGATAAAGAGAATTTAATTATGATATATTCCCAAATTAAATCCCTTTCCTTCCCTAACCTATTTGAAAGTGTGTTTGTTGCTTTTCCTAGTAAAAAAGCTGTAGATCTTGTACTGTTCTGTTGGGAAGAACCACTCTGGATAAGCATCTCTTCAAATTTGATCTTAAATGCATTTTTTATCTTCTTCTATTCTTTCAGTGGCAGTTGTTTTATGCATACCAAGTAAATCAAAGGAAATGAATAGCATTTCAGCTATTGGGTTGCAGTTTAAGGTCACTTAGCCTTTTGTATCTTTTTCAGTGCCAAAGATCTGGGAGATCAGATCCAAAGGTAGCTTCCCTTCCCTCTGACATGAAGGACTGTTAGAATTTTAGAAAAATGGAAGCACAAAAGTCTTAAGTGTAATAGAATTGCCGTTCAAAGGGCGATTGCCAAATCAGAGTAAGTGCATAAGGAATCTATCCCTACTTGGGAAATGTGCAGCCTCCTGTTGCTGCTGCCTCACAGTCGAAAGAATGTTTTCCCCTTTTCTGTACTAGGCTGACAGAGGTGCTTTCCAACTGATTGCTGCTGTTTGTCTCCATTATGGGATGGTAAAGGCAGCAGAATTAAATGCTGCCAGTCAAATTAGCTTGTTTATAGTTACTTTTACAAGACTGGATAATTTTTTACTTCTAAATAACTGGTGATCTCCTACATAACCTGCAAAAGGTCATTCCATAAAAATGCTATTTATGTAGAATTGTATCTAGTATGCTGTAATCTTCACCAAAGAAAAATCTTTAAAGAAATGGTTTCCAATCAATGAAATGCAGTCAGTAACTTAACTAGAAGCCTCTTGTCCCTAATAGTTGTTCCAGGATGACTTTTGTTTTCTCAGGATCAATTCTATCACTTGACAGGGAAGTTATCTACCTTTGCTTTCAGTGTTCTGTAGCAGAAACCTGTAGGGAGAAGAAACTGGGCTGTCTGCAGCTCTTCTTTTCCCCCCATTTCAGCAGGAATGGACTTGCTCACCTGTAGGAGCCTTTGTTGCTTGTTTGGCGTGGGACTATGTGGCATTGTCATCCTTTGCCAGGGATAGGTGGAAGCTCCTGACCTACCAGTCACTACAATGTTGTGTGGATCTGCTGTAGTTTACTGAGAAAAAAACAGAAAGTGGAATCCAGGCTTCAAATGACTCTTATTTGTTTCCAGAAATAAGATCCATTAGCTAAAGCAAGTTGTGCAAAGGAAGGGAATGACATGCAAACCACGTGAGGACATACACACGTCTTCCCTTTCTTAACTGATTGTGTCTGTACAGGATGCCACGTAGCTCTCGTTCCCAGAGGTTACTCATGGATCATCTTGTGAGCCTATTTCCTCAGAACTGATTGCTAGTTCCTTTTTATAAGGGATCATTTTCTTCTAAACTTGTATTCCTAAATTATGTTTGGAGAGAACCTTACAACTGGGATAGCACCATGCACAGTTACTTAGGAAGTTGATCTAATCCTAACAGTGTTATGTCCTATGCGTTATAAATAAGCTGTTGGTTTTTACATACTGTTGCTTCCTGATGGATGTTGACTTTGCTTGTCTGTAAAATGCCTTCTTTCTTCATGAGTATTTGTTACAGACACAAAAGGTGATTTTTTGCCTTGTGCATCATGCTAGCTTCTTTTAAAAATTGAGTCAGCTTTATATAAAGATTTTCCCTTTTTAATAAATGTCCCTTTCATAATTACGTTGACGTTCTTGTCTATGATAAATTACTTGACCATGAAATAAGTAAACAAGGTCAAGAGTTTTCATTCCTCTCTTTCTTTTGCCTACAAATTGTTCTCATCTGTTCCTTCTAGAGCAATGAATGTCAGTACAGTTCCCTTATGTTATTTTTCAGGTCCTTTCTAATTCACCAGTCCATGTAAATAGTAGAAATGCATAGCAAGAATCTAAGATGCTCCATTTATAAAATGTCAGTGATAAAGAAAAAAGAAATTACCCTGAGCTGAGCTCAAGATCCTGCTCTCAATTGCTCACATCTCAGCTGCTGCCACAGCCATGATAACAGAAGGCAGACAGCCATAGCTCCTCATATGTGTCAATACTTTCAGGACCAGTCCTCGACAGATGCCAGTAGGGGTTTCACCAGGAAGGAAGTTGAAAAGGGATTTCCAGTAAGCTAGTAAGATTAAACAAGTTCAGTAAGGCAGAAAGATTTCTGTTTGTTTTGCAGTACCTTCCCATCTGGGATGGCCCAGGATTACTAATGTCCTGGAACAGCTGTGCACACATAGTTTACTAGCTGTACGCTGCTTAGGCTTTTGTGTTTGTTGCTGTGGTTTGGTCATGGTGTTTGAGAGTAGCATCTGTGTCTTGTCAAGTGTCATCATCTCTGCCATCTAAGGTAAAATATTTTGCTGGTTTAAATTTCTCTCAGTTTGGGACTTGGGACAGGGGAAGAGAGGGAGTGAATCTGATATCAATCCGACCTCTAGCTTTCCCATCTCTCAGTTCAGTTAGTGGAGCTGCAGAGATTCCTACCATCTGGTTGGGACATGTGGTCAGCAGCTGCCAAGTGACCACATTGCAAAGGTATGTTCTGTGCACAAGTGCATTTAAGTATTAAGATTTTTCTTGAGTGGGAATTGCCTAATGAGCTACTTTTGCATTAACATGGTTCTGTTGGTTTGGGACATATTCTGCACATTCTTTTCCTTTAACTGAGCTGTAATTTATATGTCGTATACAAAGACTGAAATTGCAACATTCTGCTCTTACATAAGGCCACTTATGCTCTTACATTTTGTCACTCTGCATTTTGCTTTTATCTGAGCAAATTTATCCCTTAATTTCTGTTTTTTATTTCACGTTAGTGACTGTACCATGCAGTGAATTAGGAGGGAGTGTTTTTCTCCTTCAAATTGTTGAAAACCATTATCTCAGTAAGTGGTTAGCCTCTTGGTTAGTTAAAAAGTACTAATTTGGTGTGGAGGATGTGGTCTCTAGAACAAATAATAGCTGCCTAGGCTCCCTTGGACAATTACCTTCCACATTAATGGTTCTTTGAATTTCCACAACTACGTTTCTCATACAGATTTTCTTGTTTGACACCTTAGCATGTACTGTGTCATAAATTGTACAGATGCTAAATTTGGTTAGCTTCTTATAAATTGTACCTTTTTTTGAAGGAAAAAGAATAAGCCTGTGTGTATGCTTGATGTTGTTAGTGATTCTCATTCCAATGGACAATCACTAACTTGGAAGTGATGAGGTCTTGCTTTGCAGTTGTCACGCAGCTTTCACTTTAACTGGAATTATAGAAACAATTAAAAACTGTTAGTGAAAGTAAATGTGCTGCTCTTCATCGAGACAGTAAAAGAGACTGTTGTGAAAAGGATTTGCTAAAGCATCTTCTGATATAAGCAGACCTGAGGAGACTCAGATTGGCTGGTCTCAGTCCATTGGTGCTTCCTCATGTTGTTTCCTTACTGACAGCCGTCTTGTCCCCTTCCTTCACGTGCTGGCTCTCACATCCCCGCTGGCTGCCATGCTCTCAACAGATTTTTGTTTTCTCTGTGGAGTGCTTATTACCAAATGGCTTAACCCAGCAAGACTACATGTGCTGCTTGCTTCTTTTACTGGGAGATGAATTTTCTGCAGGGAAATGGTGAGGGTGCAATGCTAGGAATCAGGTTGCTGGTTTGCCTTCATGAGCAGGTGATGGCTGGCTGATGCACCAAGAAATGTGATGTGGTTTTTTAAAGAACACAGCTTAAAGCAGTTGTATAAGAAGGAAAGTATATTTACTGCTGCTCCCCCATTTTACAATTTTGACATCCACTGCTCTCTGATATGGTTAAATAATACAGAAGTAAATGAGCATTAATGTTAAAGCAATTATTTCACCCATATCTCATCTGATTAGTAGAGAAAACTGAGTAAAGTTTTCCAATACTATTTTTAATAGTTTGACAGTGAGAATCAGCAGGATAGGGTTAAGATACTGGTGTACAGTGCATTGGAGAGAAAGAAGATGAGCACTTAAAAGAAGCTGGCCATGAGTAGTTTTTCTGCCTTTGTTTTGCTTTGATGAATTCATTTTCTACCAGAAAATGGAAACTACTCTGAAAAGCGGCTATGCTTTCTTCTTTTGTTTTCTAGTTTCAGAAGACATCAACTTTTTTTTTTTTAGAAAATTGGTATTGCTCATGCCTAAATTGTAAATTATCCTGACAAGAAACATTGACACGCTGATTGTTTTTCACCTAACAGAAGGAACACTAAAATAGATGTAGTGTAGATAAGGCTAGTGAGATTCAAATGCTTTATCAAAATGTGAAACATACATTTGCCTATTTTTTCGGTCTGATATTTCTCTACAGACCATTAGTTTATGCACTAATTGCATAGAGCTGATTGGCTGCTAGTTTTAAGAGGGCATCATGGTTCAAGCTTGTTTAGCACTTTTTAGAAGTGTTTGGAAAGAGGCTTTTTTATGTAATACTGTGTTTTACAAGGAGACAACTCATTACCAAAATAGGAAAAGGATTTTTATCGAAGTTGATATTATCTCAAGTAGGCAATCAGTTGTGGATCACTTCTGTTTTTCTGCACAGGTTGCTTAGAAAATACTATTTAAACACAGGTTTTTTATGTACTTGGATGTCTTATTTTCATTATAGAGTTATTTTTTTGATTTTGTGTGTCATGAGGAGATATGGGAAACATTCTGTAACTTTTTGGCATTCAGATGACACATGGTATAAATATCTGCATTTTGTAGATAAAAATGGAGACTGCCTAAGAATAAGTTTAATGGCAATCATGACAAGTTGTTAATTAAAATATGATATAAGACTTCTGAGCAAAATGAACATGATCAGTCAAGTTCTCGGCTGGTCAGGCTGTTAAAGGGAAAATAAAAGAAAACGTATCACAGATTAGGCTGAGTAGGAAAGGACCCACAAGGATCATCAAGTCCAGCTCCTGGTCCTGCACAGCGTCGTCCCCAGGAGTCACACCATGTACTCAAGAGTGTTGTGCAAACACTCCTTGAACTCTATCAAGCTTGGTGCTGTGACTACTTTCCTGTAGAGACTGTTCCAGTGTCCAACCACCCTTTGGGGTGAAGAACCCTTTTCTGATATCCAACCCAAACCTCCCCTGACATGACTTCAGGCCATTCCCTTTTTTATTGAGACTTCACTTCTATTATGCCTACTTTATTCATAAGCTAAGTACAAATATTTGTGCTACAATATCTATTTATAGATATTAGTAATGGGCTACACCAAGTGGACATCAGCTAAAGTAGCCATGCTTGCTTCAGCACTATGTTCTTTCTGAGGAATCTGATAAAATTCAAGGTAATCAGATTGATGGATTGTCAATAGAAAAATAGGGAAATCCAGGCAAAACTTAGTTAGCCCAAGATTGGTCTGATGTACTTGCCAGCAAAGATGCTTCTGCCATCTTAACATAGTCTTCATACTTTCCTGATTTAATCAACAGTTGATTCAGATCCTCTGCCATTCTCCCAAAGGTGTTTACAACATTATTTCATTGTAAGCTTAGGTTTTTAGGAGAGTTGCTTCTTTTTCCATGTTGCTATCATTCTGATAAGCATAAAATAAAAATTATTATGCAAATAAGGATAAATCCTGAGCTCTGTGATTACTGCAGATATTAACAACTTCTGACTTTTAAACTATGTCTGATTTTACAGCAGATGTGTTATTCTAATGTTACTCCATATGAAATGGAAAGTAGTTCTATAAAGCTTCCACCTCTAGAATTTATATAACAAGGTATTGGTTTATTCTATAGGGAAGAAGGCTTTTCCATCCATTCTGTGAAGGTTTTTCAACCAACTCTGCTAGTACATAATGTCTCTGCCTGGCCTTAGCAGGGAGAAGCTGAAAGCCTTTTTCAGCTGTTCGTTTACTCAACAAAGTGGGGCAAAACCTCTTTAATAAGGTTCAATAACCTTATTTTAACATACACATCTACCTCCATATGCTAAATGAAATGCAGCTAGGCTGTCAACACTAATTGGCCACAGTTAAAAATGAGTTGCATGAGCCATGTTAAACAGTTTGCAAGCTGATACCTCACATAATTCTGAGCAGCTGCATAGAGGGCCTGATTGAGCCTCATCACGAGTCTAACATGTTTTTACATTTAAATTTGAGCTGTTACTCTCCATGAGGGATATTTAAAGGTATCTGCTCAAGTCCCAGTCTAAGTCTGAACTGGTTTTTTTATAACTTTTTTTTTGTTTTATCAAGATCTTCTGATACTTGGATGTCAACATAAAAAGAAATTTAGAAATGCGCTATAGCATGATTCATGTTAAGTGCTGTGAAGAATCTTTGCAAACATTTTCATAAAGCTAGTCTGCTAGCAAACTTAATTTGTGGTTGAAATTCTGGGGTCACAGAAATGCAAGTCCATTTTGGTAGCGCAAAGGCAGGGTTATTTCATCATACAGCATTGAAGGACGGTTCAGTTTGTACCATTACTTTTTGATCAGCTGATCTTGATCAGCTATCATAAGGTGATTTACTGTTAAATTTAACTTCTGCGTAATTGCATTTGCTTCCTTCAGAGACATTTTCAAGGGAAAATATGTCTGCTTTGGTCGGTTTTTTCCTTTCAGGCACCAGCTTCAGGCACACTGAATACAGCTACACTGGATGATAGTCCTTCAGCTCCAAGTGTTCTAGCTCCTGTGTCAGCACCACTATTTCCATTCCATGTACAACTTTAACAGAGGTTAGGAAAAGCTGCCAAACCAGAGCCCCCTACTGATGTACAAAACTCTCTGCAGCGATGAGTTGTGAAACAAACAATTACCCGAATGGCTGTGCTGCAGTAACTTTGTCATGTCTACAGTAGTGGCATTAATTTGAGATCTTGAGAGAACACTGTTGTTACTCTGTGTTGTTATAGGGTTTGTATATGAGCTTGCACTTTCTAATTGCCATGTGTCACAGTCAGCTCTGGACAATATTGCCTGTTACTCCTTGTAGTGGTGATACTGCTTTCTCAGAGATGAGCACAGACAGCTGCCTATCCCAGATATTTCAGTGCTCCAACATCAAACTTGCTTCATCCCAGAGGTATTGAGGACTGGATATAGCTATCATACCATGATACAGAGATCATATCAGAACCTGCATGGTATTCAATCACCTTAATATTGAGCTTGTTGTAGAAACAGACCACTCTTCAGCTGCTGGGCTTATCTTTCACTGTATTATGGATTGCTTCTTTTCTTTTTCCTTAACTTACTCCATGCCTTATTCTTGCTGTTGAGTAGGCTTGCTATGCAGGATGCTTCCACATTCACAATGCTCATATTTCAGCACTACTTCACTTAAAAGCTACATGCTTGTCTGTACAGAGTCAAGCAGTCCAATTGCCCAGTTCAGCAGAAACTGTTTCAAAACTTCTCTGTCTTCGCTGTCATCCTTAAATTTCTCATAAAACCAGAAATGGTTTTCTCCAGTGCTTATTATTTGAGGTGGTTTTGTTATCTTGAGCACATTGATAACTATCTCTTGGTTCTTGTAATAATAAAACCAAGCTAACCAGGCTTATTGAAGAGGGAAGTTCACTGACAAATAGTGCTTCATGAACTCAGCTGATGTCTGCCAATGCTAAGTTAAATTTAGCAAGTCAAGGCAGATCCAAGCTGGCTTTCCCATCTTAGGGGTGGGTTTGTTCATAGTATGTGTGAATAAATCTATACTGAATACAGCATATCAGTGTTTTTATAGCAGTGGTTTTGAGCTAGTAAGCCCTACTGTATCCCAGTTGCTCTACAAATCAATAGTTTGAGTTCCTTTGTAGCTGTGATAATTGCAGAAAGCTTGTGCATGTAGGTAAATGAAAGCAGTTTTTTGTCTGTCTTTTGTTCTCACCGTAATGTTTTCAGTTTCACTTAGACTGTGACTTCTGAACAGCTTTATGTCCTGCTGAAAAAGAAGTAAATGAGTTCAACCTCTAAAAACAAAACAAAAAAAACCCTTATTTTTCTCTGAAATATGTATGTAGTGGTGAATATTCAGTCTCTCTAAGCAAAAGGTATGCTTTCAGTTAACCTTGGGATGGTGAAATCCAGCACTGTGCTAAGAGAGAATATTGTTAAAACATGTGATAACAAGGATTCATTGAGGGAAAGCCTTAAAAGTTGAGATGCAAAAAATAGGAGGGTGATGTGCATATTGTATCAGCAACTCTTTTTATGCTTTTATCTATCTACTTTTTAGGGTGAGGATTGCTTTGGGTTCTTGTATCTTCTGAAGTAAAGTCCATATTTATGGCCTTTGTTCTTTAACATTTTCTGATCATGACTGTGTAATAAGAGTGCATTTCTTGTTGCAGCATTTCAGAAGTTTAGCATTTGCCTCTGAGCTGAAGCAAGTTAGTGCCTCAGAGGTAGTTTAAATAATCTGTAATTCAGGTTGAAGCGTTTGGAAATTAGTTCAAATCAAGTTTCCTCCCACTCTTTGTTTTCTCATTGTAATTGCATAACCAAATGGGTTAAGCCCTAAATGCTTCTCTGCAGTTTTCCAGGATAATAAGCTAAGTGTATTTGCAGGTTGGCTATGCTATTAACTAATGCCTTTGAGGATGACTTGAAAGACAATATGTAGATTAGTGTCCTAGTACTTCTTTCATAAAAGCTGAGATTTTCTGGTTAGAAAAGCAGGATGCAAAAACCTGGATCACATTTCATATTAGGAAAAAAATTACCATTTTGAACTCCATCCACCAGTTCAGCAGGTATTTACAGATAAAATAGTGAGTATATGTTGAGAACTGTCCCATTCTCTTTCAAAAACCATTTGGGCAGTCATCAGGTTGCATTGATGGAGGAAACCTGTCCATACCTGTTCAGAGCTGCCTCTCTGCATCAGAAAGAAACTTATCAGCTGGGCCAGAGTGCAAGTGAGTTTTAGCAGTAGATGACTCTTCATCCTGGCTAGGTGCCTAGGAATCCCATTGCTCACTAGGCTCAGGCCCTCAGTGTGCTGTTCTCTGCAAAATGCTCATGGAAGGGGATCACTGCACTAGATGTGTTTAGCATCCAGAGCTTCTCCTGTGTTTTTAAGTGAAACTACATGAGAGCAGATAGTGTCAAGAGGTCAAGGAGATGGTGTTTTGGTGTACTAAGTATTTTTGTGCTAAATTAATATTACTCAAATGTCTAAGTTTTTATATAACCTAAATAATTGAAAACCAGGTTAGGAGCTCAGAAATTGTATAATTCCTTGATAGTAACATACTGCTATCATGTTGCCCTCAGCATTTCATTAGCAGCTTCCTACTGATGTTTCCCCTTGGCAGTGAAGTGTCAGAAAAGATCACTCAGAGTCTAGGCTCTGTGCCCTCTTAAATTGCCATGTGTCATTTTTAATAGAATGTTAGGATTTCTAACCTAGTATGTCAGTGGTATTTTGTGACTGTATTTAAACAACTTGTGCAAGTGTTCTTTCATTAGCAAATTAGATTAATTTCTTTTTAAAGAAATCTAGATTGTGCATGTGTCTTGCTAAGTCTGTAGGAATAAGAAGAAAGTTATGACAACTTCTAGCAAAACTGTTCTTCAGTTAATAGCCAGACTGACAGTTCTGAGAGTCTTGCAAAATTATAAGACAAAGTTGTTCTTTGCTGTGTATCAGCAAAGCATACTTTCCACCTTAAAGAAAGGGTAGCTTTGAGAATAAAAACTGTCATACTGTCTTGTTTTAAAAACAGGTGAGCAGTACAGCTGTAGGCTGTTACAGCTTTTTAACCTGTTGCTATAAAGTTTTGCAAGAGCTATAGGGACACACGCATGAAGCGAGCTGAAATCCCTGAAATGTCCACCTGTGTTAAACAAAAAGGGAACAGGTATGGATACTTTTAGTCTTTATCAGGCCTTTTTTGTTGGCTGGGAAAATACTGCAGTGATGTTAGTCTTTGTACATATTGCAGACTTGATAGTTTCTGTGAATTAAAATATACCAAAGATGCGTTTTTATAAGAATTTTCTCCTTGTTCCTTTCTCTTCCCTCTAGGAGTTTCTGTACATTAGTATTCTGTTTGTGTAGTATCAACAGAATCCCTGGGTATTCCAGGCTCTGGATATTTAGATAGTGCTTAGTTCTACAAAAAGACTCAAACAGAATTTGAGTGCAGCAGATTATCACCTGGGGACTCGCTCGCTGCCTCATTTTTTTAAGGTGAAGGTTTGCCTAAAGTGAAATCAGGACACTGAGTAATATGTGGCCCTTGAGCTTGAGCATGCAGCTTGAGTTTCTGTTCTGTTGCAGGTTTCTTTTATTTTAAGACTTGCAGGTAGAGGTAAACTTGAAAGATGGCCCAGTGACACAAATTTTACTCTTCTGGAGATAATTTGCTGATAGTACCAATAAGCTTCAGTAGTAGTGGATGGTTCAGTTCATCAGATTATGAATTCCTATGTTGGTCACAAAAGAGCATATGGCAATACTTTAACATAACTTCTCCAGGCCATTGGTCTGTTGCAGTCTTCTGCTACTCAGGCTGTGGCTACACATTTAATAGAGATCCTTCTCCAAAGTCTCTTTGCAGCTGCTTTTTCTTGCTGTGATGTACTGTTACTGATTGTGTGTTAGTGTAGACATGAAATGAAGAGGGACAGGGAAGTGATGTAGCTAAGCAGTAACCCAGCTTAAGAAAGCAGTTGAAGGTCACTAAGCTGCTGCTGTCTGAGATGTCACACAACAAGCAAGGAGATAAATGTATAGCTTTTTCTGACCAGTTTTGGTTTCAGCAAGATGCATTTTAATTTGCATGTAGTCATCCAGGACATAAAAGTCAATGTCTAAATTAATTATATGGGAAATAAATCTCATAAAAGTTTTTTTCTAAGGTTTGGTAGTATTCCTTAAACTGTTTAGAGCAATTGTTTCTCAGTCTACCAAAGTAGATATAATAACACTGCCAGCTTTGATATTCTAACCTGAAGAATGCCTTTATCAAAATCAAGATAGGACAACAGTGTATGGAGATTTAAATAGAGGAAGAGTGTTTCTTCTGTTTAATCATGAACAAGACTAGTCACTTCTGATATTCCTGATTCGTCACCTGCTCTGATAAGCCAGTGGTAATTGTGGTAGAGAACAGTGAAATCTGCCTTGGAAGTGTTTGAGACAAAGGAGTATTGGACACTTGCATAAATACATTGTGTGACTGTAAAAATTGAATCAGAAATTTGAAAGGAGAAAAAAGTGCCCTAATGCTAAAGAAAAAAAAAGCAGATGAAACAGAATGTGAAAGACAAGTTCTTCTGAGGTTACTCAGAAGGAATGAGCCTGAGTTACATCACACATTCTCCCTTAAATTTTATGTACTGAGGGACAACTTAACCTAATTCAGACAGCTTGTCCTTCCAGTGACATCTTTGTAATAAGAAAACTTTTTGTTTCATAGCGATTTAAATTCAGTCCAAATCTCTTAATTCACTCTGTGTCTATTGTAGGAAAGTTTAATTGTTCACATGTACTATGCCCTAATATCACCTCTCAAAAGCATGCTGAAATACTTGCTAGCTTTTTTGGAGACATGGATGGTGATATCTTGCTCCTCAGTTAAACCTGAACCTAAACATTTGGCTGGTAGGAATAAAAATTTAAAAAAAAGCTTTTCAGTTTACTGAGGAAAAAAGTGAAATGAAAAGCTTTCATTTAGAGAAGAAAATATTAAGATCAAAACTAAGTTAAAAATTATTAGACTTTTCCAAATTTGGAAAAAAATTGTGATGTCAAACTAAGTGGATTCTTTTATGTGCAGTAAAGTCTTGGTGCAAGCCACAGTTGCTTATAGCTATGAGAGTGACCTGAAAGGTCATTTGCTGCTGAGGAGGCACTGTTCTGTTCCCCATGTCAGCAGACGATTGCTTCCCTGCAAAGAACCCCAGGACAAACCTCTTCCAACTACTTGCTTTTTTGCCTTACCTAAGGCCAGAACTTTTCATAAATAATGGTCAGTAACAGACTAAAAACACATTCTTTCTCTGAAGGGTAGCTGTAGATCATGCTCTTACTCACTGGCCCTTAACTTATGTTGTTGGAGCCTTTCTGGAATCTTGGCATGGATATTTTCAGCAGTCTAAATTGAAGAATCATTGCATTTACCTGCCACAGAGCTCTTATGTATGCTGGGTCATTGTTTTAGAAGTGCTGCAACCAGAGGAACAGAGGGCTCCACACTTGCTGCCTCCAGTGGGCTCAAGCTGTCTCCTCTCCATCCCAGCCATGAGCTGATGGGCAGGGAAGGTGGAGTTGAAATGCTGTTCTTGTTTTCAAGTGGTTCCTGTTGAGTCTGTCCTCCTGGATAGGTGAATAACTGTATTCTGGTCACACAGGTATTATTAATTTTTTTTTAATCTTATACTTCACCCTTTGAAAAAAATTACTGTGAAGATTTACAGGCCTATTGCTATTTAACAATCTGTTGGCAAAAGATTTCTTTTGAAAACAGAATAAAGGAAAGGAAGATTAGCGTTATGGATGGCTGTATAATCAGAAAAAGCCATAGCTTCCAGGCTCCAGTGATGTCCCTGACTCAGAAAGGCTTTCCATAAATGATTGTATTATCTCCCTTGAAACATTTTCTCTTTAGAGTCTTTGAATTAAAAAATTGTTAATATAAAATCAGTAACTTCTAGTCCATGTGAATTTAATTTAAATTTCACAAATTATTAATTTGTTAGGAATGGGCTTTTTCCTCTTTCCAGCACCAGTGAAGTGTTACCAATTTAATGAAAGAAAGCAATTTTCGTTATACTAATAATCAGAGAACCATATAATGATTTGGATTGGAAGGGATCATCTTGTTCCAGCTTCCCTGCCATGGCCAGGAGCACCTTCCACTAGGTCAGGTTGTGCTGAGCCCCATCCAGCCTGGCCTTGAGCACTTCCAGGGGTATGGCATCCACAGCTTCTCTGGGCTGTTCCAGTGATTCACCATCCTCACAGGGAAGAATTCCTCCTGATATTTAATCTGAATCTATCCTATTTCAGCTGAAAGCCATTCCCCTTGTTCTATAACAAAATGTATGTTTTAGAAAGACTTTGGAATCCTTAAGTCAGCACTTGAGGCACCCTAATTATCAAGGAAGGATTGCACCTTATGCTTCTTTTGGCAGTTTCACGTATTTCTTTCAGGCATCTAAGAATGTTTCCACTCAAATCTAGCATTGCTCTCCAGGTGGGAAATTCAAAATTTTAAATGGCATTATTTGAATAATTTATCCCATTCAATCATAAGCAAGGATACAGGATTGTTATCAGTGCTTTGTAATAACAATATTGGTATGCAATCTCTATGTGACATTTTATTTCATTCTAAAGTATTAATTGCAGTGGTAAAGCTCAAATATAGTGAATTGTGCAGCTGTAGTTGCAGTTACCTTGCCTTTTCATTTGCAGAGGTTAAGTGGTCATATTATCAGAGGCAGTGGGTTTTGGTTTTCTCCCTTCAAATCTGCCTTTTAGGAGCACAGTCTGTTGCCCAGGGCTGCAGTTAAAACTTGTGATGGCTTTGTAGCCAGTGCTGTCAGCAGCATTGGGAACTCCAGCTGTTGGGGCTGCACTGCCACTTCATTTCCCATCAGGGTCCCTGTGCAGCCTCCAGGGATTGCAGTGGGGCTCCTTGTAAGTAAATTCCACATGGTGTTTTTAAATTGCTGGTTTTCAAGTTTGAGCCTAGCAACTCTACTCAGTATTGAGCCAAAGCTTTTTCTTCTCACATAATTGCTTTTCATCCTGAAACTGGAAGGTTATTACCAGGAGCTGCTAATATTTCTATGTGCAGTTTGATAACAGTAGGTGAAAATAATTCCAGACCACAAGTGCCAGGAAGCACAAGTTACAGGTTTGGTTTTGCTCTCATTCTAAAGGTCTGACTTTGAATATAAATGAGAAATCTGTTTGCTGCCTAAACTAAAAAAAGCTACCCAAGGTTAGTGCCCCTTCATAGGGGAAAAAGGCAATCACCTCCCACTCAAAAATATACCATAAAGTATTTAGAAAAGCAAAATTTATTTTAAATGATACTTTTGAGCTTGAAGATCTCTTATTCTGGAACTCCAGCTGCTGAGGAACAAAGCAGTAATGTCTTTAATTAATACTTTTCTATTACAAAAAGACAGTAAAATGTTGTAGTGTTTCTTTAATTGCAAATGAAGCTGCTGGTAAATATCATTGGGGATGTCTTTTTGTTGAAAGGCAGCTACAAAAATTATTATTAATATAAATACAGTAAGTGATAAAAATTACAAAGAAAAACACTTATTTTGAAAAATCACTTATTTTGAAACTATTTGGACATTCTGAAAACTTATCATAAAACCATTTTACACCATTAAAACCAGATTCTTAGTTCAATTTATTCACAGAGTAAATAACTGCTGATCTGTGATCATTAATACAAATTCACTTGACTTCAGGTATTTTTTCTTATTCTGGGAAAGGTTTGTTCTGTTTTGGAATTTCAGTTTAACTCTAAGTACTACTATAATTCTTTACACTTTGGTTTTGCTTTTTTGCTGTTTGGCTTCACTAGAAATAAGGAATATTTTATAGATATATTGCTGAAGTCAGCCATTTTTATCAAGGATACAATGGAACACATATACATAAAAATTAGATTAATGCCATGTTCAGTAGAAGATAGCATTCAGATAGGCAGCTTTCACAGAAACTTTACTCTGACCTATAAAGTTGCATAATTAGCACCTGATCTTGCTTAAGTTCCACATGTGGCTAACATCTGTATTATGCTGTTTAGCACAGAACCCAGTGGAATTTGAAATTATGAGACTGCCTGTGAAAGTTAAGTGAACCAGCACTTCACATTCTGCCTCCTGCTCGTGCAGGGGCTCTGCCAGTCCTGTCCTGGCCTTTCACTCCTCATTGCCATATTGTGCTTCTTTTGTGTCGAGCAGCTAAACTTTCCAAGTCAATTGCACAAATATCAGTTCTTCTGTCCCTCTCTAGATAAACCTTTCCTTTCTTTACCAAATGCCTGGTGTACACTTTGAGGAGCTTGAGGAAAGAGAGGACAAGCATTTGTGATTGTGCCACAAGAATGATTTGTCAAGTGATCATGTGCGCTGTCTAGAGAGCACTGTTGGGTGACCTCTTGCAAGCTGAGTTATGGGAATATAACTGCACCTGCTTTAGAGTTATCAGTGCTGTATTCATTCCTGCAAATTACTTTATAGTGTGGAGGTAATAAACTTCTGCAGTATTATTTACATTTGTTTTGCTGCAGACAGAGCAGTTCTGGTTTCACAACTCTGCACTGAAAGGTTTGCAAGTTCAGTGCACAGCTCCAGAAACATGGAGCCACCACTCTCTCTAGTTTGATTTACAATCTAATACCACCATTCACTGTTAATTTCACATGCTCAGAAGTGCTGCTTGGTTCATAATTTTCAGTGTCCCTTTCCTCCCTCTGTCTTCTCATTTTGCTGCTCTTTTAAAGTTTCCAAAATAGTCGGCTGGTTTCTGTACTAAAAAGCAATAGTTCGGGACAAAGCAGAAGGGAGTGTTGGAAGAGAGCCAGGGGTAAAGATTATAGGATCATTTTAGAGTTATTTTTTAACTTTATATACCACGGGGGGAATAGAAGGTATACACTGAAACCTTTTAACACATTCAAATGGCAGATTATATTATTTTTTTGCCAGTCCTAAAATAAAATACATTCAACACAATCTCAAATAAATGCTCAGGACACACAGGTTTTATGCTGAAATGGAGTTGGGTTTTAGCTGTACTTACTGTCAATACTAATTTCTTGCATTGCTTGCACTGAACAGATGTTTTTGTGGCAGTAGAAATAGACTTAAAGAACTCCTTGTAAATGCTTGGTAGGTTTTTTTCTATTTCTCCCTTAACTTACACAATCAGTTGGAGCAAAAGTCTTTTTTGGAAAGACGGGTGGGGAGGGGCAGAAATGGGTATCCTCTGTGCAGTACAGGAGCACAAAATTTACTGCTTTTTATCAAACCTATTCTTTTTGTAGATTTTTTTCCATACCAGCAAGGAGGTGTTTCAGACAATTGTACCACTTTTAAGAGATCTTTTAAGCAGTTGCAAGTGTTGTCCTGTTGGCTGTCTAAGGTGGCTTCTCAATTCTATTAAAACTTAAATCCCAAAGCACTTGCTAGTTGAAAAACAAGAATTAAAGTTTATTCATTTTAATTAAGCTCCTTTTTGTTTTTAAATATGTAGTTTGCATTACTGTGTATGTAGTTGTTACTTCCAAAAAATGTATCATGCTAGTTCTCTGTCATATCCATAAAGCTGTATCAAAACATTTCCTTAACTTAAGGAAAAATTGAGGTTGCTCATAGCAGTTTTTTTTGGTTTGTGTTTTTTTTTTTTTTTTTTTTTTTTTTTTTTTTTTTTTTGGGTTTTTTTTGGTGTTTTTCTTGCAGTCTTAATTCATTTTGAATGTGTAAACTCAACTTCTGGAGTAAAAACATTTTCAGCTGATCTGGCTAGTTAGTACTACAGAAGGCTTTGACTTCCCTTTTAGCAAAGCTTCATGTACTTTTCAGCTCTTAATTGGACAGTGAGACTAAAAATCTCATTGCTTTTTGGTCTTTATACTTTGCATGAGTGTATGCTCTGCTCCTCCTAAATGACAAATAAAATAGCTTTGTCACATGAGGACTTTTACTGGCTTTTATAATTAAATGTTTAAGAGTTGCCAGGCTTTTGATTCTCTTGCTGAATTAAACAACTTCATTGTTGAAGGGATGAATCATTTTTCTTTTTCAATGTTAATCATTGTTGCTGGGTTATAAAGTATTTCAAAGGTAGCTGCTATGGGTACTAAAGCAGTAACCATCCCTTCACTGTATCCTACCAGTAATATTTGGAATTAGCTGGCATTTTCTTCTGAAGTGTTACATGTTCCATTTATATTAATCATATAAAATCCAATCACATAAGCTGGAGCTATAGTTGGTTCTTCATACATCTGTGTCTGTCATGTTCTGAATCAGATTAAAAGTTTCCTCTGTTCCTTGAACTTTCTTATTTATTCAAAATTCAGGTGTATGTGTGTATATATATATATATATACACATATATATACACATATAGAAAGATAGTTGGTGTTTAGATACCAATGAAGTTTTTTTGCCTATTAACTTGTTCAAGTGTCATGGGCTGAAATCTTACTGCCTCAATGAAAATATTATTTGTTTTCCATTTCTTTTGAGAATTGTGGAAGATAGTGATGTAGCACTTATATTTTTCAGCACATTTGCAATTTAGCCAATAATTAAGCAGGAATTCATGTTTTGGGTGCCTTTCTAGTTAGAGACTTGTAGGGACTATCCCACATCATTTTCATATGCAATGATTTTTTAAATTTGATGTATTTCTGTCATTTATACATGCAGTTTATATGGCCTTTCAGAGAAATGGCATATATTTGTGTACAACTAATTCTAGTAATTCTAATATTAAATGGCATTTCAGACTTCAAACAAATAATGTTATCATTGTAGGGGATGAAAGAAAAACAGATATGGCAATAACTAGACTGCTAGTCTGTTAAAACTATTCACACAAAGTATATTTTAAAATACTGTCAAACTTCAGTTTGAAAGAGGCATCTGTAATACTGAATGTCTGTTAGCCTAACATTATCCTTTGAAAACCTTAACATATTTGGTAGTGAGAACATAGTTTTAAACATGAGACTTTCTGGAAAAGTATTGCTTTTGGAATGAAGGACTGTAATTTTAAATGTTAAAGACTTGCAGGAAAGTTGTTAGAGCTGTGGATCTGTGCTGTCAATTACTGGCCATGTCAGCTATGTGGAGTGTCTTCTACCAAATCTGTACAGGCAGGCTCTTCCTGACATCCCATCCCAAGCTGTAACACTGAAAACACTTGACTTTCAAGTGTTCTGTACATAAAAATCCCCATCCTGTGTACTTCACATTCTTCTCCTTGGTTCACCATTGCCTTACCTCTAGCAGTGCTTTCAGTCTCCATGACCTTTAATTGCATTCCATGATTCTTATTTGCCATGCATACAACAACTTCTGGTCACAGGAAAAATGGTTTTGGACTAATACTATTGGATTTGACCCAGCAATTCCTACAGGTTATGCCTGAAACTGCCATCTGGATTTAGATGTGCTGAACTGGTTTGCAGTTGCTTTTAATGAACTAAACAAAAGAAATTAAAGGTCCATTTATGAATGACCAAATATAAATTACTTTCTACAGCTTTCTTTTAGCTTTTGGGATTATTTTTGGGATTAAAAGCAGCAAATAAACAGCGTGAATTTTTTTTGTCCATTTTCATATGCAGATATTTTTCTTCTTGATAAAGCTGGTGTGGATTAGTGAGAACACGGAGTAGTAGTGAAGCATATTTTAATTTATGTTGAGATAAGGTACTTTTGGGAAAAATTCTTAAATATCCATAGAGAAATGCTCACACATGGCTTATTTCCATGTCTTCTGCCAGTCACAGAAATTGAGAGACTGGGGGAATCTTCACCTATATTTTTTTATGTTTTCATCTGTTTATGAAGGTTGAATGCTAACTCAAAGAGATTATAATCTTATGAAGCTCTAAAGGGTGGCTCATGAGTATGATCTGCTTTTAGTGATGGTTTAAGCAGATCCAGACCTGTCACAGCAAATTCATAGGTTTTTAGCAGATTATCAGATGCTATGGTAACTTTTTAAAAGTAAAAGACAATTATTTAACAAAATATGTAAGCCTTTTGATAGATTTGTCCTCATTAATTAGCACAGTCAGGGAGTCGGGTTAAAATGGGGTTTGTACATTCTGTTTCATTCATACTGTATTATTTACAGTTATAGATGTGTCAAGGGATACCTGTAAATATAAGAATTCTTACTAGAGATTTTAATATGCCTTGCCCAAGTGATTCTATATGTTATAATAATATGAAATATATCTAGTAGAAAGTATGCATCAGTTTGCTACAATAGTATAAATCATCTATCCCTCTAATTTCAGAAGACAGCACTCTTTTTATAATAGTTTCTTGTGTGACTATCATGTATGTGAGTATATGTATATCTACCTTAAGCTAAGCATAGAATAAATACACTTTATTGGAATAAAATGTTGCTGGAGTTGTTGCAGAAGCTGTGTTCAAGACACTGGGGTTTAATTTAAATTTTGACAGAGAAGGCCAAGGAAACTTGAAGCATATTCTTAATAATGGCTTAAGAATGATGT
This sequence comes from Serinus canaria, assembly GCF_022539315.1. NCBI lineage: Eukaryota > Metazoa > Chordata > Aves > Passeriformes > Fringillidae > Serinus > Serinus canaria. The sequence continues at coordinate 58,303,238 of NC_066315.1, read as the reverse complement.
AATTATTATAAAAGATTAATACAGAGTAGTCTGCTGGAAGATAAACTGACTTCTCCACTCTTTGGCAGGTGGATGATATCTTAGGAGAAGGCAGTGATGAAAGTGATACTGAAAAAAAAAAGCCAGAAGAGGAAGGTGAAAAACCTCAGACTAGTGCAACAGAGACTCTAGGAAGGAAAGCAGATCAGAGACCTGGATCATCATCATCATCATCAAGTGAAAGAAGTTTAACATGCAGTGTACCCAGGTATGAATTTTTCAAATGTAAGAAGTGTTCATGATGTTTCATTGTGTTTGTGCTATTCAGCATGCTTTCTTACAATCTGGTATTTGCCATCTGATGTTAAAACTTTTTCTTGTAAGTCTGTGAAGTTGTCATGCTTGTCTCTGCAATGTTTTGGGATTTATTTAAGGAAGTGGTCTTAGTAAATGTCTTCTTGAGAACCAGGGTATCACCTGTTCAGAAAGAACTGAAGGCAACTGAACTGCACTTCTTATTAAGTTGTCTCAATCCTGTGTCAGATAGAGGCCCATGTCCTCTGCAGTGTTACTTTAGGTAAAATAAAGCATGGTTTGTAAAGCTATGCTTTTTTTGTCCTGACTTTTTGAGATAATTTTATGTTGGTCATTGATAACAATGAGGTTGTTAGGATGCTTTTCTACTTAAAAATTTAAACTTGCTGGTCTCTTCTTCAAAATTGATTTTAGTGTTCCAGCAGTGTCTGTTGGATAATGACTATCAACCAAGTTGCTAGTATACTAGAACTTAATAAAATAAGTGCTTATGTTAAATATGTTAATGAATGGTTCTCAATTTGCAGCCTGTTAATACTTTTTAAGCTTAACAATTAAAAGCAAGCAATATAAGATTTTAATTTAGAATTGCAAGGGTTATCATCTTGTACTATAGGGTGCTGAAAGTGAAAACATGACTCAGATGTGTGTTGTAGTTCCTTTCTGCTCTCTAACCAAACTCAATTCCTAGCCATAAGACTTTAAACTCTAACACTTTTTCCTTAATGAGGATAATATAAGTAGTAGGTCTTAAGCAACTGACTTACATTATTTCACCTTTTCTTAGCTTTGTTCTAGCACACAAGAAGGTAGGAGAGAAACTGCAAAAACTGCCACAGAATGTATATAAATGTATATATAAATGTTGCTGGATAGGTTTTGATTGGGGTAGTAATGTTGCTGTATGTTGGCTTTATTGTAGAAAGAGCTACAGGAGAAGCTTGCGTGACCTTTTAGTTTATCATGGGTATTTCTAATCATTGAACTTCTTCAGAAAAAGGTCTGCAAGTTATGAGAATTTGAATGGATAGAAAAAAAATTTCTCCCAAATGAAGTTTGAAAGAGGAAAGACAAGCAGATGATGAATGTTTTAGAACACAGTTTGAAGCAGCAAGGCATGTCACAGTTAAGTTATCCTAATCCTATGATGATTCCTTGTGTGGAAGACGTACCATTTTTGGAAACCAAAAGGAAGAAAGAGTCACATTAAGGAATATTGCTAAATAACTATTCCCCAAGTATGGTGTAAAAAGATAGAGCAAGTGCATTTGTAATTATGTTTTATTCCATATACAGAGAGGTTTTTATAAAAGCTTGGCAATACTTCTTCACTCAGAAACTATATATACATTGTAGTGTTCTTACTGGGATAAAGTCTTTGAGCAGCTTCTTAAATAACTTTTCTATTCTCTCGACCTCTTAAGAGTTTTCTTGTCAGTTTGCTGAATTGTATTCAGTATTGAGCTTGATAGGCATGCTGGAAAACAGACTCACAAAGTGCTGGTTCAGATGCTGACCCAGTGTCTACTAGGCAGGAAATTCTGCTTGATAAGAAAGGAGCCTGTCATTCCAATTACATTTTAAGTTTGAAGCTTTAAATTGATGTTTTCATGTTCAGTAAGTATTTTATGTGCTAAAAAGGTGCTGTATAAGAGGGGAAATGTTTTTCTGAAAAACAGAAGATGAACAAGAAGCAGTCCCCATATGATCCAGTACTCCTATGATCTGGCTCAGCTCATTCCTATTAAAAATGAGGCCTACAGAGACTGTAGGTTTTGCTGCTCCTCTACACTTTTCCAGTAGTTACTGACACTGGAGCCATAGCACTTAAAAAAAACCTAGCACTTAAATTTAATGTTAGTCTTCAGTCTTGAAACTTACAGAATACCATGATCATTCTCTGATTGGTCCCACTTCTGAAATTCTCAAGCATGGAGGAAAAAAATAATCTTTGAGAAAACTGATAGCTCCTTCTGGAGGGGAAATGCAGCCTTTCTCCTGGGTCCATTGCTAATTCATAATCAAGGAAAACTGAGCTCAGAGCCTCAGAAATCTCACAACTCTGTTTTCTGTGCCCATTTACTAGAACTTTAAAAGGAACACTCATATTTTGATTCCTAAGTGTTTTCTTTCAAATATAATAGTACTTCCTTACAACAGCCACTCTTCTAGAAGACAGAAATTATAGTTTTCCTTTCTTTCTTACTGACAGAAAAGACTGCTGCAAACTCCGGTGCAAAAATTTTTTGGTGACATCTTTTGTCTCAGTTGAATGAATATATTCATTGTCACTGTAACTTTATTCCAGTTCCCAGACTTGAGACACTCTACTTTGAGAATCTTGGGACCTAAGTTTTTTTACAGCTCAGTGATTCCCAAGCTGTCAGACTCAGATTTATTGTAGTTTGGGATAGTTTTCATAAACAATTTCAGTGACAAACCATTCAAAACATATTAAGGAACTATCTGGTATGTGGTCAAAGTCTTCTTTAAAGTACCCTTAATAGCCAGCAGCACATCTTAAATATGGCTGACAAAATAATTGTAGAAATTCAACTGTTTTGCCAAAGAATGATGGTTCCTCTGTTTTCTTACCCAGGCAGATAATTGCATTGTTTCACTAGTAAAGTTGTGATGTTATTACACTGAACAGTCTTCCAAAACTCCTTTCTAGATGATGGGAGTGTGCTGTTGATTTGATTTTTACAGTATAGAAAAACGGTAAGGTCTGAATTTATTGGTGATTTGAAGTCATCATTTCCTGCCTCCTGGATAATTTGTTGCATTAGCACAGCTCACTTAATCATCAGACAATCTGTTAAAGAGCTTCTGTGTAAGGTCACCCTAGAAAAAAATACATGTTGTGAAGATAATTTTAAGAACTAAAGATTTCATTATCTCCTTTCCCTTAGAATAGATTTTATTTAAGGGGACACTCAGTGATGTCTAACTGCAAAAGGAAAGGAGATCAAAAGTTCTGTATGTGGTCAGTGTTTGGATGTTCAAGAAAACATTTAACCTTAAGTCTGGAGTGAGCAAATCCCAAAGTAAACAATTGCTTGTGTTTGCAGGTAATTGGAAAGTGTTGTTTTTCTGAAGAAAATTTAAATTCATTTTGTTCTTATTGGTAGAGCTTCTCCCACATAATTGTTTCACACTTGTAATCTGAATTCTGTGGTGTGTCAGTATTCTAAACTACTTACATTTCTGGAGCTACTAAAGTCTTCCATGCATAATAGTGAGGTCCTTCTGAAAATCTCTTGTTCAGACTCCCTCTGTAAGAACCAGAGTTCATTATTGGAATTGGCCAGAACTAGAGGATCAGTTCATTTCTAAAACTGCACCGTGGTTTTGGCTGTGGGCCTGCTGTGTCAGTGGCCATGGGATTACAGAGGAACATGTCTCATTTTAAAGACTGTTTCCTCAAAGCTTATTCCTTCTATCTTTGTGTTGCAGAGGCAGCACTTCAGTTAAGTGTTGATGAATGAGGTTGAATCTTGCAGATTGTTCAGGGGGATTAAGATCTCTGCATAGAATTAAGATTGCTGGAAGACTACAGAAAGCAAATACAGCCTGTTTATTGATTTAGGGAATGAGATAATGAATCCCAAATCAATCAAAGTATGTTGGATAGGAGCAGCAGCTCATTGCTGTTCCTTGATGTAATTTGGTAAATAAATGCAGTTTTCCTACTTGAGTGTATTCAATGCATTTTAATGAACATCTCACTATATTTTAGAGAGATCCATGTCTCCTTAACAAAGCAGGAAACCCACTCAGCCTTTAAAGAGAATGTATAATCATTAAGTAGGGGAAAAAAGCCAGTCCCAAACTCTGCAAAGAGATCCTTGACAGGCAACCACCTCCTCTCCCAGTTGTGGGAAAGACTGATTTGCTTTAAGAATTTGCAGTGATAGGTGGCATTTGTCAGTTGGAAGGTGCTTCCCTGGAAATGCTTCTCTTAAGATGAAGCAAGTTAAGGAAGTTCAATGTGAAAAATGCATATTTTATGATTGGCTTTTCGCAAAAATGTGTTGTGTTAGAAAGTAATGCTGGATTAATTTTCTTGAGTAGTGTGGTAAATATAGTTTTAGGTTATAACATAATGTTAAAATAGAAACTATGCTATGTAAGATACTTTTTTTAAAGAACTTGCAGTGAGATAGTAGCCACAGGACACCTAAATCTTTCAGAGAAAGAGAATTTATTGCTCCCTTATCAGAAGAAACAAACTTTTTCCTGTGCCTCAAAGGCACTGTTAGGATTCAGAAGAAGAAGCTGACAATGACCAGACAGAATCCGGTGTTGGAATGGAACTCATGCATCATGTATGAGATGTATGAATATGCAACAGGCTATAGTTTTTAAGGATTAATCCTCTGTTAACGTGTGTCCTTTTTCAGGCTTGTGCTGCCCAGAAAAAGGTACCCGGACATCTGTAACTCTTTGTTTCTATTGTCTCATCTTGTCCTAATTCAAATTGTCCAAATTATTATTACTCTAATTGTATTACTGTATTTATAACCATTTTATTACTGTTAAACTTTTAAAATTTTAAAAGCAAGTGATTGGCCTTTTTCACATTCAACATAGATGATGTGATGGCTCCAGTTTTATAGATTATTACTCTTTAAAAGTTTCAAATTTTGTTTGAGTGTTTCACAGAAAACAGGCAGAATTTGTCTCCCACAAATAATTTCCTGTAAGTTCAGCATTCTAAATTAAGCATCTGGGAGAAGAAAGCATCCTTCAGGTAATAAGACAATGTGATGAATATTTTTATACCTCACCAAATTCTGACTGATTTTTGCAAGGTTGTTCCAGGTACTTTTTTCTTGGGTTTAAAACTTAACTTATATGGGTAATACAACACCTGGATTGGCCAGCATGTTCCAAGTCTGTACAGTACTCTTGTAAATAAATGGCTATTCAGAGGGATGTTTTGAGATGTTAGGAGCTGAAACTTTCACCAATTTAATTTTTCCCAAAACTATTGTTTGCATTCAACCTCAGAAGTAGAAATTTTTCTTGATTCCTTTTGGTACACTTTTTTCCCTTGGCATAACAATTGTTCACATAGTTACTGCAAGCTGAGAGTTGTTTAAATGACTGAATTCCCTTATATTTCTAACAGTTTGGAAGTAAACAGACTCTTTGATTCAGTCCACATAAGCAATTAAAAAATTACTGCAGTTTCAGTGAGGTTTTTTTTCCAAGAAGCAATGGTGAAACACTCCAGAGTAATCCCGGATCAGCTTCTAAGGAGAAGTGCTTCTGTTGGCAGCACATCTTGCTGTTTTCACATGAGCCAGCTGTTCTACAAAATTTTAATGTCATTCCTGTTTGGAAATGATTTTGATGAAGACTCTAAAATGGAAGAGGATTCTGGGCATACAAAGCATAGTTTGCTTCTGTATTTATATATTAAAAATAAGTTTTCATATAGGATTGTTTTTATTTGAAAAATCTCTTGTTACCCGAAATTTCCACATGAGAAAAATAATACTGAGGTAATAACAGCTTTTTGAAGCTATTTTAATTAACTTTTTTTTTTCCCCTCCAAAGGTAGGGGTTTTTTTTCAAGTGTGTGTAGTCCTAAGTATTCTACCCTCTGCTACATTAAATCAACTTACTTTCAGTTTGCCTGCTAGAAACTTGTAAGTCCAGGTTCTGGAGGACTGAATAAATGGAAGCAAGTGCTGATTCTCAGTTGAAATTGCTGTATCAAGGGTGTGCCTTTTTCAGGCCCTCTTGAAAATTGTCCAAATGTCCTGAAAACCAGGAGTCCTTCAGCTGTCTGATCTTTGTCTGATAGGGTTAAGATCTGATTAGTGGCTACCTCCAAAGCTTCATTAGGGCTGCTTTAGGCAACTGAGGTGCTTCCCCTTTGAACCACATTCTTTGGGTTTATTAAGACATTGGTTTTTTGACAGTTGGTACTTTAGTTTTATGTGTTCTGCTTAGGTTGATTCTCAGTGGATTTTGTCTGTCTCACATATTTGTGGTAAAATTGACCTTCCCTAATTTGTATTTCTGAACCAGTCATTCTATCCCCTCCTGTTCTCAGTGAAGAAGTAGTTTGGAGATAGGTTGTTTTGCTGACTTGAACTTTCTGCATCTGTTAAGTTAAATCCCATCCTTTGGTTCTTACCTTTGTTACAAAGCACAAAAGATGGTTTTAAGAGCAAGCTGTGCCAAGGATGTTTGTGCTTGAAAAGCGTAGTTACAGACCATGCTTTGTTTCATCTGTGTTGCTTTTCTTCATGAAAAGTAAATTTGATTGAAGTGGTGTCCAAGTTCTTAAATGGTTCCTTCCCTATAGAAATCTTTTTCATAAACCTTCAGTAAATACTGGGGAGTTATTCTGAGTGTGTCTTTACTCATTGATCTGTGGAGCTTTAGCTGAAACCTGAAAATTAAGGGTTTTTTAAATCAGAAAAGTTCAGCAGTATTAGAATGTAATTGCAGATATCTAGAGAAGTCACTGACAAATTCAAGTGTTCCAATACCATATTGAATACATCTTATAATTACCAGTGGAAAATTTAAAAATGCTGTAGGAGGAATTGGGAACTGGACATGTTACTATTCAAACTGCGTGCCAACATGTTTTTTGTTTATCACCCCAGTTATTATCTTTAGATCCCTTTTTTTTAAAGATGCCAATCATATCACTTGGCTGTAAACACACTTCTAAAAATTGTCATTCTTATACTATGGCCTCACAAATATTATATATAATGAGTAGTGCTTTATTTGCAAGTGAAGTAACATAGATTGCTAGGACAGCCTTTCTTTTGAAGGAGTATTTGAAGGCTTTTACAATAGAGAGCACAAGCATTCAGATGGCTGTGATAGAGCAAGTCCTGTAACAGTGCCACCAGAAGACATAGATTTTTCTTCTCACTAATGAGGTTAAGCATCATTGGGTTTTCTTATAAAATGCTGAGTTACTCTGTAATTAATTTAAAACTATTACAGAATATAGTTTTTAAGCTCTCTGATAAGAGAAACTGCTTGCTTTTTTTCTTCTTATTAGATAGAGCAAGAAGAGGGATCCAGCCTGACTTCTGCCCTGAGGAAGCTGTCAGCTGCAGGCAGTGCTTGTCTGTGTGTTTTTTCAGACCGAAGGGCAGGGCAAAAAGTCAAGTTTTTTCCACCATGTGAAATAATTTTTTAAGAGGAAAACTACTTTTTATGTCTGCAGCAAGCAGATGAACTGTGAGGCCTGTTTGTTACTCATGGCTCAAAAAGCAAGTTACTATGCTGGCCACTTGCTTTGTAACTTGGCTGGTAACTTCTCCTCACATAAGAAGTTACCAGCCATTTTATATTCAAGAGCAGAATTGTGGGCAAGTGACTTTGTCAAGTGAGGGGAAAGGAGTGCATCCTGTGGAGGGGGAATGCAGAATTCTTTCTTTTTCAGCTTAATGTGCCAGTGTTTCTCCACTGGGGAGATCCCTGCCTTCTAAAACAGCTATGAAACAGTTTATCTGCGTCTTAACATTTGCTCTCCAGTGAGGTTTGCCAGACTCACAGAGTTAACAGCATGAAGGATCCCTAACTCCTTAGGTGTCTTCCAGCTGGTCAGACAGTATTCAGCCTTCAGCTATTTATAGAGTATTGTTCACTTCTGTTTAAAGTCTGCTGTTGTTCTGGAGGTTTTTCCTTCTGTGATCAGAAAGGAATACAAGGAACACACAGCTTTGTTCAAAGTCACAAGGGATTCTTTCTTTAGGTCTATATTTCAGGTCATTTCAGGTTTTAAATATTTTCCATTCTGTTTCTGAGCTACTGCACCAATTGTCTTTCCTTAACATTTCAAGGAATCTTTTTGAATTTAAGATTGAATCATCCAACTCTTATATACACAATATTTGAAATAATGACATTTGCAAAATGGCAGTAATATTCTACTCGTTTACTGTGTCTGAACTGGATAATATGTCTTTGTTGGATGCATTGCAGGAGTTTGCTCAGTTGCATGTTGCTGGATGCTTCTTTAATAGCTTTTCACAAAGGATTCAAAATTCCATTGCCGTGAAAGGATTATAAGAAATTTGCTCTGCTTCTTAGGAAGTCTTTACTAATGGAAAGGTCTCTGTAGATTTTTCTCTGCTAAAAATGTGATTTTTCAAGCTTTTTTTTTCAATATTAAGTTTAATTAAATCTGCATTCTGCTATCATGAATGTGCTGTAAAATAAGGGCTTGTGTTTTTTCCTCCTTCTCCAAAAGTATAAGGTGTATCTATGGCACATTAAGCCTGGAAGCCAAACTTTAAATCATATGGGAATAACTGGGTTGAAAAATGCATGTATGAGTTATTTCATGGTTTTGTAGCATTGGTGTCAGGAGAAGGTGAAGATGCAGAGGGATGTTCTACACCCTGGTAAATGCACAGTAGGGTAGAAGGATGCTGGAAGTTACTGGCAGGTAGGTGTGCTCTAAGGAAAATAAATGTGTGGTGCTAGTTTCAAGACACTATTTTATTTGATAGTAGAGAGGAAAAAAATGACTGACACCCTTAACCCCTTAACTAAACTGATAGTTTAGGGGAATATTACATTTCTGTTTTAAAACAAGGAAAAAATAATTGATTTCTACAAATAAAAGAGTATCTGGGAGATCTATCACAAGAGGGAGCGCTGTTAGAAAGGGAGGTTGGCACTACTTCTCAAACACAAGTAAAAAAACCCTCTGAGTTTGTGAAAAATGTTTTTCTTCTTCATTTGATATTCTGTGCTATCTGATAGAGTGGACTGTTCCCATGGTGGGTTTTGAGATAAAATCTATATAAGTTTGTTAGGTTTTTGATGAGAAATTTTTTTTCATTTATGTCTTAAAACTTCCACATCTGTTCTGTGTGTCCTTTACTTTTAGATTTTGTGTTTAGTTTTCTTCTGTTGCTGTAGTAGAGGAGCTTTTTGTTTTATTCTTCATTGAAATGAATTAGGCTTTATTATCTCATATAGAAAAATTCATATGGACAAGTCTGAAAGCTTATAAATCATATAGTATAGTTAGAACTACTCTGGCTGTTCAGGAAACAATTAGCAAAAGCATAAAATGAATGGATATATTATTTATTTCAGATTTCCTCAGAGGTTAATCAGAGAGGAAACTATAGGATATTTAATGGCAAATGTTTGAAAGCAGTTGTGAGAGATGGAGTTTCTGTGTACAAAGTAAGTAGTACTCAGCCAAGAAGCAAATGGTAGCAGTGAGGGTGCCTGTGGTACTTGGAGGTTGTATCTCCTGCAGTTTTTTAGCCCAGGTGAGGAGTGTGCCTTTGAAGAAGTGCTTTGGTGTGGCTCCCAAAGGGATCTCAGGGTTCACCATTTCCTTTAGGTCTCTGTAATCTGGGGTTTCACTCCAAGAGCTTGCTGGGAGCCAGCCACTAATGCACCTTCAGTCCAGAGAATGAGCTGAGAGGTTGTCCAGAGTAAAACCCTGTTAGTGCCTCAATCAGCTGTAAGGCCCTCATGCATGAATGCAAATGAATCGTCTCAGTGCATACAGGGTAAACAGGACAAAAGTTTAAAAGTCACTGGAATTACTCTGTTTAAACTTTTATATGCTTACAGAGTTGGATTCCTTTTTTTACCTCTTTTGATATTCCTACATCTAGACAGTGAACACAATTTTGCAGTTATTTCTTGATCGTTTAAATGTTGGGACATTTCAATACGCTATTTTAAAATTTCAAGTGGTTAAATTACTTAAATTATAAGCATGACACTGATAAATGGTAAAAACAGCTGTATAAGCATATGAATGCATGGCTCAGTTTCTTTATGAAACCACTTAAGTAGATGAGTCATTCATATCTTCAAGCTTGTTAATGATTTTAATGGCCTGAAGTTTCAAACTGTTACTGAAAATATACCTACTACAGCTTCAGTTAAGTTGCAGACTGAATTACATTTGTGTTTCCAGCTGCTGATTAGTCTTGTTGGTAAACAGAGTGCATCCAGTTGTTAAGAAGACTAAGAAAAATACTTGAGAAAAGGAATCTGAATATTCAGTATGTAGGGGAAAGTTTCCCTCCTGTTTTTTTCAGAGAAGTCTTCTCTGCAATTTTTTAGTTAGCCTTACTCCTGTAATGTTGTCTGTAACACTCTACTGTCATCCAGTTACACTGAAAAATTATAATTTATACTGGAAAGTCTTTTCTTTACTACATATATAAATTGCATTTGCAACCTGCAAGACTTAGAAGTGACAAGTCCTTTCTTCTGCTTAGGAAGACTTACCTAGGAAAGTAAGCAGCTCAACAGCTTAATTATCTGTAATGTGTACAAGCAATTTCTTACACACTCAGGGAAGAGCCTAATAGGCACATGGTACTATCTTCAGCTTTAGATATATGAGCTGCTGCTGCATTGAGAAAATTAGAAAATTGTATGTGATTCATGTATTCACTCTGTTCTTAGTAGTGTCTTACTCATGAATTACCATAATCTCAGTGTTTTCAATGGTCATGTGGTGGTGTGTTCTTGCTTGAAATTGTGTTTTATCCACATACAGAAAGGCAGGCACAAAACCAGATACATTCAGATGAACTGAAGGAAGTTGAAGAAAGCAAGCCTCTGGAATTCTGTAGTTTTTTTCCAGAAACCTTGAGTAGCCCCTGAGAAGTTATTGCTTTTGCAGAATTTTGCAAGGAACCCTCTTCCCAAATTCATAATGAGATAGATGACACTCTGGAAACTTCCAGCCACAGAAATCCGTTCCTATTTTCTGTTTTTTCCACTGTTTTCTGGTATCATGATAGTCCAGGGAGAAGGAACTCAAATTTTGAGCAGATTTGCAGAGATAGATCACTTAATGTCTTGTTTTTTTAATGTGTAGCCTGGGTTTGTTTGGCTATGGCCCTTTTTTCCCTGGGACCTAATGTGTCAGTAAGTAAAACACTGGAGTAAAACACCTGGGAAGCAGTGGATTGGGTTTGAGGCAATGGAGAATGAAAAAAATGGGAAGGTAGATCTCATTATATCAGGTCTGCCCATCTCTGTGTTCTAGTGCTGTGGTGGTGGAGGCAGGACCAGCTTGCTGCTGGGTTTTTTTCTAAAAGTTTTGGAACATATTTGGATGAAAGATGGGGGGAGAGCTGGCAAGATTAATGGAGTACCAGATGTGTCTCCAAGTTCTTCTGGCCCTCAGATGGATGCCTAGGTGTTCAGCACTGGAAGCAGCTGCCATAACAGAGAAGATGAATAATTTCATGTAACTGCAAACCTAATCTATCATTTGTTCTGCATCAGGTTCTTCATGTGATTGCAGTTTCCAGTGTTTGATGACTTCTCTGGTGTTGGAGAAGCATGTGCTACTTGAGAAAGACAGGAGTTCTTAAAAGAGCTGGAGAGGCAGGGCAGTAGTGCTGCAGGTTTTAGTATCTCCAAGGATGAAGCCTCAACAACCTCTCTGGATAAGCTGTGCCAGTGCTTAATCACCATCACAGTGAGAAACTATTCCCTGATGTTTAGAGAGAACTTACATATTTCAGTTTGTGCCTGTTGCCTCTTGTCCTGTCACTGGACACCACTGAGAAGAATTTGGCTCCATTTTCTTTACATTATCCAGTCAGGATTTTGTACATGTTCATTAGATCCACACTCCTCTCCTACATCAAGAGTCTCTGAGGATCCTGAGACACATAAACAAAGGCCTTAGTGAAGTACCCTCTGCTTTTCCCTCATTTATCAAGGCTGTCATGTAATTGTAGAAGTGTATCAGGTTGGTCAGTCAGTTTCCCCTTGATGAACCTGTGTTCAGCACTGCTGATCACTTTGTCCCTCATGTGACTAGAAATGGTTTCTTGGATCAGTTGCTCTTTCACCTTCCTATGGACTGAGGTGAGGCTGACCTTCCTTCAGTCCAGCTCCTGTTCAAGGTAGGAGTGATATTTGCATTCCTCCAGGCATCAGGCACATTTCTCTACCACCCTAATCTCTTAAAGACTGAGAGTGGCCTCACAATGACATCACCCACCTCTCTTGGCACTCGTGGGTGCATCCCATCAGGGGCCATGGAGTCAGGTGTGACCCATTTGCTTAAGAGTCCTTCCCTGTGCTGTTCCTTGCTGGAGTCTTTCACCATCTTCTCTGGCCCCTGAAGGTTTATGGTGCTAGTGAAGAAAGACTGAGGCAAAAGAGACACTGTTACCTCAGCCTTTTCTGTGTCTGTGTCACTGGCTCCCCTGCCCCATTCAGCAGCAGGCTCATATTTTCCCATTTCCACATTTTTCCATTTCATACTTATAGTACAAGACCTTCGTGTTGTCTTTGACAAAATCATCATCTCATGGTCATTGCAGCTAAGGCTGCCTTCAGCCTTCCCAGCCCCAAGCCTCTGCCTCATTTATGCCTGAGATCCAGCAGAACAGTCCTCCCTGGCTTCTCTGTTGCTTGGGATCAGCACTGTGCAGGGCTGTGACAGAAAGGCTGAGGCCATACTGTGCACTGAAGGAGTGGAAATACCTGAGCAATGTAACTAAGAGCTGGATACATACTCATGGACATGGAAATGCTGGAGTTGAGCTTGTACAAATTCAGGTCCAGCACCTCCAAGTGGCACAACTTCCAGAACAGCAGCTTCTTTTGAATAGCTTATAAACCCTCCAGAACTAAGGATGGGATGCTTCCAGTGTGCTATTTCTAAAGGGCTTGGTTTGAGTGTATTTTCCATTATTCCACTGCTTTTGCATCCATCTGGGAACATTATGTGGAGTTGCAGTACATAAATCTGGGTCTTGCAGTGCCTTAGCTTCTATCAGTGGGTCTAAATTTTGCTTGCAGTCTCCTGCAATGTGCTCATGTTGCACCTGATAATACTCAGGTTATTTGAGTTTTCTGTTGTCAGGAATAACCCAGCTTATCCTGTGATTACTGACCTGATCTTTGTACATCTTGCTGGGAAGAAAGGGAGGGAAATGATCCTCCCCACAAAGTCTTGTTGCCCCTCTTTTGTACAGGTGTGAAAACTAAGGAGCATTTTTTTGTAAGAATAGTTTTCTGTAAAAATATTTGATACAAAGCTAGCTATTAAAAGCTGTTCTCACTAAAAATAGCTTTCTCTGGATACTATTGACACATTGTATCAAAGTATGGAAGAAGGAAGGAAAAATACCGTGTTCTCAGTGGAAAGGCTCGTCTTCCAAAAGAAATCAACAATAGTAGACATAAAGTCTAACAGGTCTTGAAAGTTCTCCTTCACTGTACCAATTAAAACAGCTTTGATAATTGGTGTCATCTCCTGCAGAGTTTTAGCATTGTTAAATCTTTTTACATTAAAAAGAACCCTTCAAATTGTTCTATTGCCTGTGTTTGTGAAGTTCTCCTTTCAGCTTTTCACGGATTTAACCTCTTTCACTGTTCATAAAGGAAAATATATGAGCTTTAAGGTGATGCTTTATAGCAGGAGCTTAGAGCACAAGTATAAGATGAATACTAGAATGTGATAGCTATGACATTTATATTGCTTATCCAGGGAATGTCTTTTTTTCCAGCAAAACACTTTGCAATTTTTTTGAGTTAAAGAACCCTGCTCCATTTCATCACTTTTCAATTTTTACATGGCTGGATGTCTTAGGAAAAAGGCAAGTTTTTCTTGTGAGTATGAGGGAGAATTTGAATTAAGGAAGGTAGAAATTTTAGAAAAACTAATAGAAAAGGTGTTAAATGTCAGGGATGATACCTTGACATAAGGAACTGGAAAATTCTGGGGGATCAGAGCAAAGACAACCCAGCTAAATCAAATCCTAAAGACAGTAGAGAGGAAAATATGCTCTTGTAAATCAAAATTGGGTGCTTTGGGTGTAAAGCACCACATACCTTGCATGGCAGAGTCATCACTGGAGTTTCTTGCTGCTGTGGTGCACCCTTTCTGTGAACAGTACAACCCTTTCAGGGATAATGGAATGATTGCATTTTCTTTCAGGTATGTCTTTCAGTGGCTCCCAGTCTGGAGGAAGAGAATTTTCTGAATCACACTATTGAATGTTTAAAGAGTTATGGTAAAGGAGTGCCTGTTGTAGATATTCTGTCAGTTACTCCTGCTGGTAGTGTTTTACAGCTCTGTAATTGGTTAGACTTCTCATTATCTGAAGCCACTCTTCTAAATGAATATGCCATAGTGTCTTTCTATAAATGAAAATGTGAATTAATAATTCCCATGGGCTGGCTGAGGCTTTTATAGTACCCTTGAATGCTTATTCAACATCATCTCTCTTCTCTCGTCACTCTCTTCAACATCATCTGTCTTCTTTTTTTCCTTAGGCTTCAAAAAGTTGTCATCGGTTTCCATTACATAAAAGCTTTTAAATAGTCTTAAGATTTCTGAAAGGACAATTGATAAAAACCTATCTTGATTTTAAAAGGGGACTGTCACATCTATTATGCCCTTCAGATGGCTTCCTCTTCGAAATCAGAGTTCTTACTGCACATGTGTATGTTTACATATGTATCAACTGTCCTTCCTGTCTGGGGATCATAAAATACCATAAGACAAACACTGAAACTCATCATTTCTTGGGCAGCAGGGACAGAATGCTGTGTTCCACAAGCAAAAAAAATCAAATTACAATCTCTATGAGAAGAAATTTTAAGTGGTTGCTGTCTCATACATGTTTTGAAGATAAAGCATTTTAAAAGCAATAGTTTTCATACTGGAACTTACATATATGGATCTAAAGAGATCAGCTTTTAATCAGATAAATATTCATTGCTTCTTTTATAAGTAACTTACACAGTTACTTATAAAAATTAAAAAGGGGATGGAAATGGGCAATTCTCCCCAAAACCTTGGCATCAGTTCTGAGGGATAAGCCTGTGTGCAATGGAAAGATCTCTGCAGTTCAACCTGGGCAGTTTTGCCCTGAAGACTCCTCAGGGAATCTTGTAGGAAAATGATTGTGCATTCTTATTAAAATATATTTTATTTGCTTCTCTGGAATATAGTGTTGTATATTTTTGTACACTTATCTAATGCTTTAGGAAAATATTATGAATATTATTAAAATCGGGAGATGTAAGAAAGGTATGCTGTGTGATTCAGCAAGCTTTATGCTTGCAGCTCCATTTGGGTAGCTTGCACTGCTTCAGTTTTCTTTATTCTCATTTTTGATGGTGACATTTATGAGATTGAACAACAATGTTGACAGCCTGTAGCCTTAGGTTTCTTTAGAAATTTTATGATTCTGTGAGGGAAATTAAAGCTATAAGAAATTGCTTTAGGAAAAATCACAGAAGGACATTGTTCACTTCATTGCTGCTTCTGACACGTTCAGAAATACTTGGGGTTACTGCGAAGGTCTCATATAATATCTGTTAAAGAGGAACAGGCATTTTGGAAAGCCTCAGATCATTAACTGGATAAGGAAAAAAAAAATCACAGGAGAGAACTGAGAGTGTGAACTTTCACACATCTAGACTATTAACTGCAGCTAAAATTAACCAAAGTGCTGGTTCACATTTCGATCATGAGACTTCAGTCTTGGTCTTGTATTTCTCTATATTTCCTACAAGGAGCAAATGCACAGCTTGTGCATGTTTGCTCGAAGTGTCAAGCTGCTAAATTTCCATTGCAGGGGTTTTTTTCCTTTTTAACAAATGGAGATTCTTATTCTCCTAAAAGCTTTTAGAAAGTGAACTGCACAGTCTAAAAGTTCTCAGGTTCAACCAAGCAAATCTTGGCACAGAATCAATGTGCACTGTGAGAGCCTGGGTTGATCCCAAGGTGTCTCTTTAAGGTATAGCTGGGTCTTTCCCACAGTCCTAAAATGACCAGTGTTGTAGGTATGCCTATTATCTCGATGTCAGCTGTCCTGAGAGAGCTGGCTCTGCTCACAGCTGCAGCAGCAGAATGGAACACATCCAGTGTGCTGCTGACTTGTTACCTGGTCAGGTGGTGCTGATCTTGTCCTTGATAATTATCACAATATTATCACAAATACCTGGGGTTTTTTCAAAAGCTTACAAAGCAGGCGCCATAGCTGAAGTTCAGTAGGACTGAATGACTTTTGCTAATTTCTCCTAGGATAAGTCTTTTTTGGAAAGAATATCTGAGCTATTTTTCTTGTGCAGTGTTCCTAAACAACTTGAATAAATTTTTTCTCAGTAACATTTATATCCACAGAACATAAGATTTTTTTCACATCAGGCCTATCAAATATAAACAGCAGTTGAATTTTTTTTAACTTTCCTTTTTGTAAGAGATTTTTTCCAAAGCCTTTCTGTATGGATATATGTTGCTTCTTCTGGCAGGTATCTTCAGCATTTCGTGGTATGAGTGAGGTGTTCACCACTTAAACTGTTACCTAAATTTATTAAGCTTTATGTTAAGAATAATGTAAGTTGTTACAATAGTTCTAAGATTTTTTTCGTTGTTCACCAAAAAGCTAAACAGTGGTTCTTTGAACTTGTTCAAGATACTTTTATATAATTCTGTGGTATCTGTGTTTCCCTCCACAATATGTAAATTGCCAAAGGACATACAAACTGCCCAAGACTACTTTTCTCATAAAGTGGTGGGTTATAATGCTTGTGCTTGTGTTAGACCATATCAGATGGGAAGCTTGAAAATGCTTTGAAGTACAGCGTGGTTAGAGTGAGCATCTGCCTTTAGCCTCTTTTACTGTATAACTGAAAATACCTAGAAGTTGTTCAGGTGCAATAATACAATATTATTCAGTCCATCTGTGTCTTTGTCCGCAGTCATTACTTGGCTTACACTGATACTATGGTTATACCTGTTAGTTAATATATCAATTATGCAACTGAGATAAGGAAAAGACGTGTCTTTGAAAAAGTGAAAAATGGCATAAAGCTCTCTTTTACTGCTTTCAGTGTTGGATTTGAAAGCTAGTCTGTATTAGTATGTTTTTAATCAAACTTTCTATACACTAAGTCATTAATACCATTTTTGGACTTGGGTTTTCCTATTTCAATAGTATGTAGATTAACTGTGCAGGTCTACATGATGCTAAGTTCTAACAGTTCTCGTACTTCAGGGGAAGGTTACACAAGCAATTAAAAGTCTCTGTGTTACTTGTATGTGAGAAGACTTAGGAAAATGCTGTTAAAATATATCCTTATTTTTCTCAATTCACTTTAGGACTAAATAGGTTTCACTTGTGCTTTTCAATA
The DNA here is from genome assembly GCF_022539315.1 of Serinus canaria. Classification (NCBI taxonomy): domain Eukaryota; kingdom Metazoa; phylum Chordata; class Aves; order Passeriformes; family Fringillidae; genus Serinus; species Serinus canaria. The sequence continues at coordinate 58,285,799 of NC_066315.1, read as the reverse complement.
ACTGTGTGATGGTATCTGTAAAAAGAACTGGGGAATCTAAGGTACCATTTTTTCTAGAGGGACAGAAATTAGGAATCATAATATAGGTGATCAAGCAGGAGAGTATTTTCCTTGTTCTCCTTGACTCCTTAAATGTGTTAATAAATGCTAAAGTATGTTCGGGAATTGCTGTTATTCTTACATTTCTCTGTTCTAACTTTTACTGTCTATAATGATTCAGTGACTCTGTCTAAAAGTTAAGAGTTCTGAGTGAATAATGAGATTGATTTCTCAGTAATGCCGCAATGTATTTGAAGTAGAAGTCTTTCTGCAGTCATTGCCTTTTATCACTGCAGAGCCATTAACTAATAGCTTCCATCCTGGGACAATGGAGTGACTAGAGCCTGAGGGAAAATAATTTTCTCTCATACATCTGTAAGAAGCACCAGTCTACAAGAGCTGGATTTTTGTAGAAGCAGACTTCAGAAATCATTTGTTACAATCATTTTGGGAAGAGTGAGGGCTGAAAAATGATGAGAGGCATTCACATAATCAGAGAGAAAGAACAGAGAAAAGAGACGTGCTTTCTAGCAGAGAATTCTTGTTTAACTGTGAGGCCTGCTGAAGAAGAAAGTACAAAGCAATGAAAAACAACACTTCAGCTTGGAGAAGAGGCCATATGTGGCAGGGACAGCCCTGGCACCCTTCCAGGACCCCAGACTTGGGCTTAAGCAGTGATATCAAGACTAGTGAGAAGAAAATAGGTCAACATGTTTGTTTTTTCATCTAGCTCTGTTTTTCTTGTGCTTGTGCAGTAGCGATGAGTTTGTCTCAGGATCAAGAATGAGTGTTGCATTAATTAGTATATCACAGTTAATAGATCTGTAAAATCCACATTGCTGAGATCAAAGATGAAAGAAAGTGTGTGGATTAACTACCTGGGAGTTAGAATAGCCCTGAGCAAGTCCTGGGAGCCAACAGCAGAGTTAGGTGCTTGTGGTGAAGAAGGAAGAGAGCTTGTGTTGATGAGACTCCAGTCTAAACCTAACCAGGGGTACTAGGAGCTGTCTGACCCCGTATGAGAAGCTTCCAGACAAAGAGAACTCTTGATAATATAATGCTACCCCTTGAGCTTCTAGGTTGTGGAAGTGAAGTTTTCAGAACAACTCACAGTTGTTCACAAACTGCCAGGTAACAGGCAGTAACCTGATGCTGGTTCCTCTAGCCCAGCTGAGAGAGATGCTATTGTGTGAAACACTTCATTTAGATATTCCTAAATCAAAAAAATGCCAAAAGAACCATTTATGCTGGAATAAATGAAGGCTGCAAAAAACTAGGATAATGGGAAAAGAATTTGGAAGTTACTGACTTGATCTGCTTAATGGTCTTCCAGCTGGAAGAATGAGCAACCCTAGCTTGGTTCATGTGATTGCCAGGGCAAGAGGGTGAGAACTAGAACCCTGAGTGAGTTTAAAAACCTGAGCTCCTAGTGTTCACTCACAAAGGGAGGAGTAGGAAAACCATTTCGTTCTGTCTTCAACTTCAGAGCACTTGTGACACACAGAGGGACAGTTCCTTTCTCTTATGAAATCTGAGTTCCAGATTGTTTTGTATGTATTTCTGTTCCTGCACAGGAATAATTAATTACACCAGTTTCCAGTATCCTGCTTCCATTCACATAACAGTTCCCCCAGCACCACTAGCCCATTCCAGCAGTCTGTAGATATTAATGTTGTTCTGCATCTGTGGCTAATGGTGTGGGATAAGAAAGATGTAAAGCAGAAGTTCAGAGTGAGGCAAGCCTGTAATGTACTGCTTTAGTTTGTGTGTTGGTGAAAGAGCTGCACTGGGAACTGAAGAATAGCAGGGGGTTGCCCCTCAGGTAATTTAGGCAGCGTTTTTTCCTTTACTCAGGCCAAACTCTTCACTGCAATTTATGAGCTATTAAACAATTTTTTTTTTCCTTAGTAAGATATGTGGATATCTAAAAATCTCTTGAGATTAAGGAAACTAAGAAGTATATTAAGATGTGGCAGTGAAGGTTTTCAGTCCTTATTGTGTTGAGACCTAGGACATTTGTGGGAAACTGTAAGGTAACATTGTTTCGACCAAGAAAAATAGCTCTAGTTTCCCTAATGAATTCTAAAAGTACTTTAAATTCCACATAATAACTAATGTGCATTAATCTTGATCACTGCAAGTCTTTAATGGCTGCTAAACAGCAGTGTGTTTCTTCAATTAAAATGCCAGCTTGAAGCATGTGCTAAAAATGTTGGTAGAAGAGAAGCAGTACTGCTTCTTAAAGGAAGGGGAGGAAATGTAGGAATCAAAATGGATAGATATTCACATTTCCAAGTAGTTTATTAATCACTCCTAGTAGGTTCTTCCATTGGGAAGAACAAAGCCAGATATTTTAGAAACCTTGGACTTGCTTCAGAAGATTGTTGTATCTGTATCAAGCCACTTGTGGAGATCTGTCCCTGTGTTGTTGTCAGCCATGCATTTGAAAAGCAGAACAGGGATGTTTTGATTCCCCACACCATTGTAGATGTCAAAGCAGCAAACATGTCCTGTACTGTGTGACCCAGGCATATTGCCACTGCATTGCACAGAAGAGGTCCCTGTTTGCTGAGGGAAAAGTCTCCTCTTCAGAGCCTCCTTTTGCGTCTCTCAGACTACCACTGTGGCTTGACTGTGCCTTTAGCTATCCCAGTGAATATGTACTGGAGAACACAATTGAATACATGGCAGTATATGTTTTGCCAGTTGCAGTGAAATAACCCATCAGACAAACCACATCATGTTAAATGTTCTTGTGAAGTATGTTCCTGCTAGGTAGAGAACCTGTAAAACTTGCAGATTAACACAAAAAAAGGAGTGTCTCAGCTGATGTTGCTGTTTGCTTCAGACCACTGCATGGTACTACCAGCAAGATTTTAGTGTCCCAGGTATTAGCAAGGGTGGATCAACAGCATTTGAGCAGTGGGGCCTGAACTGCCTGCAAGATCCTGGTGTGTGGCCGGGCTTCTCTCTGCCAGGGCTGCGCACAGGCACTACCCTCACCCCTGAGGGTCACCTGTGCAGGCTGAGGAGGAGACAGGGATATCTGACTGAGGTCAGCTGTGAAATGTGTTCCAGCAGTCTGGGAGAGGGCTTCTCGAGTGCTTTTATTCCTAAAGGCAAACAGAGAAGTGTCTCATCCTCTGCCTGACATTTCAGACCTTGCTCCTGTCCCTGCATCCCTGTGGCTGTCTCATTTTCAGCCAGTAGAAGGAGAACAACTTGTTGCAGTCTCAGTTGTTGTTACATGTCTGAAGTGCCGTGCCTGTGTAGTCATTTGGGACCTGGAGAAACAGCTTTTCACATTTCCCTCTTGTGCACATCCATATATCCAGGTAAATTGATAACTGTACTTTATCAGAGCCTATGGCCAGTACCATTACATGGATAGGACAGAGCTGTCTGGTTTAATTCCAGATACTAAGAACCACACAACCACTTGCTCACTTCCCCCTGCCCTGTGTGGTGGAGAACCAGGAAAAAAATAAACCTATGGCTTGAAATAAGAACAGTTTAATAACTGAAACAAAATGAAACATTAGAATAGCATCATAATAATTGTAATGAGGAGATAGGTTTAATTTTTCTATGGGAAACAAGTGATGTGCGATACAAGTGCTCACCATCTTGCTGCTTCTCCCTCAGCAATCAGCCCCTCCTGTCCAATGACCCCCAGTTTGTGTGCTGGGCATGACATTCTGTGCTCTGGAATATCCCTTTGGCCAGTTTGGGTCAGCTGTTCTGGCCATGCGTCCTCCCAGGTCCTTGTGCAGCTCCTCACTGGCAGAGCACAGGATCCTGAAAAGCCCCTGGCTCAGGCTAAGCCCTGCTGAACAGCTGAGCCATTGGTGTGCTATCAACATCAGTCTCACACTGAATTCAAAACATCACACTGTTCTGGCTCGTGGAAAGAAAATTACCTCTCCATGACACAGGCTCAGTAGCTGCCTTTTACTCTGGACTGATAAAAGATAATGAGTTGCTTCTCCTTCAGATGCCTTCTTCATTAGTAGTATGGGGGAGACTACAGCTGAATAATACCTTGAATCTAGGTTTTGGACAGCACCATCATAAAAAATTGCAGCTTTGCACCAGAAAGTACAGATCAAGTATAAACTGCCTTTGCTAGTTCAAATTAATTCCAGAAATTTCGCCGGAAATATTGTAGAGCAGACTGTAGAGGGGCCCAAGACTGTGAGCCAGGAGAGCTGCGATCTGCTGCACTGGGTCGTTTGTCACATCGTAGCTGGTGTGAAAACAACAGGTACGGGGAATTCTCAGGGGTGTCGTTCCATTTGGCACAGAGGCTGGGGGCTGGCACATGCCTTTGGATCCAGATTGAATTGGTGATGCTCACTGACCCAGTATTGTAGAGATCCAAATTTAATGAATGCAGGCCCACTTTTTAGGGACTTTGTTGGAATTGCACAATAAAAAAAGATGGCTGGCATTCTGTTTCGAATGTATTGCATGTATTTTTATGCTGTATATTTAATTTATGCTAACCTTATAATATTGATGTAAAAGTCAAGTGGTTCTGGCAGATACTTTTACAATCTCAATTCAGATTTTTCATGTTTATAAACCAAGCCTTGACACTACTTTGCTCTGTTTCTAATGGAAGCCTAGCGAATGTCTAACAAATTTTTAACAATTTATTTTACTAGGAAGTGACTTCCTGCCTTGATGTCTTTTCATTTTGTAACTTACTAGCTTTTCTAAAACATCCTGTAGCAAAATGGACTGTCTGAAAACAAGTGTTGTCCTTTAAATGCTGATAAATTTTTTTCTAGGTTCTCTGTAGCTTTGTATTATAATGCAGTTATGTCTCCAAAACAGTCTTCCAAAACCTGTTTTAATGCATGAAAAAATATTTATTGTGTACAGTTTCAATAAATAAATAAAGAAAAATATAAGTTGTCAGGGCTAGGAATTAGAGGAAGGAAGAAGTGAGGATGGCCAAGATGACATATCTTGCCATTGGGATAAAGAAATAAGTAGTAGAGAAATGTAATATTGCAGGAAGATGCTGTATGATAGAAAGAAATCTTGCAGCAATCTCAGTCCCAGGTACTATGGTATAACCCACAGCCTCACAGCAGCTCCAATTCCCCAACTGCTTTGCAGTAAATACTCATTGCCAGCTGACTACAGAGATGGTGGACTACTGGTTTACCAGACTGTGAGGTGGGCAGCAGAGTCAATAAACTAGGGGATTATCCAGTTAAATCCCATGGCAGTGTGAGGAGGATGAAGCTCTGACTGTTTTTGGCAGGAGTGACCTAGTGAATTTCATGAAAGGATATATACCTGTGTTGAAAGGGAGTATGTATTTTGGTCCATAGAACACAACATTTTAAAGGAATTTGAAGTCTGTTTTTTGTGCCTCAGTGGCAATGACAGTACTACCAGTATCCATATAGAGTCAGTGATGTGTTTTGTCTTATTTTCAATATTTTGTGATGAAGCAGAGATGTTCTTAGTTAATTTTCTTGTGAGCAAAGCAGTGACTGAACATCGTAGAAGGTTGTTTGGTTTAGTTATTTGGAATTTAATCTCAATTATTTATTGAAAACAAGGACAAAGTAAGAGATGAGTTAGTAAAAATCAGAGTTGAAGGCTTTGACTAAAAATGAAAAATCATCTTTCTCTATAACTTGGTGTAGTCCATAACCTACAGATTAAGATAATCTATGGATATCTTATTTTAAAAGCCACCCTAAACCAAATCCTACTTCCAACCTCCTTGATTAGCACAGTCAGTGTGTTGTCAGCTAAATTCCATCTTGACAATATAAGAAGCCAAATAATGCATTTTGAAGAGTATTCTCAGTGCTTGTAAGTGATGCTGGCAAGTCCAATCAGGATTTCAAGTGTTACTTTGCAGTGTTGGAGGTCTTCAAACTGGAGCTGGTTCTCCCTTATATTGGCACAGGGGTACCTCCACATACACATTGTGCTTCTGGGAGAAAAATGAAGGCAGTTTTACTTTTCTCAGATAAATCAGATGATGTTTCTTTTCCAACGTCTTGTTTTGGTGTATGGTTTTGAATTTTCTAAATTGCCTGTACATCCTAGTTTTTTTTCCTACTTTTCATCTTAATTTTTTATTACATACAACCATTCTTTAAAAAAATGACTCATATTTAGATCCCTAAGGAGGGCATTATTCTTCATCACTATCTGAGACTATTGCCATCCTATACAGAAATTAGTTTGAGGAATTATTCCATTTTCAAAAGACTTTTTTCAAACCAAATCCTGGTAGAGTTGCTGTACAATGCCCACCCAGGTGCTGGAAGGGCATTGTACAGCAACTCGCTTCTGAGCCTTGGTATTACAGCCTCCCAGGGTTACCCAGAATCTGTACAGAGCTACAGAACTACTGTCTAACTTTTATTGTCAGAATAGGTAATATTTGTAAACTAGAAGAAGCTGGAAAGAGAATTGATGCAAACAACCAAGGCCTGGTTTAGCTTTCAAATGGGATTAAGAAGTGATACGCTAGAGTGCTTCTGTGCATTTTCCCTGGTGAAAGTGTCAGGTAACAGCCTGGCATTCCACACAGTGAAAAGTATATTTAATTTTCTGCTGTCTTCTGTATGTCAATGACAAGATTATTTGTTGTCTGATACAAAACTGCCACTGTCACCTTCGCCTTTTGAAGAAATAATTATATTGCATGTTGTATATATCTTCTAAGTATATGGATTATTTTTATACAACTTGAAGTTAATAACAAGTAATATTTTAGGGACACAGTTTCTATTTCTGGGATTTAATTACAGAAGCAAAATTGTAGGTTCAACTTTTCAGTTTTCCATTATCCGATTTAATTGTTATCTGTATCTTAATTAGTTCACTGCAGAGAAAAATCACACAGCGTTTAATTTTAAAGTTTTATTGCTACACTGTTTGGTTTTGGAATATCCCAATGTTTAACTATTAAGAAATCACCATTTTCTTCAAGAAAACAATATTTTTAAGAAACCACTGTTGTACTGATTTTCTTGTTATTAAACTTTCCCCTTGATCTGAATATTAAGAAGAGACAGACTCATCAATGCGACAATTTTAGCAAAATGTACCAGCTATCCTTGTTAAAACCAGAAATTACTACAGGGTGTTATTTTAAATTTTCTGTGACTTCCTGACTTAAAATACTCTAAATTTAGATGTACATTGAATGTTTAGTTCAGAGAACTACTTATAAAGCTGTTGTAGGATGTTTTCAGTTTCCAGAATAGTTTCTCACCATTGGAATTGTGCACAGGTGTGCTAAATGTGAAGGCAGAAAGGCACTGAATCGGTACAGAATTTAATTAGCTATCACTTTACTGTTGTGTTAGTTAAAATACTCTTTGGAGATGTCAGTTGGAATTGGTGGGTGCCTGGAAGAGGTTTTTGTGAGGAGTGTTGAAAGCACACTGTTCCTCCAACTGCAGGGGCTCTCTCTGCAAGGAACATTCTCAGTGCATAATTTTTCTACATATTAGATTTCTGGGTCACCCTGTAATCCTGCAGACAGCGTTGGATGAGTTCTTGAGGAAATGTATGAGGTGTCTGGCATTGGTTCCTGTGGTGCTGAATAGTATCCTGTTTGTCCCAGCAGGAGCAGAAAGTGAAAGCACATACTGCCACTTACCAGTAGTGCTGGGGTGCTGCTGTTCGTGCTGCCATGGCTTTGTGCCTGGCAGTGCACTGTGCTAGTGCCAGAGGAGCATGGGGACAGGAAATCCAGTGTCCCTGCACAGATGTTCCAGGGAAATTGCCAGAGGGTAGACACCTGAGTTACAGGCAGGCTGTGGACAATTGCTCACTCTTGTACCAAGTGTACTGAAAGGGCATAGAATCAGAGTGGTTTGACTTGGGAGGGACCTTAAAGATATTGCTATGTATCCCATGTTAAAAAAACATAACCACAAGACTTGGAACATCTCTCTGAAAATTTAACCATCTTGTCTGTCTGTCCCATGTAACATATTAATGCTCACAACATTGACTTTTAGTTTGTGTGTTCTCAGAGCTCAAGGCATTGAAACTTGTTATCCAAGTACTGGACTGGCATCTTCAGAATGGGTTGAAGAAGAGTTTTACTGGATAACCAACCCTAATTCTTCATAACTGAAGAATATTGCCAGAGAACTAGTTTGTCTGAATACGTTGTTCCCACAGTCAAATTCCTGTGGAAGGAAGTCACATTCTAGTTGCATTACCAAATGTCACATCACCTTCTTTCCATTGTGGAAGAAGTTTACAGAAAGCTGTGGTCTAGGTATGGAATCCAGGACAGACCTTCCACACGAAGCTTTGGAGGCATGCCAGGGGCCGTGTAGGTTGTGTTGCAGGGCTGTGATGATGTTAGAAGGCAGCAGGCAGTTCCAAAGTGCCCTTTCCAAACTACTTATGGCTGCTGTGTGAGTGTTCTCATTAGAGAGAAACTTGGCTGTATTTGGTAGCAAATTGAAGTCCTAATTTATAATGTCAGTGCTGTAAGCTGATTGCTTGTAAAAGACTAAACACATTTAGTCTGCAAATTCTGCTTTGTTATTGTAGTGATTTTATGAGGTATTGAAAAAAGTCAGGTCAACTTGCAAAAAATAAAGGGTTTACTCATTATCAGAATAGTGATGGAGATTGTGGATACTTGGAGTTTAAAGGATATGTGAACATGTATTTAAATACTTTCTGTAGTTTTCATTTACAAGTCTAAAATAAGGTTTGGAATTTAAGTTTGCTTTGTTTAAAGCAAGGGTTATGTTGCCCTTTGAGTTCCTTTGCTAATTAGATGTTTCTATTTTAATGTAGCTCTGTGTTTCTTAAAGGGGTACCGTTGGGATGCAAAAAACCCAGAGACAATCTGCTTTTCAGTTAAGAAGAATGTTTTTCCAACATTGTTTTCAGACAATTATAAATTAAAACCTTAAGATAATAGAAGCAAGAAATACTGGACTTCTTTCACTTTGTTCCCTATGGCTCTCTTAGTGAACTAAATTTAAAGTGAATTCTTGAGAATGGAGTTTTTATTTGACCTGTACATTGTAATCAGATTTTAGTGCTAATTTTAACAGATCAAGAGCTAAATAAATTTTCATTTTCAGTTAATTTTTCTGTGCTGTTTTTATAGGTATACACCTTGAGCTATTGCAAGTCTGTAAACCTGTCTCTTCATTTGGAATATCACTATTTCTTATTAGCATTCTGTGGATGAAATTTTCCTAAAAATTACATTTATATGTATATAATTACAAATAGTTTTTTTCTTTTTATTTTTAATGTCATTGTGAATTACACTTGTAGTTTATTTAAATCTCTTTGACAATTCTTTTAAATACATGAGATTTTATAAAATGTAGTTCTCTTTTGAAAGGATTTTTCCAGCATGTGAACTGGGCCTCCTAGTACTGGGTATTACAAAGGAAAAATACTTAACACAAAGGAGAAGGAAATCTGGATCGTAGAAGTTTTTTCACAGAGATATTTAAAGTTCTGCATTCAGTGTTTTGGCAGTTGTTCATATCGGAGGTTAAAGATACTCGGCTATTATTGACGAGTTTGGCTTTTAATAACAGTCGAGCAAAATTTGTTATAAAAATGCAAATCAGGCTAATGGAAGTCTGCAACGCTGCTGAATCATTTTCTCTAAATAGTAAGAAGGAATTCTGTATGAGCTTAACTTTTCCACTCAAAAGTGCTACGCACTATGGCTCTGAAACTGGAAATGACAAAGAATGGGCACAAAACGGTGAGGAACATATTAAATAATTTGTTATGTTAATAGATACCCCTCTGTGGGGATATACTGCTTTTTCTCTGAAGACAGAAATTATGAACAGAGTGTTATCTCTCTTTTCTGAATTTGCAGAGAAAAAATGCAGCTCTGTCTTCCTGATGTCCTTTCTCTATACTTCTCTGAGGGTTAGCTTTTTATTTGATATCATAATACCCATTTAAATGTTTTTTGAATATCTCTGAAGCTGCAGTTTACAATACACAAATACTGAAAGAATATTTATATAATAATAAAAAATGCTAACATTTAGGAGGTTTGTTTGATTTTTCTATGGAGAACTAATACTTACCTGTGTTTTCTTTTTTGGTTTTTTTTCATGGCTTTTTCCTCCCCATAAGTGACATAATTTCATATTGAGATTGAACAGAGCTGTCATTCTAGCCTTGCTGGTATAACAAGAACTGACAAAACAGATAATGGTCAGGCTTTTGGATTTCCAAAGATACTGTTTAATACAACTGAATGAGGGATGAAATATGGGAGAGGCATCCATTAAGGTTTCTGGAAGGTCTTTTTGTGGGCTGGAGCTCCATTCTTTAATTAATTAGTCACACTGAGCATTTCAGATCTGTATTTAGTTGATTGTCCTCACCAAAATTTAGTTGCTGTGAAGTACATCGAAATTTTAAGTTATTTTCTTGCACGAAGTAATAATTTAGCTAGTTATTGCTGTTATTATTTAGTAAATTAACTGTTCTGCACTTTCAAGAAATAATGAACTGGCAGTGAGGTATTATTTCGGTGAGCTGTTATTTCTTGTATTTCTTCACAGACCCTTTTGTTTCTTTTCTATGAGATCTGTGCTATTGATTCATGTCCCAGTAAATTACAGTATTTGGGCTCTAAAAGCCTGCTTGTCCTGACACATCCTTTAATACAGTATCTGCAGTTGTGTGTACATTTCATATGTGTAAATGACAGTTGTCAGATTGCTAATTTCATTTTTCAGTGGACAAATACCATCAGATTCCATGGATGCAGTCTTACAAACAGATGAATACAAATGTTTTCAGCTGTGAGCATTGTGGTATAGATTCCCTTCATGACTTTATATTTATTTCTCAGTTAGCACTGCTTGTGTACTTCTTATCCTCTACTTGTTAAAGATGCACGACTCATTTCTTCTTTTGCTGAGTAAGACTTTCAGTTCTCTTTAATTCCCAATTAGCTTTTCTTTGCTAATAGTATCATTAATGCCTGAAATAGCACTGTAGTTCTGAAGGCTGAAATCATCACTAAGCAAGTGTTGCTAAGGCTCCACACATTTGTATAGCTTTTAATGAAAATGTGCTGAGACTTCTTCCAACTGGGCATTTTAAGCATGGGAGCTTCCTTTTCTTAACTACATGCTGATAGAGGCTGTGTGGAAATAATCACTGTTATGCCTGAGAAATTGCTTTTTATTGTGAATTGGGCTACATTTAGTACCCTGAAATTGCTTCAGCACACCACATTTGAGTTTCAGTAGCAAAGTATTCAGGTAACTTCATCCCATTCAGGTTTACTACATCCCATTTTTCCTTGTTAGGGATTTAGAGCCCAGAGTGTATCCCAGGGTTTCAGCCTGCCTCCCAGGAATATTACTTCTACCACTCTGTGCTCAACAGGAAAACCCACCTGACATCAGTGGGAGGAAGTGCTCTGTAAAGCAGCCAGCAGTGTCTCTTTTTATCCCACAGCTGCAGCAGAAAGGGAAGATGGAACATAGTACTCTTCACTTCCTATTTTGATTTGGACTTCCCTTCTGACTTCCCACCACACCTTATCCATGTCCCTGAAAAGTGAAAGGGCAGGTCAGGTGTCAGTCAACTAGCCCACAAACCAAGGAGTTTGGGCTAATGAGCTTTCCTCTTTCTTGGAAAACAGCAATCAAAGTGTTTGTGTAAATAAAAATTGCTTTGTATTTCAGCATTGCTTACAAACTCACAAGTTTGACTCTTGATCTTTGCCTTCATTTCTTCTGGATATGTATAATTCACGTCAGTATTTATCAAATGTCTTTCTTTCTTGCTTTATGCTATTTCTCTGTGCTCTCAGAAGTAACAGGATTATTGTTAAATCACTGCTATTAGCTGAAATAGGTAGATCATTTTATGAGTTTTTCATGACTGCAAGTGGGTGCATTCTCTTCTTAATGAAGCCCCACCCAGCAGGGAAAGGTATTTGAGAGATGCCTGCCCCTCTGCATGTATTTTTCTGCTTGAAAATTGAACAAATTATCCAGAAGGATTTTGAAGGTGCTTCTACATCTCATTATGAATTCTGTGCAATGCAAAAATCTCAACTTTTATTTTTGTCTTAGAAGTACACGTCTGATATAGAATTCCCTTTGGCAAGGAAAAGATATTTTATGATTCCACAAATCCAAATTCTTTTGCTTATGGCTGTGTCCCAGTTGAAGCGTTAAGATTTTCCTTGGAGATCTTTCAGAACCAGGAACATGATTCTTTCAGCAGGGTATGGTGCACATCAGTTTCCTGTTTAAACTGGTTCATTCTCCAGAGATGTGAAGAAATGTGTTGTTCAGCCTGGCAGGACTAATCCAAAGAGACACAAAAGGGAAGGATGGGACCCCAAAGTTTGGAAGCATGAAAGTGTACATGCTGGTGCAGTGAGATTATGTTTGTCAGTTATGGTTTTATTTTGATAAAAAAAGCAGAAACTTGAATATTTCAAAATCATACAACAACATTTGTATTTTGGTAATATCTCCTTCACACAATGGCTTTCTTCTTTCTTTTGGGATGCAAGAGGAATATAAATCTACTCATTATTTTCAGACAGTCTCATACTTTCTTCAGAAGAATGGAAGAAACAAATTAACACTACTTTGTTCTTTGCACCTACCGCTGACAGTACATAACAGCAATTAAAAAACGAATTGTGTGAACTGGCTACTGTTAGTTCATGTAAAAGCAAGGGCCATACTTTTTGTCTAGGCCTGAAAAAAGATGAGTCCTTTAGCCTCACTTTTTCTCATGTGGAATATGAGTCTCTCAGTAAGCGCTGAGACACCTCCTTTCATGGGCCTTGTCTCTGTCTGTCCTTCCAGGGGTCACAAGCGCAAACTGGATGAAGATGATGCTGCCAGTGAATCCAGTAAAGAATCCAGCAATGAAGATGAGGAAGGAAGCAGTTCTGAAGCCGATGAAATGGCAGCAGCACTTGAAGCTGAACTGAACGACTTCATGTGAGATTCATGCAGAAGACAGAATTTGTAATTATATTTACTTCTCATAAACAGATTGGACTTCAGATGAGTCCCTCATGTCAGTACTCAATGTTTTTCCAAAATGTGTGTGTATATTTTGCAAAGCATCTCAAGAGGTGATACGTTATTTTACAAAATCAGAAATAGATGTTTTTAAGTTGTTTTACTAAATGAAATATACTTTTTTAAGCAAAAAAAATAAAAGTATTAAATGGGACATGGTGTGCTATGCCAAAGACATGTTAGGAGCTCTGCAGAACCTTCATGTATGGGACAGTGGTACAAAGACTTGTGATTAAACATACATCAAGTTTCTAAAAATATTGCAGGCTGTGGTTTATGGGTTACAATCTTCAAAAAAAGGAGGAGATAAAGGAGATGGAATTGTCTGGGTAGTATAGCAGGAACCTGATGAGCTGGTCATCCTTTTCCACAAATAAAGCTATCAAATATAAAAGGATTTTTGAAATAAAAAAGAACTATTTATATTTGTATAGAAACAGACAACGTGATATGCAAGCTTTGTGAACTCTGCACTTGACCCACCTGTCATCTGCTTGTAAGAGAATACATAGTGGTCAACATTCAACATTTTTAGGTTACTTTGTTGAATAGTTGAGTTCTTTAGAGACATCATTTAGATTTTTAACTTTTCTTCTTTGTAACCAGAAATTTAGCACAGCAGTCTGTGTGGTCCTGTACTGCCACAAAATGCATATTCACCCATTCGTGTTGACTTGGAAAGAAAAAGTGCTACTTCAGTCTAGATAGAATTTAATTTCTTTGACAAGAGATCTAATGTAAAGTTTTTGTATATTCTATTTCATATTTGACCCACAAAACAGATTTTCTTTCATTTAATAAAGGTTCATTTTGTATGCTTTGTTTCTCTTTCCTGTTCATTTCCTTCCATCAAACATAAGGCGCTTTTCTGTATTATCTTTTCCTTTATTCTGCATGAAAAGAATGAAAATAATGAAAAATATTGAAAGCAGGTGCAAATTTGTAGATTCAGGTGGGTAGCTAAAAGACAGAAGAGGAACATTGGCTCAGAAGATTCATGAACTCTAACATCTGACTTTTCTCAGGTCTCTTTGACTGGCCTCTGAAATTACCATAAGAGTTGTTGCTCTGGTATTGAATTTCTATGGCTAGGACCATGGTTTATTCTCAATTGTTAGCAACTGGAGATCAAATCCTTTTAACAATATGTTTGCAAAAGAAGACTTGTTCGTTTGTATGTCATGGTTAAAAGGAATACTGGTGCAGAAATACTTCATTTTTCCACTTAGCAGTAAAACAGAACATTTCAGTAGAATCTCAGCTGCTTTACAAATAGCACTCTAATTTTAAAGCATCATAATGACAATAAAAGGAAGACTGAGAAAATACAAGAGCCATTTCAGATTAATACTGTTTTTCCACCTAAAAATGCCAAGTCAGCATCCACAGGCAAAAATAGTGGATTTTGTGGGAGACTGCTCAGTTTCCTGGACATTTACACAGGTACCACACAGCTGAATGCTACAGTGCCCTGCCTGCTGTAGCTCTCCATGAATACAAGCAGGATGTCTCCAAGTGACTTTTCATCGTATAACAGAAGAAAAAGACTAATGCTTGTAAAATGGGAAGTCAAAATATTTTCTTTTTTTCCAGCAACCTGAATACAGCGTCCCCAGCTACCAGAGGGGCAGTATTTTAGTAATTTTAGTATTTAATTACTCCTTAATTAAATACTAAAATGCCAGGGGTTGTGGGGCGTGTTTTGTGTTTTCTTAAAACCCCACTTGAAATAATGTGAAATAACATCAGCTTTCTGGGTCACTGTGATGCTGCAGATGACTTGACAGCGCAAGTTTCAGCAGAGACTTGTTCTGGCTGATGGTCTTTGCCAGTCACGCAACTCTGGGGCAGCATTTAAGCTCTGAATGTAAACACAGGCAGCGGGCAAAGCCAGGCTTTGCTGGGTGCCGTGTCCCTGGCACTCACAGTGCTCCTGGGGGTATCCTCTGCGGATAAGCTGTCTGGGGAGAAAGGCTGTATCTGTCTCCCAGTGTTATTTTATGGATGATGGTTTAACTGGTGGGAGGGGGTGGTCTTGGCAGGAGTCCTAAAAGCCATCAGCACTCCAGTATCTCTTAACAATCCCTGCCCTCCAGTCCTTGTAGTAGGGGGACCTATGCAGGGATGGTTGAGCAACTCCTTGCTCACTGCCAGAGCAGCACAGAAGGCACCAAGCCTGCTTTCTGCTGAAAAGTAGCCTCCTGCTCAGCTAGGTGGCTGTGCTGAGGGCACTGGTCACCAGGTGGGAGAGAGAAGTGGAAACTGAAGATTTAATAGATAATAAGTTAAATGCCCATTCTAACCTGGCAGCAAGAAGTCTGGATGTATGAAGTTGTCACTCACTCCCACTAGCTTACACTTTTTTGAAGGTGCAGGAGCATCCTAGGAAAAGCAACAAATGTGCTTTGTGAAAGGAGTTTAACTTCATTAAGTGACCTAGATATTTTGACTGGGTGTTTTATCCTGCCTTTTTGCCCTACTTCTGTACATTTGGTAGCTAGCAAGGACCTGCTGCCAGCGAGGGCACTCTGACAGCTGAAGAGGAGGCCGGATTCCCAGTGAGGCTGTTGAACTCACAGGGCAGAACTGGTTTCTGAAAGGGTACTAGGTGTGGAAACGAGCACAGAAAGGGCACCTCAGTTTGTCAAGCTTTCTAAGCGTGTACTATCACTGCTGGCTAGGAAAGATGGCTCCTAAGGGCTCATGGTTATTTAAGAACTGGGAAGAGCCATCATTTTGATTTAAAGACCAATAGTTTTACTTTCTCCTTGACTTGCCCTCACCAGTTCTTAATGAGAAGACATCACAGCCCTGATGAGGATCACAGAATACTTTGGTTTGGAAGGGACCTTTAAAGGTCATGTAGTCTATTCTCCCTACAATGAGCAGGGACATCTTTACCTAGACCAGGTTGCTCAGAGCTTGGTCCAACCTGGCCTCAAATGTTTCCAGGGATGGGGGTGTAGTGGGACCAGTGATAAAGGCAAAAAGCATTGCATAGTGGCAAAGCTGTTCTCCTTGTGCCTGTGCTGGGGACAGGGGAAGAAGAGGGAGCCATTGCTTAGCACTGAGATGTGGAAAGCTCCAAGCTTGCAGATACTTTTCCTGTTGGGTTTTGTGCATATGTGAAGTAGGCCTTAAGTTTTCTCAGTGTTGGATAGTAACATTCTCTGTGAGGGATGGGAAGTCTCAATTTTCCTTCTTGGCGCTACTGCTTGCGGAATACGTGACTGTCTTACAAGTGTGAAAATATACATACACAAACCTGGAGCTGTACCTAAAGGTTTCTCAGCTCTGCCTAATTTTACTACAGTGAAAATTGCAGTAGGTGACAAGTTGAAGAATAAATATATAGTGGTCTTGTTAAGGAAGAGGATCTCATCATGTAGCTGAAAATTCAGCTTGAGAAGACTCCCAGTTCTCACTACCCGCAGGCAAACTTTTATACATTTGTTTCTCCTATCCAATCCCACTTTCTGCTGTCATTTCAGAAGTGTTTGGAGCCCAGCACCTGGCCCAGCCTCCTCCCCCTTCCCTCCCCCAGGAAAGGGAGCAGCAGTACCCAATCTCCTAGGCAGCATCACCTACAGCAGGTGTGCATACCTGTACTGATAGGCTGCAGCTGCATATCCTGTGCTCCTTCTGCTGACCTGGCTTTGAGAGAGAGAGAGAGAGAAAGAGAGAGAGAGATGACCTGTAGTAACAGCAGTAACAAATAGTACAGAGAAGTGAAAATACTGCCTTTTTCTAGGCTGGGTATGAGTGCTTCTGTGTGGAAAAAAGAACGTCTTTCTTCTAGGAATTTATTCCTTGGTGTCATACAGTTCATAACCATAAATGGAAATTTGCTTCTGGTCTGGCCTCCCATGAAGATCATCTCAGCCATTCCCAGCAGCTGTTAAGTCATAGTCCCCAAGAACCAGGCCAGCTGCTTTCCTGGATCTCCTCAGGGCCCACATGAATCTTGTTATCTTTCTCCTCCAAGGAAAGAGTATGTCTGTTGTCACCAATATATGCATGACAGAATGGCTGAGGTGGGAGTGGACCTCTGGAGGTCATCTGGTCTAATCTTCCCTACTCAGGCAGGGAGGGTCACCTTTTCATGTCCATGTCCATATCAGTGTCTGGATGTATACAAGGATGGAAAGTCCACAGCCTTTGCTCAGTCGCCTCACAGTAAAAAGATCTTTTTTTTTTTAACTTTTTTTTTTGTGGGGGGGAAGTGGAAAGGAAAAAAGTGAGCACAAGGAACATAGTTGCTGGCTAAGACAGAGGAGGCATAAAGGAGGTGTAGCCCTCACCCCCGAGTTTCTCAAGGAGCTGAAACTTCAGGATGCATGATTGCCAGCAGCTTGTTTTCTTTTAAGTCCAGAACCAGACACTGTACTGGAGAATCCCCTACCACGTGTTAATGAGAGTGTGAGTATTTTAATAAATATGTGATGGGTTTTTGAGGCACTTGAGAGTTTATTTGGGAACAGGATTTGAGGAGAATGTTAGGCACCTGGAACAGAGGATTGCTAGAACTGTGGAGAAACAGACATGAACTATAAGGCAAGCCCTCTTTGTGCAAACTCTATTTCTGGTACATCAAATTATTCCTTTCACTCCTCTCATTCTTCGTGACTTTCTCTTTTTGCTGGAGAGTAGCAGAAATGCCCTGTGACCTGATCCCAGGGAAGGGTGGGGTTGGCATAGACCCCAACCCCAGAGCACTCAGATCATTTGCTTGGTGAGATGGGGGCTGATTTTGACTCAGACTCTGTCGTGTGCACTGAGCAGAGGGTAGGTTTGATGTGTTTGCAGTACTTGACATTGCTGACTTCCAGGGGCCTTTTTAAACTCCATGGAGTTCTCATCCCTGCAGGTCTCATGCCCACAGAGCCTGTGCTGCCACCCCATGAGTCAGAGCTCCCTTGGGAGAGGATGATTAATTCTCTTTTCTTTCCACACTCCATCCTAACTCTGCTCTCTGAAAAGACGAGGAGCCATATCTGGTAGATGTAGGTGTATGGCACTTCCAAAGATCTCCATCCCAAGATTAAGCTGGACTGACTTAGTCATTAAGTGGGTTTAAAAGCACTTTAAAGGTAGAGCAGATGCCAACCTGAAACAACAGAGCTAAAAGTGCATTTTTTTTCCCTGTCTGTGGGATGAACAGCTGTGTCCATGGGTTCCTTCCATGTGCTATCCTCTTCCACTGAGCAGTCCTCCATGAGTCAGCACGCCGTGCCAGGAGACTGGGAAGCAGAATAGGGACAGACCTTCCTCCTGAGGCGCCACTGCCATCCTCCTGAGCCAAACTCTCACCAGAACTGGCAGATAGTAACTGTATTGCAGAGCCATATGGGTTTAATAGGTAATGACAAAACATTCATCCTTCTCCAAGTCTGCTCTTGGAGCGGTGCAGTTCTCCTCTGTCCCTTCTACACCTGCCAGGGGAAGCCTTGAAAAAGTGAATCTCAGTGGCAGGCCCCTACTGACAGTAATCCTGAGGGGGAAACCTTGACCAAGGACTGTCAGAAGAGCTGGGTCCTCCTTCTTTTCCCTTCTCTGCAGGAGACCAGCACCTCTAAGTCCCCAAGACTGTTTTTCTATCAGATTTTGGATGCTGTTGCTCCTTCACAACAATCAAGCTGTTCTTGCTGAAGCACAAACTACCATTGCTGTTGATCAATTGTAAGGGTCAAAGCCCATAGACAACAGCCTCTTCCTCCTCCTCCTCATGCTGCCTTCAGACCAGATGCTGGTGCTTTTCTGGCAGGAAGCACAGCAAGAAGTCAGAAAAGCTTATCTTTTCAGATCTACCACCATGGATATGTATGCCCCTTTCAGGACATGAGTAATAAATATGTCACTTAGTTCCAATACAAATGGTGCTTGGGAGATTCTCTGTTTTAATTAAGTGGATGAGCATGGTCCTCAGAGAGCTCAACATGTCCTTGGGTGAATAATGTTTTAATAATTCAGCTTAGTCTCTCATAATCTTATAGCTGCAACCCACAGAAAAGCTTTCTTTTCCTTGATACTGAATACCAAATTAAGAACCCTCTACCTGATTCCTTTGCTTTTTGCTTTCTGTCCTTGGATCCAAGCTCTCAGCCATCCTGTCAGAGCAAGGGGGGAGCCCCCCCACAGGACCCATATATATGCACAGCAGCCCTGTGCCAAGCCCACAGGACACAGCCATCAGCGGCATCCTCCTTGGGTCTGCTCCCTCCAGGGGCTGCCTGTGGAAGCCGTGTCACCTCTGAGCCTGCCTCAGAACGGCAACTGTGCATCTTCCAGCACCCATCTGCTTCACTGACCATCACTTTTTCCTTGCTGGTGGAAAAGGCTTTCAGCTTGCTGGCACAGAGCGCATCTTGCCCTGCAGCTGGCTCCTCCTGTCAGCAACCCAAGACAGTTTTCAGTGATTGGGGTTTTGGCACTTTAAATCTCTCTTCTTTTTTAACATTCCTAAGACAGCTAAGGAGGCAAAAGCAGGCCCCTGGTGGGCTGTGGGATAGGAAAGAAAGAAACTCAAGAGTCTGAAAGCAGTGCATTACCAGAAGCACTCATCTCTCGCTACAGAGGCTATGCTTGGTGAGCATCCCTCTGAACATACCCATCAGGCAACAAAAGGTGAACAAAGGTTGGACGCTGCTTCCCTACATGAGAGGCTCCTCAGTCTATAAGGGGAAAGAAGTGGGAAAACCAGAGGTTCATTGGATTAGAAATTCTCCTCTGCAGAATGTGCCCAGGCCTGTATCAGCCCAACACTGCTCTCCTTGAACCACAGGCCCCGAGCAGAGCCCCTGCTCTGCTCCATTACAGGAGGGTGCCCGTAGGTGCAGACAGGGGCACAGCAGGAGCTAATTTCAGCTGTGGCTTTACGTAACTTTAAATTGCCTGCATTTGACATCTGTGAAGCCGAGGCACTAAGAGCCGCATTGGAAGTGCTGAGGAACAAGCCCGTGAGTAATTCCTGTTTGATCCCCAGCTTGTATCGTTTACCTCCTTACGGGACTGCCTGCAGCCTTCAGCTGCTCCCTGCCTCCCCAGGGTTAATGGATTTCGCTTGTCCCTGTCCCGGCCGAGCTCTCCAGGCAGACGCAGCGCGGCCTCCCCCGGCCCGCCGAGCTGGTGTGAGGGGAGCCCGAGCACCCTGAGGCCGGGCTGCAGCCGCTGCTGCCCCAAAATGCTCGGCCTTCGAAAAGCAGCCCTGGCTCGGTGCTTCGCTGGGTGCTGCACAGGCTGGGGCACGACTGGCAGCACAGAAAGAGCTGCTGCTTTCAGAGAGCGAATAACAGAACCGCTGTCCGTGCTGGAGAGGGACAGATTGCAACTCCGCTGCAGCTCGCCCGCCTCGCACTGCCGCTGCCTGGAGCAGCCCGGAGCAAGACATTTCGGGCCTCTCACTGCAGCACAGCCAGTGATGTGCTGGAGAGTGTCCAGAGAAGGGCAGGGAATCTGGGCAAGGGTCCAGAGGAGTGGCTGAGGGAGCTGGGATTATTTAGTCTGGAGAAAAGGAGGTTCAGGGGAGACCTTATCACTCCCTACAACTGCCTGAAAGGAGGGTGTAGCCAGGTGGGGGATGGTTTCTTTTCCCAATCAGAGAGATTCGACAATAAGAATGTACTCCAAGTTGTGCCAGAGGAGGTTTACTTGGATCTTACAAAAAAATTCTTTACAAAAAGGATGGTCAGGCATTGGAACCAGTTGTCCAGAGAGAAGTGTTCAAAAGGCACCAGGAAGCATTGTTCAGTGGTGGGCTTGGCAGTGCTGGGTTAGCAGGTTCCATGAGCTAAGAGGTCTCTTCCAACCTAAACTATTCTATAATTCCATAAGACAGCCCCTGTGGGCAGGTCTCTGCCTGGGTTTGGGTGAAGCAGGTCCTCACAGTCAGCATGAGCTCCATCCCCTGGCAGCCTCATCTGGAATCCAGGTATTAGGGGCACAGAATGTATTGCTTTTCTTAGATCCCCCCCATTTCTTGGTGTCTTTGTGCTGCAAAGGGCTGTGGGACACCATGGAGGTCCAAGACAGGCAGCTCCTGCCTGGTGGTAACTGCTGTGTCTCCCTTGATGGAAACCCTGGAGCCCTCCAAGAAGCTCACAAGGGCTGAGGAGGTGCTGGCATCTCTGGAAGCTATTATGGACCACTTTTCAGGTCAGAAGTAAGACTTTAACACTTCCTCTTCCTCTGGGTCATAGTGGAAGTATTTGGAAACCAAAAGAGCACAAAGGAAAAACTGCCTTCATTGTGCAGTGTTTCCTAACACGACACTGAAGGCTCACTGCTTGTAGCTCTCATGCTATGATTTTCACTTGGCTTTCTTGGGAGATGTTTAGCTAATCATTATCATTTAATACCTTTGTATCTGTTGATATTGCTGCAGCACTCTTGTGACACACTTCTGTGACTGGCTGCTACCAACTCTCTTTCCTCTTAAAACGGTGGAGTCTGTGAACTACAGAAATTTCAATTTGCACTTTAGAAAAATGTGAATATTCTTCTCTACTCCTTCAGGTTGTGAAGCAAACTTTGAAATCTTGTCCTGGCTACACTGTGAAAAAGCTCAGCAGCTCAGCCACGAGTATACCTGGTGATTTTTAAGCTAAGCTCACAGCTTCATGGGGGTTTACTTGCAATTTTGAATGTGAGGGGCTATGAATAATAATAGTAGACTTGAGGCAACGAGGTGTAATGAGGTAAACAATACAAGATTTTCCCGCTGAGCTGAAATGAGACTCCTTTAAATCTTTTGTGAAATTTTGACACAGCTCAAAGAAACATTTTCTGAGGAGCACGTGGGCTGCAATATTGGGAACAGATTCTTCCAATGTTAACAAGGATACTGCCTCAGAAATTACATGCAAGCATTTTCAGAGTTGAATATCTTATAAATATATTCTTTATGTTCTGATGTGTGAGATTGGGCACGGGAGGGTGCATCTGTTTTGCAGCAGAGAGGATCTGAATGATGCAGTTTGAAGAGAGGAGCTACAGCTCAAAGATGAAATCTTGTTATGAAGTATCTTACAAAACAAGAAAGCTAGACCAAGATTAAGAATATTTGGGGTGAGAGGGATGCAAATCATGCCACACACCAGTGACTTCAATGCAGTGGCATAAATATGAGTGCCTCACAAAACTCATGAGTAACCTTTGTTTCAGACAATTTTTGCCCCCATAAAGACTACCAGAGATGCAGGCACTGAGTGAAAATCATCTAGGGCAATCAGTAGAATTTCCACTTGCTATTTCCTTCCCATTATCTTGGCATTTTGGTCCAAATGTTTTAAAATATTTCTAATGTCCCATCTTGAAGTTATCAACAAAAAGCTCTTCATTGGTGCTTTCAAGAGGCCCAGGTTCAGCTGGTTGCCTGTGTGCACACAGACTGACTGATTAGAACAAGACTACCTTCTTGTTTGCATCTGCTCCTCCTCTGTCTTTTCATGCTTTAAGCTAGAAAAGAATGTGGCCCTGTTTTTAACCCATGTTAAAACTTGTGTGAGGTGCTGTGCCTGCGTGAGGGCAAACCCCTGTACCAACACAGGCTGAGGGATGGAGATGGAGAGCAACAATGTGCATTTGCCATCTAGAAAACAAATCCTGTCCTGGGCTGCATCAAAAGCAGCGTGGGCAGCAGGGCAAGGAAGGGGATTCTGCCCTTCTCTGCCCTGCTCTGCTCTGCTCTGGTGAGAGCCTACCTGGAGTGATGCATGCACCTCTGGGGTCCTCAGCAGCTGTTGGAGCAAGTCTAGAGGAGCACCACAAATATGGAGCATCTCTACTATGAAGACAGACTCAGAGAGCTGGGATTGTTCAGCCTGGAGAAGGGGATGCTTCAGGGAGACCTCACTGTAGCCTTTCAGTACTTAAAGGGGGCTTATAAAAGAGGTGAGAACAGATTTTTAGCAGGGTCTGCTGGGATAGAACAAAGGGTAGTGGTTGTAAACTAGAAGGGGCAAATTCAGACTAGATATAAGGAAAAAATTTTGTATGGAGAGAGAGTGAAACACTGGAACAGGTTGCCCAGAGAAGCTGTGGATGTTGCATCCTGGGAGACATTCAAGGCCAGGTTGAGCAGGGCTCTGAGCAACCTGGTCTAGCTGAAGACATCCCTGCTTAATGCAGTATTAGACTGGATGGGCTTTCAAGGTCCCTTCCAACTCAGACTATTCTATCATTCTATGAAAAACATCAAGGCCCTGAAGCTGAGCTTCTGCACCAAGTTGATTTGAAGAAAAAATTTTGAAAATATAAAAATAGGCTTTCAGCAGCCTGCCTGACAGAGGCAGAGACATTGTGTGGGCAAACTGTTCCAGAACACGGCTGTGCAATGGTTATTAAGAGCTGTACTTCCATAATAACAGTGCTGGGAGCTTTCCTTAGCAAAGAACGATAAGCAGGTTTCAGCTTCTTCCTTGCTGAGACCTGGAGGCAGCACTGTGCTTGGTTGGCTCTGGTGCATTATCCTGTAATAGCTAAGCAATATACTTTGAGTGGAGGTTGAATAATAGAGTATTTTCTCTGCCCTCTCCCCCCCATACACGCACCACTTTACTTTCAGAATAGCATCTTCCATTGTTGGTTGTTGTCATTATCAACTGATTTCCCCAATGACTGCTCTAACCATCATTTCTAGCTTATGGGCATTAAACAAAGATTGCTGCTGCATAATTGGATTAATTTAGAGACTGACTTTGAACAGCATAATTGATTTGAATTTTATTCCATTTTCTCTAGCCACTTTTTTTCACTAAGAATCACAACGCCTGTGAGCCCAGACATGGACTTGAGTCTCCTACAGGAAAAGCCTTCATGAGTGGGAGCCCCTCCTTGCTCAGTGGGTACCTTCACCCACGCTCCATGCATCCCTCCACTGGGGAGGGGTTCCTGCTGGGCTTCATGCCCCTTCCTTTTGCCTCCCTTTGCAAGGGCTTCGGGTGCCAGAGGAGCCATGAACAGACTCACTTCTCCATCATCACTGCAGGGGTCGCTTCGTGCACTGGGAAAGGTTTTGTTGTCTGGCATGGCATCTGTCACTGCTGTGACACGTGGGGACTCGCCTGCCCAGCTGTCCCCACATGGACCCTCCTTCAGGGATGCTCTGTGGCACACTTGATTCTAACATCACAAGGGCCTTTCCAGGCATTTAGCTGTGCTGCTGCTGCTGTACCCAGCACAGCAAACCTTGTGTCCGGCCATGGATTCTGACTGGGTTTTGATTCTGTGTCTGGCAGATGTGGGTGTGGAATGGGGAGTGCCTTGTGGATGCTGCAGTAGGGCCTGTGGGTGTCTGGTCAGGTCCCTGAAGGAGCATGCACTCCCCAAAACATGCTTCACGGTTCACTGCAAATCTTTCTTTTTCTTTGCAAAACATCTCTCGGTTTTCACCACATATCTTCACTGCTTGTTAGAAAATGAAAAGGTTTTCAATTATAAATTAGAATAATTATGAAAATCTCAACTGAGTAGCATGGCTGCAGACCATCCTCCTGAGCAGCTCTGAGCTCCCTGTGACATTTCAGCTCCTCTCAGCTGACTGCAGGGGTTGGCAGAGGTGCTCAGTGTGTGCCCTTCCTGCTGTGGGAATGGGTTTCTCTGGGATATTTGGGCAATGGTTACCTCAAAGATGGAGCTGCCCAGCACTGGATAGGATCCTAGCACGAGTCACTCAGGCTTGTACTACCTGTCACAACTTACACACAGTGCATGGCACTTTTGCATTCCCAACAAGACCAAGGCTGCCATCCCACTAATTTCAGCAGACCCAGGATGTCCTTGCTGCACCTTTGGAGAGCACCTGGCTCTCATATTCATGTGTGGCAGCACATCCCATCATGCCCTCTCAGAGTAGAAAAGGAAAAGGGATAAAACTGTGTTACTTCTTCCCACTTCAGTGCCAAGAAACAACAGAACTAAAAGGAGTGTTGGTCCCTGTCCTTCCTATTGTTTTGGTGAAAGGGAGTGGTGCTGCCCAACATACAAATTAGTCCTCTGAAAGCCACCAGATTTTGTGCCTGCAGCAACCTGGTATCCTATTTCCAAATAAATCAGAGGTAGAAGGAAGGGAAACAAGTCAACTCCCACTGCCCAGTGATGCAGGACACTCCCTTGGAACATCAGCTGCTCCTCAGCTGTCAGCATCTGCCTTGGGGTGCACGCCCCCTGCCTGCATTGCTGTCTGCAAGTGCCACAAGGCAAAAAACCACCTGTCCTCCTGCTTTTCTATACAAAACTGCATATGTGTACTTGCAGGTGGAGTTCATGTCCTTTAGCACATAAAAGCCATGATCATTATAGGAATGTTCATACAAACATAGTTGCTATAAGGCACACAATAGATTTTTCCGCTTCTCCTGCTTGGAATTGTCTTGTAATAAAGTTCTTGATATTCGTTAATCCACACTAGGCACATGAGGCGTTCCTGAGAGGAATGTGTGCGGGAGTAACGACCAGGCAAACGGATGACCCCAGGAAGCGTTGCCTGTCCTTCAGGGCATGTAAGGAGAAGGAGGGGAAGGGGGAAGGAAGGAAGGATAGGAAGGAGGCCTTCCTTCCTTCCTCATTCCTTCCTTCCTTCCTCCTTCCTTCCTTCTTCCGCCATTCCGCCATTCCGCCACTTTCGCCACTTTCCGCCACTGTCTTCCGCCACTTCCGCCCACTTCCCGCCACTTCGCCATTCCTTCCGCCACTTCCTGTCCGCACCCACTTTCCTTCCGCAACGTCCTTCCGCCACTTCCTTCCGAACACACTTCCTTCCGTTCCGCCACTTCCGGCCTTAGCCACTTCAGGACATGAAGGCAGGCGGACGGACGGCAGGCAGGGGCAGGAGGCGGCAGGACGGCGGCCGGAAGGAAAGGCAAGGCCGTCGGACTGCACACGGCCTTCATGAATTCCGACACGGCCGCCTACGACGTACGAAAACGAAAAGGAAGAAAAGGAAGAAGGAGGAAGGGAAGGAAGGAAGGAAGGAAGGTATAGGAAGGAAGGAAGATGTAAGGAATGAAGGAGGCGAAGGCCGGAAGTACTTAACTGACGCATTCCTTCATTCGTCCTTCCTTACTTCATCTGTCCTTTAAGGCATTAATTCATTCCTTCGCTTCCTTCCTTCTCCCTCCCTTCCCTCCCCTCCCTCTCCCCCCCTCCCTAAAGACTGTTGCTTCCTGAGCAACAGTCCTTAGGGGTCAGCTTTGCCAGCTTTCACTAACCTTGCTGCCTGTACTCCTCAGATGCCAAGATTGTCACAAACACTTCAATCTTTTGTGCTCTTATCTCTCAGGCTTTTGTAGCAGATGCACCTTTAATCGTGAGCTTTTTGGGTTTTACTTCCAGCTTTCCATGTTCTCCCTGGTAGCACAAAGCCAAAAGAGAAAACGAGACTGCAGAAGTGATGGTGTTGGGCACACGCATTGCCCCATAAAAACTCCTCTTCCCAGTGCCTGGAAAACTTTATCCCTTGCTCATATTCACTATTATTTCTCCTGTTCTGTCTCAGTTAGTCTTGCTCCCCTCCTTACACACACACTTATTCCGTGCAGATGTTAAAATCGTGCAGGCTGTAATGCACTGGAAAATTTCCCTCCTCCACAAACATCTAAACTTATCCCCAACTACCTTGATAGTCTGTCTGTAAGATCCAAACGTCCCCAGCATTTGGGGGTGTTTGGGTTTGGGATTCTGATTCAGGCTTATCTAGAGAAAACACTGAAAGGTCACTGCATTTAAATTCATCCATTAGATGAAGCTTGAAGGTGCTTGGTGCTACTGTAGGAATGTGCTGCCTGAAACCAGGACCTACTTGCAAACCTGGTGGGACTAATTTAGGTCTGACAGAGTTTTATATAAGTATTGTTTTACTTTAAACATTCTCTTATCACTTCTTTAAATCCCACCAAAGACAGGTTTTTCTCACAAGATACTGCTTTGGCACATTCACTCAATGATATTGACTTCCCAGTGGCAGCAGGGGAATAAACCAGGAGATTAAACTGTCCAATCAATTGTCCTCCTGCCTGTGTTATGTGTGTTATTTCCCACCGTGCACATTCAACATTACACTCTGTGACCATTAACGCAGTGGGTGCTGTTAGACAATGAAATGTTAGACAGCAGCATGCTAATAAAAGGTTTAATGAATAACATGATACCCTTACCAGCAGCTACAGAAGAGTTGATCTGGGGAAACAGGGACTGTGTGCTGGGGAGTGTTGTACATGACATAGGGATGTCCATGCTAATCAGGGCTGGTGTGGAAATGTTGACCTGGAGAGAAAACAGTGTGAGGGAAATATCCCCCGGATTAGAGAGGTGGACAGAGCAGGCATTACCTCCCAACAACTCGCTCTTTGATGCTGTATGGCTTAACATCTCAGCAGGACATTAATGCCAAGCAATTTAACAAGACTTTTTCTGCACTGCCAGGTTGCCAGGTGTTACTCCTTGCCCCCCAAATCTGCCCATTCAAATCTTACCTGCTGCTCTCCTCTGCTCTGTGAAAACATGACACAAAACTGCACTTCTTCCCAAGGAGATGTTCCAGCTTTGCAGCTGCCCCATTAGGGCTTCCCACTCCCAGCTGACACCCTTTCCCACTGATGCTCTTGTACTTGCCAGGCAAGAGAACTCCCATGGGCATCTCCTGGACAGCCTGGAACTGGCAAAGCTGGAGTTGTGAAACAAGCAGCACCATTCTTCTGGTGCAGATTCATTGCATGTCCAGGAAAGACTTGAACAAAGGAAGGGAAAGACTGACTTCTAATGGTATGGGAACTAATTCATGCCCAAAAGAGCCTCACAGGGAGTGAGAAACAATTATCCAGCCATGGACAGGGCAGGGGCATAGGGATGCCACCCACCAGGGTCTACACATACAACTGGCTCCCTACTGCCTTGTGACATCCCTCTGGTGAGAAGTGAAGGGCAGAGGAAGGCCAGGGGGACACCAGCCACTTCCAGCTGGGCAGCTGAAGCTGCCCACTCCTAGCTGTCCTCTCCTGCACATTTTTTCTCAGGTTTTCAATGGGCTGAGTGGAGTTTCTTTCATATGTCTCCTGCCAGATTACTGTGCAAGTTAATGGTGTGCTGTTAGGAAAGGGGCTGTTCGCCTCCTCTTTACCTCGTTTCACCTATTCATTTATGTTTGCTTTGGATTAGCTGGTGAAGTCTCTTTATCAACATTATTTATAGGTTTTATGCATTTCAAGACTGCTGCTTTGTTCCTAGGCTGTACTTGTCTCTTAATCTAACTAATCATCTAAAATGTTTTGAAGTCTTTTCATTTTTTCTCCTAAATCAAATTTTGGACCTTGATGAATCCATTTGCTGTGCTGATCGGAATTTTCTCTCTTTCATCAGATCTTCTTCATCTCATAAAGAAGTGAACAGGCTATTCCAGGTGTGCCTGTGAAAAGATTTAATCTACATATTCCAGTCTCATTTTATATTTCTCTGGCTATTTTACCTTTTTATCCTGCATTGAAAGTACAGCCCCCTAAGATTCTTTCCATGTTATTTCTTTGCAGGTTTATTTGATAGCACATCTTAGATTTTTCTATCCCCATGTGATTTAGAATAACTTTTCATTTTGATTGTGTTTTAATCCACAAATAGTATCTAATTTTCTCACTTTCTCCCTGTATTTTTTGTCTGGGCAAGTTCCATCCTATTCTTTTCATGTCTTCTTTGTATTAGTAATTTCCCTCAATTTAATATATAAGTGACTTCAATTGATCTAGTTTTAATTCTCCACTCTAGATAATTAGTAAATGCATAAAAGAACAGATGCAAGTTACTTACAAATGTCTCTGCTAGCATCCCTGCCAATTTATAAGTTGCTACTTTCACCATTTGTTTCTAATATTTAAATTTATTTAGAAAACACATGAGATCATTTCTTAACCTTAGGAAATTATGTTGTTATGAAGATTCGGTGGGCATTCTCATAAAAATATTCTCCAAATAACTCCAAATATAACAGTAGGAGGAGGTCACATGAGATGACCATTGCAGTCTCTTTTGTCTGAACAATCTGTATTACACGAGTTGTTTTCCCAGAGCTGTTTGTTTTGTAATGTTGCTTCTACCTATTAACCTTGACAAAAAGGGGCATTCAGAAAGGCATGGCATTTCTGTGCTTTGCATTACTGACAGGTTTATTTTTAAGTTAAATTTCATGGCTTTGAAAAGGACATTGCCTTTCAAAGGGAAAATAGATGATCTTCCTTCTGTGAGAAAATTACACCAAAATACTGGAAATAAAAATTACTTTTTCTAGCTTCAGAAGTTCCACAAAGGCCTTCCATGACTATCTGTGTTTACAGTTGTTGTGGTTTAGGAATTTAGTGCTCTCAGTGCAACCTTGCTCTACTTGTGCCCATCTCTCACTTCCCATTCCCCCTCCAACTCCCCCCTGTGCTGACTGGAGTGGAGAATTGGAGACACAAAATGCAAAGATCTTTGCTTGACTTGAGAACTATTTACTGGAAACAGCAATGAGAGAAGCAAGTGAACAGTTAACAGCAACAATATTAATAACAAAAGTGTATTAGTGAGACACAGAGTGATTCAAATGCAAAATGCTCACCACAAATCTGACCCAGCTCTCCATGCTTCCCCATACAGAAAATGAGGAGAGGTGGTACAGAATAATCTCCAGGTCCTAGCCAAGCCCTCTCCTGGCCACTGCAGAAATCAAACCTGTCCTGGCCAGAACGAGGACAGCAGGGAAGTTCATCAAAATTCTGTTCCATCTGCTATGGAAGTCACCTCCATGAAAGGTATAATACTGGGTTTTACAGCATAAATTAGGGTCTTGTTTTTTGAAACATGATTCAGTTCTTCCAATAACTTCTTGAAAAATTATTGAATCCCTCTATTTTTTATAAATCTTATGTACAAGAATAAAAAAATTTGGAATGCACTGTAAGCAAACTGTCCCAGAATTGAAAAAAATGGTCATTTTTCTGTTTCAAGATGAACAAATTATCTCTGTTTCTCCATTAAACTTTGTATAAGCAACAAACTGGTGGGCAAGGAGTTACTCATATTGCTTTAGTTTATCTCCTCCTGTGGCACTCCCTGCTTACAATATCCCAGACTTCACTCTATCAGAAATGGTCCCAAGGCTTTCAAAGACCTGCATGCTTGTACAGAGAGCACCTGTTGCTCTCTTGGTGTTCCTGGCTAGAGTAGGAAATCTGAAAATCCTGAACAATTTTTACTGATCTTTAGTTTCCTAGAAAGCCTTTGGCCTTGCCAAATTTCTGAAGTTTACATCTGTAACATGGTTTCTTAGCCCATACTACCAGAGACCAGTTGGGTTTCATTGATTCTCACCAGCTACTGGGAGAAATAGGATACTTTCAGATCCCTAGGACACACCACCCATCCTGACACCAAAGAACTTCTGCAAAAGCTTGAAATGCTTGCAAAACAATTCCTTACCAATATTTATTTTCATAATCGGGGGTGAGGTGGGGCAGGGATGTTCCTGTCCAATAAGAAACAGACTAAAACAGCCCACACATCTCACATTACTATTATTTGCTTTTTTGAGAGATCACACCTGCATTTTGTGGAAGCAGCGTACACCTTTCCTTTGCCCCTTTTTCTTTGTTATGGAAGATTTTCCTACACAGCTATTCAGCATCACAGCCATTCTCCATTCTTCATTCATTTTGCATCCTTTTTAACTTGTAAATTCAATTGCAGAATTGCTCACAAAGACACTGTAAAAAAGATGATTCAAAGTGCCTAAAGGTCTCAGCTAAGTATTCCCTGTCTGTACAGATAGATATGCTGAGGGTAGTTTTGTAGGGCCTAAAAGAGCATCAAATATTTCCAACTGTTTGTTTCTGCAAAATCAAACTCACGGAAAAAAAACACAGTGTCAGAAAATGCCTTGAATTAATGTAAAATAAACAATGAGATGGAAAAAAATATTACTGTGGCACATGACGGTCAGTACACAACTAAAATGGTCCGTAGGTAGCGAGAGGCTGTCAGGGTACATGCATTTGTTCTAGACTTTAATTACACAGACCAAGTGGATCAGTCTGACAAAAAATAAAAAACAATTATGCTCACTCAATTCACTATTTCCCACTGAAGAGATATTACTAAGTGATAGTGCATAATTTTGCGAGGGCAACTTGACCTTTTTGCTTATTTCTCCCTGGTAATAAGCAAAGCCAATTAATCCCACATGTTGAGCTGATGAGTAATGGTTCCTTGTAGAAACAGTGGTGTCACATGCCGGAACATACATCAGCATTAATCTCTATTAATCACACAGGGAACAGTGACAGCTTACTGAATTTTGATGTTCAGTAAACTCCACACCAAACCCCTAGGCTACTGAAACATTTTCAGGAAACAGAACTGCACTGTAAGTTGAAGTAGATGGAAAATCTGCCATACTGCACACAGACCTGCCTAAACCTGTGCTGAGCTTCAGTTCCAGCTCCACACAGCACAGTGACTGATTTGATTGGAAACCTGTATCCCTCTTCTTCTGAAGTGCCATCTCACCTGTCTGCAGGCTGTCTTATAAGTGCAAGTGCATTCCTTGGCACACATTTTTTTAAATGCTCATATGCTCTTCTTTTTGAAAATAGTAAAATAGTTAAGCTAGAAGAAAGAAAAAATGGAAACACATCCCCTAAAATGTGTTTCAGGAGCTGGCCTGCTCCTCTTGCACATTGGCAGACATTTCTTTTCTTACCTCCTCTGTGGTGAGCTCCTTTCAAAAGTGAAATCCCCTTCTGGGTGCAGGGTACAACCACTGGCTAGTGCTCACTTTGATGGCTCTGTCAGACAGAGCTGGCTGTCAGGGGCTGCAAACACCAAGCCAGAAACACACACTGGACCTCAGCTTGTTCTTTAAAACACAGAACACAGAAAAGCACTCTGCTAACCTGGAGCCAGGGAAGGGAGAGTGATGGTCACAAAAAGAGGGACATTTTAAATGCTGTTGATAACTTTGCATTGCAGTGTGTCCCTCTATACACAGAAATGGCTGGTAAGTCTCTCATTCCCCCAAGGGATGTTGTGAGCTGCTCCAGGCACGCTGCTGCTTCCCAGAGCTCCTGCGTTAACTCTGTAAGACCAGCAGCAAGCGGATTTGGAAGTGAGCAGTCAATTTGCTCTATCAGTTTCCCTGGCAGTCTGATAATTGCAATGGTGAAAAGTGAGCCAGGGGATCCAGAAGGGTTTTTGGAACAGGCTTTCAGTGGGTTTCTGACTCATGTTGTGGAACACCTTCAACATTCACAAAAGAGCAGTGACCTAATTGTGAAAAACTGCTCACAAAGGCCCTGTCTCCTCTTTGCTGTTTCATGTCATTTTGGTGAATTCTTCTTTAAAGGCATTTTCTTTCCATTTTCTTGAAGCACTATTCTAGCTTTGTACTTATGCCAACAGCCTTTGGGCTTTGTCTGCACTGAGTCTGGAAATCTTTCATTCCCCTCTCCCCGAGCCAACCATGTTCAAACAGTGCTTGTGGAGAGGTGCTAATGTGCTTTCCCAGGCCTCTTCAGACATGATTTAAAAGCTGGTACTTAAAAGCATAACACAGAGAAATGCATCTGCAAAAGGATACATTTTTCTTCCACTTGGAGCAGAACTAGCTAATTTTCTCTGAGAAACTGAGCCAGAAGTCATTTGACTTTGTGCATACTAGCTGAGTTATAATTTAATTGAGGATGTATTTTATCTTTGGGTTTTTTTAATCTTTTTTTCACTGCTTGAAGTTCTGTGATGGCTCTCCTTCAGACTTTACCAGGCTCACCTCCCATCCTCTCCACCTGTGGATCAGTAACGTGAGTAATGTGTGATGCATACTGAAACTGGAAGTGGTTTAGGTTCCATTTGGAAGATGGTGCCTTCCATTTTAGAAATAAAATTTTATCCTAATTTTTCACCGTCAATTCCAGATTTTTTGTAATATTCAACTCTTTGGATATTTCACTCTTTCTTCTAAATAACTCTTTTAGACAATACATTTTTCTATCTGTAACCGTATATTCCTGTTTAACTAATACCTTAATATTCAATCTTCTGTCGAAAAATGCTATTCTATGGTCAAGTTTTCATCTTTTAGGGATTAAATAATCCATTCCTCCTTGCTCCACTGAGGGCTCCGTACTTACTGAACTCCTTTCTTCCTTCTACACCTTTGAATGTGCCGACACTACTTTTCTTGGGCTGAAGCTGTTCTCTTGCACTCTCCCAGCCACAGTTGCGCCTTCCTCTCCCTAGATCCTTGATTCACTGTGCTGAGGGGCCAAGCCAGGTGGCCACTTAGTGGCATTTGTTTTGGTGACCTTTATTATTTTCTTGCCTGCTTTTAGCCTTTGGAGATAGACCACTGATTCCTTTCATACTCAGTCAGTTAAGTCAATGTTTTGGTGACTTGCTACTGTCTCACTATGGCACATCCAGTAGACTGAATACAGCTTAGCCTGTGCTGGAGTTTGAGGAAGTACTTGTTAGATCCCAAGCATCTTGAGATGCCACAAGCAAAGCATTTATTATGAAGAAAATAAGACACCTATATGTTTAGGTGTCTAAATCCCAACATGAAATCTACCAGCTTGGATCTTGATCTCAACCCTTACTGAAACTCTTCTGGCAAGGAACAAGCCTGAAGATACCTTCAAGGGTCTGTGCTTAATTTGCAGCTTAACATTTCTTAACATTAAGAAATGCTAAGCTGCAAATGTTGCTCTAACACTTTCCCTGAGATTAGTTTTCATCAGGTTCTGGAGTATGTTGAGCCTGGAATAGAATAGGTTGGACTTCCATATTAAACACTTTGTACCACAAGGTGGAACAGTTTGAAGAAAATGCCATCTGTACAGCCTTGCCTGAGAAGTGATGGAGAAGTGTCTGCCTGCAGCCCCTGTTTCTGTAAACTTGTAAATCAGAGCTGCCTGGCTGCATGAATTTCCCAGGATGACCTCATTAGGCAGGTGCTTCCACTGTCCCTTTTAAGGCGGCTACATGCCATGTAAGTGAGCAGATATTGCTTCTTTGGAAGCTAATGACCCATAATTGGTATGTAAGAAAGAGCTACTACAAAATACTTGCAGATAGAAATAATTTTCCCTGCTGTAATAAACTTAATGTGTTTGTGACACAAATAGTGCAGTACCAGGGAGAGTGCCTCAAGTGCAAGCTTTTAATACAGGTATCTTTTATTTGATAATGGATAGAGAGGATGCTATTCTCAAAGGAAAAAAAAAATTTGTTTGGTTTAGTCAGCAATTTACTGAGCTAATTTACTTCCCATATATGAACATATTCATGCTCCTGAGCAATTGTTTCATCATTATAAATTGAATTAAGTAATAGGATGGAAAAAAGGATTTGGATGAATGGTGCAGAACATACAAGAATTTTGAGCTTTATTGTGCTGCACTTTTTTAATTGCTGTCCCCTCTGAATGCTTTTTTTCCCCACAGACAAGCTAGTTGCTAGATGCTGTAGTAGCAAAAGGTCAAGTCTGCCCAGTGATGGGACTCTGATACACGATGTTCTTTAGATTTAACAAGGCCATATCTCCTAGGGCTTTGGGTCAGTGAGAAGATAAACAGCTGACAGACTGACAGTGGCATGAATTCCCAGTCAGATAGCTTGGATCCTCTTCCCCAGCTGTGGGAGGTCTTTTTTTCTCCCACAATTGTGTCCTAGGCAGACTGGCACAGTGAGAAACACACAGAAAATTGGTATCATTCCCAGGTGTAAGCTGAGAAAAACCTGTTGGCTTCAATGGGGTTATAAAGAGTACAGTATTTATCTCCAAAAATAGAAAACTAAATAAGGAATAGTGTCTTTGGCAATATCATGAATGGAGAGGGAAAACATCAGTATATTTCTCTTATGCAGAAATTATCATTAGCTTTTTGGAATAAGCCTAGGGAAGATGGGTAGGAGGAAAAATTGTAACCCTGTGGGGCAGCTGTGTTAAGGCTGTCACCTGACGGCCAACTGAAGACCAGCTATTGTGGCTACTTCAGCCCTTTCCAGGAACGAAGTCTGAACCTCATATTATCATGAGGGTAAGTAAGTTCCTGAGCCACTCCAACTCCCCTGCAGCTGAAGGACATTGTGTGGCATATGAAGAGCAAAGGGTGTCTTTTTTTTTGTTTGTTTTTTTCTGTGCTGCATTGGGGTAGCTCTTTCTCATAGCAAGACGTAAATGCCTTGTTTTCCCAGTATTTCACCCTCAAAGTTAGTGGGCATCACTAAGAGATGGAAATGCAACTCTTTGCTATGAAGTACAAAAATTAAAAAGAAAAGGAAGTAGATGGAGCTAATTGATCCACAACCTGCTTGCTTACAGTTTAGGAACCCCTTGGAGAATAAGATAAGGAGATCTGAGTAGTACTGCCTTGAGAAAATCAAGAATGCACACAATGAGTAGTCACAGAAATTACAAATATTTAGAGGATGGATGTAGAAAGAAAAACATTGTCCTTGCCTCACTGCACTGACTTCCCTAGCAATACAGGAAAAGTTTCCAGCACCTTAGATGGCTTTTTGTTCTGCCCTAGAACAAGATTAATAGTCTCTCAAAATCATCAGGGACAGGACTGCTGGCCCAGTGGTGCCTACCACCCACCAGCAACGCAATGATTCTCTCTACAGCTCTGACCTGAGTGATCTACCCATCCAGCTTCATGTGTAACACAGCAGTGAAGCCTGCCTAAACTTCCCAATTAGCAACTTTGTAAACCAGGACATCCTTCTCTGGACTTTCTTAGGGGTAGAGAACCTGTCAGATTTTTAGGAATAGCCTTTCTAACTTCTGAAACTACTCATACTCAATTTTCACACAGCTTTGGGCAGTCTATCAGGTGTTTAGTCAATTTCAATTTCTAGTTGGGCTTTGAAAGGATGTTTTGCAATGTGTGCTGTAAGGAACCAATGGCACCATCAGGCTAAAATAGTGAAATAGGATTTAACAGCAAATTTATTATAATAAAGAAGAAACTTATGCATCTGCTGAGTCACTTCAAGAGGCATTAATTAAAAGGAAAAGTGCAAAGGTTATTGCTGACATTTAACCTGTCACCTGGGTTTTAATGAAGACAGACGGCTAAGGACAGGAAAGAAAACCTGCTAGAGGTGACAGTCTTCAGCCACACAAACTCCCTCCTTCCACACTGTACCCAGAGCTGTCTCAGCTGGAACGCACTTGAATGTTTCATGCATGCTCTTGGGCTCTAAATGAGCTGCCACTTCTCCATTGAAACAAAGGTGCTCAAAAATACCATTATGAAAAGGATTGCTGGGTTCTGTTTAACAAAACTGCATGTCCAAAGTATCTGAAAGAGGGCAGTGGAAAACAAGTGACATTTTTTCCCTGCAGAGATTCATCTCATGAAAGCCCCAGCCTGAAGCATTGTTAGATCTGCCTGGTGTGAATGCAGTTGGTCAGGTTATAGCGTGGATAAGTAAGTCAATTTTGCACTCCTAAGCACTTTCATCTCTGTCATGACCATTATATGAAAGCATTTTCCAAGAAGCAACCTTATCTTCTGGCTCTGGTGATTAATTATTGGTTGAGGAGGGGCAGCCTGTCAGCTCCCAAGCACACAGCACCTTCTTTTTCCTGAGCTACTTTCCTCTGAAATTGGCTGCACTACAGAAAATGAGCTGAAGGCACCCAAGGAGACTGCTGCTCCTTGAATATCTGCCTCTCTTTCCCTCCTTGTTTGTCCACCCTTCTGGCCTGAAACTGTTCCCCCACTGTAGAAGTGAGAAGGTTCCTATGGTGTTAGTGAGGGTCCCCAGGATGAGCTGAGAGATGAGAATCTGACTCCATGTTCTGAGAAGGCTGATATGAAATGATATGATATGATGATATGATACTTAAACTATACTAAAGAAAGAGAAGGATACAGACAGAAGGCTTAACAAGAATGATAATGGAAGCTCGTGACTGACTCCTCAGAGTCTGACACAGCTGGACTGTGATTGGTCATTAACTAAAAACAATTCACATGTTTGGATAAACAATCTCCAGACCGCATTCCAGAGCAGCAAAACATGGAGAAGCTGAGGCTTCTCATCTTCCCAGGAGAAGAAATCCTGATGAAGGGGTTTGTCAGAAAATATCACGGTGACAGGTTCCTTCATCACAATGAAGGAGAAGGAGCTGAAGGCAAACAGCTCTTTTGTGACACCTCCTGTTGATGCAGCCCCCACTGGTGCTTCTGAAGGATCACCTCAGTGAATTCTGAAAAATCATTTTGTTTTGGTTAGGTCTCCTTGTTGCCAAAAATATCACTGACAACTCTGGGTATTCATTTAGTGGTAATTCAATCATTCAACTTTTCTGACAACTTTTTGTTTGCTTGCTATTTGGCAGTAAATGTGATAAGCAGTGTAGATAAGACACCAGTCTTGTTCTTATCAAGACTAAACACAATGAGAAAAGCCCCAATTATCACACAAATCTGCTTAAATAATTCTGCAGGTCCCATCTCTGAAATTATTCATGTTCTTCACTGCAGTCCTTGTTCAGCTTTGTGCTATAACTCAGCCAGTGGCATTTTAAAAAACCCAATAATTTAGAAATAATTGAATTTTACAGCTGATGTAACATACACCAGAGCTCCCTTTACATCCTTAGCAGCATCCTATTTTTTTAAAGACAAGCTGCTAATGTGAGCCATGATGGAATTAATGGGGTAACCACATTCCCTCCCTCCCTCCCTCCCCTCCAAACCACCTTCCTCTGGATGTCAGCATCTGCACTGTGATTCTAACTCTCACTTTAAAAAAAATCCACAAGAGACAAAGTTCACGGGTGACACTGACCAGATTGCTGCCCTAACCTCCTCTTTCCATCAGCCACTGCCATGTGCTCTCTCATCTGCTGTTTTCATAGCTAGGGATAGGTTGGCATCCATGTGAATAATTTACCATCAGCCCACTGGTTGTTCAAAAGCCACCTTAATCCCACAAGGTGACTGTGGCTTAGGTGGATATTTGAGGTTTGTGTATAGCTGCTTGAGACCCACCTGTGGCCATCTGTTTTTCTCTCAAGCTTAATTGCTATGTAAAGAGCAAAAGCACTTTGGCAAACCTCACCATTTTCTCTAATCAGTGCTGCAAGCTGCTGGAATGGTAGCTCTGTTGTTTTTTTTATGAAAAAGATGCCATGCATAGCAGCAACATGATACTAACAGCAACATCAGCAAATCATTTACCTGATTCCTGTCTGTTGGGTGGTTAAGTGGAAGCCAAAAATAGCACATCCATTCCTGACCCCTGAAATTTGTTTCAAAAGCTCTGCAGTAACTTCAGCTCCCACTAAGAAGCTGGAAATGCTATTAATAATAGAAAGTCTTTTAAAAGAACCAGAAAAATTCACTAAGCCCACTGACCTCTTGCTTAGTGAATTCTGTGGACTGCATGTTCATTACATACAGGAGTCTGGCGTTTCAAATGTTATTTAATTTACTGTTTCTCATGGCAAACAGACTGGGGCAAGAAAAGCTTCAGGGCTAGTTCTCAATGCAGTCTTTATAATGTGGCCTTCACCACAGAATGCTGTGCAGAGTGTTAGTTCTGCATCAGATGCCATGACAGGCTGAATGGTGCCATGGGCATGAATCTGATGAGTGCTTTTCTGCATTCTTTTTTCCATAAAATGAAAAGTACCAACCTCTCTGCTAACTCAGGGAGTCCCACAGCCACTCTCTAGCAGATCCCCAGGACCCTGGTCACCCCAGACTCACAGCACACCCAGGCTGCCATCAGATAAGCCCTCCTGTGAAACCCTGCCCTGTTTCAGAATATCTACACTAGCATTGAAGTTCAGATTATTCTTGATTCTCCCCACTCAGTGTGTGTTGCTCAGTACTGCCCAACCAGGGGCTTTCTGCAGGAGCTAAACTGAAAGATGTGCTTCAGGCACTAATGGGCTTTGAGTCCCTGGGAGCACACCGCAGCTCCACTGCAGAAAAAGCTCCTGAAAGACAAATGTTGGACCCTCAGCACCGTTTTGCTCCTAATGCAGACACAGCCATCCTTCACTGTTTGGGCTCTGATCCACTTTGTAGCCAAAGTGCTGCAATATGTGCAGGGCAAGATTAACAACGCGTAAATTCTACTGACCTGGATGCATGCCTGCAGAGGAAGTTACTGTGAAGTTAGTGAGGGGGACTGGGAACTTACTGTACACCTACTCTTCCTGTAGACCACTCCTGGGATAATTCACTCCTCCCTGAAAAAGGCATATTCTCCTTCAACAAAAATGTAACTTCTACTTTAGAGCACATTAGGATTCCCGTGTTCATAAGCCTCCAGACAATGCTGGATGATTGAACATTTATCTGAATGAACTTTCAGCGTGATTTTGTTAAACTGTTTTAAAATTCTATGTATTGACATTTGAAATTAAAGGAAATCTTAGTTCTGAATCAAAGAGCCAATACCAGAGCTTACCTTGATTTAATGATCCATGTCAAGAATCTGAAACTAGTGATTTTGGCTTAATTTTTTTTTCTGGGAACAACAGTGCAAATAAACCCCACAGAAATCATTCTGATTTTATTTTTCTCTCACTGGCCTTGACTTCCAGCCAAATGGATTAGGAGAACCCTTCAGACCACAAAGCCTGTACTGAAGCAAATATAATACTTCAAGGTGAAATGTTAAATTTACACAATAAAATGGATTTAAGAAGCAATTTTTTCCCAAAGCAGGGCAGGATCAAGCTTAACACTGTTGGATTCATTTTCCATTTGCCTGGCTGCCTGACCATATCTTTATTCAGTAATTATGCTTTCATCTCAGAGTATTGTGTGCTTATGTTTGAGAGAAAAAATATAATTTCTAAATTGCTTCCAGTTTATGCTGTGTATTTCTTCCCATCTATATAATGTTTTCTGCCTTAGTGTTTTGAGTGGGCAAACCCCAACACTAGCAAAATGTCTTTTCAGCCTGAGCATGGCTGCTGGAATTTGTCATACCAACATGGAGGCGGACATATGTTGATTTTTACCTCCAAATCTCCTTTTGATTTTTACCTCCAAACTTCCTGTTGATTTTTATTTCCTTTGTGGACAAGCGATCTCTGAGCACGTGGTATGGCCTGCAGTCAGTGGCAGCCCCTGGGCTTGGCAGCTTGGTCAGATCTCTACAAAGGGACAGTTTTCAGCATAAGTTTGCTGAAACTGGCCGGGAAATCTGACCTGGAAAAAGTTGAAATCTACCCATACATGTTGTTGTCGTAAGGCTCCAGTTTTGCTAAGCGTTAATATGTATACCTGGGTCTCATTTGCAAATCAAAGAGCCAAGTAACTAAGAGTTTCTTGCTGGGCAGAGTTACTCTCCCCTCCACCAACCCCATGACTCTGGCAATAAACAGACCCAGAAGAACATAAACACTTTTCTTTTTCAGGGTAGGTTTGCATATACTAACAAGTTTTCTTTTTCAGGGTAGGTTTGCATATACTACCTTAAAATTTAGTTTAGCTTTAATTGGAAGGTGACTTGTATGCTGTTTGTTACAACTGTGCTCTTGCAACTTGAGGCAAGAGATTACACAGATACGAATTCATTGCTGTGACTCTCAGCAAAATTACAAAAACACAACCTGATATCTAACAGAAGAGGAAATACCAGAGCTGTAACTCACAGCAATATTATTTCCACACAAAAAGGATATAGAGTGTTCAGAAGCAATCACCACAATAGCTATCACCACAGTTGCTCTATTATATCTTCTGTAACTCTCTCGATTTCCTTTTGCTTTCTTGAATTTAACTCTTGTGATTTTCCAACCTGAGTAATTTCCCCTGAAATAATTTTGAAAAACTGCCATTAATATAAAAGTACATCCGGCTTGCAACACATTATATAATTTATATAAATAGATTGCAGAAAACTCTAAATTCTCCCTTTTATACTTTCTTATACAGAAGAAGATAAGTACAGGAAAAGTATTATATTCATGTAATATATACACATGGCCATATTTATGTAATGTGTATACATGGCTACTATTCTAATAGATCATTAATATTTTGCACATGCACAAGACCCCTTTAGTCACAAATAACTTGGGGGAGAAACTACTGAATCTGCTGTCATTGATACAATTATATTATCCTTCCCTTCTGCATTGTTACCTGCACTGTAATTTCTTAGCTCTGAGAACCTCATTCCGATCAGCTGCCCCGAACAGAATCGGTTGCAGTCATGTAAATAGAAGTTCAGCTTAATTATTTTCCTGTTTGAAAAATCACTTTTACCTGAAGCAAGAGATGCTCCATTTCCCTTTCCTGTTTTCCCTCCCTTCAGCTACAAAAATAATTATCTCCATGACAGGTACCAAAATTTTGCTATCTCCCTCTCTCTCCCTTCAAAAACACACTCAGCAGCACTTTGTGACAATCGATCAAAAGCATTACAATAATAGTGTTCAACACAGTCTTCACAGTCATATTCACTTATCCATCTCTGGGATTTCTGTCTATGAGAGCTGAAGAGTGGGAGTCAGGCTTCCAGGGGCTTCCTTTTGTTCCTGCCACCATCTCCAGGGAGCAAGCTTCTATAACCATCTCCACAGTCTACACACACCCCAGGTGTCATGGTCACCATCACCTTTCTTTCCCTTTTTGGGACACCTTCTTTTAGGTAGACTCCTCTTTTTAGCATATAGAATTCACCTCCTGCCTGATGCTACGTTTTTAGGCACATCCTCTGCAAAAGCTTCCAGTTTTCCACTTCGTCCCTTCCAGACAGGTGGGGTTGTACCAGTTTGCAGCTAAAACAACTTGCCTGACTGGGACACCAGGATGAAACTATAAAATTACAGCTTTAGTGCAGGTTCTTTCTGCCTCTGCCCATATACTGTTTCTTTGTTATTAGTGAACTAAATTAACCATGGTGAACTAATTTAACAGGTTCTCCATCTGTAAAACACATGTACTAATACATGCATAAACTCTTATCCCTAAGACTGCTGATCCCAAATGAGTTCTGAGAAGCTGAATGTATTTGAAGAGGGCTTATTGACACTCAGATGAAGCATCTTATTGACCTGTAAAATAGCTTCTAGATTAGATGACACAAATCCTAGACCAAATTCATCATGGCAGTACAACAACTGAGATGTTAAAATAATCAAAACAAATCAACAACAACAACACTATTCTAGGAGTTATTTTGTTGTGAATCAAAAGGAAAAGGTATATCCTTTCCCCTTTCACAGCTCTGGGATAATATTCCACCTTTTCTCAGACTTCAGATTTTTAAAAAACACTTTATTTATTGCACTTAAATCTGCTTTTGTTACTTTATGAAAGTAGGTCTTGGTGAGTAGTGTAAGCAAGTGGCTTAATGCTTATTACATTCTAAAAACATTTAACCATATTTAAGAAATTTTAAACTAATTGAAGAAGTGAAACAGAGGTATGCTTTGTCTTCTGCATTGGCCATGTCACTGCCACTGAAGCTGCCATCTGTGGAACAGAATCTATAGCAACACTAGTGGGATGGATTGGAAAGAAATGGGTAAACACACCTGCAAAGCATTTAATCATACTTCTCTGAAATTTTTGGGACTTCAGATGGTAATTTCATTTGAAGCAGGACCAGGTCCAAGTAGAAAATTAAATTTTTTAACTGGAAGACTGATGAGGCTGCACCCACACACCTGTATAAAGAGAGCTCCTCACAGAAAGCCATATAAATGTGTTTTCAATTGCAGTAGAAAGGCATGATTGTA
Source organism: Serinus canaria (assembly GCF_022539315.1). Classification (NCBI taxonomy): domain Eukaryota; kingdom Metazoa; phylum Chordata; class Aves; order Passeriformes; family Fringillidae; genus Serinus; species Serinus canaria. Next base: position 58,242,950 of record NC_066315.1, on the reverse strand, counting down.
AACCAAACTCAATTGTATTTACTCCAAGCAAGTCCAGGAGGAAGAGTGAGAAGGAATGGCTGCTGTCCCAATCTTCTATAGGCATGGACATTAAACAAAGCTGCCAATTTACCTTTTGTGGGCCCCTTCTAGAGATGAGGGTCTTCAGGAGGATTGGAATGGTGCCTGTAGCCTCCCTTCTGCAGCTCTGGGTGCTGCGTGAGTCGGGAATAGCACACATGACATGGCCTTCAAGGAACAGGAGCACAAAGCAGCCCCAAAGCAACAGCACTGAGAAAAAAAGGCTGGGGCCTGAGTTTTCAACAAAAGTAATGCCAAGACTGCACAATTTTGATCCTGTCCAAACCAGTTAACTGTTCCATGCAACCTTTTCCCTATCTGTTTAGAAAACTGAAATTGTATTATTTTTTCATGGTAAGTGGCATGAACCCCATAAATAACATTCTGCTACTGATTTTCAATTTTACTCTTCACTATCATCAGTGAAGTAAAGAAACTGCAAATTAGTGGAATTGGGGGGGTGGAGGAGATGGAATACTGTTTAATACTTTGGAATTATTAAAAGTGGAATTACGCCTGTCCAGTCATGCTCACTCTTCACTTCTGGGGACGCACAACTAATCTCCACTGCAAGCTGAAAGATAACCTCTGAAGATAATAGTGCCACATCAGTTTGTGAATAGAAGTGAGATCCTAATCTCCACAGCCTTGTCAAATTACTTTTTGGGAATTGGGGAGGGGGGGGGCGCGGGGGTAGAAAGAAAGAAATACATACCTCTGTGTATTTTAACACAGATTATTTTGAAGAAATACAAGCCATACACAGGTGGGATAAATCCATGCTAAATAAATGAATAGAACTGGCACAGAAAAGTAACTGCACAAAAATCTCATGCCAGGGGAAATATGTTCCAGGCTATCTGTGCTGTCAAGCAGCAAAAATATGAAAATAAAAAGGTCTTGCTGTATGAGAAAGATGAGTGATTTCCAATAATTCTTTAACAGTGATACAAACAAGGTCGGATTTTGTGATGCCTGTCTCGCTTCCAGACTTCAGTGGGAGAGCAAAGAGGAGTAATTCATGGAGATCATGCAAGAAGCAGTGCTGAAATTGAGCTGAGAAGGCCATAAGCAAGGTCCTGTTTGTTTGTCTTTACATAATGCAAGACAAACGTGAATATGAAATTAAATTAGAAGGCAATGTACTTAATTGCCAATTACTTCTTCACTGCTATCTTGAAAACCAAATACTTCAAGAGCAATGAATTATTCCCATGAAACTCAATCGATTTTGTAGTGGTTGTAAGCAACAATTACTAAAAACCATGAAATGCACATCCATGTACAAAGAGAATCTCCCTAATAGCTACAGATACTATATGCAGAACTATGTCCTGCTCTCTCTGAGACAGAGGTGACTCCCTGCAGACACAAGGGGCTGCCTGGGACTGACAGTTTTTATCAAGTTTGACCTAACAAATTATTTCACTTGATCCACTAACTGAGAAAAGAAACTAATTATTACACACATAATCTTTGCTTCAGTATTAAGAGGCAAAAATCATGATAGATGCCAGAACTAGCCAGAATTTTCCCCAAGAGGAAGGGAATAAAACATTTTTTTTAAATATACAAAAAATTAAAATTAATGAATGCCAGGATTAAAATTAAAAAAAAATAAAATAAATAAAATAAAATGTGTTAAGACTGACAAAATCTGGATTCAGGTACTAGCTACAGAGGCATTTTGAAAAAATCTGGCAGGAGATAAGAGACACCTCAGAAAATACATTTCGATCCTTACGAATAGGTTGTAGCTTGGTACGGTTCGGGGTTGAGGGGAAGAGAGGGAGGAGTCGAGGTAGAGCATCCTCGTTACTAAAACCCTAAAAGTTACGAGTGTGGAGTGCTTTTGGTTTGCCCGGTGGAAGGGCATCCTGCGGCGGTGTACATGCGGTGTACGCGCGGGCAGAGCCTGAACACTCACACCGGCATCCAAAGGCTTAACCTTCCCCCAAGCGCCCGCTCGCAGATCGGAGACATCAAACAGGGCAATGGTGTCTCCGCCCGACCGTCTGTGAACGCCGCTCCCCACCTTTCCCCCCGAGGGGTCCTGGCAGCCCCGGGACACACGAAATCCGCCAGCGCTCGGGACACGGTCCGAGTCAAGCCGCGCTCTTGCCGGGGCACCATCTCCGCGGGCCGCCGGCACCGCTCTCGCATGCCCGACGGGCTCCGGCCGCTCCGGGCAGGGCCAGAAACTCGGTGAAAGGGCTCTCCCCACCTTGTGAAGCGACTGTCACGCCCCGCGGGCTCGCTGACAGCGCTCACCTGCCGGCTGCGCGGAGCCGCCCGCGGGCTCGGAGCGGAGCGGGAAACTCAGCCGGGAGCGCAGCGCAGCCAGCACAGGTCCGGCGCCCGGGAGAGAGCGATCGCCGCCTCAAAGCGCGTCACGGTCGGGCTAGGGTTGAGTGCTTGGGCAACAGCGGGGCCCGCGCTGCCCCGATGAGGGGAGGGGGCTGCTGGTTAAAGACATGGATGAAAGATGAGCGCCGCTGCCCGGCCAGGACGGTGCCCCCTGAGGCTCGCAGGGCGGCTGGGGCAGCGGCGCTCCGGGGGCGGGGGGGCCGTGCCCCGGCGGCAGGCGGCGCTCCGGGGCTGGCGCTGGGGCTGCGGCGGCGGCGAGCGGGGCCGCACCAGCCGGAGCGGGCAGGGAGCCGGGAGCTGGGCGAGGCGATGGAGCGGGGAGCAGCCGGAGCCGTCCCCGGTCCCGGCGGGGAGGAGGCAGGGCCTGAGGTGAGAGGGGCTGCGGGCGGGCCGGGGGCACCCGCTGGACGAGGGAATGGCGCTGGATAGCGGCAACTCTGCCGGCGGCACCGTGCGCGAAGTTGCCGGGTCCCGTCCCTGCCCGGGCCGTGCGCTGAGCGTGGGGCGCTGCCAGAGCCGGGCGAAGCGCGGCCGGCCCGCCCCGTCCCTGCCCCCTGCCCCGGGCTGGGGCGCTGCCCGCGGCAGGCTCGGCCCTGCCCTGCTCTGCCCTGCGGAGCGGAGCGAGCACGGCCGGCCCTGCCCGGACCGCGGCCGCGGCAGAAGGTAACGGGGCTGGGCAGGGGCGGCGGCGCCGGGAGCTGTGCCGGGGCGCAGCCGCTGCCCTGCCCGGAGTGCCCCGGAGCGCGGCTTTGTTCGCTTGCCTGCTTGGGGATTTCGGGTGGCGATTCGCTTTTCTTACAGAAATGTACATGTGGGGTGTGCGGAGCTGTCACTGGAGTGACGGTGGTGTGCCCGTGCATGGACCTGCACAGGGGCCCCAGATCCTGTAGTTTTTGCTTAGGCAGAGCTCCCGCTGGTTTCCCGGGTCTTTCTCAAGGTTTACGCAAAATTGAGTCTTTAGGCAGGCTGCAACATCTCCTAAATAATATGTATAGCTAACGTGATTATGCGTTTCAGTTTGGATCCTAGGCAGAATTTGCTCTGAATAGGCAAGGCAGTGATAGTTAATGTTTGCATTAGTATCAATTTGAGTGCATATTATTAGTATGATCATACCGTAAATTCTGAAGGAATATGAAGGGGCTGTCTTGATTCAGGTCTATACTGCATGGTTTGAATATTCCAGCTTTGGCACTGAGCCTGAAAACAGCGGTTAAGGTTTGTCCCTTAAAGAAAGAAGAAAGTACCTGACCATAAGACCCTTGACGAGCCTGATCACTTCTAGTGGAGTCGTTCTGAAAAAGCAGTCTCTCCTTTCTTTGAAGCACCTGTGCAGCAGATACTTTTGCAAGAACTTCTTACTGCATCTTTCTCCCCAGGGTAAAACTGGATAGGTCCATAAAGTGGCAAACCTCCACCTGAGGGCATTTTTTTAGTTCAGCCTGAAGCACCAAAGTTACTTGAGAAGAAAAGCTGTCTTTTGACTCTGCTTATCCCTCCCCTGGCTATTTCCACGGTTCTGAAATGACTTGAGGGTGACCTTCAGAGAAAGAAGTCAGCTTTGCTCAGAGGATTTCAAACCTTTTATTTGCCCTTCTTAAGGCTTCTCTAAAACAAACAAGCAGAGCATTTGGAAGGAAACCTATAATTGAATATTCAGCAGTTCATTTCCCTTGGGTAAAAGCTGATAGATGTTTTCACTTGTTTTGGAAAGGTTTTTAGCCAAGCAAGAAAGATCTGATTTGACACTGCTGAAGTAAATCATGAGGTAAGGCAAAGGAAGGTAGTATTTTTTTCATACATCACTCCTGATGTGTGGAAACAGGGGTTAGAAAATGGGTGAACTGTTGCAGGGCTTTTTCAATTATACTTTCATTTTGGTGGGTTAATCAGTGTATCAGTTTCTGTGAAAACTCAAGACTCCTGCCTTTCAAAAAACATTAGCAGTATCACCGGGTATTTTCAGGCAGTGCATATCTGAGACACTGTGGCACTCGCCAAGAGGTGAACAGCACTTGGCCTTGTGCCTCTGGGCTTGTGCCTAATAATACATCGCAGGAGCACTGCATTAGCTGTCAATAAATGTTTGCCATCACTTTGGGCTGAAGTACGGAGACCTTTAAAGCAGCACAGAGAGAAAAGTTTCAGCTCAGTTTTTAAATGTGACACAGCCCTTTGTATGACTAACTCTTGGTTCCTGGATCTATTGTTAGGGTCCCCATTAATACAGCCCAGCTTTGTTTATGTGGCTTTGGTTTTGAAGACCTAAACCACGTGAGTTTATTTCTTTAATTTCCCCCTAGTAGCTCTATGTTGATAAAACAGATGAGAGAAGAGTTTCATTAGAATTGCATTTCTTTGCTGAACTTGGGCAGGACTGTGATGGTCATATTTGTATTTCCCTTTCCTTTGTCATTGTGTTTGATTCTGGGAGAAATCCTTTTAAATGCCTGACTTTGATTTCAGGACAGTGTAAGAAGTTATCCCCAGGTAATCAGATTGTGCCTTGCACTGAACCCAGCACTGTTTGCAGTCAGACAGGATCACTAATCAAGCCAGTGTTGGATGGATATTTAGACACTGTGGAAACCCTTGGACTTCTCCAGCCTGAGACCAGACTAATTGGAGAAGCTAAAGCCAGAAAAGCTGTTGGGAGCTGATGATGCTGTAGCTGTAGCTATGCTAACATTGTGCCCTGGTACTCTTGGTACAGGGTGAGTACCCAGGTGGGGAATTATTCCACAGTATTGTCTTCTGAAAGCTTGGCATAGCTTTTAGCTTGTGAACTTGCATGCACACAGCTATTTGATTGCTCGTTTTGAGCAATTAGGGGAAAGACTGAGATGGATTTGATCCCTGTGTCCTCAGATTGTTTGCAAGAAAGAAAAAGAGGCAACATTTTAAGACTGAATGAATGATATAAATAAATGTTCAATGTAGATAGTATTAAGAGAAGAAACAGGAAACTGGAGATAGTGGAAACTCGAAATCTTTTAAATCTCTGAGTGATTGAGGAGCCTTTCTCTTATTTTAAAAATTAATGGGCAATCAAGGACCAGAGTGTTAAACTTGTTATCACAAGTTTAGATGGCTTTCAGTAGAGGGTTCAGAAACTTTCAGATGCATGTAGGTGATAAGGACTGAGATTATTTCTTTTCAAACGTTTTTCAGCTCTACTAAAAATATGAAGAAACCTATTAGCCCTGGTGCAGTACCTCTTTAAATACTCTGTGTGCCTTGAATTGCATGGAATAACTTATTTGCTCAGTGAAGACATTAGTTTTGAGCTACCTGACTAGTGTGTTTCCCTACTCAGATGAACATCTTCATCAGATTCTAAGAGATGCCATAAGCAGCCAAGGGACTTCAATGTTTTGTTTGCATCAGATGTTTTTAAGAACCAATTAATTAAACCTGACAACTTTAAGTTACTTGGTGCTGCTTCCCTGGTGTATGCTGCCTTTGCACCACACACACCTTCCATTTTAAGGCAGTTTAGTGCCATGGAAAGTCAGGGTCTGTTGCTTCTGTTCCTCTTGTGTAGTGTTTTACCTGTGAGAGACTTTTTCCTTGCTCCTCACTTAGTTTTGTTCTTCGCTGGACTAAGATACAAATGCAAATTCAGATTCTGTGCATTGTGGTTAAATGCACAGAAAAAAAGCAATGTTTGTGAAGGCTCTAGTGCTGGTCATAGTGCCTGATGAAAGACCAGTGGCCTTTCCCTGACTTCCCAGCAGAGAGCATGAACACTCCCTATGTTATTTAAGATGAGAGAGGGGCTAGAGTCACTCTGCTCTCTTAATAATAATAAGATTAATAATAATAAGATGTCCTTCTGCCCTTGCCAAATCAAAAATCATCTGTGATGGTTTACTGAAGGCTGATGTGCTTTAGGATGAGTGCTTTACCTCTTCAAACTTCCAGTGCTTTCACTAATCTTAGGTGCATGAACAGCAATTTCTAGAGCATTTTTCTTCTTATTAAATATTTAAATCTTTGGTTTTTTCACCCTGGAATTTAGATAAGAAGTATGCAGTCTCCCAGCTTCTTAACATGAACTGGCATCTCTGGTAATTGTTCAGGTTCTACCAACAAATCTGCCATTTCAACACTATTTGGTGATAAAATCGAAATCTTTAAAGCAAGTCAGAGGTTAGTGGTATTTTTTCCAAGTGACAAAAAGCTAAAGGAGGAATTTAAATTACTGTAATTGAATTAAGCCACTATAGTCTATTCCTATTCCTGAGTAGAAAAGGTCCCAAATGATTTCTTTCTTCTTCTCTTTTAGGGTTCTAAATAACTACTTTAAAAATAAGGATGATTAAGACTGTAAACTGTGATACCAACTATTGGTGAAAATAAATGTAAAACCACTATGTTTGCAGGGTATCTGCACAAACAATGGTTCTCCATGCTGTGTGTTTGGTCAGCCAGTCTTTCTGAGCTCTCAGTAGAATCTGTGATGCTTGTTGAAAACAAGAGATCCAACTAAAGTGTGTTAAATTAGAGTTCTGCACAAGTTGCAGGAGATAAATCAATGTTTGACAAATGGGAAAGGATGTGAGCATTTAAAAGAAAAAATGTACTCATGATTCTAGGAATATTAAAGCCACCAAGATGAAACAAAAATAAAGCATTAAAAATGTATCCTTGCAGTGTTGTTTCAATAAGAAGAATTACACATGTTGGTGTTTATGGAGATTATTGTCATATTCTGATTCAGAGCTTTGTGTTTCTTGAAGATACAAATAATATTTAGACTGAGATGGTACCCACAAGAAGCACTTTGTAAATTTTAATGTTGTGGGGGATTTTTGGCAATTGAGTTAGAGCTGTTTGTCTCAGCCACTTATAAATGGTTCTGTGAACAAAATAAATAGACTGATACCAACTGGGCAGGGAGTAATGGGTGAGATCCATCTTTGTTTGTGTACAGAGTAGTGCCAGGATGCCCACTGGGGAATGGGAGCAGTTGGGGCCATGCTGGTGATACCCTTCTCTGCCTGAATTCCATCTTTCCTTAGGGGGAAAAGGGTGCTGAGACACAGCAGGATGACAGAATCACTTAGGTTGCTAAAGGCCTTTAAGATCATGAAGTCTGACTGCTAACACTACCAAGCCCACTACTACACTGGCTTTGTTTAGTACACCTGGGATTTGAGCATGGTCCTCTGGGAACTTTGGAGATTATATATAACATGTTTATTTGTTTATTATGTATCTCTTGCCATCTTGCAATGTTTGTTGGGGTTTCTGTTAATGTTTCTAGTCAGACACATTCTTGGGATGCACTGACTATGTGACAGGTTTCCTAGATGCACTGTGTAGCAGTTGTGTGTTGGCTGTGAACTGGATTCCACACACCATCATTTTGTGCACATTTGCCCCACTGAGTTACAGGATTGATGGGAAGGATGAAAGTTTGACAAGAAAGTCTCACAGATATGTGTGCTTGGCAGAAAGATTTTTGAATGTGGAGTCCAATGAAGGAATAGAATAGAGTTGGAAGCAAATTTTGATATTGAAGAAAAGAATTGCTGAGCCAGTCTTACTGGATAACCAAGGAGGCAAAGGGTGTGTTAGTTAGAAGGGGTTTTATGACTTAGAGCAAAAGATAAACCCACCCCAAACAAGAAGAGTTTTTTACCAAGTAGAAAGATAGCACAGGCAAACAAGTCAGCAAAGTTGCAAGTAAAAAAAAGGTCTCAGAATTTTCCACTGCAAGAAAACTGAAAAACAACTTCTAGCTTAAACTGTATTGTACTAACTTTTAGTGAGTGGAGAATAGTAACATGAATATGGCAATTATAGTAGTTATGATAGGCTATAGGTAAAAGTTAAGGTATAGATTAATTCTACTGTATTAAGATGCTCAGCAAAGAAAAGTATAGAATGCATTGTAACCAAAACCAAGGGGTCCAGGCCTGCCTGCAGCTGGAGCTAACAGGCACAGGCTCTGTCACCCATGACCCTGGACTGCTGTAACACCTTGGATACAATAGACTGCATTTTGGAGAGGTGCCTGGAGTCCCACATCCCTCATTTCAGCTCTTACACAGGATATCTGCGACTTTAAAATGTTTAAGGAGAAGCTGGACAGATTAAGGGAAAAGGAGGAGAAGTAAACCAGATTTAGGATAAACCATCCTCCGGGGATTTGGCACAGCTGTGAGAATTATTTTTTTGTACCTAGCCCTGTACCCCTGAAAACTAAACCTAACTACTTCAAGTCTAGCACATTTCTGAGACTTTGGGATTTTATCTGTCCAGGATGTTGAACAGAACTGAATCCTGAAAGAGAAGCTCATTTCCACTTACTTTTCAATTTCTTGAGTTAGAACTGGACCTGCACTACTGCTTTTAAATGTTTGTCACATTAAACCAGCTTTGAGTCAAGGAAAATACTGCTTGGATGCCCATTTGTCTGAAAACAGGTATCTCTTAGTGCAGATCTGCTTACTGTGGTGACTTTGGGGGTGTAAATATTTGCATCCTTTCAGAGTCTCTCCCTTTTGCCTTCTCTTCCCCCTTAGTCCCTCCCTTGCTGTGGTAGTGCATGGATTGTTAGCCCTGGTTTCTGTGCTGTGTACCATTCCTGGTTCAGGTGGCTTTGGCATTACTGGGCTGTTACTGGCCTGAGCCAGAAGGAATTCATTCACAGCTAAACTCTGTATTTGTTTACAGCTGAAGCAACACTGAACTGCATGAGCAATAATATGAAAGCATCACATTCAGAGTCAACAAGAATGGGAATGTGCTGGTTTAAGCACACACGTGATGTAGATTAATGAAGGGACCAGTATGTGATTCCCATTAATGGGTCTAGGTCGTGTTGTTTGCCGGAGTGGTGTAAGGCAGTGTCAGCCAGGAACCTGTCCCACTGTCTGAATGTGGTTATCATAACGATGGACAGATTTTTGCAGTGCATAGAAAGAATCTCTAGGGTTTTCTTTGGTTTTGGACTTTGGGGTTTTTTTTGGAGGGGGGGTTAATATTTTTCTAAGAATAAGAACATCCTGCTTTGGAAATGAGGTGGAAACAATTGCTAGAGAAAGTGCACTGTCAACACTGTGAATCATTGAATCTTCTAAATAATAGGATGAAGGATAGACTGAGCTTGAGGGAAGATTGAGGGGTTTTTGAACTTCTCAGAGTGAAGGGTGAGAATACTCCATGCTGAACAGCTTGTAAGGGACGTGAGGAAAATAGTTGTTTTCCTTCAGATTATCAGTGCAATTTTTTTCAGCTGGTAAAGCCAGGAAGCCAGAGCCTCCATGGAGACTCTGCAATCACAATATGAATTAATTCAACAAAAATCTGAGTGAAACTCAAGCCTCTTTAGAGCTTTTCAAACATTATCCCAAGGCTAAAGTCTGTATGGGTTAGAATTCTACTTTATTCTGACCTGTCAGGATGAAATTTTTGGTTCTTACAAATTAATTCTCTTCCCTCACAAACTGCCTTTGATAATGTTCCAAAGTTAAGGAAGAGCTACTTGAAAAAGCAGATATTTCCCAGGACATGGAGCACACCTCATAAATTTTAGTTTCTAATTCTGACATCAGAAATTATTGCTTTTGGAGATCACTCTAATGTGCTCCTAGTTAATGAAGATTGTTGTAGGCCATCGAGACTGATTCTTGCAGTGAAATTGCAGTTACACTTTGATAGCAGAGACCTGCTGTGTGCCTCCATGGACAGTCTGGTACCACTTTGTTACCATTAGAGGACCTTTTGCCATCTTTTCAGGCTGCCAGACCTTGTTGATCAGTTGAGCTGTTAAGTTTGATTACAGTAATGCACGCTGATGTACACTAATGCCTGTTGATTGCAATAATGCATATTGCCATATTTCTGAACTTACCTCCATGCTCAGAATAATGACCAGCCTTACCTGCCAGGCTTAAGCAATCAGTGAAGCCACAAGAGGCTTGTCTGTGGTTTCTATTGATGTGCATAAGTATTCTAACTTTGAATAGTATCCTTCATATGAAGGCTTTCACTGTAGAGGAGCACACAGTAAAATCGTGACCCTGTTACTTTTAATCAGACAGCTTCTGTGGCAGTACTCAATAATATATTCATTCTAAGTTTTAGAGTTTTTTCTGGCTTGCATTCAGTTGAACCTGTGTTCATTGTTTAAGGGAAAGTCATACCAATTCCTTAAGAAAGTCTCCTCTATTCAGCCTACGAGAAGGCAGGAACCACTCTAGTCACACCACTTCTGGTTCAGATAAAGTTGATTTGTTTTAAGTTCTATACCTAGAATAATTTTATTGCTGTGTTCTTGTCTGTTTTGTTTTTCAAGGTCATTTATTCAAATTTTGAGGAGTAATTTTTAATGTTATTATATACTGTAAAATCATCAAAGGTGTTTCAGGAAGTCATCAAAGGTGTTTCTGAGTATGACTTTAAAGCCTGCAAAAACTTTGCAAATATACCTGGATTAAGGAAGATGATCAGGGTTACATATTAAAGAGAGAGAAGAAAAGGGAAATTTTGAAAAGTCCTTTCATTACAAGTTTAAGTTGTCTAGAATGACATAAAAGGCTTCATTTCATATCTACTGCTTTAGAAGCAAAACGTTGAGTCCTGTAAGGCTGGGAAATGCACAGCATACACAACCTTTTCTTAATCCACCAGAAGCAGCACACTGTCCAGGCTATAGAGAGTCCCAGCATTTTGTGATTATAGGTGGTGAATATCCTCTTTCACGTGCATATTCTTCAATGTAAATGTTACTAAAATATTTCTTAGTTTAGTATTGCATTTAGTGTTTCCCTAAAAGCCTGATTTTGAGCTCAGCCTCTCCTGGTGGTTGTATGAGGCTTCACGCCATGAAGGCTTCCTCTGGCATCAGAGGGACTGGAATTTGTTCTGCAGACTGCTGTTCAGGGCTCTTAATTGGGAACAATTCCTGGCTGCATGGCAGGGAAATGTTCTTCTTGGCTGAGTTAAATCAAAGGAGCCTGTCCAGACCTACCTTTGTGTAAATGAGAGCATGTCTCAGTCCTAGGTGTTGGTACTTGTACAGTGGTCCAGAGTTAAAACCCTCAGAGTTATGGATGAATAACATATCACCCTTGGACTAAGCAAGAGTAAAACTTCTGATTTTATTACTTTCCTAGCTTTAAAATAAAAAGTTGTGAAAAGAGCTTACATTCAACGTCTAATCCTGAAAGACTTCACCCTTAGATCATAGAATCATGGAATATCTTGAGTTGGAAGGAATCCACAAGGATCCTTGAGTCCATGGAAGCAGTTTATTCTATGGCTTCTCAATTTCCACTGCAATCTGCTGGTGTTCTTGCCTAATTACTTTTCAATTAAAATAGGTGATTCTCACTTGGCTTTCTTCCTCTACTCTGAGTTCCAATGTGATGGTTCTGCACTTGGGTCAAGTGAGAGCAGCCTCAGGACTGCCCAGCTTGGTCTGTTTGTAGACACATATGATCAGGGATGCACTTTCCATCTGGAAGTCACTTTGGCAAGGTCTGCTCTTCTCCTGCAGGAAGGGAATCAGCATAAATACCTTTAAAACATGCACTAGCTTAGACCTGACACCACAATACTATGTTTACTGTAGGCAAAAATTTTAACTGAGCAACTTCAATCAAAGATTGGCCTCTTCTCTGAACTATCCCAGTGGCATTGGATAATAGAATAGTATGAGCTGGGAGGGACCCTTGTGAGTAATTCACAAACTACTGAGCACGTTGGTGTCCTGAAGCTGATGGGCTCACAAAAAGTAAGGGCTTTCAAGAGTGGGTCCTTATAGAACATTGAAAAGCCTTTTATTTATCAAATCTCATACACACTCTTTTATTTATCAAATCTCATTCATTCTAATGACTAGCTCAGGGTTCTTGTGCTTTGTCATGTTAATAAGTGCAATGAATATCTTTAATAACCATTGCGTTTCTCTGATAGAAACGCTCTGATAGCATCTGTGGGAGACTGTGGCAAATAATACCTGTTCAAATGCTGCACAGGTGGATATGCATGCTTTTTTGTTGCATATCAAACATGGCTCCTTGTTCAACAACCTACTACAATTCTAAATACTGGATTTTTTTTTTTATGATTATCTAGAATTTATTTATTCCTCAAATGAAGGGATTCACCTTTAGCTTAAGTGAGAAAAGACTGGTGTACCATCCAAAACTCATACTTTGATACTTTTTAATAAACTGGATTAATTGAACTTCTTATAGAAAAAAATGTTATAAGGGGGGCACATTGCTCTATGCACTCATCAGCATGAAGAACCAGAAAGTCAGATGAGGATTTGTCATTTATAGTGGCAGCTACCTGATTCCTTTCTGAAGCCTCCTGAGTCAGCATTTTTCTGGGCTCATCTTGCTTCCTTCCTGGTCAAGATGATTTTTCAAGCGCATTCAGAGTATTGAAGTTTAGTGACATGATTCCTTCCTCGTCTCTTTGCTTCCTTGGCATCCTTTATACCACTCTTGGCGTTCTCAAAAGAGAATTAAAGAGAAAAAGTATCAAAGAGAAAAAGTAATTGTACCACCAAAAGATCCTACTCTACAATTTTTAAGTTATTCTGTGCATCACTGGAGATTTTCTGGGAAAAATCTTGAAGCAAGAGACAGAGCTAAAGTCAAATTCAATAGCCTAAGAAAGGTATAAAGGAAATCAAACCCTTTGTTTTCAGAATGTAAATGAAATTGCAGCACTGTGGTTTAGGAGGAAACCACTCCCAAGAGCAGGATACATCATGAATGTGCAGGTTCTTTGAACCTTCCAATGAAGTGTTCTGTAACTACTGATTTTGTCATCCTGTTGCCACCCATGAAAGCTAGTAGGCATGGTCCAACTTTGAGGCATCCATTGCTGGAATTTCAGCTGGCCATAAAATGTATTCAAGTAGTCATAATATAATAATCCACTTTCACTTAAAACAAGTTAGAGTAGAATTACCACGGGCTGGTGTTTTGACTTAAAATACTGCTAGGTCAGAGCAGAACAACAGTTGTTCAGGCTGTTTATCTGTACATTTTGCATTCTTTTCTGTCCTCTGTTGTAACAAGCAAGAGTTTTTCTCTGTTCATTTTGTGCATTCACCTGCCTGTTCACAGAGATAACAGGTGTCACCTGAAGGGGTTTCAGAGTCACCAGCTGTATATTCATGGGACTGTCTCTGAATGAAGGTGTGGGTCCTTACCAGCTGGGATCAACAATACCTGACTTCAGGTTTCTGAAGTAACTCCTCAGCCCCATGTAGGGGCTGGATGAAAGGCAAAGGCAAGAGGGGACATGACATTGTGCCCTACATTGGTGGTGGCACAGAGCTTGTGTCTTGTACAGTGATAGTGAGGATGGAAGATAATGAATGAGTGTGTTAAGGGAAAGTGTGTCCCTCTGCCTTTTCCATAATTTCATCCAAGCCAACTGGTAAATGTTGGAGTGCCAGGAAACAACATGTGGGTTTTCAGGGATCCAGTGATGGATTTTAACACATTTTTGTGTTGCTTATTTGCCATTTTTGCTATACCAGTGGATTCTCAACAGCACAGGAATAAGTACATTAGTACATTTATGATTAGGACTTTGTAGTTATGTAAAGGCAGTCTCATTTATCAAGTTTGATTTCCCACCCACATTCCATTGTATGGTTTTTATTATTTATTTGCGTGGAGTGGCAGGCATGAATATGAGGGACAAGGCCTTGGTAGATTTGCAGGGGCAAAACATGTGGAAAGTGATGCCAGAGTCCCTTTGGAGAGGAGGAAAAGGCAGGCAGGAATGGGATTAGGAATGCCTGCTACCAGCTGGCATGCAAGATGTGGCTGGAGGGAAGGCTTAGGGAGACTGCAAGAGGGAGGTCTTGCCTGGAATTTCATTTCAAAGCTTTTTAAGCCCCGGAAAAGCTGGAAATGGCTTGTGTGCATGCTTGGCTGTAAGAGCTCCATTATTGCACTAGACAGTGCTGATTCCTGATGGGCACTGGTGTCACAGAACTCTTCAAAGAGTCTCTCTTTGTTCAGAAGGTACCACTCAGCCTCAATGACACATACTGAAGCTTTTGTTCTTTTTAGCATGTTATAGGGATAGATTTAGGCTGGGCCTAGCAGAGCTCTTCTCCCATTGCCTGTCCCCCTGCTCCCTTGATGCAGTGCAAGGGAATCAGAACTACACTGGCTTCTCTCCACCTCCTCAGCCCTGCATGCTCCTCACAAGAAACCAGAAACAAAGAGTGTGTCGCATGTCACTTCGTGTCTGTGACTCAGCCTGCCATGGAGCCCAAAGGATCATGTGTCCCATTGCATCACCTGGTGCAGTGTGTGTGGAAAAGAGGCACCTGCTCCTCTGAGGGGTGCCTAAGGCACCAAAACCCTGTTTCAGTGACTTGAGGTGGGGTGAGAAGACATTAGCCTGCAACTAAGGAAAGTGCACACCGTTTTGGGGAAGGCTGAGCCAGAGGAAGCACGCAGAGCTGGTTTCTTCCAGAGGGGATGTGAGTGAAGGAGGGATAGGCAGCAGCAGCATATGGCAGTTCAGCTCTGAAAAGGAGCTGTGGAAAATGGCAGCTCCTTATTTAGCAGATCAGCTTCCTCTCTGGATGCCCTGACTGGATTTTGTAGAAGACCTAATTCTTTCCTTGATAACTGAATGGATTTGGTCTGGAAATAGAGAATCTCATGGTGCCTCTAACTGAAGATTTTTTCTGAAGTGGAAAGACACTATCAATTTCAAGGCAAATAACATATGTTTGAGGAGAATTTTAGGAGGCAGCATATCAAGATTTTAGGCCAAACCCTGAGAAAACATTTGGAAAGCATTTCAGAAGTAAGTAAATGCAAAAGATAGAATCATGTAGGGGGAAAAAAAAGTCTATTTACTTTCATCTGATCTTTCACTGGACAAAGTCAAAGGAAAATCTTTGCTTAATCACAGACATGTCTTGGAAACACCTACAGGCTGATCCTTCAAATAATCTCCTTCCTCCTACTCTGAATGTTCTGGAATGGGAAGCACAGGTGGGATGAGACTGGGGCTTAGGAAAAAGAGGAATTGTGTTTGTTCTGGCAAGCTGCACATTTTATTGTCATTTGAAGCTACCTTAAGGTCAATCTTGTGCTCTCTGAGTCACCTGGAAGAAGTCAAGGAGCAGTGCCAGGAGCTGGCAAGCAAATGATAGTGAGTCACTGACTTAACAAGAGTGATATAGTTGGAATAGAGCCAGAAGGGAAGATATGACAAAAATACCTCAGTGTAATTGACAGATGTTGTTTTCCTGTGTACTTTTGTGGCCACACAAAGTTATTTTTCATGTTTCAAGCCAACATGAGTACCAATTTTCAAAGCAAGAATTAGAGCAGGAGGCATGCAGAATATTTCTTTGAATTTTGACTTCGTGGCATATTGCTAATCTAGTATAAAATTTACTTGGCTCACCTTCCAGAAGGAAAAAAGAAAACAAAGAGAAGCTGAAATAATATATATCCATTTGTCTTAAGCAAAGCAGTCAGGTAATGTAATTCCACTAAGAGTAGTTGAAAAAAGTGATGAGAAGAACTGTTCAGGAAGTGGAAAGAAGTATTTATTTTTCTAGGGAAAGCATGCACTTCTGGTTTTAGGGTTTGTATAGTGTGCCCAAGTTCTACTTCTAGGCATTGAATGACAAATGAAGTAAGACTGGGCAAGGCTAACTAGAGAGGTGTGCTCAAAATTTGTAGTTGTATCTTGTCAGGGTGAGCCTTATGTCCTCTTGCATCAGTAGTGAATTTCAGAAGACCAAATTTTGAAAGGTTTTAGAACTGCCAAGGATAATGAAATGAGATTAGTCTGTGGAGGGAAAAGAAGTTGAGGGTTCATAAAAAGTGCTGACACTTAATTTAGTTAACTGAAAGCCTAAGGGGTACATGTGCTACTTAGCAGTAGGAAAGAAGCCTAATCAAAAGAAAAGAAGTTTGATACCAGTCCTTGTCCTAGAAGGTAAAAAATTGTATGAGAAAGAGGGGCATATGGAAGGTTAAATGTAACTATTGTAGGTAGTGGTTGGAAGTTTCAAGTGGTGAAATCATCAGAATTAAGCAGAAAGAAATGAGAGATTTAAGATAACCTTTACTGGAACCTAACTCCTTGGAAAAGGTTTTAAGAATAGATATGTGTCAGCAAAACAGAGTGACTCTGAAATAAATTATGAATGTACCAATTACACAAGTTTACTTGTTCTGTTTGTGGAAGCACATTCTGCATTTTATAATAGCCTCTGACCAGATTTATTTTCAATGGATCAAATGTGATTCTTTTCATGAAGGAACTGAAAATGTATAAAAGGATAGAAATAATTTACACTGTTGCAACTTAAAATGTGTTTCTTAATGTGCAATATCCTCTAGATTAAATAGCCGAGTCTCCATTTGGCTTATGGTTTGTTTGTTTACAGTCATTCAGGTATGAAAAATCTACATTTGACCATGTACAGATGCATTTGAAAAGGCATTTGAATAGCTGAACAGCTAATTAGCTGATACAGTTCTGTGGATGTATTTTGAACTTACAAATAAGGAGGTGGTGAAAATGCAACCTTAAACATAATTTACTTTGGCCACAGTTTTGATAATTTAAAGAGCTGTTAGTCACTGTTTATTGGGAGCATCAGGAAAGCTTCATATGTTGCCCTGTGTTCTAGTAGTTTGGGCTGGCACACTCAGCAGTGATCGAGGATGGAGAGCAGATAACACCAGTGCACAGACCCAGACATGAAAAGTCGGGGTCAATCACAGCTTCTGAACCAAGCACCAAAGAAAGTTTGCCAGGTAGGAAGGTAATTAAAGTGTTTTGAAAAATCAATTGCAAGGCCTGTGGGGATGAGTTCGCAATAGCTTTGAAAGTAGGGTCTAGACAAATAAATTGTAAGTTATTGGTTCCAAAATGTAGCTTCAGCAACCCATATTCAGTTAACTTTTGACTTTATGGCTTAGATTTGATGGCTAAAATTGGGATGAAGTTTTGCAGTAGATTACAATTGCAGGTCAATTCTTTAGAACATATGACAATGACTGCTGATTTATATAGCCTATTTCACATAATGTAATTATGCAGGTGTCTGCAGAAGGAAAAATGGACCTGGTAATGAGGAGCTGGAACTGATGCATGGGGGGTTGATTCTGCAAGACATTTATTTGGGGTGAAAAGGTCCTTAATAAGAGGAAAAGTATGTTGCTCTAGCAAGGAATAGCTTGGAGAGAGAGTAAAGAAACTGTTCAAAAGGAGAAGAGATCTGCCAGATTAGTAAGAAAGATTATTAGATCTGCCAGGAAATAAGAAAAGATACTGCAAGTGACTCCTTTGCCTTTTCAGTACTAGGAAAGCTGCAGAAACTAGGCTAATGGATAAAGGTGTTTTATTCATGCTTTAGGAAAAAAAATTGAGCTCAAGATTTGATTGAGGGGATCACTCATTAAAAAGGTGGCATGGATGTCCATAAAGGAGGTGCTCATCAACAGCTATGACACTTTCAGGAGAATTTGGAATGAATATGTCTGTAACTTGCATCAAAATCCTCCCCACTGTCTGTCTGGGGTGGCTTGACTGGGGTTCTGCCATCTTCATTGCTCCTGGCTTACTGGGTTGGAAATAAAGATGTTAAGGAGTGTGGAATGAGGTGGAAATGAGGCAACATGTTGTCTATTCTCTCACCTTGTCCCTATCTTGTCCCTATAATCTGAGACTCAGTGCTCAAGAAGGCTCCTTTGTAGTGGTTTCTATATTGCTTCCTGCTCTTCCTCTTATTTGGGGGAACCACACAGAGTCCAGTAAGCCTTGCTGAACCTGAGGAAGCATTGATTTCCTGTGTGCAAAATCACCACAGTCTGAAAACCTTAACATGTTTTCATGCACAAAGACATTCTGCATCTTTCTGTATTGAGAATTAAACCACCTTCTGGATTTTGGTGCATGTAGCCTGTCTGTACTGCAAGACTTCATCTGCAGTTTGTAGCTGTGTATTTATAAATCTTTATGACATTTTGACAAACACACAATATCCAGGCATTCCAACACAGCTACCAGTGAGTGCTCCCATGATGCCTGTACCTACATTATGAAAAGTAGCTTGCTTTACTCCCATAGACTGGAGAATGAAGTGGCCTTGCTTTTTCTGTCACTGTGACAAATTCCCAGTTTTGTCAAGTCAGTGGGAAGGCAGACTGTTCATAAAACAGAGGCAGGAGAAAGCATGAGATTCTAACACATGAAAAGGATATTTAGGTGGTTAGGTTTAATTTATTTTTCATAGCTGGGCTTTGGTTTTGTATAAATACAGTGAGTAGTAGAATTTCTAGGGTTTGGAGGAGACTGGGACTTTTTTACTGTGGTTCATAGAGAATGCATTTTAGTTTAAAATCCTTCTACTTTACCAGTCCAGGATCAGGAAGGCTATTTGCTATTTTTAGAAAACAGCATTTATCCAGCAGCAGAAGAGGTAGCACCACTTGACATTAACCCTTTCACTGGCTTCTCTTTTTCTATTTGGCTCTTGGGTATGTGTATGTGCTTTGGAAGGGTGAGGACCACCAATTTTCCATAATGACAATGTGTGACCAAGGTATCTCCAAAAACAAGGAATAATTTGCGCTGTTTTTCAACCTGTACACCCATTTGTACACACGTTATAGCTAAACACAGACTTATTTCCAGCTGGTCCCCTTCACAAGTGCCTTTGTATGAGCAAACACCTGATCAAGCTACCGACACTGGAAATTCACAAGCATAGGCTGAGTATGTGCAAAACCAGTATCTGCAGTGATCACATTGAACTTGAGCATTCAGGAGTTATGCTCTGTAATGCAAATTGCTGAATGTGTTCAGCTTGGGTAAAACAGCTGTGTTTATTTAGTAATAAGTATAGCTGCCTAATGTGAATCTTATGGAAACTTCATCTAGGATAGTGTTTAATTGATTACAGGAATTTCAGGTTTACGTGCACCAAAGCATGGTGGAAATCCACTATTTTTTTTAATAGCACTTCTGCTGTTTCAGTGAGGATCTCATCTGCATGGAGAGATCAGTTGGTCCTCGGCACTGACTTTTGATGTAAGAGTGCCATACTTTACAAAGTTATGAATATGGAGGATCTTTTGTCACTGCCAAGAGCTTAAAAATAAACCCCAAAAGGCTCTGAGTGCAAAGATTCTCAAAGGACCTGTTTACCTGGGGTAGTTCTGGTTGCCCAGAGCTGGCTCTTTCAGATGTACTAGCACATCATTCTTGCCATCCAGCTGTTGCTGTTGTGCCACATCTGCTATCCTCAGATATGCCAAGGTGTCTCAAATTGCACCGGTTGCTTCTATGCAGGCGCCAGATTCAAGCTGCTCCTTTCCACTGGAAGCCAGTGGGAGCTGATGACTTATTTGACCCTCCTTGGTGCTTCCTGGCCTTGTGCTCCCACAAGCTGGAGCTGTGCCACATGCATTTCGTGTTGCAGGTCTCATATCTGTCATTTCCCTGACTCTTGAGGGGAATAGATGGATATCTGCATAGATATGCATATGAATGGGGGAAAATACAGCATTTTCTAGGGGAGTGTTAATATATATTTAAGAATGGGCTTAGTACCAGTTATGCATGTACTTGGTAATGGTTTTCTTGGGTGATACAGCAGACTGGCATCCTGATTCTGAGAGCTTCTTACAAGCTGCTTGGCACTTGGCAACTTAGATTAAAAGGAATTCAGCCTATGCTTGAATTAGGCTCTAAAGTAATGAAGTATCTGCTTTATACCATATTGATCTCTATCCTTTTATTCTTCTCCTCTGCTTTCACACTGTAAATTACATGTGGGGTGGTTTTTTTTATTATATAGCAGTTGTAAACATGAAACCACCAAGTGATTTTAGTTTATGATCATATTTTATCTCAAAACAGTACCATTAACATTTTTTAGCTGACCACAAGAGGTTTAGCTAAGTGCTTTTTCTCTCCCACTCTTTCTGTAAACCCATCTGTGTTTGCACGTCTCATATTTATTTCACACTTTGTTTCCCTTACAGATCATGAAGCTATCCTTTACACAAAAACATCTCTGTAATGATGACAGAGACAAAGAAATTTATCTTATGAATGGGGTTTACTGTATAGCACTGGTAGGATCTTTCCAGTCCAGGAAGTCTTCATGGGGATACCCTCCACTCCAGCTCCTCAAAAGGCTGAGGATGGACCTCTCTAGAACCCAATTCCACAGCCCATTCAATTCCTGATGATTCAGTTGAAGCTAGGCTTTGTGGAGTATGATTATACACTTCAGGACAAGGTTTCTGAGGCCAAACGGGGCTTCAAGTTCCTGTCAGGGTATAGAAGTTTTCACCAGCCAAATAAAATTTTGCTGTTGGGAAGGGGACTGATTGAACTGGAGAGCAGCCTGCTTAATCAGAGTTTAAAATAAATTATTCTGTGTCAGTGAGCTACTGAGACTGAATGCATTAAATAAAATAAAACAAGGTCATTTAAAGTGTAAAATAAATAATACAAAAAGAATTATGCAGTACAAATCAGATTACATGCATTTTTTGAGCATCTTCATTAAGTAGCTCTTAGCTACTTATTTGCCAATCTTTATCCCGATTTTTAGATGCTGTGTTTTAGATATCTGTGCTTGCTTTTTACTTGATGAGCAAGCAAATTGGATATGAATTAGTATTTTATGAGATGTCTTTTAATTAAAAATTTTCAGGAGGAGAGAGAATGAAAGTTATTTTGTTGCTTATTTCTTCAGTGTATCTTTTGTGCTAACAATAAAGGTTGGTTGTTAGCAAAACACCCAGTAATAGAATAATGAAGTTTTGTTTGGAACAAATGCCCTAGGATAAATAAAAATGAAGCAGATAAATCTGGGGTGTTTTGCTGTATGGTATGATACAAATGCCCAGAGCTGCTGATCACATAAGCCTTGTGCCCAAGAATCACTTCTGTTCACCGCTGTCAGTTGTGGAGAGTTTCTGTAGAGACCCTGCTCCAGATCCTTCAGTGTAGTAGAGAAACCTTATATATACCAAAGTGCAGGCTTGCAATAGAGCTGGAGCTCAGCTTTTTTGTTAGTACTATGAAACTCCATTCTGTGATCTTTCTCACTTAGCTGAACATTCATCTTTTTTCCCCTGACTATGCCAGTACTGCAGTGCCCTTGCAAACACAACCTGATGAGTTAGACCAGCGTATTCATCTGCAGAGCACCTTCCAGGGAGCCTCCTTTGGCAGTCAGGGAGCATAGTTGGAAAGAAAAAGAGGTGCAAAATTATTTCTACACTTGCCAGTCTCCAGCTTCTTTGAGAGCCCATCAGATGTTCTGGCAACACAAGAAAGCGAGAGCAGCTTTCCATGGCTCAAAGTGAGATAGTCATGGATACTCTGTTAGCTGCACAATGAACTGGCCACTCAGGTAAGGGTGGAAGGGAGAAGCAACTTGCTCAGTTCTGCTGGCCCAGTTCACCATCTTGGTCACCTTGCTGTTTTCCACTGGCAGTGGAATTGCCAGGCTGGCTGCCCTTTGTAGGACCGGCTCCGAGCGAAGCCATCGCGTGGGAGCGGCAGCTCCGCACGGATCTCTGCGGGACCCAGGTTTGGGGTGGGCTGGTCTGTGCAATCTTACTGATTGCCTTTGCTGATGTAAAGCCTCTGTGTGTCTGCATGGCAGCCCACAGAGAGCCCCTCTCACAGAGCACTGTAGTAGGAACCTGCAGGGGAAGGAGGCCTGGAGTGAAGTCTTAAACATCTCCTGAACAAGCCCTTGGGTTAATTACCTCCTGAGATTTTAATGTGGGCACCACTGACTGTGCAGCTCATGGAGTCTTCCTCGTGGAAGGGGAAGGCCAGCTGGCAGTGAACTGAAGTAACTGGAAATTTCTCATCATCTTTCTGATGGTAATAAGATTTAAAGCATGACAACACAGAGGAAGAAAGCAGCAGCTCTGAAGTGTGCCAGAGATACTGGGATCTGGCAGTGATTTATTGTTTGTCTCACTTGCAGAATAATGTATGCCTATGAGTAACAACATGTCCTTTTGCTGCATGAAAAGAACTGCTCAGAAACAAAATCTTATCAGTAGTGCTGATGCCGTAAAATTAATTCCTTAGTGGTATTTTATCCCAGTGTTTCTGTGTATTTGTCAGTATTGCAAGTAGAAAGGTGTTGAGCAATCTGGCAGAAACTGAAGGAATCTTGGACAGAGGAGAGCTTTTTCATGGAGAACAGGAATTGCTCATTTGCTAGCCCAACTGCAAAAACAAGTAGTGAATAAATAGCCACCCTGAGCATCCTTTAAAGGTCTGGATTGCTGTCATGGTGTTGATATTATTGCCTGCTTTCACTGCCCCAAGAGCTCACCTTATTCAGTGGTACATATAAATCTATTGGGTCAGACTGGGGAGCTGGTCTTAGAATTGAGCTTCTCACACAGCTGGCATTATAGCAGTTCTCTGGAAGTGTTACATCAGTGTTTCTGCATGACATCTGATCTACCAGGGTTCTCCACCAAGATATCAGTGAAATGTTTTCAGCTCTTGCATACATGAGTAATTAACCTGTCAGCCTTCCTCTTATATCTGTTCCAGTGTTTTTGAAAGGAGAGGTGATTTATGAAGGATTCAATGATTGCTGAAGATATTGCACATAACTGGATCAGTCATATTTTACCTGATTTAAAGCCATCATCTTCACAGTGGAATCCATTCATTCCCACTGCATTGTGTAGACAAGTCCATTGAAATTTTGTAGAGAACAAGGTCTTAAAAATGCTATCACATCAGTCTGTGAGCTGACTGAAATAATTGCACTAGAGAAAGTGCAAAGTTTTCTTATCATTTTGGCTTTTTATGAAACATTAAAACTGGTAACATTATCAGATGATCTTTTAAGTGAGTGAGTGTGTTTAGTGAATTTTAGTGTTTCTCTGCTGAATACAGCAATGACAATTCAGTGGAGGGGAAAGTGGGCTGCTGGTGAGAGAAATTACAGAAATTCCTTAGACTATTACAGGTCATTTTCATCCTTTTCAATAGCAGGGTAAGAATGTGGAAATGCATCTGTAAACCCAAACTGCAAAAGACCTCTCTCTACCTGTTTGAGGGGGAAAAACAGAAACTGTCTCCCACCTTTCCAGGAAACAAAAGAATCAATGCTTCTACACAGGTGCTGTGGCTTTGTCCTGTCAGCTTTTGTTGGGAAAGCTGATGTTGCTACCATCAGGAGCAAGGAGGAATTTGTCTAGGAGGAATTCAGGACAGAAGATGTAATGAAATTAACATTTTGAAACAGAGTTTTGTGTTAAATTTATATAAATACATAGAGGGTTCTTTGTTAGTCATAGTATTAGTTTTCCTACTTATTTGAGCACAAATTTTAATTTTTGAATTTACTTCAAGCTGCTGCAGTATTTCCAGAGTTCACCACAACTGAAAGCTGCAAAATGCAGATGTTCCTGGGTAAAGACTGCCCAGAATAGAAGTGGAAGGCTCTGGGATCTTCCTGGAAGGCTTCAGGCTGTGGTGGTTGTTCCTTGTGGAAATGCAAGTTGTGCACAGAGCAAGATCTGGAACACCACCTCATTTAAAAACACATCTGGAGGACAGGATTCCTGAATTCTGTCCACAGCAGGTAGGGCAGGTAAATCTTGCTGCACTAAGCAGCAGTTATCAGCACTGTGCCAGTGTTCCCAGTGCTCAGGGTGAGCATCATGCCACAGAGTTATGAACCCCCTCTGTTTGGGACTCACCTCATCCAAGGGCTCTGGAACCACAGCCATATTAATCTTCTGCAAAATATGTGTGTCACTGTGAGTGTGGGTAGGGATATTGGGACAAACAAGGCAGAACAAGCTCTGGGGACACCAGATGTGCACAAAGAGAGTGATGAGCTAAAGTGGACAGACTTTGGGCCAGGAGCTTTATCCTTTAACCAGTGTCTCTCTGAGATAATTCTATTGCATGTGGAGTTTTGTTTGATCCAGTTCCTGTTAACTCCAACCATGGATTAAATATACAATCTTAATGAGCTTAAATTTACAAAGTATTCTATGCAATGATGTTAATAATTAACTACAATCATGTTAAATTTAGAGGCAGAATTGTGTTTAAGTAGAGATGGGAATATTTTTGAGGTCAGTGCACAATTGACTTATGAAACACACATGAGAACAAGAATGTCATCTGCAAAAAAACAAGGGAAACACATAAAATCCAGTGTTCACTAATTCAAACTAACAAGAGAAGCAAGATGCATCTGTATACAATTTATTTTCTCTGCAAAGGATTTCATGTGGAAATTTAAAAGGCATTTCTGCATCTGAAATCTGTGAGCAGTTAACAAGAGCATTTATTCATAGAATTCATTTAGGTTGGAGAAGACCCTTAGGATCACTGAGTTCAACTGCTAGCCTGGCACTGCCAAGGTCAGCACTGAACCATGTCCCTGGCTGCAGGGTCTGCAGGATCTCCAGGGATGCTGACTCAACCACTTCCCTCAGCAGCCTGTTCCAGTGCTTGATAAGTCTTCCAGTGAAGAGATTTTATTTAATATCCAGTCTAAACTTCTCCTGGTACAAGTTTAGGCTGTTTCCTCTCATTCTTTCACATCCAGTCATATGTATCTAACAACTATTTGTACAAGCCTGTGAATGACCCTGAAAGAGACACAAGGACAGGTACAGTTATTAGGAAAAATGCCCCAGCAAATCTTTATGAACTTCTGAATGTGAAACTGGGCTAAGAGTGGCATAACACAGCCAAACCTTCTTATTTCTAGTCAGAAATCTAGTTGGTATATTCTGTATGAAATCAAGCATATTAATCATGTGGGTGGGAAGCTGCTAAGTATAGAATTGCAAAAACCTGTAGGATGGATCAGAAAGAAATGATCAGTGTTAGGAGCAGAGCTTGTGTTAAAAACTGCATTTTCCCCCTGCAGTGATCTGCAGACCAGCTGGAACACTTGACTGATAATCCTGTGATTTTCAAAGACACCAAAACTTGTTTGGTTTTTTGTGCTTCCTGAATTTTGGCAACAGAAATGAGACAATTTGTTTAATTTCCTGGATGAGAGGGATAAACAATGCTGTTTTAAAATACTACACAGTCTGTCACTTTTGCATTTAATAGTGCCATGCACGTGGTATCTTAAGCCAGCTGTGGGTATGTAATCATGACTGGAGCAGATACTTTAAAAACTGGATTTTGATTATTTTTTTATTCTGAAATACATAAATCTAAGAACAGGGAAATAAATATTTCAGGTTGGCAACTAACTCATAGTACCTTATCTGACTGGCTGATTAAATGGGATACTAACAGGATTAATCAGAAAAGGTCCTAAAATAAACTTGTGTGTGATTCATGGAAGAATAAAAATTTCACTGGCAGTGGCTGCCAGTAAGGGCCAAAGGTACAGTGCTCACAGGGCTCAGTCTCTGACCAAGCAAGTGCAAAGAGAACACATTTTAATTTTAGGCTCTTGACACTGTATACTTAATCCAAGGTTGCAGTTAACAGGAACTGGATCAAACAAATCTCCAAGTCCAATCTAATCTTCCCAGAGTTTGGGAAGTACAGCTCTGCTCTGAAGTCCCTTCCCTTTAATCCATTTGGTGCATATTTGGAGTCAGTTCAGTTGTTCAGGAAATATGAACTGAGGGTGAAAGCACATTTTACAAACCTGTTTTTCTTGTAACCAACTGAGGATTAATTCACCTAAACAAATAAAGCATATTTTAAACATGATGCTCTATTTTATTGTAAGTAGTTATAATTCTGTGGGGAAACACTTTTCTGCCTAATCCTTGCAGTCTCTGCTTGTTTTTTATTTATAGTTCTTTTTAAGTGAAATACATGTTTTAAGACCTTTGTGAAATCTTGAAGCTTGCTAGCCTGAAGAGAATTTTGTAGTTCTGGGTAGAATGTAGAAATAAGCAGTTCTTCCTCTGTCTGTATTTTACCAAGCACATCTGCCTTTGTCTGCTGTGCATCTGAAGTGTGCAAATAGCTTCATTCAAGTAAAAGTTTGATGCTATTCAGGGCACAAAGATACGTGGGCACCAAAATCTTGTGGATGTGCAGAATAAGACTGGATTTAGCTAGGAAGATACAGGTAAGGATCCCATAGCTTCACACAGGTAGTTCAACCAAATTCTGATTTCTTAAAGATGTCACAATGTTAATATTTTCACTATGGAACTCTGGCAAGTGCAATGACACAAGATAACTCATAATCTGTCTAACGGAGACAAATAGCTATGGGTGTATGTCAGAATAATTAATGTTGAGTCAAGTTAATTTTTTCATTTAACAAATTGAATTGTTTCAGCTAATTATGTAGTGTGGCCTAAATGTGATGAGGGATGTTCAGAGAAGAAAATTATTACTTTTTTCCTCCATTGACTTAATGAAAATATTAAGGAAAATGTACACTCAGAGTATGAAACAATGTCCAGCTTCACATGCTGAATTTTGCAGCCTGAGTCTCCTGGGCTTCTTGGACTGACTAATGCAGCATCCTCCTCAAGGCCCCCAAAACACTCTCTGGAGAAGATTATCTTGGCTCTTGCGCTCCATACCTGTAGAAGAAACCCTTCTTTCTCTGTCAGATGGGTAAGGTGGTGTCACTGCTTCCTGTTACTCTGATGAAGAAACAGACAAAATGAAGGGCTGTTCAAAATTCTAGTAACTTCTTGAGCTATTGCCTTCCCTAAGCAGGGGCTTAGGAGGTTAGGGATATAAAAGTTTACTGGCAATAAATACAGAAATATGTAGCATTTGGCTGTGTCCAAGTTACAATTCCCCTGAAAGAAGGCTGTAGCAAGGTGTGGTTCAGTCTCTTCTCCCAGGTACCAAGAGACAGGACAGGAGGAAGCAGCCTCAGGTTGTGCCAGGGCAGGTTCAGATTGGATATTAGGAAGCATTTCTTCACTGGTAAGGTGGTCAGGCATTGGAACAGGCTGCCCAGGGAAGTGTGAGTCACCATTCCTGGAGGAATTTAAAAGACCATAGATGTGGCACTCTGGGACATGGTTTAGTGGTGGACTTGGCAGTGTCAGGGTAATGGTTGGACTCAGGAATCCCCTAAGGGTCTTTTCCAACATAAAGGATTCTACAGTTCTGTGATAATGAGGATGTAGGGAGCCATAATCATGTTTAGTGTGGACAAACTCAGAAACTAATTCCCCAAATCCCATAGGGTCTGCCTTCCAGGCTTAGCTGCATCTGTTTTACCATATCCTCCCAGTCCCCTTTTCAGTTTTGTTTTGCTGGGGTTTGTTTTGTTTTGTTTTGAAATATGTGTATTTCTTGCACCCCATCTGTTTTGCCTTTTGTAAAGCCTCATGGGCAGCTCCTCTCCTCTCCTCTCCTCTCCTCTCCTCTCCTCTCCTCTCCTCTCCTCTCCTCTCCTCTCCTCTCCTCTCCTCTCCTCTCCTCTCCTCTCCTCTCCTCTCCTCTCCTCTCCTCCTCCTCTCCTCTCCTCTCCTCTCCTCTCCTCTCCTCTCCTCCTCTCCTCTCCTCTCCTCTCCTCTCCCTCTCCCTCTCCCTCTCCCTCTCCCTCTCCCTCTCCCTCTCCCTCTCCCTCTCCCTCTCCCTCTCCCTCTCCCTCTCCCTCTCCCTCTCCCTCTCCCTCTCCCTCTCCCTCTCCCTCTCCCTCTCCCTCTCCCTCTCCTCTCCATGTTTCCACAGTGACTGGCAAGGATTTATTGTTGGGAGTCCAAGTTCTACCGGATTGTAATTAGTACAAGAGTAACATGGATCTCCCAAGCTTCTTTGTCCACACTCTTAGCTGTAACATCACCAAATGGAAGGTCAATTGCATGTGTAAGGTTTATATTGAAGTGACTGTGTGTGCTGTGATTTATAAATCACGTCGCGACAAGAAATGGGAAACTGCTTTGGTCCCAGGCAGCAATGCCAGGTTTCAGCACATCCTTGACTAGAAATGGCTGAGCACTGCAGAACAGATTCACTGACTCAACTCTCATTGGAACTGAGAGAAAACATCTTGTGATCACCCTAATATATGTTTCATGTTTGTGGATTTAAATTATGACACAATTACCCGTTCTCTGTCAAAATGTGTTTCATTTCACAAAGGAAATCTTAAAACATTAATTACTAAAAGGTCTCACAGCTTCCTCTTGCTATTGTAGCCCAAATGTAAACTTTCAATACTTTATAATTTTACAGCAGCAGTTAGAAAGAGACTGTTCCCAAAATCACAGAGTAGTTCGAGCAGAAAGGGAACTCCAGAGTTCATCTGATTTATCTGCCACTGCTCAAAGTGGCATCAGCTGGAACAGATACTTGGTACTGTGTCCAGATGGGTTTTGAATACCCCCAAAGACAGAGCCTCCACCACCTCTCAGCATTCTCTTTCAGTGTTTGACCACCCTAAGAGGAACAGTTTTCTTCTGTGCAACTGCACAAAGACCTCTGAACTCTCCCAGTTTCCCCCCCCCCGACCAGGTGCAGGTCTTTTGCCTACAGGCCCTTCAGAGCCACCTGCTCAGGCTGGTTTCTGAGAAAAGGTGTGAGTGCTCTGCTCATGACACTTTCCTGTTCCCTCATTTATGTGCACAGGCTTTATGTGCCCACCCTTCCTCACGAGGTCTCTCCTGCCATGGCACCCTGCAGTCTTTGCTCCACCACTACCTCCCTTTCGTCACTGTTTGCAAGTTCTCCTTGCCAGGCTGCTCAGCCTCTTGGTAGGGATGATTTTGCCCCATTTTTCATTCTTATCCAAGGTATCTTGAGACCGGAGGAACCTCATGCAGAATCATATATGACTTAGATGCAGCAATACTGATAGAATAGGATAATGAGGAGTGCTGGTGTGAAGAGAAGTTCTGGGAGCAGGCAAAGTGAAAAGGCAGTAAGCAGGGAGATAGCCCTTTCTCCACTGAGGAAATAATTCAGCAGAAAGAAGAATGTGAGGCAGCTGTGTGCTTCTGACATTTAATAAATCTATAAAATCTTTGATGAGAAATACCTGTATTGTGAAGATCTCAGCTGTTTGCTGCTGACAACATGGGACTGAACTTACGTGTGTGTGTGTAGACGTACACTTGTGCATACACAGATGGCCAAAGAAAGTATTTCTTAGTGAATAAAAATTGTTGGACTATACTTCAAAAAGAAAAGAATCCACACAATGTACAACCCACCCTGTGTATGATCCTCAAACTGAAATATTCATGCAGCATTTCTCCCACAGCTCTTCAAAATTATGAACAACAAATATAGAGTCAAATTCTGTCCTTCATCCCTGTGATGGGCAACTTATTCCAGACTGTGTTTTAATAGTCTTTCATACACCCATGAGTCAGATTAAATAGTAGAAATGCCAACTGGCTGACAATGTAGTATCATTTCTGGAAGTATTGGCTTTTAATATTAATCTTCAATGGGATGCTTTACTGCAGGCATGTGCATACATTAGATAACCCTGGCATGCAGAGAGTATTTTAAGACCTACATAATTTTGAAACACCCTTTAATATTTAGTGAAAGTCATGATACATTCCATGCACATAAGATCAGAAGCAGACCTTCCAGGCTTGTTTTACTTCTCAGGATAGATGCCAAATTGGGAGCCCACAGTATTTTGGTTTTCTATAGGACAGTTAAAATGGCATCACAAGCTGTTCCACTGACATCCGAGCCCAGTCTTGGGCAGTCAGATCACAAGGTGGGAGTGCCAAGGAGAATAATAAATACAACTGTCTTCACGTGCTTATCTTTTAATCTGAGATTAAATATGAGATTCCCAAAACAAATGCTGCCAGCTATTTTGGATTCTGGGATGTTGAACTGTGATGTCAGAAAATTCATTTTAGTTACTGAACTCCAGCATCTGGCGCTACCTGCACTGTCCAGAATCAACCTGTTAAATCATAGGCAACTTTAATCTGTAACTGCTTCTCTCTCACTTTCTATTTATCCATTGATTGGAAAAAAAAAAAAAAAAAGAAGCTGGTTCTTAAGCTTTAGATTTAAGCAACATCATTTTATATCCACAAAATAAAAGACTAACCCTCTGTAATTAACAGAGTTTGTAGCAAACAACATGCTTACAGATTTTCACATTGAGTTATCTGCTGCTTAGGAGGAGGAAGAAGTGCATGTAAGATTAGATTCAAAGCAGTTCTGTGAAATCTATCTGGCCCCTTTATGCAACAACCTGCTTCACGGGGGAGAGGAAAAAAATAAATCCTGGCCTTGATGTCAAAACAATGTAAACTCCTTTTAGTATGTTGACTTGTGAAACAAGTGAGGCATGAAAACAAAAGTGCAGAGCCCTCAGTAGTGACAGTGAATATTTTATCTTACCAAGAGAAAGCAACAAGAGACCAAATCCTTAGAGCATATGCCGTGCTGACAGTGCGCTCTCGCTGTGACAGTAATGGTGTTTGCAGTCCCAGCTGCACTCAAGCCTGTGCTGTGAAAACTCCCATTCCTTGGAGTGCGTGTTGCCCTTTACTGGCCCTTGGCCAGATGAAGGAGCTCTTCTCCGTTGCTCATGTTGCCCTGTAGGAACGGATGTTTAAACAATTATTTCTCTCCCCCGAAGTGAAATTGTAGAGCCTTTGGCAGCTCTTCTACGACTTTCACGGTGATGAAAAGTATCTTTGGGTGGCTGTAGCTTTTTGCACACAAAGCAGTCATTCTCTGGCTTTTTACAAATATCTGATAGAAGTGTTGCTCTGAAATTCAGGGACTGGATCCTCGTAGAAATGTTGAAGCAAAAGTACCACTGTTACTGCAGTGTTGTTGTTTAAGAGTGGTTGGTAAGAATGTTTAGAGGGTGATTCAGGGCTGTGACTAAAAGTATTCACCAGTCTCTGTCAGAGATCGTTTTGATTAAGTCTAATGAGCTAAGAGTTGGTGAGCTGATTAAAGATAAAGGAAGTTGCTCCTCTGGGAATGTGTTTGAATGCGAATGCTCTCCAGTTTTTCCTAGCACCCATTTGTTTGTTGTTCTCTCCCGGCTGAGGCATGAAATTCAGAGGGAATTGGAGAATGTTGCTTATAAATTATGAATTTACTGCCTCACAATTACCATTCTGTCATCAAAAATGTCAGTTTTTCCTTCACTAGTCAGTTCTTTCTCGGTTTCTCCATCCTCTGCTTAAAATTGTTCCCCATTACTGCATCCATTCTTAGCCCAGGTCTTTGTGTGGAGACCCAGTCATCCTACACTGACTTCTTATTTCCTACTTCATATTTGAGCAATTCAGGAAGTTTTGGGTGATTCACAAATGTGATTACATGGTAGCATTTCAAGACATCCCAGTATTGCTTTAGAGAGACAGCTTTGAAGAATGCATGTGATGGGTTTTAGAGAAAGTAAGGAAGCAACATGGATTGTGGTGTGGTAAAGGAGGAGTAAGCAGGAGGCACAAATTAAATCCGGGAATTATACATAATTCCTTCCAAATATGACCAGTTGTGTTCTGCACTATCCAGAAGTAAGAGCAGCAACCGAGTCACTTCCAGCTCGACTTCATTCTCAGTTTGATCTCCCATTTCAGAGCTGCTGACAGGCTGCTTGGAGCCCTGTCCACAACTGCAGCCAAGCCCACAGCAGAGCTTCCAGCAGTTACAGGCTCCCAGGCAAGCTCTGGTTTCAGCTCAGACCCAGCAGGCTCGCAGCACCCACATGTTCATTGCTATTGCTAGGCTTGGTAAATTCAGGTTGGGAATTACCCACATTTTTGCCATCACATTTCTGATTTCTGACTGTGCTGTAAGTATCCATTATATCCTCAACCTATAGGCTTTTTGCAATAGGAACATAATATAGATGGTATTTTATATGATAATATAAAATAATCAAAAAAACATTTGCAACTAAGTTTTTAAATTAAGTTGCTGAGCTGTAAATTGCCATTTATCCACATGATTAGATTTCTCTTCTAGTATGTGCTGATGTCCAGGATATTTCTAGAGCTTGAACCTCTAGAAATTTCTAAGAATGGTAATACACTGGTTTTGTTTCCATTCAATCACTAATTAACCCTCTAGAAGTAACAGCATGGCTTCTGACTTGATTGTAGAGTAACTTCTTTCCCCAAGCAACTATCAAAGAAAGATAGTCCCAAAATAATGGGGGAAGAAGGAATGCTGGAATGCCGTAGAGAAGAGTTATTTGGGAGGGAGAAGATAGGATTGTTATCATTTAAGAGTGCCCCACTTTTCTTGTAATTTTAAAATTCTGTTTTACAGATAGACTTTCTGGTCAAGCTCCAGATGCTTTTGTTTGAGTAGCCTCGACCTCCCTATGGACTCAACAGATGTACCACGAAATGGCATTGCTCACTGGGAATGCAGATCCTGACTTCAGCTCCCGCTCCTTCAACAACTTGGAAAACCTGTGTGAAGTACAAACCAAGAAAGGATTCTTCTACAAAAAGGCCAAACTTCTGCATCCTGGAGAAGACCTGTGCTGCTTAGCCCGCTTGGATGACCGGTCCAGGTTTGTGATCATCAACGTAGGTGGTATTAAGTACAAAATTCCCTGGACCACCTTGGAGAACTGCCCCTTGACCAGGCTTGGGAAGCTAAAGTCTTGCAACAATTACGATGAGATCATGGACATCTGTGATGATTATGATGTTAGCTGCAATGAGTTTTTTTTTGACCGCAATCCTAGTGCCTTCAGAACGATCATGACATTCCTGACAGCTGGGAAGCTGAGGCTTCTCAGGGAGATGTGTGCTCTTTCGTTCCAGGAGGAGCTTGTGTACTGGGGGATAGAAGAGGACCACCTGGAGTGGTGCTGTAAAAAGAGATTGCGACAGAAAGAGGAAGAGGCAGCTGAGGCCAGGCTGTTTGAGAGGGAGATGGTATTTAATGAAGCCACGCAATGTGCCTTCCAGGACAGCAGCCGACTGAGTCTGTGCATGAGAAAGCTCAGGGATATGGTGGAGAACCCCCACTCAGGGATCCCAGGAAAGATCTTTGCTTGTATTTCAATCTCTTTTGTTGCCATCACTGCTGTCAGCCTCTGCATCAGCACCATGCCAGATGTCAGAGAAGAGGAGGATCGGGTAAGTGCAGCTTTTCTTGGGGTAGAGCATACTTTGCATTCTTGTTCCCTCAGGAAAGGTGACAGGAAAAATCACTGCAGCAGATATGCAGATGTTGTGTTCAGTATATATGATGTGGAGGGCTGGCTGGGTAGAGCACAGAAAGTGTTATGTCACTTAAAACTGAGGCAAGATTGGCCAAACTCTGCCCTGCTAGCCCAGCTTAGCCAGTTCACACCAGCAGATAGCCTCAGCCACCAGATTTGTTTTCTGACATGTCTAACCAGATGACACACTAGCTACTCTGGGGATAAAAACCAGCCTTTCTTTTGGTTTAATGTTTTGAGGTTAAGTTTAGAGCTAACAAATCAATTTTCCCTAAAGGTACTTTAACAATTTGAATGAACTCTCAGTGTGCCAGTGTAAAAACCACATCTAAAGTATTTTGATACTATAGGGTGATGCAAAGGCCATGGAAGCTGAGGCAGCAACTTAACAGCAGAAACAGAGCGATTGTCCCAATTTTCAGACCTGCTTAGTATTCTCAAGCGTAAGCTGTGGATGATTCATGCCCTTGAAAATCAAGTCTTACAGATATTTTGTTTATTCTTTAGTTCATCAGATTTCCTCAGGGTTTAGTCCCTTTTTTGTGCAAGCAGTTCACTTCCCTAGGATTAATTGTATGTAGGCCAGGGAGGGCTCATCTGAAAAGTGGTAGAGGAGGACATTCACATTTTCTTCACATCCGTGCTGAAGTGCAATCTGAGGAGTGAAGAATTCATGCCCTCTCTAGTTTTACCCAAGTCCAAGCTTGACACTAAATGTTTGGACTTATTTCCCAGCCCCGTGGTCATGAGATGTGGTTGTGAACTTCAGCTGCCAAGACAGTGCTCCACCCCATGGAGTGCTGCCTCTGAGCTGAAGGCTGAGCCCTCCTGGAAGCAGCTCTTCCCATGTGCTGTCACCCAGGGGCTGGATGGCTTGTGCCCTACTGCCACGAGCAGAAAAGAGGGAGATCATCCCCAGACCAGAGGCATTTACTGTTATGTCACCTTGAAGGTAAAATGCAAGGTGATGGAAAATGGATCCAGCTGCTCCAGAGAGACCCCTGCTCCTCACTGAGCACCCTGTGTGCAGTTAAACCCAGCCTTTGCTTGCAAGGGCTGCTCAGGTTACATCTCAGCTGAGGAGTTTGGTTTGGAATCAGACTCTTTCAGGAGCAGCCAGGAAAAAAAAAAAAAGAAACATTTGGTATGTTGACTGATATATGATTTATTATCAGATCTTTATTTTAAGGCCTTTTTCTGATTTAAAATTTGAGGATGGTAGTACTGGGTACTCGTTCACACTATGTTGTCCCAATAATATTTTTTTAAGATATCATTTCTAAACCACATGCCTTTTACTGTGAATAACCATCAGGGCTCCAGTATCCTGAATTCTAAGTACAAGGGATATTCTACTGTTGAAAACTGAGATGTATTTAGTGCTTAATTGTTCCCAGGTTTAAGTGAGAGTTGAACAATTACTTTAAGAATTATAAGAGTTTAGGAATGGTCTAACATAAATGGGACTCATAATAATAGGCTAATAATGTTTTTTGGGTGGAGTAGGATAATGATGAGGATAAAAAAAAGCATATGAGAGAAGCCTGGATTTCTTGGTAAGCTGGAACCATTAGAAGGAGAACATTTTCCTAGTCAAATGCAAAATTTTGCAGTAAGGATGAATGCAGGCTTGCTCGTGTAAAAGCAGAGACTCTGGTTCCCAAAATGAGGCTCTGAATAATATTTAGGGTACTAGCAACCATAAATTCCTTTTGCAGCATAAAGTCAGAAGGGTTAATGCCACCCTTGAATATCTAAGCTGGGAAGTATTGATAAATACTGGAAGATGTTTTGTGCCTGTATGCAGCATTGGTGGACTGACCCTAGAATGCTGCAGTCGGTTCTCACATTCATGTTTTTCATGGTGTTTTGAAAAACTGGGAGAGGGCTAAAGACCTGTAAATCTTAGACACCTGGGGAAAATGCCATACAATAAGAAACTTGAACATTCCAGTTGATTTCAATTATTGGAAGGAAGGTGAGTGGATTAGGCATGTAAGTAAGTTTTTTATGAGGGGAGAAGAACTGTATCATCTAAAAGATGGTAAGTAGGGGGATGATGCATGGATAAAAGCTGGATCCTTATAAATTCATATGGGAAAATATATACCAGTATTTAATATCAAGGTGATTCATTACTGGGACAGGCTAGGAAGAAAATTAGTGGATTTTGTGCTTTTTAGACAATTTCAGTTGAAAGCTCAGTGCCCTTTTGTTTAGCCCTCAGCTAAACAGATTTCACTTCAGTCGAAAGAAAAACATCAATTGCAGATCAAGTTACAA
The DNA here is from genome assembly GCF_022539315.1 of Serinus canaria. Classification (NCBI taxonomy): domain Eukaryota; kingdom Metazoa; phylum Chordata; class Aves; order Passeriformes; family Fringillidae; genus Serinus; species Serinus canaria. The sequence continues at coordinate 58,207,108 of NC_066315.1, read as the reverse complement.
AGGTGAAATTCTTGCAATACAGAGAAGATCAGAATAAATTATCCAACGTTCTTCTGTGCCCTTAAATTCTAAAAGCACAGAACTCCTGCAAATAATCTTTGTTCCATGCTTTGCACAGGGAAGGGCTGTGGACAGACTGGGAATGGAATATTTTGTTTGAGACAAAGGTGGCTCTCTTGCACAGGGGACTGGTGAAGGATCACTTCTGGCAAGGCAAGGAGTAGGCATCTGCCCACTTGGGATCACCTGCAGGGTCTGGGACCGTGGCTGCAGACTCCCTGCCTGCACTCCCTATGTGGCTTAGCAAGCCAAGGCAGCTCTGCAAGTAACAGGTGTGGAGATAAGAGAGCTTATGTGGATTCAAATTCATGGTAATCATCCTGAGCTGTATTCCCAGTATCTAGATTAAAATTTGTGCCCAGGGACAGCTCTTTGGTCGGGCTTTGCAGTCTCCTAACAAGCAGAAAAAGGATGTGCCTCCTTCCTGACTAAGGAACAAATAAATAGTAAATACTATTTCAAATGCACACCATACTCAGTGTGCACATTTTCCAGGCTTTCTGGCTGGCATTGCTGTTGTTATGGTTCCATGTCAGGGCTGTCATAGGTGCTCTGGCTAGCAAACAGTGGCCTTTTCCTTGAGTTGCTGTTACCACAGAAAACAAAAGCTCTATGTGCCATCCATCTGATCTGCTACTGCTTCCGGAAAAGGCAGAGAGCCAATCATGAAAAAAGCCATTCTAGGGAGCAATTTTCCATACCCTGATCCTTTAATGCCATCTGAATGGACGAGGTGTTACACCCAGTGATGTCCTGCAGAGGTGTAAACGACCTCACACAAGATGTAAGTGTGGGACCTTAAAAGTTAGAAGTAATTGCCAGGTGGGTGAGGAAATTATTTTAGGTACCTGCCTTTCTCTTTTAAAATAGAGCAGAAAATTCAGTCATACATTTTGTTAACTTTATTAGCTGCTCCAGGTGTTCTGGATGACAGTGGCAATCCCTGGTGGTTTATCAAGAGTGGGAAGGCTCATGCTCCCCTGTTCTATAGATACTTGTTCTTACTAAAGGTCACCTTGATTCACCTTGAGTGTTACTCTTTTTTGAAAGCACTATTGTGTATTTCAGTTGCTGCAGAATTGTCAGTAGAGTTAACAGAATCAGATCCTGAGCTACTTTTCACTTACCCAAGAAGGATATATAGTTAGGGTTTTTTTTTTCTCATTTAGCTTTTATTTGCTTAATAAATTAAATAAAATCCACCAATCCAGGAATGTGTATAAGAGCTCCTTCTGGAAATTTCAGGAAAGGGACACCTCAAGTATGTGAAGAAAACAAACATGCGAAGGCAGTCAGGTTCTTCCATGTAAAGTAACAAGACAATGATAAACTTTTTATTTCAAAATTTTCAGAATGAGAGATTTAGATTTAATGGTGAAAAGTCTCCTCTAAAGGCAAAATCTGCTGAGACAAAATCATAGCGGGAGCCCCCAGGCACCAGGCTCTTTCAAGACCACCACAAAAGTCATCTCCAAGACATAAAAATAGCCAGAGGCATGGAGTAGCCTCCAGGCATTTTAGGCATATCCTACCTTTAAGTGGACTTCTCACCTCTCCAAACAAATAGCAGCTATCAAGTGATTCAAAGAAATCAGCTAATACATCAGAGAAGTGAACCAGTCAGGGATATATTACAGCAGAAGCTTTAAACACACAGTAAGAGCTGAACAACCAAAAGACAGGTTCAGCTAAAAGCCAGATGGTCATCATACCAGACTCTTCATTTTTCTCTTGGTGAAAACAGAAATGTCAACCATTTCCCTCTGAAGACAAATCTTCTGTTTTTTGTTAGACAGCAGCCTTTGCCATCAGAGAAGAAAGGGTGGAACTTAGAAAATAATATCAAACATTCTGTCCTGATTCAAAAAAGCATTTATAGGCCTGAGACCTCTGAGCTCAGTCATTTGTAGCAGCACACTGTAAAACAGGAGAAGCAGATCAGAGAGCTCGTTCTTCACCGCATTTCGAAACATGTTGGGAAAAGCTCGCCTAATTAGAGATGGTGTGATAGGAAGTTACAGTTCAATAACCTTCAGCTGAAGAGCATTACAACAAAGAGACTTATAAATAATGAAGTTAATAATAGCTCGTAAAGAAGCCAAAACTATTTAACCTTCTAAGCTCAATTTACACACTGTGCTTCTGCTTCCATATTGTTGAGGATGGGGAATAGGTAAATTGTGAATGTGCATTTTAAACAATCTTGTGACTAAAGGTTTCATTTCACAAAGGTACACACAAAAGTAATCTCAGACAAGGTTAAGAGAGTCTGGTATAATGATTCTCAGTAGCTTTTCACAGACAAACTGTTCTGTAAGAGGCTGGATGAGCAGACATTGAGGCTGACTGAAAACTCTCGATGGCCATGCCCTGAGCATGGTGGTCAGTGACACAGAGCCCAGCTGGAGGCCAGTAACTAACAGTGTGCCCTGGGGGTCTGTTCTGGCTCCAGTCCTGTTAGGCTTCTAAATCAGTGGCCTGGAGGGTGAAGCAGAGTGTCCCTGCAGGGAGTTTGCTGTTGGCACAAACTTTGGGCACATTGTGGCCAGACAGCTGTGCTGCAGCCCTGAACAGCCTCGGCAGGTTGGGGAGACAGGCTCAGGAAGGGTGTGCACCTCAGCAAGAGGAAACATAGAGTCCTGCATCCCTGGAGAGGGACAGCCCCACACAGCAGTACATGCTGGGGATGCCCAGAGGGGAAGGAGGTTGGTAGAGCAGGACCTGGGGATCCTGGTGGACAGGAGGTTGGCCATAAGCCAGCACTGTGCCCTCACTGCAAAGACAGGCTCTGGTATCCTGGGCTGCATCAGGCAAAGTGCTGCCAGCACATCGAGGGAGGAGGTTCTTCCCCTCAGCTCAGCACTGGGGAGGCCACTCTTGGAGCCATGTCCAGTGCTGGGCTCCTCAGTGCAAGAGAGATACAAACATGCTGGACAAAGTCCAGTGGTGCTTGCTATCCTAAGATGGCACTCTGCTTGAGACTCTGGAATTACTGGCATCATTGTTATGACTTTATCTGTTTTCTGGCTGTTCAGTTGTTGCTCTGCTTGTGATATTGAGACCTTGATTTTAACTTAGAGCCACATGTGATGCACACATGGTTTGTTTTCATGAATGAAAGTATTAATAAAACTGCAACTTGTGTTTTATATTCATTGTGAAATAAACTGTTCAAGAAATTACAGCACAGTCAACAAAAAGCATGTATTAAAAAAATATTTCCCTGCTGGTGTTACAGATAACTATTAATAGTGTGTAGGCACTGAGGGTGACTTTTTATAAAAAGCATCCTGAGGATACTTTTTCCTAACTAATTTCCCTAGGGATCTTCTGAGAATTTGTTATACCACTCCCAGCTCTGCTGTTGAAATGCAAAAATTATAAACTGTAACAGTATCACCAGCTTTGGCATCTGAACTGATGTACTGTGCTTGTACCCTATATTGCTAATTTGCATTTTGTGTCTGCTCCAGACTCCTCAGGCCACAGCTGACTGGAGGCCAGGGAAAGACCAAATGACTCAGTAGCAATGGTCACCTGCCTTTTCTACGTCATGCACGTGGAAGTTCCTGTAGGCACATGAGATTCATATTCAATTTAACATTCACATGTCCTTGCTTAAGGGGTGTAGGACTCAGAGCACTGCAGAGCTCTATTTTAACTAGAACTAAGGTGTTTCTTATTTTTTTTCCTTTCATAAGCCAAAGTAGGTTTTATCCTCAGATAGTTCTTAAATGAAACTGGTAACACACACTTTAAATTACAAGCTTTGAGAGCATCCTTTGCTCACAGTTTAAGTTATCAGCAATAAGCAAATGTTTGCTTTCTTCTTGAAGTTCTCAACTGGCCTCATGTAATTCCATCACCTGTTTTGTGTAATCTTGCCTTTAGGTTGGGAATGCTTTGGGACAGAATATCTTAAACACAATGTCTGTGGTCATCATAACATGAGAAATAAAATTACATCTGCCTGCTGTTCAGGTACCTTCCTCATGCCTCACCTGCAAGACATGTTTCTAGGCAAGGAAATTCTTTTTTGCAAGTGAGACCAACTTAGTTGATGGTGAATCCAAACTGAGGAGTAACTACAAAGTTCTCAAGTCTGAGTCATGCTAGCGTGGTCTCCCAACTCCTTTCTGATGGTCAGAGGCATTTGCTAGGCAAGTTGTCCTTCTGAGAGATCAGGTTTGTCTGAAAGCAGTGGGAAGTGATGGGGTTTGGTTTTAATAAGTGATGCTGCTTCTGTGTGTCACACAGACAGTGCTAAAATCACAGAGCTGAGAACGTCCGCACTACTCGATCTAAACCTTAAATGTCAAGTTCTGTGGGGCTTTCTGCATCTTTTCTCTGACTCCCATGGAGTTTATAAGTGTGAGAACAGTGGCAAAATGTTCTTTACAAATATCCAGAAGTGGTGATCATGTCCTTTGATCATTTTCCTGGGAAATGTCTGTCAGGCATCTGAAAGACACAGCCCCTGATGTTAAAGAACACATTTCTTTGGTTTTGCTTTGTGGATCCGAATCTCAATCCCTCCTTTCCTGCTGTCCGAATCCAGCTGTTATATGGAGCATATCTGGGTATCAGTTTAGTTTGCTGAGTTCAGGATTGCTGTATTCACACCCTGAGGAGACACTTTGGGTACTGGGAGTCCCCAGCATCACTGCTGTACATCTCACTGCTCTCTGCACCAGCTCTGCCAGCCACTGCCCGGCACCCCTGCTGCCTGCAAAACCCCTGGTCAAATAGCACACCATGTGCCAGCTGTGCCAACTCTTTTACAAGACAGTCCTTCCTCTTTGCAGGGCTGCCTTAAGCTGCTAATGAATAGGAAACATTTGTAGGAATGATTGGTTGTTCTTGCTATTGGTTGTGTGGACAGAGTGCTGGGTAACAACTGGCTCTATTTAGTCACGACTACATTTGGAGAGTTCTCACCATTTCTTCTCCCCGGCTTGCTTGCTCTTCCTGGGAAAAAAAGTTGTTTTCTACAGTTGTCCCACCCCTGGAAGAAAAACCAAAAATCCAGCCTTCCTGCTTCATTGAAGCTCTCTAAACTTTGGCAGACATACCTGGTTGTTCCATCATGGCAGCAGCTTCAAGAGCAGATAAAGGAGCCACGGTCCCAGTAAGAAAATCACTCTCCGCTGGATCGGGCGGATCAGGAGGAATGTTGCATTTTCTTTCTGTGAGAATTGCCCTCAGGTTGAGGGTGGGGACACAGCACTGTGTGGCAGGTTTACACAGATTCCCTTAGGAAGCCTGCAGACCTTCTGCTCAAAATTCCCCCTCTCAGCAAAGTCATCCCCTGAGCTCTCCGTGCCTGGCTCTTCCCCACCGTGGCTCTCATGGCAGTGCCTGCTGTTGGGTTGTTTCCCCAGATAAAGAGAGAAATCCTTATGGGTTAAGGAGCTGCCCTGGAAGATTTTGAGGACAGTAGGTCACAATATAGACTTTGGGAGCCACCTGAGATTCTCTGCAGTGTTTTAGGCTTTGAAGTAAAAAAATTGAGTGTTTCTCTGCGCTGCTTGGGAACAAGGCAGGAGTTGGCTAAGATAAAATTCCTTTTGACTTGATAATAACTTTATTCTGGGCCAATGAACTCTTTCAGTCTGCAGGATATCTTCTCATGAATAAATAGCAAGCTTGGGTCTTCTTTTAAATATTATATAAACATGCTGCAATGTAACATTAGTGATAAATAATTAAACAGCTAAAACTATTTCATAAAAGCATTGGTAACTTTGTCACACTGTTAACTGGTTTATATTTGGTGCAGGGTGGCTCACCCAGCAAAATATGCTCCATGTTTGATTTCTTTTAATATCTCTCTGGTTCCACCCCCATAAGTATCTATCCCTACCAGTGAGTTTATTCTCCAGACTTCCAGGTAAACCATCCAGGGAATCTCAGAAGATATCTCACAATAATAGCCACTTGGCCTTCAGACATGTTTGTAAAATTGCTACAGTTACTCATCACAGCCTAATATCCTGGGGGCACAGCACAGCTCCTGTACTCCATAGACTGCTCCACTGCCTTTTGCAGGAGAGCTTGGGCACTGTGGGCTTATTGAGTACTGTCCCAGTGTTCTGAAAGAGAGAACTCTTTCATTTATTTGAAATGAAAATATAATCTGGAAAATTCATTTCAGAACTCCAGGATAGGTTGCTATCAATTCTGGAGGTTTGGAATGAAAGCAAGCAGGCAGATTTACATTTGGCTGCACCTCATATAGCTATGCTGAGGTAATGAGCTGATTCATGTGTACCACACTTAGAAGAATTGCATTAAATCATTCAACATTATAAATGCTTACATTTTCATTGCCTAGAGTGGAGCAATGGAGATGAAACATAAAAGTTTTGAAACTGGGTTTTTTTTCAGTGTAGACATTTATATTCAAGACAAATTGAGTGGTATACAGATGGGGAAAAAAAATTGTAAGATTTTTTGCAGAAGTTTTAAAACAAAGGCTTGAGGAAGGACCAGGAGAAATCTATAAAGTTGTCAGGTTTTCTGATGGTAAGCATGATATTAGTTCCAAGTAAAAACATCAAAAACATGGTACTGAGTACAATCAGTCACATTTTGATTTAGTCTGTGTAGAACACCTCTCATTAATCAAAAAAAAATTTTTTTTGAAGTCCTAAAGTTTTCAGAAGAAAGTAACTTCTGATGTAGGTACTTCTGTAAGACATTTGAATTAGTGCCACACAATATTCTTCCTTAATAAAAAGGCATTTTTCAAAAATTAGCTTCATTACCATTAAAAAAAAAATTAGATCTCATAATAGTAGAAAACCAATATAAGACATCAAGTGAGGCTTGAGATACTGTGTCCAGATTGATATCCCTTTAGCAGGCAAATGGAAAAAAAGTTTTTAAAATGGTTTAAAATCTCCAAGTTCTGCTTTATAGTGAGACACTAGAAGTGCTTTTAATGCAGTGGGAATCATAATAAGAGAACGTCTGTGGGCAACAGTGAGCTGAAATAACTGAAAGCTGCAGCTGGACAAACTCATGCTCTGAATTAAAGTGTGCTACAGTGTGGGTAATTAACAATGGAAATAATTTCTTTAGACATGCCTGTGTGCATCTCACAGAGTTTTTAAATTCACTCTGTCAGTCCTTCTAAACGTTATAACTCAGCTCAGCTGAAGCCATGCATATGATTCATGAGCCACTTGGCAAGATCCTCTGCTCCACAGAGGATCAGCTCAAGAGCCTCTTCTACCCTTCCAGGGTGGTGAGCCACTGCCATCCTGTCCCTGACTCCTGCTGCTGCAGGAGGTGCCAGCAAGGATGCTGTACATCTTCTCCCTGTCTGGGGCTTCCTTGGCCCTTGTGAATATTCAGACCTGAAGGCATCAGTAAGATGAAATGAGCAGTGACAGATCATAATTGTGATTAAAGGCAAGGGCAGCCAGAAAAAGCTCAGAAGCCTGGAAGCTCAAATCAGAGAGGCGTGGCAAGAGTCTGGTCCCATGAAGGCAGCATCCTAACCCAGGTGTCTTCTCCAGCGCTGACTGGGTTTGTAGGGGGTGCCACAGGGGCTGGGACATGCTACTGGTGGGGCTTAGCCACAGCCAGAACAGGCTGTTCACCAGGACCTGTGCCAGCCCACCCCTCTGGCTGTTCGCTGACTCCACCTTCACCCTTCCATAAGTCACACAAACAACCCCTTTCCCTTGCCCCAGCTCATTTCCTGAGCCTGGATTCAAACAGGAGATACAGAGAATAGTGTGAAGGTCCCAGGCATCCAATGTATCCTGAGCTGTGCTGGAAACTTGGCACCTGGGACACTGGGTAGAGATGATGACAAGAGAATTTGCAGCACTCTCCCAAAAAGTCCCTGCTCCGACTGTGAGCGGACACTGCAGAGATTTTCTCCCAGTCTGCAGCTCGTTGCCTTCACACACAGAAGAAATGTTGGGTGTATTGAGGTAAGCTCTTGTGTGCTGCACTGCTGTCACAGAAAACCCTGTTTTTACTGTTGCCTTGGGCAGAAGGAGAACATGGAAGTGTGTGTGGTGTCACCGTGGCCACATCCACCTGGTAAAAACCCACGGCATCCTAGAGCATTTCTGTGCCAGGGCACTGCGGGAGCTCCCTGCCAGCTGTGCCTGAGCTGCTACCAGCAGGAAGGCAAAGCATCCCACTGGCAACACAGGCAAATCCTTCCCTTGCTCTCAGATAAGAGGATAAAGGGAGACTGAGTGGGGAGAGATACAGGTTTGGAAAAAAATGTCAAAGGAAAACAGTAAGCTTGACTCTGTCCTCCTTTCCTCCAAGGAAAAAAACAGACACCCCCAGATCTTAGAGTGGGTTACAGGGCTGCAGGAACCAGCAAAATAAATATGGGTCAGTAAAACAGAACTAGCAGTGAGTGGGAGGCAGGAGGAGAAGAGCTTCAAAAATGATTGAAAGAAGTGAGAAATTGGGGTAAATAAGAGGGAAAACGCACATTAAAATTATATTAAGAATCAGTTGATCTTTTAATATAATTAATAAATGAGAGAGAGAGAACAAGATTCCTTTTTTAGTGTGAGGCAAGCTTGAGGAGGAGAAGATGGAAATAGGATGCTGGCTTTAGGAAGACCATGGGAAGACTTTAGAAGTGTATATCTGTGAGCACAGCCAGGTGCCGCCACATCTCCTTTTCCCAGGTGTTGGGTAGGTGTGAAAGCCTTGGGAATGCCACTGCTTTGTCACACAGCCCTGTCCCTTTTGGGCTGGTTCTTTTGGAGGGGTGTGCAGGTTTTCCCATTCCCTGGAACTGTTCAAACTGCACCCAAGTGCCCTTGGCAAGAACTCAGTCCTGCTCTGGTTCTGCAGTTTGATGCTGGTTTGGTTTATAGCCCTCATCTTTATTTCTGCAGTCTTGCCCTGTCTGTGAGGACCAGGTGTGCTGCAAGTGCCAAGTACCACTGAGCTGCAAGCTTTTCCAAGTGCCAACTGAGTCTGCCTTGTTTTCAGAGCACTAGGATAGGAAATACAGAAATCAGATTTGCTAAGCTGCAGTGTAACTGGGCTTCTTCATATGAAAGCTCAGGCTCAAGCATTTGCTTAGATTTGCAGATACTGTTTTTTTTAAAAAAAAAAATTGTAAACTTCCAGGGCTCTGATGCCTCTATCAGAGCAAGAAAATAGAGGGGGCTGAGGAGGAAGATTTCTATTTATGTAAAATTAGGGGAAGACGGGGACACTTGTCAGTAAGGACACTCCTGGTGCTTCATTATTCTCTTGGGGATTTTTTACTTCCAATTTCAGTGAAAGAAATGAGCCAAACCCAAAAAAAGCATTCTGGAAATCTGGAAATAGAAAATTCCAAGGTAATTTTAGTCAGAAATACTGAGAACATTGGTGTTTCTAAATGGAAGCTGTTCTTTGGAGGACACCTTGGCTTGGTGAAATCATCATTCTTTTTCCTGCCTTCCCGCCTCTGTCGGTGGCAGTGGCTGATGAGCAAATCCTCCGTGCTGAGCTGCCCCCTGAGGCCAGGCTGGGCAGCTTGGGCTTGGTCCAAGCACAGTGGGATGTGCAGGAATCCTGGGCACACCTGGACCCCTCTGTCACCCACGGGTGTTTCCCACAGAGGGCTCAGCTGCAGGGCAAAGACAAGCCAGCCACATGGGCTGTGGTCTGTGAAATCCTGCCTCGAATGCCATGGCAGTTGATGAGTTTCAAATATAATACCTTGTTCTCCTGGACCTGTGTCTTCTTGGGTAGCTATTTGTCTTCAGACAGTGTCCAAATGGCACTGAATGGTTGCAGAATTGCCAAAGCAGACCCCAGGCACAGTAGTAGTGTTTTGATTTAGAATGTTTGTTCAAGCAAATGGCAGTAAATCTATTCTTGTACATATAGGTTGTAATTTTCTAAATATTAGTAATAGCCTGCTTGTGTCTCACACTCATGCACAGAAGAAAGCTGTGCACCAGCCAGGTGGGGGTCTCAGACCCTGAAGGCCCCAGACTCCAGCATCACCAAGAGATCATTTCCTCTGCCAGCTGAACCTTATGGGCAGGCAGGACTTGGAGGGGTCCTCTGGGGTGAGCACAGACCCCTGTTCTCATGGGAACTGCATCACACCCCCAACCTTCCAAACTGAGAAGCTTCATCTTAAAAGTCTCTCATCCTCTCTATTCTTGCAGGAAGTCTTTTTTGCGACCTCTTGTGTCTTCTGGAGTCCAGGCACTGAAAGCTGGTGTAGTTATTTCTTCTCTGGCCAGCACTCTCCTGTCAATTAGTGAGGAGTTCCCTTTGAAGGTAGCCAGCACAGACTGGTCATGTAAGGGTTTCCTTCACCCTCCTACCTGCCCTGCTGGTTGCAGTCATTCAGCTGATGGTGCTGCCCTTCCAGCCACTCCTGGACCACATCTGCAGAAAATGTTACCCAGGGTGTATTGCTCCTCCTTATGCTATAGTACAGCCCCTCACTCCTGGTGTGTGCCGTGATCAGAGTGGGAGATAGGAGCACCTGGCTGCTGGAGCTCACCCTGGTTCCTTAAGCTGCTCCCAGCCACAGTCACAGAGTCTGAGGAGCTTTAAGGGAGTGGATGTCTTGACACTTCCCCCAGCCTCTCTGGATGAGGTGCTGGGCTTGTTCCTGATAGACATCTGAAAATCAGGCAACTTGACAGTTTCACAGATATTTCATGGTCTGTTTTATTCTTTCTGTGTTTCCTGCTTCTTGCAGAGTTTAGGTTTTGGTTGCTTTCCATAAAGTAGAGCCAGATAGCATTTTTTTCCCTCTAACAAATACTGTTGCTTTTGGAGAAGTGTGTGCTAAAAAGGGGCACAGGCATGAGGAGAGCTAGTTCAGAAGAAGGTATTAATTGGAGGGCATTTTGTGCATCTGTAGTACAACTCACCTGCTTTCCATTCTTCTCAACAACAGCTCTACTGGGGCAAAAAGAGGCAGGATAGTGGACCAAAGAATATATCTGCATGTGTCAGGGGCAGTACATGAAGGAGGCAGGGAAGTGGAAGAAAGCCTTAGGATCACAGTAAGTCTTGGCTGGTAGGTAGGCAATTGAATCCCTTGTGTCTTCCTCCACCATTCAGATGTATATGCCAAATCCATGCAGTCAGCTGTCAAGACATCTGTAGCATTTCCAGGGAAAAAGGTGTCACTTAAACAGGTCTCAAAGCTCAGCATTTATATGGCTTAGGAACCTGAGGCCAACTTATAGTGTCTAATTCTGGTTGTACAGTTTGGGGCTGAGATTCCCCAAAGAATCAGCTGTGTGTGGATTGGGCAGAGTAACCCAAGGAAGCACAGCTGGTTCCCTCTGCAGCCTCCTGGATCAGGAGTGCCATCCTGATGTGTCTCCTGTCTCTGTAGGCTGTAAGGGTAGTCTTAGGTGAAGTCTTCACGTGGTCTTCTCCTCCCTCCCATTGACTCCCAGCCCTTTTCTGGGATTTCCATGAGCACAGCCATCTGGCTTTACAGTTACAGCTCAGAGCAGCAACTTGAGACAACTAAAAGGCACCTGCAGGTATCTCAGGAACCCCTTGGCCAAGTGACTGCAGGTGAATAGCACAGCATGCAATTCCACAGGCTGATTAGACTCTGGCTGGGTATGTTAGCACAGCCTGCATTACCTTCCAACTTGGAATCTCCCTTGTTCCTCTCGGTGTTCTGTGTTTATTTGCAGCTTCACTGGCAGGATAAAAACAGCAGGCTGAGGGGTTTTGAGAAGTGGTGATCTGGGGCTGTGCTGTCTCAGGATCAAGGGAAATGCAGAAGAGCAAGCAGGTGTAGCTCCTGCCCACCTCCTTGCCCTTTCTCCTCAACAAAGACAGGCTGTGTAAGAGCTGTCTTGTGTCCGTAGCAGGGCTGCACAAAGGTGGCAGCAGCCCTCCCCTCGGAAGGCACGGGTCACCTTCGCTGGCAGCTGGGCTGAAGATGAAGGACAAACGAAGCTCGAGTTACAGATCAAAGTGTGGACAGCAAGAAGCAGAGGGCTCTCACATGGCCCTTTGGTGACTTTAAAAACAGGAATTGTCACTTTGACCTCATAGCCAGCCAGCTTTGAGGACAGGCTGTGCAGTTATCTGAATCATCTTTGCTCGGGAGCGCAAGGGAATATTCGGAGCAGGCTGACTGCGAGTTCAGCCTGACCCCAGCGCTGAGTTACAATCACCGTGCCTGTGGGTGGTCAGAGCCAGGGAGCTGCCTCTGCCCCAGGGAAGGGTGGCATGCTGTCCTTCCGAGGTCGGGCACATCGCAGGAGTCCTGCACTTATCCCTGCTGGGAAAATTGTCTGGATGCTTTCACCAGAAAATCACTTTTCATCAGAAAATTGCCTTTCATCAGAAAGTGCCAGCGTGAGCAATACCTTAGAGTTTCGTTGGTGAGCAGTGTTTCTGGGAATGTTGCTCTTTTGTTGGAATTTTTTCTCAAGGAAGGCTTCTTCATTTTACAATGACAAGAGAGAGCAAATGATCCAGCAGCCGGTGCTCCAGGCGCTCCCACGCACTGGGACAGAGCCAGATGCAAGCTTCCACCCTGCTCTCACAGGAGCAGGAGCTGGGTCTCTCCAAAGCCCAGCAAAGGCTCCGAGTGTTGGGCTGCTGAATAATTGGTAGTGGAGGAGTGTCTGTCCTCTGGGTCACCCTGCAGATGTTCATTGAAACCGGCGGCTCAGCCTCCCGCCCAAATCCAAGGGGAGCACCCTAAGCCTCGGGACTGGGGACTGTAGGCAGACTTGTCAGCAGCCTCAGGGCTCCAGGTCTCTTCGTCTGCAGGACTCTTAACACTGATGCATCTCAGCATCTCTCTGATGCTGAGATCTCAGTTGCAGCAGAATTTCAAGTCCCACACTGTTGTGAGAAAAGAGTTTGATCTGATGTGCACAGAGAAAGACTTGAAACGTGTGACCCGAAAGGCTCAAGGGACAAGCGGACGTGTACAAAAATATCATTTTAGAAACATCATGATTTCCAAGCTTGTGTAAGTACTTTTGTATGCAATGCCTCTCATGTTGGGGTTTCTTTTTTCTTAGCATATAGATTTGACAGTAAGGGAGATCTCCCATAGGGTCAAAATGGGCAGCATTGAAGCTTCTTCCTTCAAAGTGCTGTGGAGCTGCTGACCTCACAATAAAGTGCATGGAAAGCAACAGAGGAACTGGAGCAGTTAAAGGTGATCTGGCTTTTGACATCTTGTAATGCAGAGGGATTAGAAGATGGTGTCAAAGCCTGCAAGAATCTAAGGAAGAGTCACAATTTCTTTTCAGGAGACCAGAGGACAAAGGCAGGGCTGAGAAGTCACACAACACACAGCAGAGTATTTTTCTGGGGCTCAGTACAGGGTTCAGCACAAGTGAAACAGACCCTGCAAGCCAAACTAAAATGCTTCTGAAATATGTCTGCCACTTTTAGACAGGCCATACAGAACAATGAATACAGATGGATTTGAACTCCAGTGGCACCAATTTTACTTTTTGTAATTTTTCTTTTGCAAAAGGAACTTTTGGCAAAGAAAACGCATCTCCAGAAGAAAGAAGCCGTGGTTGGCTTTTTGACAGCAAATTTCTATAGATCCTAATGAAGGAGACTCACTTTAATTTGACTGCACAGAATTACTCACTGATGTCTTTCCTACTTTCTTTCCTTGTACCCTGTGTTGATATTAGTATATAGCCCCCAAATTCTGTGCAACTGCAGATAATTTCCCATACTCAAAAAAATTTCTGCACGAAAAAGAAACCCAAACTACTCATGGTTTGAAAGAAACAAATGTACACAGATAAATAAATATACACACTTTATGAAAAATGAAATTTTCCCTGTGGCTCAATTTTATCAATCTAAATATGAAAAAGTAGTGATAAAACTGTATCCATTAGACTACAGGGTGAAGAAATTTCGTTACTTGGCATGAAGGAGAGCTGTTTTGCTTATAAAAAGTTAAAAGCAGTGTGTAGTTGTTAATGGACATGGTTATGGCCACAAGCTGGTATAGCTTGATCTTTTTTGAGAGCATACAGATTTGATGAAGACCTTTTTTGGACAGCATGCCCTATTCTGTTAGGACTTGTTTTTCTTGTGTTCCAATGGCTGATTAATTCCTGATTTATTTTTTTTTTCCATCTGTGTGTGTGCCTTTCTGAGAATTTTTGCTTTGTTTTCTTGAACGGAAAAACCTCAAAAGCCCAAACAGAATTACAGCATCCATTTGGACTGGAACACATAGTTGGTTTAGAAAGCAAAAATTGCCTTTTTTTTCTTTCTTAACCAGTGCGTAGTCAAGCAGGAAAAAAAAAACAAAACCAGCGAGGAAAAGCAGCTGCAACTGAAAGAAATGAAGTGCAAAGAGTATGAAATACAATTTTGAGTTGCTGTTTTTAATAACACGTGAGGATAATAATAGGACACACCTAGATGATGTTGAAACATGGTCCTAGGGATAGGAAGACAGTAGAAAAAAGAGACCTCTGGCAGGTTGATTGACACACAGATCTGTTTTCTAAAAGTGTGTTCAGACCCTCTTAGGACAGCCTTTGGACAGAGCCTGGCTTGCTCAGATTGTGCTAGGTTAATAAGGATACTGAGCAAGTTGCTGGAGATAATTATGCATTTGCTGGAAGGGGGGATTGTTTCATCCTGTTGAAGTGAACTCTGTGTAGTCAAACATTATCACTCCACTGTACTGAAAGGAAACATTTCGACTTTCATATTATTTGTCAGCTGTGGAGAGTGGGAAGAGTAGAAAAAAGCCAGGGCCCAGCCTCAGCTCTGGATGGAGGAAATTTCAGCTCCTTGTTATCTTGATGGGCAAAGATGCAGCTTGGTTCTGCAGTGCTGGATTATCTGAGCTCCAGATTCCACCGAGCTTCTTGAGCTTGGCTGAGCAAAGGTTGCCAGGCCACTCCTGCTCTTGTGTTTGGGGTGTAGTTCTGTAGGAAGACTGAAGACATAAATAGCAATGTTTTGGGTCTGTGAACCTGCACAGGATAAACATGTCAGAGTGTGGGAGAGCAGACAGTGTCTTCCAAAAGTCATCTTCCTTGGTAGCCCATTCATGAGGAGCAATCTTCACTCCTTTTTTCTCCTACACCAAAACACACAAAAAAGCACTTCTGCAGTCTCCTTTCCAAATGCAGCTAATAGAAATTGCTGGGGGAATTAGGTGCCAAATTAGCTATTAATCACCTGAGTGACTTTGTCGGTTTATTTTAAGGCTAAATTCCCCATAGGCTTCACTGACTTTCCCAAAACTTTTAGTGGCACAAAAAGTCTATATATGTGCATCAGAATCCAGAACACTTCCTGCCAGACAGGGCTCTTAAGGCAAGGTGCTTCCAAGATTCCATAGGTGGTGGTCCAAGTAATGGTGCACCTGTCAGAGAAAGCAAATTTGCACTTTTGGGTATTCATCTTGTCATTGCTGCTGCTTTGCTCAAGCCATAAGCTCTTCTTCTCTGGGTTGTCATCCTAACACCACAACCTGATCCTCTAGAGCACCTGCAACGATAGGATGAAGAGCTGCAAATCACCTCCAGCAACTGCCCTTAGGTGTGAGATCAAGCATATCCTGATGAGAAATTCCCAGGCAGCAGAGTTCTGGGACAATATTGGTCTGAGGGCTGGTTTCTGGATCAAAAGGAGAGAAGTTACAGTGGTGCAGGCAGAGTCCTTCCACTGACTTTGTGAGCTTTGTCGCTGGCTCACAGAGCCAGATTTGTGTTGTGGTGTGAAAGCATCTTGATTCTGTATTTGAGAGAAGAGCCTGACAGCATAATTATGCTGTGATAGGAGGAAAGCTCCTAGAAACAAAATCTTACATCCTATGTATTATGCTTGTGACAAAAATACTTACTTATGACCAAATTAGTTTGGTGAGGCAGATATAAATTAAGCTCCTTCTAGTGTTCACACATATCACAAATCAGAATTTAAAGAGAGGCTATCTGAGCTACTATACTGGTAAAACAAGATTATCATTCCTCCCTGCAATATGCTTAAAATCTTGACAGTAATTTCAATGGGACAAGTAATTTGTCTCTCCATATCAGCATGACCCCCAGGGAAACAGTGGGAGGTACATCGTGTGCCAATTGAAAGTGGAATACAAAAAATCCATAAACACAAGGCATCACAGCTTTTTGTTGTGGTTACTGCAAGGACCATAAATCCTGGCTCTGAGGATTCCTTTTCACATCTGTTTTTCTTGTTGACATCTCATTAGTTATTGTCTCAATCTCTTCTTAAGTGTAAGATGTGCAGGGTGCCTCAGCATTTTGGTTGTCATACTGAGGGAACCCAAGGCTTTGCATTCCATGTGATACTGTGTGCTCTCAATGTGCTCTCACTGCTGGCCCTGCAACAGCCCTTGAAACATATCCAGTCCCTCCACATTTTGGGGAAGGCTGCAGTTAGCAAAGAGGGCAAAAGCCTCATCAGTCTTTTGCTGGCTGCTTTCTTTCCAAACAGGGAAAAAGCCTGTGGACACACACTTCAGGAGAGATGAAGTTAGGATGTGGGGCTGTGCATTAAAATTTTCCTTGACTCTCTGGAGCAGAAGATTCCAGTAGCTATGTGGGCAGAACTGCTAATAGATGTGCCAGGTTCTCAGCTACTCCAGTGGTGAAATGGGAACCAGCTTGACACAGCTTCGCCATTCTCAGCTGGTGTTTGATTGCTGTGATTTGGCATAAGCAAGTAAAACAAGGTTGGGCATTGGGACTAATACCTGTTGCATCCAGTGGGAGTCACACACCCCACTAGCATGGATTGACTCCTCACAACAAAGTGTTTCACAAACTGTTCAGGCTAGCACGCTGAGTAAATATACGCTCCCCCTAATAAGTATACACTTGCCTTCCACACAAAGCCCCCAGAGCATTCACACTTTTTTACAGGCATTTACAGAGGAAACAGCACTAGCCCTATAATTGTCCACATAAAAATCTGTTTATTTAGAGAAGCTGTTTATTATTCAGCCGGAGGTACCGAGGGTGATATAGCAGAGAATTGCCACAGTATTAACAACCAAGGAGTGGCCATCACCAGCATTATTGTTTATTGCCTTTCCAGTGCACTGAGGCTTGTGTACAAGCATTGTAACTAAAGAGCCAAAGCTCTCTTTATTTGTACCAAGTGAGCCTGCAGGGAAGAGCAGGGGAAGAAAGCTTGGGGAAGGCATTGTGGTCACTAGTTGTTACAGGTGCAGTAATTAAAAACACTTACCTCTCCATAACCCACTCTATCTTGTGGGTTTTTTTTCTTTTAGAAATGCCTACATTTCTCAGTACTTTATACAAGCATTTGACTGTAGGGGTAGTGTGCTAATAAATGTTCACTGGAATATAAAATATGTACTGTATTTAGTGAATAATAGATTATAGATAACTCCAAGCATATCACATAAAATGCTGTAGGTGTTTATAAGCCATTAGTAAGCAATTTATTATTGATGAGGAAGGGAAGGAAGGATAACATATTTATTACAACCCATGAATCCTGTGTTAATCCTTTTTAAAAGATGTTAAAGTCTTGGTTAGAAATGAAGTGCGAGCCACTGGCCTTTTAGCAGTAGGCTCTCTGGCCAACAGCTGATAAGATCACTCCAAAGCTGTCTTGGCAGCTTTGGGATGCTCCAGAGCATTGTTGACCTGTCCTGTAGCCAAACACGTAGCCTCTGGTTTTAGTACTTCTCAGCAGCCATGATTTTGCTTTGGTACATCCCAATTTGTATCAATTTCACGTGGTGCTTTCCTTTAAGAACTGACACTCTCTTAGTTTCACTCTCTGGCTAAATCTGTTTCTTCCCTCTTTTATGTGTTTCCCGCTCCTCCTCTCCCCAGGGTGAATGCTCACAGAAGTGCTACGACATCTTTGTGCTGGAGACGGTGTGCGTGGCATGGTTTTCCTTTGAGTTCCTGCTGCGATCCATCCAGGCAGAAAACAAGTGTGCTTTCCTGAAAACCCCGCTCAACATCATCGACATCCTGGCCATCCTGCCTTTCTACATCTCCCTCATTGTGGACGTGGTTTCCACAAAGAACAGCAGCAAGCCCGGCGGGGGAGCCGGGAACAAGTACCTGGAGCGCGTGGGGCTGGTGCTGCGCTTCCTGCGGGCGCTGCGCATCCTGTACGTGATGCGGCTGGCGCGGCACTCGCTGGGGCTGCAGACGCTGGGGCTCACCGTGCGCCGCTGCACCCGCGAGTTCGGGCTGCTCCTGCTCTTCCTCTGCGTCGCCATGGCCCTCTTCTCGCCGCTGGTCTACTTGGCTGAGAGCGAACTGGGAGCCAAGCAGGAGTTCACCAGCGTTCCCACCAGCTACTGGTGGGCCGTGATCTCCATGACAACTGTTGGCTACGGGGACATGGTGCCTCGTAGCATCCCTGGACAGGTGGTAGCCCTGAGCAGCATCTTGAGTGGGATTTTGCTGATGGCTTTCCCAGTCACATCCATCTTTCATACCTTTTCCCGTTCCTACAGTGAGCTGAAGGAGCAGCAGCAGCGAGTAGCCAGCAGGCAGGTGCGGCAGCGGCACGAGAACACCGAGCTCCTGGGTGGTGACAGTACATGGGGGCTCAGTGCCACATTCCCACCAGGTGCTGGTGAGCAGGAGGGTCTGACCTCAGTGGACCAGTAAGCCAAGAGAAGTTCTTGACCCTGAACAGCTGAGGACGTACGTTGGCAGCCCAAGAAGCAGTGGACAAGGGAGGTCAGTTCTGCAAGAAGAATGCCATGAACTGCATAAATGAGGGGCAGACACACACAGGGTTTCTCTAAAGACCAACTTCTGATCTTAAGGGACCTCTGAAAAGTACCCCTACAAATTCTACCTAGTACAGCTCTGCTCCATTGCTTTTCTTAGGGCTTTTCTATTGAGCAAGTATTTTTGGTGTGCCCAAGGAGCAGCCACTGAACATAGCCAGCCAGCAGAATGTAATGTGAAGCACAGCCCGTGCCAGGTGCCATGTGGCAGAGCAACCAGTGTGCCACCTCCTCTGTGCCCTGCTCGGTGGCATCCCTGCGTGAGGGGCTGAGCAAGGGGCTCCCCGTGCCCCACAGCACGTTGGTTTGGCAGCACCACTAAGGAACACAAACCTCAGACAAGCCAAGGGGCGAGGGCAAGAGAAGGGCAGAAGCATTCCTTCAGCTTTGCCAGGGGCTTGCTTTTGTCTTCTACAGATGAAGCAGCACAGCCAGAGCGCTGGCAGCGCTGCCAGCTATGAATTGTGTGAGCACAGTTTGCATTATTTAGTAGAGATGCATATTTACCATCCTAAGCTTTATATGTTAGTCCCATGACAGAAATATACATACAAAAAATCTTCCTGACTGTGGTACTGAATGTTAACTTGGTTATTTTTCCTTTGCTAACAGTCAAATATTAAAGATACCATTACAAATGATGATGTTTCTCCACTTTCTGTTAACTATTTCCATCTCTCGTTTATTGAGAAATGTGTTTAACAGGCAACTGAACCAATCTGAGCTACATGTAGCTCAAGAAGGGGAGGGTAACGGTGAACCAGCAGTGACTCCCAGCTCTGCACAGTCTTTCTCAGTGGTGATGGCCGCACTGAGTGCAGTTGTGTGCAAGCAGGAGTAGGGGAGCAGTACAAGCCCAGTGAAGCCAGTGAGACACCGTCAGTGGGGCTCTGGCCCAAGCTGCAGTGCAGCAGCTGTGCTCTGCCTTAGGAGTAGCCTTTTGGTTTTGTCCTCCTACTAAGAAAAAGACAATCCTGTCATTAGAACAAGTGTTCTGGCTTTTCTTCTTGATTCTCTAAGGATTTAAGTCATTTTAAAGGGAAAATAAATCATATGGTGGCATCTGCATGTTTGCTTATTGATGCCAGCCCCATGCATGAGCTTTCCAGCCCCCACCCTGGCAGAGCTGTGTAGCTGCTCCAAGTCAGGATGCTGTGTGGGTCTTTCAGTGCTACTACAGGTGGGATGTGGTCAGGGAATGGAGGGAGATGGAGCCCCACAGTCTCTTGTACCTACACTCCTATTTGTACTAAAGCCATGCAGTGTCACCCTCCATATTCTCCACCCACCAGGAAGGGAACAAAACCTGATGTATTAAAGATGGGATTTGTCTAAGCTGTTGTTTGGGGTTTTTTTTTTGCCTCAACATATGTTATAAAACTAATCCTACATTAGCAAACTCTCATATTAAGCCATTCCTTATAGGAATGAAGCAAGGGAAATGGAAAAGTTACACTTTATTTTAATAAAAATATAAAGCTTTGTTGCTGATTCTTTGTGTCTGATATTTTGGGTGGGGAGGGAGGTGGTGTTTTGCTGTGCTGATGTGAAGTAACTCCTGTTACTTGCTGCTGACCACTGCAGGAGATGGAGGCAGCAAAACGGAGCCCCCCTACTCTGCAGGATGCACCTGGGTCAGCAAAGCCCCAGCTGTGTTGAATTGCAGGCAAACCAAACACAGGGGCCCACACCAGGGTTCTGCCCATCCCTCATAGCCCAGCAGCACCGGGAACACATCTGCTCCTCGTGCTAGAGAGGAGGGCCAAGGGCTGGTGCCTGGTGCCTGGTGCCTGGGCTGACTCAGACTCCTGGCAAAGCAATGCCAGCACTGGGTTGCTGTGACTCATGAAAGATTTTAATTTTATTGGGTTTTTTTATTCCCGGTGCAGACATTTCTTTCATTAAGGATTATTAAGGTCTGACATCAGGGATCCAGCTTTGGAGCCAGCTGACTGCAAACCAGCAAAGGGAGCAGTGTGGCCTGGTGCTGAGGAACAGCACTGCATCTTCTGGTGGCATTTAGAGGCTCAGTCTTAAGGTGGCACCCAACAGACTCACTAGGTGGACTCACAAGTTCACTCCTCGTGGTGATTTGGCTCATGCACACCAGGTGTGTTTCATGTTCCATCTCCAGGTGAATGAAGCAACCATGGCTAGTGCACATGGAAGGTGCAGAATGCATCTCCTCGAGGTGGTGAAGCCCAAAAACTGCAGGCACCCTTACCTTAGTACTAGAAAAGCCACACTGGAGTAGACATCCTTGCAGAATGCAGAGTTTCACACTTGTAGTGCTAGCAAATAACCATGAATTAATGCAGCTTTTGGCTTTGCAGCATAAAAAAAAAACAGTGCTGGGACAGCAAACTGCAGCTCAGCAGCTGTGTAGAAAAACAGACTGATGACACACACCATATTGCTGCTGTTCTCCATCAAGTTGCTATTGTCCTACAATAGTGAGATCTTTGTATTTTTCAAAAGGCACATAATTAATTCCAGCATGCACAGAGTTTTAATAAAGTGACAAAACCCACTCATTGTCTCCTAGTCAAAGCCTGGCTTTTAATAAAGTTTCATTTTATCTTATTGGGATGACAGATGAGGAAACAAATATAAACCAGGAACCTTTTAAACAAATTATTTTTGGAAGCTATATAAAGTTGTGATGCACACACACTGCCAGACACAAAAGACACTCGGAGGAGAATAAATTTCACCCAGGGCAGCTGTTGTTATGGGTGATGCTTATTGCTTTTGATCAGCTGCTGGAGAATGTTGGTTTTGTTGTGCATAGTGGTTGGGGTTTTTTGACACAGATGATTTTAAGGCCATTTATCTCTAACTATAATAAATGCCACACTACTGTCTGCAGGCACACCAGTGCCACCAGGTAGTTATACTTGTTTCTTCGAACAACCAAGTGCTTCGCAATTGTAGCACACTAGTTTTGCCTCAAGGAAAAAGAAAAAAAGGAAAAAATATTTCTCTTTCTTATATGGGACAAAGACTCGAAATGTGAGCAAAGCCACCTCTCCTACCATGGTAGATGTCCACCTGCACATCCACCTTGGTGGCAGCATGCATGGATCTAGACCTACAAATTCTGGCAGCTGGCAACACCAATCATGAAAACCATAGCTTAGGAGAGTTAAGGATGTGTTAACTGGTAAAGGGATAGAGCTAAAGGGAATGGCACCAAGTCAAACACAACTTCAGCTCGTACAGCGCACATGCAGCCACTTCTACGGCACAGTTCAGGAAAAGCAGTAATGCAAAGAAAAATGTGATGCTGGTGTCATCTCCTCAACTGTGAGCCAGACAGAGGCTGCTGTCCCACACTGCTGAGGCCAGAACAGGCACAGGCTATGGCAGCCTCACAGCAGATGCTTCAGAGGGCAAAGCATCCTTGGCACCTACAAGCCACAGCTTAGAGGACTGTGCCTTGGCGTGGAAGAGGACAGAGGCAGGTAGAGAAATCCAGTGTGGTGCTGCTGGCCCATCTGTGGCTGAGTGAAGCCCCTCAGTCTCCCAACTAGCACCTACCAGAGCCAAGTGCACATAAGCCTGGACACAGAAGGGCAGGAGGGGGGTCTGAAATGCTGTGTTTGCTGTCAGTGCATTTCTAGATGCTGACAGCCACTTGGGACGGGCTGCTTTACAAGGCTGTTTACAGGAAGACCTGCCTGTGCCCCAGGGTGAACCTCACATTATGTTCTAGTCCCTGTCTTTTATTTATTGCTGTTGGCATAGTTATCCAAGAATTGTTTATTTATTGGCACACTGTTCACTCTCATACTGATATCTTCTTTCTTACAGAAAGCCTCCAACAAAGCTACAGTTGTCAGTCAGGTCCTTGAAACATGCTTGGCTCTCAAGCCTAAGGATCACAATCAGATTGGACAAACAGAACCTGTGGGCCCATTTTTGCTTAATACCCAGTACCAAATGTGAGCTTTATTGTAGCTCTTAGGTATGCTGGGCTGGTGCAGCACCCAGAGATGTTTCCTTTGGGGCCAGCCCCACCACTGGCTTCCCCACAGTGAATGCCAAAGCAGTGCCAGTAACACCAGCACTGTCTGGGGGAGAAGGTGCAGGTTTGACTGCTGTGAGAACTGCTTGGGTCTCCACTGCCAGCAGACTGCAAGAGAGCAGGCAGGGTTTACTCCCCACCCTCATATTCCTCCTCCTTTCCTGCCCATTTTGCTGATTTACCTACCTTTACCTGCATGTTTTGGTTTTCCTTCTACTTCCCTTCAGGAGTATCACCTTTCAAACCCTTCTTTGAGCAAGCTCAGTCTCCCCACATCTCCTCTCACCCTGTCCAACCCTCTCACCTACACCTCCAGCCCTCTCTCCTCCCCAGCTCCCCTTCTGCAGCTTCTGCAGCACTGCACACAGCAATAGCAAGCCAGCTCTCTATGCCAGAGCAGCCCAATCCTGGATCAGCAGCCTGGCAGGATCCAGGAGGTGCACAGCAGCTGCAAGGCTGCTCCTGACAGCCTTGGCTTGTTTTCCCATCCAGAATGAACTGGGAGGGTGGTCAAAACTTCTCTTGGGGCAGCAGCTGGCCATGAGATGACAGACTCAAGTGTCCTCACCTTCTGTGCAGAGGCTGCCAAGAGCACATCCCTCATCTGTATCCCATTTTCAACCTCACTCTGCAGCCTGCATGACACAGGGTCCCTTTAAAGCTATTTAATAATCTGTTAGTAATTTGGTTTTTACTGTGAGCATTGCAAACACAAGTTATGTGGTCTCCATGGTTAAATTTACCCTGGTATGTATGGAAGAGCAGGGAACAGAAATCCAGAATCCCTGCTGTGCATCATGACTTCAGGATAATTTCTGCCTTGTGCTTACTCACCCATCAGAAGGAAAAACCATGCTAGTTATTTGTATCAACAATGCTCCTGACAAGATGACTTATAACAAGAGTTAAGAAGCACACATTTTGTACCTGAACAAAACAAAGCAACACTGCAATTTATATATAATAGGTAATTTTTATTAAAAAAAAATTGCAACTGACAGAAAAAATAAAGTCCATGAAATGTGCCATACATTCAAAGAGATGTATTTAAAGTAAGCAATTTCTTATTCTCTGAGGTGATCATTGAAACAGATACTTCCTGACATTTAGAGAACAAAACAAAAGTTCTGTAACACTTTGTCTCTAAAGTACCTTGCAAGAAGTTCTAGAGTTCCTGGCCAAGAGTCCCACTTGCTAAATGCCACATGTAAAAGATGACACACATGGTTTCACTGGCTTCTCCTCCAGCATTTGCTGCTCTGGTGTAAATGAGACTGGTCCACAGAGCTCGCTGGTTTAGGTACTGATGACAGACTCAAGAATCCACCCAAGGAAGAATCCCAAAAGGAAAAAGCAGAAATTATTTTATCCTCAGTAATACCTGTAGTTCAAAGCCAAAGAGGTGGCCAAAAGTGTGCACTCTCAGTGAAGCTATAACATACAAAAGTATGTTTCTTATATGAACCATTAACTTCTTACATCCCTGTTTTGCAGAATATTAGAAAAAGACCACCAAATACAAAAATCTTACCATTACAAGTTATTAAAAAAACTCTTCAGACAATTAAAACACACAACAAAGTGTTTGTTTTCTAACAGTAGAAATACAATCCTCATTAAAGCAGCATACCGGAGAAGCCAGCTGTTACGTTTTCAATTAAAAAAGACAAAAGCCCAGATGTTCTTGAAGCACAACCAGAACACTGGAGAAAAGAGAGGAACAAAACATTCATAGTCTGCCATGCTGAGTACATTGTCTTTGTAAGGTCACTTCAGGCCTAGAAGAATATGGTATCGAACAAAGAGCATGGAGTCAGTGCCTGGGCACAGTGCGATTCCCCTCCACTGGACAGCCTGCCACCAATCCAGACTCAAATCGTGAGCTTCCCAAAGAAAGCACGGTAGGGAAAGTATCTGACTTGCACACTGAAGTTATCCAACCTCAGACTTGCTGCCACTGCTAAGAAAACAGAAGCTCTTGGGCTATTCTTAGAGAAAAAATTATTCTGAAAAATCTGTCCAACACCTTGCCTGTGGCCAGGCAGGACTCACCCAGCAGAGGGAGGAAGCCTCACAAAGGATGCAGCAGAGGCAGAGCTGTTCCTGGGACCAAGGGCATTGCTACGGCCTCCCCACATCACCTGGGGCAGTTTCATGACAGCAGTGTCACAACAGGAGCCCAGGGGCTTGGTCACAGTCCCCATGGGTCCCCACCACCAGCAGCTGCATGCCACAGACAGAGTATGGTGACCTATGCTGGCTAATGGCCTTTAGAGACAACATCTACATGAACTCTGCTCTTTCAGCTTTCTCAGTCCCTCTCAGTACAGCCTGCTAATTCTTCTAAAAGAAAAGAACCTGTTCTTTAAGAATCTAACAGTTCACAACAGTAAAAGGAAAACATGAACTCCTCCCTTGTTGGGCCATTGCAGGAAACACCCCAAAACATAACCTGGTTCTTGTTTGGCATTGAACAACATGAACACGAACCCCAGCCTCAACAAATCAAGCTGTCAGATGCTGGTCCTACTCCAGGGGATACAGCTTGTTCCCCCATCTCAAACTTTTTCATTTTTGAGCCAGTGAAAGCGGACCTGCTTCTATTTTTGCAGCTCAATCACATCTAGAAATACTTGCCTGGCAATACTGGCAATGCCCATCTGCTGGCCCCTTGGTTTGGGAAAGACAGCCTACAGCCCAGCTCTGTCCTGTGCACAGCTGCAGGGGCAGAACTGCTACCCAGGTGCAGGGCAGGCTATTTCCACACCCCACAGTTTCAAAGCATCAGTACCTAAGTTCCCAGAAGTCACCTGCTGGCTCCTCCTTTTGCCTGGATGCTTGGCTGGCTGTGCCAGCTCTAGACGTGACTCCAGCACCATCAGACCCCCTCCACCATCTCCTCCATGTGTCCTCCTGCAGCAGGGATGAACATCTGCTGACTCTTTAGCTTTACAGCATCTGTGGCCGGCTCATTTCTGGCTGCTCACCTCTTTGCAAGGCCTTCCACCCCCACCTTCTCTCACCAGACATCCTTATAGGGAAAGAGAAAGCTCCTGGATTTGCTCTTCAATACTGCTTCCTCCATCGTGGAGATACTGAATGCTAGTATATGCCACAAACTTCCTGCCAATATACAGACTTTGTATTATATAAATAGGTAGAAGTTTCAGACAAAATATCCTATAATTTCTGTGGTGTAACATTTTTAAATAGCATTAAAAACACAAACCATCCAGCCCTTGTGATTAAATATACAAACATTTGTGAATTAATAAGGCTCGTAGGTACATATGCAAAAATAAAGTGCCCCTCCCCCCACCAAGAAACAGTTCTGTACAGCTAAGTCTGAAAACAGAGCAAGTCATTTAACACAGAACCTCCCGAGCTGGACGTGCAGCCGTGTTTTCCATCCTTGTTCTCATTTCTGCTTTCAACTTGGCAACACAGGAGTATTTACAAGTGGAAGAAGAGATGCCATAGCTGACTCTGCTGACCTGCAACCTGCCCAGCCAGGTTCCTCACAGAGCCTTGGTGCTGGCTGGGTGTGCAGTGTGGGACACGGGCTTCTGAGGGTAGTGGCTGTACAAGTAAACCTGCAACAGGATAGCGATGTCCACAAATACCTGCAGGAGTCCACAGATGGAGAACTGGAAAGGGGCCTGATTCAGGATGAAGTAAACAGTCTTGAATGTGTCCCCACTGGTCCACATCAGCACCATCTTGATACTAAAAGACAGAAGAAAGGGAAGAGTGTTTGCTGAGAACTTGGTTTTGGATTAGACCTGCTGTGCCAGAGGATCTCACCTACTGCAGGTAGGATTTATACCCAGCAGTGGGCTGGGACTCCCCTTGACAGGGGCAGACGGCGTGGCTGGCCAAGACAGGCAGCACTGTACTTGAAAGGGAGGATCAAACTCTCTGCTCCACAAACTGCAGCACTCTTATCTCAGCAATTGCAGCTCCTGTGGCTATGAAGGTATCGAACATTTTAAAATCTCCAGCTAGGATATTGACTCAGTGGAGCTCTGTAAACATGGCTGCCACATGCTGACAGCACTGACCACAAACCGAAGTAAAACTGTGCATGGAAAACAATTCATCCCAGCAGTCACTTCTTGTGTGTGCCATTCTGTGCTCATGCAAGGTAAAGTAACACACACAGATTGCTCTCTCATGCATGCACGCTTTTAGCATCTGCTGAAACACACAAAACAGGTAGAAGAAACCACTCCTTACTGCAGAAAGTGCCTAACTAAAAAAAAGCAGGTAGACAGATTGTCCAGTAATACAGAAAAAGGAGAAATTACATGCCTGCAGCTGTTACTGGAAGGATGAACACCACCAGGGATTTTTATCAAGGACACAGATCAAGAGCAATGCTCAAAGTTCCTTTTAATAACCAAAATTGCTTTCATCTTGCTCGTCTGCTAAGCATTCCCTGTCCTGTAGTCCAGCTCCTGCTCCCCCACATCAGGAGAAACTCTGGGGAATAGAAGCAATTTCTTCAAACAGACCAAATTATTTTCAGTGTCCTCAACAAAATGTGAACAACCAAACCTGGAACGCTGTTTCTGAGCTTCGTGCACTTTATCAGGAGAGCTTTTTAAGCAGCTGGATAAGCAGCAGTGGACAAAAGCTTTGTAGTTCACAGCATGAGCACTGCACATGATTTGTCATAATTACAAGCAATTTACATTTTGCCAGCACAGACTCCATCATACACAGCCAGGCCCATGCAGCAGGGCAGGACTTAATGTTCATTTTTCAAATACTCAGGCAGGAGCTCACAGGATTTGTGTTTTGGGCACAAGCACACAATGCCATTGCAAGCCAAATGCTGCAGCCCATTCTTTCCCCACATGGGAAGGGTGGACAAAAGCATCAGTTTGTACAGCCCCATCACACCACAGAAATCAGGAGCCTTTTGTAACTTGGGTCACGTGGCCCAGAGCACAAACAGGTGTACAGTCAGGACCTTGCACAGAATCTGTGTGGAACTGCAAGCAAGGCTATGGGGTTAAGTAAGCAGTCATTCCCCACCCAAGGTCCTTCTAAAAATGTAAATAAATAATCAGAAAAAGAAAAAAACTGCTGAACTCTACATGTCATTTGTGCTTGATGCTAAGAGCCTACACCACCTGCCCTGTGCATGCTCCCAGTCACACCAAGTCACCTTACATCACACTTACAGGACATTTTTAGATGCAATGGTGGTCAACAAATTGATTGAGATTTTAATTAGGAAAGCAATAAACTCTGAGGGTAATAAAACCGGCACGTTGCTTGCTGGCAGTCAGTATTTCTCCTCCTCTGATTTTAGGTGTATTCGTGTTTGCTGGGCAACCAATCACAATTTAATTGTGAATCTGTCCTGGCATGGCTAGGCACCCTCACCAAAAGCACATGCTCAACCAGGCTGATCAAACTAACTGCTCACTGTTGACAGAAGGACAATTCAGAGACACCATGAGATAGCTGAATAGGAATTTAACAAACATCCTTAACACAAAGGACATTTGTCACTCATTCCCAGTGGAGAAAGCCAGTGGGGTTTTTTGAGCAGAGTTAACCCCCTCAAAGAAAGAATAATCAATTACTGAGGGAAAACTTAAGGACACCTGCAGTTCAGCAGCACCACAGGAGCCAAGCACACCTCCAACTGTGTCACATGCCGTGCCAGGCTTGCCAAAGCAAGTTTTGCTAGGAAGCAAGCTTGCTGGGAAAGCCACCTGTGAACCCAACAGTCTGCAATACCAGCTGGAAAACTGTGTGCATGTTCTGATAGCCTGTGCACGTTCCAGAGCCCACACTTCAGCTCATACATCTGACACTCAAGGACATCATCATCATGCCTGCCATTCTCACTAGGACACGACAACGCTCCAAACACATGAAAATCTCAACTTGTCTTTGACAAAAATGATCTTAAAAAACACTACAGGTAGTTAGTTAAAGAGCTAATGCCACTGGTCTGTCTGTGTACCAAAAAACATACATCCTTCTCTCTCCAGTAGCTTGGACAAAGGACCAGAGAAAACCAGCAAATCAAAGGTACAACAAAAATAAAATACAGAAAATGCTTGATATCCCACAACACTCAGTCCTGCAGCTGCACCAAGGTATTCTCAGAGCTGATGCAAAGTAGTGACTGTGGGAGTGCTGGCTGCCCTCCCAGAGCAGAGGCTGGGACTGGACAAAAGGAGCACGTCCAGCAGAGACCAAAAAGTGCATGGGGTAATCACAAAGAGCTCAGCAAGAAAATGGGGACAGCATCATGCAAGAGGAGAGAAAAGGCAATGAAGGGCCATAGAGGAAAGCAAAGGAGAAAGCAGAGGAGCCAAGAGGTTGGTCAGATGAGAAGAGCATAGAAAAAAGAGACTGGAACAGGACAGGGAATGACAGGAATGGAAGAGAACTGGAAACTTGGTACGCAAGTCCTTGAAAATGACCTGAATTTGGGGTAGACAGTTTGTATGGCAAGGTTTTGGTAGCAGGGGCCAGGGAGGCAGGCTACAAAGTAACTTCTGTGAGAAGCTGCCAGAATCTTCCCCTAAGTCCAAGAGAGCTGATGCCACCTGGCTCCAAGATGCACCTGCCACTGGCAAAGGCTGAGCCCATCAATGACAGTGGTAGCACTTCTGGGATAACGTATTTAAGAAAGGGGGAAAACCTGCTGCACTACAGAGCAGCCAGGTGAGAGGAGTGAGAACATGTGAGTGGAACAGCCCTGCAGAACCCAAGGTCAGTGCAGAAGGAGGGGGAAGTGGTGTCCCAAGCAGTGAACAGAAATTCCCCTGCAGCCCACGGTGAAGACCATGGTGAAGTAGCTGTGCCCTTGCAGCCCATGGGGGAGCACAGATCCACCTGTAGTATGTGAAGGAACCCACCCTGGAGTAGGTGGATGCCCAAAGGACGTTCTGACCCCATGGGAAGCCTGTGCTGGAGCAGGTCCCTGGGAGGTCCATGGAGAGTGCAGCCCAAGGTAGCAATGCTGGAGCAGCTTTCTGTCAGGACTTGTGACCCCTGGAGCAATGGATGGAGCAATCTATTCCTGAAGGACTGCACCCCATGGAAAGGACATATGGAGACCCACACTGGAGCAGTTCCTGAGGAACTGCATACCAAGGGAAGGACCCACACTGAAGAAGCTCATGAAGCGCTGTCTCCCTGGCAGGAACTCCAAATGGAATAGGGAAAGAGCATGATGAGGTGGAACAGCAAAAACAACATGTGATTAATTGACTACAACCCCCATTCCCTGTCCCTCTGTGCCATTTGTAGGGAGAATGTAGAGAAGATAAAATAAAACTGAGCTTGGGAAGAAGGGAGAGGTCTGGGGAAGCTGTTTTAAGATTTGGGTTTGTTTCTCATTATTGTACTTTGGTTTTGATTGGCAGTAAATTAAAATAATCTCCTTGAGTGGAGTCTGTTTTGCCTGTGATGGAAACTGGTGAGTGATCTTCCTGTCCTTATCTTGACCCATGAGCCTTCTGTTGTATTTTTCACTGCCCCTGTCCAGCCGAGGAGCGGGAGCAGTATGAGTGGTGTAGTGAGCACCTGGCATGAACCAACACCAATCCACCATGAGGGTAAAGCTAGGGAATGAGCAAAGAGGTGTGTGCTGGCCCAGGACCCTCACTTCACCACTCCAAGCACCCTGCACTTCCCCCAGCACCCTCTCCAAGTCAGTATGTGTCTCACTCCTCCAGTGCCCACTGCAGGGAGAGGAAAAGCTAAAACTGCTGTTGGCTCTCTCCCATCTCAACCAGCACTCATCTGCACACATGGCCTCAGCTTGCTGGGAAACCTATAGAGTGTCTGTGTGGCACCCTGGGGGAAACAGAGCTGGCCCTGCCCCCGCTTCATCACAGGCCTGAGACGGGCTGGATGAAGCTAACACCATCAACACAGTTTCTGTCAAGTCCTAGTTTCCAGATTCTCAGGGCAATAGTAATGGTCTGCCTCCCAGTTTGGGATTTGCAATTGCTCTGTCCTTGCTGCATGTGCAGATGTCCCTTGCAATGATTCAGCAGTGTGTGTAGGACTCTGAGGAATGGATGGCATGGATACACTGTCACTGTTCTCACACCTTCCAGCTATTGTGTCACTTCAGGATGCCACATTGCACAGAAAAGCCAGTTTTTGTCTG
This sequence comes from Serinus canaria, assembly GCF_022539315.1. Lineage (NCBI taxonomy): Eukaryota > Metazoa > Chordata > Aves > Passeriformes > Fringillidae > Serinus > Serinus canaria. The sequence goes on along the minus strand of NC_066315.1, from coordinate 58,176,133 downwards.
CAGCTTCTCAACTTTACCCAGTCACCAGGGGAAGAGAGGTAATTCTTAAATTTGGTCTTACTTTTGGGGTAGACAAGAAAGACACCATTCTAGCTCGGGCAGATTGCTGGCCCTTACCTGCCCTGGTGGAGAAAAGAGCAGTGTCTGTGAAAAAGGAAACATTTTACTGCCCAGAAGAAATGGGAATTTTCAATTGGTTGTGGAGAAGAGCAAAATGGGGAGAGCACACCTAAGCCCTTGCTTCACTGCTCTACTGTAACCCTTTATTTGCTGAGTGAATCACAGAATCATTAGGTTGGAAAAAACCTTTCAGATCACTAAGTTCAACCATTAACCTAAACTCACCCAATCATGTCAAGTCCACCTCTAAACCATGCCCCTAAGTGGTACATCTGCACATCTTTTAAATATCTCCATATTCAGGTGGATGTCAACCAGCACCCTCAGGTCCTTTTCTGCTGAGGACCTCTCCAGCCACTCTTTCCCAAGCCTGTAGCTTGGGCTTGTTGCAACCCAAGCTCAGGATCCAGCATTTGATCTTGATGATGCTCCTACAACCAACCTCAGCCCATGTATCTGCACCTTTGCCATGTGCCAGGTGTCATAGGCTGATAGATCACATACTCTGGCACACCAGAGTCTGACCCCTGGCTTCACAGTGCAAGAGAAATGCTAATTAGCTGCCCTGCTAATGCAGAGGAGGCTTTGCTACAACAGGCAGTCAGGGCTCACCATCAACACTACCTGAGACTGGACAGCACGGCACAAAGAGGCGGCGTGCAGCAAAAATTTCCCAGACTGTCTCACAAAGACCAACTTCATATTCCATCTTCCTGCTATTTGCAAAGGCACACAAACCAAGCTGTTCTGGGCAGGACTGGCTACAAAGCAAAGTAGGACTTAAGAGTAAATATTTCTTCCCTGAAACAGCCCAAAGCTAAGCTGGGGAGAAGTGGAAGGCAGGAAATGCTCACCTTGTCGATACGGAGAGTATGCTCTAGGAGCACAGCACAACTGCTCTTAGCACAAATGAGCAAGCAGGTTAGGGGTGAGCCGTGCCAGAGAGCAACCTGGGGATGCAGAAATAAGCAAATGGCAGCATTTGTCTGTATGACAACAGAGATGCCAACTGGAGAGGCAGGAACTGTGCTCAGATATCTGGTATTGCCAGAGGCTGAGGCAGACTTGGGGTAAAAATAGCACTTCCCAGTAATGTACATCAGCACCGCAGTATCCAATGACAACAAACCTCCTAAAAAGCAAGTGCCTTCCTCACAGCTGAGCTCGATAGAAGGAGTTGGTAATGTAGCAACAAACAGGGCCAAGTCTGCATAAATTGCAAATGACCACGAAAAGGAAAAGCTGGTGGTTTTTCAACCTTTTTTAAAATCTGAAAGAGCATTTATTTATTCTGTTGCTGGAATTAATTCTCAGAGAGACATCAGCCCTTCTGATCAGACACTAGATTGGGGTGGGTTGCTAAATTATGGGTTTTAATATGGTAATATGAAAATACCCTATGGTGCTGCTGCTCTCTACCACTGAGAGCAGATTTCATAAATAAGCTGTACCCATCTTCATTTGCTAAATAAATAAATTACATGCTGGAAAACAGCATTCACTTTTCTCATGGAATAACTTCTTTCATTCAGGTTCCCTGTATGTTATATATTAATCATGAAGTGACAGCAACTAGAGGCAACAGCAGCTATCAGTAACATGCTATCTGCAGTCAGCCAACAAACCTTAATTTTTACAGAATTGTTTTTGTAATTATTTAGATGTAGAAAGAGCTACATTCAAAACAGAAAAAAAATCCCAAACCATATTCTGTTGCTTCTTTCTGTGGAACTATACTAGACGATAGTATAGTTCCACAGAAAGAAAACAATTATATCTGCCAGATATTCAGGTGCCATCTTCCTTATCCAGGACTAACACTATTCTAATCAAAGCTTTTCAGCCTCTTTATTCCTTCTGCACAAAACCTGGCTGCAACCAGAGTTTCAAGTCTCTGATTTTCCTTTGGAGTCTTTGCTCACTCTGCTCAACATTAGTCACTTGTGGACCATTACATCTTTCTTCTTCCTTCATCTGAAAGAACAAAAACTACCAAAAGAAGAATTTTGTAAAAGAATATGAGATGTTAAGCCCCTTCTTCCACTTCCCTGGTGAACCAGTCTGTCTTAAGACCATTGCCATCCTCCATCCAAACTGCAGCAGGGCTGCAGAGCAGCAGCTTGCATAACACAGGCTGGGACTGAGCACAAAACATGCAGAAGGAAAAAGACACAGCAGTCCTCGCTTCCTGTTTGCACTGCAGATTTTCTCACACTGATGTTATGACTCTGCATGTTTGTAGCTTAACACACAAACCCAAAAATACCCTGCACGTTGGAAGACACTGAGAGAATCAGACATTAGACAGTGACTTCCACTGAAAAATCCTGTAGTGGTTTGAGCAGACGTTTCAGCACAAATAGCAACAGGAGGAAGAAGTTGCCCTGATGTAATTACATCCTGCTACAGTCAAAAACTTAGGGCTAGCTGTGCTCAACACTTGATAAACACAAAACTTCTAAGTTATGTTTGATAAGAGAAAAAAGGAATATAATTTATTTACCTTTACCTATGTCAAGAAGAGAATTAGCCTGGACTCTGTTCAAGAATCAGGGGAAGTTGTCCACAGCTTCCATACATCATGGCCAACTTCCCCATATCTTGGCCATGACACAGGTTTTGCTAAATCAGAAAATCTGATTAGACTGCCACAGTTTCAGACATTTCTTCATATATTAGTACTTGACTTACATACCTGTTAAAACACAGTGACAAATCTTTGAAAGATGGGATACAAAAGCAGAATAAAATAATTTAAAAGCTGATAATATAGTATTTCGTTCAAGAATAAAGTCCACACAAAAGCAGCCTGTCAGTGAGTATTTTCAACTCTGCATTTGGCTTTGGGAAGTGAGGAAGAAATACAGAAGGTATCTCTCCAGCAACCTTTTAAGCTGCTACCTCCCACAAGCCATTTGCACAGGAATGTCTGGAAGTGAAAGCAGATTCAGTTGTAACATCCTGACTTTGGAAAACTTTCAGTTCCCATTTGCAGCTCCAAAATAGTCTACTTAGAAAAGACAGCAAGCATCCCTAACATTGCACTTCAATCAGAGACTGGCCCGCCTACAGCAGTGAAACACAGACCAGAAAACATGAAACACGAATGCCATGTTATTTTTAACACTGCACAAAACAAACAAAAATTAATAAATAGAGCATTTGTTTCTAACAAAATGCCATATGGCTGAACAAAAAAAGGAATCCTCCTCATGCTAACCAATTTGCTTAGCCTGCCAAAAACTATTAAAAGGAAAAGAAGAAAAAGAAAACACACGGATCAGATATCCAAAGCGTCTGAAGTTTGAAAACATGGAAACTAAGTGTGCATACCCTAAGACAGGTCCTTCTGTGTGAACAACCAAAGATCTTGTTTTAAATATTGCACAGCCAGCTGGGAATCCAAGCATGAAACTATTCACCAGTCCTACGTGCCCTGCTTGGTGTGGGTGCCTTACCTCACTTCTCAACAATTCCTCTGAGGCTGGAGCAGCACTGACCATCTCCAGAGAAAGGCATTCATCCAGCCCCACAACACTAGCAGGAGTTAAGGAGAGCTTCCAGCAAGAGAGATCCAGTATTTATTTTGGACCTCTGTAACCAAGCTGAAGCAGTTGAGTTAAAGCCATATCCAGAAGTAATTAATACCACAGTCAGTTGCAATCCAAGAGCAAATTATCTAAAAGTTCCTGTGATTTTCAGGGACTGTACTCATCAATGAGAAAAGATGAAATGCAGGATTTCATGCTGAAACACCATCAGACAAACAAACCCAAAAAGGTGCATCTAAAAAAACGTTTCACAAAAAAAAAAAAACCAACCAGGGTAAATGGCCATTTGTCAATTTTTTCTTCATTAATATCTATTTTCTAAACTCCCAAGTATGGCAGTGCCCAGTATTTGTTAGAACATGTCTGTGAAAGAATAGTCAAAAGGAAACCACAGGACATGGCACACAGGGCTGGTAGATAGTCCAGGATCACTAATATGGACTCCAACTAGGCCAAGCAGCTGAGCCTAAAGTTCAGTCTGTAGGGGTCCAGAAGCTGGTAACCTTTAACAGCTACAAAGTACTTCTAGTACTCTACAACTTGTGCTGCAGAAAGAAGGGCAGCAAGTCTTACACAGCATAAAAACCCCCAAGTTCTATGAAGCAGGTGTGAAAATAAATCTCTTCTGTGGATCAGAGGAGAGATTTGAGCCACAATTCACACCAGTGCCCTTTCTGCAGGAGACACAAATGGATGCCAGCCAGACTGCAAAGCTCAGGTCTGCTTAGACATGTGGTATGAACACAGATTAGACAGGCTCTGTTTCTGCTGCTGGTGAACTGGGAAGCTTGAGACCTGCTGCCGTGGCAGGGACCAGATCTTCTCTGGTGCCAGAGCAGAAAATCACATCCTGCACCTCTCACAATAACCGCAGCGAGCTGCTAACACACATGGTACTGTCAATGTAATGAGAATGGCACAGAGCACACCTAAGTTACATCATTCTTCAAGATCTCACTCGTGAAGTTGTTCTCGAGATCTGTCCCTGCTTCCCTGTCTCTCACCTCCCACTCACAGCAATTGGTGGAGCTGCAGGCACAGCTGCTGGCTCATGCTGCTCTAGATGCTCTCCTGCTGCCCATCTTCTCTCCAGCCACTTGGCACAGCCCACCCTGGGGCCCCACATCATGCACTTAAAGGTGGATGATAAAAGGACTTGCTGCCATGCAAGGGCACAGGGACACAATTCCCAGGAAGCAGCACTCCTTCCCATGGCACGTTTCCCTGCAGGGTGAGTTGGCCTGCCACATCCCAGCAGTGGCAGCCTGCCCACTGCCACATCACTGCTATGTCCTGCAAGGCCAATGCCAAGAAGTATTAACATAATGTCTCTGTGCAACACCATTCAGTGCATTTCCTGCTCTAGTTCTAAATAACCTGGGACAAATTCAATTTGAAAAGTAATCAAAAGACATGAGGAAACAGAGGTCTGCTTCAGCACAGCTGTGTATCCCAAGGCTCAAAGCATTGCCTTTAAATCTTCCTTTCTTCCTGCTCTAGACAACCAAGAGATCATCAGACTCTTCATTCAGCTCGAGGTAATCTGAACACATTTTCCCTTCATCTTCATATGGTAACAATTACATAGCTTGAGCACACTTCTAGTTTCTACTTCAATAACTGCAAGTACCTCTTTGGTCAACATACACAAAGTAACAGTCCCAGCTCCAGCGCTTTCCTTTTTCTAGATGATTTGAGTTCACATGTCTTCAAAGCCAGCACCCACAAGGACAAAATCTAATGATGTTGCAGTCATTACTTTTTGTGAATGATCACATCCTTCAGTTAGTAAAAATGCTTCTCACGTTCTAGGAAAACACTGGGGAAATTAAAACCCCAAACACACTAATGGGAAAAATAAGAGTGATCACTCAGGGACAAAGTCCAGATTACTGTCTAGAAAGGAACTACAGACATTTGCAAGAACAAAGCTTGCATTCTCCTCCAAAACATCTTAGCATCGTAAGGAAATAATGGCAGACCTGGCAGTGTTAGGTCAATGTCTAGACTCAGTAATTTTAGAGGTTTCTTCCAACTTTATTGATTCTATGAAATAACCCCTTGCAAACTCTAATGAAGGTATGTCACCACCATTCTTCATCTGAAATGCCAGGTTTCTCCATTTCCTTCCACATGCTCAAGTGCACACAGAGCTGCAGCAGTGAAGTTACTGGTGACAGTGACACACAATGCACCTCTGTGCTGCTTCTTAAAGCAAAGCCAAGTGGCAAGGCTGTGCTTTGTCACCCAGTGCCACCACAAACCAACCCTTTCTGAGCCACTTTCCACTGACCCATGGTGGCTGCAGAGCTTTGAAGCCCTGCTGTAGGTAGAATGGAACACTGCAGGGAGGAAATAAAAGCTTCACATCACATCCCAGCAGCACGAAACAAATCTTAACATTTCAGCCCCAATAGGGTTTTTGCAGTTCAACAAGGATAGAAATCCTCTAGCCTATCTTCATTCCCAAACTCTTGCCATCTGCTGCCTTGTACACTATGAATCCTGTTTTAGGAAATTCTCTAATACAAGACTTGGTATCTGACAGGACAAGACTTCCACAACTACCCTGAAAGCTTCCTTGACAATATCAGGACATCTGGCCAAGCAACTAATTCCCTGAGTGATGTAGACATGTATCATTCCTAACCATCCTCCCCAGAATAAATTAAAACCCTACCTTTTGGCCTTGTTGAAACAGGTTTTTCTGATATCAAGATTTTTTTTTCTTTCTACATTCCACTCAAGAATACTTTGAGCACTCCCTCCCCATCTCAGTTTTTGGGCTCATCATTCAGTATGTCAGTCTCTGCACTTCCCACTCTTCTTCTGTTTGCTTGTCCCTCTGTGTCTGAGGAGCAGGAGACCAAATAAACCATTACAGGTCAAAGCTGAAACAGAAAATCTCTGTAGCTGACCCACTAGCATCTGCATGAGTCCCATTCTCTACCCAATTCTTCATCATAGTCTTTCTGGACCACCCTGAAAAGTCACTTCCTGAGCGAAGGTTCTTTGATCTCTTATTTCTGCTGTTCTGGCTCATCTGTTAACTACTTACATTACTCACCTCTCTACTGATTTTACAGATCTTCATCACAGTCAATACTACCATTATGGCCTGATTACATTCTTGCATCTCAACCTACATGTCTTCAGACCCAAATCTCAGTTTACTTCCATTCCGTATTTCTAATCCCACTCAGTCCAACTGCATTGAGGGAGACACCTCTGCAACCACTTACATGCAGGTAACTTAACCCACTTACACAATTGCTGCAGTGAAGTCTAACAAAACAATACAGGTGCTGGAATGTCAAGAACTGAGGCACTTCTGTTCCCAAATTTGTTAGGTAACAGAGGAAGACAACAATTTTAGAAAACTTTCATCTCTCAGGTATCTTCATGACAGACTCAATTCCCAACTTTTGTGCCTTGACCTGACCTTATCTATGCAAAATACCTTGCATGACACTTCCTTGCCAGAGGAAGATGGAGCACCTAAACTTAATGGAATGGTTTTTTAACAGAAGTACAATAAATTTTCTCTTGTAATTCAAATTCTCAGGGCACAGAGAAAAACACCTACCGAGAGAGCACTCATTAAACTTGCCAGCAGAGCTTTATGCCTATTACTGTACAGAGGCCTTGAACTATTTGTAAAAGATGAATGCTTTTGGTTTGAAGTCATTTGCTTTGATTTTACTTTTTGAACAGAGGGGATGAGGTGCCAGGGGAAGAGAAATGAGAAGGAGTTCAATATGTGCAAGAACTTTAGCAGTCCACACTGTGCTACAACCTTAGAGATGCTTAAGGTAAGTGGATACTGCTGCTCATGCTGTCAGAAGTGCTGGGAGGCTGAGGGAAGGAAGGTCTCCCTCCTGGATTTTTCCACGTGTCCCTTCCTTCAGTTCCTGAAATTCTCAGATGTGTTGGGTGTACAGGGCAAAAAGAACTGTCTTTGGAGACTCATACTGTGCTGCTGCAGGTCTTGAGAGAACAGCTTTGGGGAGACACAGCAGGCGAGCACAAAGGTGACTGCAGTGCTGACCCAGCACAGCAACCCACAGGCACAGACCTGCAGAGAATCAAGGAGAAAGTGCAGGCCCTTGAACCTGGGACATCGATCACAGGTCTGCTCCAAGTGAAAAGAGGGTCTGGAGAAGAGGAGAGAATCCACTTAATTCCTAGGATCAGAACAAAATAGTTTCAGCCCAGCGTCTAACATGCTGACAGGACTCTGCCCTCATCCTGAGTGCACTGAGACCAAGGCTGTTTATTTTCCTGATGCAGTAATACTTTCAGGGAAGAAGAAATTAGAAATCTTCTGAGGACTACAAACTACCTTCTTTAATCTCTTAGCCTTAAGTCTGTCTTAGGCAGATTTGGGAAGGGAATCTGATGTTCCTGTTGCCCATTGGAACTACAAATGAGCAGGTTAAGAGAGAAGACAAGCTATTTGTAGTAAGCCTTACAGTTGTACAAAAACCTCTAGTTGTCCATCCAGTCATGAGAACTGTTCACTGACTATTATGCAAACATGGATGTGTATGCAAAGTCCAGAAATTAAAAACCTTGGAATATTTTACATAAAAGCCAGGATAAAGGACAATAGCCACCAGCTGATCAGTGCCAGAAGCAGAAGAGGAAATGTCAGCAAAGCAACACAAACCAACAAGTAAAACTTCCCCAGGAAACTACGAATGCTGGGTGGAGCTACAGAAGCAAAGACAACAACTACAAGTCCACAAAGAAAACCAAGGATCTGAGTAAAGAAGAGCATTTAGGAAGACAACAGAATACAATCACAGAACTACAGCAAATTATATGTATAGTTTAAAATAGGCAATTTGTAAGCAGAGTGACAGTTCTGATTAACTTAGTGCAATAGGAAAGGCAGTGAAACTAAGAAATGCGCTATAGAACCCTAAGTACAAACCACTTTTAAGTAGAGCTAATAATTTTACATTTACCCAATGCAGTTCTAGCTCATGCTTAAGACCTTGATTTCTCCATTTGCTAGGGCCCCATATTTAACTTTTAGTTAAACTAGTCCCTCAAGAACTACTTCCTCTTTCATAACTAAGTCCCTATGGTTGTCTGCACAATGCTTTATGCAATGAAAACCTGCTTTTTAGTTGGGTCAGATGATTTGAATCCACAAAACTATAATGGGGGCTGTTTATGTCTTTGAACTAAATGGCCCTCACCTCCCATACCCCTCTTCCATGTTCTCTGTTTTGTCTGTTTAATATATAAAGCAGATGCTATTTTAAGAATACCAGAAGATACTGCTTAACCAGCACCTGGAGGGTACAATGCCAAAGCCTGTGGGAAACAGTTCTCTCTGTTCGGCATCTTCCTTGGTGTTAGTTCTGGACCAGACACAATTGACTCCTAACTCAGGTCTCCCCTGTCCTGGTCAGTGTCTACTTTGTGTATGTGGCATACTCAGAAAAGGAAATCTTTCACATAGGCATCCATTATCCCTACTCCTATTTCTTTGATTTTGCTCTCATCCATGCAATTTCTTACAGTAAGAAAAAGGAGCTGAAGAAAAAAAAGCCACAACATTCAATATGGCCATTGCCTGCATCACTCTTTTAACTTCCCTCCTTTTTAGCACTTTTTAAGTTCTTTTCCAGTTAATTTTTCTCACTCCTTTACTGAGCCTCCCCAAAAAAGCACAGATATGTAACAAAGTTGCCATAACAGATGTGAATTGCCTCTCTTTTAAATGGAACTAAATTTATGCTGAACAGGCTAATACACAGTTGGGTGCTTGAGCAGAAACATTCACACGTCTTGCTACCTCCCTCTAGCACAGGGTTTTGTTTTCTTTTAAATAGCATAAAGGAAGTAATTCAAAAGTTACTCCAAAGGAAGTAACTCACTGAAGCTGTTTTACTTAGTCACAAATAAAAAATCCCTCGGGCTAAAACATCCCAAGAAACCACAGAAGTAGCATTTTTAGAGCACCTGCCCAATCTCCTTAAATCTAAAAGCTCACTAAGGGAGGTGGCCAGACACTGGTTAGCCAGTCCTGAATAAAGCCTTCAGTTGCTTCATCACAGCAACTGGTTAATACAATACAGGCAGAAAAAATATAGCAGTTTGCATTACTGCACAGCTTTTGAATAAACCCATGATTTGGGGTTTGTCTCTGGGACAAACACTGGTCTCAGAAGTCAAAAGTTTCTCCTGAAAAATGATATAAAGAGCTGCATGTCTCATAAAGGAAAAAGCTATAGAGCAGTATACAATAAAAGCAACCAACAATAAAATTTATCTCTCTTAAGAAATACTGTCTTCTAGTATTTTTAATATTATCTACAGAGGAGAAAGTAAATAATATATTAAATATATATATACATATTAGAATCATTTAATAGAATTTATTTCTTTCATACGTCTTTATACCACACACATTTCACTGAATACATTTCAGACAAACACTTGCTCATAACTAGCTCACAGCTGCAGCACACCTTATAAAACATTTTTGAATGAAAAAGCTTTTTCTAATTTGCAGCTTTTGACTCCAGCAGCTTCTGAGACAATAAATGCCAATTATTTCTCCATCAGTGATTTGCGCTTTTTAAAACAGGATAATCACTGTGACTGACCCAGCACTGCCACAGGAGGGACCAAATTAATATTTTTCTTTCATAGCACAATAACACGATTGAATGAAATCCTGAGATTATCCCCATTCAGCCTTTCCAGACTAGATTTCCCAAGACAGTTTCCTATCAATAAGCAGAGTCACTGATTGTGTTGCCGGTCTCCAGGCAGTGAAATTCTGCACCCCCAACCCAAAGACAGCCAAACTCAACAGTCAAAGTTGTGCAGAAAGGAGGTTCCTTCCAAGCAGACTGAAAGCTGGGTAGGACCATACACCTACCACTTGGCCACCGACCTTACAGAGGAACACCCCTGTCCTGGTTTAGGGCAAATTTGGGAGAAAACCTCCAAAGGCATTTCCTCTAGAAAGCAAGCTCAAGTGGCCCCTCCTCCATCTAGTTTGGGAAAAGATTTCCTTGGAGAAAAGTGGAAAAAACTTGTTTATTTAAAAGGCAAAGCATTCATCAGCACAAAAAAATTGAACAATATTAAACAGTAGAACCTCTTGCTGCTCCGTAAGAGAAGACAAACTCAGAAAAGTCCCCTCTGTGGGCTGTAGCTCAGCTCACTCAGTCTCTTATCGGTCCCTCCAGAGCTGGAAACGCTGTGGCCCAGGCACAATTCATTACAAAGCACTTCTGTCAAGTTTGGTACCATAATTTATATAACTACTACTGTACTATTTAGGTTTGCAACCATTCAAAAGTACTTAAATACTTAAACAGAGCTCCAAGTTTCCATAAAGCACACATTCCAAAAGTAGTCAGATGAATTATCAAAGAGAACATGATGAAAACTTCAGGTGCTTTGACTAGCTTAGTTGTTTACTCAATCATAGGAAAGTTTCCACCTGTCAACCATCACTCATCACCCATCACAAGGACATATTACACTATCTTCACTCCACAAAAGCTGTTACTCAGCATGCATCTCCTTTCTATTTTTATTGTTTCCATTTCTTTCCAACTTCTCCTTTGGTCTCTGCTCTGTCAGTAGAGAGAAGGAAGCTAGAAATAATAATCCTACAAAAAGAAGGAAAATGAGAGAGGAAGGGAAAAAATGAAAACTTAAAAATAAAATGTGAGGAGCTCTATTCAGCAGAACAGAGATATCAAAGAACAACAGTCTCATTCTCAGGAGGACTACAAAGCACATAACTGTGATTCCTTCACTCCAGTCATGCTGTGTTACAACAAACATAACTGTCTAAGCTGCAGATGCCCTCTAGACATTTACCTGACACAGAGGACATTTTCAGTAGGGGACTTTTCAGGCAGTAGCAAATGGAAATACAGGGGTGAGATATTAGGACCCTTTCCACAACAGACTCCTAAAGGATATCCTGGCTGCCACTGCAGCCACCTCTCCCATTTGGCTCTCTCGTGGCCCCTGGTCTCCACATTTGTTTATCGGGAAATGACTGCTTCCTCAAGTATGAGATGTCCTCAACTTCTCACCTAAATGGGTGTTACTGGGGGAGGGGAAGGACTGTGGATAGTGTGGCCTTTTTTCAGAAATAAGAGTATCAGAGTCTGGCAGGATACTTTGATCAGATGGGGCCACATACTGAGACCTTATTCTCCATTTCTTTTTCAACAGTTAACCTTTATGAAAAGACTTGTTTGCTAAATAGAATTAATGTATCAGCTGCTCTGTCCCAGTTCAGAGACATGTTACAGCTTTTCTCAGCCAAGCCATGAGGACCTGTGAACAACCACTTCTGTGGCAGTAGTGAAGGCTGTGATCTTTATCAGGGACACAGACTGCACTCCTGCACAGGGTGACAGAATTACTGTGATTCAAGAAATTACCACCGCCAACCAGAATGCAATGACTGACCAGAAGGTCATTATATAGAACAGCTTAATACTCATTGCTCTGCCCATTAAGCTTAAGTCACAGAGACACTAGAAACTCATTTCTTTTTCTTTGCCACTGAGGCTTGCTAAGAGCATGGCTGGCAGCCAGCCATTTTGGCCCAGATCCCCAATGCAATTGCTTCCGACAGTGTAACCAACCACACACATGGTTATTTCTGCCCTGAGCTGTAAATAACTGCACAGAGCAGTGGGAATCAGCTAACCTGGGCATCAGCCAGCCCTCACCTGGTAAATACCCATGCAAGAAGGCTGGCTGCACTGTTACATGCTCCCTTCAGTGTTTCCCTGACTGGGGTCTCTTCTTGATATGCTCTTAGGGAAGTGGGCACAGGAAGGGAAGTTCAGAGGAAGTATTTCCAACAGTTCCTTCACCAGAAGGCAATACACTGGGAGAAGTCACTCACTCTCACAGGAGGAACAGCCCAGTAATGCTTATAGAATATCCAGTCAATTTAGGATTGCATGGTACTACACAGTGTGTATGGTACCTGCAACATATATAAAAACCACAATTTAACTTGATAAAGAGCACCAACATATGCATGAATATCCTCCCACTGCAGTACAACAGCACAAAGTTGTGCATTACTTCATCAGTGCCCAGACCCATCAATGTGCAATGCCACAAGAAGTACTGCTTCAAAAGTGGAACCAGAGAGAGGAATGCATTCTGGAACTGTGGGCACAAATGATAAGCAGCATGGCTTTGCTTTACCTGGTTCTGTTCCATGACAAGGAAACATGAGCTCTTATGCTATTTTCTCTTGACTAAACACAGCACTCTTTCACCAAGCAGTCTTAGACAAGAATTCTGCAATTCTATGCTTAGCAGTTTACAAAGAACAAAAGGGTTTTTTAAAATTCTTTTGCTAAAAGTACACGCAGGAAACAGCAAAACTGAAACTCACACCCCCAGGAAGGAGTTAAGGAAAAGCAAAACACCACCAGTGGCCATCATTAATATGGCATTATGATTCACAGATGACAAATAGAAAAAGAAAAAAGTCAAACAAGAGCATAAAAACTGTCTAGATAAGCCAGATGGCAGATAAGTTGCTTTCTGGATATCACAGGTACAGAATTTTCCAAGACAGTGAGCGTATGAAAAATACCCCAATATTTTGGAAGCAAGTCCTGACTCATTCCGTACGAAACGGACTCCCAATCAGAAAATGTCTGAAGTATCAAAGCAAATTTCTGAACATTTCAACATTGCAAGTTAGAAAAGATCTCAGAGTAGCTAGCTCAAGCCAAACAAGTAAAGCAAACCATGTGAACAGAGGACAGAATTGCTTTCGTTTGGAGATGGCATGCTTAATTGTCTTGACCAAAGTAAAAATTATCCCAGCAAATTTTAAAAGGAATGCAGAGAAGTCATAATGAAACAGTGGAAGAGATGACAGTCACAAATGATCACAACACTCTGTGAACTGAATTTGCTGCTGTATTGTTTCTACAGACCAGTGCACTGATGCACCACAGCAAAGGTTTTCTCTCTCAAAAAGCTTCACAAGTTGCCTTTGTAATCTTAGTGTTACCATTGGAGTTATCCAATAAACAGTGTGAAAAAATAATCTGACTTAATGACTCAAGAGTGGGCACAAGATTGAAATTTTCTGTCCCACATTTTTAGTCATGACTGTAAAAGTCACATCGGCGCTTTTGCAAATGTCAGTTTCAAGCTTTGACACAAAAATAAATACTGATGTCATTTGCTACAAATGTAGTAATGGATTATGAAGAAGTGATGAGCAGTTATGTGACGAAAAGCTAATTATATGAGTTACACTGATAGTTATAGGCTGCAGGCTCAAAATATTTTCATCCTCTTTATTACTTTTGATATGCAAGATCTCTTTAGACCATTTCTAATTACTGGTGTAGCACGGCTGGAGTAGAACTGCAACATGTTGCTAATGGCAACAGCAGTGGTTTCACATGTTTATTTCACTAGAACATGTTTCACCTTGGAACTCTCCAGCTGGACTTGGATAATGGGTCAGACTTCAGAGGTGTCATGGAAGTCTGCCTCCCACTCCACTGCCCACTGCCTTCAGCAGTGCTGCACCGGCTCCTACTGACAGAAAGTCTACTCCGACTGCTGCTGTGTTTTCAAGTAAAAATTGGAGAGATGACATTGCCCTTCCTGGAAGGGCATTCCCACCCTGCAGAGACAGCCCCCACGAAGGCATACACCCATGTTTGATGTAGGACAGCACCGTACCTCATTCCTTCTGTCGATCTGTTCTGGTAGTTGCGGTACAGCTGGGGGACGCCCAGCATGGCCTCAGTGAACACAGCAAGGAAGCCCAGCGTTTCCACAAAGAGGGAGGAGTCCAGCCACAGGTAGGTGATGTAACCAGTCACACCAGTGAACGTGAGCACGCACTGCACGTAGTCTGTAAACTTGCTCCAATGCCAAAAATAGTTCAAGTCAAAATCTGCAACAGAACAGGAATGCAAGAAGAATTAAATATGTTTTCCCAACCAACTCAAAGGCAATCAGGGTGGAATTGAGAACTGGGAAGCATGAGGGAGCCACAATCCTTGGTGGAAGGGGTTAGTAGAAAATGAGGGATAGGATTAAAAAAATTAAAACAAAACAACCAAACAAACACACTTGCAATCACCCCCACCCCACCCCCCAAAAAAAATCCCACAAAACCAAGAAAAAAAAAAATAACAGTCCTGATTTCAAAAACTTTTTTCTGGGGGGTGTTCAATAAAGAAACAAGAAAAAGAAGACTAGCAAGCCAACAAAGTATTTACAAAGATAATTTTTTAAAAGTAAGCATTTAAAAAATACCTTCCTATCAAACATGAAGGACTCTGGATACTGCTCTAGTGGAGCTGGCATAGGAAGTGTTTCACGAAAACCTTCCAGTACTAATAACAGGCCCCAAGCACCACAGTGCAAGCATTCTTTCTCTTAGGTCATTATCTCTGCCTTCCAAGTGCCTCAATCCAAGCTGCTTAGAAGGTCACCTGAAGTCCACAGCTCTGTTCCCTGGTGCATTGCAGCTGCCTGTGGGGAAGGGCAAGATGCCAGTGCAGCTGCTACAGTTTTACTGAGACAGGGACAAGACTGAGGCAAGATTTTCCCTGGAAAAAAGCCTCTCACAGACATCACCACTTCCACTTCTAGGACAAAACTTTGCTCTTGCCTTGGCCAGCACCAAGGAGTGCAGGTGTAGGACCCATTTCTGCATCCATCACAACGAAACACTCAGCCACAGAACGCAATATCCCCTGTTGAGGGAAGGAGAGAAGGAACAAACCAACCATGGCATTTGCTTGGTACATTACAGTGCATCATTGGGAGATACCTTAAAGTCTTACTGATGAATAATAAAATACACAACCCCATAGCAATTGATTGTATAGCAATATAACAACTTCATTTTTAACAAAAATGCTACAATAACTGTTTGTCAGGAGGTGCTGTCCCTGCCTTCCTTTCATAGAAGCACCTCCTTCAGACCAACTGGACTCTCTGAACTACCGAGGTGATTAAGTACTGTTCTAACAGGGATATTCCAACCAGCCCAAAGCCATGCAACACACAGCACATCACTAGAAGATTTCCATTGCTGTCATTCAGAAGTAGTCGAGAAAGCCACAGAAATAGTGCCACTGCTAACTCAAACAAGACATCGACCTCCGCTGCCTAACACTAATAGAAAATTCAGTGAGATGGGAATATAGGCTCTTGGCTGCCTCTGGATACATACACACACCAAGTAATAGTTTTATATTCTGCATTTCTTCATACCTTCATATCAGTATCAGTCTGGCCCTCAGACACACTTTATTAACTATTCTCTTTTTAGTACTTAGCAAACCCTCACCTCACGACACCTCCTGAGTGTATCCAGCTGAATAATTTTATTTTGCCACCAAAGAGGAAGGCACAACTGGCCAGGAGCCATACCCAACCTGCAGCATTATCAGCCATTACCCAGAATTGAATAAAATTACCTGGGGCAAAACCACTGTTAATGTAAACGTTGACTTTCAGTATTTTATGGTAATGGCTCCTCAGCCTCAGAATTCAGGGACACAACACTAAATAAAAGACTCAATGCTGGCACAGCCCAAACCATGTGAGCCTTGTGCATTTCTGGAGCTTTGTGAAGGCTTTCCTTTTTGGAGATGAAGGGCCCATGGCCCTTCACTCATTAAACCTTCCTACCAGCTGTCACATCTGCCCCGCATACACTGTGTTTTTCCTCCTGTGTTCTCCACATGCTCAAAGATTCTTTTCAAAATACCCATCCCTGGACACCAAATCCTAATTTCCCCAATTCATTTTCATAACAGAAATCAAAGAACTAAAACCACATTGAAGGAACAAAAAGTCAACATTCCCACAGCTATTGTGAGGCAAGCTACAAAATCCACGGATCCATGCAAACACTTGAGCATAGATGAGAAAAACACTGTGTGAAACAGGATTTCAACTGAAGCAGGAGAACTAATTACTAGTACAGAGACCCTATTTTGGTCAAAAATATCATGATGCTAGATAATCTCCATTTCACTGTAGTAGTCTATAAATTCTGGTCTCTGCTATAAATTTTGCTTGGTAATACAGTTAAGAAAGAAGGGAAGAAGGGAAGAGAAGACAAAAGATATAAGAGCAATCATAACCTTGGTAATAGTTTTGCAGAAAAACATCTGAGTTACTGTAAAAACAACCCAATATATAATCACTAATTGCTCTACTTAACAGATGTATTCTCCAGATGCAGAAGTCTATTTTAGGACACTAAACCTCAACACACTGCATTACCAAAAAACCCAAAAAACATAGAGAATGAAACACCTGACTTTCCATAAAGGCTGTTGTTTCTTTAGCCCTCACTTGAACTGCTAAAATGTTTTGCCACATGATTTCTTCTTTTTAACCAAGGCTAAAGTTTACTTTCTTTGAAAAACAGTTTCAAAAATTCAGAGGGAAAAAAGTTACACACCTGTCACTTTAAGATCTGGAAATAAACTGTGACTCATTTTTCCAAGTGGCTCCCTTCTCAAGGGGGTCCAAACACATTAGTTCTGCAGTGGAGTGATATGTTTTTTAAAAGAAAAAAATGTTGATTCTGCTAAATACAGTGACATGTATGTGCAAAAAAAAAAATCTTAAATGCTTTTAAAAAAGTAGTTTTAAAAACAGAATAAAATTCATGTTTGTGCAAACCAGTCCTACTCCAAGAAGACAGGCAGAGAGAACCAATCCATGTCCCAGACCATGTCATCTGAGAACTGAACAAAGTTATACATATCACTGCAGATATTATTTCTGTTTGAAGAAAAGTATGAATAATAAATATAATATTGGGATTTTTGCTCCCCCCATCATCTCTTTTCCTTAGAATGACAAAACAAGAAATCCCCTGTACCACCATTTATTTCTAGCAAACATCTTAAAAACTGTCTAAATGTGGATGCCTATCTTTCTACTCCCTGAAATGGGAAGGCACTGCCTGCACAGCTCACTCCATTCTGCCCAGTGAGAAATCCCTCACATGGGTTTGTAAGTACACTCAGCTGATGCAGTTCAGGCAGTAACTCCCTGTCACTAACATCCTGTGTGGATCAGAATTAGCATTACTGTGGTGAAAGGTACTGTATTTTATTACCCATGGCTGAGCTCTTTAAACCACCCAGTGAATTGCATTTTAAGCATGTTAATCCATTGATAGATGAGAGATTTATGCTGGAAAATCCTATTAATGCTGGGGGAAAGAGCAGCTCAGTAGGTTTTTTTGTGCACCGACTGGATAAAACTCTACACAGTTCGAGAGTGTAGAAGGATGAGATCAAAAGACCTCCTCTGGGAGGCACTTTGCATGTCAGAGATGAAAAATGTAAAGCAGGCAAGAGACAGCATTGTAAATAACAATGGTTATTACCAGTCGGGCCAAAATGCAAGTAGTAAATTCAAGATTCTGGTGTGGGATAGATGCCAAGTGACACAAAGAAGAGTCCAGAGTATCAACTTTCAAGTGAGGATGACACAGAGGTCCAAACATTTACATTATTTTTAGTCAAGAAACATTTTATACCAAGCCAGATACCATGCTAGTTCCTTCTGGGAAAGTGAAGCAAAGACTTTGACATCCTAAAAATTAT
This sequence comes from Serinus canaria, assembly GCF_022539315.1. NCBI lineage: Eukaryota > Metazoa > Chordata > Aves > Passeriformes > Fringillidae > Serinus > Serinus canaria. The sequence goes on along the minus strand of NC_066315.1, from coordinate 58,157,829 downwards.
TTACTGTAGCTCTCAATTTCTCTTACTAGTTGCATCTTATTTTGTGCCTTGACCTAATTCTGTACCTACATCCTTGCACTACATTCACTTACACTTGTCCTTAGACATTTGACCCAGCTCCTCCATTTGGTTGGTTCCTTCCTAGTTTTGAGGTCAAGGAAAAGCTCACCATTTCCCCTGCCTGTCTTTGCAAGGTGGAAGTTTGCATTTGAGCCCTTTGACAAGGAAATAAACTTTTCTTCTTACGAAGCTTGCTGGTTTTACCATCTCTCCCACTCCTTACTGAATGCCATTACATCAGTCACTCACCCAAACTGCCTCCTGTAACTAAACTCTTAACCTCTTGTATGAAAAGCACTGCTCACTAACTCCTAAGAGCATGCTGAGCAGACAGTCTCTACCCCTGAGTGCCCTTCTAAACAGATGACTCAGTAGTTAATCCTCCTACCCCTTGGTACACAGCGAATTCTTATGTTCTGTGAGACTGTGGTGCTGCTCAGGGCATACCCAATTTCCATCATCTGGCTGTCAACCACCGTGCCTGCCCACCTGACCTGTTCCTGCCACATGATCAAAGGAGTCCAGCCCGAGCAGTCAGATGTCCAACGCCTCCCCCAACAACACTGCAATCCAAAACCTGGCTTAGATGCTGTGAAAGAGCCTGATAACAGTAATATATCCAACCTGGAATAGTTACAAAATGCAGTCATGGCTGGGAATTATTTCAGATTATTATCCATGGTCTGTTTCTCGTAAAACGTACACACTGTGAAGATGCAGAAGCCACAGCCTGCAACACTCTGTGCTGCCTGTGGCTCTCAGCCACTGGGCTACAACACTCTCCCCCTCATTTGCTCTTCTGCTTATCTCCAGAACTCATGGTCTCTGCTGTAAAAGGGGTTTAGCTCTGAGCTGCAAGCAAATACGCTGCTGCTCCTCATCCCTACCCAGCTACAACAGTAACTCTTTGGGCAGCTGGAAGATGCAGACTTGTATCTCCAGGCTGACAAAAGAAACTGACTCAGACCTCTCACACTTCCAATGAGTGCTCTAAGCTATACACAGCTCCTGCACTCAGCAGTGGAATCTTAAAAATAAATTCTGCCACATTCTCTAAAGAGGACTTGCAAAGCACCTGCCACAAGAGGTTGGGCCCAGGCAGTGGATCCTGAAAAGGAGACTTTTACACTTCCAGTTCTTCAGCTGCAGCAAATCCTCAGACATTTGCCTCAGGCATTATCTGTCTCCCTGGCAATCCTGATTTTAGCTGTCTCATCTAAAAACAGCAGCAGGATTGCAGAGAAGCATGCTGGCTAGCACTCCTTACCTTGCTTATTCTGAGCAGCTCCCAGACCTGGGTTTCTCTGATGCTCTGTTCTGAAATTCCTGAGTACCCCACAGGGCACCCAGGAAATAACCGGGGTGATAAGGGCAGTAAGACTATACATGACTGTTACTGCGTGATCCCAAACTTCTTCTCTCACTCTCATCATCCACATACCCAGCAAGGCACCCTTTCCTTCCAGAAAGAAGAAGGAAAAAAGGAAGCAGCATTACAGACAGACAGTGAGAACTGATAGATTTAGATTTTCTTTCCTCCTTTTTTAAGAACTGACAGAAACGTGCAAATGCTGTCTGAAGCCAGCATTGCCACTCATTTGGACTGAGAAGGGACTTTTTATCTTCCACTCATGGTACAAAAGAGAAGAAAGGAGAGATTAGCACAAAAAACTTCTGGCTCTGTCTTTTTGAAAGGACACTGTCTACAAACAGACAATGCTCTACATCTCCATTCCTTCAGCCCCAAGACCTAGGAACTTCTCAAACTCTGAGTAACTTTTAGGTATCTGCTCAGCCCTGTCAGCATCTCTCAAACATTCCCTTCTATCTGATCTTCACACTGACCTGTACTCAGACATTGTCTCTGTTTCCTCTCTAGCCAATGCAAGATGGGAGCAAAACATTCCGTAAGGTCTTGAACCTTTTCTGAAAATATCACCCCAGCCCGTACCAAACAAATTACTCTCTTCCAATGAAATCCATTTTCGACATCCCTTGGCTCGTACAGTGCCTTCTCTTGGCCACATCTAGACTAATGTCAGTTCATTAAAGCCACTCCTCTTAGTATCTGACTCTCCCTAAAGGCCCAGCATGAGTCCTCTAGTCAACAAAAAGTAACCAGCAGATTTTCATTTGAGAGGGGGGAAAACATCAAATCTTAATCACATAGAAAAAGGCTGAAAGCCTGACCTACACAAACCTTGAGGATTCACACAAAGAACTTTTGTTTTTAAAAGCTCAGTGGAGCTTTCAGTACTTGATGGGGGAGAGAACACCTGAGATTAGAAGTTCAAGTGTTATGAAACCTCCTCTACTCCAAAATTATCCCTAGCTCTCCTCAGTCATCTTCTCTAGTTTGAAGGCAAGTACCTGCCTTAGTTTTCTTTGCCTTGTTTTAGGTAGCTTCACAATCTTCTAAAATCTTCTATGCTGGGTCTCTGTTTTGTCACATCAGGTTCATGTTTTTTCTCTCCTATCAGGATTATTACCCACCCTTCTTCCTCCTTGTCAAAAACACTACATGTAAGTGGGCTGACACTTTTTCAGTGCTATCCTGCCCATCCAGGGCTTCTCAATCATATGCCACACTGTCTCCCAGCACACACCTACAAGCATCAGCAACTGCTCTATCCTTCCCCTTTGGGTTCTGCAAGGTCCACTCAACCTCCTCACCAAAGGTAATTAGCAACTGCCCAGTTAAGAAACACACGTGAGTTACAACTGCTTCAGAAAAATCTGACACAAATGCACTAGTATATAGGAAAAAGTCAAACAATCCACTCTATTTCTTAATACCTTGTCTTTCCCATCAATGTGCTATTTCCCTGATTTTACATCCTTCAGTTTAAGGGAACCTTTGAATACCACTTAGCACAGTGGTCCTCACTAGAGATAATTAGTGATAACACCTATCTTGACTATTTTGTGATCCTTAAAGAGCAGCAATTTAAAAGTTACAATTTATTCTGAAAGTTTTACCCCTGCTGCTAACAACACAAATGACAATAGGAATGAAAAGCCAAATCAAAATATTCATACCCTGGGCACCTTCTGTGCAGCTGACAGCCTTTGCTGTGCTATCTGCAGTATAATTTGCTTTGTGCACAGCTTCAGTTTATGGGAGTCTCACAGTGAAGAACAACAAAAAAACAAGTAGAGAAAAATACAGTTACATAAATCCACAAAATTGGGTTGACCTTTACCTCATCTTTGAGAATTTCCACTGTCTTACAAAAGGATGCAGAATTGTTTACATTAGTTGTGCTGCACTGATACCAGCCCTGTCAACACTTTAATTTTGTGTGTTTAAACCTAAATATGCCTGCATGCACGTACATGCCTCTTCTTCACAGCACTGCTGATATATAAGCATGAAAAAGAAAGCAAAATTATAAAAGCAAGCAGGGGAGAACAAAGATTTTTTGTTTTAATACAGTGGAAGTTTTTGCAAGTATAGTATCTGTGAAGAAGGTTCCAACTGTTGGGCTTGGAAATTGCTGGTGAGCTGGGAAATCCTCATGGAGCAGTACAGCTCAGCACAGCCACCTCTGAACATCACTGCAGAATGACAGGAACCAACCTGGGGGCAGCCAGAAGAAAACTCCTACCCCAAACCCTCCAACAAAAAGCATGCAGAAGAATACTCCAGACTTCTCTTCCAAAGCAAGGACATTTCTTGGGTTTCTCCAGATGGAAGATGCTTTTGAGGCAGTCTTGCAGCAGGTACATGTTATGAGTAGAAAAGTTGTCCATTATTTTAAAGGTTGCATAGTTCATAAGTTAAAACAATTGCTGCAAAGTTGGAGTTCTAACTATTTGTTGTTAATAAGTTCACGTTGTAATCACCAGTTGTTCATAGTTTTTCTTTAATTACCTGTTGTTGATGGTTAGAAATCCCCTTTGTTGAGTATCACCTTGGTGCTTCCTGGTGGATGGCACCGGGGACAGTGAGGAGGAGGTGACATCGGGGTTGGCAGGCAAATGAGGAAAGCCCTCAACAAATCTAGCAGGAAAAACCCCTAAAGACAATGAGCCACCACAGAATTAAGAGATCGAAGTGATGTTTAGACATGAGGAACAGAACCCAGTGTCTGCTAAGACCCTTTTTACCTTTCAGCCTAACCTAAAAAGACATCGGCTAGAAAGAGGACCCCGAATTTCAAACTGAAAAACTGGGAATCTCCTGGTGCTCTCATGAGGATGGAAGCCCCAGCTCTGCCTGCAGACCAGCGGACACAGCTGCACTCTTCCTCCTCCTCCGTGCCACTCCTGTGAGCAGCAGCAGCGTGAGCGTGACCCATTGGTTCTTCCCACCCAAGCTGATTTTTATTAAAGGCATTAAAAAGGAGGAAGATCTCCTGCCCTATTTATTTCAGTACACATGCAACCCCCCTACCACTGTACCTTGTGCAACACGTGCTAACCAAATTCTTTGCTCTCCAAGTCCAGCTGAGAGAAAGCAACTGGGTCTCTACTTCTGGGGTACTAGTAGGCCAGCAAGAGTAGGAGAAGGAAAAATGACAACCACCACCACCACACACATGCCAATATTGCTACAAGAGCAGTGCACTTAACTTAAGGCTAGATATATCTAAATCAAGGTACTTACAGCACTATATTCCTCCTGTAAAGACTCGCTTCCTCAGTAGCATCACTACTGCAACTCTCTACTGTGTTACTGCTACTCTTGCCTGTTCAGTATAGAAGTCTCTCCTTTCTATTCCAATGTACTGACTGCTCTTCTTAGTCACTGCATTCATGAGATAGTCTCAACAGCAGGCAAAAGTGGAAATTATGACCAGTGAAGGAAAACAGCCTATTAACTAGGCAGATCATGGGGCTTGGAAAACCACTGGAATAAGACAGCTGTGGCCCCGAGGTTTCATGCTACAGAAATAAGTTCTATATTTGAAAGGTGGTGTGAAAGCAGCATGAACAGCTTTAGAAGCCATGTGACTCAAAAGGAGCATGGACCCCAGGAGGAAATCCTTCTCTAAAGTTGCAGCAGTAGCAGTGAAATGGAAAGCCCAGGGAATGCCACAGCAGTTTTGATGACTCTGGGCAGCCACTGCCTTCACTACAAATGCTCCTGATTCTGCTCACCTCCTACAACAGGAGCATCAAAAACTCCAGAGCAAGTCAAACTAAGGAAGTGCCCCAACCCTTCACCCTCAAGGCAGAGCTGTGAAGTCAGGTCTCTGCTCCCAACCATGCCAGTGATGGAGGCGGTAGATAAGAGATAAGCTCACTCTTCTTTGGGCCAGATACGCCTTTCTATGCTAACTATAGAAAGAGACTTCTTTTTCTGACAGCAAGATAAGCAGGGATGATGAGAATGTCACAGCAAGAAGAACATGTAGTACCAAGTTTCTATTTCTACAATAATTTTAACAATATTTTACACTATCATCTGCATAGTTTATCGAAGATATCACCCACAGCCCTAGCAGGCAATATACAAAGGCCTCCAAAAAAGACTAAAATGGAGTAAGTTAAGCATTGCAGAGCAGGCAGCCTTGACTCTAAAATTCTTGTAGCTGGGAGCTATAAACTCTATATGAAAACAGTTTAATTTATTTTGAATATTACAAAAACTTATTATTTGCAGATTAAATCTCAGAAGACATCAAGACTACTATAATATTAGAAACAATATGCCCTTTCTCATTTAAAGGCTGTAATTAAAGAAATGAATAAAAGTTCTTCTAAACATTACAAAACCAAGCTGTGCATTAGACCAGATGCAGTTTGACTCAGATTTCACTGTGCCAGAGATTACAATGCCAGGTTGATGTATAGTGCAGCAAGTTACTCCCAGAAACTCTGGAAGTAACTACCAGGTAAGACTTTACTTTTTGAACTGCAGATCTCTGAGAAAAAAGCTGATAAGTGATCCCTCTTCTTCAGCCTTGTCTGAGCTTAACTTGCCTGAGACCCTATCTCCTCTGTTGTGAAGACAGCACAAAAAGAAAGCATTTGTGAATTTTTTTTTCAGACCCTGAAGTCAAACAGTTACACATTCATAAATGCATGTATAAGTATGTTCACAACACAAAGCTAAACACTCTTCATGAAAATACAAACTTATCTCCTCATTTAGGATTTTTGGGGGCAAGTTTAATCCTTGTTTCCTAGGTAACCCACCACCAGCCAAGACAAATTCTAGCCCCCAAACTGGCCCTAGTAATTTAGCATCTAAACAGAAGAATGCCCTGTGCAGCTGCCTCATTTGCTAAAACAATGTGGCCTGCTAAACATCTCTTGGCCATTACCTCAGTTAACCTCAGAATAACCCATTCTAGTATTGATAGTTGAACACTTTAAAGTTATCACAAACATGGAGGAAATTGTAGGAAGTTTTTAATCTCTTTTTTTTCACTCGCTTCTCTCCTCTGTCCAGTCCCTGTTACACATGTCAAAGTGTCAGACAAGTTTTCTTTAATTATCTGAACAGCATTACAAAGATGCTAGTATCTCAAAATGATGGCACAGTCTACTCCATTTCATAGAGCTTCCATTCAAATATCCATTATAGTTAATAATAATAGGGTAGGCTGGTGAAAAAGAATCCCGTATTCAAAAAAAAATGCATTTCACGATTTTTGTTCTATGCTGGAATAAAAAGAAAGACTTTGGGAAATCTGAGGGAGGATGAAGAGAGAAGCAAACATACAGATGAGATCTGAGAAATCAGTTTAAACTTTTAATGTCTCAGATTTGAATTAAGGACCTTCCACCTAAGTTTTCCCATGTCCTGTGGCAGCGGGTCATGAAGCTATTACCCACCCAGGTCTGAAAGCATCTCCTACATTCTGACCAATTTTGACCAAATTCATTAAAATACTTTATCTATGTGTGTTTGTGAAGACGTGACCATTCACTGGTGACAACCTTCATCACCAACAATCAATTCACAAATTTCAGGCCAGCAGTAGCAAAAAAATCTCAACTTATAACTTCTCATTTACTAAAATAAACATCATTTAAGTATAAAGGTGACTATGGAAATTCATCTGTTATTAAAAAATATATATATATGTAGATAGGTAGATAAAGTTGGCAATAATTCCAATCTCCATGCAACTTTCTAGAGAAAAGGGAATAAAAGGACTTCTGGTAGCAGGTTTTCCAGAAGCTCTGTGCCTTCAGTGTCCCCTCACAACCATTAAACTAAAGCTCAAAGCTCATCCTGTTTACAAGTCTGCACAAATTTAAATTACTGTATACGGGCACCGAACAGCAGAAATTTCCACTGCACTAGCAGAAAGAATTTACAGGACAGGAGACCAGGAGAGAGTTTCATTTGAGTGCCTGCAGACTGCCTTACCAATTACAGCACTTATAACTGGAGGAGCCAAGCGAGACAGAGCTTCCCTGAAACACAATTTCCCCCTCAACTTCCCAGCTGTTTAGTTTGACCAGAGATAAATCCCTGTTTTGACAAGAGCAGCATTTTTTAATGTAAGGTGCACTTCTGAATACCACATTTTCTGAACACCTTCTGCCTGCAGTTCAATGCTCCGAAGCTACAAACCCTTCAAGACACAGATCAAAAGGTAGTTGATTTAAATAAGTGCCTCTGTAATGAAGAGTTTGGTGGTGACATAGGTGTGCATTCACAAATTGTTCCCATTTCCCAGCAGAAGTTTATGTTCCTCTTATCCCCCTCAATCTCTTAACAGTTCAGTTTAGTTCCCGGAAGCATTTCCCACTGAAGCCACAAAATGTGTGCTTTTTACTTCCTTTTTTTAAGGTTTTACACACGGAAGAAAAGAACAAGCCTGCATTTTAAGCAAAATTGGTTCACTTATTTGATTTAAAACATAATCCCACAAACTGTTCTGTCAGTACAAGTGAGGGGGCAAGAACAAGTGGGGGAAAAAAAGAGGATCATAAATGTCTTCAGCATTGCTGCTAAGCATCCTGGCACACAGCCATTGCTAGAGTCAAAAGACTTTGGCTATTATGCCCTTTTACTTTACTTTTACTTTTAAAAAGGACAACAAAAAACCTTCAAACCAAAACAGGCAGAAGAGAGTGCACTGAAAGTGTTCACCAGAGAGATGACTTTGCCATTACAGGGCGCCATCCTTTTATCCCTGGCCAAATGATTCTGGGATTTGCCCTCCACTGCTGTTGTCCCTTTCACATTGTGTACTCAGGAGTGCAAGGGATGTGGAGAATGATGACAGATGAACCATAAACAATGAGCTGCAAACAACAATCCTATCCACAAAATCCTCACTGCATTTCTGGGTTCTGCTGTGAAGGAACAGTGAATTTCTTTCAAGGCTAATCAGTTCTTTAACATCTACTGTACACAAAAATTAAATTAGCAACTTGTGTACAAGACTATTTTAAGCCATTTCCATATGAAGTTTGCTCTATTCCCTAAGTGCAGTTACTTGTTCTACTACAACCTACTCTCAACAGGGGGTGAAGAAAGGCATCAGGGAGTAAATAGCATCTCTGAAGACACAGAAAAAGAGCTAAGGCAAAAGACATTTTCTTAAAATAACTGCTCCTGATTTTTACATGCCAAGGGGTGCAAAGACAAGAAAGGGCAGCAGTGGAAAACACAGACATAAGCAAGTTTGTCATGGTTTGTATAAATGGACAAAAAAAATGGGGGTGACAGGAAGCAGAGAATGTCAAGACCAGCAACTGTTTCTTTCCAAAGGCTGTACAAACTGGAGATAAGGAGGGGAAAAAATTTACCTACAACTGCAGTTTGTGACACTTCCAAATCAACCTACTAAAAAGCCACTCTAAGAAAGTAGAGGATGGCATAATTTTTCTTATCGTAGAGATAAATGTCAGGTTTTAAAGCTTAGCTATGCACACGCACACACACAAAAAACCACAGCAAACTTGCAAGGGCTACTGAAGTGTGTGTAACACCAAAGCAGTCTATGTGTTTTAGAAACAGCAGCACTGGTCCTGATTTTCATGGAAAAAAAAATCCTGACACTCATACCTTACGCAAAGAAACAGAGATGTTCTGAGTATTTAAAATGTTCCATCTCCAAAATTCTCTTCAGACTTCTGAGTTGCAATGGGTAATAGTAAAAAAGACAGCTTTAAGCAGCTTTTAAAAATAAAAAATGTTTCCATGAAATACTCAGGATCTGTCTTCCTTTCACAGATTTCTATTTCTCCATGGAATCGGTCAGGATGAACAAGACCCTTTTTTGTAAACGTACAATGCAAGTAAAAATAAATCTGTCAGAACTGAATTCTGGGATTTGGAATCTTTCCCCCACCCATGGGAGGGAACATAGGATCCTGATGCCGAGATGTAATGCATACTGATCACACAGCAAAGAGAAAGTAGGGCACATAATAAAGGCATCTGAAAGGAGACCTTCATAACTTCAGGAAGAATGGTGGTATATTTGCTTCCTCCTATAGCTGCTCCAGTTGTTTCCTTCCCACATGGAGGCAAACATGCTGTCTACTAGTAATCCAAGTGTCAGGAAGGGAGACTGTGTACACCCTGCCCCTCACCATAAATTCACAATTCACTGAAAAACCCCACCTTCTCTGCTGCTGATTTGAGACCACACAGGAAGCAGCTTCTCAGGAAGAGCTAAGTTACATCCTTTCCTCCCAACTTCGCTCAGGGTTATATCACCTCCTCCTACAGAGACTGCACACCATTCTCTTAGTTACAAGGTAACATTCTGAAGCTAAAAACATTTGCTCTGAAGCATAAAACAAAATCAAATTTTGAAATGTGATTATTCACCCCTTCTGATGAGGTCTATATTTGCCAGCCTATTAACATCACTTAAATCACTACTGCATACCTTTAGTGAGTCAAATACTACATCTGAAGAATTACTGGCTGGTGCACTGGAGCCAGAGCTCAGAAGGCTTTGTCTGCTTCTGCAAGAACAATTTTTATACTTATTCAGTTTTGCTTAGTAAAAAATATCTCATTTATTCTCACAACAAGAAACTGATTGGATCTAACATCTGCTTTGTTCTTGTGTCTTTGAAGAGCAACTGAGAGTATAAAAGAATGAGAAAAAAAGAGTAAATCAATTTTACTAAAAATCTATCTGAAAATAATATACACTTCATTTGTTTTTTAAAAAGAAACATTCCCACAAAATGAACCTTCAGAACAAACACTGCAGTTCATTTACCTTTTTATAATTTAAATTCAGTCATTTTGCACTTCTATGTTAAATCAATTTTCAACCAAGCAGCTTGCTGTAAGTAAAAGTAATGCAATATTTGACCATTTAATTAATTTTTTAAGATGGTAAGAAATGTAGTTTAAACGGATCATTATTAAAACACAGTTATTCTATTTACACGTATCACCACATCAACCAAACTTTCTTTAGTAAAGACACAAAATAAATTATTTTATTACCATATTTCTTCCTTGGTAATTTAAATCATTATCTGCAATGGTGGCTCCAACACTAACCTTTCTTTGCACTAAGAGAAAAAAACCCATAATTTCCTCATCAGCTTTAACGAAGCAGAGTGGTTACAAGTGAAAAGGAGATGGTTTGGGCCTTGAAACAGGAACAACAGTTGGTGGGACACGACTCTGAAGTGAATTCAGGAACTGGTATGACCTATAAAGTAAACCTTCCACCTTAATTCTGCCTGTTCCTTGACACTATGCCCTGTACAACACTCCAGCACTCTGGCTGCAATCTGCAATGTGGCTGTGAGCCTGCACTGCCCTACACTGTGCTGTCACACCTCTAAATGTCTAAACAATTTGCTCTAATATCTAATGCAACCTGAAATAATCCATATCAGGTGCATGCAACAGTAAAAAGTATCAAGCTGGAAGGCAGGGTGAAGATGATGTACTGCCTGTCTCTGAAAGCTGACTGTCACATCTCAGTGCAGATGAACACAGTTGATGCATAGGCCAAATCTGCTCCACTGCAGCATTCCCATCAAACAGCTTCACACTTACTGCCAAGGCCTGCACCATTTTCCAAATAATGCCCACCTCCCCAACACACAGGAACACAACTGATAAATAATTTGTAAACAAGTTTCTTCTCTTGAGCATTCGTAAGTCACTCTTTGGGCATCTGTTGACTGCCAAACAGCAGAAGTGACAACTTGGCATCCACACCAAAAGGGTGTTTGGTTTGGTGTTTGCTCTTCAGCACACCATGGTTCATAAAAAATGATTCCAAAAATAAAAGGAGACAAAGCCAATTGTGAACTTACTATTGCAAAAGAAAATCAGTAAGTAAAACTTCACGAGGCAGGCAGCTTTCCCTGACACAGTGCTGATCTAAGCACCACAGAGGGCAGTATTCATCTCTTCAGACTTGAGATCTGGAGTCCAACCCACCAGACTAAGCCTCAGGTTCAGGCCCTTTGCAATTCATGGGGAGAGACTGGCTTGCCTTCAGCTTCTGCAGGCCACTCAGCAAGTCATTGATGGACCCAGACAGGATGCCTTTTTCTGTTATGGAAAACACTGAGATTTCAGATGTTTCTCCATCCCAAGTCAGGAAAAAATCACACTAACACTAAAAGACGGGGAACCAGCAGTACCTAAACAGCCTAAAGGGTTAGGATGCAGGCTTCAGGCTCCCATTGAGGGCTCTCTCTCCCATCTGCAGCCTGGCTTATCAAGAAACCATCAGAGCCACTTTGCTCACACTAATAAACTCAGAGTTATCCATGCAAGCAGGAGCCTCCACGTCAGTCTCTTGTATCCCATCCAAGTGCCATGATACTGCTTTGCAGCCTGTATAACTGGAGTGCTCCACTCTAGCCTTTACAGGGCTAAAAACATTCAGGGGCAGAGACAAACACAAACTAAAGGGCCAATGAGGGCTAAACAGAGCCAACTGCATGCACCTTCTCGTAGTGGCAACAGGGGATCAAGAACACGCACAGGAAAGCAGATCACCTAAGCCCCCTGCCCTAATTCATCCTTTCTCAGCATTCACATGGAATACAGAGTATCTAGGTTCTACTGCTTCATTTTCCTGCTTCAGAGATGGGACACAAAATAGGATTTCCCATGTCATCTCTAAAAAGCACTCCCAAACACCAAACAAGGGGGAGTGTCTAAGATCTCTCTTCCCTATCACTTGAAATGTTCTCCTACAGTTTGAAAATCCTTTTCCAATAAACATTTGGTGCATCACTGCTTGCAAAGCGGGAATGTGCAGCGGAGAGAAAATGGGAATATTTTCAGAATATAAAGTTATCACAAATTGTTTTCAGTCCAGGATGGTCAGTGTACTGCATTACAGGCTAAAAGCATGACACTTGTGTTAAAACAGAAAAGGGTTTATTTTGTTTTCTGTTCATACAGCAATGAAAATGGCAAAGCACTGATGTTTCAGTGGTAAGTGCCTTTCAATCTCCAGCATCAGGAAATGCCTTGTTAAAATGGTATTATTTATAAGAGCTTCAGAAGCATTGATTTATTTATTTATATTACCTATTTCTAGCTTACTAAAAACTAGTAACTTCATCTTCTCAGTGATTTTTAAATAACTAAATATAGCTAACAATACATACAGGACATAAAATGCAGTGAAAAAATCCATCAGGTTTTGTACAACAATCACATTGTACCTTTAGCATTACCTCCACATACAGTTCATAGAACAAATTATGGCAGCTTAGACATCCAATGTCACACCTGCCCCGTGCAGCACTTTAATTGAGAGCAAATGGGTGCTGCCACCCTGCCCAGCACTTCAGGTCACCTCATTCTCCATTCCACCCACTGCATACAGCAGTGGGTATGGTCATCTCAGCAGGCTCATGTCCAACAGAATGCCCTAATATATCAAAGGAGCTTTCCCAAGTGACATCTGCCTTTCCTAGGGAGTATGGTTAGAGAGTCAGCAGCAGAAAGTGAGTGCAAGCTATGCTCCATCCCCTGTACATGACAGAACTTTAACACTGGCAGATGTTGACCCTGATGATGGGCTCATGCGTTGAATTGTTGATTCTATACCACTGACCTAAATGCAAAGATAAGGTTCTTTAAAAACTCATGGAATCTACAAAATCTGGATCTTCTAGAATAGTAAAAATGTGCTGCAACCAGAAGTTCTCTCCCTAGCAAGCTGTCTAGACAATCTATTATGTCTGAGCAGGCAGCACTGAGCAACAGTGCTTCTTTAAGCACACACCATGCCAGCCAGTGCTATAAACTACTCAGGAAACTTAAAAAGCAAGCTACCAATGTATCTGTACTAACAATTAAAAGCCCCTCAGCCTGAAAGTTTATTCTGAAGTCTGTGGGGAGTTGAGCCACACTTTAAAAATTTCTTCACTTATATCTTTTGCACTGAACTGGCAACTTGGCCATCATATAGAAAATCAACATTTCTCTTCTCACTTTTTTGTTTACAGAAACTGAAAGAGAGCCGGCAGGCAGCAAAGCAGGACATCACCATGAAAGCCAGATAACTAATTGTCACTATGGCTCTGAAATCATCTCTTGCCTTCTTGCATTAATAATGCTTTAATGTGCTTTCACTGGTGAGGTCTGCCCCCTACAGCTCCTCAGCCCTGCTAGCAAAGATGAGGGAGTGAAGCAGTACCCAGGAACAGGAAAGCAGGAGTTTGCACCTAAATTTTCAAGTGACACAGAGAGGATGCATGTGGGGGTGTTGAGGGCGCAGGCTTATATCTTTGCAAGGCTAGTCCGTCATCTCTGAAAGATCATGGTACTGGGAGAGATTTTCTGTTACTGGGGACAGGGAGAAGGAAAAGGGAAAAAAATCACACCTGTCTGCAAGGAGAAAGATAACCTCATCCCTAGGATGGTTATGGAAGAAGTCCTCATGGAAGTCACTTCAAAACAAAGGAAGAAAGTAACCAGGACAGCTTGCATGGCTTTACCAAGTGCAAAATGCAACTGACCAACCTGACCTTTGAGAGACAACCTTCCAGTATCTGAAGGGAGCCTGCCAGGTACTGGATAGGGACTCACCAGCACCTGCAGTGATAGGACAAGGAGTAATTGGTAGAAACTGAAATAGGGGAAATTTAGGTTAGATATTAGGAAGAAATTTTTACTGTGAAGGTGGTGAGACACAGAACAGGTCGCCCAGGCACACTGTAGATGCCTGGCAAGTGTTCAAGGCCAGGCTGGATAAGGCCTTGAGCAACTTGGTCTAGTGGGACACATCCTACCCATGGCAGTGGGATTGGGACTAGATGGTCTTTGAGGTCCATTCCAACCCCTTAACATTCTATGAATTCATGGTTTTAAGAGCAAGAGGAGAGCAGTAGAGGAGCTGTTTACAGCATACAAGACTACTGACAGTCTCCTGCACTATCTTTATTAACAAATTACCAACTGGTTTGTGGACAATAAAAAAAGGCAGAAAATTGGCTGGATCATCAGGCTAAAAGATTTTCACCTCTCAAAGAAAAAACATAAAATTTACAACCAGGTACAGGGCAGCCCACAGCGATTAATATTAGGGCCAACACTCTTTAATATCTTTCATTAACAAACTGGATGATGGTGAGTTCATGAATACCAAATTAGAGCGAGTAAGTGATAAACAATTTCATTCCAATGTGAAGCAGAAGGGAAGACGCCAATCTCTTCTTTCTGCTGACCAGTGTCAGGACCTCAGGAAACAGCATGAAGTTGTGTCAGGGGAGGTTTAGTTTTGATATTAGGAAAAGGTTCTTCATCCAAAGGGTGGTTGGGCTCCTCTGAAAAGCAGTCACAGCACCAAGCCTGACAGAGTGCAAGAAGTGTCTGGATAACACCCTCAGGATCACAGTGTGATTTTTGGGGCTGTCCTGTACAGGGCCAGGAGTTGGACTTAAGTGATCCTTGTGGATCCCATCCAACCCAGGATATTGTATGATTCTATGAACTGAGGACAGCACTGCTATTCAAAGGGATCTTAGTCTGAGGATATGGGCTGACAGGAATGAAGTTCAGGGTCACTGTGCAGCTGGGAAGGAGTAACCACACAGTACTGGTGCAGAGAGCTGACCCACTAGAGAATAGCTTCACAGAATAGCAGAGGGTAACATGGCAGGCAATTTGAGCACGAGTCAAAGCGTACACCCATTGTAAAAGCACTCAATCACCTTCCAGGCTGTATAGTTGGGCAAATGTATGGCAAGCAGATGGATGGATGTGTTTATTCCTCTCTACTCAATGCCCACAAGACACATTATCTGGAGTCATGCATTCAGGGCTTCCAAGTACAAGAAAGACATTGGCCTACTGGAGTGTGCCCTCAGCAATATCACAGATGACACCAAGTTGGTTGGGAGTGTTGATGAGCTGGAAGGTAGGAAGGCTCTGCAGAGGGATTTGGACAGGCTGGATCAATCAGCTGAAGCCAAGTGTATGACAGTCAAAAGGCCAAGCACCTTTAGTCACAACAAGTCCACACAGAGCTACAGGCTGGGATAGAGTAGCTGGAAAGCTGCCTGGTGGAAAAGGACCTGGGGGTGCCTGCCAGCTGTCAGTGGCTGAACACGAGCCAATGTGTGCCCAGGTGGCCAAGAAGGCCAATGACCCTGGCCTGCATCAGCAATAGTGTGTCCAGCAGGACCAGGGCAGTACTTGACCTTCTGTACTTGGCACTGCTGAGGCCACATCTCAAGTCCAGTGTCCAGTTCTGGGCCCCACACTACAAGAAAGTTATTGAAGTGCTGGAGCATGTCCAGAGAAGGGCAATGGAGCTGGAAAAGGCTGGAACACAAGTCTGATGAGGAGCAGCTGAGGGAGTTGGGAGTGCTTAGGGAGAAAAGGAGGCTCAGGGGAGACCTTCTCACTCTCTACAACTACCTGAAAGGAGGCTGTAGACACATGGGAGTCATTCTCTTTTCCAAAGTAACAAGCAATAGGATGAGCAAAAAATGGACTCAGGTTGGATTATAGGATGTTTGGATTGCATATTAGGAAAAAAAACTTCACAGAAAGGATTGTCAGTCACTGGAACATGCTGCCCAGGGTAGCAGCTGAGTGACCACATGTGAAAGAATTTAGAAGATTAGGTGTGGTGATTAGGGACATGGTTTAGTGGTGGGCTTGGCAGTGCTGGGTTAACAGCCAGACTTGATGATCTTGGAGATCTTTTCCAACCAAAATAATTTCATGATTCTATAAATGAGCCCAGTGGGTGGGCCACCAAGATGATTAAAGGGCTCAGGTATATGGTGTACAGGAAGAGGCTAATAGGACCCATTCAGCTTTAAGAGAAGGGTTCTTGCTGCCAATGGCTATCTAAGGGGGAAATGGATCACGGAGGCAGGCTCTTGAAGGCACTTGGAGACAGCACAGGCAATAACAAGACACGAGGTACAAGGAAAATGCCAATTAGATGGAAGAAAAACTTTTATCATCACGAAGACAGTCAGACACTGGCACAGGTGTCAGAGAGGTTGTGGAATCTCCGTATCTGGAGATACAACTCACCCGGACAAGGCCCTGAGCAACCTCATCTAACTGGACCCACTCCAAGTGGGGAACTGGATCAAATAACTTCAGAAGACCTTTCCAAGCCAAATTTAAAGAATGAAGCTCACCATTCAGATCAAGATGTGACCAAGTTTTCATCAGCATGTGACAAGCTCAAGAAGCAAGCAATTGCAAAAGCTTCTCACCTCTACCAAACCAAAGCAGCAGCTTTGCTGCACACATGCTCCCCAATGTGAAGGGTGAGCAGACAAACCAGCTGTCTGAAATTTAGATGTTTCACTGCTGATATTATTAAGGCACCTAATTATTCTGGGTCCCACCAAGAAGGAAAATATTTTTTCAACATCTTTGTTTATTTACTATTTCCACAGTCTTGGAAGTAAGCTCTGCCTTGTCTGTGATGTTCCAGTTTTGTGGCTCAGCAGACAAGTTTTGGAAACCCTAGAGCACCCTCGTGTGGCTAGATGCTGCTAGGAGTTCTCCTTCCTCTATCTGAATTGTGTGAAGCACAAGAAAAATCCACATTTTATTCACAGGTTTATCTCCCCACCACACCACCAACAGGGCATGGTTCTTACACCATAAATAGCATTTCTGCTGCCACACAGCTCTTCCAACAGACCCTGTTTCAAGTCTCTTCTTCCCAGCAGAGCAGAGCTGGATGACAGGCCTGTCGGATGGCTGGTCAGGGGCAGCAGCAGCCAGAGCAGGCAGCCCCAGGAGCACACTCCACAAACATGGTGCTGAACCTTGCTCCTGTGAACCTCTAGGTATTATTGCTCATGCCAGCCTGGGGAGCAACCTCCACCACCTCTCTTCTTTCTCCCCACACTGAAAAACAGTTTTCTCTCAACTTAAGGTAACACTGAAATTTCCTGGTAGCAGATAAAGATTTTTTTCTTTTCCCCTCACTCAACTTTTTTTTTTTTTAAAGTCAGGCAGGGAGAACAGCAGCTGCACTGCTTCTTTCCAGCTCTTCCAAGAACTGCAGTGTGCTCCTTGTGCTGCACAGCAAAGGAAAGGCCCCTGACACTGCACACACCTCCCACTCCACCTAAACTGTGCCTGCCTGTCCATCCCCTTTTTCCTTGCAGCAGACAGGCTTTTGGAACAGGCATGGGCCCTTAACACACTACATTTAGCCTGGCAGATCCTCTTAAACTATAAACACAAGCACTGTAAAACTGCATAAAGAAGTTCACAAAACAACAGCCTACCTACATTTCATGTCAAAGCCATTCAAAAGCAGCAGCAAGGCTGGTGCAAAGAGGGAGTCAAAAGACTTAGGTCCAAACATACTGCTCTACCATGAAGTAACATCTTACTGAAATGACTCTAACTCACAAGAGATTGTACAAGTCTATGGTTGACAATCTCCCTACTGTCTGTAAGCTGAAAGCTTAACAGGAGCTAAATAATAATTTCAAAATGCAGTAGCAGCAAAAACAGAACAATGTCCACCAGGTTCCCTGCCTTGGTAACAAGGAAACACAGGTAATGCTTTCTCAACTCCCTGTTTTAGGGATAGAGAATATGTATATTGTTTGATTACCACCAATGACAGAAGCCAAATGAATTAACATGCTATACAAAACATTACAAAGCTAATTGACAGAGCAAATTACAAATATTTTATTTAGAATCCCACAATAGTTTGGATCAGAAAAGCCCTCTGCAGGACATCTAGTCCACTCTGTTCAACAGTAACCTGTTAAAAATTTAAAAGCCGAGGACATTTCACCTTACAAAGTGGTACTTTGAACCTTGCTGATTAAAAATGGGTAAATTTTTAAACTGTGAAGAAGAACCAGTTTAACCACAACTTACTGTATGCACTACAATAAAATATAAGCAAAATGTTATTGTCCACATTACAAAAATCAGAATAACCCCTTCAGTGCGTAAAGCTTCAGAGGATTCAGTTTAATAACTAAAAGAAGTTGCAGGTGGCAGTTCCAATTTCTCAAGTATTTTGAAAGAGTACTTTTTACAATACAGCTCTCAAAGCACAGGAATGCTACTGCATTTATTGCTGAATGCAAAAATACTTCATACAGTGCATCAACTCTGCCGGTGCAAAATGCGTGGCTAATATGAAACAATCACTAGTCATACAAACACATACAAACTAGGGAGAGGAACATTACTGGCCAGATAAGATTTTCCTTGTCAAAGGTGCCAACTCTGATCTCTGAGTGAAGCCCAAAAGACAAAAACTTTTTTGTAAAGTTGCCAAACAGTAAGTTCAGAAACTAAAATTCATCAATAGTTATCAAAAATTACAGACTCTAGAACTGCTGGCTTCATTGTTGACTACAAATATAACGTGAAATACAACTCACCCATCCACATTCCATGGCGGATGTTCATTCCATTCTCCATCCCACAGGTGGCAACTATTCTTCCTGCTTAACTGTTGTAACCGGTACAAAAGTTAAATTTGGAGAGAAGCTGCTTCCAAAGTGAAATGAGCTTGAAGCTCACTGCTTCTATTTCAGACCTGCACAAGAACTTGCACAGCTGAAAACACTTTTTCCCCAAGTCATCTGTTAAAGGACATTACCTTTCTGCTTACCAAGTCTAGTTTTATCTTAAAATAAGGCAAAATATCTAAGTTCCAAAACAAACCCCAAAATCAGTAGGAACCTGTTCAACCATCCTTGTGCTAACCAAATTTCTGGGAAAAAAGGATTAAGTGTTACCACCTAAATAAGATCTTTCCTCTGAGTTACAGTACCTACATAAAGAAAAGAGCAGGTCAGCAGCCAAAAAAACTGTTTACCTGGCAGACACATGTCATTCCATTTCAGATAGCTGGCAGACCCAGTAAGAATGCACTATGAAGCATACTGACTAAGATAAGACTTCAACTTGAAAATGAGGACCCATGTGCTAGCATGAAGTAACAGGTGCTCCACAGCTCTCGTACACTTCTAAACCAGAAAGCAGAATTAAGAGAGGAGTCCTTGGCATTTCTTGGGCTCAGAAAAAACGCTATGGTTTTTTGGATTTATACCACATTTATCACCTCATCTTTCTTCAAGAAGCAACTCAAGCATCTGTGTTTAGGTAACACAGGCCTGTGATAAGAGGCACCCAATCAAACATGCCTGAGATTCCTGCCCTGTTCTGGAGATAACCAAATCACAGTAGAGCCTGCCTGTGCTGGCTCACACATTCATCAAGTGATCACAGAAAGTGTAAGCAGCATGCTCAGGAGGAAGAAGCAGGGATGTCTGAAATTATGGATTTTTGCTCCATCATGTCCCATGATGAATTCCTACTTCCCTAGAAATGTCTGAACATTTGCTGGCCGATGGAAAGCAGAGAATTAAATCCCTATTTTGCTTTGCCTGTATTCACAGCTTTTGCTTCACCCTTTAAAGTGTCTTTACCTCAACACAGAAGTTTCTCACTTCTAGACTTCTGACTCTCCCCTCCCACCCACTGCAGGGGAATGAGAGGGTGGCTCTGCTGGGAAGAGCTGCCTGCCAGGCTGAGCCCACAACACTGGATTATTCCCTATGGCTTAACTACAACTACTGATAAATCTGCAGTTCATGAATGGAACAATACATCTGAGATTAGTTTAAGGCTTGGGAGCTATTGCCTCATACTTTACATATCAGTCATGCAGGTAATGTCAGTCTCTTCCACTTCTATTGCATCCCACTGTCCTGGATTGCCAAGCAAATTTTATTCTATTTGCCATCTGTATGGCAGTTGTCTTCTGTTAAGTGGGCAGTTTTCCTTATCTCTTCCACACCCACTCAGCAGATGCCTGTTATCAGCAGATGTCCTCCCTCAGGAGGGGACATCTGCTGATAACAGGCATCTGCTGAATGTCACTGAACGACTGATAAGAACTGTAGCATCCCATTGGGAGATGTTCCGCCCAGAGGGAGGAGCCAAGCATTCCTACCCAGATATAATCTTGAGATTCTGGAACATCAGCACAGCTTCTCCACTGGATTTCCTAGAGGAACAGCTGCCTCTTCCACCGGATCTTCAGAGGAACACTATACCCTTCTACAGGATCCCTGCTCCAACAGAAGAACCACATCTGACACTCCAGGAGGACTGCAGCCACAATTCCAATGGGACTGCTACCAACACCCTGACCAACAGGGTGTCAGGTTGTGTTCTGACTCTGTCAGTGTTGTTTTAGTTTACTGCATTGTTTATTTTATCATTTTATTTTCTTCCCTAATAAAAAACTATTATTCCTGCTCCTATATTTTTTGCCTGAGAGTCCCTTAATTTAAAATTTATAGCAATTTGGAGGGAGGGGGGTTACATTTTCCAATTCTGGGGAGGCTCCTGCCTTCCTTAGCAGACAGACACCTGTCTTTCCAAACCAAGACACCCACAAAAAGAAATACCCTTAGGTTTTCTAAAGGTGACCACCTTAACTCTCATGCAAAGCCACCACCTGTCTCTTAGGCCTAAACCCGCTACATGCCATGCATTTACAAGAGTGACTTATCCACCTGGATCCCTCCCCACTTCATCTCTAAGTCTCTGGATTTACTGCAATTCTCACTCTCTCCTTCCTCCACCCTCCACATAACCACATGGGCCAGTTGCCTCCAGCATAGGGAAATGGGGAAATAAAAGAAAATTCATTCCTGACCACTGTGATCAGGAATGTTCTTTCAGGGCACTAAGGTAGGCAGGAAGAATATCGGCCTCATGCCTCCACCTCACTGCAGAGGATGAGTGCTATTTCTGGATCTCTCACCTTAAGGAAACTGCAAACTGCCAGAGGCAGGAATCATAGCTCCTCAGAGGCCTCAAAAATAATTCTCTGTGTTTCTGCCTTCCCAGCTGTCTTTTCTGAAAGGAAAAGGTCTCTCTGGAATACAGAATTTAAACTTATCCTTCCCTCTTATACCTTCTGAATAGTACCAGATAAGCCTACAAAAAGGTACACCCTCCTACTGAACCACTTTCAACATTTTCAACAGGACATAAAAGGCCACAGAACTTTTATTTTGAGGCCCATTAGCTTAAGGGGCTGAAGAAAGATTTACACTGAATGGAACTTCAAAGCCTGAAAGAAAGTATCTACTGGGAAACATAAAACTGGTTCCAGAAAACAGACTGATCCTAACCCATTTTTCTCATGTTTTCTGAAAGAGAATTATTTCAGTGAACAACTTGCAATGGTTCAGGACAAACTCCCTATGAAAATAAAGGAACAACTTTTTAAATAAAACTATTCCCTCTCTGCCTGTAGTTAAAAAAAAAAAAAGTTCTGTTTAATCTGTTCATTATGCCAGCAATTTTTAAGCTCCTTTTAAAAAAAAATCAAGTGTTCTATTTGGACAGAATTACTCCGAAATGTTTGAATAACTTAGACCTCCAGCACAGACCCATATCTGTAAAGACAAATTATTTTCCAGACTTGTGTTGGTCTCTTCTGCAACATCAACTAAAAATAAACCAAAATTATGTGTTAAACAAGACACCAATGTTTACCACTTAAGTACTACTTAAAACAAATTTTAAATTGCTCCTATGTGTTTATAATCTCCATTTCTTACTCTCCTTTGTCTCCTAAAAGATCTAAAATTGATGCAGAGAAAGACATGGGGAAATAACTGTTCCCATCATACACAGAATTACAACCAAAGCGTTAATGCAGACAGGTGCCATTTTCTCAGGCAAAGTAGACCTGAATTCATCAACAACTAGAACTCCATTAATATTTTTTAAATCCTTAAAACAAACAAACAAACCACAAAACTAAACAAAGCAAAACAAACAAGCAAAAAAAATATCCTTTTGGCATCCTGTTTTCTCCCAGACATGCCATTACAATCTCTTCTCCTGAACATCCTCCCCAAAATACTAACAAAAGCACTCTGAAATAAGTCTAACTAGGATACATATAATCCTGGGGAGGAGGGATCAAAATCCTTCCAAGAGCACTTCCATGTTCAGTCATGCACAAACAGAGGTGGTGACACCCCAGCAACAGCTCTGCTCTCAATTGTTCCAGCTGCACAGGGAATTCAACCGTTGAGCAGTACAGTGCAGAAGTCAAGCACTTTCAATGAAAGCCAGGTGCTCCCCACAACCAGCAAGGACATCTGTGTGCCTCTATTGTGTCCCCAGCTCTGCTCAGAGTGGTGAGGCTGGACAGAGAAGCACATTGTGCATGTGACTTACAGAGCACCCCTGGAAAAACACAGTGCTTGCCTGCAAGCTGTGCGGGATGCCCTGCTGAGCATAGCAGGATGCCCTGCTGAGCCCAAACAGACCTAACACAGAACAGAAGAAGTCAGAGAGCTGATTAAATAAAGTTTACATCCTTCATGGCACATGTAATGCAGTAGTGCTGCTCTAAAATATGTCAACACTGTGGTGGTGCTGTTGAACAACACAAGCCAGCCGATACCCTGAGCTAACTAAGGAGCACAGACAAAAGGAGAGGTGGAAGAATGAGTCATTCACCAGGCTGTCACACTGCCAGTGGAAACATGCAGCAGATGCCTGCTCAATCCACACTACTATTTTCTACTCATTATTATGCAGCTGTAAGTCTGCAAAGTCAATTATACATACATTTTACATTCCCCCCCCCAAAAAAATGATTAGTAGTTTCAAATATTTTACAACAGGTATTCAATGGATCTAAGTTTTTGCTGTTCCATTACCACTAGTTCTTATTACTCATGTTTTAAAATTTAGTGTGATTTGATGAGGTTTTTTGAGTTAAAATCAAGGTTCAGGATTCAGTAACACAGCAGGTGTTAAAACCATCTTCAGATAGAGAAGGAAATCCCAGCAATGTCTTTCCAAATGCTTAACATCTACTTAGAAGGAAAAAGAAAATCCAGCAAGTCCCATCCATGTTGAGGCTCACCAGCTACACACTGAAACCACTCTGAACAACTTTAAACAACACAGGCTCTTCGGAACTATGGATGTGTTTTGTTACTTCTTCAGTGATTTTGTTACCTCAACAGTCTCCAACACTCCCAGGGGTCAAAATATACATATGGAATTTGTATTTTAGCAGAACAGATTAATACACTTATTCACATTAGTTCTAAATCATCTCATCATGAAACAAGAAACAAGCAAAAACCCAAATTTCAACTCAACTGCGCCTTGCTCAGTCTGAGCAGTTGTCATGCTTCCAGGCACTAGGTAGAACTAGATATCTGAATTAGAAAACAAAGGAAATAAAGCATTAATCCCCTAGAACTGGAGCTACTTCTTTATAATCTTTCCTTCACCAAGAAAAAAAAGGAAAATAATTTTATTTCTGTATGGCATCAGAAAACCCTACACCCCGAGGCCAACCTTACTGTAAATTTTTTTAGGTCACTCAAACTGCAGTTACCTTCCCAAACACCCTCAACTCTCTCTCAGTAATGACTGATAGAAAGTCTCTTTTCAGAGTCGCATGACAGAGATAAAGATTTTTTCAGATAACATGTGGAAAAACAGTAGCATTAAGTAGTTTCTTGAACTATTGACAATAAAACAAACCTAAAAGCAATCTCGGGGAGCTCTTCAGTTCCCATTCCAGGAGAAGCACCAAACAAATGCCTCTGTATTTATCTAACAAGTTCACCTAAAATTCATCGGTAGTCCAGTACATGTTCAGATTTAATTGTTCAACAGCTCTAAAACTAAATAGTTTTCACAGATCATCTTCATTTGCAGACAATTTACTACAGGACCAGAAAAAGAAAGTAATATACTTTCTGAAGCCTAAAAACACATTGAAAAAGTTTTTACACCTCTCAACTATTCAAAGGAAATTAAAAAACAGTATGTTCCTCCTGAGCAGAAGTTTTAATTAAAACTCATTGAAGGACATAATGAGAATGCAATAGCACATGAAAGTATGGCAAATATTCCCTTCAGCTAATCTCTAAGTGAGCTTCCCCAGAGCTGTAGCAAAACACAGCACTGCAGGGCACAGCTCAGTTAAGCCCTGTGTAAATTATGACATAGGCTGTGATACACAGCACTGTGCACCCCACTCTTTATAGCACCAGCACATACTTTAGTATGCACATTATACACAAACAGCTCGAAACATTTCTGATTTTATAGCAGTGAGAATTATCAAATTTCTAACTTGCCCACCCAGTCTTTAAACTTCACAGCAGTAGTGTAAGGCTGCCTCGTTCCTTAGCAATAATTCAATTCATCCCATTTTGCTAAACTCCAAAACAAAGCTCAAGTAATACCTATTAACCAAATGTTTCAGACTTAGACCAGCTGGATTAAGATGTGTGGTGCTTTATTCTACATCTTTTTAAGCTATCAAACAAATTATTTTTTAACCAAATAGGACGAGGAAAAAAGTTGATTGAAATAAGTAAAAGGTCACATTAAGTTACTTATTTCTGTTTAATTTTAACCACTTGAAGCTGACAACTGTTTACAGCTCTGAGATTGTAAATAAAGCATTGCTGGAAACTAGTAAAAGACAACAGGAATACAGGCACAAGAAAGACAGAACTGCTTAAACATTACATTCCAATGGTTAGTGTTGCAAGCCAGTGAGAATGACCACACCAACTAGAGTTAAAGACAAACAGAAAGAAAACAGTTTGATACCAAATCCAGAAAAAAGAAGGTTTTGAAAATACAAAAGGAAAAGGTGCTTTGCAAAAATACTGGTATCAGACAAAAAAACTTGATAAATTTCCCAAAGCATGGATTTTGCCCCTAAATCTGAATGGGGAGATCCAGAAGATGAATCATTAAAAGAGAGTCTTATTTAATCTAAGCAGGGATGGCCGTATGGCTTCAAGAAAGCACTCAGGTTAATACCACTCTTGGGCAGTTTCCTAGAGCTAACTCCAGCTTGATTAACTGTGTGTTGAGAAATACAGAGACTCTCCTTTTGCCACAGTAATGTTCTTCTGGGCCCTGGATACTGCCAGTTGAGTTGATCTCTCTCTGACTAAAGAACTGAAACAGAACACAGCTGGAACCAATGGTAGATTCTGAATCAGTTCAGGTAAAACCAGTCTAAAAGTTGACTTTGGGGAACTTCTGTGTCAGCGTAACTTCTTTGATGCAATACCCCAACTAATTTAAAACAAAACTACAATTACTTGACTAAAATTGGCATTCCAAACTATTAAGAGTGGAAAAAGTACTGCAAGGCTGATTTGCACCTAATATTTCTTGTTCCTTAGGTAAATTAAACAACTAAGATTCCAACTTGGAAACTGAGGATTGGAAGCTCTCACCTTGGGCATTACTAATTCGCAAATAGTAATTTTGAGGCTGCTCTATAATGAAAAAGAGAGGAATATTCACAACAATGCAGGCACTTTGCTTTAATATCAAAGCGAAATATCTGCTGAAAGATACTGCTGTATATTTCATAGTTTCCTCCAGCATTAGAGCTGAAAAAAGGCCAACTGAGCCTGAAGAGGTGAATCTCTATTTTGTTTGTCCAGCTTGGGGAAGGAGTAAGGAAGACATAATGTGGTCAATTCAACTGCCATCAAAGAATTGGTTTCTGAAATAGAGCTGAAAGCATCTTTTCCTCTTTTCCATGAAAGTTATAAGTGGGCAGGTGGAAAATTTAAAAAAAAACCAACAAAAAAACCACCAAAAAACCAGACACCAGGTTTTAGTATGTCAAGAAAAGGTAATGCAAACATTCTCTATAGAAATGATAATGCAATCATTTCCAAAAATGATGACAAAAAGTAGCAAATCATGAAATATGTGGTTAAGGGGACAACTTCAGGCAGAATGGGTTTGTACAGTACATACCCAGATAGGATCTCTTGGGAGGTGCTTTGATTTCTTCATCCTTACTATCTGCAGCTACATAAAAAATAGTTGAAGGGGAAAAAAAAAAAGAAAGGAAAGACAAACAGACTTTTATGATTAAATGCAACAGTGGTTATTTGAGTTACAGTTTAGTCAGTTAGTACATTTTATTCATTAAAAAATAGCCAGACCAAAACACGCCAGAAATTTTAGTCCCCGTGCTTTCTATAAGCCTCCCACCCCACAATGTTAAGATAGGACTGAGCAGTAGGAAGTCCCAGAATAGTCTCAGTGGCCAACCCAACAAGCAGTGAGGGGAAAGTAAAGGCTTAAAAAACAGTTAAACAGGCAGCTTGATTCTTACTTTAGACAGCAAATTCTGACTTCTCATGATCAGAGAAAACAACCTGTTACCTCAGCAACACTGGGTGTGTGGATATGTATGTATTAACAGCTGAGACAGTAGTTACCTTGCCTCTGGTGGAAAAGGCTATTCAAAAATACTGTCACAAAGCCCAACAACAAGAAGGAGAGAAGAGACCTCATCTGCAACCATGCTGCATGCTAAACCTTTTCCACTCTAACTTTCCTCTGCCCGTTGAAAACCACATATTACACAAGAGAGTTTTCCAGTGCCAAAACCAAAGCTCCTCAAAGGATCAGAGTACTATAGTAAGATACAAGTTATAAAAGAGATTAAGTCAACCAGCAAAACTGGATGAATGACAAGAGGAAATAGTCTTAATGTAAAAACACAGGAGTCCATGTTCTGCTTGTGGAGCTTGGGCTGCACAAGTACAGAGAGATGTCCAAGAGTCTCCTTTCAACAAATATTGTTCACTGGTTTTCAGTATATTTCATACATTCAAGGGGGTCAAAACCTGTCACAACGTCCTGGGCACTACTAGAATCTTAGCTAGAGAGAGGTGGGAGACTGATCTGGGGAGAGTGTCTGTCTCTCCAAGAATATAAAGAAACCGCTCTGGCCCACCAACATCCCCAAAAGTAACCAGATATTTTCAGCTGTCTGTACCTGTGACAATTTTGCTTCAGCCACCTCTTGGTTCTTGAGTAAAGACATAGCACATCCACATTTTGTATTTCAATACTCAGCTCTTTAGCATGGTAGCACCATCATGCCCCAAAATATTACAATACTTTGAACAAAAACACCAACAACAAAATTAACAAGAAGCCTGGCCCTTTCTTTACTGAGCCAACAATGCAGCATACATATGGCTCCACAGACACAACTTTAAAACTTGGGAACAAATATGGAAAACTACTGTTACCTCAGCAATGGTACCAGAAGATCTGCTTTCGAGCACTTAAGATGCAGTAAGGTTAAATACAAGATAAAAGATAAAAAGCTACTGTTCATGCCTGCTGATTTCACCTGAGGACCCCACATAGTTTTCAAAGCATTCTCATGCAGGGGAGAGAATTGTCCTATCACTGGAGATTTTAAAATCAAATTGGGGTATTTGTTAGTTTTGTGTTTTGCCTGAGTTGGGTGCTGGCTCTCCCCAACCTGAATTGTTAAACACAGGCTACACAGTCCAAGTTTAAAAAAAAAAAAAAAGTAATAGAACAGCATATGAACAGCATTTGCTCTGTTTTCAATAGATATGTACTGAAGGATAAAGTCTCTGTATCCAAAACAAAAAATCAGAGAAGGCAGCAACAGCACAAGATGGGATGCACCACTTTCAACCTAATTTCATTTTGCAATACTAAAAGTGAGCGGGGGAAAAAAATCCCATAATGGAGAAGTAACTGTGAGAAGGGAAAAAAATTTAAGAAAACTCACATCATCTTTTTAAGTTCTCTATGTATAGAGTCTAAATAAAAAAAAACAAAAAAAAAAAACAAAAAAAAAAAAGAAAAAATCAAACATTACTAGAAAATCTAGGGAGACTGCATTTCTCATGCTATGATAGTTACCCTACAAATCCAAGTACAAGCAAATTGATTGAATAGCTAGACGTTCTGAACAGCTATTGACATTTTGGGTATTTTAAGCCAGTAACACCACAAAACATGATAAAGAATACAGAAGAAGCTTGTCAGGATTTGAAGAGATTGCTTCTTAATGCTTCAAGATAGGAAGCAGATTCTTTCTGAACTAGTTATTACTTAAGGGACCTAATTTGTGAGAAAAATAAAAACAAAAGGAAAAAAGGCAATTCCCATATAACTGAAAACACACTGGTAAAAATATAGTTATGCCACTTGGAAGAAAAACCATATTTAACAATAATATAAGAAAACAGCAAACTCCCTTCCACTGAAATATTCTATTCTTTCTAAATATTTTGGATTACTTTGCTGCAACATTCAAAGGGAGGATAGAAAAGAAAAACGTTTACAATGAAGACCAGCCATGTGAGAAATAACTATTATATTATCATACAGAAATGCTGTACCTTCCTTCAGGATTCTGCAAGGTTAACCAAAAAACAATGACTTCAAACCTAGCTCTTCACTGCCCCAGTAAGCTATAAGGAAAGAAAGTAAGTACACAGACTTATCAGCTTGCCTAGATCACCATAAAACTTTAGAGATAAGATTAGGTGTATGATTAGAAACACAGTTCTCACTCCTACTCATATGGTGCTTGAAACCTATCATTCTGTCCAGCTTGAAAAGAGCTTTGTATGAATCTGAATGTTTATTCTGAGTCATCATACACTTGTCCTTACTAAAAATCAATCCCATGTAAGAAAAATATTCCAACTATTCTCAGTGTTTGTGGGAAGACACAAGCCTTTCTATGAAAACAAATAATTAAGGACCACAAGTAGGTAAAAATCCATCTCTAGCAAATTCCATATGACAAAATGAGTTTTAGGAAAAAGGTTTATATAATACAATGCAACCTTAAAGAGTTTCTATCATCTGTCAAGGGAAGGACTGATTACCCCTTAGGAGACCGTATGTCTGTCACGGAGAGTTGCTTAAAGAGTACCATATATTAAACTGAAGAGCCTCCCTTTTCTGTCCAAAGGTTACTGAAGGAGCCTGCAAGTGTGTGTGTGTGTAAATGTGCGCAAGAACAACTTCCTCTCAGAAAGGGCAAACAGAGAAACCTCTTTGTCACACCACAAAATGCTAGCACAAACAGCAGAGGAGGAAGAAAGCATACGTGCCCCTCCCAAATGCTTCCTGGATTTTACCTGCTGCTGAATCTGGCTGAAAGCAGTTTTTAAGTCATTCATCCTGCCAGACTGAACATCCCTGTGAACACAGCAGCTTGTGTTTGGAAACTGGATTGCAGCTCCTCTTCCACATGAATTCACTTACCTGAATAGTTTCTCACTACACTCCACAATGAGCAGGAATGGAAGTAACTTCCTTAGCTATTAGATAAATTACCCTACTGCACAGCCAGGAGCTGCTGCCTTCTAATGATGGCTGTGGATATCTGGAATTGGATCAGACCCTCAATTACTAGGGAGTGTGGAAGAGAACAGATGGAGAGAATAAATTATACATCCTTAATGGCAAAACAACTGACAGAAAGCTGACAGTGTTAATTCTGTTCTTGTTGGTAATAAGCTGTTACATAAAATGTTGTAAGTCAAAGTCAACACAGAAAAACAAAAATTTACCTACCTCAGATTTCTTATCTGCAAGGAAAAAAACAAGGACTGTGCACAAAGACTGAACATTTTATTATACAGAATAATAGTCTGTCCCAACTGAAATTATCAAAATTAACCAAAATAAAAAATATGAGAAAATTCCCATAAATCCCAACTAATCTCACTAAAGCCAAAGGATGTTACAAACACACACACACAAAAAAAAAAAAACCACCATGGTAAGAAGCACCTGGCTTCTTGACGGTCAGTAACTCAAAGTAAATAGGAAATTATTATCTACACAAGCAAATGCTTGCAATTACAACATTTAGATAATAGCCTAAGATCATAACTAAGAACTTGGTAAGAAGTACAGCTGAAAAAAATACTTCAGCCAAGATCTTTTAAAAAATCCAGGTTAGCACAATAACATAACAACCAGCTCTATATTCAAAATGCAGTGAGAAATATTAGGGAGAACTCCAATTTCTAGACTGAACCAAGACCTGTCTGAAATAAAATTTCAGCTGTACATTTTTATCTGGAAAATAAGCAGCTTCAAAAAAAAAGTTCAGAAAGTGTTACAGTGGGGAGACTGGAGTGCAACACAGAACTTTTGTACTGAAAGTAGAGCACACCATATTTTCAGAGATATTTATCCTAAAAAAGGCAATTCCCATCACTGACCTGCAAAAGAGCGGCGTTTGACGTTCAGCTCATTGGACACTCGAATTTCAGTGCACAGTTTCAGCATCAGTAACATTGTAATGATCATGATAATGCTCTGCCACAAAAGAGGGGATTCAAAACGCCTTCCAAACCTAAATAAGGAAAAGAAAGTAGGTAAAACATCTAAGCACCTGCAAAAAGAAATGCTAACAGTAACAGGTATAGAAGGCTTAGGAAGTCAGAGTCACCAGACAGACCTAGTTGCCCATACAGGAACTCAGAGCAGACGCATCTGAGAACCTCATTTCAACATCCCAGTGGACTGATCCTAGAGATGCTGAAGAGAGAGGACTGAATCTTTGCTTCAAAAGCCAGCAGCAAACCTATTGTTTTGAAAGGAGACTGGCATTCATTAAGCAGTAAGTCAGTACAGAGAGACCAGAGAGTTATGCCATATTAACACCAGTTATGTGTGCTCTCCACACATGTGCTCCAAAGATTTCACATGGAATTCTGTGCGAAACTTCCCTTTCACAATTTTCCATTTTTAAGTTAAGTCATAAAAACAACAGTACTTGCCCTATAAAGAAATAAATACCCACAGCCCTAGACATCTGAGCGGAAAAGCCAGGTCTGCAGAACACACCAACTATTTAATAAATTTTTGGCTTATTTGAACAAAGATTGGGGGAAGTAAGGAAGTACAGATGACATGTCATGGGAGCTTCCGTGCACTTCCTTCACACAACAGAGAGGGTGAACTTGGACTGTAGCCTGTCCTGACTGAAGAGCTTACTCTTAAGTGATTGCACAAGATCCTGCTGTAGGAAAAGGAGAATCCTTCAGTGGAGATCAGTAATGCTCTTCCAACATCACTTGACGAAAGCTCAGCAATCCTCACTACACACTCAGTAAGTGCATAAGGGGTTAAGGGTGGAAGCATATTGCATTTACAACAGGAAGTTGACACACATCACAGAGAGCTGCTTCTCTGTGCTCAGTTCTGCCAGGTTTTATGCTTTGAAGACAGAGATGCTGAGGAAGTGATTTGGTCAGAACATATTGCTGTGCTCCCCAGCTCCCTCACCTGCACCGTGAGGCACACAGGCTTTCTGAATTTCTTAACAGCACAGTTACTAAGGTCAATCTTCCACCACATCATGCTGACCAAGTCCCAAGCCTCACAGGCACGGCAATTATTGCCCTCTTCTCCTGAAAGCTCCTGTTTTACAGCACCCTGACAAATTGGAATTTGTTACACTTGGGCTACTTTCACAGCTGAGGTCCATGCTAGCAAAAACCAGCTAGGTTCACCGTCATGCTGTCTCACACTACTGTGTTTCCACTGCAGCCATTTCACCAGAGAGATTTTTTGTTATGAGTCAACTAACAAGGAACAGGACAGAGAGTGGAAAGTCCTTGACTAGCTTCCTTGGAAATCCTGTGCAGAAGAGTCAAGCAGCCCATATCAGTGAAAACAGCCAAGTATTTCCTGCCTAATGGCATACAGCTGAGGAAAAGTACAATTCCTTGAGGCTGCATGCTACTGCCAGAGGGCCCACCAGTTATTACTGCAGGAATAGCAGCTCTATGACCTTCAGTCCCCCCCTTATACCCTCAATGGAGCCTTAACTGTAACAAATTTGGAAGACACTATGAGGAAGGAAATAAAGAACACAGCTGATAAGCATAATCATAGGCAGTGTGCACTCTGAATAAGGCTTTCACTGCACTAGTTCAAAATGAAGGGGAAAATAATAAAAGTTTGGCCTAGCCTGTGCTCCAGGTTCATGATTCCAGAGCTCACTCAGCCTGTGTTGCTGACTGTGGCCAAGTTCCCTTCACCTACTGGAACTGAATACTATTATATTTGTCTCTTACTCAGGGATGAGAAAAAATATGGGAAAGACTTACTGAGAATTATAGAGTAGTTAACTATAAAACAGTTTACATCAGATTTAGGAAAACCATCTTCAATTACAAATGTAAAAATACAGTAATGCATTTAAAAGGGACTGAGCTAGCAGCACAAGTTAGAAGCTATTATGACAGCAAATCCAGCCACAGGTCACTGCAAGGTTAGCTTCTCCCTGCTGATGAGATTATTGGTCATTCACTAATGGGTGCCTCACAAAAGTACTGCCTGCAGTATAAATACCCACTCACTACAAACAAAAATAAGCATAGCCACCTCCTTGTCTGATCACAACCATTTGTCATGACATTCAAGTATTGCTACAGACCCTCTCCACCTAAACACTACGTGGGAAAAGAAGTAAAACAAAACTCACAACACACAAGAGAGTTAAAATGGAAATTTAAAAATTCTTATGGGAACTTCAAACAATGCAAAGCACCTGTAGGGTTTTTCACAACCACCCAGTCAAAGACAACAAAGGTTATACAACAAAACATACTCAAATGAAATTTATCTCCCCAAACACCAAACACCAGAATGAGTCTTGCAGGCAACACAACCCAGTAGACTAGACCACATATACAGGAAAACAAACAGCTGCCACAGAGACCAACAGGCAGGGCAAACTTCACCACATGGATTACACCACACTACCTGGGCAGCAAGACTGAAGGGAATACTACTGTCAAGGACCACTCCTGGGTTCTTGAAGCTGTAAAAGTAAAGCCAGAACACTCATTTTGCTCAGGATCATGGACATAAACACCACTCTGAGCTACTTACCCTACTTTACATTAATATCAGGGCCTGCCAAAGCAACACTAATCCAGTTTAAGACTCCTCAGGCCACCTTGAGCCAGGAGCACTATGGGATGTAAGCCCTGCAGGGAGAGCATGCCATTCCATGCTCTGCTTCCTTTCTGCCTCACAGACATTATTCCTGTCTCTGCATGAGCAGGAGCCAGGAGAGGAGGCACATTAAGGTAATTAAAACACCTTATGAGAGAAAGGTGAAGAGCCTAAGGATACTAGAACAGGCTTGCGGAAAAGATCAGCTTTGAAGTCCTGGGGCTGAGGGGTCACCACCATTATTCTGCATTTTTATCCCATAACTACAGTGTTATATAACAAAATAAACAGTGACACTTGCAGTATTCAAGGAACTCAGAGTTCATATGTCAGACTATAAAGAGACAAAGCGCTTTTCCATTGTTTACTTCATTTGTAAAAACAAAAGAACCCTTTATTTCCTGTACTAGTCAAATATGCAGATAAAGCAGGGGGAGTGGCTTACATGTTATTAGTTATGTTATTAGTGTTTCCACAGCCTTCAAATGACTAATGCATGTTCAGGCTGAAGAAGACAAGAGGAGTGCACGTTCAAGCCAGAGCAGAGACTAACTAGTTATTGAGAAAACTACGCAATTCCATTGATACAATTCTGCAATAATCCTGCTATTCCAGTCCTGGGCCTACTCGAAACAGCAAATGCCAATTGTGGAAAAGAAGCCTAAGCTAGACCAAGCATAAAAGGTTTGCTTATCGCTTTTTCTAAGACATCTTTGAAAAGAAACTGACTGCTTTTGGTGCAGCCAGATCACTCTGTTTCCTCCTACACTCCTGGATGCTGTTCCAGCTTTCATCTGCTGTCTGCTTTTCAGCTCTTTGGGAAGTTACAGATTCTAGGCAACATGGAAAGCACACAGGATACAGCACACACCACCAGGATCCCAACATATAGCCCAGGGTAGCAGAATGGCAGCTGTCCTGAAAGGCCCCCCACACAGTCACAGAATTTAACTTGTAGGATTTAAGCAGACAGAAGAAACAAACTAGTTTTGCAATAGAATCTTTTGATACAAGGTTCCTCTTGACATGCAAACTTCCAAGACTTTATGCATCATCCCAAATGAAGCTCCTCACTTGGGCATACAGAATTCCACTTTACTTTCTGCATAAAAAAGTAGCATATCTTATCCCTGCTCTGTGGCACTTATACAAAGGAGGAGGGATTGCATAACACTTTTGCTCTCAATATCTGAGCAAGATTCCACCAGCAGGCCAAACGTAAGGCAATCTTTCAAAGTTGTAGTCATTCTATCAGGTTGATTCATAGCATCATCCCACATGCCACACATGGTAAAAACTGGCAAGATCCATTTTAGTAACAGAAGCCTTAAAAGCACAAGTTTCTCTTTCTCACAGAAAATCTTACAGACTTCACTGCTTTGCTTTCCAAAGCCAAAGCAGCACAAGACAGAAGGGACCTGGTCCACAGGTAGCACTGTAGATGTTACAGCACAATAAATGGAACCTACCCCTGACAAGATCAAGTTCACCATTTCTCTGTAAATTACCTCCAGCTCCATACTCGAGTATCTAAAACTCTGTTCTTAAACAGGGAGCTTACTCTATTGACTCCAGCACAGAGAGCTCTGAGCTCTATTGATATTGCTGTTTTAAGAAGACTTTTTGTTTCAGGTCAACTGATGTGGAATGGGTAGAGGGTTACCTATGATCAAAAATAACACAGTCCATAGTCTCCATCCTGTCCCTGGCTGTCAGAATTTGTTCCCACAGTTTGCCTTACAGCAACTATTTTGTGAGAACAACTCCAAAACTGGATGGTATTATTTTCTGGTTTTGGATTTCTGTGGCACTGCTGTATGAGTTTTAGGACAGTGTCCCTTAGAATTGCAAGGAATTCCTTACTCCCTTTGGAAAGAACATTGTCTTCTTGGAAAATACACAAACCCTATTATATAATGACATCCATTTTACAAAATATAAAACTGAAAAAAAAAAAATCCCAAAAAAGTTCTGGGGATAGCAGGCAACATAAGTACTTTTGGCTGCACTTGGTCAAGATATATATAAAAATGTCTACGCTGATTTCTAAGAAATCTATAGTTCCTTTTCCTCTAGCTATTTATTCTCATCTTACTATTAGAAGAAATTGTAATTTATCTCTTTATAAGCTCTGTTTTAAAAAAGAAAGGGCGAAGAAAGAGAGGGGGTAGAGAGGGAGAACTCATAAGTTTTGCTGCATCCTCCACCCCCTACTGATTACACAACTCTCACCCGCCTTCTCATTCCTGTTCTCCATCATGACAATGCAAAGCTACTCAGCTGGCAGCCACACAAACCCAGAAGATGTGAGCACCTTGGTCTAGTGCCACAGGGTACTCTGGAGCCATCCCATAACTTCCAAACAGCCTGGGACAGCTTAAACAGATTAATTAATCACCTCAAAGCTCAGGGCATCCCTTGAGCAAGAACACAGAGCTAACTCAGGAACGTATAATACGACATAAGGCACAAGCTATCAAAAATGGTAATGAAATGTTTAATTAAAAATGTAGAGGGAAGAAAATTGCTATCAGGGTTTTTTTGGAGCAGGCCATACACTTTCATATCCACCACAATTACAAAGGCCTGGAGTTCTGCACTGCCTCTCCATGTCTATCCACAGTGCAGCCTTTCCCCAAGCTAACCAGTCCAGAGAAACAGTGACCTGTGGGGCTGGAGAAGACAGACAGAAGAAGCAGAACTGACAATGGCAGGACTAAACAAAGGGGCAGTTGATGCAGCCATAAATCATATCCGCCAGCTATACTGGCAGCCCAAAATAAATACTGCTTTGATATGTTAGATAAAATTGTAACAATAGATTACTACTAAAAATAAAATTAAATTGGTATAAAATCTACTACAGCACAAAATCTGCTCTTCACACTGGTAAACAGAGATTCCCTTGCATGATGTTATAAGCACAAACTGTCTACTTTTCAATTTTATTTTTTTTTTAAGAATCCTCTTTGAAAGGGCAAAAGACTGAAACATGGCCAAACTTCTAGTTTCTTTTTCATAAACAAAAGCCATGCATGCATAAATAAAGTGAAGAAGAATCACGCCCATTGCTACCCATACCCTGTCTTCATTCTTCCAGACCAATCCTTTCACACAAAGTTCTGGCACATTGCTGGAACAAGGCCAAACAGCAAGGCCAAATACACAGAACTGAAAGCAGAAACAGCTCCTTAAAGATGACATTTTGAGACACTATGTGAAAGAGAAGCATGAAAAATGGTTACTGTGCTATTGTCATCCCTAGCAAACTAAAAGCTCTTTGGGAACACCTTGAAATTAAGTGATTAGATATAAGAATGACAAGGAAGAGAGGCATTGCACTGAGTCCTTTTGACTTCAAAAGACGGCTTACCACTGAAGACAGTGAGAATCAGAGAAACAGCATTGGTGAGAACAGGTAACTGGAAACAGGATTGTTATCCTTGATCTAAATAGTACTTTGTTCATTGGCTACTGTCACAGTGAAATTCACCAGCTGAAACTCTACTGACACATAAAACGTGCCAAGAAGATTAGGAAGCAAATACTCTATTTGGAGGAGAGATGAAAGGTCAAACTTGAACCACGACAAAACCAGGCATTAAACCAAAAAAGGATAACCTCTGAAATAACCAAGTGCAGTTGTAGGAACCTGTGGAATCCATCATTCCACAAAGAGAATGTGAGGGAATTGTCCCCACAGCTGAGAAGAAGGAAATATAATAAAGCCAAAAGTGAAAGGTGGGAGGGCCTGTTACGAGTAACACAAATACAGAAACACCAGCACTACCCTAGAGCAAATATACAGAGACATAAAAGGCATAACAGGCAGGAACAGTGTGTCCTTGTGAGCCACAAATTCAATACATGAAATTTCAGGGAAAACCTGGAAGTAACAACAGAAACAAATAATAGAAGTATCTTTGAAGTTAAAAATGAAACAAACAAGTAAAAAAACCAATAAAAACATCAGCCATCCTAGGAAAAAATTAAGTCCTGAAAAGCAACACTATTAAAATTTTAAAGTTTTTAAGGCCTAACAATTTAAGTACTTGTTTTTGGATTAGGGTGGAGGGGAAGCCCAGAAAAAATTACTCTGGCTCAAACCACATGCTTAATAATCAGAGGTAATTAAGTGA
Organism: Serinus canaria; assembly: GCF_022539315.1. Classification (NCBI taxonomy): domain Eukaryota; kingdom Metazoa; phylum Chordata; class Aves; order Passeriformes; family Fringillidae; genus Serinus; species Serinus canaria. The sequence goes on along the minus strand of NC_066315.1, from coordinate 58,120,428 downwards.
AACCAAATGAATCTGGAAGCTTTATGGCAGTAGAGTTTTCAGAAGGGAGACTTGGATTAATACTGGGTTCACTAAGGGAAAGGAGATGTCAAGTGGTACTTGGGGAAAAAAAATTATATACAGAACAAAATTACTTGTAGGAACAATTCTGTCCTGGCACCAGAATGGATTAAATTATTTAATAAATTTAAAACAAAATAAATCAAAACTTTCTAATTTCCTCCAAAGAATATTACATATACAATTAAAATCATTCTGCTGTTTATGTCATTATTGAGAGCATTGTGTCCCAGATAATGCATTGGCCGTAGATGACATTAAACAAATAATGCAAAAATTGACTTGCCAAGATGCTCAGTGAGTGCATTTTCACAATGTTCACAGGAATCACATGATGATCTTCCTTTGATCATCCAGATACCCAAGGATAACATCCACCCTCAATGCTGTTTTCATGACTTACTGGTGCTTATAACCAACTACCAGGGATGCCTAATTTTTTAGGCAGACAAGCAAAATATCCTCTCCCAGGAACACTGAATTATCATAATGCAAGTACTCTTTTGTCTTTTAGTTCAGCAGAACTAAAGAGAGACACAATTCATTGCAAGTACAGACAGAAAGGTTTCTGCAGGCTCCTGCATGAAGCCATTCCATGCCAAGCTCCAAGGTGACCAGAACTTACACAGTGCCTACACGTCAGGGAGTGATACTATCATGTGGCTTAACTACTCTTACATACTCCTATCAATATAACTGCATTCTCTCTCTTTTGAGGTATTGACAAACCTTTCAATATTGATATAAATTATAACTTTTCACTACTTGCAGTATTTATACTTTCACACATCTCTTAACTAGATATACTTAAAATTCAAATTAAAGATCTTTCAGTTTTTCCATAGTCTGAGTCTCACTTAACTGATGCACTCACCTGAGTTACCTAGAAACTGCCAGCATCTCCATTCAGGTGTAAGCCATTTCCATATTTTGACTGCCTCCAGTAAAACAAAAAATTAGACTATTTCTCTTTCTAACACTGTCAGCTCAGGCTCTTCACTTCTCCTCCTGCCAACTCCTCTACTTCTCTCCTGCTCTCCGCTTTCTCCAAATACTTCTCCCCAGGAAAACACAGTTCCAATGCAACAAGTAGCTCTGTTCTAGTGATGACTCCTCTGTTTGACTGCCAGCTTGTGGTGCCAAGAAAGGGTCTCCTGTTTTCCACTCCAGCACAACACTTACATGTTGCATTCTGCTGTAGCAGAACTCAGGAAGCCATTATACAGAGTCAGAGGAGGTTTCTTTGAAAAAAAACCTGAAAACCAACAGACAGATGCAGCCTTGTTACCTATCAGCTCTTTATGGATTAAAACCCACTACTTTGTAGTCAAAACAAAATCATAGAATAACTGTCCTTAGTTGCAGTAATTGCCCAGACCATTTCATCTTTGGTTTCCCAAGTACATTCTCCGTGGTGTATCACCTGTATAATCAGAAGTAATGAGCAAGATATTTATAACACTGATTCACAGAAATCATGCCTTAACAACATTTTCTTTGTCCACCACCACAAGACCAAAATATGGAAACTAACTTGCTCTTAAGTATTGAAACTGGTGTTGACTGCAAAAGAAATTTGCTTTTGAAAGACGGCACATCCTTTCCTTGCTTTTCCAAGAATGAAAATTTTCATCTGTGCATGAAGATCTACAAGTGAACCCCCTCTGAAGCCAGCCAACATCCTGGGAAAACACAAGAATATATGGCAAGTGTTCTAATGCCAACCAGACACTCGAATAAGTGTGTGGTACTGAGGCTTTCATTCTGAAAATGGAGATAGGATATGAGAAATGCAAAATACAGTCGGCAAGAAAAAAAGACCTGACTTAGCATAAACCTTTTTACCAACAAGTTAAAAAGTTTCATCTTGGAAATCAGAGTGCTGATAATCAGATCTGGCAAGGAAAACAGACCATGCTCCCCAGCCCAGTTCAGTCTGCTTAACAGAAACACACTGATGGAAAGACAGCATTTAGATTTTCAAGAGAAGTGAAAACGTACATAAAACATGATTTCTTCAAACATTCCAATCAAAGCTTTACACCTGGCAAACAAGCAGGAACCTTCAGAACTGAGCGGAAACACAGCCAACTTACCAAAAAAGTATGCGCAGAATGTTTGCGACCAGCAGCACCAGGCAGACGTAGGTGGAGAAACCCTCCGCGTTCTGGGTGCGCCGAATGTCCCGGTACTGGGGGATGTAGGGCACGACGCCGCCGAACACCATGGCCCCCGCGGCGCCCCAGGACACCAGCTGCTGCACGGGCACCAGCAGCCACTCCAGGCCGCCCGGCTCCATGCCGGGGGCGCGCGGGGAGGCGCTCAGGCTGAGGGATGCCCTCAGGCTGAGGGTGTCCCGCCGCAGCTCTCCGGCCGGGGCCGGCTCTAGCCACGGGCGGGCTCCTGGCCGGGATGCGGCACCATGACTGCGCCCTCTCACGCGGGGCCCGGACCTGGGGAAAGGGATTGGGCGTGAGCCCGGCTCTGCCGAGGGCGGCTCCAGACGCTGCCAGCCGGGCGCTGGCGAGCCCGGACCACCGCCCTGCCGCGGGCGGGTCGGGGCCGCCCCCGCTCCAGCCTCAGCCCCGGCCCCAGTCCCAGCCCCGGCCCCAGTCCCAGCCCCAGCGCGGCGCCCCACAGAGGAAGCCCAACCCCGGCACGGCAGCCGCGCCGCTCCATCGCTGAGAGCGGCCGGGCAGGGCGCGGACACACGGCTCCGCCGCCACCCCCGCCCGGTCCCCGCGTCGTGTCTCCGAGGGGGCTCCTCCGCCTCCCCGGCCCACCCGCGCTCTCCCCGCCCAGCGGGCAGGCACGGCCGCCCGCCCCGCACCTGCTCCCCGAGCTCCGGCCGCCGCCGCCTCCATCCCCCGGCGCCGCTCCGCGGGCGGGCAGCGGCGGCCGGGGCGGCCCTTGACGCACCGGGAGCGGCCCCGCCTCCGCCAATGAGCGCCGGGGCCGCCCCTTCCTCCGGCGGGGAGCGGCGACACCGGGCCCGGGCCCTCCTCCCCTCCCCTCCCACCGCGGTACCGGGACGCGGCGGGTCGCACCGGGACACACCGGGACACTGTGGGCGGCTCGGCGCCGGAGCGGGCTCTGCTCCCCCGGACGCACCGGGGCGCCCTCTTCTCCTCGGGTTGCGCTGAGCCACCGCCCTGGGTCCTGCTCCCCAGGAGTTACGGAAAATTCCTTCGTGCCTCGTGGACAAGGGGGAATGGCTTCAAACTGAAAGGGAGTAGATTTAGATTAGATACTAGGAAGAAAGTCTTTACTTTGAGGGTGGTGAGGCACTGGAACGGGTTGTCCAGAGAAGCTGTGACTGTTCCATCCCTGCGAGTGTTCCAGGCCAGGCTGGACTGGGACTCTGAGCAGCCTGGCCTAATGAAAGGTGTCCATGGCAGCGAGGTTGGAACTAGATGGTCTTTAAGGTGCACTCCAACCCAAACCATTCTATGATTCTGTGATTTCTGTGGCTGTCTGAATTGCAGTGGCTGGGGAGCAAAAGTGTGCATCTTCTACCCAAAGTAGGGCAGACCCAAAGTGACCAGGGAGCCTCTACTGCTGCTTGCGCTGGGCCAGGAGAGGACAAGTGCTGCACACAGGTGTTGTGTGGAGAATGCAGCATGCACACTGCATCCATCTCCTTCAGCCACACTGAAAAGGATGGATCATCCACCATGCATCCAAGTGGCTGCACTGCTGTCTTCAAAGCTTGTTCCTTGGGCTCCCCATAATGCTACCCTAGACATGTTTCCTTCTACCTTGTTAGTAGAAGGAAGGCTGCTCATCCCCTGCTGCTCATCCAACAGGTAGGAAATGAGATGGGTTTTCCTGCATCTGAGTGATGTATGATTTTGTGTCCTATAGCAGCAACTGCAAATGGTTATTGTGAGTGTTAAAAGGGAAAAGGAGCTGAATTAAAAATAGAAATGTCTGTTTCAGGATTTCAGAAGCCTTTTGTTTACTTCCTGCATAGAAGCACCTTGCTCAACTGCAACCATTTCTTCCACTTGGCAATTCTTGCAGCATATGTGCAGCACGTGAACCTGCACATTACCACTGAATGTATTTGTCAAAAACATTCTTGGAGTACCATCACACAAATACCCAAAACAGTTTCCTATGTAGATCAGGTGACCAGTGATAACACTGAGACTTAGCTTTCCTACGAGGACGTAGCAGCTCTGCTACTTGAACAAAGCTCAATTCCATTACACAGAGTTGACAGTTTGATTGCTGAAGTTAAAAATACACAGTGGATGTTTTGAAGTCCGATTTTTGGATGAGGATCCTGAAGTTCCTGATGTCATCGCATCTGACTCAGTTAGAGAGACAATAGCAATCAAATTATGTATAAACTGCATTATTTAAAACATTTCATTATTTAATGGCTCATATTTTGTGTATCACATGTGCATTATCATCAGGCAGTTATGCCAACTTCTTTACATGCTTTCCTTGGAGCCCTTAGCACATTATTTTTCCTTAAGCACAATGGTCTAAACAAACTTCAAGTTGAAAATAGGAGTAGCCCAGATGAGAAAGCCAATTTTTGTTCATGTAAATATGTATTTTGAGAAATCATTAAGAAATTGTCTTGAGAAAACAGGTATTTTAAAGTAATGGTTACCTAAGTAGAAGAAACTATCCAAGCTACCACCAGATCTCCAAGTTAGCTTCCAGAATTATTCCAGGATGCTCTTAAGTCTATTCAATAACAAATTGTATACAATATTCAGATTCTAAAATACTCAACTGGAAACAGACAACTGCCTAAACTTAGGTTGTTTTCCCTTACTTGAAATTTTAAGGGTAAAAACTCTGCATTACAGCACGTTGCTGTGTGAACACAATTCAGTTCTGGTCACTAAAAAGCGTCCTAGTTGTTCAGGAGTTAATCCATGGATGTCAGCTAAACTGACCAGTGACACCAGACACTGGGTAGGAGGAGGAATGACAGGCTGGCTGAACTCCTCAGGCTGAGCAGCTGCCAGCATCAGGAAGGGACCCTTCAGGTCTCAGGATATCTAAAAAGCCAGGCTCAGGTTTTCTTGGTAGGGGTGCCATCCTGAGGTGCTTGCTGCCTCCAGCATAGCATCCTGCCAGGCACAGGAGCACCCAACCACAGCAGACCCAGCAAGACTCCAGCAGGAGAGTGTGCTGGAAGAAATTTATCTAAGCCTGAGGTGATTACAGGTGATTGGAGAGAGTCTTGCATCATCAAGGAAAAGTTCCACAACCTGCAGGTCTGAGTGCAGTCACACAAGAATGAGCCTTGTGAGGCTTCATATGAAAGCAGATTTCTTTCTCTGTGAGACAGTAACTGAGAGGGAGCTCAGAAGGACTGCCCTCTTGATGTAAAAGCAGAGCCTACCCTAGAAAGAGCACTGCTTCACTGCCAGACAGCAATCCTCCGTTTCAATGAGGAGAAAAAGAACAGGTGTATTTATTTTTTCACACAAACTGGCAAAATTCCCCCATTAGGGAAAAACCCTCTATTTGCTAGAACAACATGACCCATTCAGAAAACAGAAGCAGGCAAAGTTTCACACCATATCTTTGAAGACTAAATTAATCTTTTTAGGACATCTGCTATAGGAGAATTGAAATTGATTATGTGAGCAGCTCTAGCCACCTAGTTATGAACTAACTTCTAGCAGCTAATATTTGAGTAACAATGTAGTCCCCAAACCTCCAAACATCATGAGAACTTTGATTTATTTTAGATTAAGAATCTGGTAAGAAATGTTCAGTGGTTTAAGCAAGCTGAAAATGGTGAACGGACATGGGATGTTTTCAAAGGGCTTTTTAATGTTGGTAGAGGTAGTAAAAATTACTATATAAGGTTTAGTTTTTGCAAATAGGTCCACTGACTTAAAAAAAGTAAGCAGAGCCCCATTTCTACACTTGGTTCCATATGGCAGTGTTCCTACCAGGATGACACTGGCACCAAAAGGACACAGGAATGAACCACCCAATGGACCAGTTTCATGACAAGCCTTAGCCATCTCTTTGCAGTTTTTTACAGGAGGAGGAGGACAGCTGTTTGTACTTCACTTCTAGTCACTGCAGTAGCAAAAATAGCAGATTGCTGCAAGTCTCCCAAGGAGTCTGTTGTTTGTCAATTGATTTTTGAAAGATGAGTATTAAAATTTTTTTATATTCTACATTAGAGAAATGCTGATGCATAGAAGCAAGCATATGAAGTCCCTGCAAGACCCTGCTAAAGTGCAGATAAGCTCTAAGTTACTTCTTGAACACATTGCACAATAAAAGGATAAAATGAGTCCCTATGGTAGCCAAATTCCCTTCATTTATCACATTATATATCTCACTCTACAACTACAGCCATGGGGACATTAAAAAGAAATATTCACTGTACTGTTCATAAAACAAGTAAATGGGTTTTAAGTGTCTTGAAATTGGCCATTCCTACCATAATGTATTATCACTAAATCAGCTGTCCTCTTCTCCATTTTTTGATTTTTTAAAGCAACTCTGCTGCAAGTGGTGGCACAAGCTGCCTCCTGGCCCCTCCTAGCATGGGTGAGCCCCTGTTTTGGCAGCTGATGGGCAGAATCAAGCTAGCATTAATAGGAGTTTTATTGCATTTTCACCACTTTTCCTTTTTCCTTGTGAGGTGGTCTTTGCAAAGAGAACAGTGAATATCAGCATCAGTGGAACACCCACCTGCCTGCAGAGAAACACCCTCTCCACTTCCAAGGAGGAGCTCTAACAAACATGCCCAAGCCTACAAGCCCATCCATGGCAGTAGTCACATGCTTTGCACTGGGGAGCAGGAACCTCCTCTCTGTACTTGGACTGCTACCATCTCCACAGACAAATGGAGAAAAAGCCCTAAGGCAAACACATCAGAGCAGGAATCAGCCTGGCAGCTGGCAGAGATACATGAACCCTTCTTCAAACCATTACAGCTTTGTAAACAATGGGCAAAGTTCAGAGTGGGGAAATAAACAAACAGCAGTCCTGGTTCAACTTTTTACCTGGGTAGCCGCTTACTCAGGTAAAAAGTTGAACCAGGACTGCTTAACCCACAGCCTGCTCTTCTGTCAAACAGGTCCAGCTGGCTGCAATTATTTCTTCCTCACCTGCTCTTGGGATGCCTTTGGTGTGTGCTGTGGCATCAAGGTCACCTCAGTAGTTAGCTACATCAGAGGAGTCCACAGACAGCTCTTAATCCATCTGGATATGCTTGCCCATGTCCAACAATGCAGCCAGAAGTTCTCACCTTAACAACCATCAGGAGCAGGGCTGCTTTCTCTTAAGAAGACATGTAATAGAGGAACGTTTCCACAGATGAAATCTGCACAGTGTGCCATGAGAAAGTACCATGCAGGCTCCATTCATCACTGATCCAATGCATGGTCCTCAGAATCAGAAGGGACAGATTTCTCTTTTTATTCCATCTAACTAAAATGGCTATTTTATTAAGTTGGTTTTTGTTGGACCTTTCTTGACATGATGCAGAAAGAGCTCTGTACCATCTCCCTCTCTCATGCACTTCACTCATCCCTGGGGCAAAATGCTCACTAATTACAGGATCAATTGTCTTCCACAAGAAGCTGCTGATACCTGGGAGTCAGCTGGGAAAGAAGGAGTGTGGTGGGTTGATCCTAGGCAGCAGTGAAGCCCCCACTGCTACTTGGTCACTCACTCCTTCCTACAGGATGAGGAAGAGAATCAGCAGGGTGAAGCCGTGGGGAAAATACCTATGGGTTGATATAAAAGTCTTGTAGTGAATAAAAAGAACATAACTAAGTGATGCAAAGTCAACCACTCACCACCTCCCACTAAGAGACCGGTGCCCAGCCAGCCTCTGAGCAACAGCTACTTTGGAAGAAACTTCCTGCCTGCAGCCTGGTTTTATTGCTGAGTGTGATGCTATGGGTCCAGCATGTCCCTTTTATCACCTGGGTCAGCTGTCCTGGCTGGTTCCCCTCTCAGCTTCTTGTGACCCCCAGCCTGTTTGCTGGAGGGGAGGACAGAGTGAGAAACAGAGGTGGCCTTGATGCTGTGCAACCAGAGTTCGGTGATGGCTAAAACACTGGTGAGCTGCCAGCGCTGTTCTGGTCACAAACACAGCACTGTACAGGCCACTCTGCAAAAAGCTGATCCATCTTAGCCAATACAGGGCATGAAATGAAGCTGGGGAGATCCTTATCTGGCTTTTTTGCTGAACAAGTGAGTGTGCAAATGCAGTGTCCAAAGTGTCAGGAGAACTATCCCTAGCCTACTCTGACTCATTTTCTCTCCACTGTGAAGTAAATAAGCAGAGAGAAAATAAAAATGACAGAGAAACTACAGCTTCATCATGATTCAAAATACCACCACGTGACCTGGAGTCAGTAGCATTACAGCACCCAAACTGTTTTTTCTTTCTCTGGCTTCTAGGACAAGGACAAGTGCTCCTGGTGGCATTTAAACACTGTAGCACACACCTGGCTTGTTTCTGTTAGATAAGATCAACATCTCTGGTACACTTAAAAACAGAACAAAACTAAATTGATGCTCTCCTTACCATGGGCAAAGAGTGCAGAATGGGGGAAAAAAACCCCAAAGACCATCTTTATTGCAAGAGTAATACTTGAGTCGAGGATAATTTAGACAAGACAGACACAAACACTGCAGACTGACTTTTCTGAAACCCAAAGGAGCTGCAGTTACAGGTGGTTTTGCTTCTGCTGAATCTATTGCAGAGAAAAATTAACATCCTTGTGTGTCCTCTGAGTCACTCAAGCCAGCCCCAAAAGAGGGAGCAGCCTTGGGGACCCATGCCACTGCACCTCTTCCCCAGTTGCAGAAGGCCAGATCTCCAGTGCTTCTCTGCTCAGCTGAGGCTTGTGCTACCTATGCTGGCAGTGTCCCTTGGCACCCTCTGGCCCCTCTATGACCTCGTAATTTCAGATGCCTTTTGCTAGGCATGCTTGGAATATGCACCCAAATGTCTGCTGCTGGCAAACACCATGTGGAACACTAAATGGAGCTGATGTGGGAGGGCTTCCAACATTACCCAAGCTGCATAAAATACCTGTTATAACTCTTAGCTCCTCTCCTCATGCACAAATGTCTCACAGAAGAAGCTGGCAGTCCACTGCCAGTCAAGGTTTCAGTCTTAAGAGCATATTTGCAAGAAATCTTGGTTCCGGTTGAGGAAGGGCAACCTTTTCTCCCCAAAAAAAAAAAAAAAAAGAAAAAAAAAAGAAAAAAAAATCAGATTACCACACTCTCACACTCTTGGCTTTTTTTATTACTGTCATTGCTCACTGACCCACATCTTGCTGTTAGAGCATGTGTCCTACACCCAGTGTTCTCCAGTGTTGTTGCCCAAATTTGCCCAAATCAACTCACACCTTATGCAACCATACTAAGTGCTTTCCATTAATTCAAGGTGAATTTAAACTGCCTGGAGCAGGGAGACACTCCAGTTGCCTCCTCTGGGAAAAACTGTGTCTGAAGCTGGAAGAAACTGCAGTTTGGTCACAGGAAGTTTTACCCATTCTGGAAATGCAAAATGGGTATTTTCCAGTGAGCCACTCCTTCCTTACCCAGCTTCCAGCCTCTTCAGCACAGGCTCTCTTTATCAAATATTTTAGAAAAACGGTCTTTCCATCACGCACGACAGCACATGCCACGTTTAATATCTGTGCACAAAATCCTCATTCTGCTCTGGACCACGAGGCCCCTGGAAGAGAGCCACGCCAGGCTGTGGGATCTGAACATGTGAGGTCAGCCTGTCCTTGTGCTGCAGGAGCTGCCCACCCTGCCCTCGCAGCAGAGCCTCGCCTGCCACACACTGTGTTTGCTTCCAGAAAGCTCTTCTGTGCACGTGTGAGGAGCAAGGCCACGGGGTGGTCTGAAGGCAGCCCCCAGGTGCAGTGCCAGGCATGCCAGCAGCAGGCCACCAGGCCAGGAAAACAGACCCTGCTCCCTCTCCCACCAGGGACAAACGCCTCCAGCTCCCTCCTGCAGCCTTTCAGGTGAGCTGAGTGGTGAACACTCCTATCCTGAGTGGTGAACCCTCACTATCCAAAGACAATGGAATAAGGCTGGAGAAGAAAAAACCATGGGAAGCAACATCTCTTACCAGCCATGTCCAGGAAACATAGCTGGAGATTTCTGTATCACCACATAATAACTCAGTCAACAGCTGCTGGGCGGGTGATTTCACAGAGCTGTGAATTACACACAGCTCTTTAGAGAGCCAAAGGATGCCACCAGCAACACCCAGCCTCCAAAGTCACCTTTCTGCTGCTCCTGCATTTATCCCGGTGCAATAGCCTACAAGGAAAATTACATCCTGTGTTCTGTTACAGCTACTTAGCACTACATGATGCCCAGAGCATGCACTGAACATCTGAGCAAGATTATCCTTAACCCTTTCAGTTTTCTTTCTGTAGATACTTGCAGAAAGGGGCTGGCTGAAATGTTTCACAATGAGGGGATTTGTGAGGAACAGTCCCAAAACTTTTATTAAAAAACATTTTTATTAAAGTTTATAAAGAACACTTTTATTAAGGCAGTGCACCTCCATCAGGGATCAGGTTTCCAACGGCTGGAATTACCCTTTTCTCTTCGAAGATACAGAAGTTGAAATTTGAACCATGAGCAAACATCCAGGCTTTTAATATTCACCTCAAATGACTTTGTCTTTCAAAGGAACACCAGCTGTCAGACACCACTGACCCGAATGCCTTTTTCCCCTGCCTGAGGCATTTGCATTTCACTCACCACATCTTTCCATGCTTTAAATAACAACTTGTTGGTCTACTGATGTTACCATATGAAAGGAAAGCAATGCCTTCACCGGGAAGTACTTCAGTGGAGCATTGTGCTGAATCAAAAGATTGGGTAAATGTCAAAGTTTGCTACAAGAACCATCAGCACCATTTGGGATTGCTGCATATAAAAGCTGCTGACCTAGCAAAGCCAGATTTTTTTCTGCATTGTGTCCCTCTGAATCACTACTGCAAAGTGACACAAGAGAAGCTACCTGAGAGGGAAGGACTAAGCACAGCATGACTCAAAGACCCAGCCCAACAATTTGTTAGCAAAAATACCATGATTGTGCTGCAAGCACTAATTTGTGCCTAGCCCTTTTCTCTTCAGAGAAAACTTTTACTACTGACCATGCCTCTGCCAAGAAGAAAAAATAGCAAACCCACAAAATTTGCAGTGCCATTTGCATCCTGCCTTCTGATCTGCAGCCAAACAAGCTGCCATGTTGCCCCAGGAGCACTTGCCTCCTTGTCTCCTTCCAGGATAAATTCCTGTTTTCTCTCTTACCACACATGTAATATTCAGATTCTCTTTGAGATGTCCTCTCTCTGGCCTCACCTCCATTCCAAAGCAGCCCTGAGCCAGACATGCTTGGAGTATGTGACCAGAGGATTTCTTACCCCTGGTAAATAAAATCTTATTTGTCAGTAAAGAGGGGGAAAGAGGCTCTATGTAACATCCAAACAGCAAGAGTAATGCATTTCTACAACAGTTCTTCTACCTCACCACACCACAGCCTTTACAGCACGGCAGTGAGCTTGGAGCTTAGGTCTTAAAAATGTTTCAACATGCTTTTATGTCCTATGCTGCTACTCTGACTTCTCCTTCCAGCAGTGGAGGGACTGGAATTTCCCTAGGAAAGAGCAAGGGAAACATGCTTTGGATACCATTTCACCGCACACTGTGAAAAGTTCACAGCACAGGTCTGCAATACTGAAAAAGGATGGAAGCAGATGGCACCTCAGCCTCAAGGTCACCCTAATTTTATTTTTACTTCATGTTCTTCATACCAAGAAGACATATTTAGACTGAAAGTAACTAAAGTCTAAGCTTTTTACTGAAAGAAAGTAGCATAGAGCATATTTGGGAATGGAAAAAGAATTTGTTGTCAAATCTTCTCTTTTGCTCCTTTCTCAAACTTCCTCAGGACCTGTTTTTGTACTCATTGCCAAAATGAACTTCTTGTTATCCTTTTAGTAAATTAAGCATTCTTATTGCAGTAAAGTACTCCTATGAGCACTGGTGGTTTACTGGTTCTCAGCTAGCCCTCTGCTTTTGAAACAGAAGAAAACCAAAGGGTCTTTGCTCAGCTTCCCTTAGCCCATGGGTGCATGGCCCAACATGGACTATGCTTTTAAACTATGGCTCATCTTACATCCCCAGATTTCAGACTCTGGAAACGTATGCAACAGCTCAATTCTGAACTTCTAAGCCCTCTGAGGAGTGAGACACTGGAGGACAGCAAAACCAAGAGGAGAGGAGAGCAAAACCAAGCATGCTAGTTCTGTCCTAAGTAAATCCATTGTTAAGCAAAGTCTGTTTGGTCTTGTCATTTGTCTCTTCTATTCTTAGGCTTTCTGAAGTCTGGAACTTTTCCATGACTACTTTCAGCTTTAAAGACATTTCTGTTTTTATTTCATAAACCCAGCTGTGCACTATTGGCCTAATTCAGCTCCAGATCTGAACTAAGAGGGCCGTTCACATCAGCTGCTGAGCCCACAAAGTAAAAGAACTAGACCTTTGAAGGGGGAAATGCATGGCAAATATTTTTCAATCTCTTTCACACTTTTAATTGCCTGTCCTTCATTACTGTGCCAGCTGGATATTATATTTTTTTCTGTTTTGACCACACTGACCTACCTCACAAAAATGAGGAGCCAATTACAGCAAACCTTTATCAAGTCATGCTTGTTTTCAGTTGAACCCTAACCTGGCCATTGCCAAAATGTGGCACTACAAAGATGCAGCGGGATTCCTGTGAATTGGCTGGCTGTATAATGCTTGCTCCTCTACATTTCCAGCTGGTTCTTTATCCTTGCAAGCTCTTCACTACAAATAGGACTCTATGGCTTTGTTCAAGATAACTGAGCACAAGCAGACAGAGCCACTTTGACTGCCTCTGGGGCAAATACTGCTGCATGACAGAAGCTTTTGTAGCTCTTCTGAAAGGAGGGAAAACCAGGAAGACTATGGCTGTTATCAGAAGGAAAAATGCAAAAATACTACAGCTCTACCTACTACTACTACCTAGCCTTAAAGGAAAGAATATTTATTATTGACAAATAAACAGGTAAGAAGCACCAGTTGTTCCCTATTACTTATGCAACAGAACAAAAAGGCTGTGTGATTGAAGCTAGTGGCTACATACAAAAGCAAACCCTATCTACATGCATATTATTGTTCAACTTGTTTATCTAGAAGCTTTCTAGAGCAGGACACTCATGCTTTGCAAAACATGCTTGATTTTTCTTTCTACAACAAGGATTACCTGCAAGAGTGGGGAAAAATAAGGCTGTACAGAGAAGCTACAATTATGGGAAGCAGGTAGCAATGCGGAGGTTTGCTTTGATGCCAGAATTTCACCTCAGAGATTAACACACCCTCTCAAATGAGGTGGGGAAGGTCAAGAAGGAGAACAATTAAGTTTATTAGGAAAGATTCTAAGTGGTAGACTTACAGCAACTGAAGTAATTCCCAGCTCAGAAATATTTTGTGGATGAAGACAATATTTGGCATATCTAGCATTTGTAATTACTCAAAGTAATTGACTAAGGTAATTTATTGCCTAACAGTGATATGCTCCTAACCATACAGACACAGTGAAATGAAAACCTCTTCATTTACATCAGGCAGCAGTCTCAGCATCCAGAAGAAAGCCACCTCTGTAATAGATGCACTGGGAGCTTTTTTACGCTGTGCAGCCAAAAGCCAGGGATGACCTAGATGCTGGTGCTGCAAGAGGCACCATGCGAGTCTTGCTGATGCCTTTGATGTTGTCTCGCTCGGCATTGCAGTGCAAGGAACATCAACCACAACGGTATTTTTACCACTCCATCTCACAAAACTAATTGCACGGGAGGAAAGGAATCAAACCTTTAAAAAAATTAAAAAAATTATAAGACCTCTTGGGATCAAACCGCGGCATCCTTATTTAGTTACAGCTGCGCGGAACGACGCTTTCTCCGGCAAATAAAGAACGGGTCGTGAAGGGCTCCCGGGCTGCCCGCGGAGCGCTGCGGGCGGGGCCGTGCGCTCTGCGCCCGCCCCGCCGCGCCCGCGGAGCCGGAGCCGATGGCGGCCGCCGATCCGCCGGGAGCCGCGGAGCTGCCGCAGCTGGTGAGCGGGGCCGGGCGGGGTGTCCTGCTGCGGGCTCCTGTGCGGCCGGGGCCCTGCCTTCTGCTTCCCCGCTGTTTATTTTCCCCCTTCCCCCGCAGGCGGAAAATCTGCTCTGCCGGCTGCAGGAGAATTTCGAGGCTCTGACGGAGAAGCTGACGCTGAGAAATATCCTCTTTGGAACGCGAGGTGCCGCGGCTGGCTTCGGGATTCCGCGGCTGGGGCCCCTGTGCGGTGATGGGTGCGGGCGGGCTCTTTGCTTCTGACAGTGGGGTGGGCTTCTCTCGCAAACATCAAATTAGCGTAGAATGTGTGACGTCGGTAAACACCTATGACGTAAAGGCCCCTGGCTTACACCCCCCCCCTTCTCCCCCGCCCCCCGCCCCAGCCTTTTTATAGATCCCTTTTTCTAAGAAGGAAATCCTAAAAAATGTTTCACTACAAGTAGCAAGGTAGTCTCTGTGCAGCAATTCTGGCTTTTAAGTAAAATAAGCATCAAATTATGTGTAAAGATTCCAAAGGTGCATTTAAAAAAGCATCCATCTCCAAAACCGCAACTCAATCGAGCCACGGTTTAAAAGCAGCTCTTGGCCTGAGGATGACAAGGTGAGCCCTCAAAAGAAGAAAATCAGTCCTGAAGGGGCTCTGAGCTTTCTTTTTACATGTGCTTACAGAAACTACCTCTGCTTTCTGAAGCATTTCTTAATATTTTTTCAGAAACCTGACCTTTCAGGAAGCAGCTACTTCCTGAATAATGTTTAAGTAGCACTCATATTCTAATTCTGTAGGTTACCTGTATGGTATCACCTAAAAGCATTCCTCAGAAAGAAAACAATCTCTCACACAGTTCACTTATGCATATTTGCAAAGGCTTTGGATACTAAGAATTTGAATGCTTATCTGTCATAAGAGAATGAGGGATTGTGTTCTAACAATACCACCTTGTCCATGCTTCATCTTCCATTAAACATGACCAAGTAAAAGGCTGACACATCTGCTTCTTGTTCTTACAGAAGAAAAAAAACCTGTAAAAATGTAGAACTCTTATTTATAAAGTGTTTCTCTTATTTATAAAATGTTTTATCTTTAACTTTTTACTGGAAGAAATGGGCGAGCGCATCAGTGACCTTGAGAAGCGTGTTGCTGACCTGATGACAGAGGCTGGGGTAGAAAACAGTGATGAAGAATTGGGAGTAAAGACACTTTCTTAAGTTTTTCTGTGTTTTACATTTCCACTTCGTTTTGAGTGGTGGGCAAGTAATGGTGTTTACATATTTAGCATACCTGCATTTTCTTGGATTTGAAAGCGTACTTTTAAAAAACATATTTAATACACCTTTGTTTTTTTGTTTTTTTGGTTTTTTTTTTTTTTTTGCCAAGAGACAAAGAACGTGACCACTTTTACAAAAGAAAAACTGCATCTTGCTGCCTCTGTTCCAGCTGAGTGCAATATACAAGGGGGCAGTGCTAACTCACCCCAAGTGTGTAAACCGAGGCTGTCCATTCATAGGGAAATATGTGTGGCTTGAAGTGTTCCTGCCCACCATTCCTGCCCCTCAGGTATGCTAACCTAGCTGAGGATGCTCGCTGGTGTAAATTTATGTACCTCTGCTTTTAAACCTGCTACAGCTTCCCTGTGTGGCTTGGAGCACACCTCTCACACGCACTCACCACAAACACAGCAGTGAACTACAGTCAACCATTTCATAATTTTCAGGATTCTGTTCTGGATTTTTTATCTGTCTCTTGCAAATGCCAGCCCCCTCCCTGATGGATTGCTGACTCTGTGTTCTTAGTATTTATGAGGCAGAACCGCTTCCGTGTTCTGTGGATGCAAATGATGTTGTCTTCCTGTTGTTGCCCTCTTTCCCGATTCAAACGGAGAGACGTCAATTATTCTTGTCACTGGAACTTCTTAGGCAGTGAAAGACAAGAATGTCTGTAAATACTCTGAAGTAATTTAGGTATCTTTTCATTCTGATGCCTTTTGCACAAGGCATGCAATAATTTTCAGAAATGCAGAAAGACAATCCACAAAGATGTATTTAACTGTACAGAGATCTTCCTATCTCTATGCTGAATCACATTCATGAATAAATCACTAACCTATTTATTCACTGTATCTTTGCAGCACTGAAATGAGGATGTGTTTGAGGAAGATTAAGGGCAGAACAGCATAGCACTGACTCCGACATTTTCCAGTCTAGATTCACACTGACAAAAAATGTAAAGGGAAAACAAATGTGTTTGTATCATGTCATAACAGAACCTTGAAAATAAAAATTTTAACTATTGCCCCAGGAAAAAAACAGAAAGCTGAGTTTGTTCCTCTAAATGGGGCACTGTATTTCCTGAAGCTGAAAAAGAATTGTTAGTTTCAGAGAAGGCAAAGCCACTGTTTTGGGTAGAAAACTATATTCTATATAGTGAACTTACCCAATCACAAATGTTTTCAATGAATGAAAATGTGTTTATTTTAATATTAAAACAGTAAGATTTGTTGTCTTTTTAACTTGTATGTTCTCAGAATAAACCATTCTGTACTAAAAATAAATGGCAGTATTTGTAGTCTACAACTGCTCGGTTGTTACTCTTTGCATAAGCCCACCCAAAGCTGTACACACCAGTGCAGGTAACATCACCCAGGTATTCATACTGTGACAATTTCAATTCTTTAATGTTAGCTGTTTTGATGAAAACAGTTTCTTTTATTTAAAGACCTGGAGACAGATGAGGAATTCTAGTTACCAGGCATGTCCAGAAGAAGAAATTGGTTGTCAGAGAACAGGACATCTGCATTAAATTTAAGGTGGTTGTACACCAAAACATTGGTACTCTGCAGGGAAGATTGAGTTTGAAATGTAATGGGAACCTTTTACCAGAACTGCAGAAACTGAAGCATTGCCAGGTTAACAGAATACCTCAGCTAATGAGGGAAAAATGCTTCTATTACAGCCTTCATTAATATCAAGAAATCCTTCCAATTAATGCTTTAATCAGTGTAGACTTGCACGTACTGTCAGACTGCGGGGAGTGGTTGGTATGCTGGAGGACAGGCTGGAGAAGTGGGCCAACAGGACCTTGCTGAAGCTCAAAACACCAAAGCTGGGCAGGTGTAAGGGGCTGGCTAGCACTGCTTTGCAGGAAAGGGTCTGGAGGAAAGGTTGGCTGAGTGAGCAGGGTGCCCAGGGAGCAAGGGCTGCAGCAACCCACTGGCCAGTATTAGCACAAAGTAGGGCCAGCAAGTCATTCCCCCTCCCTTCACCTCGCTGGGAGACCACACCCACAATATTCGGTCTGTTTGGGAGCTGCCCAGTTCAAGAGATGGAGTGGTGTGAGGGAGGTGAAACAGAACCACCAAGATAGAGTGGAGAACAGCAGATACAAAGTTTGAGAGCAGTCTCTTAGTCCAGCCAAAAGCCTCTTGCTGCCAACCACAACCCTGTGGCAGAGCATGGGGAACAAACTCTTGTTGAAGGTGTTGTACACCAGGGTTACTCAACACAAGCTGAAACATGGAAAATTCCAGCTAGATGCAAGGAACACCTTTTTCAACTATGAAGGTGCTCAAACAGCAGAACAGGCCTTCCAGAAAGGCTGAAGAAACTCCATCCTTAGAGAACATGGAATCATCAAGGTTGGAAGACATCTTGGAGATCATCTAGCCCAACCAAAATACTCAACAATGGACATGATCCTGGGCAACCTGACCATGTGAAACCTACTATGACTGAGAGGCTGACATTCCCTGCCAACATAAATTATTCCAAAATCAATAACCACTCTAAACCAGATTAACTTCAGCAGAAATTGAGACCCTTTTGTTTTACTTTTTTTCACACTTTCTAAATCCTCTGCAACGCACTTGGTAGTACAAGTAAATTCTTTGTCTTGTAACAAACTGGATTTCTTCTTTCTGGAGAAGGGAGCTAGCCTGGTTTGGCTTTAATTAATCCTGTAAATAAGCATTTATCAGTTTAAAAAACAAACAAGCCCCCATACAACATTAACTCCATTAACATAAAAGTTGTCAGAAATGCAAATGGAAAATTTCAAAAGCTATGCCACAGTGGAATCCAATCCAAGTCTCCCAGGAACATGTGCATTTTGGTATACTATTAGGCAAACTGGAGGTCAAGTGACAGCACGGCTTTTCATTTCCTCAACTGCTGTGTGCAGCCAGCTCCAAAAGTGCAATTGTGCTTTGGCACTGCAGAATTCACCAAGTGCTTCAAAGTGAGTACCCAGCCACCGCGGAATAGGAGTCTGGCAACACAGGTCCATTAGGCTGATGGGGGTGTGGTGGTGAGCAAAGTCATGGGAGATGTTTCTCTGAGTTTTGTTTAATACTAATAAATGCACCTTTTTTTATTCATGTTTTTAGTGGATACAGGGGACTAGTATGATATGCAAGGAAATCCCAACAGAAGTCATCTTTTAACATTATGGACTTGCACCCAATGCACCCATCTGTACTCACTGTCAAATTTCATTAGTTGAAAAAAATTAAGGTGAATAAGTGGAACTCACTTTATTCTTTAAAAAAACTATAGTATAGTTTTCCCAGATATTTGTGCAATGAAAGCAAATGAAACAATTTAAAATGCTTTTTCTGCAAACAGGCTTTTTGTGTACAAAAGTAGGTAATACCAAAAGGACAACAAAGGAAGAGTCTTTAAAAAAGAAAACCCCGAAATTCAGCTACAATATTACTGCAGTAATATTCAAGACAGTTCCAGGCTTTAAGTTTTCTGCTTCTCAAACAGAACTCAAATCTTAAATAATTCAAATTATGCTCAATATTCAAGCACTTGTAGGTTTTTTTTTTCCTTTTAATATACATTTATGTACACAGATACACAAGAATAAATTTAACTGGACGTAGGATTATGAAAAAAGGCAGCCCAAAGAAACATCAATATCTGTATTTAGTGGAATAATCTTTCGGTGATACCACCAAACCTCGACCTTTGCGGGCTCCTCTATAAACAGTTTCTATAATGTCAATCATCTCCTGCTTATCTTCCATTGCCCAGTTGATCTTGTTGTTATTACCTGTACCTAAATCAATCATGATGTGCTTGTTCCTTTAAAGAGGAAGAACAAAAAACAGGTTAATAAGGTATTATAATTCAGAGAGAACTCTTATACCCCACCCCAAATACTTTGTGGGATCAAAGGAAGCCCTTATAACATAAACAGGCTTGCAAAACAAGCATTACTCCTCTCACTTAAACTGACATTTTACTGACAATTTTTAAAGCAAGAATAAGGACCCCTAACATGCCCCCAAAATGGTTACTCAGTGCAATTATCCTTCAGCATATTCCTTATTGTTTGTATTTCTTTCCCAATACTGTCTATCTCCAGAGAGACTTCCATGCTTGTCAGCAGAACATTTTATCTCATCAGTGTAGAAACCTTAACTCCAAAAAAACCTTATTACATTTGATTTATCTTGAAAGCAAGTCTGGCAAGCTTGACTGCTGTGTTACTACAGTATTCTCTACAGGAATTTTGAGATTTAAAAATAAGAAAAATGGATAATAAACCCAGTTTTCACTATCATTAATTTGCACTCTATTATCTAACACTGTTACCAGGCTAATTGGAAAACAAGCCATTTTCCTATAAAATCAGTTTACTCTTCTGTAGAGCAATGTAAATATAGGCATCAGGGTGCTATTATGCATTTGGAAATGATGTGCTGAGACACTGTATTGGACAAACAGGAAGTTTAAATGACTTACATTCCAGAACCATCACATACCTGAAGAAAAACATGACGGTACAGGGATCGTACAACTCGTACATCTTGTTGAAGTCTGGAACTTCAGTGATGTCCACAAGATAAATAACAGCAAAGTTTTTCACCTAAACAAAAGAAAACAGGAAACACAAAAGCAATATAGATTATCAAATAAAAGACATAAGCTTTCATTTTTGTAACATCTATTTTCCAAATAATTAAGTCATAAAATCAGAATAAACAGCCTTGCTTTTATTGTTAATCTCAACAACCAATTAACATGGAAAATATTTTTCAATATAGCTAAGAAGCTCATTTCACATCCAGTATCAACTGTAGAGATACTATGCTAAATCAACATCCAGAGAAACAAATGCCCTTTATATAGAACTGAGAACTCACAGTGACATGCACAGTTCTAAACAAGTAGAATAGCTGCTTTGTGCAAGCCAAGCTGACACATTTTGCCTCTGTCATCAGCTGCTTATAGACTTCAGAAAATTAATGATCTACAATGCCCTGGTGCCTGCCTCCAAGCATTTCTCCCCATCTAAAACATCCAATTTGTCTAAAATTGTAAACTTATAATTTAATTTAAAAACTAGTAGCTTTTATTAAGAGGTGCAAAGCTAAAACTTAAAAGTGCAATTGCTAAAGAAATAAGACCTTTATGAGAAGCTATTGTGTGGACAATTCTGGTAAAACTAGTTTTCATTTTGCAGAGTTACTCAGATGCAAAAGAATCCCTCCCCTCTAGTGTCACAGTCAATACCTTCATTCCTGCAAGAAAACCATGTCACATTTTTGTCTCCTAGATATAGCATACTTGTTATTAAGTGGATTTAGGGGAAATGTTGGTTTCTAAACTTAGCTCGTAAATGCACAGTAGAAATTAACACACTCACACACATTACATTAACTTTAGGGTATATTATCAAATGCTTTTGCACTACACCAGGAGTGCACAATTGTGCCTCCCCATCAGCAGTTACCTGCTAACAAAATTTTGGTCCCTCCCATTTGACTGCCCAGAATTACCAGCCTGAGGTTGACACACATGGTCTAAAATCTATGACCAACACAGTGTTTCTGACAGTACTTCCCACTTGTTAACTTTGCTATCAAAAGTCTGGAAATGCTATGATGAGTATAATATCTGCCTGATGGAACAATATTTTATTTTAGTTCACAGAGCAGGATTAGTTTGTATGAGAAAAATATGACATATTGTGTAGCTTGTACACAGACAACCGAGCAGGCACTTTACTGAGAAAGTATGGAAATGTTTATTTACAAAAAAAAAAACCTCAGAAGCACAGAGTAAATAAATTTTTATGGACTTCTGCTTCAAGACAGTTTCAAAATTATAAAAAATAGTCACACTTCAAGAATCTAAGTAAGTATTACTAGCAAAGAAAGTAAAACCTCTTCTAGAGGGAAGCAGCACTTAAAGTTTTTACTGTGCTTTTACGGAGGCAGTTATAGTCTTAGGTTCAGTCAACATTCCAATGAAAACATCCTGTTTAAGCCATGTTCTAAATCAGGCAGGAGGTAAAGCCTTGTAAACTGAAACAGTCATTACATCAAACCCTCTGAAGGGATTCTTCACACCCATTTCAATTTTACATTAAAGACTTCTAAGAACCTTAATGGGATGTTCAGAGGCAGCACAATTTAGCTGAGAAGTGACTGAAGCTACTCCCTGGTGAGCCCTGGCAGGCAAAAGATTGTTGTGGGGGTTTTGGTCCTTTTTTAGAAAACAAAACACCTGAGGAGCCATTTTCATTTTATCCTATCATTACTTCTTCCACCCTGCTGGCATTTTAGCATCAGCAGCACACCTTCACCATGGGGGGAAATTTCTTCAACACGCTCAGCAATTTTGACAGAGCACGCCATCTCTGAACAATTACTTAATTTGGAGCTTGCAAAATTATTTTAATAAAACATTCTTAGGACCTGTTTTATTTGGTGAAAGATTAGTCCAAGGAGGTTTACATGTTGCACCAGAATACCACTCCATAAGCACTCCTAAACCAAAATTTTACTCCCAAGAACTCTGTACTCCAGACAGTACTAAAACAAAAAACCCTTTTAAAGTTAGTTTGACATTATATGCATTTAATTTAGTTGAGTTGTTGCAGAACCAGAAATGCTTGTTACTAGCAGTGATCATCAACAGCCTAGGATTTCATACAAGAGAAACAGACTATAAAAATCTCAATTTGTTATATAAATCTTACTAAAACGGACTGGATCACTGAAATGACCTTTGCAGAGCACATGTGCAAGTCATCACCAGGATCCAAGCATCCAAGACATTAATTAAATCTTCCTTCTCTCTGACCTACTTTCATAGAAGTGAAACTGATGACAGCCACCTGCTGAAAAGCTCATATTAAGTCTGAAGCAGACCTTAAAGCTGGACTCAAATTTTAATTCAAAACTTTAAAAGCTGCTCTGTTCTTTACCCCTCGCTTTCCTAATTTCAAATTTGGCAAGATCACCACTCCAAAACAAGCTAGCTTACAAGCACATGGAATGAGGGTGTGCTCCGTTGAGTTTGGGCACCGGCTGCCAAGGACAGCAGTGGGAAGTCGGAATTCAGGCCTAAAGAGGGACTAGATAAACACATGGAGAGGGTGATGCACAAGAACTGCAGTGGCCTACGTAATGTTTAGGGGCTGGGCAATTTAATGTGCCAGGCTGGGCAAGCTTGTCACCAAGAGGCATTTCATTTCAACATGAGACAAGCCTTGCAGAGACTCAGATGTCTCTTTTTGCACAGCATTGACCAGTTTTAGAGCCTGAAGAAGCAGTTCCTGTCTCAGACACAATATTGGAGCCAAGGCAGCAGCAGTACAGAGCAGCATCTGAGCCAGCTTCACACACAGCCAGCTCCAATTCACAAAAAGCTTTGATTTAAGCAAAAGCAGGGGAAGTATTTATGGATTCACACTGCTGTGGATGTGCACAGTTAGTGGAGACAAACCAAAGGCTGACCTCTCTCTGCTGGGATGTGAATCCATTGCTCAGACAGAGCTGTCAGTTGAAAACCTACATTCCTGTACAAAACCAGCTTTGCTACCCTGTCAAGGCAGTGGTTGCCAACAGGTTTTCTATCTGATTTGTGAGTTGTAACTGAGGATACAGTTACAACAGTGTCCATACTGTTATGGACACCTCAGAGCAAGAATAAAATACAACTCTAAACATACAAATCCAACTAAACACAAGCAGTTGCAGTAGTTACAAGGGAGACTACACTGAATTTGTTAATATAAACCAAAATTTTACTGTAGAGACAATATGAAAAAAAACTTGTATTATTTTAGAACTTGAACACAGAATAACACAAGTTTACTCTGAAAGTGCTTAACCTCACAACATACACTAAATACAGTAAATGTTGCAGTAAGTCAACTGCTTTCTGAAGAAAAACAAAATCAAAACTCTAGCAAGACACCTCCTTCTGGGCAGCAGCTCACTTGTGCAACAACCGAAAATAAAAGCATTTTCACAGACAGACATTAACTATTTCTGACACTCCTGACTTCCCTTATCTTTCAATTCAAATCTTTCTCTGCCTTACCAGGCTGTCGGAGCTGCTGTTCCATGGGGACAGGGTGGAGCAGGAAACCTAAGTCAAGCAGCAGCATGGATTCAAAACTGTGTGACCTGTTTCCACAGGTTGGGCTTCAGTTTTGCCCCTTCTCCCCAGTGATGGTAGTTTCATAGATCAGTCTAATCAATCCACATGGCTGAAGATGCATGTAGAAAACCCAGAAGTACATTACTGCCTGGCCACTGCTCCAGGCTGTTTGAATACTTCACAGAATTGCCTCTGCCTGAGGACTGCTATGAAATCTTTACACTGAATGGCTCAAGACTATAAAGCAGAGGAATCTAAAGGACTTGTAACATCTGATAAAGATTCTGTATCCTGTCTTCATGAAGATCACACTTCTAGTAAACAGGAAACATAAATGTAGGAAAAATCATATGCCATGGGACTCATTTGTCCTCTGAAGTTCTCCTCCCTGACTTCCTTCATTAACAACATCCTTCTAAAAAATAAATAAATTCATTCTTACAACATGAAATTGACACTATGATTAATGCCTGGGATGACTGACAAAAATCATGAAGTTTCTTGAAATTTCTGTCAGAGGTAAGTAATGCTCCTGTTTTTTTAGTTGTTAAGATTTCAGCTGCCTTTGAAAAGCAAACCTTACAGCCCAAATATCTAAGGAAATCTGAAACAAGATCCAAGATTCCACCTTCTCATCTTTCTAACCAGCTTCTAGACAGTGGTTTTTTCTGTTTAGAAGAACAGAACACTACTTTGTGATCAAGAAACTTGCAGGAAAAAATATACAGGAACTGGGACTACCATTTTCAACAAATGATTTGAATTGAAGGTGGCTGGCAGACTTGCATTACTAAATTGAACAGAGCAAGTACAAACTTGAAAGTCTGTACTGTTGATATCTATTTGAACTTTTTTCTTGCTAATTATGCTGTAAGTTTAGGTGATAAATTTCTAGGGGAAAAGAGAAAGACATTGTACTGCCAAGAGTAGTGCTTACAGCTAATAATTTTGAAAACTACAGACATCAGTAAAAGGATTAACTTTGCTCAGCTTTTAATTACAAACACCAGTAGCTAAAATACCTGTATGCTTTTTTCATAGCTACCTCGTTCTCCGCCCCACCTTCTTTTCCTCTCTCACTTTTCATGTAACCTTAGCAGAAATGCAGATGCAGAACTAATGCTGGAGGAAAAGCCACAGCTATTCACACTTCTGATTATGGTTAAATAAATGTACAACATTTGAAAAATCCTCCCTAAACCCAAACTGATCCAATACAACAGTTACCTGATTTACACTATTTGGTCACAAATAAATAATTTCTTAAACAAGGTGTATTGATTTAGCAAACCAATCCCTTTATTTTAGGGGATAGGTTTTTATAATTATGAGTTCCCTTTAAAGAAAAGAAAAAAGTGAATTTTTAGAAAAAGTCTTTAAGACAAACTTTGTGAAACTCAATTCTTGCTTCAATGTTTGACTGAAACCCTGACAAAGCAAAAAAAAAAAAAAATCTAACATCTTACAATTGTGATTTGTTTTGACATTCAGTGAAGCCTTGCTTCTTTTTCACAGAACACTAGGGAAAAATCCCAGACAACTGCAAGTGGAGTACATTTCAGTGAAAATAATCTACTTTGTACTTTCATATAGCATTCTAGTTTCTTTTTCCACAAAAACTGAAAAGAAAACCCTGTTTTCCTATCATAAACTAGAGATAAATATTACTGCTACCCAAAGCATGCTGCAGTCTAAGAGAATATTGTACCAGGGTAACAAATGTAAAATATGGCCACATTGCCTTCAGACGTAGCCTGCAATTATAGCACGTTAACATTCTGTATTATTCTCTAGAATAAACACCTGTACAATTGGAACTTTTACTCACTCTTTAAAACAGCAGAGATCCAAACATGGCTTGTAAGCAAGAGGATGAGGTAGGATCTCCCCCTTTAATTTGCCATTTCTGCAGAGGGAGATTTTTAAATAAGAAGTTACTTGGTTCTTTCTTCCCCCAGTCACCCCTAGCTGCCAGCAGGTCTGCCAAATTGCCAAGCATCCTGCCACAAGTCCATACTAACAGTTTCTGAGCATAACACTCCCACCAGGCTGAATACAAAACAATGGTATTAAAACATGTCACAACTCTTTACTGCATTCTAATTCGTCTTAATCCCCGGCTGTGGGTATAGATCTTTAATTGTGGGGATTTTCAAGACACGAGTTATTTTAAAAAACTTCAGAAGGCAAAATAAACCACAAAAACAACTCCATGTCAATCTATGCAGCACACACAGAACTTTCTATGAAGGCAGCGAAGTTCTGGATGCCCCATTCCTGGCAGTGCTCAAGGCCAGGTTGGATGGGGCCCTGACCAACCTGGTCAGGAGAGCAGGAGAGGTGGAATGAGATGATCTTTAAGGTCCCTTCCAAACCATTCTATGATTTCTATGATAGCTGGCACCTTTTCCTACCCAAGTTACCATTTCTGACTCAGATATTTTTGCTTCTTTCTTCATGTGGTTCAGTTAAAGAGTTGTCAATATTCTACATCTATTGTGTCACAAAAACTTTAGCAAATATATGAAAACTATCTATGTATCTTTCTTAAGTAAATGACAAGCTGTTTGTAACCATTCAGCTTCCATCTGAAAACAGCTGTGGAGTTTGGTTCTTAAAATTTAATTCAGTGCATGCAACTCAGCGGAATGCTACTGGTATCCATGGATAACATCACTGACAGATTAATATCGCTGACAGATTAATCAGAATTATATGAGTGACAGATTAATCACCGCAGTCCCGCATATTTTAGCACCTCACCGTTTTTAAGAGCCAAAATGAAAGTAACTTTTCAAGTTATTCAGATGGAAACCTGAAGGTACCACACATTTCCACTGTAAGGCGAGCGTGCTGCGTTACCTGGAGCCGCAGCAGCCCTACCACCGAGCACTATTTCTGCCTGAGTGCCGATGCTCACTCAGTGATGGGTTATTAACAGGCAAACCCTCGATTTCCGAACATCTGCGACGCTCTTTGCACCCCCCAGAACACTGCAAACATCAGAGCAGTCTTTAGGAGCCACTCGTGAGAGTGAAACCACACAGCTTTCCCGCTGCCTCCTAAAGCTGGGATACCTGTGCAGAACCCCAGTTAGAAGCTGCCCCAGGCTCCAAGCAAGCCATGGGGAACACTGAGCTCAGATGGAGCAGAAAGCTCCCGTTTACCTTCTCGGCGATGCTGTACAGGACCTCATCCATCTTCATGCACGTGGGGTCCCAGTCGTGCCCGAAGCGGATGACCACGACCCGGTCCTCCTCCGACAGGATGGCCTGGTCCACCTGCCACCCATTGTGCAAGTGCGGCAGCATGTACGACATCCTGGCGGCCGGCTGGGGAGCCTGCGGGACGACAGGGATGCCCATGCAGCTGACAGCCCCACCCCTCCCCGGGCCCTCCCGGGGCGCCGGCGGGCACCGAGCGCCGGCACCGAGCCCCCCCCGGCCCGCCCATCCCAGCGCGGCCCGTCCCCAGCGCACCCCGCGGGCGTCCTTCCCTCAGAGACTCGGGGCGGCGGCGGCGCCGGGACGGGCGGGAAGCGGAAGGGCGGGCACGGCAAGGCGCGCGCTTCCGGCAGGGCGCGGGGCGGGACGGGCCGGGACAGGCGCGTTCCCGACGGGAGGAGACCCCGCCGCCAAACGGGCGGACACGGGCTGGCCAGGGACACCCGCGTCCCCCCTCGCAGGTGGGACGTGGAGCCGTGCCGCGGGGGTCGGTGGTGCCGGCTGGCACAGGGAGGGTGAAAAGGAGGTGGTCAGAGCCCAGATCTCCTACTCTCTGCTGCAGACCGCTCTGATGTTGTACATTCCCTGTGGCCTCCATGGGATTTGATCAAGGAGATATGCTCAGAGAAGCTGGGCATGTCCCATTCCTGGAAGAGTTCAAGGCCAGGTTGGACGGGGCTCTGGGCCCCCTGGTGTAGTGAAAGGTGTCCGTGCCCATGGCAGAGGGCTGGGTCCAGATGCTCTTTGAGGTCCCTTCCAGCCCAACAATTCTGTGCTGTGGCATCTCCTGGCTGTGGGAGGTTTTCTCATTCACCCGCAGCAATGACAATTTCCATGCCCCTAGCCCTGGCCCTGCCGTGGCAGGTGCCCTGCCCAGGCACTCCAGACCCGCGCTGGCGTTCCATGGGCTCTCCCATCGCTCCGGTGATCCAAGTGCCGCTTGGAGCATTCTGGGCAAGCGTTCCAGTGGAAGTGGTCGGCAGCAAAACCAGCACATTCCGGCGCTGGCTTCCAGAATGGAGCTGGCCATTGGCATTAGCCATCCCAGACCAATCTGTTTCCTTAATTCCACAGCAGACACTCATTTGAAAGGTTAGCTTGCAGCAGGCAGAGACAAAAGCATAGTTTCCACTGTCAAAATTCCCCACCAGCTGCAGCCAGGGCTGTGGGGAACAATGTCAATTGGCGGCAAATAACTTTGCCCCACAAATGCTGAGCTCTCCAAAAAGACTAATATCCGTAGTCGTCGTCTTACTTTATCGCCTTTTTAGGACGTCCGGGGAGGGGAGAAGGAGTGGGAGAGGGCGGGGGAAAGGAGAGGCAGCCCTGTCTGGCTGCGGACAAAGGCAGAGGCGGCGGGGGCGGTGATCCCTGTACCGGAGTTTCCCTGGAAATCGCCAGCCCCGGAGCCGGCGGTGCCCGGGCAGGGCAGGGTTAAGCGAGCGGGGCTGGACAGAAGCGGATGTGCCCGGCCCCGAGCAGGAGCCGTGAGCTCCCGGCTCTTCCAGCTGCCCCTGGATAGAGTTCTGGAAGGCGCGTCGTCCGAAAGAAACTAGCACTGGTTAGTGTTTTGTGGTTGTCGCTCAGGTATAATTAGTCTTCTTCTTCAGAGAAGTTAGTGGGAGGAATTGATCCTGGGTAACGCAGGCTGTTAACTTTAATTGAAAACTGGGGTAGGAAAAATTACGTCGTTTATTTTTGCTGTGATTTGTTTAAATCCAAGGTGATACAGTAGTGCCGGCCAACAAATCTGCGAGTGAGTGAAGCTCCGCAGGAGGAGTGAGTCAAGCTCCACTGATGAAATAAGTTCAATTTCAGTTAGCATTGAAGTTAATACTTGCACGTACTTGCCCCGTTGTCACAGTCTAAGTAATATTTTCAAAGTTTTCTCTGCAATGCCAGGACCAGAACTTAGTACACTTACTTTACATCAATGATTTACTATGACTGTTTACCTACATGGAAGCATATAGTCTTAGGTAAATACAAAAGGAGAAGAGACAACTTAAAAAAAAAAAAAAGGAAAAGAAAAAAAGGAACTTGGTGATGATAGTGATAATGCAGATGGAACTAGTACAACCAAAGTTGTCATATCCTTGACAGGTGTTACATACAGCACACTGGACAAGACATTTGATAACTGAATAATTATGTTCAGGAGCAGAACATTGCGACTGTTGATGTTTGGCCAGTCCAAATTTATTCATCCATTTATTGGTTCTCGTGGACATCGCTATCACAGAAGTGCGATTTACAAACAGAGGAACAGGATGCGCCAACTTAGTGCTGGAAGACAAACAATAAGCACTGGGACCAAGGTTGGTATCTGGAGAGCCCCCTTCCTTCTGTGAGCTTCCTTTCAGTGTTTTTAGCTTCCGCTCTCAGTGTGATTTTTTAAGATTGTACCTGGGGCGAGCAGAACACCAATTGTTGGACCAGTGCTGAGGGCAGTGAATGGGTCACATGTGCACCAAACGCAGCTGGAATGGAATGGTGGCAGGCTCAGCGTGCCTACACTCATTGAGAGATCCATCAACATGCCACTTGCCTGCTTCTAGTGCACCAGCTGGTTTGTTCATAGCTAGAGGCTTCCTTGTGGGTCACCTTTCTGCTTCTCAAGTGTAGGAAGTGCTTCCAAAATGAAAGCAAGCCTGGCTCTGCCCATCATGTGTGATGTATTGTAATAGGGTGGTGATGAAGGCAAATGGAGTATAACAGTGCTGCCTCACTGGCATCTGCCAGTCACTTGGTCATGTCTAGTGCCCAGTTTTCCCTCCTTAACAGCAAAAGGTTTAGCTGCCCTCCAGGATTACCAGATTCTGATCATTTATGAGGCTAGACAATGCCATCACAATATGACATCAACTCCTCTTTTATTCTATGCATCATTCATTCTGCAACGCAAATCTCGTTTATTCTAGTAATGTTGTGTGATACTCTTAGGAAATGCAGACTACACCTGGGGAAATTTGCACAGTTTTGACAACTACATGTGGCTGACAACTTCAGCTGGGAAAAAAAAAAAGTATATAAAAACACGGTCTCCCTTTCCAATTTGGTAGCACTGTTCTCTTCATTGCTTTATTTGCTGCAGCTGAGAACCAGATAGTATTATCAGAGACATTGTGGTGAACTGCAGACCTGTCCTGGCATGGAGGCCCCTTCAAGCCCATGTGCAGACTGAAACTGCAACAGAATTGCATATCAAGTCCAGGACAAAACAGCAGTAAGCTGGTGCTGAGATTGTAACCGTTTAATAGATGTGGTTGGGATAAATCTGAGTTTGCTCAGGACAGGGGTAAATATAAACTTCCAGCCTACATTGACACCTTTTTGCCACAGGTTTGAGTTCTGATTACTCACAGAAGGCTTTTGTGAGAGGAATGAAGCAGCAGGACACAGCTGGCCAGCACTGTGTGCCCAGAATAAATCTTCTGTGGAAAATTGTTCTGATTCAGGTAGCAAAACATCAGGTTTCCTGGACACAAGTCTAGGAGATAGAATGGAATGGAGATCAAAAGTCAATAGAGCACAGCAAAAAGAATTGTAGGAAAATAGGCACAGCTATTGTTAAGATATGCAGGAAATCTTCAACTACCACTTTTGCCAATAGGAATTCTAATTAGATGTCTGGTTGTGTGTGGAGCCCCTGTCTTATTGCAGAGTGCATTTGCCGGAGTGCTGTAGAGAGGTCTGGGCTCAAAACTCTCAGGGCAGAGGAAAGTTCTAGCATGAAGGACTGTGTTACCAGTGGTATCTCCTCTAGTGCTCTTCCTCACTGGTTCAGCACATAGGTGTGCTAAATTTTGCATGAGGTAAGTTCAGGTACAGATCTGAATGTTTAAAACACTGAAGGTAAGCAGTCTAACAGCTATCCGAGGGTGGCCCTTCATCGTGCAAGTTTGTTAGATGTAAACCATCCTTGAGAGTTGTTTGTCAGAACCACCTGGGCCTCAGTGCCACCCTACATTGCCTGTAGCTTCACCAACCATAACTAACAGGCAAGAAACTTTGAGTAAATTTCTTGCAGCCTCTGTTTCATAGCACTGCTTATAGAAAGGCATTGGTGAGTAAGCTACCAGAAAAGCTACTAGTTTTGTATGAAATCAATATTGATTCAGGAGCAAAATGAAACTCTTTGAGAAGAACAGCTTGTAGGACTGGATTTAGATGTAAGAGTGTGGATATTCCTTGGTGTTGTAGTCTAAATCAGCACTTGGTAAAAGTCCTTGGAAGTTGTCTGATGTACCACACTAGTACCAAGTGACTGTGGAATAAAGCACTACTGAGTTCCATCAGTCTCGTGATCTACACGTGTGGATTTAAATGATAACTTTTAAAGGAACATCATTGCTCGTTTCAGGGTGTTCTCCTAAACAAAGGAGTATTTCTTCTATTCCTCTGTTGCAGGTCATGGCAGAAGGAGAGTTGCCAGCTGTTTTGATCCTGGATATAGGAGGAACTCATGGCGTGCTAGAAGACCTTGCAGCACTTTTGAAGAAACACTTTCACCTTATCACCATGAAGGAATTTCTTGGAAACAAAGAAGAAATGAGAAAAAAAATCCAATCTGTTTTTGTGTTTGAGTGCAGGCCAACTATTGACCGTGAGCTTCTAGAAAGCCTGCCTAATTTAAAGGTGATTGCAAACTCTGGGGTTGGAGTGGATCACTTAGACTTGAAAATGATCTCGAGCTTTGGTGTAAAAGTGACCAACACCCCGCACGCCGTGGCGGACCCAACAGCAGACATAGGAATGGCCTTGATGCTGGCCTCTGCCAGAAGACTAGTGGAAGGTAGTGTTTCAAATTTTCTTGGTCCTAGCTACTTCTTTGCTGTGATAGAGATGATCTTTCTGAATCAATATTTGGGATGCTTTTACAGGGAAAAATTTTCAGAGGCCTTAACTTTCAGAGGGATCTACTTCTCCTATGTCTTGCTTCTTTTTAGGGCAACAGTGACAAGAGTAAGGCTTTCGTCTAAATTTTGTGCTTGAAACTCTTGTGATACCCTGTTTGGAATAATGTCTGGGGCTTAATTCTTCTCTGGCTGTTCACTGGGTGGGTGGTTTATAGGTGTGAAAACTGAATACAGAGTGCATCCAAACTGAATGTCACCGCTTTCCATTTCACCTCAAAAGACGCATTAGGAGCTACAGGAAGATACAAAGTGTTAGTGGCCACATCTCCAACTCCAGAGCAGTAATTAGTAGAAATTCTTCTTTTTCCTACCTCTGTGATCAGTTTGTCTAAACCAGTGGGTTGTATTTCCTGAAGAGTGTCAGCATTATTTTTGAAATAGATGATAATCCTTTTGACAAAGCTGTTATAAGTTGTACCAGCAGCATTAATTTGTGTCCCTAAAAGCAGGCTCTTTCCCTGCTCCCTTGCTACACAATGCCTTTCTGGGGAAGGAAGGTGTCAGTAGAGATCTTCACAAGAAGCTGCCTCTGTCTTCAGGGACTCCTGGTCTTCTTGTCACTCCACCCCTGAGCATGAAATAACATCTCTTTCCCAGTGATGTTTTCTCACTATTGTATCTTTTTGAATCTCAAGTTCTTTGTGTAAAAGCTCACAGAGATCCCTGACTGAGCTGGAATTTGAAACCTTCACCCCTACTCAAGCAGTGAGACTGGTTTGGGTTGTGATCCAGGAGAGAAATGGTGAGGTTTACCCCAGCTGAAAAAAGAAGTGAAGTTAATGCTTGCAGGGTGGTTTCAAAAAAGCTATTTTTGAACTTCCAAGAAAACACACCAGCTGTGGAAAAGTTAATTCCCCAAGGAGTTACTCCTTCCAGCACAGTACCCAGCCAGGATCCCACTGTGTTACTGGCTTCAGGCCTGGGCGCAGGAATTGGCACCATCCAGGCTCTTATATAAACTTGTCAAAATCAACAAAGGTGTTTTGTAAGGGGAGCTCCGGAGCCCCACTGCTGTGATCGTGATAAACCTTTTCTTTCCCCTGGGCCTCCATTTATGGCTGATTTGTACCCATTCCACATGTATTCCCACGCAGGCTGCCACATTGCTGTGTCTCCAGACACAAAGTATTTTGCTGTTAACTGGCTTGGAGTGGAAGTAACCAGAGCAACACTTGGGATCATTGGGATGGGCAGCATTGGATACAAAGTGGCTCAGAGAGCCAGAGCCTTCAACATGAGGATCCTGTACCATAACAGAAACCGCAGGTAAAGGTTTCTGCTTTTCTGGTTTCTGCACTTAATTGTCCAGGGGGCAGTGACGGAAGGCACAGCTCTGCTCTGTCCCCAGCCTTCCTGTGCACTTGTGGCAGTTGTAAGCAGTGTGACAAGCACCATTGTGCCACCAGCACTTCCTCACTTTGGCTCCTTCCTGCTCCCTTCAGGAAGCAGTTCCCCCTGCACTTGCCCCGTCCTGGTTAGCCACTATCAGTCTGAACAAGGACTGGTAAGCATTTGGGAGATGTTGTCCAAGCAAACCAGGTCTTGTGCCCTCGTGGTGTTCCCTGTCCTGTCAGACTCTTCTTCAGGCTTCTGGCAGCATCCCTGTTCCTCCCAGCCAGTCTCCTCACCCTAGCCAGATCTCTCATCACACTGGCACCAATGACAAAGGCCTTAATTTCTCATGGATATGTAGTTCCCTTTCTTTCACACTTCATTTCTTTTCAATCACAAGTCCTAACTGGAATGTCAGACAAGGAAAGGCTCCACAGGAATTGGCATAGACACAGGAGAGAAGAGTAGGGTCTGACTGCATCCCAGCCTCCTAACCTCATCTTGCCTGTGTGCTGTGCTTTCACACATACATCACTCCTCTAGTGTCCCACCACTCCTGGAGCCTCTTGCTCCCTCTAGCCCACATCCTTTCTACATCCATTTTACCAACTGTGCCTGTCAATGACTTATCCTTTACATTGGCCTCAAACCTCTCTTTTTCTGTGCTTTCTGGAACTCTCCTTGAGCTGATTGATTGTTAAACTCAGTTAAAAATAGTTGTGTCAATTTGGGGATTTGTACATTTTTCCTTCAGAAGAAAGGAGGAGGAAGAGGCTGTTGGTGCCCACTACTGTGCAAAGATGGAAGACTTGCTGCAGCAATCTGACTTTGTTATGTTGGTTGTGAACTTGACTCCTGAGACTCACAAACTGATTGGGAAAAAGGAGTTGGGGCTGATGAAACCCACAGCTACTCTTATAAACATCAGCCGAGGTAGGAGAATCTGAAATCACTGTTTGTGGCTCCACTCTTAAGATCATGTTTTGTCTGCTTGTGTTGATACTCCCCTCTCCAACTTCAGTCTGTGATATCCCTCTGTTGTTTGAGTCATGAAGTAGCTGGCAGTCTACACATGTGTGACTTACATGGATCATATGCTATGTCTTTAGAGGTCCTATGGAAATTAGGGATGCTCGGCAGATGGTTGGTTCTCTTTAGCCTTATTCTAGAGACAGCGGGTTTTCGTGGAAATCAGTAAGGGAGAATGGGGTAAGGGAAAACATGAAGTAACATTTGGAACAGCAGTGTAGAAAGGAAGCCTCACATGGGATGACAGATCTGTTGGCACTGAACGAGCATATGAGAGAGATTATCAGTAAACAAAGCAGAGATAAAAGAGTGGAAAGTCTGCAGAGATTAAATGATTTGTCTGTAATAATACAGGAGGTGTCAAAATGAGGAAAAGACTGAAACTGGTCTCATCCCAGAAAAAACCTATGCAGTGGACCATATTAATCCTATAGTTAAAAGTTAATAAATAAAATCTTTGGTTTGTTTGGTTAGTAGTTATTAAAAAGGCATTATATTTTCTAACAAGACAAAAATCCTCTAGTTTTTCTCACTTGACCCCGGAGACCTTCACCCCCCTTATAGGTAAAATGTGTTCATTAAGTCATCAGGATATCAAGGTTTAATTTCAATGCAGGTGCAGTTATTGACCAAGATGCATTGGTAGAAGCTCTCCAGAATAAGGTTATTAGGGCTGCAGCTCTGGACGTGACATACCCTGAGCCTCTACCAAGGTAAAGAAACTTCATTCCCAGTCTGTTAATCTAAAATGTTTTAAACTG
The DNA here is from genome assembly GCF_022539315.1 of Serinus canaria. NCBI lineage: Eukaryota > Metazoa > Chordata > Aves > Passeriformes > Fringillidae > Serinus > Serinus canaria. The sequence goes on along the minus strand of NC_066315.1, from coordinate 58,085,575 downwards.
TGTTCAAAGTGTGCTCCTAATTTTGCTCTCCACGGGCAGACTCATTCTGTAAGGGCGAAACCTCAGGCTGTCTTGCACAATAATAAATAAACAACAAGCTATTCCCCTTTCCCACCTCTGCTGGGTCTTTGCCAGCCTGACTCATGGGCCAGGCAATGAGCAAAATGGATGGAGAAGAAATGTGTAAGCAAGCATTCCACAGCTTCGTGCTCCTTCTGTGCTTTGGTCTGAACATGCTGTTGCTGAGGTTCAGTCCTTCACAACTAGCATGGGATAGCAGCAGAGTAAGTTCCTTGTGTAACACATCCTGTTCTTTCTGTTTCTTCCAGAGATCATCCTTTATTAAACCTGAATAACGTCATCATAACCCCGCACATTGGAACTGCAACAGTCCAGGCCCTCCGTATGATGGCAGAAGAAGCAATAGCAAACATGCTGGCTGTTCTCAATGACCAACCCATTCCAAGTGAAGTGTTTCCCAAATGATGAGTGCCAAATGATGCCACTAAATCTCCTGTTTACGGGAAGGCATTATTTCTTGCCACTAACCTGTTCCTGCACTGCTCATCATGATGCTGCAGAACTGTCAGACTTATCTGTTCTGTTACAATTAGTGAAAAATGCCAATCACTTGTTTTAAAATTTTAAAAGTTTAATAGCTAATTTTAAAAGTTTAATAGGTTATAAAAATAGTAATACAAATTAGAGCAATAAGAATTTGGACAAACAGAGTTAGGACAATAAAGGACAATAAAAGCAAAGAATTACAAAGTTCAGATGCTTTCTTCTTGAAAGCATGGCTCACTAACAAAGGATTAACTCTTAAAAGCAACAGCCTGTTGCATATTCATATATCTCATACATGATGCATACATTCCTCTCAAACTAGGGATTTCTCTGGTCACTGTCAGCTTTAATCCTGTTGGCACCTCAAAGACAAGAAGGAGGTGGAAAAAATTTTGTCTTTTCCAATGAGGAGGCCTCTTGGAGATTTAGGTTGCTGTTATCTCTGTGCAAAGAATTTCTTGAGCTGGTTAGAAAAAGTATCTTTCATCACATAGTTCTTATTTTAGTACTATGTTATAGCCTAAAACTATATTTAACACACTACTGAAAAGGACTAACACAGTGTAACTTTCTAACATAACACATATAATATTAATTTTAATATTTGTGAAAAGCCAATCATAAAATACGCATTTTTCACACAATTCAAAAAAATAAAGTGAAACTAATAAAAGAGATTTGTTTGAAGATTTTAACTGAGCAGTTGAGCATTTTGGTATCTTCAGTCTGTTTCAGTGAATAGCAATGTTCTGTTCCCAGTTCTTGCTGCTACATAATGATAAGCAACTGCACCTGGCAATTTGTGTAACACTCTCCAATCTGTTGAAGATGAATGAGCATTGATTCCCCGCAGAAATTTGACTGTATCCCGAAACACTTTTCAACCAATATTTCAATATTCTATTTTTATATGAAAATACTGAAGAAATGTTCTTTAAAGTGATCATAGGCCTAAGGTTTTCTAATTTAAGAAGAGCCCTGCTTAATCTACATGTTAAAGCCAATTGTTGAAAAAGTGTCTTTATTTTTTCATGAGGGTATCCTTTGAAAACCAAAGTAAATTCCAAGAGATTTATTTCCTCCATGCAGACAAAAATGATGCTTTTATCTTGACTGGCCATGAAAGAAAGGTAGAATTACCATCAAAATCACATGGGTGAGGGTATAACCTAAAGCAAAATTAGTGACCAGTCCTGACTTGCAGCCCAGAGCCAAGCTTCTTCTTACATTCCCTTTCCTATTAGCAATCAACAAATGCAGAAAATTCAATAAAATGGTTGTCACCTTCATAAAGTCAGGAAGACTTTCCTTTATTTTACAACATGGTCAGGCTCGCTGAAGGGATGGTAGAATGAAGTTCTAGCACAGGAAGTGTAGACAATCCAAGAGTTAGACATTCCATTGGAAATAGTGAAATAATACAAGCAAGGCAACAGAATTGCTATTCCAAGATAACCAGCTCTTGAACACTCCCCACAGTTCTTCCCAATATTGCTATAGAAAATCGAAGGTAGCTATAAATAGTCTGTCAAAAAAACCCAAAGTAACTCAATTCACAGACCGTCTTGGGACCAAAACCAGATGGTCATGGATTTTGGGAAAAAAAACCAAACCAAATAATTTAGAGTGTGTATGTCCTTTGTGGAAAACACTTGCCTAAGCAGATATTATTTTGCTATTTTGGTAATTTACAGTAGGCTCAGGAAAGGGCTCTGCAGTCACTGGGGTCTCTTCAGGACAGGTGGCTGCAAAAATCTCTGCAACAAAGCATTTAAAAATTAACCTGATAACTCAAAGTTCATGATGAAGCTGTGCAAGTTATTTTCATGACGTAAATTTGGTACAACATTTTTCTAAACTACTTATACAGGGTAGTTTTTGATTTCAGGGTTGCAAAGGAGATTTATTGCACTATTTACTGCAGACTACTGATGATCTGAAACTAAGTAATTAATGACAAATGTTGTGTTTTGAGCATGGTAGCAGTAATATTGTTGTGGTGTATGTTTTTGATTGTAATTCAGTCCTAGTAGTTTTTTTAAACCTCCCCCCCCCATTTTGTATTGTTATAGCATATTTTATTGCCAGTGGATTGTTCCTTTCTCCCCTGTGTTGTTTGTTTTGCCCTGTGTTGTTTTTTGTTGATTTGCTCTAGTTGTCCATCTCCCCAAAGACATGCCCTTTTGTTCCCTGTTCCTCCTCCCACTGAATGTCAGTCCCTCCCCAAGCCTGCCCCTTTCTCTAGAAACTTCCCTATCAATTTTGTACCCTTCGAAACCCCATGGGTTTGTTCAAGTTATTCTCCTCCCCTGTAATCCCCTATCGGTTTAAATATTGTATTCCCCGCCTTGTGTTCCACCCTCAGTTTCTCCCAATTGGCTAAAGATTGTACCCTCCCCTGGGACCTACCGCCTTTATAAGTTGGTGTGTGGCTTTGATTTAGTGTCTTTCTGTCCCTGGCAGCTGTCTGGGGGTGGCTCACTCTCTCTGATGGTGTCAGGAACTACTCAGGCAGAAGAAATCCAGCAGAGCAGCATAATATGAAACCTTAGATCACGAGGCCAGAACTTGTTCAGAGTGATTATGTGAATATCTCTGTGTAAGTGTGTGGGCACCTGTGTGTATGAGTATAATTGGTAGCATATTTAAAAGACCTGCTTGCTTGTCTTGGTTTTCTTATCTTCCTTTGTGGTTTACAGGATCTCTTGACATAAATGTCACTAAACAGGACATGGCAGTGATTATTCTTTAAAATGTCTGGAAATAATATGTGTTTTTTCTGACACTTTTTGTCTTTCTTCTTTGTGCAGATCATGGAAGGAGAAGAACTACCTTGGCTTTTGGTAAATGAAATTGGTGGCATACGTGGGATATTGCATAGCCATGTTCCATTCCTGAAGAAACATTTCCACCTCATCACCATGAAGGAATTTCTTGAAAACAGAAAGGATGTAGGCAAAAAGGTCCAAGCAATCTATTTGTGGTGGCACAAACCAGTCATCGACAAAGAGCTCCTCCAGAGCCTACCAAACTTAAAAGTGATTGCGAATTCAGGGGTGGGGATGGATCACTTGGATCTGAAGCTTATAGCTAGCTTTGGTGTGAAGATGGCTAATGCTCCACGTGCTGTTTCCAGCACCACAGCAGATACTGGGATGGCTTTGCTGTTAGCATCTGCTAGAAGACTTGTGGAAGGTAACATCTCAGTTCTTTTGTGGCTTCTAAAATTAATACAAGATTTGCCTGCCATCAATTTGATTTTTTTTTAGGGTTATCTGTAGTGCACACGGTTTTACATTAAATGTGAAAATGTAAGTATGTTGGCTTGGCAAACAGAATAATAGCTATTTTAATATCTTTTATGTATAACAGGTATACTTAAATTATTACATCAGGCATACATAGCATTTATTTCAAGCAGGTATAAATAAAACATGATGGCATTACAGTGCTATGACCAAAAGTGGGGGATGCCAAAGATCAGATATCACTGAAGTCACAGGCTGGCAGAAGAACTTAGTGTGGGAGGCAGCAATAGGGTATAACAAGGTTATATAGAATTGTGGGAGATCCTGAGTTGGAAGGAGCCCACAAAACTGATAGAGGCATGGGCATATTCTTGGAGACTGAAATGTATTGGTGCAGAATTGGAGCATTTGGGAGTAGTAACAAAGGCAGCCTACTCCAGTTTTTGTTGATAGCGTCCTTTCTAGTTTCATCAAGAATTTTTTCTTGATCTTTTGTCAAATAGACCTACCCTTGGCTTGTTTAGAAAGCCTCTTTCTTCAGGAAAAAAATCCTTCAGATTTATCCTTTTTATTCTTACCTGACTTTGACTTGCCATCTGTACTACAGGATTCATAGAAACTCAAACGGGATTTGTGTTCCTCTAAGTCAGTTTTTACCTCACCAAAGGGAGACAGTTTAAAAGGATGATTAATTTCTTGTTCCCATCTACTTAAACTATCCCTGGTGGCATTTCTGATAGTTCTGAGTTTTCTGATAGACTGAGTTTTTTCCTGAGTAATTTTTTGTATCCTTTCACTATATTCTGCTTGTGTTTTAGAAAAGCTGGCAATATCAGAAGACTGAAATATCAAAAGGCTGTCACCTTGCAAGAAGTGCTGACACTGTGTACATAACTGTATTTTATGTGTTGTAGAACTATCCAGAATTGTGCAGGTGTAACAGGTAATGACAGAAATTACCAAGTTGTGATTTTTAAGAAGTCACACTTTTCTTTCCAAGGAGAGTGGCAGATATGAAGAGGAAACCCAATACCTGGTGGTGTTCTCCATGTGATATCTTCAAATTCTGCACTGTTATTGGCAATAATTATTTTGATTGTTGATGAGGAACAGGGCAATATTTTCATGAGTCTAAAGCAGTAATGAAATTTTTGGAAGGATTATATCAAAAGGCTTTTTGTAGTAAGGTGAATATAAATTGGAATATCATAAATACATGTAGCAGGGAATGATGATACATTAGGGCGTTACCTAGGGTGTTACATTAAAAATCATGTGTTTGTAACCATAAGAAGTATGCTGTAGTAGCACCAGTCCAGACTCTTTTGCCTTATTCCTCTGTGTTAATAATGATTCATTTCTGGTTTCCCATTAATTTCTCATATTTATGTGTTTTTCTTGCAGTCCATAACATTTCAATTTCTCCAAGTATGGACTACTGTGAAGCTGATATTCTGGGAGTTAAAGTTGCCGGAGCTACTCTGGGGATCATTGGCATGGGCCGCATTGGCTATAAGATTGCTGTGAGAGCCAAAGCATTTGAAATGAACATTTTGTACCACAACAGGACACGGAGGTAAAGATACACTGTCTTGGTTTGGAAAGACAGGTGCCTGCTAAGGAAGGCAGGAGCCTCCCCTGAAATGGAAAATGTAAATCCCCCCTCCCTCCAAATTGGTATAAATCTTAAATTAAGGGTCTCTCAGGCAAAAAGATATGGGAGCAGGGAATAACAGTTCTTTATTAGGGAAGAAAATAAAATCATAAAATAAACAATGCAGTAAACTAAAACAACACTGACAGAGTCAGAACACAACCTGACACCCTGTTGGTCAGGGTGTTGGTAGCAGTCCCATTGGAATTGTGGCTGCAGTCCTCCTGGAGTGTCAGGTGTGGTTCTTCTGTTGGAGCAGGGATCCTGTAGAAGGGTATAGTGTTCCTCTGAAGATCCGGTGGAAGAGGCAGCTGTTCCTCTAGGAAATCCAGTGGAGAAGCTGTGCTGGTGTTCCAGAATCTCAAGATTATATCTGGGTAGGAATGCTTGGCTCCTCCCTCTGGGCGGAACATCTCACAGTGGGATGCTACAGTACTTATCAGTGGTTAAGTGACATTCAGCAGATGCCTGTTATCAGCAGATGTCCCCTCCTGAGGGAGAAGTGGGTGTGGAAGAGATAAGGAAAACTGCCCACTTAACAGAAGACAACTGCCATACAGATGGCAAATAGAGTACAATTTGCTTGGCAATCCAGGACATATGTCTTCACCCTAATTGCAGCAGAAACTCTTACAGATAGTATTTTCTTTTCAATGAGTTATGTCTGAAATATAGCAAGAAATAAGGGAATAGGGCCAAGATTAAAACAAAAGGGAAATAAAAATAATGGTTGCCTGAAATCAGTCCTGTAAAGAGCTACTCAGTGATTAAACACTTGGAAACTAAATTTAGGTTTTATATTAGAAATTTCAGGGTTTTTTGCAGAAAAATGGAAATCAAGCTTATGCTTTTTTATTCTTATCACATTGTACTGTGGTGACAACATAACTCTGTTTGTTGTTCATTTTTTCCCCATATTTTGAAGTTCAGGAGGGATATTTTGGAAACGGTGGCTGGAAACTAGGAAGCATATACTTGGCAAAATATGACTGAGAGCTGTTCTTAAGAAAACCTTGTTTCTTCTCAAGCCAGTAGGAATTTTAGCAATTTCAACTGGATTTCACCCTTTATTTCTTGTCCCTCCTAGCTTGTGTATCTGGGAATCTGAACCTTGTTAGACATTCAGCACAGGGGCTCTTCAATTTGAAGTGAGCAAGACCCCCATGAACAACTCGAGGCCTTTGCAATCAGGCAAGGTGCAGATAATGAGCAGAACAAATATTTACTGCTATAAACTATGACCTACACTGAGAGAACTTTACTCCTCTGTGACTGGAGGCAGAAGCTGCAGTGCTAGGATGTGGCTTTCAGGGATTTTCCCCATAGGCAGACTGCTGGAGGAGGATCACTGCTTTAGCTACCTGTAGGCAAATTCCAGGGGTGAATGAGGCCAGGAATTTTTAGCCATGCTTGGCATTCCTGTTTCTTCAGAAAAACAACTGAGCAAACTTACATTTAAAAGAAAGCACTCCTTAAGATATTTCAGAATTCCTTCACAAACCACAAAATAAAAATATTTAGAAGGCACAAATCCCTTTATTCTTTTTTTTATGTGTATCATCCTCAACTCCCTCTGTTTAATATTTTTCAGTTTTTAAAGTACTATTTATGTAAGAGTGCTGTAATGAATTATCAATGCACAGTGCAACAGAAATTAAGAGCCTAAAGTATATTTAAAGTACATTTACACTTCCAGCTTGTGTGCTGAATGAAGGTGCACTCTGCATGCTGCAAAACTGGCTGCAGTTCCATTATGTTCTTTTCCCCACTTACTCTCTGGTCATTAGCCTGAAAAAAAAAAAAAACAGTGAAGTGCATTTGTTAGGAGATCAAATTAGATGGGTCAAAGTTAAATTGAAGTTGTTAGTCTGATCTCTTTATTTCTATATTAGGGAGGAGATAACTTAAAGCTCTTCTCTTGCAACCAGAAGCAGATGATTGTACACATGATCTCCTGTCATTGCTTCTTTATTTCCCAAAGTTCAGACAGCTATATTTACAAAGAATGTGAGAAATGGCAAGTATTCTTCTGCACTGTGAAAAGTTAAAACTAAAAATCTGTCTACTCTGGTAACTTTTTCTGCTGAACACTTTACTCTATGAATGTCCTGGGGCAGCCATGAACCTGGCAAAGAGCTGCCTTGCTGATTTCACTCATAAAAAAATGACAGGCTTACCGGGAGTGACAATAGGATGAGGACCATGCCATGCCCAGAGCATGCATGGGTGAGTTCTGGTGAATACCACTCCTCTGGTTTGAGCAGTGATTGTATCCTTTGAGGTGCAGAGGGGATCCTGGAGAATGGACTGTGTGCTGCCATCTGCTTCAGTGCTCAGCCTTAGTTCCTTTGCAGACTTCATAAGAAGCCCTTGGATTCCTGCACTGGAGTGGCTGAGAGGCAGGCATGCAATCTATCCTGTGCTGTGGGGCTTGAAGCGCTCCAGAAGGATCTAAACACTGAGCTGAGGGTAAATTCACCTCTGTTTGCCACCTGTTTGCTATATGGATGTGATAATCAGATCCTTTCACTTGTTTGTATTCTGGTGATATCATTGAAAAAAATGTTTCCACGACTGAAATGCTTTTTTCCCCACTAGAAAAGTGCAAGAGGAGCAAGCTGTCGGTGCCACTTACTGCAAAAAGATAGATAGCTTGCTCCAGCAGGCAGATTTTGTGATGCTGGTGGTGAGCCTGACACCTCAGACACACAAGCTGATCGGGAAGAGAGAGCTGGAGCTGATGAAACCCACAGCTACCCTCATTAACATCAGCCGAGGTATTCAGATCCATTGGCTGGCCTCCCAGCTGGTCCTGCTGTGTCCCACAGCACCGCGCTGCATCCGGCACAGCTGGGGCACATGGCCAGGGTGATCAGGAGATTCCTCCCTCTCCCCTTCCCTTCTCTCTTTGCTTTCTGCTCTTTACCTGCCAGGAGCACTCAGGGACACTCTCATTCCACCCCAGGTGCAGTAGTTGACCAAGAGGCGCTGGTGGCAGCTCTGCAGACCGGTGTTATCAGGGCCGCAGCTTTGGATGTCACCTCCCCAGAGCCACTGCCCAGGTTGCCATCTCTGCTTGTTTCTGGGGAAGGATGGGGGAGCTCTGCTGAGGCCAGAGGCATCCCTGCAGCAGGCAGGATGCTGGCCCCCCTGCCCCTGGCATGAGTTTGGATAAAGTGCCATGAATGGGAAGGGGATGCAGCCCAGACACAGGGGCTGATAACAGACCAAAGGGAAGCCTGGGAGCCAGGAAACAGCAGGAGGCAGGGAAAGCATTTTAAACCCATTCCTTAGAATCGCTCCCTGAAGCTGCAGCAGTGCTTCACTTGCAAATTGCTTTATTAGAAAGTGCAGCTTGCCAGTTTTGATGGGTGGAAGCTGCTTGAGGCCTAAGACCTGCTGCAGAGGCAGAGGTGTCCTTCTCCACAGGCTTCTTTCCACCATACAAGGCTGAAGTACTGCAAACCTCTTGGGCCCAGAGACTGCTTAGCTTCTCTACAAAGCCTGCTCTACCAGGATGGTGCCTTTCAGAGTTAACTGTGCTGGCTGCATTTGGGGTTGTGGGGAGTTTGGTGGTGTTGTGTCTGTGTGCAAATAACTACAGCTCAGACTATTGTGTAACCTGAATGTGTCAGGAGGGCTTAATCCTCTCTTCTGACACAGTTCAAATTGCTGCCTCATGGCAGAAGTGTTTCTGGAGAGAAGAGCTACTTATGAAGTCTTTGTTTGTCCTGTTACAGTCCAAAATTACTTCAATATAGGTGCTCACGTTCTCTGGGACTAAGTGGGACTTGAAAAGTTGTATCAAATTAACTTTAAATACTGTGCAGAAGCTAAAGTAAGACTTTATTTAGATGAACAACAATAGTTAACTCTTTTATTCTTTTCTTCCAGAGATCATGCATTGTTAAAATTAAAGAACGTCATTATAACACCTCACCTGGGCATTAAAACAGACAAGGCCACATACATGATAACAGAGGAAGCAGTTGAAAACATATTAGCAGCCCTGAATGGTCTCCCCCTACCCAGTGAAGTGCTCCCTAGCTGATGTGTGAAAGGATATTGCATGTCTTTTTATTCTTCTCTTTGTCTTTTTATTCTTATCTTTCCCCTGCACATCAGCTCTAAAGATCTTGTTAAATACAAGAATGTCCATACACCTCACTAAAGCTTGGAAGAAAACAGTGTGCCATCGTGTCAGTTGTGTTTATATAGTTTCTGTTGTCTAATACAAGTCCAAAAGACAACCAACACCCAAAGTGGCAGTGCTATGCCTTTTGTTATGTAGCGTGACTTTATGAATAGTATGATTATTTATCCATAAAATTTGTAGCAAAGTTTCCATTAAGTGCAGCCAGGATTTTGCCTGGAGCCTTATGCATCTTTACAGAGCCTTTGTCTTGCAGATGTGCTGGCCAAAATACACTTAGTCCCATCACTTTTGCAGCTCCAGGAAACAAGACATTGCAGCTTTTCAGGCACAGCAAAATGGCTGTCAAGAATTTCAAGACTGAAATTCCTGACAGCCAATTCAGTCTTGACTGAATTCAAGACCCCCAGGGGCCTCCCTGCTCTCTGAGGTACAGGTGCCCAGTACACATCTCATTGTCACATGTATAACCTTGAAAAAATAAGTTAAATTTATTAGAAAATAAAAGGCTAAGCAATAAATTACAGAGCTGAAAAACAAGTTTACTATACAATAAAAGAGAAAAGAGAAAAAAAATGCCTTTCCTTAGATCAGTATCCTAAAACTACAAAAAAACACACAAGGCTTTTGCACAAGCAAACTTTTCTCAAGTGAAGAAGCGAACAAAATCAGATACAGTACTTCACATCTACTTAAACAATTGTACATGTTTGGCATTTGCTTGGAGTTTTACTCCTACATCTGCAGATATTTCAAGAATCTGGGCTGATTAATTTCAGAAGTGCTCCCTGCCAGTGGGGTGCTTTAGAAGGGAAGACACATCTGCCTGTCGATCACTGGAGTGATGAGTTGGTTTACACACAATACCTTCAATCTCATGGTTACTGAAAGTGGATCAAAAAATGAGAGAAGAGATGATCCATTATAGTTCACTCCATTGATCCAGGTTTTTTGAAATACTTTGATGTGCACAAAGTACATGATCTGGAATAAAGTGCTGATACAGAGGTCTATTGGGAAAGCTGGCCTTACCTATAGCAACTAGACAGGCTGATACCAAATAACACTTTCTGATAGTTTATAGCCACTGAGAACAAATGCATTGCTTGATTTGACCTTGCCTGAAGATTTTCTGCCTCAGCTTTTTTGCCTGCAAAAAATACTGCCCTATAAAACTTAATGTAGACCTAGGAAATGTATGACTTTATCCAGCGTCATGCTTAAGCTGTTCTGTACAACCCACCTGAGAAATGTATGCATTACATTGTACAAAGGTCTTTTAGCAATACTTCAAAGCCTAAAGCTAAGAAACAACTATTATGCAAGCACCTTGTTAACACTGCAGGCATCAGCTCACCCTGCAGGATTACACGGATACCAACAGCAAAATTTAATGATGGGGATGAAGTCCACAGACTATGTAATCCTTCTCTCTACATACCCAAAGACCTCACTCATTTCAGTGCTCTCTGCAGTGCTGGTATATCAGATCCCTTTCTGTAAGAGAAAACTGACATACAGCAACGATGTACACACAGTGTAATTCAGCTTAACACACTACATGGAGGTCTATAAGGTAGTCTACAAACTAAATATACATAGAACATGATAATGCACTGGTGCAATTGACAACTTCTTTTCATATATGATGCTAAACAGATTTAACTTCTGTAGAGCTGTATCAGCTCCTGACCTATAGCTTGAAAACTGGATGTTCAAGTTGCATGAAACAGCTTTGAAAACATCTGATTCTCTCCACATCTAACTACATAACACACCAATTTTCTAGACATTTGATACGTATGTCCTGGATTTTTTTCTTGGAGTAACATTCCTTTGTTATTTTTTTGGCTCCTCTGACTAATTCATCCTTTGTTTTGTCCATTCAAATTCAAATTTGATATACAAAGGTAAATACTACTGCGTTGCCCTCCCAAAGGTTTTTCTTTACCTTCAAGACTAAAATGTGGTAGGCCTCCTTCCTCAGACTTGTGTCTTTGAGAGGGACTTTACAAGGGTCCTTTGATCTCAGGTGAGCAGTAAGTTAAAAGCTTACTCATTACAATCTTACCACTAAAGCATCTTGGAAACTTTGGACATGAAAGAAGTAATGTGTAATCATTTTATGTTTGTTGGGGTTTTTTTTCAAGGAAGAAAATGCCAGAAAGCTTAACTAAGAATCTAGTTAACGTTCTGTAACTCCATATTGCTAGTTAATTAATTTTTGCTTTAAAGTTTAACTGTTTGAACTTGTAATTAATGTAAAAATCATCACCAGGAAAACAACAACAGTTTATGGTTTCGTGTAATTGATATTGTATTTTATTTTTTTTTGTTAGCAATTTTATAGAGGATTGGTGTTAAACTTGACTGTCTTCATGTTCAACATATAGAAATGTATTTGACAGAATTCAAGATGCCAGAATTTGTAATCCATTCTTTTGAAAAGCACTACAATAGTCAGGAGAGGCACAGCAGTCCCTATGGCTGGTTATTCCGTAATGTGAAAGGACAAAGATTCCTGGATGCCCATAGCAGTGGTGTGTCCTGGCTCCTGAGCTGCCATGACCTCAGAAACCAGGCATTCTCCCCAGTGGATTATGATCACCTGCACAGCAAGGGGAATCACTTCAGCGCAGCTTCTGTGAGCTGAGAACTGAAGCTGTACTTCCCAGTGACCATCACTGGATATGGAGATTGAGGGAGGTGGTTCTTCCCCTCTATTCTGCTCTTATGGGATCCTACCTGGAATGCTGCATCCATCCCTGGGGTCCTCAGCACAAAAAATTTGTGAACCTATTGAAGTGGGTCCAGAGAAGGCCACTAAGTTCTCACAGGATTGAAGAACCTCTAGTAAGAAGACAAAACGGGAGGGTTGGCGTTGTTCAGCCTGGAGAAGGGAAGGCTCAGAGGAGACCTTATAGCAACCTTACAGTAGCTAAAGGGGGACTACAAGAGATCTGGAGAGGGACTCTTCACAAGTAGTGACAGAACAAGGGGAATGGCCTTCAATTGAAGGAGGGTAGGTTTAGGTTAGGTAGTAGAACGGAAAGATTAGGAGGAAATTGTCCTCTCAGAGGATAATGAGGCAACAGAACAGATTGCGTAGAGAAGTTGTAGATGCCCCATCCCTACCAATGTTCAAGACGGGGTTGGATGGGGCTCAGCAACGCAGTCTAGTGAAAGGTGTCCCTGCCTGTGGCAGGGGATTTGGAAATAGATGGACTTTAAGGTCCATTCCAACCAAAACCATTCTGTGATTCTATGACATAGACCAAGTAACCTTGTCAGAAAAGTTCTCACATATTCTCAGCTGAAGTTGGCACAGTTAGCTCAGCTACTGCCTGTAGCTGAGCTAACATCTCAGGTGTCCAAGCACCTGAGCCTGCACCAGCTGCTTAGCTCTCAAAGTGAGTTTTTGAGGGTATTCCTAGAATCATATAGGTTGGAAATGCCCTTCATTTGTACTGTGAGAGCTGTCACTGTTGTCTGTCGGTCAGAGACAACTCTTAATCTTATGTTAATTCATGTGCACAGACTGTAATGATCAGCAGAAAGGCCAGACTATGTCCGGTTTTCAAAGACAGTATGGAAAACACAGCGTGCAGGTCGTTAACGCAAAATCCCGACTGTACTGAAATCACGAACAGCACAGAAACACTCCTACCAAAACACAGAATCACTCGTGAGCTCCCCTGGCTCTCTCTCGGCTCCCCGAGGGATTGGGGTATCCATCCCGTGCCCTGTCCCCACCTCTCCTCCCCCCAGGCCCCGCGGCTGCCCGGGCGGGGTGCGGGCGGCCGGGCAGTGCCCGCCTCGGCGGCAGCTCCCGCTCCGCCCCCGCAGTGCGACTGGGACGGTGGGGGCGGCGGGCACGGCCGGCGGGGTGAGTGCGAGCGGGACCCCCTAGGGACCACCTCTGCCGGGCGGGGACAGCGCCCGGGCCCCTCCGGGGGCAGCACCGGGCGGGGGGGCACGGGGGCTCCCGCGGTCCTGCGGGATCCCGCCCGGGCTGGCAGCGGGAGGGATCTCGCCCGTTCCCAGCTGTCCTTCAGGGCTGGACAGAGCCCGCGGCCCCCACTTCAGCTCTCTCCTATCTTTAGTCCCAGCCCCAGGCCCGTCGGGACAGCGGAAAGCGCTCAGTCAGCTCTGGGCAGGGGGAACTTCCCGGGACACCGCGCTCCGGGCCGGGCGGGTGGCCGGGGAACAGAAGGGAGAGCTGGCCCGGAGGTGCCGGAGCGGTGCGGGAGCATTGCCCCTCGCAATGAGGGGCGGCGTGAGGGGGGCTCGGCTTAACCCGAGATCACAGCCTTGGCTCTTTGCAGAGTCAGCAGAGTGAAGAGTTGGCAAAGCACTGAAGGAGACTGAAGAAAGAAAGGGTAAACTTACGTTCATGGGTAACTCCAAAGTTCATAGTTGACAATTTAAGGCTCTGTTAATTAAATGAGATTTTTACTGAGATAATCTTATCTATGATAATTGTTTAATATATTCTCAGAAGTGGCAGAACTTGCAGACTTAAAAATACCTTTCCACTCACATAGCCACATTCTTAAATTATCAAGACTTTGGCTTTAAATATTGAACACTGAATAGGAGTAACAACTGGTTGCTCATTTGTTTAAGTTTTAGCATACTTGGTATGTCAGAAATGTTTTCTTATTAACAAGATTATATAGAAATTGAACATCCCTCTGAATAACACAGGGAGAACCCAAAAGACTTCTGCATGTGAGAGTGGTTATCTTTAGCCAAATCCTTCATCAAGTGGGAAAACAGCACGTAATTGACCCAATCAATTCCCGGTTTTTAGAAAAAAAGGTATAATGGATCACTTCAGATCATGTCCTTTTGGTTCTCTTTGCTTTTGTAGGGCATGGAGAGTCAGGAACTGCCTTATGTGCTAGTTGACTGTATAGGAGGGAGGCTTGGAGTATATGAAGACCATCTTGGATTTCTGAAGAAACGTTTTCATCTCATCACCATGAAAGAATATCTTGAAAACAAGACATTTCTCAGCAAAAAGATCAGAGCTATCTATGTGTGGTATCACAAACCAGCTATTACTGAAGAGCTCCTCCAGAGCTTGCCTAACTTGAAGGTAGTTGCAAGTGCTGGAGTGGGAATAGATCACTTGGACCTGAAACTCCTCTCCAGCTATGGTGTGAAGGTGTCCAATACTCCATTTATTGTTACCACTGACACTGCAGACATGGGGATGGCTTTGTTGCTGGCATCTTCCAGGAGACTTGTGGAAGGTAATAACTTAAATGGTCTTAGTTTTTTCATAGAAAAGATGACTTCAAAACATACAGAAAATGAATTCTGATGCAGAAGTAAGCTTAACACTAGAAATATGGGAAATAGGGGCAAAGGAAGAAGTTAAGACAAATTTTGCTTGTTGACAATAACTGGCATCCTATTTCCAAACTGGCATATTGGCAAGGTAGAGTTGTTCCTTCTTTGGACAGCTCGAAATTCAGGCCTCTTCTCCCTCAGCCCACAGCCACTTATTCATTGTACTTGTTCATTGCAGTCTTGCTTTTCAAGTTGCAATAAAAGGGGATTAAAAGAATGTATTCTCAAGGAGGTTTGAAGCCTGTCTTTGCCAAGCTGCCATGTATCTGAGTCATTATGAACAAGAAATCTGCCCACCATGCTCTGTGTTTCTTTTCCCTGCCAACCTTGGTGCATCTGTAAGGAGGCTGGGAACCAGATGGCCTTGCTGCAGCTTTGGCCTTACCTTCCTTTCTTCCTTTCTTGCCAAAGAGAGGCTGGGTGGGTGTGTTTGTCTCCTGAGCAAGAAATCAGCGTCAGCAGTCCTGTGTACAGTGCAGCATTACTCACTTCTTGTCCAAAAACATGATGGCAATATATTACTGCTCATGTGCTTCTGCCTAGTCCTACAATAAAAAGTTTGTGTGGGGGGGAAGTAATCAGATGCTGGAACATCCCTTAGATTCCATAATTCTTCTTTTGCTCTTCCAAGGCCATGAGATGGCAGTCTCCCCTGACACAGAGTATTTCCCTGTTGACTGGCTGGGGGCTGAGGTTTCTGGAGCAACCCTGGGGATCCTAGGAATGGGCAAAATTGGTTACAAAGTGGCTGAAAGAGCCAAAGCCTTTGAAATGAAGATTTTGTACCACAACAGAAATCAGAGGTAAAGCTTGTTGCAGTTCTAAGGCAACTCTATTTTGTCACTTCTTTTATGTGTTATTTGTACTTTTCACTGTGCTTTCACTTTCTACAGTGCTCTTTATTTTAAGTGGAAAAGTATATACACGTATTCCAATACGGTCATTAATTTCCCAGTTTATACAGAAAGAAAGTCAGGAAGGAATGGGAGAGATGTACCTCACTGTTCTCCCCATTAGCTGGGGCTCCTGACTTCTTCCTGTCATGGTGGTGACATTGCAATGGACTGGAAAGGAGAAGACTGGGAGGACTTAACTCCTGTGATTTAGGTGAGGCAGGGATTCAGGCAGAGACATCTCCTCCTTCCAAAGCCACGTGACAATAAAGGGCCAGACTTGCCAGTCTGTTTGCTGTCTTCTGGATGAGGTGTATGTGCCTTGTGCCCCTGTGCTCCCATCAGGCCCATTCCATTCTTTTCTTTTGTGGGAATTTGATGAGAGCCAGCCAACCTCGTCCTGATACAGATCGAGTGCGCCAGCAGGTCCTGCAGCGTGTGGTTTCAGTGAATCAGCACTGATGCACAGCACAATCAGGCTGTTGCTGACATAGATTTGGGAAGATTTAATCCCTGCCCTGTCTTGTCTGTTTCCTCAGCAATTTTCACATTACTTACTTAAATTACTTAATTTTCACAGGACATCAGTCTTGCTTTTTGGGTAGGAAAAGAATCCCCATTCTTAGCAGAAATTGTGACACAAAGACATTTGGTTTATCATTTATTCAGTGCATTTATGTGATACCCATTTCTTACTTTCCATCCCCACCATCCTGCACATTTGTGACCAGTTCACTTGGTATTGTGGGAAGTAGCTTGATCTTTTTTATTACTGAGTTTCAGACAAGCAGCTAACTGCTTTGCACTACGCAGCAAAGACAACAATAAATAACTATTTTCTCTAATGGTGATTTGATATTTCCCTTGTTTCTTGCTACTGCAGTTTAATTTTGGGATTTTCCCTTCAGAAAAAAGGAAGAAGAAAGTGCTGTTGGAGCTGTTTACTGTAAGAAGATAGATGATTTGCTCCGGCAGTCAGATTTTGTGTTATTGGCTGTGAATCTAACTCCACAGACACACAAACTGATTGGGAAGAGGGAGTTGGAGCTGATGAAACCCACTGCTACTCTTATTAATATCAGCAGAGGTAAGGCAGAGAATAAACAAAACTGCATTAAAGTTTGGTGACATGGCAATACAGAGTCTGTCTCACTGAAATTTTCCATAAGTTTTCTGATTATTAGTTTATTTAGACACCCATGGCCATATCTCAGTAAAATATTTAAGTGTTCCCATAATAATGAGAAAGTAGATCTCTGAAATGTTAGTGACCTTGGAGTGTTAGAAGCCCATGTGTATTTATATATCTCCTACTTAAGCCTTTTATTTATTTAATGCAGTGTTGTTGCTCACACACATTAGGGTGGCACAGCTTACTCTGACACCTGGCGCTCTGTTTCATTCTGCTAATTCCCTGATGCACATACCCAGGCTTCCCACTCCCACTCCACCACACTCCACTGCTGTTTCTGCACTGTGACCATGGCCTGCCCTGCTGTTTGCCTGGCCACTTCACCCAAAAGAATACTGAGAGGACAGTAAGGAACATGAAAATAAACATATCCTTCTTACTGTAATCCAGGTCTGATAGTGGATCAGGATGCTTTGGTGGAAGCCCTTCAAAACAAAGTTATTAAGGCAGCTGCTCTGGATGTGACATATCCTGAACCTTTGCCAAGGTAGGACATGTATTTATGTCAAAAATAAAAGGGTGTATGTGTGATGTTCAAACAGTAAAATTTTTTGAGTGTGTGAGAAGTTGCATAATTTTGTTAGTAGGAGTACATGAGCTATGTGCACTGGTCCTGCTGAAACCATGTCCCTAATCCTGTTCCAGCCAAATAAAATTCACACTCACTCATTTGGAGGATTTCTTGCATAAAACCCCACCAATCTAGGCATCACTTTGAACTCCTCTGAATATACTTGGGTTGTGCAATTAGGTTTTGTTTTATTTTTAATTATTATTTTACCTGGTGGCCTGCAGTACTGATGAAATACTGATGAATGTGCTGTGAGTGACTAGTTCAGCATTTCTTTTCCTCTCCCAGGGATCACCCGTTGTTAAAGCTGAAGAATGTTATAATAACTCCTCACATCGGAAGTGCCACCAAGAAGACGCGCTGGGTTATGATGGAGGAAATGGCAGAGAGCATAGAGGCAGGCCTGGCGGGTCTTCCTGTCCCTCGTGAGGTGCTGCCCTAGAGCAGCTTGCGTTTAGGATTAATGCCAGCAGTGCAGAAGCAGCAATTTGATCACTTTTCATGTAATTACTTCGTGTAATTTCGTGTTATGCAGATAAAATATATAAATCACGGGTTCAATTTATTTAAATACCCAGCAGCAGTTCTGTGTGGAAAACTGCAGTGCTTGTCTTGATCTTCAGTGGAAAACTGAAGAGCACAGAGTCTAGCCTTAGTGTCGTTTACTTTCCTCGCATCCCCTTTACAGCTGTCCGCTGATGGCAGCAGCGAATTGAAGGACATGTAAATCGTGTCTGAGAGGGACCGCCCGGCACAGCCCCAAGCGCAGCCGGCGCGTCGGGGCGGCTCCTGCCGCCGCTCCGGCGGCAATCCCGGCCCTGGATGCGTGCTCCCGCCGCGGGCCGGAGCGGGAGCCGGGGTCTGCGTGTGAGCGAGCCCTGCCCAGCCTGAAGGCGGCTCGGCCTCGCTCCTACCTCCCCTCTCCGGGACCGGCCGGGACACCCGCAGCCTCGGGCCCGGGCCTCCGTGCCGACAGGGGGAGCTGCAGCCGGACCCTGAGCCGCAGCCGGAGCGGAGGTGGGAGCTCCCCGGGCCGGGCCGCGGGCCAGGGCAGCGATGTGGGGCGCCCGGGTGGGCGCGGTGCCGCGGTGGTGCCGGGCCCTGCGCAGCTCCGCAGCCCTGGGCGGCTCCAGGAACTTGCTGCGGAAAATGCTCCGCAAGAATAAGTAGGTGCGGGGCCCTGCCGGGGTGGGTTGTGAGCGCTGGGGCAAGGGGAGTCACAGGGGCTGGGGGGCTCGGGCGCTCCCGCGGCCCCGGTACCGCGGAGGAGAGAGAGACACCAGCCCCGAGCCGCCGATCTGAGCTGAACATGTGCCCAGGTGGCCGAGAAGGCAATGGCCCTGGCCTCTGCCAGCAGGAGTGTGTCCTGCAGGACCCGGCCACTGATCGTCCCCCGGTGCTCTGGCCTCGGTGAGGCCGCACCTCGGGTGCTGTGTCCGGTTCCGGGCCCGTGTGTGCAGGAAAGACATTGAGGTGCTGGAGCATGTCCAGTGAAGGGCAGCGGCGAAGGGTCTGGGGCACAAGTCCTGTGAGGAGCAGCTCAGGGAGCTGGGGGGTTCAGTCTGGATTAAAAGAGGCTCGGAGGGGACTTTATCACTCTCTACAACTGCCTGAAAGGAGGGTGTAGCCAGGTGGGAGTCAGTCTCTTCTCCCAGGAAACAAATGACAGGACGAGAGGAAATGGCCTCAAGGTGCACTAAGGGACATTTAGATTGTATATTGGGAGAAATTTCTTCACTGAAAGAGAAGAATGGTCAAGCAACAGAAGAGGATCCCCAGGAAAGTGGTGTAATCACTGTCTCTGGAAGTGTTCAGAAAACGTGTAGAAGTGGTACTTAGAGACGTGGTTTAGTGCTGGACTTGGCAGTACTGGGTTAACCGTGGTCTTGATGATCTTAGCCCGGTTTTCAAACCTTAATGATTCTCTGAATCTAAAGAAACCTGAAAGCTGTTTTTTTCCACCCCCTTCCCATATATGTGCACCTTCAGCTGTGGGTGGGAAGCATTGTTCCCTGCACCCAGCTGTGAGGAGAGCTACTTGTATGAAAACCTGGGTGTTGTGGTGTCCTTTCAGACAGGTGGAATATTAATTACACAGGCAATCCTTATTTCTCTGAGTTACTGAAAGATAAGGCTGATTTCCTTTCCTTTTCCCAAAAGAAAGAAGTTCTGGTATGACAGCCCTACCCTGGGATCACAAGCGGTAAGTGCAAGCTCTGAAGGCGATATGTTTATTTGTGCCAGGTGGAACAGACCAATGGTTTCTGCCATTGATTTTAACTTTGAAGCATTTTCTGATGGAGAAATAGCAGGATTTTGTGA
This sequence comes from Serinus canaria, assembly GCF_022539315.1. NCBI lineage: Eukaryota > Metazoa > Chordata > Aves > Passeriformes > Fringillidae > Serinus > Serinus canaria. Next base: position 58,065,617 of record NC_066315.1, on the reverse strand, counting down.
ACAAAGAGTTGGGCTCCAGTCTGACTGTGACAGGATTGCCATTTGGCTTCCCATGGCTGTTCCTCTTCTGTACTGATCTTTCATCCTTGCCAGCATCAATGCTCTCTATCACACTCCTGAGTACTGATCCAGATTAAAACTTCCATGAGCTTAGTGTAAGGAAAAATTTTTTAATGTTTGTTTTTTTCAAACAAGCAAAGCTTTCCAGTCAATGCATGCTGTATTTGAGAAAACAGATCTATGGAGTTTCAAAACTTGCTAGAAAATACAAAAAGAACTTTAGAAACTTTGATTGTAGTACACAGATGTCCAAGATTTTGTGAACAGAAGTATTGTTTATTGAAACACTTGATATGTAAGACGTATATAAAGCCATCACAGCTGCAATAATGAAATAAGAGCATACTTAGTAAAGTGCATGAAACTGTATATAGTTGCCTAATACAAGTGTGTAACTACTGTTTAATGTGTTGTTTGTTTCTTTTTATAGTTGTATAAACCAAGCAAGTTGGACATTTTAGTGAAAAATGACCTTACAAAAACAAGGAAAGAAGATAGCGTGCGCTGCAGAGTTTTGAATGGTCTTATTCATAAAGCTGTGTTAGAGATGGCAACTACCTGTGAAGTCAGTCAAGAATTTTATGATCTCAAGCTGGAAATTTGCAAGGCAAGTGCCAAAGCCACAAGTGCTTGTGCTGAGGCACTCTGATTATGTTGTGAGGTTGGCATGGGCGTGCCAAAGGAGCTCCCCTGGGTGTTGTGATGTGTGCCAAGAGGAGTTTTACTGCATTGCTTCTGATGTGGCAGAGTGCAGCAAGATCTGACACTGGAGTACACAGGAGCAGAGCTTTGCCACTGTAGTACCTGGTGTAGGAGACCTTTGCCACTCTAATGCAAATGCAACTCAGGCCAATAAAATGATGATTCTCGTGATATGGCTCCTTTTTCTGCTACTCAGACATAATCTCTTTGTCTTGCCCTTTCAGAAGGAGGAGCTTGGCTTTACAAACATAAGTGTGTCTTTCCAAGAGTCTGTTCTTGTAGCTGTGTGAGAGTTGTCACCTGCTTGTGTCACTCCCGAGCCATGTTACTGGCAGAAGACCTAAGTGATGCATGAGATTAGTTCAAAAAAAAGGGCAAGCCTAAGAAAATGTCATTGTCAAGCCAGATCTGAGAAAGAATTGAGATTTGTATGTAATTGTATCTAGTGGTGTCATAATTTGTGGATTTGAAAGAGAAGTTAGAGTTCTGATACAGGAACTGAGTCAGTCTCTGCATTCTTGTTAGTTGTCTGCAGTTTTTATCGTCTACATTTGCTGTTCTGTAAAGATTAAATTACACCAGTGTTTGGCTTAAAAGCTTGGTTGACTTAGGTCTGATATTAGAAGCATGGAAAATGATATCTCATAGCTGCATCTATGACAAAAGGGTTGTCATTCATAAAATAGATGTTTTTTCCAGCTGAATTCATTCTGTTGTCAGACAAGCATTCGAAACTACATGGGCAAGAAGAGTCTTCTGGCTGTATGTGTGCAGTATCCTTCAAAGAGTATTTCTGTCTCTCTAGAGCTTGTCTCAGATCACATGTCTGCATGTAAAAATGCTGGCTGGTGTGGGCAAGACAGTTGTTTCAGGAGGCATTGCTGTAAATTAAACAACTTATAACATGAGAGATGGAAAGAAACAGCCTTCTTCCCAATACAATGCAGATTTTAGAGCTGCACAGTGTTTGTGCTGCACTGGGACATGGCTAGGTGTAGATCAGTCCTGATTTACTCATGAACTGATTCTGATATCATCACTTCTGTTGTCAAAAGACATTTTCTAGTAGGCTTTCTGCAGTCCATCACAGACTTCATTGTATATGAAATGTGTGTGTATATACATATCATTTTAAAGAGAGATTTGCCTTTTCTATAGGTGTCCCTGTCATCCAACTTTTCAGCGTGCCGTGTGTACTGGAACCCTGCTTCCACTATGGAGAAGGACAGTTACGTTGAAAGTGTGCTGCGAAAGAGCGCTCCACGCATACGGTACTGCTGCGGGATAGACAGGCCACTTCCTGCATCCAGAGCCATTTCCTCAGTACTTCTGACAGTCTAGACCTGACCTACTGGGATGCCTTGGGGTTTTAGATACTTGGAGTAGAGCATCTCCTTTGATGAGCCTCACAGGGAAGGGTGGCTGTGTCAGACCAGCTGTGTGATCTTTTGCTGGAGCACAGCTAGCTTTTTTGGCTTCTGGGCTTTCCCAGGGCAGGAGTGGGCCAAGCAGAAAGCAAGAGGAGTGTGGGACAGGTCTCACTCCAGTGTCCTGGTGGGGCTGGCTTATTACAGCGAATCCAGGATGTTCATATGTGTGAGACTGTGAGATGTAGCACACGACAGAACTTCCTTCTGGTCATCAGACAACAGCCTAATTTATTGTGTCTGGCACCCTTTTATCCCATTCCAAGCTCCCGGGTTTATCTGTGCCTCCAGACTCTGAACCAAGATGCCTGCATCCTAGGAGAGCTCCCATAGGGTGTGAGCTTCTGTCAGTCAGCCCAGAGGCTGCTCCGTGGAGCTGAGCTGCGCTGTTTATTATGAGTTGATTAATACTTCTGCAAGAGTGGCTGGCCAGGCTGTGCGGGACACGAGCCCAGGACGGGATGCTGTACAGTGGACTGACAGCTGCAAGGATCTCCTTGCAGATTCACTGGGCAGTTCTGATTGCTGGGGATGATTTAGGCCTCCAGAAGGGATGACTGTTATCGCAGAAGTTCTTCACCATACTGATACCAAAAAAACCCCCAAACTGAGAATGCTACTGTGTATTGTGATGCTTTTCCCCATTTTCCCAACACAGAGTCTGGTGATTTTTCATTGTATCATTGAGATTTTTGTCTTTCTCCCTTTCCTTGGCTTTCCCTCTGCTATCCTGCTAGTCTGTTGGAAGTTCAGAACTTCACCCATGTGGCAGTTGGCGTAGAAGCATACTTGTAAAGCCATTTCCTTTCTCGTGTTTCCGTAAGCTGTGTAATTCCTGCTCCAGCACAATGCTCTCTTCAACTCCACAGCTTCCACTCTTTAAGAAGGAAGGTTGCTGTCTGGGAAGAAGAGAAGGGGACCCCTGTCAATCCTTCCTGCAGCTAGCATGTAGGATAAGTTGTCTCACCCTGCTCTGAGGGCTGTATCCCCTGCTGCTTTTATCCCTACAGAGGGGATAAGGATACCAAGTGAAGTGGGGAAGGACCTGTGCCAGACTATGTGTATCGATATGGAAAAACCAAATATCAATACTCAGCTGGACCTGCAGCCAGTAGTTTTTGTAGGCCATGCATTTGAAGCTGGGGTTCTGCAGTGATGTATTACTTAGCATCAACCTGGATAGCTCCTCATCAGACTGAAAGTTTTGCAAACCATATCTTTAAACGTGCAGTACTGCTGGATTTCATTTAACACCTTTTACTTGTCCTGAAGATGATGTACTGATACTCATGCTGGTGAATGCTGTGTTTTTGCCAGGTATCTTCTGAAGAGTCAGCAGATTGTAGGAAATGTACCCCCAGTTGTATTTATAAAAGACAAAGAAGCTGCAGCTGTAAAAGAGGTAAATGTAATCTTTGACTCAATGTACAAATATAGTGACTTAGCAGAGAGCTGAAAATATAGTTGCTCTACTAATTTTCATTAAAAATCAGTCTTTCTCTATAGTTGCAAAAATCATTTTAACAAATAATCTTGAGTAAGATTGATGCCTATATAATATATAGAAGGATTATAGGCAGTATCATTAGGCCGGTGAATTTTTAAGAATTAAATTACCATTTTAAGGAATACTATAGGGCTGCCTGGTGCTTATGATTATGGAAATGAGGTTAGAGGAGCTGTTTTCCACATTTTAAATGTTATGTGCTTTTAAGATTCAGTTGAATAACCAGTGATTTTTTTATTTTTTCCCCATATCTTTTCCCATCTGTGAATTGTTAAAATGTTTGTAGGGAAATGCAAATCTTTGCATAGGGGATGTAGGCTTATTCATACTGCATTTTTTTCCTTAACTTTTAAAATTGCCTTTGCTATTTCATGCTTTATGTCAAGGTGTTGATAGCTTTAACTAGTTGACATATTGCTAGAATACTGATGTTTTCCTATTAATTTGCTGTCATTGGACTGTGAAGCGAGATCTCTAACACAGTGAGATTTCCAGAAGAGAAAGATGACACCAATGAGTAGAATTTGATGAGAAATGTCTCCTCAAGCTGTTGATGTGAACAGAAGTTGAAAAGAACAGGTTCATGTTTCTGTGCCCTGGAGTGCCTTATTATTTATAATAGTGTTACTGTTGCAGCCAATTACTGTTAGACCCTTATGGGCTCCTGCAGTGTGCCTGAGCAGAGCTGAAGGCATAAAAAGAATTTCAGATTCTCTAGAAATGCAATGAACTGCTTGAACTTTCTGTGATCAGAAAAGTTCAGAGTTTCACAGAAGATAAGTAAAAACCCTCTTTACATCGCTTCTGTCAGGGAATGACACTGGGGAGCAGATAGATGGATCATTTTCTCCCACTTCACAGTTCATCAGATTTATGTCAATCACAGATTCAAATAACATACTGAAGTTGGTTTTAAGTGTTGTAAGTAAAGGGAAAAAACATCTAATTAAACATCTCCTACAATAATTCAATTAATTAGAAGGGAATTAATGTAAAGAAAGGCTGAAATGAAATTTCAAACAAGAGAAAATTTTCATGATTACATATAGTCTGTAAGCACAGAATATAATAATGCTTTAATAATACATTAATAATTTGTAGCATTTACTGGCTAGATGCCATGTTAAAAGGGATTTGGGAACTCCATCGTTTCCTGTAAGAGAAATGTAAACTTGCAGAAAGGGAGAAGAGGTGAAAAAAATCTGTGTAAGGATGTTATGGAAAAGGATTTGCAAGACTGAGGTAAGAAGAAATAAACCAAAAAATAAATATGTCAGACAATCCCCAGCCAAGGGTTCATAATGCATATAAGGCAAAAAACTTTGTAGGAATCTCTTGATCCACTATTTGACAAAAACATCCCAGGCAAGAAGTATGAGCAAGTCCATGTAAAAGAAGGAAAAGGCTGTTTTAAAGTGGTTTTGCAAAATATTCCAAACATAGAAAAGATCGTATTTGCTGTTGGATACTTGTCTGTTTCTTGTGTAGATGGGAACAAAGTAGATTTAAACGAAATCGTTAATTTGTGTGGCCTTCATGTGTTTACAGGTCGAGGACTTACTGGCAATTGCTGATTTTGGACCTCCAGAAGAAGAAGAATCATCTCAAAATGATTCAAGGTGAGTCTTTTTGGTTCAGAATTGTACGAGTGTCTGTTTTCATCTCCACAGGCCAACTTAAATTGGGTATTACTTGACATAAGAGAAAGTATATTTTAATTAGGTGTGTACATTGCTACTTGGAGACCTGATACTTGTTCTGGTATTAATATCTTAGGTTTTATGAGCAAAATAGATGTAGAACTTCAAGTTTTCAGGACTTGATGTGCTGATGCTAATGAAAATTTTAAAAATGCTCTGCAGCAGTAGTTTGTTTCTTGCTGGTAGTTGTCTCATGAGGATGAAAATGGCATTTACCAGTACTGCTCTACTTGTCCACTTTTTTCTGATACAAGTTTGGTTTATTATACATGGATTGCAAGTTTACTGACAAATCTCCCTAAATTAATTTAATATTCTTCCGTGAGCGATTTTTAACCACTGAGAGACAGGGCTGAACAACCTATTGGAATAGTGGTTCTGTGCACTGGATGCTCTCAAAGCCAACTGCCTTTGCACCTGTGTGCTGTAGTTTTTTGGTAGAAATGCCTTCTGTGCCTCTCACAGGATGGTCCATCAGGTGTGAATCAGAAATAGGTTCCTGTGGGAAGTCATTCCTGTGACAGATTTCCCAAGGGGTACCTAACACCTTCCTCTGTGTCTTGGGGAAATAGTCAAGTCCAGCATAAGGCGTCACATCGCTCTGATGTGTTTTAGACAGAGGCTGCTGCTTCTCACTTGTTGGAAGAGCTGGGAGAAGTCTTGAGTTCCTTGGGTCTCCCAGATACAGGGCTCACCTAGGTACAATTTTCCCCACAGACAGGCAGTTTTATCGGGCACCTTGTTGCTTTACTGGCTTTCTCCCGTTAAATCTGTTGACACAGATTGTCCTTGGATGCGTGATATGGTGGTATCTCTTCCTTCATAATATAGGGAACACAGGGGGTTAATAAAGTTAAACTGAAAAGTCCAATTTATTTCTATGTTACTCAAGTTGTCAAAAATAGAAATATATGTGGGGAAAAGACCCAAGCCAATACTTGTTTTCTTTCCCACAGTAAACTCTTCCCTTCAACAACTCAATCTTCAGATTCACCCATGCGGCCTAATCTGTTTGGTGTTGATCATGAACTGCTGAATAAACAGATAATGGACTATAAAAAAATGAAAGCGTCAAGAAATATAGAAAACATTGTCTGGACAGAGAAGCAGCAGCAGCAGCTTTCTAAGATTCAAAAGAAAATGAAAAAGAAAAAAGCAAGGAATCCTCCTGACGATGATGACGTTATGCCACAGAAATACTTACTGGACAGATATGAAGCTGATTACTGGGATAACACTGAATCAGCCTCAGACTATGAGCTGCAGGATGAATTACAGGAAGAGGTGAATGAATTGGACGTGGATGATGACAAAACTTTAACTCAGCCTACTGGTAAAAGGAAATGAAAAGGAAAAAGCCATTCCCTTCGAAATGAAGGCTGCCAATAACAAAAAAAAAAAAAAAAAGACTGCCATAGCTACTGAAAGATTAATTTTATATGTGTTTACCACTTCCTCATTCAAGCTAATAGATTTGCCTTATGTGAGCAGGTTTGCTAGCACAAAGTATGTAAGAAAAATTGCCATTACTGACATTCTGTTAGGCAGCTTTCAAGCTGCTGCAGTTGAAGGACTTTAAACCAGAGAGTAGTTTTGTAATGATAAAATATACCTATTGGAGCGCTGAGTTAAAACTTCTTGCAGCTGTGTGGATTATTTCCAATAAAATTATGGTTTCTGTATTTCTTTTCTTTTTTTTTTTTTTTTTTGTGACCGGTGTTAAAGTTACCACTAAGTAATACTGCTTGCTATTCTGATATAAGGAAGGAGAAGGGAAGCAAAATAATGACAGTGGAGTTTAGCTTCATCACACAGAGATGAGGACAGGGTCTTCTCTAGAGGACCAGTCTAATGGGAGAACGCTTTCTACAAAAACATCCCAATGATGGCCAATAAAGTTACAACCCTGAAAGAAAATAAATTTATAGTTGTGCAAGGTGAACTGCATCAGAAAAAAAATTGAGAACTGCTCATCCATTGGGTAAAATCAGGCAAAATATTGTGACTTAGAAAATGTATTTATAGCTTGAAAAGCAGAGAAAGAGCAGCAGGGAAGAATGTTCCAGAAACTGAGATCTGAGAATGAATAGGGAATCATATAAATTATGAGAATAAAACTTTCTTACTCAAAGCACATAAAAAATAACAGCATGAAGGTATAAAGTCAGAAGGCTGCAAGCTTCAAAGAAATTACAATGAACAAGGTAGTAAAAGAGAATTCTACCAGAAATACAGAAAATTTAATTCCAGTAGGTAATGGGGAGGTAAAGAAATCAACACAGGGGAGGTTGCCCTACAATGCAGCAAAATCACAGAATGGTTTGGGTTGGAAGAGACCTTAAAGGTCATCTAGACCCAGGACCCTTGCCATGGGCAGGGACACCTTTCCCTGGACCAGGTTGCTCAGAGCCCCATCCAACCTGACCTTGAACACTTCCAGGGATGGGGCATCTTGGACAAGCTTCTCTGGGCAACCTGTGCCAGTGCCTCACCACCCTGATGGAAAAATTTCTTCCTCATTTCTAATCTAAATCTACTCTCTTTTTATTTAAAACTTAGGACTTGTCCTATCACTACACTTAAGGAACACTGCAATCATCAATCATAGTCAGTGCAGATGCATTTAAAAAAATAAAAGTATAGTTTAAATAATTTAGTGTCCTGTAATAAGGTCACCTGCCCAGCAGATGAAGGGAATGCAGTGGATGTGGGGTTTTTGGGTTTTTGTAAGGCTTTTGGTACTGTACCTCACAGCATCCTCTGGGACAAATTTTCCAGCTGTGGGATGAGTGGGTTCATGGAGTGCTGGTTGAAGATCTGGCTGAAGGACAGAGCTCAAGGGTTGCAGTGAACATGGCCACATCTGGCTGGTGCCTGGTCACCTGGTCACCTGGTCACCCTGTTACTCAGGGCTCCATTCTAGAGTCAGTTCTGTTCAGTATATCTCTCCGTGATCTGGATGCAGAAATTGAATGCACCATGAGCAAGTTTGCTGATGATTCCAAACTGGGAAGTGCTGCTGGCGCTCCCAAGGGACAAAAGGCCTTGCAGAGGGATCTGGGTAGCCTGGAGTATTTGGGCAAACATCAGTGGCATGAAATGGAACAAGGATAAATGCCAGATTCTACACATAGGAAGGAGTAACGGCAGGCAAAAGTCTAAATGGGGTGAGGAGTAGCCACTCCAGGAGAGCAGCTCTGCAGGAGGGTCTGGGGGTGCTGGCTGGCAGGAGGCTCAGCAGGAGTCAGCAGTGTGTGCCTGGGCAGCCCTAAGGACAAACCATGTCCTGGAATGGATCAAACACAGCTTCACCAGCCACTTCACAGAAGGGATTATCCTGCTGTGCTTGGTCTTGGGGTGGCCTCACCCTGAGAGTTGTGTGTGCTTTTGGGCCTCACAATTCCAAAAGGATGTGAAGGTTCCTGAATGCATCCAGAGGAAGGCAGCAAAGCTGTGGAAGGGGCTGGCAGGGTGTTCTGTGAGAAGCAGCTCAGGACACTGGGGTTTTATTGTTTGGAGAGGAGGAGGCTGAGGGGCAACCTCACTAGTCTGTACAGCTTTCTGAGGCAAGGAAGGAGAAAAGGTCATTCTTTTCCCTGGGACCTAGAGCCAGGTCTTGTGGGAATGCCTCAAAGCTGTGCCCCTCAGAAGAGATTCAGATGTGACGTGAGGAAGCATTTCTTTATCCAGTGGGTGATCAAACCCTGGAACAGGCTCCTGAGAGAGGTGGTCAATCCCCCAAGTCTGTCAGTGTTTAAAAGAAGTTTGGACAATGCCCTTAATATCACGCTTTTTATTTTGGTCAGCCCTGATGTAGTCAGGCAGCTGGACTCAGTGATCATCCCTTACAACTCAGCTATTTGATTCAATTCAGTTTAGTCTGATTTGATTTGATTTGATTTGGCTCTTGTTGCTTCCTCCTCCTTTCCTTACCACTAGATGCTCAGGATATGTTTGATGACATTTCTTCCCAGCCCTACACCAGAAGAAGGGATGGAATAAGCAGTTGTGTCCCAGCCTGGGCATTGGCTCTGACACTTTGTAGGAAAGAGGCACGTATCTTTTCATGGGGGTGAGAGCTGTGGATCACCTCAAGAGCATTTACTCACCTGAACATATTTGCAAAGAGCACATGGAAACTGTATTTTTTGAAAGTCTTTTGTGTTTATCCAGTTTAGCTGGGCTTCCACAGGATGGCAAACCCCCACATCGCTGACACTTAGATCAAAGATCTAGGCTTTGAGGTCAATTCCTCAGTCAGGAGCAGGAGGTGCTTCAGACTAAATGGTTACAAATTGTTTGATGTGAGCAATACATGTTCATTTCCCTGTGGATTTTTTTTTCTCCTTGCACTCAGTTGTAGAAATACCTGAGTCATTTGTCTTGGAAAAACCCATTAAAACACAAGACCCAGAGAACAGCAGTGTTCCATCAGAGCTGAGGTCCATCTGGCCCAAAACACTGTCTCCAAAGTGGCCAACCATCAACGTCTACAGTAGAGTGCATGATCAGTGCAGATCTTCTGCCAGGGCCCTGGCTGTGCTTATAGGCTGCCCTCCCCTCTCCACCCCCCACTCCTGCCCAGGGCTCCAGGAGCGTGTTTCAGCTCAGCCTGAGTGATGCTGTAGGTGTCTCTGACACTGCAGAGAGCTGCTCTCCTGGATAGAACACTCAGATGTAGGTCACAGCTTGTCATGCAGAACTCTGGGCAGAACAGAGCAGAACACCTCTATTCTATTCTATTCTATTCTATTCTATTCTATTCTATTCTATTCTATTCTATTCTATTCTATTCTATTCTATTCTATTCTATTCTATTCTATTCTATTCTATTCTATTCTATTCTATTCTATTCTATTCCCTATGCTCACCATGAGTCAAACAACCAAGAGACTGTTCTCTTCCTGAAAAAAGGCTTTTTCATCTTCAAAAACATGTTCAAGGACACAAATCTGAAAGATTACAAAGGGAATGGTATTTTATTTTTATATCTGAATTTACAGTATGTAATTTTCTTTTATTTTTTGAATCTGTTTCATAGCTGATGTGTACAAGCATTAACGCAATGAACATGTAGCCAGGCTGGTGCATTCTTCACTTTAGACTGAAAAAACATCCCTTGCAGTCTAACAAAGAAAAGCTACAGAGGCACAAAGAGCAACAGCAGGAATCCAGGTCAAGCAGTCCCTGTTTCCTGAAGAGTGAGGAATGAGAACAATGAGGATTGGTATTGACCACATACAGAAGAATAAAGCAAAGAGGGGTGTGGTATCATGGGATATTATCCAAAGTTGGACACACATTGTCCAACTTTGGATAAAAGTGTGACAAGCACACTTTTTGCCTTCCAAAATGTGCTCCACTGTGCTTCTTGGCCAAGAATGAATGGACTGTGCTCTTGTGCCTGCCCCAAGCTTGTATTGTTCTCTGGAAGAGCTGAAAAATGGCAGGAAGCCATTTGGCATCCAAGCCTCGGGATTGGGCAGCAAGTCTGGAGCCCTTCCAAGCAAGGAAGGAAGGCTTCCAAGGCTGTTTGCACCAGAAGCAAGAACCCCTTGGAAAATGGAGCAATGTGAAGAGCAGAGCTCATTCTTGTTCCAAGCCTGCAGTGGGCAGACGAGTCAGAGAGAGCCAGGGCACCAGCAGTACCTGGGAAGTGCAAAGGCAGCAGGCAGGAATAGAGCTGTAAGGGTCTGGAGGAGCCCTGACAAGGGACCATGCTCAGTGGTGCAGAAAAAGGAAAAAAAACCTGCTAGAGACACTTGCTAGCCCACCATGGGGGGAAAAAGCCCTTCCCCTCCAGCTGCAGGGCACAAGGGGCCATCTTTGAGGTGCATGAGCAGCCTGGAAGAAAAGGGCTGGAGAGCCCTGAACAGTGGTCATGCTTGATGCTGAAGGAGAAGGCACAAAACCCCACAGACTGGTGCCAATCTGCTCTGGGGAAAGCTCCTTCCTGATCTCAGTGCTAGCAACTGGCAATTCCCTGAGTGTGCAAGCAAGACCTGCCTCTTCAATGTGTACACTGGTCACATCTCCCAGCAGATTCCCAAGCCTTGCTCTCCCTCAGCGTGGAGCCATCACCACACTTTTGGCTCAAAAGACAAAATGTAGCCAAATGTAATCCACTGGCTGGAATGAACAGTGCCAAGAGACCACTATGGAAATAACATAGGCTTTGAAAAAAAAGGGGGACAGGGTTGGTGGAAAGGCTGGTTATTTTCAGACCTAGAACATTTGGATCCATGCCCAAAGCACAGTCAGGCAAATTTCCAAACTGTAAAACAGCCCATTGTTGCTGTCACCCTCACATCCCCCTTTTCCCACTGAAACCAAGCTGCCCACTTGGCTGTGTTTATATGGGATCCATCCATAGGGTAAAACTTTCAAAGCTCCTTGGGGACTTAAATCTTTCTGAAAGTTATTTGTGCACCTCCATTCATGGGGAAGTGTTCAGAACTTATACAAAATCCTGGTAAGTCTCTTCTCCCTTTAGGATTTAGTATTTTGAGCCTTGAAAGAGGAAGTAATGTATTAGGCTTGTAATTTTCTCTGTTGGTGCCAAAATGGATGTGTACATGCAGACTATGTAAATAAGGGTGACACGAGAGGTGAAAGATAGGGTTTTGGTTTCCTCTGTGTGAACTTTGCAGAGGCATAGAAAGCATGCATGGTTTCCTCACCATTCTTCCCAATACACCAAGGGACATTTGCTACTATACTGTTGATGGTGAGGTTTTCCTTTTGGAAAGAAGTACTGAATTGGTTTGTGGTGTTAAACATAATTCTCCTTGCACTTCCTAGCTTTCTTCCTTCCTTGGATTTCATTCTTGCTAAGTTTCTTGAAAGTGAGGACAACCTCTCAGCTGTTGTCTTGCCTTTCTAGTTTTCTTCTTATTCCATAGGCCCTCCGTGCCCCTATTTAACTGCTTCAATCTTTGTTTGCCTTTACTTCAGATGGGATTTCTCCTCCTTGAACCTGAGGAATGAGAAATATCCACAGTGGTATAGAGGAGTTTTCACCAGGGCTTTGGTGTGTGCCTTTCCTACAAAAATATCTTGCCTGACACACAAGAAGGCATTGTACTATTTTTGTGTGTTTAGGTGGAGCTTGACTGGCAGTTTTGATACCTGCTTGAAAACAGGACTTTGATAGTTGTATTAACCTTAGGAAAAGATACAGAGTCTTCTTACAGATGTGGAGCACAGCTCCTTTAAAGGAGAAGCCCCTAGGCAGCTATGTAGGATGAGCATTCCAGAGAACTGTGAGGAGGCTGAACAAATTCTGTGTCTGGAGGACTTTCATATTAGTAGCTTCAAACACATTCCTGTTTTTCAAAACAGGAACAGAGCTGGGCTCTTCACAATCACCCCTAGGTGCTGTGCTTTGAAGTAATGTTTCCTAATCATTATCATGCTGCTCCTCCCTTGCTGGCACTGAACCCAATTGAATCTGTTCAGCTGTGTTAAGGCAAATTTCACAAAACCCACACATTTCCCCCACTTTTCTTGAACACTTTTTTGTCAGCTGTGAATCTGCTGCTGTCTGTGACCTTTACAATTTTCCTGAGATTCCAGCAGCCTTCATCTGGACCTCTCTAGTCAAACCAGTGTGTGGCAAACTATCATGTTAAAATAGAATGAAGATCCTAATCTCAATAAGGCAATCTTGGAATATCATCTAAATTAGCTCTTCATTGATCTTCTCTTCAAGCAAAACTGTAAATTTTAAGAAAAAAAAATTGTATGTGCTTAAATTATTCAGAATTTGCTTTGAGATATTGATGAAATCAATCAAGTCCTTTTCCAACCCACATATTTTTAGCCAAAACCAGATATTAAGAAGAAGTCATCTCCTTGCTGTCCTACCAGCTGACATGTGTATCTCTCATACTCAATATGACCTTAATCTTTCACAACATATAAGGTAAACCTTTCTGTCCACAGTAGGAATATGTCAAGACAAGGCATCTGAAAGTTTGTAAAATGGAATAATATCTTCAGCTTTTTAGATATTGTGACTTGGATTTACATGTCAGCTTTGGAAGAGGGAGAAGCTGCACAGCCATTTCTTCACCTACCCAGCTGAAGAATCTAATTTCCAAGAGCAAGTCTGCCAGTCATCCGTGGTGGGCACTGGCCAGGCTGTCTAGAGGGATTGCAGTGACTTAACAGTAAGTGACCCTTATCTCTGGGGTGTTGGTTTGGTTTGGTTTGGTTTGGTTTGGTTTGGTTTGGTTTGGTTTGTTTTTTTCCCAGCAATATTTCAGTAAACCTCTGAATCCATACAAGGTAAGGGATTGTTCAGAGTGTAATACAGCTAAAGCATTCTGATTTTAAATGTGTCTGTTCTCTTATGTAATGGCCAAAGGATTTTCAACCCCAGATATATTCAAATGGGATTATTAGGTTTTTAAAAAGGAGCTTAGAATTCCTTCAGAGTGACGATGAACAGTATGTTTAATGAAAGTGTTAATTATTTTGGACTTCAAGCTGTTAGCTTTCAAATGAATAAGAAAATTCCTTTACATGTGAATAGCACAAGTCAAACATTTAAATATTCACTTAATTATTTCCAGTGTGTGTGCAGCATACTGGCTGGAAAAAAGAGGCTTTAATTTATTTTGAAAACTCAAAAACAATTGCACAGGGACTGTCCAAAGTGAGCCCTTCTCAGAATTAGCTGAAATACAGTGATTTTACACCTGGCCAATAACAAGGCGTGTTATTTGCTTGGTTAGGTAATTAAAAAAACCCCTCCACTTCATGTTAAATTTAGTGATGACAAGCCATTAATTATTCTTTTATAGGTTAGTCTGCAGCTCTGTTAAACACCAAATGGTTTATGTTTTAACTCATCTCCCATCAAATGCCCAGCACAGGAAGCTGAGCCAAGATGGGGTAATCCAAAGTTGCCTGTCCTTAACGACTACAATCTGAATACTGTGGTTAAATGAATGAATTTATACATGAGTTACAGTTATTCTCAGAATTTGAGAAACAGTATTTCTGAATAAAGAAAAAGACTTGATATGTAATATGTACATAATTCAGAAAGAAGCTATATGATCCTGGTTTATAGCTTTCTCAGAATGCCTCCCTGATGGGGAACATAAGGGAAAGGCTGAGTAAAGAATAACAATCTGCATGTATAAGTACTTATTTATCACACAAATTACATGTGACATTAGTGCTATAGGAAAGTTATTTCCTGGTAAAACTTGAACAAGGAGAAAATAGAAGTGACAAAAATACACCCTGCTCTTTTGGTATCTTCTCTGGCTTGATAAAGTCCAAAATAATGTAGAAACATGGAGGTTCTAGTGGATTTAATAATCCTTATAAGCCCTATTGTGTGAACCAAATGTGCACTCCTACAGAGTTAGTAATCTGCCTTTGGTGTTGGTAGACATACACCTCTGTACTTCCAGAATAACCTAGGGAAAATTGGATTAAACTTGAAGGGATGTTTAGCATTAAAATGACAAAGATTGGCAATACCTAGTATTTTGTTAAAACTGTTTTTAAATTCCTCTTCTAAAAATAGAGAATATCTGAAAAGAAAATATCAGAATTGTATGTGCAAAGTGTTGGCAAAAGCATTGTGATTATTTTTTTCTAAGATTTTCTTGTGAAACATTTTCTTGTGAAATTATGAAAAGTAGACTGAATTGTATTTTCCAATGGAATTCTTACAGTAGAATATTTGCATCTACTGAGGAATAGATTTTCTGCATTACTGTGCAGATGTTATGATTGTTTTTTAAATCAAAGATATTTAATCTCTCTAGACATGCTCTTTTCAAATTTAGCTAAAATGCTTCAATGTAATTGAAACTGAAAATTTCCCAATGATATTTGAAATTCAGAAATACTAAAAATTAATTTGAATAATTTTGAGTGTCAGTTAATGTCAGAGATCCTAATTAGTGGATGGACTTGGGCAGCTTCTTCATTCTTTTCTAGTTATCTTTCCTTCTCAGCTTGTCTGAATAATTAGTTTCTTTCGACAACATAATCTGGATTTTTAAGATCCATCTTTCCATTAGTCAAATAATCACATAGATTAACAGCAATTTTAAGTCTAATTTTTTGTAGGTAAAGCCATCTTGATAAACATTGTTTTGTTTAGTAAAAAAAATGGTATTACTTCAGCCAGAATCACAAGAATTTGAGATAAATTTTTCTCTGGGAATCTTTATATTTTTCTCATATAATATGAAAATGAATATTGAACTAATACAACTTATTGAATATGGTTACTTTTCGCATGACTTCTGCTTCTTGGCATTGTTCTTTGTCTTTTCTTTGTGCTTTGCTTCTTGATTTCCTTTTCTTCTTCTAGAAGAGAAGTTCCTCCTTTCATAATGAAAACATCTTTGAAAAGCTATGACATTCAGTAAAAGTCTTTCTAGACTTCAGTGGAATATGAGAAGGTCTCCTGCAGGGAGCAGAAGAGTGGTGTTGCAATGGGAGGTTTGGCACATGGTTCCTTTGGAAACTCTTCCAAGGTCTTCTCTTTCTCTAGGATCATGGCAACACTACAACAAGGAAGGAAACACCTTTTCTGGAGAATTAAACATACAGACTATGCAAAGGGAGACCTTGTAACTTTTGCTTGTTGGGAAGTAAGAGTGTAAAGTAATTAAACTAATCCTTAAACATCTAGAATAAAGCAATGAACATGTTCATCAGTCAGTGTTACAGATGATCACTGAGATCGGTATGTGCTGCAGCATCATCTTCAAAAGCAAGAGAACATTACATTAATATCAGCTGATGCAGAAAATGTACTGGAGAGTTGAAGGGAAAAAACATTGGCTGCAAATCCCTGTAAAAAGACAGAGCTCCCCTCCATCCTCTTGCACTTCCTCAAAAGAGTCATCTAGGTCAGTACTGGTTTGGGATCTTACCCTGGGACCTGGAAGGCAGCTCTGGAAGTTAATTCCCCTGACTCTCCTATAGGCTCTGAGGAGTCCCTTTTGCCTACCCAGCTGTTGGCTCTGCACCTGCAGGTGGGTGCTCTTTCCCGCCCCTGTTCTGCTTGGAGAGAGCTAATGGGAAGAGCTGAAACTGTGAATTATGTGCACAGGAAGGAGAGGACAGGGCTAAGGCACTCACAAGTCACTGTGACCTGCCAAAGCACTCTCTTGCTCTTGTCACTTCCTCCAGACCCGAACTGCCCAACAGTATAAGCAAAGTATTACTTAATATGTTACTGTTAGATGTAACCTGGTAAGGCATCTAGACAAATATTTAACTCTCATATGACAGCTATCTTATATTCACCAAGTTTCTGCTGTCCTCTAGTTGGAGAAGTACTAATCTTCAAATACATTCCCAAAGAAAATGACTAAGCTGTCGGATTTGATTGATCAAAGCTATTACTTTTATCTAAGAAAACCTGATTTTTAAACTTTTTTACTCTTCTTCACATTGTGTGCTTATGACTTCACTCTGTTGTCCCCAAACCCACTTATTTTTATATTGTGAAATTGTTGTTGACTTGCAGGAAAAGTGAATACAAACATTGTTTGTCCCTCTTAACCTGATCCATTTTTATTCTTCCAATCCTCTTCTTCAATTGATTTTGCATGTTTCTGTCCTTCTTGGTTTGTTGTAGATTTTTTTGAGTTTTTGTTTGTTTGTTTGTTTTTGCAGTTGTTTGTTTGTTTGTTTGTTTTGTTTGCTTGTCTTTTTACGAGGGAAGGAATTTGAAGCCTGGTCACAGGTTTCACTTTGGAAAGTCTTAGGCATCTCCTGGTGGCTGATGAACCTACTTCCAGGGTCTACAGTTTAATGCCAGTCCCACAATGTGAAAATACTTCTTTTCCCAAGTGAATGAGTGCCATGATTCCATGATTTAAACATTACCCAGTTTTGCTGAGCCCACTGCAGGATTTTGGCAGCTGAGGATAAACAGGTAACCAATTTACAACTTAAGTTATTGTGTGGTTACATTTTATTTGCCTCCTTTATAAAGTAGCTCCTGTTTTTACCACCTGATAGAAAACACTTTTGGTTGGTCTCAAAAGTCATCTGGACATGATCCCGGGCAACTGTCTCCGGGTGGCTTGGGAATGTGGGGTTGGATCAGATAGCTTCCTGAGGTCCTTTCCCACCTCAGCTGTCCTGGGGTTCTGTGAAAATGAGGACTCCAGCCAATCCCACAGCTTGGCTGGAATGTCCAGCCATGAGAGACTCTTTCACAAATGTTTTCTCCTAAACTTTCACTTAATCTCTTTAACACATCCACTTTGCAATTATTGGGTCTGTAGCAATGGAAGTCTAATGCTGTTGATTACGTGGGAGCCATTGGGCCTTTCCATACTGGCAGAACCATGTTCAATTATTTTACTTCATTAATTATTAGACAGAAGTTAATACCTTTATTTTAAATGCTGAAAAGTGGGACATATTCCTCCTTGCACTGTGTAGCAACAATTTTTTATGTTGTGGTCCTATATCTACTATGGATAATTTATCTTTTATGGATGGCTGCCCCTTTTTTCTGTAAATGCTTTTACCTACAACCTTACTGTGTATACGCTGAAAGTGCTGAAAATACATAGCTAAGGAACTTAATAACAAGAAAAAAAAAGAACTAATTGCATTTCAATGTACTTATTGGACTGTTGACTGCAAAGATAAATAACTTTTGTGGCCACTGCTGAAAAAAAAAAAAAAAGAATACTTTTCTGCCAAGGTGAATGTTTGATTTGTATTACTTTTTGAGCAGATGCCAGTCAGTTTGCTGCTGTGGCCTTCACAGGCATTGAGTGGGCTGGCCAACACATTGACCTGTGTGTGAGCTGTGTGTAGACCTACAGTGAAATTGTATGGCTGCCCGGGCAAAATCCCTCTTGGCTTCCATGCATGCATGCCTCACTCACGTGGTGAACACTTAGGGAATCTCTGGTTGAAGTCAATAGTTTGTGAAGCCTTTGGGAATGGCCCGAGCAAAGCCAGGTCAACCTTGTGGTTGTGACTGAGAGCTGTGCCAGGAAGATGGTAGGGATGCAGGGAGAAAGTCCCCATGTGCCAAGGATGGGATCCAGCATGGTCACATAGGATCGCTTGCCAGGAGTGGCCTCCTACTGGCTCTGGTGACAAGGCCACATCAGGAGCCTTGGTGGTGGAGAGCCACCCATCCTACAACTGTGGCCACTTGTCTTGGTCCTTGTGGTACGGCTGTTGCCTGCCTGCACAGGGGATTAGCTCTGTTTGCATCTTGTGTCCATCTGCCATCATGGGAAGAGCAAGAAGAACTGCGCTAGCAGACATGGAGACATGGAGATGTCTGGTAGACAGAGCTTGCAGCGAGGCATCTTCCATCACACCTCTGAGCCTTCCAGCGCCAGAGGGGCCCTGTGCCCCAGCCCTACCCTCTGTCCCTTCTGGCCCAGGCTTAGGTGTTGTGTCCTGGCCCAGCCCCGCCATGGCGCCAAGGTGTGTGAGCCCCGCCCCCAGGAGCACAGCCAATGGGGAGCCTTCCCGCCAGGCCTCGCCTCGCCCCAGTGGCCAGCGGGGTGGGCGGAGCTTCCAGACTGCTGCAGATGCAAATGAGGCTCCACCCACCACCCCAGGCGGCCCAGTGCTGAGTGGTCACGTGGCAACCTCGTGCCATGGGCATGGTGTCATCAGGCCCCTCCCCAGGGTGACGTCATGGCTCTCGCGAGAGCGCTCAGTGCTGCCCCTAGAGGTGTGAAGGGGCGCAGGTGAGCTCCAGGCTGGGCCCCGCCCCCACCTGAGGTCCCGCCTCTAGCCCCGCCCACCCCATCCAGAGAGCCAATGGGAGCACCGGCTGAGTCTCTCCCCATTGGCTGGCTGCCTGCCATGCAAATGAGCCCCGACGTCACTTCCTCTACTAGATCAAGCGCCATTTTCTCTTTCTGGTGGTTGATGCGGTGCGGGCGGTGCGCGGGCGGCGGGCGCTGAGGGAGGCGGGCGCGGGGCGAGGCGCGCGCGGGGCGCCGGCCATGCCGCCGCCCCCCCGGGGCGCGCATTGAGCGCGGTGGCGCCGCCAGCTGGGAGGCGGGGCCGCCGGAGCGGTGGCACCGGGCAGCGCCGGGGCAGCGCCGGGGCAGAGCCGGCGGCAGAGCCGGATTCGTGAGCGGCGGGTGGCGGCGGTGCGGGACCGCGGCGGGCGGCGGCCGCAGGAGGAGGAGGAGCGGGAGCCAGAGCCAGGAGGAGGAGCAGCATCGGCGGGGGCTCCCCCTGCAGCCCGGCCGGGTACGTGCGGCGGGGCGGGGCGGAGGGCGGCGAACGCCCCGGTGGCTGCGCGATTTCGGTTCGGCGGGCGCTGCGAGCTCAGAGCGGCTTCTCCGAGCGGGCGGGGAGGGACGGGACGGGTCCGGCGTGGCGCCATCGGGCGAGGCGTTCTACGCGGGGATGCTCCCGCGCTGCCTCGCCGCTGCTGCGGGCTCTGAGCACCTCGGCATCACCGCGCGTCCTGCGTGTTGGTTATTGAATTCCAGGTCGCTCGTCGGCGATGGAGTGTCTATGGAACCGGCTTAATAGCTTGCTTTGAAGTCTGGATGAATGATTTCAATTGCTTTTAATGAATTGTTTTGGTTTGAAACAGTTTGTGGCAAACTCTAGCAGGAGTGACACATGTACAGAACCGGCACTTCATCACCGGCTAATGGAACCAGTTAGTGGGACGCAAAATTACGTCGAATATCCTTGTGATCTCTCAGCAATGCGTACATTTAGAAAGAAAGTTTACGAATAATGTAAACAAACACAACCCACGCAATGCAAGCCGTGAAAACCATTTGAATGCGCTTGCTTTGTGGTCGAGAGTGGGTAATGGGGAGTTCCAGTTGTCCTGGTTTGTAAACGGAATAAAAGACACGTGTGTAACTCCTGCTGCACCGGTTCAGAGTCCTGTACTGTCAAAGTTAGGAACAACTCACTTTCAGCAGATAAAGTTTCGATTGGTTAATTACTTGGAAGAAATTGGTTGTTATCCTTAACAGTCTTCTGTCAACCAAAAATCTGTGTTTAATAAAAACAGTTGTAAAGAGCTAGAAGGAAATACTTTAAAAGACTCCTAGGATGTTGAATCTCTATTCTAAAAATCCTAGTGCTCCTTTTAATAAACTTTCTCTTTAATTTTGATTAAAAAATGGAGTTTCTTTAGCACAATATTTGGATGAACTGGGTAAGAAATAAAGAATATGATAACTTGTAATAAGACTTATTATAAGGTATAGTGTATATGATAAGCTGTAATAATTTCTATGGTTTGTTTCATGGAGGTTTTGCGAAAAACAACATCCCCCACAAATTACAGCAAATCTTTAGAAACAAGAGCACACACAGTTTTGTTACGTCTTATGTTTTTCCATTGGGAATTCCTGGATTTGGGCTAAGTCTTAGTGGGTGTTTTGGAGCTGGTTTGTGTTTGAACTCTTCAGTCCTTCTTCTGAAGCCTGTTGCGTAGCCCTGGGGAGGTTTTCAGTTCTGTCCCTTGTTAAGGTTTTTTAACCTTTTAAACGCACACAACAGTCCACAGCACAGACAATAAAAAACCTTAAAACTTGTTAAGGTTTTTTATTGTCTGTGCTGTGGACTGTTGTGTGCGTTTGTAAAGTGCAAAGTCTTCAGGTCACACCAAGCACAAATGCAGTGGTACTTCCTCCTGGAACAGCTGCACTCAGGGTGTGACTCTTCTGCTCACATACACATGCGGCTGACAAATCCTGCAGGATTTTAGTGGGCTCCTTGCAGATGCTTGCATCACCTAGGATGAGCTTGGATCCTGCTGGGTTCAGGTTCTGGCCAGTGCCCAGAAGGGACTCCCAAGGGAGTCAAAGGTATTGTGTGAGTTAGTGTTTTAGGAAGGCTCCATGAGTTTAAATGGTAGTGTCCCTTAGCCTCTTATCAGTCTTGGATAGCAGGAACTTCGTTGTGTGTTAATAAACCATCACAATAGTTATTTAAACCACGGTAGCTGTAGTTAGTGATCTAAATTTGCTTTGCTGTGTTAGGTAAGATGCAGGTTGTTGTGCTGCATCTCAATCTATACCATCACATACCTTACTGCTCTTCATTGTGTGTTAGCAGCTGTTGAATGATGGTTGTCTTGGTGTTGGTCAAGATGACCTTTTTAATAGGTATGTGATTTATAGCCATGAAAAGAGCAGAATTTTTGTGACTCTTAAGAGGTCTATGATTTGAAATGCCCATAGGTTTCTGATATAGCTGGACAAAGAAGAGTTAATTTTTTTTCTTACCTCAGATTTCTATTAAGTTGCCCTTGGATAGAAATTTGAATATAAGAAGATAGAGAAACTGCTTTGTTGACCAGAACTGCTCTTTGTAAGTTTTATGAGAATATATTTTAAATTACAACAGATTAAACAATGAACAACAATAGCATCCATTCTATTTGGTCAGCTTTTTCTTTAGGAAGCTTTCTTCCCTCTCCCTCCATAGGTTGGATAAGCTTGGATGGTGCTGATGTATTTGTAAATCCAGTTAGGTCTCTTTCAGAAGGCAGAGATAAGCGTCCAGGCAATGGAACTGACCATGTGATGTGTGGTTGAGCAGATACCCAGGTGTGACTTCTTAAGATATGTAAGCTTACCAGAAACAAAATAAAATTGATGAGGGTAAAATTTGGTATGGCCAAGCCAAACTCTCATTCTTCTAGGCAGTTTCTTAGTGTGCCTGTCCTCCTAGCTGCTCTCTGCCATCCAGTGTTCTTGTTCCCTGGGTTCTTGAAAATAGATCACATGCTTTCATTCTGCTTTCAGGAATGAAGCAGTTTTTATTGTTTTCTGAACTAATAGTGAATGGTCAACTTCTAATGAGTTTACTATAATGAAAATAATTTGTGGGGACTCTGGGAGGCATTCCCTGCATTGGGGAGACACAAGAGGCTTTCCTCAGGGGCTGTTGGGACCCCACTGGCTCTTTCTGTGTCCCTCTGCCACCATATTGGCCATCGTCTTTGTACTACTGCCCAAGAGCACAGTTCAGCCCCTAACTCTGGGGAGAGGGAGAAACTGGGACTCCCCTCATGAGAGTGCCGCGCACCCTGAACATCTCACCGTGCAGCTGAATTAAACATCTGTGGATACCATGCAAGGGCCCTTTTTGCTTCCTTACCTGGACTTTACTTGCAATATTCCGGCCACAACAGAATTTTTTATTGGTGCTTGTCAGTTCTGACAACTGCTGTAATACAAGTTGGTAAACAAAACTTCCAGAATACTCCAACCCAAATGTTCCAAACATGTACATTTTTATAAAGGTCCTATAAAAGGTACAAACCTTTTAAAAAGACCAAAGAGATTGCAAAATTTTTTTTTCTCAGTGACAGTTACTAGATAAAAGTTACAAAAACTTGAGAATTATTTAATTTCCAAGGCTGATACTATGAGAGGACAAAGTTCCATTAGTCTTTCATAATTTCCCTGCTCAAAGCAGTTCTTTGAGCAGCAGGCAAGTGAAGGCTGACTACTTAGGAGCACATCTGGAGATCTTGCTTCTGTACCGATTATCTGGTGTCTCAAAGGGTTACATTACGGCTGTTTTCTCTGTCGATCTTCTAACATTCCTCTTTTCCTGAAAACCCTAGAACTGCCTGTTGACTGGATTTTACTGGAAGTATTTGCACGCCCATTGAAGGCACCCGTGTGCATCTTCCTTTTGCCAGCTCCATACCAACTCCATTTTCATTTGCTTCCGAATGCCTACTTCCCGTAGGAACACAAAAGTGGTGCGGATTTTGTGTAAGGAATAAAGCTCTCAATATGAACACTTTCACTGGAGGAGGTTGCCCAGAGAGGCTGCCAAATCTGATTGGCCTAAACAGAGTGCCCTGGCTGCAATTAATGGTTGAGCCTGCTTATAGGAAGCTGGACTGGGTGTCCTCTCGAGGTTCCTTCCAAGGGGAATGAGAATGATTCTAAGAAGTAAAATGATTGGGAACTTGGCATTTTGTGATGACTTCCCACTTTGAAGAGGTGCAGTGTTAGTGTTTTTCACTTTTTTTTTTGTAATGCAGAGAAATGATAGTAAAAGGTAGTTCCTTTGAAAGCTGATGTCTTTATCTGGCAAGATACTCTGCAGACTGTTACCTTGTCTTTTAGGCTAGTGTTAAAATACTGCAGTACTGCTGGAAGGTAAGAGTTGCATTTGTGATCTTTGAAAAGTCAAATGTAGTTAGTTGGGTGTTACAATCTATGGTAACAAATGCAGAAATGAAACAAACACATAGTGTTGAATAAAGCTGCACTGTGTATATCATTATGGAGATGTTATCTGAACAAGCAACAAATAGAAATAGCTTGATGGCTAAAAATGCCTGAGCAAGAGGTGGATGGCCTTCTTAGAACTGAATTTGAGACATCAGCTGCTAAAATTATTTTATTTTGCTAAAAACTTGCGTTCGTTCTGTTTAAGAAGTGGCACTAGTCTGAAAACTCAGTGGATTATCAGGTTTTCTGGAAACAACAATTAAAAGCCATGAAGAATAAATTTTAGCCTTTTAGACAGGCAATGCAGTAAAATGATAAAGATTATTGGTAACCCTCATTCAGTTTAACTGTAGTCATTTCATGTTGAATTTGCTGATTAAGAATGGAATGTGGACCAACAAATTCATGGGACCAAAGTGCAAACTAAAGCTTGAGGAATGTCCAAAATATAAGAAAAATAATTTATTAGTATGAAAATGTGGATAATAAACTGCATAACAGTCAAGGAATTAAACTGAGGACTTGAGGGAATAAGCTTAGAAGGTTGATCTTTTGTGACCTTTATGGTGGGGCAGTGCTGGTCTAATGGATAGAGAGACTCCAAGAGGGTAGATTTAGGTTGGATATTAGGAAGAAATTCTTAACTGTGAGGGTGATGAGACACTGGTAGAGGTTTTCCTGAGCAGCTGTGGATGCTCCATCCCTGGAAATGCTGTAGGCCAGGTTGGATGGGACTTTAAGCAACCTGCTCTAGTGGGAGGTGTCCCTGCCCATGGGAGTAGGTCTGGAACTAGATGATCTTTAAGATCCATTCCAACCCATACCATTTTGTGATTCTGGTGTGAGATCCTTTAAGATCCTTACTTCCAAGAAGGTTGTTTAAATACCTACTGAATAACATTGCACGTGATTGCCCATGGTGGCCTTTGGGTTGAAGACCAACTGTTTGAAAACTGGAACATAGTTTATATTCAGTTTTTTTCTGTTATGGTGGAGGTTTTGATGTGTTTTTCTTTCTCACAGATTAATAATTTAGGGATAATTAATAATTATATTTCACTTTTTCTTCTGCATTAATAATTTCAGAATGATTGCTGGTTGAGGTACATGGATGTTGTGTTCTATGCCCCAGTTGACTTTCTGGACGTGCCTGAGCTGGACATGCCTCAACAAATGCCTGCATCACCTTCTTAGTACCATCAGTGTATGAGTTGGAAGACTGAGATGGGGAAACTGTTTCCATTGGAGCCCAATGTATTGAACCATATTTCCTTCTGGCTGATCACCACTGGGCATGGTGGTGTCCAGTCAGCTCTGTTGTCACTGGACCATGGGGTTGATGTGCATAACCTGCTGTCATAGAGGGACTGATCTTAAAGCTTTATCTAGTGACTCTGCAAATTCCTGGTGACTTCACTTTAAAAAGAGTGTTTTATGTCAAATTTTTGCTCATTGCATTTTGAAAGAATGCCAGATCAGTTACTCTGATTTATTTCATTCTGTGTAGGTTCCTGTTCTACACCCATCCCAATGGAATCACAATGTCTTCTGGACTTGGTGATAAAAAACATTAGAAAACAAGACTAGCATCTGTCAAATGGGGTTCCCTCTCCATTTCTCTCTACACACCTTTCCTTTCAGGGGAGAAGAAGCAAAGAATAGTATGTGAGTTGTTTGAATTTTAATCATAAACTCTTCAATTGTATGTTTTGTACATAAATTAAGGTTTGGGGTGTTTACATACAGACTGGAACATTTTTTTATATGGTTTGTGGGTTTTGGGGATTTTTTGAGGCTTAGCTTGTAGCTGGTGTCTTATGTGCAGGGGGATTTTGTGACTATTTGCATGAAAGTCGTCAAAGTAGAGCTTTCATGTTGGCAGGGAGCTTGCTTTTTTTTGGTAAAGTACAGCTTTTCAAGACATTTGAGACTGTATGTGCTGAAGTACTGTCTGGAGATTTCCTCTATTTCTATTTTTTTATCTTTTCTTGTTCAGGTGTGTCCTGGATAGATGAATTGTTTAGCAGTAAGAACTAAGATGTTGTAAATGCTCCTGGATCCTCTGTCAGCTATTTAAGCACCAAATACTGGAGAAGCTTCCAGTGACCTTTTTCAGTGTTGGCTTAGGGCCAGGTTTTACATTCTGTGTCCATTGCAGTTTCTTAAAGCCCAGTCTAAATTGCATCTTGCTGTAATCTAGGAAGGAGTTGACAGAGGCTGAGCTCTTTTTTTACTTCTAAAGCTGAGCCTGTGGAGATACCTTACAAGTTTACAAAAGTAGAAGCTTTTGCAGGAAATCTAGATTTTACTAGCAGTCATACTTTGAGCATGTACATGGTTGACCGCAAACAAAATTATCAAAAAGATTTCTCATCTTGATGCTGACATTTAAGGTGAAAGGTGTGGAATTTCTCCTTAATTGATATGATCGTAATTTTCTGAATAGAACTTAATAAAATTCTGGTGTTCATGTTCTTTTTACAAAAACCCTACAAAACCAGTATTCCTGCCATGTAGATACAAGGAGATCTGAAAGAAAAATTTAGAATTTTCTGTAGATAGAAGAAATATAAAGCTTTCTAACCACCCCCCCCTTACATTCAGTTTCCTTTAAAATCAGTCAGCTGTTCTACTTGGGAAATGCTAATGAGTTCACTTCTTTGGCTGAAGGATTTTGGGTTTTCGTGTTTAAGAAATGGCATCCTGGCCCACATCAGCAAGAGTGTGTCCAGCAGGACTGGGGCAGTGATCATCCCTGTACTTGGCACTGGTGAGGCCTCACCTCAAGTGCTGTGACTAGTTTTGTGCCCCTCAGTACAGGAAAGACTTTGAGGAGCAGGAGTGAGTTCAGAGAAGGGCAGTGAAGCTGGGGATGGCTGGAGCACACGTCCAGTGAGGAGTGGCTGAGGCGGCTGGCGGTGTTTAGCCTGGAGAAAAGGAGGCTCAGGGGAGATGTTATCACTCTGCAACTGAGAGGAGGCTGTAGCCAGGTGGGGGTCAGTCTCTTCCCCCAAGTAACAAGTGACAGGAAAAGAGCAGATTGCACCAGGGAGGGTTTAAATTGGATATTAGGAAAAACTTCTTCAGAAAAAGGGTTGCCAAGCACTAGAATGGGCTGGCAGGGGAAGTAGTTCAGTTCCCATTCCTGGAGGTATTTAAAAGACCCGTAGATGTAGTGATGAGAGGCATGGGTAATGACTGAGGTGGGTTAATGTTTGAACTTGATGATCTTAGAGGTCTTTTCTAACCTAAATATTTCTGTTCTCTAACTTTTCAGATTTTAGTTCTTATTTTAACACACTTAAATGCCAGTACCCATGTTCAAGTCTGTTATTTCATTCCTTTTTATTTTTCCTTTTCTTTTTTTTTTCTTTTTTTTTATTTTTTTCGTTGTTGTGGTTTTTTTTTTCCCCTCAGGAAAAGTGCAAAATGTTTCAAATTCCTGTTCAAAACCTTGATAGTGTAAGGAAGGCTCGAAAAAAGGTGAAGGACATTCTTGTGGATCTTGGGCTGGACAGCTGCAGGGAATTGTTGAAGGTAAAGTATTTGAAAGAATGTAAACCAATCTGAAATGTAAACCCCTGACAAATATTTCACTTTCTGTGTATACATGATAGATTTGGGGATGGGGGGGTTCTTACATCAGGGGTTGGTTATTACTGACTCTAGTCTTACTTAGGGCAGGAATTTGGTGTGTTAGTATTTAACACTGCAAGAGGGTGTATTTCTTAAGAAGATGTGTCATAGATGGTGCCTCATATTCTGTTAGTAATGTTTCAACAAAAAGAAACAGTACAGCTTTAGGAAAAAGTACCACAGACTAATGAATTGTTATTTGTGTGCAATGCAGCAACTTTTTCAATTCTTCTAAGATTTCAAGCAGATGAGGAGTTGGGACTCAAAGACATCCCATCACATATCAAGGGCAAGCCTCTGAAGGGACATATAAATCATCTGTATTTCTGAAAATGGATAAGCCTTTAAACTTTGTATCTGGTGAAAAATACCAAAATGATCTTACCGAGTTGTAGTTTGGTTCTGTATCTTAAAAGCAGATGCAGGTGTACTGGGGTGATTAAGAAAAAACTTGTACCACTGTTGCCACTTTGAGAAGAAATTGTGCATCAGTCAGGAAGAATGCACACCATCAGACTGGCAGCCCAGTACCAGAAAAGGTGCAAACACAGCAATGTAACTCCATTTCTTAACAATTGTGTATTTCAGTGAGCTGGTGCACAGGCTTTTTTGGGTAGATTCATGCCTTAGTGTTGACAAGAGGTTGATTGCTTCTGTTTGGCAGTACTGAAGTGTGTATAACACTCTGTAAGGGTGTGTTGTGGCTTTTGTGGGGGTTTCTTTTTGAAACTCTGTAAGTAATGAAAAAAAAAAAGTTCAAGATGATATGCATAACTGATTTTGGAACACATTCTGTGTTATTGCAGTTGAACAGTTCTGTATATATCTAAATGCTGTAATAGCTCAAGGAAAATCATATTGTCTACTAATTTCCATTTACTTGCTATTTTTATTTTGTTAATATTCTGTAATCACACTTCTGACTCAGGAGCTGAGTCTGTCTTGCCCATTGGAAGCAGGAATGTTTTGATGGTGACAGATTTTTACTATGAAATTGTTTGCAGTCTCTTTGATTGTTGCATGGACTTCAATAGTAAATAAGTAATAAGTTGTTTTATATTTGGTTGGGTTTTGGGGGGTACATTATAATGTGCATTTAGTTGGTTTTACTTCATTTTTAAGTAAAAAATGGTGATGGGAAACCCAGCAAACATTTACACTGTAGAAAAACCTCTGTGAGATTTGGGCCAGAAAATACCATATTAGTGGGGGTTTTTTTTGGTTGGTTTGGTTGTGGGTGTTTTTTTTTTTTTGTTTTTTAATTCTCCCTCAACCAAGTTCATAACTTTAGTTTGTTTTTTTCCAGGTAATCTGGAAAAATTACCTGGGGCTGGTTTTGGTACAGCTTTAGCAGTATAGCTTGATCTGTACTTGGTTCATATGATGATGGTATTTCTTTTTGGTAGCATGGGATTTGCAAAGTTTTATTAAAACTTAATATCATAGAAGGGCCTGAGTTTGAAGGCACTTTGAAAACCATCTAGTGAGAAGTACCTAAAGTTTGTTTTCTCAAATATTGAGATTGATTTCTGGACTCTTTTTGAAGAGGCTGGACAATGTAAGAAATGGATTGAAATATGATATGCTACAAACATGATCTGAATCTGGTCTTGCACTGTTGTAATAAGGCATGATAATGGACAATAGTTAGTGAGGAAGATGAAGGAATGTAATGTATGACTAGTACCTCTCTGTAGTTTAGAGACCAAAAGGATTAGTTTTTAGGCTAATTGATCTCTGCTAGGAAGAAATCATGAATATTTTGGCTGGAGTACTATTTTGGTTCTCCAAGTAGTGTGTTTAAATACACTGCAAGGTCAGACGTTTTCCTTTAATAAACTGTTTCAGCTTCTCTAACATACTGTGATCTTTAGGGCCTTGAAGGTGATCAGAGGGCTGGAGCACTTTGCTCTGAAGCTGAAGACATGCTGAGAGAGCTGGGGTTTTCAGCCTGGAGAAGAGAAGGCTTTGGGGAGACTTCATTGCAGCCGTTCAGTACCTGAAGGGGGCTCATAAAAAGGAGGGAGAGGGACTTTTTATACAAACAGATAGGGACAGGACAAGTGGCAGCAATGTTTTAAACTGAAAGAGCGTAGGTTTAGATTAGGGGTTAGGAAGAAATTATTGATTCAGAGGGTGCTGAGGCACTGGTGTGGTTGCCCAGAGGAGCTGTGTTTAAGGCAGTGTTTACGGCCATGTTGGATGTGGCCCTGGGCAGCCTGGTTTAGTGAGCAGCATCCCTGCCCATGGCGGGGGGAGGGGGCTGAAACTAGATGGTCTATAGGGTCCTTTTCTGTGGGATTTACTTTCTCTGAACCTGAGAGAAGCAGTGAGAGAAGCAAAGAAAAGAATGATCAAAACAATTCTTATCTCATTCGCTGCACCTATGTTGTGCCAAAGTAGAATGCAGTATGGAGATGGTTTACCCAAAGTGATGGTGTTTTGTTTCCTTGGCCTATCAGGGCCAAGTGTGTCTCCAGACTGTTGGTCAGCAGACAGTCAGGAGATTTTGTTCAGTTGAGTGCTTGTTCAGTTTCAATTTAGATGTCGTGTAATATAGTATAGAATAATATACTATAATAAAGTTAATAATTAGCCTTCTTTGCTCTTTCTACAATACTGCCTCTTGCCTGTTCCTGTGTCATTCTCAGCACAAGAGTGATGCTTTCCAACCCAAACCATTCCATGATTCTGTGTCTTCATTTAAACTCTCAGCTTTTTATGTTCTTGTTAAGGAAAACCATGGTAGTTTTGATACAGAGGGGAGAACAGTTCTTAGTTTAAAAATGTTTTTCTCTTCAACTTAAAAATACCTGTTATGCATAAGGATTAGTCAGGCTTCTCAGAGGACTTTGTTCCTTACTTGTTACCTTTATCTTCTCCTGTTTTCGTCCCCTCCTGGAAGTGAGAAATGTGAAAAGATCATAACTAATTAGTGGATCTTTGTTTAAAGCAAGTGTTCACAGCAGCCATTTCCACCACTGACGAGTTGTATTGATAAAAATGGTTATTTTTATTAGTAGATAGTCCTCTGTAGGAAATAGCCATTTCAGCAAAATTATCTAGTTGTATTTCCTGTATTTGGCTTGTGGGAATCTGGTGTTTAGGTGTGGGAGCCTGTCACTCAAACCAAAAACAGAACATGTTTCAGATAAGCCGTAAACTTCAAGAAAACTTTTTTTAGCAGTGTGTGATTCACTCCAGCATGTTTGGCTGAAAAAGTTTTAGTAAGTCTCAAGTTTCTACATTTTCTCTATCAAAAGTAGTTCACTAAAATTCTGGGATTTCTCTTGTTGCATGCAAGGGTTCTTTCTAAGATTCCTGGAGTTTTTGTGGTTTGTATTTTTTTGTTTGTTTGGTTGTTTTTTTATGTGGGTTTTTTGTTTTTGGTTTGTTTTTTTGGGGGGGTGTGGTTTTTTTTTTGGTTAGTTGAAGGGCAAGTACATGACTCATTTAGTGTCTAGGGTTGATTAGATTGCAGGGGATTTGTTTATTGTTACCCTGAGCTTTTCTGGTTTCTCTTTGAGCATACTTGACTGTTAAAAAGGTAGACAGCATGTTGCAAACTCAGCTGCTACATTTTTCTAAATTCTTGAATAATGAAGTTCAAATCAAATTATCACTAGCTTGATGTTTTGGTTTACTCTAATCTGCTGAACACATGGAATGCTCACATTTGCATGGTGCAAATGGACAAGAGCCTAGTGCAGACAGAGCCTGCATTGAGTAGGATTCTGGGGTTTTTTTTTGATTGTTGAAACTTTGTTGTTCCTTGTTGCTGACTCTGTTCTGTGTTGCTGCTAAATTTCACATAACACAAACTATTAGGTTTATGAATTCCACTCTTTTTGTAAGGTCATTTGGTCTTAAATGTTATTTGTTATCTGCTTCTGCTGTTGCAGTGGGAGTTGGTGAAGGGGTGGAAATCATGTCTTCTCTAAGTATGCAGAGTTTTGAGTGAGGAGGGATTTGTGAAAAGGAAAAATGTGAGGGGAAAAGAGATGAAAGTTTTCTATGGGTAAAGGCTGGATTTGTAGCCTGTGTTCCATACAGGGCATTCTGGCTGTGCTTTTGAATCTAGTTTAGGGTCTTCAGAAATGCCTAGTAAATTGGAATCTAGCTTGGGTTTTTTGTGGGTTTCTTTTATTTTCTCCCATTGAATTTGTGTTTAAAAATGTGTGGGTCTCAGAAATCTGGAGATGAACTTAGTATTTTTTGGATAGTAGCTGGCATTGGCTTGAGGGATGTGAACTGCTCTGATGGGATTAATTAAAAGAAGGCTGTAAGGACAGTTGCTTTCCCTGACACAGTTGTTGTAGACACAGTAATATTTGTGCTTTTGTAGCTTCAGGAAAAGGAGCTCTTGGAAATAGGTTTTTGTGAATGTCTTGTTTTTTCCAAGTTAGAAGTGTAACAATGTTATTCAGATTTAATACTAAAACCTGTTGCAAAGTAAACTGTAGTAGTAAGTTAATAAAGCAATGAAGTAAGCAGTGAAATATTACCAGTGAAGGAGGAGGAAGGTAGAGAGGAAACATACTTTGAGTGTTCACTGTGAACTTGGCTGGAAGCAGTGGAATTCAAGTGTAAATATTTTCACTCCCAATATTATTCTCAGTAACTATGAAATGTTCAGAATTCCTACTCTGTTATTAGGCAGTCACATGAACAAATATTTGAGGTAAAAGAAATCAAAGCTGTTCAAAGAAGTAATTTCTTTGAATGGAGTTTAGAGATTTCCAAGTCATCCTCTGTTTGTGTGGGTTTTTCTTTTTTATTTTTCCTTATTTCCTGTTGAGAATTTCTTTATATTCAGAACAGACTGCAAATGCCTCATTTTCATTTCTTGTTTTTATTTTACTTTTAGAATCTTAAAAGTTTTGATGCAGGTGAAAACTACTTTTGTAACACTTCATGGAGTGATGTCTCTCCTTGGGAGCCTGTGGGCAAAAGGAAGGTATGTATGTTTTGTGACACAAATTCTGGATAAGCATGTTGTGTGGAGTTGCTGAGTTTGACAACTTTCAGAAATTGGAATGCAGCTTTTTAATGGAAAAAAATAGCTTTAATATTTGTTTTCTAAGTGTTATTAGTCAGTAAATAATCTTACATTTCCTCTTTGTTTTTCCCTGTAATGCAGGTGGTTGTGAGGACTTCAGTTACCATTTTCAGTCTTTAAGGATACAACCCTGAACATCAGTGTTTAAGATGTCACACCAATATTTTGCCTTTTTGGCCTAACCTAATATGTAGTCTTAGCATGGTCTTCTGTACAACATGACTCCTATTTCATTGGAAGGGTGAAAATGTGATTGCATAGATGCAGGTGGATTAAGATGAAATTATTTTTAGTGGCTTGGTCTGGGGTGGCAGTGGAAAACTCTTTCCAGTTAGATTTGTGTATGTGAAACAGCTTTTAGTTCTGTATGGCTAGACTCCACAAGAAAGACAGGGTTGAGATGAACAATTCTATAATAGTATATAGTAGCAAGTTTCTGAGATGCTGTGTCTAGAGCAGTGGAGTATCTCCAGAAAAAAATGTAGACTTGTCAGTCTTGCTGAAGAGTTTTGGAGCCCCTCATGGCCTTCTTATGGAAGACCTGTCAATGAAAACCAGTGTGGAATTGCTAACACATTGCTGTGGAACAGGTTGTGTTCCCAACTGTGTCTTTTGGATACTAACCTTGTTCTTGTCCATTTTCTTTAAACGATTTCGGTTTGTTAATGTATATCATTCACACATCATATTGCCTAGATTTGGGAGAAAAGAAGCTGGTCCTTCAGGATGTTCTTTTCCAAAGTTGTTGCCATAAAGGGAAAATAAATTGTTTCCTCCTGTAAACTCAGTAGGCTGGAGAAGATGTCTATGTAAGTGCAGTTGGTGGTTTCCACCGTTTGTACTATTTTTAGGGAGACATTAACAGTTCTGGCAGAACTTTGGTTCTTGGAGGATGTTGTCTTTCTGCATGATGCTAGGTTGTGGGGAATGTGAGACTACACAACAGAAAGTACTACTATGTTCTTGGGTAGGTTCTTTAAAGGAGGGTTAATTGAGTTTGCTGCAATGTCTTTAATAAGCCTTCTTTTGGATTCCATTTATACAGTTGAAGGTTGGTCAATCTCCAAGATGCTTTGTTTTTCTTAAGTGGCTTGTAGTTCTTATTTGTCAAACTTCTTATAAAACTGGCATGCCATTGGTAGGTTGTGGTGAACCTGAAAAGTAGATGAGTATGCAAGGAAAACATCTGGCAGAATGGTTTCTTAAGTGTTTGTGTGGAAGAGCTCTGTTTCGTACAGAGAATATCAAAGCAGCATACTTCCACCTGCTTCTGTTCAGCTTAGTGAGAATTGTTTGGAATTTTTCCTTTGTCATTTTACTCCTTCCGAAGTAGTGAGGCATATCTTCTAGTAATGTTCTGTGTGCTTCATTAGTGTCAGTGGCCTTTCTCTAGGCAGGATACTTTAAAATTGATGCATCTGCTAATTTGTTTTGCTGCTGTTTACTAGCAGCTAAGATTAGACATCTAAAGAGTATAAAGAGAAGATAATTCAGTGATAGCTTAGCAGTGTGCTTCTTCAGCAGCCTTAGCCAGCCAGTGGCATTGTCTAACCCAGTCTTTTGAATTGGGAGCTTAGATTTTGGTTATCATCAGGCGACCTCCTAGTATGGTATTCACATTCTCTCAACAGAGAGAGACATAATTCCGTCTCCCAGGATTTTTCCTGGGGAAGGCAGTGAGAAAGCTCAGAGAGAGAAGAACAAAACCAATTCTTATCTCTGCTTGCTGCGCCTGTTGTTTGGCACATGTGGAATGTGTTATGGAGATTGTTTACTGAAACTGATTTGTTAATTGGACTCTGGTGATGGTTGTTTGGACTGATTGACCAGTTGGGTCAAAGCTGTGTCGTGACTCTCTGGAAAGGGTCATGGGCTTTTCTTTAGTATAGTATAGTTTAGTATAGTAATATAATATAACTTAATAAAGCATTTGTTCAGCCTTCTGAATCATGGAGTCAGAGCACATTGTTCCCTGGCTGGGGGACGCCCAGCATCGATACTCCTGGTACTGCTAGGAGATGGCTGTCTGTCTGTCTGTTGCCTGTAGATGGCTGACTGTAACCTGCATGGTTTTATGACATAGCAGAAGAAAATTCCTGCACGTCTTATGTTGCTGTTCTTCATGGTACGTCAGTGAGATGTATGTGGGTTGTCTAACTGGCCTGGATGCTGTAGTGGCAGAACAGCTTGTTCCCTTTGGGTTCTGTTTCATGAGGGCAGAAATCAGTGAGGTGAAAAACATGCTGAGGGAACAGACAGATTCCACTAGATTTTTGAGTATGCAGATTTGTCACATGGATGTTGCTATGACTGATTCTGTAGTTTTTGGCAGGAGCCAGGGTTAGGAAGTTGATTGGAAAAAAAGGGTTGATGGAGCTACCAGTTTTTCAGAAAGAGCCAATGATGTTCATATGGATATGAAAAGCAGTGCTGTCATGTGACATATAACTGAGGGAGCAAATCATTGCTTAGTACAAGACAGATGTGTTCTGAAGCAGTTAAAATACTTTTCTGAGAGAAATGTGTGCTCTGTACTGAGCGTTTTTGAGGAAATTTTGCAAAAAGTTGCTGAGATGGGATGCCCAGTATGTATGAGTTAATATAAATTGTATGTATGAGTTCATACATCATTGCTTTATCATAAAAGGGGGTTTTACTACTTTCTCTTATTATTTTGGCTCCAAAAGAATGTTCTTTAAAAAAATCTTTGTTTATGGCTTTGTTGGGAAGGTCTGGAGAGTTTTCAGTGAAGAATAAGCTGTTGAAATACAGGAAAAAAAATCCTTGCCTGTTCTGCTTTTTGTCTTTTTGTCCAGTAGATAGGAGCTGGCCCTGAACTAAACAAAGCTTTAAAGGTGGCAAATTAAAAGGGCTGCTATTCCTAATTCCTAAGGCTTAACTTCTTTGTATAGTGGGGATACAGATTCTTCCTGTCTTGTTCTGTGATTCTTGTATTTAAAAACAGACAAGCTTCAGAATTACTTCTTGTGAACCAGGGTAGAAGTAAAGTCATGTAAGGCTTCTTAGTAAATTATAATGAAACAAAAAGGCACAAATATTTCTTCCCGTAAGTATTTAGTCTTTAAATCTGCTTTTCAAAACCAGAAGAAGTTGAGAAGTTTCTTCTATATGAAGAATGCTATACATCCAGTGAAGGCATTTTTGACAGCTGATAGTGCAAATTTAAACAGATAACAGTGGCACAGTTTCTAAGTGGATGTTTTTCTTTGGTTTGCAGAGATACAGAACAAAGCCGTACTGCTGTGGCTTATGCAAGTTCTCATCTAAATTGCTTACTTCTTTCAAGAATCATTTGCATCGTTACCATGAGGATGAAATGGACCAAGAGATGGTGGTTTCTTGCCCAAAATGTGCATTTTCTTCTCGGCCCAAAGTAGTGGGAGAACACATTTGGATGTTTCATTCGTTTAATAAACGAATACAGAACTATACAGTCAGCATTTTGGATGGCATGAAACAGTTTAGGAGTGACATCATAAACTTCACGTGTCTAAAATGTCAATTCACAGACACCTTGTATTACAATATGAAGAAACATGTGCTGATGAACCATTTTGAAAACTTACTAAGTGCATATTTCGGCGAGAAATGTGATGAAAGTACACCAAATTCAGTTGAGTTCTACTGTAAAAAATGTAATGCTCCTGCAAACAGCCCAGATTCTTTAATGTACCATGTCTTGACAGCTGAAACACACAGAGACCTGGAGAACAAACTTCGATCTCTGATTTCGGAACGCATTAAGAAACCTGGACTTGTGAAACAAATGCATATTGCTCCAAAGCCTGTCCCAAGTGTAGCAGCAGCTGCCCCATCTGCAGGGCCTATTGTTGTCCCAGGAAGTTCTGTGACAGCTCCAGCTTGCATCCAGGTTGCATTTCCACCGAATAATCAAAACCAGAGCATGGTGCACACACAAGCAGTTCAGAACACAGTTGGACCAGTGACTGTCCCAAGTGCCTCTAGCAGCCTCCCAAATACCACCTGTGCTCCTGCCACTCCATCCTCGCAGGTCGCTCTGGTGCCCAGCAATCCTCCCGTGGCTCAGAACAACCTTGGTATTCAGCCATCACCTTCGCAGGCTGTCCTTGTTTCTCATGGGCTCCGTCTTAATCATTCTGTTGGGAACATCAATAGAGCTGTGGCCCCTGCGGTTCTTCCTATTAATCAGCCCGTCAGGCCTGGGCTCTTTCCTGTCAATCAAACCATCGGGACTATAAACAGTCTGGTTCCAGCCGGAACGCTCCCTGCTACTCAACCTGTCGGCCCTGTGAATCAACCAGTTGCACCAGGAGTCCTCCCTGTGAATCAACCAGTTGCTCCAGGAATTCTGTCTGTTAGCCAGTCACTTGGGAACATGAACAGACCCATCGATCCCAGGGTCCTTCCTGTGACGCAGACAGTTGGGTCGGGTCTTCTCCAGCTTAACCAGCCTCTTGCCCCTGGGGTGGTTCCTGTCAGACAGCCTGTTGGACCTGGGTTCCTTCAGCTTAATCAACCTGTTGCCCCAGCGCTTATCCCAGTAAATCAGCAAGTTCAGCCTCCGGTTTCTCAAAGCACAGCTTTTTTGACTGCGGGCTCTATACTGAGGCAGTTGATTCCCACTGGCAAGCAGGTTAATGGGATACCTACTTTCACGCTGGCCCCCGTCTCTGTTACTTTGCCTGTACCTCCCGGTGGTGGAGTAGCGACCGTGACACCTCCGCAGGTGCCCATCCAGCTCGTGCAGACGGGGTCAGTGGCTCAGCTGTCCCAGTCGCCGGCCAATGCTCCCTCTCCTCCTGTGGTTCTGACCTCTGACTTGCAGGCCTCCCCACCTGCTCCTGAAACAAGCCAGGCTGTCAGACAGGCCAAGCAGTGGAAGACCTGCCCTGTTTGTAATGAGCTTTTCCCCTCAAATGTCTACGAGGTGCACATGGAGGTGGCCCACAAACCACTTGAAGTAAAAGTGGAAGCCCCAGAGCCTCACAAACTTGCAGCTTGCGCATCCTTTCTGAGGATGACAGAAAAGGCGATCCGGTGTTACGCTTGTAAATGTTTTCTCTGTGAGGAAGAGCTCATGAAGCATATCTTCATGCATGGCTTATCTTGCTTGTTTTGCACAGGTACTTTCTATGACTTAAAAAGCCTCGTGGAGCACAACAAAAATGCACACAATGGGAGAAAGGAGTTGCATGCGAGTTACAGCAACAGAGGAATTCAGCTAGGTAACGATGCTCAGGGTGGCCTTGTGTTCCCACACTTCGATTTCAACACAGTGCTACCGGATGAAGACATGGGTGAAAGAGAAGTACATTTGGCAGTGCTTGTTGGAATATATTCAACAGTTCTTGTCCCCGTTTACATCAAAGTGAAACCTCAGACAGCCCAAGCGAACAGGAGATGCACCAGAAAAATGTTCACCTGTCCCTTTTGCTTAGGTACGTTTGCTGGTAGAGAAACCTATGAAAAGCATTTGAAAGAGAGGCATCATATAATGCCGACTGTGCATACAATTTTAAAGTCTCCTGCTTTCAAGTGCATCCACTGTTGTGGTGTGTACACTGGAAATATGACTCTCACAGCTATTGCTGTGCATTTGCTCCGTTGTAGAAGTGCTCCCAAAGACACCAACTCGAGCCTGAAGATGCAGCTTGAGCGCACTGAGAGGAAAGAGCTGCTGTTTGTGAATGGTGAGAAGCATCTTTCTGTGGTTCTGAAAAGAAAACAATCAGATTCCTGCTTTGTTGCAGAAGACCAAAGGAATAAGGAACAGCAGCCTCTGGGCTTAAGTACTGGCATAGCTCTGTCTGCAGAGAATGAAGTAAATTCAGGGGTAGTGCCTTTTAAACGACAGAAGATTAGGACTGAGATGAGGAAACTTCCTTCTAGTGAGGATCTCCGCTTTCTAGCAGTAGATCCTAATCAGTATGATCACAATTCATATGAGGCACAGAAACAGTTTTTGTCAGACTACTTTCACAAGAGGCCATATCCTTCTAAAAAAGAGGTGGAATTACTTTCCTTGCTGCTATATGCGTGGAAAATCGATGTTGCATCATTCTTTGGAAAAATGAGGAGTACATGCTTAAAGGCAATAAAACATCACAAACCATCTGTGCTGCTGGGTTTCAGTATGTCTGAACTAAAAAACATTAAGCACAGTTTGAATATAAAAGAGGGACCATTGGATATGTAACCCAGCTTTTTATAGTAGCTAAAAGCAATCCATAATTGCATACTTACAATTTAGCAGTTTATTATATTGTTTGTTTAACTAGCAGACTGGCCTGTTGAAGGGTGCAGTAATACAGAAAGTATCATTCACTTGTGACTGTTATTGTGAAAGGCACACGTAGTTGTGTATTTTAAAAGCTAAAACCTTCAGACTTAAATGTCTGGAATTTGTTTTAGCTTTTTTCCTTTCCTGGGGGTAGTGTTGTGGGGATTTTTTTTTCTTGTTTTGTTTTGGTTTTTTTTTTTTTTTTGGTTGGTTTTGGAGGTTTTTTTTGTGGTTTTTTTTTTGTTTTGTTTTGTTTTGATTTTGGTTCTGTTTGTTTGTTTTGTTTTGTGGGTTTTTTTTATTTTGGGGGGGGGTGTGATTGTTTTGTTTTGTTTTGTTCCACTTCCATTTCTTTTTCTTCCCCTTCAGGCTCATTACATTTTTTATACCGCCATGTAAAACCCTCATCCTTGTTAAAACCAAATTTTATTTTATTTTATTTTTCTGCAGTGTCGTCTTTTCTAAGTAATAAAATGTGTAATGTGGTTTAAAATAACAAGGTAAACTATGTGAAAAAGGTGAATTTGATTATTTGTATTTTTAAGTTCTGATATTTTTGACTTGTTTCTGGTTTATCTACTGAAGCAGTGATTGCGGCCATTACATCCATTGCCCCTTCAAATTCCCAGCGTGCTGGTAGCTGTGAAATACATGGCATTGTGGTTTTTTCCTCGGTCAGAATACCTGTGCCAGTTAAATCTGGTGATCTGTGGTTCCTGCTGAGTATTAACATGAGGGGCTCTTGGGTGCCCATTGAAGTGTTACAGTGAACTGACTTGAAATGGTTGTGTTATCTGTTAAATAGATCTTGCTAACCAGAGGTGTTTATCCTTTTCATTTGGTGTTGAAGCCTGGTTGTTCACCTGTTGTTTAAAGCAGCATTTATTTTATTTTATTTTTCAAAAAACAGAGCTGCTTTGGAGAGTGTCAAATCGCTTTGATACATGGAGTATATGGCCTCTGTGCACATCACTTATCTGTAGAAGCCCTATCCAAATGTCACCCAAATTAGGTGAAAAATCTGATATTTAAAATTGCTGTTTTATGAGGTAGTAACTGAGCAGAGCCTACTCCCCAGCAAATTAGATCCCTGGCTTGAAGTCCCTTGGGTCAGAAGTGGTGCAAACTGAACCTGGATGAAATGGTAGCATCAAGACTTTAAACTGTTGAGTACTCGAGCCCGTGATATTCATGTAGTGATTGGTTCTTGTTGGCCTGTAGAGAACATCGCAATAGCATAAACCCAAACAGACTTCCTTCACTATGGACTAACATCTCTGTTGCAGATCAAAGAAGAGCTGTTGGAAGGTTCACTTGAGTTGAAGCACACACTGGTGGCCACATCGAGGCCTTGTTGAATGCTGTCCTTTCTGGATATGCTTGTTTTCATCTGGCTTGTCAAAGAGTGCCTCCAATACCAACAGCCAGTTACATAATAAATAACCTGCAAGATGCATTGGCTTTATTTCCTCCTCTTCACCCCCCTCTCCCCACCCTCCTTTCTAAGAAGAAAAAAAAACAAAGTTCACTTGTGCCAATGTTAGAAGGAAAGGGTGATATGCCCAAGCTTATTTCTACTTTTAAGGTAGTAAGTAGACTTTTGCCCTGTGCTGTAGGAACTTTTTAAAGCAGATACAAAATGTTTTATTGCTGTTTCTGAAAGGGCGTGACATTTTTGGCAGAATTTGGCGACTTCCTGCTTGAGGCTTTTTAAGCTGTTTGGAGTTATATTTTGGATAGAATCGTAATATTTTCATATTTATTGCTTTAAAGAGTTTTAATGTCTATGTAACATAGGTTACTGCTACCTGGAAAAACCTAGTAATTTAATAGCAGTGTTAAACAAACATAAACAATATTTGTGGGATCAGTTGCACACCACCCCAAAAAGTGATTAAGAAACCATGTTCTTATAGCCTCATAATAGCTCATTAAAAATTAAAAAATAAAATACACTTGGCCATAGCACACAGTTCATGAAACCTGTTCTGAGGGCTGTGAGTGAGGAAGAGGGATGCTCTCTGGAAGTCCTGAAATGGAGGCACTTACTCTCACTCTTACAGCCTCTGCTCTGTGAGCCCTGTCATCTTTGGGGTGGTTCTGCTGGTTCCGGGGAGACTCCAGGATGGGGGTTTGGCAGTGTGCATCTGGGGAAGGCTTGCCATGAATGGGGATAGATTGTAGAGAGAGAAGTGTGGCTGTGGGGAACTGGGAAGTCATTTCGTGGTTCATCCATGCTTGGGGCACCAAGGGAACAATCCAGTCTTACCAGATGTGGTGTCCAGTGTTGATATTAAACAGTTTATTTATTGGATTTTGATTTCACAGTTTCAAATAAACCATATTTTTAACTTTCTCTTAGGTGTATGTGCAAATGATTGCCTATCCATCCTCTCCACTCTTTTAATACTTTCAGAGAACTTTACGTGAACATTTTTTTGGTGCAAAATGGCTGTTGAGAGACAGGAGGAAAGTAAAGATGTAGAACTTGGATCTAGATGCTTGCATTATAGTAATTATGTATTATCTCAAATATTGGTTGCTACATTTTTTCCTAGAGGCCGATGCTCCTAAATCTTGGTACTAATTTGCTATCACTAAATGCTTGTGCTCTTGTTAAGTGGGTACCGTAGAAATAAAAACCAGATGAACTTCGAAATGTGAAAGTGGTGACTGAGAATGAAGTATGGTTGTGGTTTTCAGGAAAACCAAGGAGCTTGAAAACAGCCAAGTTAAAAATCAGTGGCTTTAACTAAATC
The DNA here is from genome assembly GCF_022539315.1 of Serinus canaria. NCBI lineage: Eukaryota > Metazoa > Chordata > Aves > Passeriformes > Fringillidae > Serinus > Serinus canaria. The sequence goes on along the minus strand of NC_066315.1, from coordinate 58,024,275 downwards.
AGGCTTTTTGCTGTGGGCTTCTCATAGGTGAAGTAATTTGGATAGAGAGTCAGAAAACACACTGCTGCCATGGCCTTGGCCTCCACATGGGTGGTGTGGTAGTTGCCTTTCTGGCACTTCTCTAAGGACGGAGCCTCATGCTGCTGGGATATGGGAGTGGAAAAACAGTGGAGCTGCTCTCTGCAGCAGGCTTTAATTCATAAAGTCCTTGAAGCCTGTGAAGGGAGCTCTGGTCTACTGTGAAGGAAGCCCAGTTGGGAAGAATGCTGGTTGGCTTGCAGGGTTATTGTTGCAAGTACTTGTTTCCTATGGGACTGAAAAAGCCCCAAATATCCATGTGTCCTGCTTCTGAAATACATTGGTCTGGAGAGGTGTCCGTGTTTGAGCAATAATACTTTGTTGTGGTGCCTTGAGTTTTGTGCTTGTGAAATAGTGTGGGAACTTTTTACTTGAATATGTGTAATAGGAAGGATTATTATTATATTGGTCAAGTTTCTTCTGCACATGCTCATGTGCTGGGAGTTAAGTGAATATTGTTTGGCAAACTGACATTTTGGAAGGGACCAATAACCAAAACACCTTTGTGGTGGGTTTTCAATACTGTGTTCCTGTGTGGAATGCTACCTACCTTCATGATCACATCAAACTTTCTTTCCCTTCAGTGTTTAAAATTCAGGAAACCTCAGATGCTTATTCAGGTAGCTGATGAATATAATTTTTGGGTTTTCAATTCTCAACAAAATTGTCTTTAAAGTTATAATTCTACTGCAGCTGGCTCTGCCATTTTCAGACATTTCTCAAACTTGAAAACTTGATTGTGGACACCTTTTTGTGGGAAAGATACTTGATATTAAGTAGGAAAGTACAGATACATGAAAAAAGAAAGTTGCAATCTAATAGCAAGGGGGATCCTCCCCCACCAAAAACCAAAGAAAACCACCCCAAAACCAAAAAAAAAACCAAACAACCAATCCCCCTCCCAACCCAAAAAAACCACCCCCAACCCCAAAACCTTGAGAAAATAAAAACGTTCATTGCTCTTTTTAAAAGTCTGGAGACCTTTAACTCCTCTGCAACTCTGTCCTGTGAAAAGGACAAATAGAGTATTCATGGATGAAAGAAGAGTTTGTAGTGCTGCATTTAAAGTCTTAGCACCTCACTTTAGTGCCTGCTGTCTCATTTTGTGTCTCATTCCAGGTGTTCAGATCTGACAAGCAGCCTGCAGCTGTGACCATTTTTCTTACTTGGGTACCAGATCCCAAAACACGTGTGACATTGTTCTTTTTGCTGTGCACCTGCCCATTTTAAGGCACTGAGTGCAAGGGGGGTGTCTGTGCTGTGCTTACGGTGCTGCCCGGTGTGCTTGAGGAGCCTGGCGTGTTGTTCTGCAGATAGCCAGGAGCAAGTGGGCTGTGTGCCCACCTTCTTATGTCCACATCAACTGCTGTTCATCAAGGTTTTACCTGGCAGTATGCTTCAGAGCAGCTTGTAATAGAATGAGGGGTAGTAGAAGTCTCAAGAATCTTTGCAGGTATCATTCTTATTGTATTTTGTCTGCTTGTACATGAAGTGGGAGTGAGAGCAGTTCCTGTCATCCTTGAAGGCTGAGCCTGGCAGGTGGGGTGTGGATTGAGCTGCACCAAGTAAGCCAAGAATGGGACAGCTGATAGTGTGTCATTGAAAACCATCAAGCTTGGGCATTTCTGGAGAAAGATCTGATCAATTGTATTATCAGAGTCAGTGTCAATTTGGCTTATAGTCTGAACAGTTCTCTCACCCTTTCCTTGTAGAAGAGGTGCTGCATCCCTCTGATCATTTTGTTAATCTTCTGCATTTTGGAGTATGAGTTCATTTTAAGGTAGCTGTCTGGACTGATCTTACTAATTTTATAAATGTTGTGAAAAGTGCAAGTCTATCATTGGTGCAGAGAACCAGTATTGTACGTGAAGAACTGGGGTGCTGGGACTTCATGCAACAGCATCATGATTTATAAACACGCATGGATGAAGGTCAGCCAGCATAGATCCACCCAGCCCACTGGTGCTCAAGGCCAGCGGTAGCCTTGGCACAAATGGAGGGTGATGTGTGACCATGTTCAGTGTGGGATCCTGCAGAGCCCGTTTGGTTCAGGGCTGTGACGTTGAGAAGGATCGAGTGTGATTGGGGTGGGAAGACATTTTTGGGTTGAACTTCAGCTGAGGGGAGGTGTGTGAGGTGGCTGCTCCGGGTACAGAGGAGCTGCCACCCACCAGCACAGCCCAGGGCTGGGCAGTCTCTGTAGGAACCTGCCAAGTTCTGCAAAAATGTGTGTCCTGGGAACAGACTGAAAGCCCAGCTAACAAGGGTGGGACTCCTTCTGGGTCAGAGTGTGGAGTGGCCATTTGGAAGCTGAGAGTCAGGTCCCTGTTAAACCCTGCACCAAGGAAGGCTGCTGTAGGTGAATCCCCAAAACACCTCTCTGTGAGCACAGTGCCCATCCCTCCCAATCTGCAGCTTCTTTGTAAAGGCTGGGTTTTGCTGAGCATGGCTTTGACCAGGTCCCTGCATGAGTGAGGAGTTTGAAGAGGACCAGGGGTCCCTGGATGCTGGGGTGCTGTGGGAGAGGGGATGGGGGAGCCTCTCCAGAGCCCCTCTGAGTGTGTGACCAAGCTGGTGCTACTGCACCAAAGGTCCTGGGGCTGGCAGGCCCTTGGAGTCTTGGACAGAGCAAAGTCCATCTCACAAGTGACACTTCTGCCACTGGATTCTTCAGATGCTATTTTTGTTCTTTAACAGATGAATTAGAAAGCTTGGACTGGAGGCTTTCTAATAAAAATTGTTCAACTAAGAAGTAAAATGTTGAATATTTATAAAAAAAAAAATTAAAAATAATATAGATATTCAAAAAATGCACATAGTGTTCTGAATTCTTTCATTTTGGAGAAGAGGAGGGAACCAGAACAACAACAGCAGCAATAAAGATCTCTTAATCATGCAAGTCTCTTGGGGAAACAGAGCTTAGTAACATGATATATTAATTAAAAAAAAAAAAAAAAAGCATTTTCTCAGAGCAGCTGCTTCCTACTGTTTCTGTTGGCCTAAGGCACATGTTCCTCTGGGGCAGTGAGGTCAACTGCCATAGAAGTACCCAAAAATCTTGGCAAAAACCTTGAAATGCCCCCAAATCTGCAATTTGTGTATCTTCTCTGTCTAGTTTTGGATTAAGTGGAGGAGAACTAGCCAATTTCTGTTATTTGCATAAAACTTTTGCTTTGTACTTCTCTGTGGTCGAGCATTGTTAGAACTGCTTGTGTTTTTGCTGGAGTATTTGTATTATGCTGAGAAACACGAGTTACTCTGGCAAATCTGAAGCCTTATAACCTTTAAATACAGTGACATTACTATCAGAAGATGTTTAGCTGGTGGGGCCAGTTCCTTGTTCCCTCTCTGTGGATGGGAGGAGGTGGATTTTTAAGAGTGTAGGATGCAAAAATCTAAACAGGTATCCTGCTTTAGACAAAAAGCTATACAGCAGCCCCAGCCAAGGGCAGAGGGATAAGTTGTGCTTGGAAATACTATGTTGGTGAGAAAAGTCCTGACAAGGGTGATAAGCACTGCAAGAGGGAATTACTTGGGTTTTCCTTTTTTGTTGGTTGGTTGGTTGGTTTTTTTCCTTTCATCCATTCTGCTAATTAAAAGTACACTGTTTTCTTATTCTGCTTTGTATAATAAGTCAGCTGCAAGGGAGAAGCAGAGCATTGGAGTCAGCATCCAGTCAAGGCTCAGCCCTCAATTTACCTCCTTTTTCTTTTTGACAGGAGATAATATCCATTGTGCCCAGGTGGCCACACATCAAGCAAACCAATGTGGCTTTAATTGGAGAGCGGGGCACTGTGCCCTGATGGTCATTGTTGGGGACAGGATGGATGTGTGGTGACCTGGGGCAGGATCCAGTTCTTGTCCTGGACTCCTCGCTGGTTTTCCCAGTCCTGCCCTTGTGGTGGCCCCCAATGCCAACTTAAAATGGTGCTGGCATCTCTTTGTTGTTGTTCAGATATTAATGCAGTCATTTGCTTTTCCCTCCTCTCCTCAATTAAGACAATAATGCTGAATTTACTGCTACTTATTATAATTTCAGGTCTGCATGAGAGTTCTTTGAACAATCAGGGTTTTCTTAAACAAAAAAATCTTCAAAAAGTTCACTTCTTTGTTAACAAGCGCTGAAACCTTGAGAATGTGTCTGTGTTTGTGCCTGTGTCTGATTCACCTCTGAAGTACCCAGTTAAATGAACTCTTTGGATTGCTGGTGACAAAAATTATGGTTGTGGATTTGACTCATTTCCCTGCCAACAATTTAGTACATCCACACATGTCCTTGATGCTAGATATGCTTCTCAACTGGAGAATTACATTCTTGGGGCAGCCCTGAGTAGGTTATGGTAGGCATCTGCAGGAGGAAATAAACTGACATAAAGCAAGAGAGACTTAAGCCTGTGCAGATTTGATCTTCTTGACATTGAAGTGGCACAGAAAATAGAACTGAAGTTGCAGGAAAATGTTAGCTTTAAACAAAACCAACTGAAAAATAAAAATCCCAAGGCGGCTGCATTCCTTCTAAATCAAAAGCAGTTGAAATGTAATTCCCCATGTGCTGTGATGCCACCTACGGGATTTCTGCGGGGAACACAACCCTGACCACAGCATTTAGATTTTTAATCTTAGGGTTGAAAGTTTCTTTTAAAGCCACAAGAGCATGAGGCCTCCTGTGTCTATCAAAACAAATGTTTCCCACTCTGTAGTTAGCTATTTCTGTATTGAATTTCAGGAAAGTTGAATTCCTTCTCAGAAGTTTTGGTGCGTTGCTGTCAGCAATTACAGACCTGAGCCCAACACCTCCTATACTTCCTGCCCACAGAGGCATTTCTAACATGCTTAGTGCATGCTAGATCTTCCTTGTAAAGAAATCATAGAGTAATACAATCAGTGAAAAATCTTCTGAGTTTCTGCAGCCATCACAGCAGTGAAATTCATACGTGTTTTGGAGAGCAGAGGGTTTCTGTGTTAAAATATTTGCATTTGGGAGCCATAATTCAATGCAAACTTCAAAAAATAGATCTGAAACTGTACTGCTAGTCCTAAACTCTAGACAAGTGACCTGAGTGTTACATTCAAAGTAAAAGCATCTGGGTTATGGCTGTGAGTCTTTTACTAACCTGTATATTTTGGGGAAGGCCTTTCATTCCACAACAGAGAAAAGGCTGTAATATAGGAGAGAAGATTTGTACTCTTCAAGAATAAGTAGTAATGTATGGAATGCATTTTCAACTCACTTGATTCTTTCCAGACAGAACTGTTGTCACTAAATTGTGGGTTGAATTGGCCAAGTAAAGCACAGAGCTGTCATTCAAGCCAGGAGACTGCTGGATGTTTAGTAACCACTTTTATCCTGATTTGGAAGGACTGGACGAATTCAACCCTCTTGCTCAGTGAGTGCTGGTTTTTTCAAGGGTGTCAAGTACCTGCCTGGTGGATGCAGCCCAGCGCTGTGGGGTGGCTGCAGGTGGGTTGGATGCACAAAGGAAAACATTTCAGTTATTTCATATTTATTATGAGTAGATGCAAGAAGATTTTTTTTTTCCCCTCAATGGGAACAAACAGGCATTGGAATAATTTCTCCCAGGAAGAGAGTTGTGGATTCCCCAACATTGGACACTTTTAAGGTTAAGCTGGGCTGGGTTCTGGGCCATCTTTGCGCTGTGCTTTTGCCAAGTAAGGTTCGACCAGGTGGTGCCTGAGGTTTCTTCCAGCCTGAGATTCTGTGATTATGTGTTGCTGCAATGGAACTGTTGATCTAGAATTAACTTGCAGAGAGAAAATACGTCATGGAATTCAAGTCCAAGCAGTGGAAATGACCAGATTTTAAAAATACAAGGTAAGTGAGGAGACCAGCAAAATGGTTAGCAGGTATGGTGGTGCTTTTCAGCTACTCAGAGCTTTATTACAGAATCACAGCACTGTGGATGTGGGAAGAAGCAGAGCCATCTAGAGCGCGGGGCCGTGTCCCATCATGTGTTGACTTATCTTCAAGGATGGAAAATACCTTTGTCCTCTCTGGGCAACTGTGCCAACGCTGTTTTAACCAATCTCATGGTATAAGTGATGTTCAGGTGAAGTTTGAGGTTTCTCATTTGTGTCCACTGCCTCTTGTCCTGCCTTTCCTAACACTTCTAGATAATGAATGAGGCCCTGGAAAGCGGCATCTGCCAGTAACAAAGCAGTTCAAAGTCTGCTGCAGCGGGCCGTAAAAATGTATCAAAGATCAGCAACAGCTGCACACCCATTTACTGTGGTTGAACGTTCCTGCTGTGCTCTGGTAGGAAGCTGCTCTGCTGTTAAAAATCAGAGTATCAAAGGATGGCGCAGTTGCTAATCCATGCTGCCAATGCCTTGATCTTCACCTGGAACAGTTCTTGGCTGATGGGCAGCACTGCTGAACACAGGAAACTCAGGTGAACTATTCAGTTTGGGGAACTTGGGACTGAGAACAAGGACTGAAAATTTTCTTTTATTGCAGAGTGTGGTGCAGTGATGTTAACAGTGATGTGCTTATAACTGCGTGTATTTGCTATTTATTTACTCGTTGAGTGTGAGTGTGCTGCTTCTGAGTACGTAACAGAGAATGAACACAAGGTGTGATGGATCATGGGTCACACATCAGAGCAAGAAGGGCCACAGGAATGGTTAACAGGCTGTGTTGCTGTACTGCACATGCCCTTGATGTAGCAACAATGATGTGAAAAGTTCAAAGAGCATTTCCGAGGCTCTGGCCCTTGCTCACACCCATGTTTTCCTCTGAAGTTTTTTAATCAGTTGCCAAGAGAAACTTCTCCAAATGAACATAACAGATGCTGTTACCGGATTGTAATCAAGCCTTTGCATATTTTTGAGTGTGCTTAAATTTGACTAAAAGTCCTTCTCAGACAAATGAAATGCATCTCAGTTCCACATATCACTGTTGTTACAATCTGGACTGTGTTAGCTGCTTTGCCAACACAACTGGCTGACCTGGGACATGGGTAACTCAGCTCCCCTCCACAGGCCACAGCTTCACTCGCTCTGTTCCTAAGCTGTGATCACTGACCAGCACTGCCTGGCTGTGCCATCTCCCAGAGCAGGGTGAGCAGTCTGTGTTGGGGTTGCTTGTGATGGCACATTCTTACTGCATCTCATGGATAGAAATAATAGTTTCCATCTCTCTTTTCTGCTAGTCTCTATGATAAGCATTCTGTTACATGGTTTCATTCCTCTGACTTTTTCTGCCACAACAGTTTCTCCTGTTGAAGCCTAAAGCCAGAAGGGAAAAGAAGGCAGATTTATTTTTTTCTACTTTAGAAATGTGTGTTTGCATTTCTCACATCTCCTTTGACTCAACTGGGCCTTGAGTGAGGCCCTAAAGCTGGGGTGCAGGGATGCCATAAATCCTGCAGTATGGATATGAGCAGCACTTCAGAAAGTACTGCAGCCACAAGATGCTGCTCCAGAGTTTCCATTGCCACTTAAGCCTGGAAAAGAAGCAAAATGCACAACCTGCCATATTCAGCACAAGCACAGGGTATGTGTGTGTGTGACAGCATTTGTTTTCCAGCATGGAAGCCGGATGGGCTGCTTGTTGTATCTTGTTTTCTGGCTAAGGTGTGTCCCTGCTTCTGGTCTGGATGACGCTGGTGGTGCCCACAGCCACTGCTGATGACAACACAGCCACAGCCTGGCTGACAGCAGCTCAGCTGCTGCTGGGAATTAATGGCTGCAGACACTTAAACCTTGTTATGCCAGAGGCCCCCAAGGTGATGCAGCAGTCAGGGGCTGATGGCTGCTCCTGACTGATGCCAGCAATTCCTCTGGCACTTGGAAGCTGCTCTTACTGCCCTGAGCAGGAGGGACCAGACTGAAAACACCAGAGGGAACTCAAAGAGAAATGAATGGCTGCAGCTGAATGCACCTGAGAATGAAACCATCCAAAGTTATTTTTTTAACCTTTTCGTGTGCTTATAGCCAGACAAGGTCGTGTATAAATTAGGCAATAAGTCAGGGTGATCCTGCATCTTTGATTGTCACTTGTACTTGAAATTCAAACTTAAAAGTATTAACCCCTCATATTTCAGTTCTTTACCAAAATAAATTGCTACATTCTCTACAATGGCCAAATGTGCTCTTCCTGAAGAGGCTGATTTGGAGCCTGATACAGAGCACTGTGATATAAATATATTTATATGCATATATATGTGTATATTTGTGTGTATACAAGCATATATGTTCATATGAATATATCTTTATTTATATTCATAAATATATCTTTATTTATATTTACTGGATGTTGCCCCTGCTGCTGCAGCTTAAAAGGTGGATAAAAAGTAAATTTATACAGCAAACAGTAATAGCAACCCATCCACTTCTTCCTCTGCCAGCAAACCGTGTGGAATTGCAGAACACCAAGCTGAAGAGCAGGCTTTAATTTGAAAGCTGCCACATTAGCACTGGTGAGAACTTTTTGCTCTGCTGCATATCATAACCCAGTGACTGGATCATTTAATCCCCTAGCAATCTTCAGCAGTGCTGCAGAGGAATGCTGGCTTAGAGGTGGAGTCAGAACTGGACAAAACAGATTGAAGGCCTTTACATGTATTGCAGCTCATGCTGAGAACTGAGCACAAAGAGGCAAATGGAGAAACCTTGCCAAGCATAACAGAAGGCATTTGGAGAAACACAGGGGTGGCTCTTTACAGCAAGAAGCTGTGGAATTATGCAGGAGTGTCAGAATTACAGAGGCATCAACACCCCTTGGCAAAGGTCCTTACTGGACCTGGCCAAATGAAGCAGAATCCAGATTTGAGGAAGGCAAATCAGAAAATACTCTGGGGGAAGAATAGATTTACTATGATTTAAGAAAGGACTGAGATCTAATTAACTCTGTAAACTCTAATAATCTATTAGTACAAGTTTGAAAGTAATTTACAGGTTCACAGATGTGTTTTATAGATATATATATATATGTATACACACATATAATCATAATTGTTCTCATATATATGATAAGCTAATGAAAAATTTAAGGTTAATCACCTTTCTTTATGTAAGTAATGGCAGGATTACTGCACTATTTCAGGAACTATTGTATCTTCAGGGAAGGCTGTCCTTTATTTTTTTTTTCCTTTATGTCCTAGGAACTGAAAGGCAAAAACCATTCTTTAACAAGAGCTTTTACTCAGATATTTCACTGTTGCCTCAGAAGATCATCTGGTCAAACCTTTTGGTTCATTTAGCACCATGTCCAGTTGTATCTTGAAAACTTCAGTTGGGGGGACTCCACCATGTCCCTGGGGAGTTTATGCCAGGGATTTGTTGTTATCACTGTAAAAAAAATGTCTTCTATTGAGATGAAATGCTCCCAGTTTTTTTTTCCATTATCAGTGCATGTACAAAGTCCATCAAAATTAAGAAAGGTTTTGGGCAATTGATATTTCCCAGTTTTCAAAGTAAGCACCTTTTCTTTCAATATTGGTTATACACAATTTGCCTTCCATAATGCAAATGTTGGTAGCAATGAATTTGTACAAAACTGTAGCTTCAAATATAACTGAAACATGCAGCTTCATGTTAATTAACAAAAGCTGATGTATTTCAGCATATCCTTTTGACTGTAGTTGTGATAACTTGAGACAAACCAACCTGCTAGGGCTTGGAAACATTTTTCTCACAGAGATTTTGTCTGTTTATGCACTAAGATGCTCTTCGGCTGATGCAAAGGGCTCTGCAAAAGATTGCAGCCCGGAGAAGGCTGGCAGAGAGCACAAAACAAGCAGTGACTGAACACCTGTATGGGAGGCAGGATGCCTTAGCAGTGGTAGCTGCAGCCACTGTTTGGAGGTGACAGAGTTACCTGCAGTTGTCACCTTCATTACTGCTCCACAGGGAGCAGCTGGAGCCTCTGCCTCACTGTATAAAAGCCCCAGTTCAAAGAACTTGCAGGAGGTTGCAATCAGGTTTTGCACAGCCTTGGCAGAGTAATCTTTTTTCCCCTAATTGTTACTTTTTGGGATTCAGTTGACTATAGGGTGACCTTACAGTCCAGACTTCAAGTATGAAACACTTAGGCTCAGTCCCACAGACCATTCATGTATTTGTATTTGCTCATGTAAATGCTCTAGGGCTTCCTAGGACTAGAGATGGTGGGGAGAAGTTTTGAAATATCCTTTGTTATGTGTAAAAGGAAGAGCTGGAGAAGTGTCACGAACTCAGTAGAGATGTATAAATAACATTTAACCTTTGGACTGAGAGACACACGTGCAAATCTCCAAGTGATGACAGTGCTAAAGCACCATAAAAGCAGAGCAAGGGAGAGGAGCAGGGCTGTGAAGTGACGCTGCAGTTCCAGGTGTAATTTTGTGCCCGCTCAGAACTGACTGTTCCTCACCTCCAAAATTCAGGTGCCAGCTCCTGCTGGACTCAGAACTCAGCCAGAAATCTCTTGCTTTTGCTTGCTCTGGTGTTTGTCCCTGTGGCTGACCCTCTCCTGGGGCTGTACAAAGTGGCACCTCTGGCATCTCTGCTTCCTAGCACCCTGCTGGGAAGAGCCAAACTAAGCAAACTGAGAGAGGACAGTGACATCTCCCTGGAGCCAGTTATTGCCATTGCTGGTTTTCAGCAGAGAGGCAAATAATGATTTGTAAATGTTTCATCTGGGCCCTGTTATAAAAGCAACAAACAGGCTTGTGCTGCTTTGAAGTGCCCTTGTGCGGTCTCCATTCGTTTAAAGTGAGCCCAGATTTCCACACAGATGGTGACAGAAGATTGTTAGCACCTTTATGGAAAACTCCTCTGAAACCTGCATCAGATTTGTCCTCCTCAGGTTCAAATTTCCTAAGTTGCAATTAAGACTGGGCTTGGTTTCTTCTACTTTTTATCCCAGTTCAACTGAATTCAAAACCCACGAGTAAACAATTTCTTCCTTCTTTTGACATAGTCCAAGGTCTTGAGAAAACTTAGGAAATACTTAAGTGCTTTTGTTCACCCAGAAAAAAGAGCATAAACCCTGTACAGTCTGAAAGCTGGACTTCTGCTTCAGAATTTAGGATCCTGTGAAACCTCATTGGTTCTGTACATATTAAACCTCTCAAAAGCTTCACTCTTTTCTAGCAAGCAATGGACCCTGACATATAAATTACAGAATCACAATCTCTGGGTTTACATTCTGCTTCTCCCAGATTCATTGCATAAATTAAGGCAACTTTTTTGTTATAATTTCTCATCAAAGAAAATCTTCAGAGATGTGTAAAAGTAAGTTCACTGTATATTCTATTCCACCAAAAGTGTGCTTTTAAAGCTCTTTACTAAGTTTTCCAGTGTTGTGCATACACACACACACACACAAACACACATGTATGTGTGTGTATATATAATTTTTTTTTCTTAAGACATTTATAATTCCTTTTTTAGTAGGCATCAGATTTGCTTCAGCTAAATGCTAGTCAAGCTAAGAAACTACATATTGAAGAGATATTTGCTAATGATTTGGAAAAAGCAAAAAATCTGAATCGTTTGAAGTTTCTGGGGCTATCATCTGAGCCATTTCAGTTCAAAAAGCTTTTCAAAAATGCATCCATTATATTTCTGTGTCCAAGTCTAAAGAATACACATAACAAATTTCAGAAACAGATGGATTATCAACATACTCAAGTTTTTTTGTTTAAAGGCTTGGATGATTATTTGCATGAGTCTTCCTCAAGGTATTTGGCAAGAAGATTTTCACCCTTGAGACCCTCTTGACATCTATTTGGGAACATTATCTGTGTGAGTCATGCCTGTATGTAAGTGCAGTTAGTTTTAGGTGCTTATTTTGAGAGAGGAAGGGAAATATATGCAGTGTTGCAGAATCCATAAAATTACATACATTCTACGCAAGGACACAAGACACAAGTGTTTATTAAAATAAAAAGCTTTAATGCTTTTGCATTTAAAAGATTTAGCAGAAAATAATTGCTACAAACATGCTACAACATACATGTTCAAAAAAGTTTTCAGTGCTTTCTTTCAAAGTTCAGCATTTTGGCAAAAATAAGTTTTTCTGTATATACTTCAAAACTTGGCTATTATAATACTGATATAAAATACTTCATGTAGAGTAAAGTCAGGTGCATAAAATACAATAAGTAATAAAACATACTGTTTGTATAAACATTTAAAGTATAAATTTCATTAGATAACATGCAAATACTGCAATATTTTAAATGGCACTTAAATATAGATACTGAGATTCTTTATATTTTGCATCAAATATGAGATTCTGAAATGTACAAAACTATCAAAAGAACACATCTCTTCACTGAAGTCAGGTACTAGCATAGAGCTTGATTGTCATTTTACAAGCAGTGAGCCCAAAGTCCTGCAAGTCTTCACTAGTCCAAGGAAAGATGTCTACTGAAATAGGCCCAGGGCTAATTAGTTTTCTTCATAATAAAATATGAAAGCATATTTACATGAGAATAAACTTTTAAATTTTTGGTAATTAAGTAGCAGCAATCTGTTTCTTCCAAAAATGATGTTTAAAATAGGTGCATGCTCTCTTTGTCACTGATATGCATCTGAATAATATAAAATTAGCATTCTTCAGTAAACTCAAAACACTGTTTAGTTCATGGCTGAAAAAACCCCATAAGATCCCGTCTCAAAATCATAAATCCATAATGTCAGAACCTTCCAGAGCATATTTATGTTTCCAAGATCCATGGAAAACAATCTAATAGTGCTGAAACAGTCATCTGACTAGTTATGAATAAAAGAATAATCTTTTCACATTATTCAAATACTTTTAGTCCTTCATTGAAGAATGTAAGTTCATCAAATCTTGCACGTTTTTTGTTTTCTGGTTCAGTGATCACCAACTCCAAACGTCCTTCACAACACAAATGCCACAGTGCTGGTGCAAACTTCCCAAGCAGTTACATGCAGTATCTCAGTGCTGATGCCAAGGTGAACAGAAGGCTTATGAACAGGGAGTGCAGAGCAGGCAGCACTTGAGCAGAAGCAGAAGAAATGCTAAATGAAACTTGTACTTGAGATGCAATTAGAGCTGACAGTGGCACGTGTGACGCCAGTGTTGGGCTGTCCGAATTGATCAGAGACTCGATCTTTTCTGCCTCTTTATTGCAGGCTTCAATCTAGAGGGGAAAAAAAAGGTATTATTTCTCTTCTTACCTTGTAAAACGCCAATGCAAAAATATTCCCATCAGCACAAAAGATTGATATAATTTTGGGGACTACTCTGAAAACAGATCGGAGGTCTCATCATGGACTTTGGTACTATGAAAACTCCTGTGGAAACCCAGAACAGCAGAAAAGGAAAAGAAGGAAGCTATATACAAGTTAGTGTAGGGTGTTATGTTTTGAATGTAATGCAAAAAAGCCCACAGAGAATTATCACTAAAGAAAGTGTCTCTAAAACTGAGGACTTTCTTCCTGATTGACCAACTCACTTTCTTGAAGTCTACAATGGTGGAAAACCTCAGATTTTCTCCTTCCTGGGATTTTTTTTCCAAATGAGATATAACATTTCATTTATGGGAAAGGGAGAAAAGAAACAGAGGAGAAAAGGGAGGAAGTAACAGAACCTGGGAAAACAGCAGGTTTCCATTCCCCCACAGACATGACGATATTAATGAATTTCTGCTAGGAAATTAATTTTTTCCACTTCATTTTCTCCTGCACCCTAGAAAGGAATTTAGTAATAAGTCTCTAAAAAGCATTGGAAGCTGCCTCTGGTGAAGTTTAAACTTGACAAACTTAATATCTGGAGGTCCAAAGCTTTGAAAGTTGAGGAGTGTCTAGCTCAGCAATGGTGCCACCAATGAGGTAAGCAGTGGTGGCCTCTGATTTCGGAGTCCTACTCCACCCAAGAATCTGGCAGCACCTGCTGCAGATGGACTGAGAGCTGACTAGGTTGGCTGACCAGGCTGGCAAGGCTTTCCTTCCCAAGTCCTGGTAACATTTTGGGCTATTTCTGCTAGAGAAGGAGACAGAAGTTGGAGCTGAGTTGGACATAACAGGGCATAAGCAATCAAATTACACACAACGTATCTGCCTGAGAAACAAACACCATCCTACATGTACAAACGTGAACCAAAATTAATGCTGGGTAAATAGAATAATAACATCATCTACCTGCAGTGGTTTGGGGTTCTGATCCACAGGAATGATGAGAATCACAATTTCAGATTCTATGCTTAAGTATCCAAACACATCACACTGTGGCACTGACACATGCAGGCGGATTTTTTCAAGTATGTCAAGTACTGTTATAGGCTTTTTATTTGTTACCTGGAGGAAAACAAAGAACTCTGTGGATGATGTGATATTATGGAAAACTCTCCTCCTCAGTTTTATAACATTAGGTCATGCCAGAAAATTGTTTCAACTACTCAGTTCCAAACTCTAAACGCTAGCGAAAGACCTAAAGGATTCAATGTTTCTAAAACATCATTCTAAGAAAATGATTCACTGAATCTAAAAGAACCTGAAAACCAACCCATCAAAAATGTTAAAAAAAATTTAAAAAGTGAAGGAAAGAAAGAGGAAAAAGATTTACTTCTTATATTGTGTGGTTTTGATATGTGGTGTTGTCCATCTTCATGGTTAGTGTGTCTGTGTATCACACACCTCAAAATAATGTAACTGGTTATCTGTTACAGTGGTTTGTGCTCCCACACTGGAAAACAAGAGGCAGAGCAGCCCCAGATTTATAGAACTCTGGAGTATTTGAAGCAGTTTTTTCTCACATGAAGCAGCTGTCTGAACTAAAAGAGGCAGACATTTCAATCCAGGTATTACAGGTATTACAGGTATTAGGGTGCTTAGCAGGTGAGAGTAGTTATCACCAATTACTTGAACAAGACCAATACATTTCTTTAACTAGAAAGGCTTCTTCTAACAGAAACTAAAAATTCTTCTTCGTGGTCAGATGTTGTAATGAATGGACTGAGAAGCTGCAGTGGCCACTGTGTCCCTCGTACCATTAGAGATGACAAACGGACAACACTCCAGGATACAGTCATGACCCAACAGACACTGTTACTCAACAAAATTGGTCAACAACATACTCAGTACCTACAAACACAAATCTCTGACAGGAAAGCAGTAGAATCATAGATGGTGTTCCCATATAATTTGTCTGCATTGTTACAAGTCAAAACCTGCAAACTGCAGTATTACAAACTGCAAACCTGAGTCTGCTTGTTTGTGCCTACCCTAATTCTGTTTTGCTTTGCAATGTAATTCAATTTATGACTCAGATAAAGAAATAAAGGAAAGTATAAGCAGTACAAGAAAAAAATCCCCAACAATAACAAGTAACAACTAAAAAACAATGGTTTCTATAACATGTCAACCTTTCAGAAGGAAGTGCACTGTAACTTGACTTTTCATATACCATTTAACATTAGCCATGATTGAAATGTTTACCCTTGCAAAATTATCCAGCTTGTCTTTGTCATATAAGATTCTCAGCATTCCAGCACACAGTGGACAGCAGGCTCCTATGTGAATTAAAGAAATCTCAGTAATAAAAACAAGTAGTCTTTTCACTCTTAAGTAAACAAGAGTCAAAGTTTGAATATTAACTAAGTATGAAAATAGCAAAATTACCAAAGCAAAGTAAATGTTTCAATTTGACAGCAGAATTGCACATTTCTAGTATTTTTTTGATATTGAAAACATTTATAGTGCAAAATCTGTCACCTTTCAACACACTTTTACTTCTATCAGCATGAAGCAACAAGATGAATTTTCACTCTTTTTAAGCTCCTTCATTATTGTGAGCTAAAAACCGGAGGCACTGTGTGTCCCACAAGATTTGGTATGGATGCATGCATATCACCTACAGAAATGATGGATTTCAAGATAGCTAGGACATGACAGAAGCTTTATGCACATTGCAAGCATTCATTTCTGCAGTTACACCATGTTGGAGAGTGTAACCCTTAGATAACAAGGGAGAAAAAGTGCTTGTCTGCCAGATGTTGTATTTCTCCTACTGTTTTTCCTCACCATGTCAGAAACCAAAGGGATGGTATTTCAACTTTCTATCCATGGCTGTGTATTAAACCCATTCACCAACTTACATGTCATTCACATTCACAGAATGACATTTACAGTGCTAAATGTGATTACAAAGCATGAAAACCTACTTCAAAGGGGGAGAGATAGGAGAAATATAAATAAAACTTTGATTTTAGGAACAGAGCTTTTCTTGCTGTGTGTATTAGTTGTTGTTCCATAAAGGATGCACTTGTGGTAACAATAAAAAACTGGTTCAAACCAGCACACTGCAAAACTACTCCTGCTGTCTTGCACAGTACTGTGAATACATATGGTATTTACTCTGTCTCCTAACTAACTAAATACCGTCTTTGCCCTTCTGGGAACCCAATGCTGACGACAGCCCAGCATTCCAATGTGGTATCTGTGCTGCCACTTCCGAAAAATTACTCACCAGATTCTTAGAAGCATCGTACCCTGGACACCACAGAGCTCATTTGTTTCTCCCAAACTCATCCCAGCTGCCAGTCTCTAAGAGACTGAAGGAGCATCCCCCTAAAGCCTACGAGGCCTTTCCAATTCAGGTTTACCTAGCTGAGTCCTGACACTGGCTGGTTGTAGCCCTAAGCAGAGCCCTCGCTTTATGCTTCCTGTTCCCACAACGTGCTAAAGCCTGCGTTTTATCCCAAGCATCGCCCTGCAGAACTGGAGACCTCTCCCCTCTCTGCAGTGAGGGGCTCACCAGGCGCCAGGACGGGTCTGCAGGCGGTGGCAGAGAGCTGGGGGCAGCTGACGAAGGCGCACTCGGGGTGGGAGCCGCGGTCGGAGAGCGCTCCCACGGCCTGGCAGGGGCCCTGGTAGTCCACGGCCACGCGGTCGGCGTAGGCGGCGCAGACGCTGCCGTAGGTCTCCCCGTTGTGCCCGCACACGGGCTCTGGCGACCTGCAGAAGGGCTGGAACACAGGGCAACGCCTGCAGAAGGGCTGGAACACAGGGCAACGCCTGCAGAAGGGCTGGAACGCAGGGCAACGCCTGCAGGAGGGCTGGAACGCAGGGCAACGCCTGCAGGAGGGCTGGAACGCAGGGCAATGCCTGCAGAAGGGCTGGAACGCAGGGCAATGCCTGCAGGAGGGCTGGAACGCAGGGCAATGCCTGCAGAAGGGCTGGAACGCAGGGCAATGCCTGCAGGAGGGCTGGAACGCAGGGCAATGCCTGCAGGAGGGCTGGAATACACGGCAATGCCTGCAGCCACAGCTCAGCCCGCTGCACCGACTGCTGAGTCCTTCCAACGCGGGGAAAGGCAAACTTAACGGGAATTCCCTGCTAATATTGGCACACCTTTGGAAAGGCAGGAAGTCCAGAGGAAATAACCTGCCATTTATGAATGGGCTATAAATGAAAAGGGAAGTACTTCAAGAAGGTGATGAAGTCTGAGAAATGCACAATAAAGCATATTTCAGAAACAAACAACTTTTGTTCTGTGCAATGCTTAAATAAAATGACCATATTAATATTAACTTATTAAATCAATTTAAATGATCATAATTTCACTATCCCTTAAAATATTCTATTAATAAAATTGATTTTTAAACAACTCATTAATAATTTATTAATTCATCTTAGTGTGGCTTCGTGTGCTTAAAATTTAGTGTGCATGCACATGTATTTCTAACACATTGTTGTATATTTTTATATATAATTTATTTACCTATATTACCTATATTTGTGTATGTGTTATTGTAAGGTGACAAAACCACCTTGTCTAACACCACTGTAGAGAGTGGTGGCATGCAAAAACGAAACCTAATTTTAATCCTTCTCCAGGATTAATATGAAGACTAATCCAATGCAGACTAACTAGAAAATTATTACAGACTGCCTAGTATGTAAATAGATCCTGAGCAATGAACTTGGTAAACCTGGGGCACAATCACACAAAAAGCTAAAGACTTTGTATGACTGGGCATTATTTTATATTTCAATGAGTTAAAATTAGCAGGAATTAGCATTCAAGTGACCAAGGAACTGCACTAATTACTGCAAACACACCTTAGCTTGCAAGCTTTAATAGTATATATAGGAAGATATAAATATCAAGAGTACTACCCCCAAGAAAGCATAAGTAGAGCTTTTGATTGGCTTTGAGACAACTGTTAACTAAAGCAGAGAAACACTTGACAAAATTCTGAAGATTGTGAGATTATTTTTATGCTAGTTAAAAATAAGTTTTTAGATTACCACTTTTTATTAGAACATTTTATAAGCTGTAAACCCTAAAAAGAATACTTAAAAAATACACAAACAAACAATAAATTAAAAAAATTAAAAAAAAAAAAAGTGAAGTTGAACACCAAGGAACAAAGAAGATTTGATACTTATTGCCAGAACCACTTCCTACCTGGCATGGTCCTCGGTATGCCAAACTTTTCCCTTTTTGGTACAAAGTACACAAGTTAGTGTATTCCACATTGTCTGTGTCACAAACAGGATCCCGTGTCTGGTCACAATTTAACTGCCTCGGCACACATTCATGCTGGCTGCATTCAAACTTCTCAAAACTGGTCAAGCAAACTTGTTTCTTTGGTATGCACCTGCAGAAAGTCATAATAATTTCATGTCACGTCATGGGATTATTTTGTTTTTAATTCTCAAAAATTGAGGGAAAATATTTTCAGTGAAATTTTCTCCAGTGCTTTAGAACTAACTGTGGTTCAGCAGAGCTGCAGGAAATACAAGTGATAGAACACTCTGAATAGCCCTTTTCAGGTCTCATCACAAGCCTGGAACAATTTCACACCACGTTTACTCCACGTATGTCAACACAACTGCAGTTTCCACTAACATTTATCTTTTACCAAGTATTTTTCAATGGATTATTGACAAAGGCTTGGATAAACTTCTTACCTACTCCTGTACTTCATTTTGTAAATGAATATTTATGAACAGCTAGGCTAGAGAAAACATGGAAACAGCAGGAAGAAAAAATTGTATTGCAGAGGTCTAGTCTCACCCTTCTCTGAGAAAGGGGTGAAAACAAGACCTACAAGATTATATGGTTTCAATTACAAATATCTAATCGGATTCTAGCTTTGGAGGTTCGGAATATTGTACGACATCCCACCTAGAGGATGGCTGCAAACAAACAGAAAAACACACACTTTTGTTCCCCTTGGTATTAAACATGTACCTTCCATGATCTTATCTGCAAAACATCTGGCAAAGGCCCGGCAAGGCATCCCTCTGCTAGAGGAATGCCAGCCAGTGCAGTCTGCTGAGCAGGCTGATGAAAGGTCTCATGGCCTCTCTGGACAACTCCCTCCTTCCATAAATCACAGCAGTGCTGCTACCACTGGAAAATGCACAATATGTCCTTGTTCTCTCTGAGTGCTGCACTCCCATGCATTACAGACACGCCTCTGATATTAGGGAAGGCTTGGAAATTCTGAGGTTTAAACACCTCACAAGTGCAATGTAAGATCCTAAATACATTCCAAGTGCACCAGGGGCATCTTTGGATGAGCATGTTCAGTTTGAGCTACATTATCAAACTGACCCAGAAAAATGCATTCTGTTGTACAGTCCTTTACTGAAACTACAAGTTGAGTTTCTAAGTTTGAAAAAATGGAAAGCCTCTATGTACTCTCTAAATTTCAAACATAAAAAGCAAAAAATGTTTCTCCACAATGCAGGTTTGAAATTCCAATTTTTAATGCTATTGTGGCTGCAACAGCTACAAAACTACAGTGTTTTCCCAGTATTTTTCTGCATCATGGCATTTTAAGTGCAGAAAAAGGAAAAAAACCCCTAAAATTGGTACAATCAGCTTTCATGAAAGCACAATATTACACAACTTATTTTGATGGCTTTCTTTCAAAACAGAAAAATGCACTAATTCAAAGGAGACTGCAATATTGCACAACACTGGGAAAATTGAAGACAGAGACCAATATTGTGAGCCACAGACTTTGATCTCTGTAAGAAAGGTCAGATTTTTTTTTTGCCTGACACTAGTACAAAGCATATTTTTGTTTTAATGTATTTGTCTATGCAGATTTTGCTTTTCTTGATATTGAAAAACCAGAGATTGTACAGACATAGTTTTCACAAGATTTCAGTTTAAGAAAAAAAGGGTGATTGATATTTTCCTATTTTAGAGACAAAAAGCATAGATTACTGACTGAATAAGCAAGACTGACTCCAAGTCTTGAATTCGGATGTGGGTCTTCTTTGTAAACTAGTAAAAGAAGGTGTGAAACAAAGTAGTAAAATGGCAGCTATTGCCACTTTGACAAAATCCGGTTCTCCCACTTTTGAAAATGTAGGTGAAGTCTCCTTTATTGCTAAACTGAGACCTGCACAATGAATTTAATTGGCACAGCACTACAAAACTGGAACCAAGAACTGGCAGTTATTACAGTCCAATATTACTAACTAAGATAAATAAAAAGCAGCTACTTCAAACAGTTATTTTTGTTGGACTAGCCCCAAAGTAGAATGTTACAATATACAAGGCGTTTGAAGCACACGTAAATCTGCTGTATGAGTGGACGAAGCCAAAGAAAAGCTGAAAAACACATTCTGCTTTTACCTTTGATTTTTATTACAAGGGTTTGGGTTGCAAGGATCCTTGGAAATACACGAGCCAAACTCAAACTGGTTGTCCTGGAGCCCAACGCAGCGAGCTATGCACGCGCTGGGATACGTGCGCCCGTTCTGGCCGCAGACTGGGACAAACTGGTCCACACAGTTACAGGGCAAACCTGCAGGAGCAACACACAGAAAGGGACTGGGTGCACACTCGTTTTCCACCACACAAGATACAAAAGGCAACACTGAGGCATCTTTGCCTTCAGCCCCTTTCTCCCACCTGTCATTTAGCAATGCTGGAGCACAAGGAGCAGGAAGGGAAGTTTGTGTCCTGTCTCTTTGCTCATTCTACTCAGCTTTCTCCATTTTTCCTTAAATTCCTTATCTCTCATCCCTAGTGCACTCTGTCTCTACTTATTTTTAAGTATTACTTGAGGTTTTATTTCTCAGTATTGATTTTTTTTTCTGCAGTGTGGGTTGGACGTGAGAAAAAAAAATAGTAAAAAAACATAGTAATGACAAATTATCTGGTGCTTAATTAATTAATTAATTAATTTTCTGCTCCATTAATACTGCAGAAAGAATTTAGTAGATAATTCCTGCTCTAGAACAACTCAGCTTAGTGCTTTCATGGTTTGGAAAATTACCTGTAAACTTCCGGCGTTCATCCTCCGAGCTGTGCTCAGTTAGACACTGACGTGTGGAACAAATCAAGTTTCCAGCAAAACAGGAACAGACATTGCAATCTATATTAAAGGATGTTCCATGGCCTTCAAATGAATTAAGTAAATACATTCAATCAATGCAAATACACCCAATGACTACATATTCATATGTACTACATAGATATTACATTCTCATTAATTGCTTCTGTAATTTCCCTTTTCAGTATATTTTCCCACTGAAATGTCCATCTTTTTTTTTCAACAGATTTCAAGTTTTGCTTTATTCACTTACAGGAAAAGTCTGTTCACATGTGGTTTTTATTAATTAGTTAACCACAGAAGCAAGCACTTAGTCCTTTCAAACCCTGTATAAATCAGGTTTTCTGTTTGTTTGGTTTTTTTTTTAAGAACAATAAATTCTGGCTAGCAGGTTTCATGTTTTCTTGAAGGTGAAGCTTTTGTAAAGACACATTCTTCTAAATTAAATTTACTTATGCCTCCTAAACTTTTAGTCTCACACATAAAGCACAACTTTTATGTGTTTGTCAAGAGGTAGAAGTGCCAATGCTTCATTCCAGCCTTCACTGAATTTGAACATATTTTATAAGTCAGTAACATTTTAACACCTGAATCTAAGAATCAAACTGCAAACTTGGGGGATTTTTCTTCAATTTAGCAACTGCAATTTGGTTTTCAGAACTACCCATATGACTGCCCTTCACTGTGATGTGTGTTTTGTGTCAAATCAATTCATGTTGATGACAGGCTCTGATCTATCCATAACCAAACTGGTTTTTGTGTACTACCAAGTGCACAGCTCTTGAGGAAAATGTAAGAGTAATTACCTTACAGAGTAAGGTAATTCCCTCTCTTCTCTTTTCAAAGGATTGAGATTGAGAATTAGAATTTTTAAGAAAATATTACACAGGCACAAGGAAACCCCTCAGCACTGGAGCAATTCAGAAGAGGTGCTCAGAGACAACTGAGGGCAGAACAAGAAGGGGTGGGAGAGAAAGAAAGCCTCTGTAGCACAAGAAGCTCTCCTTAGTAGTACACCACAGCACTACTCAAAGGAGCAAAGAATTTGCCAGCAGGGAAGAAAAACTTAAAAGGTAATGCCAAACACAGGATCTCAGGTGATTCCTCAGAGTACCTGACTTGGGATCCACCTGAAAATGGTGCAGGGCTATTGTCTTTCACTGTCAGAGTGCACACAGCAACCTGTCCTCATCAGTAATCACTTCATTGGCTGGAGTAAAACTCCCAACACAAAAAACCCCAGCATCATTCCAAACATTTGGAGTTGTTTTCTTTATAGAGAATGGTTTTAAAAAACACAGTTCAGATGTTATGTCTAAAGCCTCGCTTTTTATGACTAACATATAAACAAACCAGTGAAATACAGTTACTGCAAAATATTTATATGGTGACCATAAACTTTTAATTCTTTGCTTTCAATGCATCATCTAACAAATTTAGAACCTAGTAATTTTTATTTTTTATTACATAATACCTTGTTAATCACCACAAACACTTCACAAGTCACTATGGCAAAAGAGAAGGCTGTCTGGTTTTCGGGTTGTGCTAGTTTGTTTGTTTTTAAATGGACAGCACTTACTGAATACCTACAGCTACACATATTATGGTTCCCAGAACAAGTGAGAGCTGTACACTGTGCAACCATCAAATACAAATACAGCATCAAACACCTTTGTGATTATTTTCACCAATAATCTGAAAAACTGCAAGTTTCCTTGGATAGAATGGTCCATAAAAAGTTACAGTCATCATTTAAAAACTGCATTTGTTAACAACTGTATCTTAAAAGCATCCCCTTTCACCAGATATTTTCTACAACTGCCCCTCAAATATATTGTTAATGTTAAGATGTGTTCATTGTTCTGCTTCCATGAACAAATAGTACTGACTCTGAAAAAAAAAAAATCCAAAACCTAAGAGAAAAGTTTTAAGTGTGTTTGGCTGCCTTTTATCTCATTTGGACAAACAATAACAAAAAAAAAACAGATTCCAAAATCCCCCATTCCATTCCCTGGAATACTGCAGGCAGACTTTCCTGAGTGATGAAAATAATATCCCAATTTCCTGCTCTTTCATGATTTATGGATTGATTCCCAATCTGAAAATTATGTTTGTGACAAATGAAACTACAGCAAGTGCCTTGCTTCTTAAGTTTTACTTAGGGTGAAAATGACTCATATAACATGGTAAAAAAGAAACCTCAGTTATTTTGGACTCATGAGCTATTTTTACCTTGCTTTAGCTCTGCTTGGACAACAGTCTGACAGAAGTTTAAAAGGGTGGATTTACAGACACTAAACAGTGTCTGTACATATCAGAGATATGTAACTGGTCACTAGCAGAACATCTCTTGCTTGCTGATTCAATGACACCAAATTCAGACAGGTGACAGCTCAGCACAGACTCCACTTGATATTCAAGACCTTTCAGAAGTTTCCCCCTACCTTAGTAGAAGCTTTTTTTTTTGTTTTCTTTTTCCACGATTATAATGCCAGTTTACATGACAAAAATACACATTTAAAGGTCTCAAGCAAAGAGTAAATCTGAAAATAAATCAATATAATCTTCTAAGAAGCATCACCTGTCACACCTCCTTGAACTCCTTTGACAGTCAGATTAGGTAGAACCCAACAAATCCTTATTACCCATGCCAATTTGAACTCTAAACAGGGAGCTGCCATGGTGAAGAGGACTTTAAAAAACCAGTGTTCTATACACCTTCATCATCATCATGTGCTTGCTTACACATTTATTTTTAGACATATGTTAGCCCCATGGATAAATATCTTAAACTATAATTCTTATTTAACATTGAGATTGTGCAAAACTTATTAGGGAAGAGCCAAAGAAAAGGAAAAGGAGGCATTAAGATGAATCAAGCAGGAAGACGTCTGGGAAAGCAAAGGGAAGAGGGGAAAAAGGGAATGGTTCAATGTAGACAGGTAGCTGGACAGTATGCCCCTCTCACTGAACCCTACACTTGATCACCACCACCTATACTGTATTTTTATCCAGTCCTATTTTTGTACTTTTACGATGTGTGCTTCCTACTCTGAATATGTGCTTGAGTACTAACAAACCTTAAGGTGAATGAATCAGTAAGTAGGGAAAGAGGTCTCTGTGCCAACCACTGGAGTGGAAACATAGACCTTGGGAATTCATGGGTCCAGATGCCACAAGCCACTGGAAGGAAGACAAAAACCCCCAACAAATCCAAAACAACCCCTCACCAACCATTTGGAGCTAGTAAAGAAACCATCCCATGCTAAAAGAAACGGTGTACTGAGAACACCCTTCACACAGGACTGTGACTGACTGAGACAGGCACAGTTCAGTACTGATTTCAACAATGGAACCCTCCAGCATATGTCAGACTTAACCCAGTATGAAATGTAAGGATGCACTCATCAGCTTCTGTATTTTCTGATAAACTCTGAATTCAGATCCTCTGTGTCTTCTCATGTAGCTCAAAATTCCTTAGGTAAGGAGCAGGTGCTGAATGCATCCCTGCTCCATTACTTACTTTTCCTTTGTCCTCCAACAATGCACGATTTCTGGAGGTCAACACAACGCATTTCCATACAGTTCTCCAGCAAGCCACTGTGCCCACAGGTACAAATCTTGTAACAGCCAACATCACCAGCTGAGGATGGAACCTGGATGAGCGTTCCTTGTCGGACAATAAAATCCGAGGCTTCTCCCAGTTTGCAGCCTGCATGCAAGGAAAAATTTCAGCTCATAAATGGTAAACACGTGGGCAAGTGCCTCTACTGAAATGAATTACTACCCTGACTTGCAAAAAACATAAGGTGCTCTTAAGCAGCCTTACTCTTGCCCTTACATTCACCCATTTCAGAGGCCACAAGCAGCAAAAATAGAAGACAGCTGCAAAATTCTGAAGTATCTGTAAAGAGGTCACTTTTGAGAAATAAACTTGAAATTACAAAAATTCTCAAGTATTTTCATTTTTCAGCTCTGCAGCGGTATGAAACATGTTATATGACAAATACTTCACCTTCTCCAATACAGAATTTGAACTGAAGGGTCTCACAAGCAAAGCCCAGTCATTTGCCTTCTCTCACATATTTTATTGTGCCTTTCTACACCACTTGTACCTCTTAAGTGAATACTGAAGGATTCTTACAAGACATGTTGAGGAGGGGAGAAAGGGAGAAAAAGCAGGAAAAGTAGATTAAAAACAGAAAGACTGTAAAAGAAAAAAAAAAATTAAAATTGCAAGGAAAAATAATAAAAGAAATAGATTAAAATAACCCTACAAGGGGTGAACTGCAACAAACTTCCTGAAACTTTCAGCCAATAAAAAGACTGAAGTAAAACATAAAAGTCACTTTCCAACCTTCAGAGGAAGCAAACTGTCACTCTGAAAGCTCTGTATTCAGAGCTTCTTTTCAGATGACTTTGACTGACTTTTGCAGCAAATGAAGACAATACAGCCTCTATAGTAATAGGTCTCAGCTTTCCAGGAAAACAAAAATATTTGTAAGGGTCATAGAAGCATAACCAAAACAATGTCCCTAGGCTCACAAAAAGAATGAGCTGAAGTCTAGCCTCACTTTTAAAAGAGCTCAAGTAGAGCAGATATATGAGTGAAGCAAAATCCAGCTTTCCTTTTTAATTAGGAACCACTGGGGAAACTGCTGATCAGCCACAGAACTGCTGGAAGAAAAGAGGCTCAGGGAACTGATGTGAGACAGCCATGGCAATGTTCTCCATCACCTCCTCTAGAAAGGAGGCTGCTCCACACAATTCAGTGTAAAAATCAGTGTTGCTCTCACTTGCTCAGTCACACACATGTTCAAGTGGTCACCAAATGCACACCTTCTGCTCTGCAGCTGAACCACAGCTGACCCCTCACGTCACTGAATGACACCTCCTGCTTTAAAGGAAAGGAGAAAACCATGGCAAGCACTACCAGTGCCTAGGGCAGAACAGTGAAGGGGTTGTAGAAGTTGGACATTGCAGAGTCACCCATTTCCTTTTGTAGCTTTGATCCTTGTTACTGACACCACCCAACCCTGCCATTTCAAAGTCAGGGTTATGAAAACTTGAAACTTATTCTGCACGAGGCTCTCTCCCCAGTCAGCTCACATTTACACACGGTGCTGAGGTTAGACAACACCAGGGTTCTAAAAAAGCAGTTCCCAAATGACCATAAGTGTCTTTCTGCTGAGGTGCAAGCACATTAAAAGTGTCACTGAAGGGAGCAGAAGCAGAAACGCCGTCGGCTGCACGTCCAGACGCCTTTGGTGGGAAGGGCTGGGTGCTGGGTCAGTGGGAGGGGAGCTGGGGCACTGTGCAGCTCTTGGTTCCTGTGGGTTGTATTCCTCTCTTTTTGTTCTCTCCCTTTTCATCATCAGCACCATCACAATTATCATTATTAACTTTATGTCAGTGACTAAACTGTTCCTGCCGGGGCCGGAGGGGGAAGCAAGTGAGCAGGGTGCGGTACGCAGGTGCCAGCTGGGTTAAACCATAGCACAGCAGTGCACTTCAAAACCTTCAAAACAACATCTCAATGACACCTTTACCTGCAAAATTCAGTGAAGAGGAGCCTAAAAAACCTTACCTGGCACACACAAATATGGAAGACACAGCTCTCCAGATTGACATCCTTTTCTGTTTACTTCACACAGCTGATTAGCTGCACATGGGTTTGGATTACAGGGATGTGTGACATCTTCTACAATGTTACCTAAAGAACTTGGGCCTGAAAATAGAACACACATCATCTACACTGATTTAAATGAGGTTTATGTTCCTTCAGCAAAACATGACACTTCACACATCCAGTAAAAAATATATTTTTGACAATTCTGTGAAATTTTATTACTTTAAATTATAGATGTAGAAGCATGATATGACCAGGTAGTTAACTTATTTCAATAGTTTAATCCTCAGTCCTGGAAATAATGACCCAGACAATCCTTCACATGCAAAATATATTTCCTTTATCTTGTCTGCCCAATAATTTTCTCGTCACATATGCCCAATACAAGAAGGAATAGAAGCAATGAACTGTGGCAACTTGAAAATTCAAATTTTCTCTAATACACTAAATAAAATGTCTCAAATTCAATACAATTTTGTTAAAAATAAATAATGAAGATTATTAAAAGTAATGACAAGCATTCAAAGGATCCTGGTTTCTGATTTTGCTGCATAGGTGTGTTAGTACTTACTCAGGTAAGTATCCAAGGGTATACAGTTCTCCAGGTCATCTGTTGGAGATAAGAGTTCACAAATACTCTCTGCTGAGTGGCCTTCAGGGAATTTATTATGATCTCCACACTTCTTCAATATTTCCACACAATCTGATCTACAGATAAATAAACAGACAGAACTTCATGAAGACTACTTGAAGGTAAAAGGGCTTATATGAAAAAGATTTCTTTCTATGGTATTCCCTTCCCTGAATCCACAACTTTCCCAATATGGCTCACAGCAGAGTGTTTATACATATATATGTATATGCTATATTTTATGTAGGAGGAAGGAACAAATTTGTGACACAAAGATAAAAATTATTGCTTGTACTACTCCTCTTTGACTTTGGGCTTGGTAATCTTCGTTTTCTACAGCATCAGATGCATGTATCTTCCAAGACCAAGCACTTCCTTCATTTACTAATGTCTAATATGGGTTGAACTCTACCTCACTACCTGCACTATTAACTGCTCTTTTTTCTACTCAATCACCTACATTCAAAATTTATTAAAACAAAAAACAACTTTTTTTTTTCAGATCTTTCTGTGAGCTGAAAGTCATCAGTAGATCCCAAAACCAAAAAAGAGGAAAGGTGTAAGACCCCATGGAGAGCCAAAAAAAACTTCAATACATCTGTTTTTTCTTTCACTTTACAATGCAAGCATATACAACCATCTCATTAACAGGTAAATATCTTCATTTCCAGTGATGGAGATTCAAGCAATGGCAACCATGCAATTTCATATTCCTTCCATGTTTGCCTTGCCATGTTTTCCTAACATAGCAAAGACAGTCCTACAGCTTTTTAGTTTTCATTAAAATCCTTTGTAAAACCTCTAAAATGGTTTTTGTTTTCCCCATGGTACTTACTTGCAGATAATACTTCCTCTAGATTTGCTGTGACAAGGTTTAATCTGCAGGGAGCAGGCAATTGCTTTCCACATTTCTGGCTGGCATTTTTTAATATCAAGCACAGGAATATTTATGAAAGGCATCTTAATACTCCCTTTTTCCCACAGCTTCATGTCATTCATGGCTCCCTGGTCTGACTGAGTATTGCAGCTTCTAAATAGTTCTGTTGGTCTTAAAAGGAGAAGGTAAGATATAGCATGTATAAAAGAAAAATAAAGTACTACACATTTTCCCTTTTCACCATAAGAACTCTACATCCCTCATGTGGCTTGCTTTTTGTGGTATACAAGCAATTAACCCCTCCCAAAGTTAAGCAAGATCAGAATAAATTTGAAATCTGTCTTTAAGGAAGACAAGGTCTTTAAGACTCAAGGCTGAAACTCCCTTCTCACCTCTATCTTTTAGATCAAAATCACTTTCATATTTCTCACCTGAAGTTGACCCAAGAGCCCAAATATCTCTGTAAATGTTTCTTGGTGAATCACTAATGCAAGTTGATTTATGATTTATATTTAGCCAGGCTTAGGATTCTCCAATTAATACTCACGCCACTACATACTAAAAAACCCCCAAAAACCAGAGATCTCTAATAGCTAAGAAAATTTAGGGTTGTTTTTAAACTCTAACTTAACCTTGCAATTACTTTCAGACACCGCTTTTAAATAATTTTGTTCTATAGAGTACAAACCCACAGAAACATCTCTGCAAAAAAGGAATTTTGAAAATGAGTAACATGTAAATTTAACAAACACTTTAACCTTATTTATAATACACAACATTCCAGTAACCATGACTTACTTGTCTATGCAGTAAGACAGAGGAATATGCAGAGGTAGTACACTGTGACATTTTACAAGTTCATGGGTTAACTTTTATTCTAGTAAGTTTTGTTACATCTGTTGCTAAATACATTTCCAAAAGTTCATTCTAAGGAAAAACTACTTATTTTCAAATAAACTAAAACCATATTAGCAGAAAGAAAATAAGTCTTAAAAAACATTTCATTTTATTTTTGAAATCAAAGCACAGGAATTCCTTTATAAAACATTCAGTGTCTCTCTCCTACCTGTTATTAAAATTAGTGCAGTAAGTAAGATTTCTACAGCCCAGCTGACAAGGTTCTCGTACATCTGCTAAACAGGTCAACATGGAAACTTCAACTGCATTATACTCACAAAAGCGATCAAATTCTTGCCAGCTCTGTGAATTGCCCCAGCTCGTGCTATAAAGTTTAGTGCAGAGCTCTCTGCAAACAAAAAAGAAACAGAGATGAAGAAAATACAATTAAAAGAACAACAGCCATGCAGATGTAGCCCATCACTTCTTTGCTCCATCACTCTGCCCCTGCTCACCACTGAGGATTGTGTTAGAGCCCAGGAAGTCTCCAAGGGCACCCAAATGCAGTGCTCAGAGCAAATAACCCATTTTGCTCAAGCATGTCAGCACATCTTTAAGCTAGTAAGAACGAAAAACTTCAGGATATAAAACTGCAATATCCAATAAAAATGTAACACCTGGAAACCTGAACTTACAACTCTGAGATGAAAACTAACCCAGCTGATTTTAACTGGTAATAAATCCAAGTTGACATCACAATGAACAACTTCTAATTCTGTCCTTAAGCTTTAAATCACACTTTCTCCTCCTACAGAAATGACTCTCAAGCAAAATACATTCCTTCTTTTGCCCTGATGTTTGAAACAGGGATACTATTTGCTGCTTTTGGTTGAGATGTTTCCTAGAGATGTTTCCAGCAATACCCAGCTCACATTGTTCACAGCAATGTCCTACAAACTACGGAAGTTTCCAACCCCAGATACAGAACTTCAGTGTATTATTAGATCTCCTGTCTATTGAAAACTTGATAGAAGGATCCATTTTAGAACTCATTGTCAAAGCAAGGAAATAAAAGATACTTTATTAACTATCCTATGCTAGAATGTCCTAAGAGATAATGTAACTCCAGGGCTCTACTACTAAACCCCTTAAAGATCCTGCTGCATTCATGAGATGTTGTTACTGGAAACTTTGATATAAAAGGAATTATCAGCTCAAAAATATTTGCCATTTATTCAGACACACTGATGCATTTAAAATGCAATCAACATCTATTTTTAATGTGGACAGAAAACCACTCTAGACCAAAAATGCCTCAATAATTTGCAAGCATGCAACAATTTGCTGAAAACCTTTCTTTTTCTAAATGTCAGAATAGTTAGTTCCCTTATTTAATTACTAAATTACCTAAGTTATTTTTCACCGACAAAAACCAGAAGAGCATCTAGAAAGGTACACTGCCAAGGTTTTAATATGAAGCAACCAGGCACTGGAGAGTCTGTGGAGCTGATTGTCCTTTTGTCTCTCTTTAGCATCTCATTAAGCCCTCTTAAGCAGAGGGCTGCAATGTTGGCTTTTATGACCAGAAGCATGGTCCAAGTTTCATTAACTTACTGTGTCTGCTTTAATAAGCCAGTGCCAAATGAAAGAAAAGGTTGATTCCTCTTACAAAACAGTATGTTTGGAGAAACAGAGTATTGGACAGAAGACATTACTCAACAGATTACTATCTGGTTACCTGAACCTGTATTTTTTCTAAGAATTCCAGAAGTTCCTATTTGATGCACACAGCGAGATTCAGGCAAAGGCCAGAAACAAGACAAACTCCTAAGTACTTTCACAACTGGAAATGAGGTTAGAGAGATACTGACCTACATGTGGAAGAATTTGCTTTAGAACAGCAATGGAGCTTAGCTCCATCGAGGCCTGTTGAAGGTGGGGGGTGCACAGTGACTCCGGGGTGAACAGATCTTGAACTCTCAAGAAAACATTGCCAAAGTGGGTCCTGAGGGAGAGGCATGGTTTTACAGCCTTCTATAAGTCCATCCACAATTTCAAGCTCTGTTTTCATTGACATTAGAATTCTTTTACAAGCAGTCTGACACGCATAGTCTTCTGCTCTATCACAGCAATACAAACCTGTTTAACAAAATCAAGACAAGCACAAAACAACGTTAAAGATGCACAACATAACAGCCCTGAGAAACAAAAGTGCTGTTAGATGCCTTCTCCTCCTCCAAAGAATCTCAAATAACATTGCTTTTCCTAAATAGAATCAACTCTGGAAAAAAACTACAAAGCCAGTATGTAAAAATGAAAAGTCAGTAAAAATTATTAATGCATCTAAACCAAAAGTTATCATCATATACATTCATATAATGATTGCAC
Organism: Serinus canaria; assembly: GCF_022539315.1. Lineage (NCBI taxonomy): Eukaryota > Metazoa > Chordata > Aves > Passeriformes > Fringillidae > Serinus > Serinus canaria. Next base: position 57,992,557 of record NC_066315.1, on the reverse strand, counting down.
CTAAACCCAAAAGTTATCATCATATATATTCATATGATAGACTTCTACAGTAACACATTTTATATACAATGTACAAGAAGTACATTTTCAGTATCTTCTATGACTTCCTTTCAGTAAAGAAGGGTTTCCTTGTACTTACTGTCTGTAGGGTTTCTCATTGGGTACGACTGTGTGTAGTTATTCACGCAGTGTATGAGCTGAGGGCTGATAGATGCACAGTAATTTTCAACTGCTTTAATTTGGGATGGACCAGGAGAGGAGTCTGTCCGAAAAATTGCTTGGCAATACTCGCGGCAGTTGGTGTGGTGACCTGCGTAGCTGCAACAGACTGACCCCACTGGGGAGGCAAACAGACAAACAACAGAAAATCTGTGGGTTCCTAGGCAGACAAATGAAGAGATGAGCAACTCTCACACACGAGGATGCTCAAGGAAATGAAAGAAGAAAAAAAAAAAGGACAAATTCTATGCTCTATTGAAAAATCTCTGTCCAGAGAATGACTGGAAATATCTGTAACTAGCCAAACTACATTTGTTTGTCTGGCAGGAGAAAAAAGTCAGTATTAAAGCTGCCTTGAACTCAAGTTCAAGACATGAGCAAGCCAGCTGAATCTCATTTTCAGCTGTTTTGTTCTTATTTTAGGTAACCAGACATGTCCAATAATTGAATTATCAGAGAAATACTACTAATAAACAAACAAATATCAGAGTAGTGTCATTCAAAAAACCCAGACAGATGGTACTGGTGATTCACCCATTTTTGCTATTTTGTTACATACATATAATAGTTCTTGACAACAGCTTCCACTGGAATTAATTCTGAGACACTGATTTCATTTTATATAAACAGATATCAGGCATGATTCTTCAACATTTCAACTATGTATTTAATTTTGCTGCTTAGCACGCATCAAATGAACAAACAGAACAAAAAGACAGAAAAGATATATGCAGATACACAAAGTAAAAACTGATATTAATTATACACATAACCAAATCCCTTTATTACTTGAGTAAGACAATTTACTCATGGCTTTTGCTTATAAGGGTCTGAAATCCATGTGTTTGTGTATATGTTCACCTACATAACTTCTTATAGTTTAGAGAAAAAATGAATAATACAAAAGAAAAACAAAATAAACTATTTATTATATACTTACTTTCATTTCTGTTAATACAACTAAAGAGAGCATTCTGAAATCAAAACAAAAGCAGTGTTACAAGCCAGAAAACTTCAAATAAATATTTAAGTATCCAGTCATTTGTTATAATGAGCTAATAAACCTTTGGTATTATTTGCTTCAATTAGATTACATTAAAACAAAACCACTATACAAACAGTGAAACCAGGAAATTAAGAGATCAAGGGTCACCAAAGTTCTGTGTGTACTCATAATAAAACAGAAAAATATTCAAGCAAACAAGTAAATTGGAAGACTTTCTTGGACTAACTTAGAAACAGGGTAAACTGCTAAAATAGGGTGTCCCAAAATGTTGGGATTTTTTTTTTTAAGGACAATAATTTTAAAGAGTCTATGTAGAAAAAAAATAATTCTGCACAGATGGATGCATGCAAAGAGTAAATCTCAACAAAATAACTCCATGACAATGTACCTTAAAAGCTAAAGCATGCAATCAACTCCCAAAGGCACAGCTGGGGGATGTACATCTCAAATGTCAGAAGAAGGGAACACACACATCCTGCTGCTTTGTTTCAGAGCTCTCTTATCTGCAGACCAGTCATAGAATGGTTTGGGCTGGAAGGGACCTTAAAGCTCATCTAGTCACAACCCCCTGCCATGGGCAGGGACATTTTCCACTAGACCAGGCTGCTCAGAGCCCCATCCAACCTGGCCTTGAGCACTTCCAGGGATGGGGCATCCACAGCTTCTCTGGGCAACCTGTGCCACTGCATCACCACGTTCACCATAAAAAAAAAATTATTCTTTCTATCTAGTTTGAAACTACCCTCTTTTAGTTTACAATCATTAACCCTTGCCCTATCACAACAAGCCCTGTCAGAAAGTTTATTTCCAGCTTTCTTGTAGGTCCGCTTTGGGCACCAGGAAGTGCTACAAGGTTTCCTGGGATCCTTTTCTTCTCCAGACCGAGCAGCCCCAGCTCCCTCAGAATGTTTTCATAGGAGACATCCTCCATCTCTCTTTGTGGCTCTCCTCTGGACTCATTCCAACAGGTCCACATCTTTCCCGTGCTGAAGACAAAGCACTGGATGTAGCACATCCCATAGCAGGTCTCACCAGAGCAGAGTAGAGGGGCAGAATCCCCTCCCTCATGACTACTGAACTCGTACCAAAAAACCCACAGTCCTCCCCACACTGAATAAGCACATTTCCCATTAAAAAAATTAGGTACTGCATATAAGCTGTCTGGAACTCTATGAAAAGATGAGGTCATGAGGTTGAAATTCCAAAATGTAGTTGCCAGTTATCAAAGACTGAAATTATATGATTGTGAGAAAAGAGAAATTTGAATTTAGAAATACCTAACCTCTACAATGTTCAGAACACCAGATTTTATAAAACCTCATCAAGATAGTGACAAAATACAATCCCCATCTTAATAAAATTCCTGATCTCCATTTCCCCTATCCCTATAATTAAACAAATTTGTATTTCACACAGAAGAGAGTATCTAGAGAAGAAAACAGAAACACCATCAGACTGATCCCAAATCATGTGGATTAAAGTCAAAACAGGAAAGCACCAGATGTGCTACTACCTCTAAGAGAAGAAGAGAGTTTAAAATGCAGACCTAGTTCAAGCTCAGTAGTTCACCATTCTTCATCTATCTTAGTTAATAGTTATTCACTGCATTGCAGAAAAGTGGGTATCCCAAATAATCTTGGGGCTATTTTTGTGCAGATCTGTACTGCTGCAAACAGACGAAACGACAAATGTGTTGGGAATTAACTTCATTATTTTATTTTTCCTTGATTATTTTATTTTTTATTTAGATATTGTTTAGTGTGTAAGAATTTGTTTTTCATTCATATTTTCGACTTGTTTTCTTCTGAACACAAGATCTTAAACAGGACAGTCCCAATACTGTAATGAGCAGCTTCAAATTCCTTCTCTTAGCACTCAGAAATTAATTTAAACCTTGGGTAAGCCATGGCAGATGTGGCAACGAAAGGCCCTAAGAGAATAAACACACATCTAACTTGAAAGTGTAAGTGATTTTTCCAGAAACAGCAACTAGTTATAATTCTAGTGATCATAAATAAAGCACAGATCTATTGGTACACCTCACACAAAAACTGAAAAATCTGCCTTACATAACACAAAGCCCTAGATTTCATAAAGTAGCAATTCAGACTTTTTTTTTCCATGCCAAAAACATCCTCTACAATATTTCAGATCTTTTCTCCCAAAAGCACAGACACTGCATTATTTCTCTCAGATTACAACGAATGTGCAGCAACATTCTTCATCCCAGCAGCACGTTTTCATCTGATTAACTTTAGATGTTCCCTTCTTTCCTACACACAAACCCAATCCTGTCACACATCCATCTGTGCAACACAGATGAGGGACAAGAGAATTAATGGAGAAAGAACACAGAGGTGGGGTCACCATCCTACATCTCTAAAGAATAGATTGGTACTGCTGCCTAAATGGTCGTGATCTTTTTGTAGTACCATACACCCTTCACTGTGGATGCCAGGCAAAGTTGACCAGAAAGGCCCTGTTTCCATGAGGCCACCCAGTTTCCTTGGGACCTGCCACACACAACAACACTCTGCCCCTGAACTGACTCTCTCAGAGGCTGCTGAAATTTGATTTCTCCAGAGCCACCCTGCATGGAGCACTTGAATGTGGCAGATTGCCGGCCAGAGGTCTCTGCACAAATCATGAACAGGACGGGACTGCTGTGGAACATTCCTTGAGCTGTTTTATTTTTCAGCATCAGTCTCATTACATGGTTATGACAATGGGAAGATGCCAGCAGCTCACATCCCAAGCAGCAGACAAAGAACTTAATGTCACAACTTACTTTATAACTTTTTCACCAATCACACAAAGCAGAAGCATACTGACAGTGGTTCCATCCAACCACTGTAAGCACACGTACCTTGGGTTAAAGCAATGCTTGCTTATTTTGAATGCAATACCTGCTTGTAAGCCTTAAAACACAATGCACAGAGCTCCATTACTAAGCTTAGAACTTCCTAATATCTCACTAGATAAACTTTTCTGCAGCTTAGTGAGTTATCCTAGATAACTATTAATACACAGACCATTGTTCTATTTGTCCTTACTTTTCTACTTAATAAATAATTTTTCTGCTGACCTATCTCATGGCTACTGGTTAGCTCTAATCACAGTTCTGCTGTCTTTGAGGCCTGCCTTTTGCAGCTTTCCCCAAACTCTCTGATTTTTATGGATTCCCACAGTGGCACACAAACCAGCCAGGCAGAATGAACACTGTAACTTTATTATTTAAAAATAAATAGAGGTTGCTGGAAAGTCTAAAGTCTGTCTGCCATGGTTATACTGAGTACTTGACCATCCTGTTAGCACAAACAATACTTAGAATCATACTCTAAAGCTGCAATAAACTCAGATAAAAATTGTCACGTTATTTAGAAGTTGAATGATAGAAAAAAGTGATTCTAAAGCAGTTAATGAATAATAGTGTCACTTGCCCTGCTCAGAGGACACAAAAGACAGGAGAATGTCGAGAAGATGATATTTACTAATATTCCTCCTCTAAAGAAGGGCTCAAATTGAGACAAAATTATCTTCTCACAGCGATTTCACACACCAATTTTATACATGCAGGAAGTCCTAAGGTAATAATAAATCTTCTTTCTGTATTTTGAAACTACATTTCCATGGACTGCTGAATCGCTGTAATAATCCTCACATTTCAGTTAAGAGGAGGTGGTCTGGCTTCTCTTTTCCACCTTGTCCCTGTTCCCAGCTGTATACTCTTGTGGATGCCCTTACACCATGACCTTGTCATGACCTGATCTCTCTCACTAACCCTGATGAAAACTCATTTTTCTCGTCCCCTAGGATTTAAGTCAGCAATATCAACAGGTATGTTACTATGTTAGAACAGAAGAGAAGAAGCATTTTTTAGGTATCTTTTAGAAGGACCTGCCAGATGCCAGAGGCAGAGTAAGGCAAGGAAGGGGAGGGAATGTGTGTGGAAAAATGGCAGTTGAAGGAAGGCAGGGGAAGAAATTCAGCTGCACTGAGTTGTTACAGCAACTCACTATATTTCACAAAACTGTGTCTGTAGCCACCACTGGAATGCTAGTTGAGGGTGCTGACTTTGTTCTTTGGGTAGGTCTGGATTATGTTCAGTTTATGTGTATGTATATACCCCTCACACATGTGAGGGGTATAGCTACATAGATATGAGATAATCTTAAAAAAAAGATTTCAAAATGAGTGTCTAATCATGTGTTCATAAATAAAGTTGTTAGGAACATTAGACAGTCAGTCTGATTTGAATTACTAACTGCAACTTCTTTTCAGAACACATGGCTCATGTCCATCTCTACTAAATTAGCACTCATATCTTAAGAGGTCACCAGCTTTTCTGCCCACTCGAGGTTTCTTTGGAATCTTTGAGTGAACTGGCAATGAAGAAAGACACAGAAAACAAAGCAGAAGGTAAAAGACAGATATAGGAAAGAAAAAACAAAACCAAACCAGCCAATCAACACAGAAAGCAAACGAGGAGAAAAGAATGTTCTCTTTAAAGGAATGACTAAGTCATCAGGATTTGGGAAAATGATGGTACAAAGGCAATACTGTGTACACACACAGTCTGATACTCCATTTTAACTTATGTTGAATACTAAATTAAGTGAACAAAGATGGCAACACCAAAATTTCTAAACCACAAACACAATGATTTGTTTTACTTGTGCACAAGTCCCATCTTTCAGACTTCTCTTTTTTTTAGAGCCAGGTGTTTCCAAGCCTGGTGATTAAAGCCAGTGAGGCTACGAGCAGAAGGAGTGGAAAGTGGCAAGTGGACACCAGCCCCACAACCACATACACCTTAAAGCAAAGGCTCTCAAAGATTTCTTTTTGGTGTTATGGGAATTGAAAAAGGCTGTTGAGGTTAATGCAGCAGAGAACATTTTTCAGTCTTCCCCTCCAGAACACCCCTGAAGGAAGATTTTAGCCAGTACTGCAGGACCTAACTGGTTTCGCTCTTTTTGGAGCTCATCAGCTGCAGGTAACGGCTCAAAACCCAAAAATGCACACACCCCAACACAAACAGAGCAGAACATTTCGCTGAAGGAAGAAGTCCTCTGCATTGTGAGGCATGCTTTCACATTGTAAGTACATTTTTTCTAAATGGCTGCCTCTTGTGTCTTGAATGAAAAGCAACAGTGAAGCTGTTGTTTCACAAGAGAAATTAGGAGTATTTCGCAAATAACCCACAAAAAATTATTTTTCTCCCTAAAAATTATCATGGTATCTATATTCTACTAACTTTGGCAGAAAAATAACTTCAGTACTATTGTCCTGGGCAACCTAACCATGACAAATATTTGAATCTAGATCCTACCCAATTAAGGCCATCTTAATTTATAAGTATTACCTACTGTTAACCAATACTATAGCAAAATGCTTAAATCTGTGCAGTTAAGCACAGAAAAGAAAACCCTCTTGATCTCTCCTTGACTCTATTTAATCTTTTAATTTATTGAGAAGATAAAAGTCGGAAGGTAACAACCTACTAAGGTTTAGTGGAATCAGCTGAAGTGTCAAATGATGCAGTAATAACAAGTAAGGTCAAGATTTTCCTCTATTATATAAACCAGTAAAGAATTGAAAACACTTGCACAGTGAGGTAGTACAAAATTTACTGGAACTCAAATTTTGGCAAGATCATTGAGTGTTCTATCAACCTTCTCTGAACAGCAGAGAATAGAGACAAAAAGCACCAGCAGATGACAATAACATCATGGTCAGATTCCATCCTGAATTCATTAAGCTGTACTTCCAGAGGCCATACACAGTCCTGTGCCTTAGGAGTTCATTAAAACTGTTTAGGACCCTTTAGCTAAACAATGTCCTAAACAGTTCCTTGAGTTATTATCCATTGTCTTGGAGCAATCCACACAAACAATTAGATAAGAGCTAAAAACTGATGACTGCATTTTTCAGCAGGGGTACTCGTAACAGTCAGCATTCACTAAAATCTCAATAAAAAGCAGGATCATATGACCCTAGAAGGAAAAACCAAACCAATACCATAGCAGAGTGAACACTTTTCTGAACCCCCATTACAGCACTTGAAGCTGCAGGCACTGCATTTTAAGTTTCTGTGTTTAAAAGCTACAAAGTGAGATTGAGCTAGAGTGCTCAAATCTGGGACAGCAAAACTACCTTTAAACCATCCAGGGACATCAAGTGTTCACTACTGTGCACCAAAAGTAGTTTTAAGAGCAGAGGCTAAATAAGTGGTGACATTTTCAGTTGCATTTCAACTGCTTGGGAGATGTGAAGAGTGCTCAGCTGCAGTAAAGCTCTCACAGCTCCAATTAGCTAGAGAAGTTTATATGTCTTATTTGGAACATGTGAAGTTAAAACTGGAGTTCCCAATATTCAGAGAGGTGAACCCACAATATGCAGTGCACAGACTCAAGAGCTGCAATCTAATGGAAACTTCAGTGCTACTCTTCCCATGCACAAAAGAAAGAAAAGGGATCTTAAACACAGTAATAAAGCCTTTACAGCTTATTTTAAGATTAATGAACTATTTTAAGCTGCTCCTCCAAGCATGTTCTCCATGTGGTCTTTTAAAAAATGAACCCCCACTTTACACAAAAGCTTTAAAAATTCAAAAATCAGAAAATCCTACATACAATCCATACCATCTCCACTTCTTTTTTCTTCTTCCTTTGACTATTACCTACCTTCTTTTTAGAAGAAGATGAACAGGACAGCAGAAAGCTGGAAGAAGTAGTGAAAGATAAAAGAACTGAGGTGCACAGAACTAGAGGAAAAATGAAGACGACAAAAGGAGTATCTGAGAAGCAGAAGATGGAAAAAAGGACTATTAGAATAAAACCTTCAGAAGAAGGCAAATAAAATACCTTTTGCTCAAAAATACTGGGCAAGTTGTGTAAAATTTATTCATTTCTGTATGCAGTGCTACTTGAAAATAAAAATTGTTACAGGACACACCATCTTCAAAGCACTGATAAAAAACGAATACCTTATTCCAACACAACACTTTTCTAAAATGTGCAAAACCTCCACATTAAAATAAACATAAATATTTACAGTAAAAGTAATGCAGAAATATACGACCAGCAGAAAAAGCATCTTCAATTAATCTTGTGAAAAGCTGGCACATCAATGCTAAAGTGACTCTGCTACTGCAGGACCTGAGTCTCCACTTAGAGACTGCAAACTTAGGGACACCTCCTGCATGAAGTTTGGCTTTTTTCACTGCTCTGAACCCTCTGCCCTACCGCTGAAGATTTACCTCCTCCTTCACCCTCATTAATTTAGTGGGAGGCTGAAGGGTAACTCACAAAGTTGCCTCCCTAATCTCAAAAGGTTACAGAAGTGTACTATGCACAGTTCAGACTATTCTAAGCAGCTTGTGAAAATTCTCTGGGGAATCCTTATGTGGGTAAGTTAAGAAGATTGGTAAGCTATGAGAGTGTTTACAAAATAGGGAATTATATTTTACATCCTTAATTCATATAGTTTTTACTTTTACGCCATGTACTTTATTAAATACCTCAGCAACAGACCTGAGAGCTGATTACCAAGCACTATGATCCATACTGCAAACTACTTTTCACACTGCATCCTCCTTTTTAGCAAAGTATGAATTCTTAAATGCAAAACCAAACACAGTATGTATGACAAGGTATATATGTGATTCATGTGCTATTTGTGATCTCATGTCACCTCCTTCAGTTTGAAGGAGCCATTCCTTCCCCAGTTCAGTGCTTCCCCAGCCAACTCCACAGAATGTAAAGTAGAGTACAGGATACAGAAGCTACTCAGACTACAGAGGGAGCAGGACTCATACACCAAAACAGGAAGAACAGTGGTTTTTTTTGGTTTTTTTTTTTTTTTTAAAGAGAAATAATGACAGGGTGTGGGAAACTGCAGGTTCCCTCCAAAAACTGTATTTGGAATCTTCAATCTTAGGCATAACTTCCTTGAATTTAATTCAACTAATGAGCCTCTTAAGAGTATTTTAAGTACTATTTTCCATGAGCACCTGTAAACCTGGATACATATGAAAAATCATTGCCATACAAAATTCTATCATAACTGAAGATGTAGCACATCAGATGCTTAATTTGTCTGACACACTATTTGAATCTACCACACCTAGTCTTTTCCTTCTTCCCTAATCAGAAGACTGATACCTTCTACTATGATTTTTCTCCCTCTCCTTCTCTTTTAGTCTTGCACAGATAGCAAGCATTAAGGTTTTCTGTACAATAACAGCAAGATCACTCCTGATTAAGAGTGAGAGGCCCAATTTTCAAAATTCCAGATAAAAACTGGAAAAGTAAATAAGATGACTATGACCATAAAAGTCATTCTTTATTCTCTTACCTTTCCTCTCCCGTTCTCCTTCAACCCATACTGGCCAACCTCCTACAGCAATGCAGAAATCCAGAAAAAAAGAAGGAAACAGACCAGCATAATAGAGGAGAAGCTTGCAGATGTTGACAGTATAGCATATTATAGCACGAAAGGAGACAGAACTACTTAAAATGAAAATGCAATTTTAAGAGAACAAGCTATTGCAACTTTAACCCATGCTAACTTCCACAGTAAAGAGTCTAGGAAAATACTCTGTAGATTATTTAGATAAAAGGATAAAATAAAATTCAAAGAAGTAATTAAATACTTCCTGGAAAAAAACAGGAAAACTGCTCCACTTCTGCCCAAATCAAAAGAATGGAAAATTGTCTGATATCCCAAACTGCTGATTATGAGCAGAACTGATGCAGGACTACCTAACTTAGGGCTGAAGGAAATTACATGAAAGGGGGAGGGAGGAATCTGGCTTTTAATTAAGATGAATATCAAAAGAAAAGCAGTCCTTGGAGAATAGCATTTCCACACACTGTGTTAAAAAGAGCATAGGTAAAGGCAGATTTCTGAAGATATCCTGATGATTAATTTTATGAGCAGAATAGTAAAAATAACTGTAGCATCAACAGCTTCACTGATGTTATAAAAACTTACACACTTGAAATTATTTGTGTTCAGATAGGATACTAAAGGCTGTTTTTTCCTGAGTTTATTTCATTAAGTCACTTTTAAGCTGACTCTCACTGTCCAAGCTGAAAGGTTTCTGACAGATTGAATGATCACAACTAATGCTGACTTTGATCAAAGCTCCTATGAAATAAACTTTTTGGGAATCCAATTTGACAGTTGCAACTTTTTCATTTAAATCAAGGTATATGCAAGTCTAAAAAAACCAAAACTTTTTTTACAGAATGTGATTATACTTTTGTAAAAACTGTAGAGAGATAATTTACATTTTTATGAAAATGAGCACATTTAGAAACACAGCTCTAAAAACACTGAACTTTCCCTCTTCTACAGGATATTTTTACAGGACTTATAAAATGATTGATATAAAAGTCGATTTTGTTTTTCAGATATATTCAGACACATAAAAACATACCTCGTATTCCTTCCTGCAGACCTTTAAAACATCATTTTTTGCAGAAGCCTGAAAGACAGATAAATTTCTCCATTTGTAGTAGAAAATGATAAAATCATGTTGCAAAATAAAGACTGTTCTACTTTCAAATTAACTGCAATAACAATGGATTCATGATCTATTAAAATGTTCCTTTAAGAACCTAAAGAATCCATGTAAAGCTTTAAGGAAAAAAAGAAGACACCGCAACTTGTTAATATGACATTTAATGAAAACCCAAACCCTCTGCACCAAGTTAGCTGAAAGCACACAGAGCAGCTTAGGTTTTGTGAAACGTTTGCCAGATTGCAGAACACAGGAAGCATTTAAGAAATGGAAGAGCTTGAGCACAAAGATCTTCTCATTTTCCCTGCTGATTTATCACTTGTGTGTCACTTTCCACTCTCCTCCCTCTTCTGTGTTCATTTCTATGGTTCCTATTGTCAAACTGAGTAGCAGAAATTCTCCCCACAAACTGCAGATCCCTTTGTTCTATACAAAATCTTGTGCTCCTTTTTCATAGGACAGATATTCCAAACTATCATAACTACTAACATGCTACTTCCCCCTCCAGTAATTTAAAACACCTGGGTAAAGTCTGTCCTTGGACCAATTATATCACCACCTTCAAAATGACTCCAAAATCCCCTTAAGTTTCAAAGATCAAAATTAAAATCCAAATATTTTCCATTATCCCTAATATTTGGCAGGTATTTAGATTTTAGTATAAACAAAAAAAATAGGAAATATTTTAATCAGAGTCTGCTGAAGTACAAAATAAAGCTGAGATTCTGAAACAACATTCTGCAATCAAACAATACAACATCTGATTTAGAGAATAATGACAAATGATGTAACCATCATAAGATTAAACTAATAGAATTTAATAAGACTGCAATAAACAGAAATGTCTTTATCAGGCCTGGAGACACTTAAGCATTAGGACATATTTGAAAACATGGCTTTAAAATGCATTTGAGAATAAACACACATCTTCTTTTCTGAAGATCAAAAGTATCCAGTTTGTTAGCTCACTCCTCATCTCTCTCCCACACTACTCTGTACTCACTGCTCATCTCCTGCCACATAGTTTAAACCCTGGGCTTTTGGGTGAAAGTGGAATTTTTTTTTGTTATGACAGCACTTTGCAGTAGGCTGCTTGGGTCAAGATTGAGACTGCACAGGCAACATTCACAAATATGAATATTAAGTACATCTGTGCTGCACAAATGAATTACAAGGATGATGATAAACACAAATATGCTCCTAGATTTTGAAGATGTTTTTAAAGCCACAAACACATATTTATGGGAAAAAAAAAATCACTAAAGGCTTCACAGATTTTTAATAAAAAGGTCATTGCTAAATTTACAAATTACGCTTAAAACTGTTACCTGACAAAAGCACTGGCTCTATTAACACCAAAAAAACCCCCTTTTCTTCCATCTAAACAAAAACCTCTTTGAAGAGGCACAAAAATCTGTTTGGGGCTGTAACCACAATATTGTATCACTAAACATGGCACTATAAAAAAGAGCTTAGGATCAGCCACGTGCTGCCTTTCACTCAAAATTACTTTAAAGTACCAACTTTTATGTAGAGACTGTGACAAGAAGCCAGAATGATGCGTAGCACAGCCAAAGGGAGCTGCAGAAGCAGCCTGGGTTCAGTCAGTAGGGTGGGTGAAAGCCTTACCTGCTTACACGCCTGCCGACACTCCACAGCAATAGCCAGCTCACAGCAGCCTAAACCAACCCACCCATCAGACTTCTTCAAAACTCCTTGGGAAATAAGATGACAGATTTATTAGAGTAGAAAGAGAAACTATGCCATCATTTTCCCCTTCCCTCTACTTTTCAGATCTGGTAATCCTGTTCTCATTCAAGAAGCCAATGTACAGATTACATTTTACTGGAATTCCAAACCAACTTCAAGTAAAAACCACAAGTCTGTGTTTTCATAAATGCTGAAACTAGCAATGTATGAAGTACCTTCCACACATTGAGGATAAAGATGCTTTATGTAAACTGCATTATATGTTCAATGGAAATATTAGATTTTGACAATCTATCTAATCTGAAATATAAGACAACAAAAAACATCAGGAAAAAATCTCATTACAGCATCATCTCTTAAAGATACACCCTGTTGTTTGTTTCAATAGCACGTGTCTCTAACAACTTTGCCAATGCAGAAAACATTCCGTGCTTTCTCCAAACTTCCTGTGGTGTTTTTGGTCTGGATGGAGTTAAATTTCTTCAGCTGAACTGGCTTGGGGCTATGTTTTGGACTTCTGACTAAAACAGTGTGGATAACAGAGGGATGTTTTAGTTACTGCAAATACAGGCAGCATCCAGGCCTTTTCTGTTTTTCACAGGGACTCACAAATAGGCTGACAGTGCACAAGAGGTAGGGAGGGGACACTGCCAGGACAGCTGACCCCAGCTAACATTCCATACCACACGGCACCATGCTCAGCCATAAAAGCTGGGGTTGAGGATGACACAGCTGCCCCTGCCTGGGGACTGGCTGGGTATCAGTTGGTTGGTGGTAAGCAATTATTTTCTTTTTGCTTCACTTGTTTTCCTTGGGTTTGGATTTTTTCCTCCTTTCTTTCTTGTTTTTCCTTCCATTTTTAAATGAGAAACTGCCTTTATCCCCACCCATGGGTTTTCTCACTGCTGTCCCCTGATTCTCCCCTCTCTCCCACTGGTGGGAGAATGAGCAAACACTGTGTGGTATTGAGCAGCCTACTGGGGTTAATCCACAACACTTCCTCTGTCATTTATCTCCCCAGCAACATGATTCCATAGCCAGAACTATTGCCCATAGAAGCTTCCCATCTTCCTGTCTCTCTTAATCCACTTATTTCATTCTTTGCATGATCACCATTTCTTACCACAAGGTCACATAGAAATATGGTAAAAAGCAATTTGCTGCCGTAAGTTGTTTCATCTTCTTAATAATAAATACAGATTATCTAATGTTCTCCAAACACCAGAAAGAAAATAAAAGAATGCATTCCTGTATCTATTTTTCATGTAACCTTAAAGACAGAATTAAAGGGAAGGTTTGATCTATGCAGCTGCCCAGCAGCTGTGACTAACTTGTTGCATTCTTTTTCTTAGGACAGGAGGTAGAATTATTTAACTCAAATGAACCACTCATTTTTACTACAAATATTTAAAAAATAAAGCAGTACTTTATTACATACCTAAATTATATTCTTTATGTAGAAGTAAAAAAGCAGAAAGCAGAAATATCAACAACCTAATTTAAAAAACTGCTCTTAAGCCCAGTGGAAATGCCTATTTAGTATTTAGAAGAGCCACATGGGATGTCCAGCTTTAAAAAAGGGAAGTGAAAAAGCTAGGTGTAAGATCTTAAATTTAAATGCTACAAAAACACTTGGAAAAAGTGTTGGAAAAAGTAATAAAAAATAACTGCAATCAATGGAAAACAATGAGCAACTGGTATTTATAATGAAGAAAATTGCCTTTTAAACACACTTGATTGGCTTTACAAACACAGGCGGCATAGAAAGTCCTGCCAGCATCTGTCTTTCATGACATTCCAATGGGTAAACTAAGAAAATGTGCTAATGGCAAATTTTTAAAAGGAGGAGCAAAATCTGCACAAAATCTGCAAAATTAAGACATTCCCTGTGGAAATTAAAATACGCAGAACAGTTACTAAAATACAAATTAAAAGCTTAATGCCTGACACACAAGGAAGGTGGCAGCATTGCTCAGCAGGTGGAGGGAGTAGAGGGGCAGAGGTGCACTACAGCTTCTGGTTGTAGCCTGTTTTCTGTCAGTGTGACCATCTGAATGGTTCAGACCCTCTGCAGGCCAATGATCCATAGGTCCTTCCAGAGACTCTCAAAATCCTCTTGACATCTACTCAGAGCACTGCCTCAGCTTTCCAATTCCAACTAGTTCAAAGCAGCTGTGAAGGTCACTAACAACTGCAAGGGCAGCTCACCTTTCCCTGCCACACCTTGGGTGCAGAATCCATTTTTCCAAGGTTAAACATCTTTGTGACAGTGTCAAAGAGATCGCTGTACTGCACACATCTGTAGCTTGCAACCAGTGCTCAAGGATCTGGAATTCAGGTTTCACTACATATGTACAGTTCATGGCCAAATCAACCGCTCACTGTGCTCTGCTTTAGGCATAAAATAACACAGCAGTCATTTCTGCATAAATTCCTGTGTGGGGATTCCTTTCAATCAGAACAGTAATGTTTGGTAGAACATTTATTAGTAGGATTGATAATGTAAGGCATAAGCAATCTAAAAAAACATCAAAGAAACATCATGTGCAATATGAAAAAAGACTTCCAGAAATCTCTGCCGCAACAGCTAGCTGTATCCAGGAGAAACACATGGTAAATGCAGCTGGACAGCTTCAGGAGCAGTGTCACCAATGAACAGTCACCACTGAGTAATCAGGCATCCGTGTTTTGTGCAATACAGGGCCTGTGGTTTCAGATGTACTGGAACTAAACTTAATGGTGATAAAAGAATGAAACAAGCTACAAATACACACCATATTAAGAAGGCTGATAATTTTCAGCTGTTGTTAATGTTTTCTTGGCAAGTGGCCCTCTCTCCAGGTTATATCCAACCAGCAGACAAGCTTCTGAATAAATTGATGTCACACTCTCAAGAAACACTGAACTTCTGAACCTTAATACAGTAACTTGTAAATTAATTTTGTCCTCAAGGTAGTCATGTGCATTTCTAGATGAAAACACACCTTCAGTGCACAATCAATTGACTGGAGCCCACAGTTATGATAATTCATCACATTCATCTGTACCATACAGATTCCTGAGCCATAACAAATCACCTATTTGCCTAACACAAACTTCCAGCCTGCCCTCCTATACATTCCAGCTCCTTAATCACTTTACAGTGGCCCTTTGCTGTACTTGCTCCAGAGTGTTCATAGTTTTCTTGTCCAAAACGCTCAGAACTGGACACAGTACCCCTAATGTGGTCTCACCAATGCTGAGCAGAGGGAAAGGATCAGCTCCCTTGATCTGCTGGCAACATTTTCACTGATGCAGTCTGGATGCTGTTGGTCTTTGTTACAAGGGCACATTGCTGCATCATGTCCCACTTGCTTGTCACCAGGATTCCCAGGTACCTTTCTACCAAGCTGCTGGCCAAGCCTCCTGCGTGCTGCGGAGCATGCCAGGTGCAGGACTTTGCATTTCCTTTTCTGTAACTTCATGAGGTTCCTTTCTGCCTATTCCTTTGGCTAATCGACATCCCTGTGAATGGCAGCACAACTGTCTGGTCTAGCAACCTCTCCTTTCACTTTGGCATCACTGGTGAATACACTGAGCGTGAACTCTGTCCCATCATTAATGAAGATCAATTCCTGATAGGTTCTGGCTTTTCTCATCCCACCATGCATTAAGTGGAGCTTGGATAAGGTGATCCTTGAAAGTCAAGCAGCTCTCTTGGACCCTCCTTTTCTCTAGTTCCACGGCCCATGGGATTCTTCCAAGTAGACTGCCTGTGCCCTCGTGTTTTCTGCACACAGGTTTGTAACCAGTAAGGCAGAAACTTTGTTTACAAGCACTGGAACCAACAGTTTGGAACACTGGAACCACATGCTCCAAGGCATGGTGGGGGGACAGGAAGGAGGGAGGGAGTCTGAGCAGATGCTCTAAAACTGTTACAGCCTCCTCTTCCCGCACTCCCACTTTTCCAAATATAGCATTTCAATTTCAATGCATTTTAATTTCGTAATTTCAAAGTCTTTTAGAAATTACACATGATACAATGGACTAGTCAAGCCTGATTTCATCTATTTTTGATCTCTCCTTTTAACATTACAGCCCTATGTTGTGATTTATGCTTTAACTTTCTGTGCAGGATTTGCATTAATTGACTTTTGGTGAAGAGGGAAGAGGTGAGCCACAGAAGGGATTCTCTGTGAGAGCAGCTAGCAGCTTCCTCCGTGCCTGGCACAGCCAGTGGCTGGCTGGCTCTGAGAACTGGCACACTGCTATGCCAGTTAGAGAAGCTAGTAATGTCTCCATGACAACATATTTAAGAAAGAAGAAACCATGGGAAGCTCTCTTTCTGCCCTTGGAGGGATGGCCAGTGCTGTGGCCAAGCCCCTTCCAAGCCCATCCCGGCTGCTGGGATCCTGCTGCCAGGGACATTCCGGTGACACGGGGACCTGCGGGGCCTGGACTGTGTCACCAACACCGAGAGGCACAGCAAGCAATTCCCTGATGCAAAGCCTGGACAAAATCAACTTTTCAGTGCTGCAGAACTCTATACAGACTTTTCAATTGATAGAACTTGAGAACAAATGAACCTGTGAACACCAACTCTCTCCCGAGTCAGGAAAAGGAAAAGCAGAAGACAGGTGAGGAGAACAACACGGCAGCACTAAGATCGCTGCTAAGGCAGGAGGGAGAGGAGGAAGTGCTCTGAGGGTCAGAGCTGAGATTCTTCTGCAAGCCCTGGTGAGGACTTACAATACAACAATTTCCCCTGTGATTCATGAAGTGCATGGGGGGATGCAGCATTCACCCTCAGCCCATGAGAAAAAGGCACTCATGCTGGAGCGTGTGGATGCTGAGAAGCTGAGACTCAGTGAGAGGCTTAGAGAGAGAGAGAAAGAGAAAGCGCCCTTGATTGCAGAGACAGAGGAAGAGGACCCTTGCTTTTATACTCTAGAACAGCTCATCCTTAAAAACTGCACCCCATAAAATAAATGGCCCCGAAAAGCAGTTGTGGGAAGACTGTAAGCTGTGGGAGGGACTCCACATTGCAAGCAGGTTCTGGGCGCACTATTGGCCGTGAAAATTGAAACCACATTGGAAAAGTTCACAGTTTCCCATAGGAAAGACCCCAAGGCATAGCAAAAGAGACTCCTCTCCCTAAGTGAACTGAAGAAAGATCTTAAAAAGTGGTAAACTGACTAAAGATGCCATGTTTTGTCTTCCTGCACTCTCAGTGGGAAGGAAAAAAGGCTGGGGTGGGGGGTGGAGGGAAGGTGTTCTAAAGGTTGATTTTATTTTTGTTCTCTTTATCCTCTTTTAGTTCTGTGAATAATATCTTTTTATTTATACCTTTTGAAGTTTTGTGCCTACTTTGCCCCTAAAGTGTTTTCTCCTAATCCTTATCTCAACCCATGAGTTTTCTTTCCCCCTCTCCACTTAACAACAGCAGAGGAAAATGAATAAATGATTTCTCATAGGTGAACTGGCATTTGCCCAGCTTCAACCTGTCACACTTTCTAAATCCACCTGTACCAAGCAGTTTGGTTCATAATCTGAGCCCCTGCACTTAAATTGCTTGCCTAATTCTTACTACCTCCCTGTGTTACTCAGTTTTTGTTCAAATTATGCTGCATCTAGAGTAAAGTCATAATTATCAACCATTTTGTAGACCAGGTTAAGGTGTAACAAAATCAAAAAACCAAAAAAATTTGAAAAGAAAGAAATGCTGATATTTCCCTGACTTGTCACAGAAGAACATGTTTAATTATACAAACATATTAAATATTTTTAAACTAGGAAAATAAAACTATTAATAAAATGCACAGATAACTCATTATATACTAGAGGAATCTTAACAACACACAGTTTATATTAGATGCATAATGGAAGTTAAATTATCATGAAATCGATAGGTGCAGGTGGCAGACACAATATCAAAACACACAGAGGGTGAAAAAGCAACAGGATTCAATAGTCAACTGGTATTTCTTACCTGGCAAAGAAGAATTTATACAACCCCACACTTCTCTCTGAAAAGTAAAAATGCAATTAAGCAAAAGCAAGTCTACAGAATAATAGAGTTTATAGCAGACTCAAACCAGACAATTTCAGCATTTTTTCACTGGGTTTTAAATATCTGATTGGAAGAAAAACATATTTTAAAGAAGTGCTGTTATGAAAGCTGAGCACCACTTCTTTCCATGAGAGGGCTGCTATGCACAGACTATGGATTCAAAAGTAGCATTTTTGCAGGTGCAGAACATAATGTAGTTATCTGGAATACACAAGCTAGTCAACTCTCTCCATCAGTGTTCACAGAACTAAACTGCAACTTAAACAAAGAACAAGATTTGTCTAGGACTAAGACCTGTGGAGAGCCTTACTGACCTAGCATTCCTTCCCACCAGCTTAAAAATACCCTAAACACACATAACCACACAGAAAAAACAAATTTTAACAAGTGTTTCAATCACACTGACACAGCAAACCATACTGTCACATAGTGACACATCCATCCATCCATCCATCCATCCATCCATCCATCCCATCACAGGAACTGATGACTTTCCAAAGTTGCAATGGATCTGTATTTAATAGTCTAACACTGTCCTCCTCTGTATCTGTGGAGGTTTTCTACCTAGACAAGAGCCAAAGCAAGATCAAACAATGATGGTAAAGAGCTGCTACTTCTGCAAGTTCCATCCCTTTGATTCAGTTGACTTCCTTTATTTCATGATGAGGTTAATGGTTGGACTCAATGATCTTTTAGGTCTTTTCCAACCTAAATGCATCTATGATTAAAAAAAAAAAAAAATCACCTCTTGTGTTGACAGTTACTTTTTAAATTAATACCAGGCAATACCCTTTCTATCATATTCCTTGAAGGAACACACACAACACAATGTCTGTAACCAGTGCTCAAGAATATTGACCATCTGATTAAATCTAAACCCATCTGCCCATCAGTGAAATTGCACCAGAACACTGGTCCAACAAGACAAGAGATCTCTGAGAACAGCAAATAAGGTATTGAGTTGAGAGGTTAACTATTTCATGTATCTAGATACTAACAGTTCAGTGATACTAATTTAAGATCCACACTGGACAGCTGACTTGTCACTTATAAAGATAATAATTGGGAGTTATAAAAATCATTGTGTCATTTTTTTCCTTTCAGATAATCTCCAATCCTGTCCTATCAGAAGCACTTCTCTACTATACAGATAAGATTCTACTTATCTTATCAGGGAATGAAAGATAAAGAAAACCAGTACCAAACCAAATGCTATTCATCACTTCAACAGGTTTTCATGGCAGGTTTTACTCATACCTGGAGCTATCTATAACCTTCTGAGACCTTAAGCTATTGACACACAGAAACAAAAAAAATGAAGGAACTTTGACACACAGAAGGAAAGGATCTATAAGCTAACACAATCTTGTGAAGTTACTAATTAAATTTTATTCCCAGATTTACTACTCTTACTCACTGTTCACTTGAGTTGAGCATATGTTTTAGGCTTGCTGCAAACAGTATTGATACTGTTCAAAGTAACAGAAATTACCAGAAGAAAGCAGGCTTTTCTGACTGCAAAAGGGTGCCAAGAGATAAGACTCTAAAATTTACAATCTGAATGATCATACTTATCTATTCCCTGGTTAGATCATTCTTAGAAGAGGGAGTGGGTTACACTCTTTTTTTAGTTGAACTAAAGAATGTTAGTGACACTACAGAACTTTCAGGAAACCATAATCTTACTTATCCAATAAAAGCATTACTTCAGTTTCTCATATAAGGCATCAACAATTTGGTGCAGCTATCAGGGCCTTCTTGTCCCAGCCCAAGACCTCATGGCTTTGTGCCATGCACATGTTGGAATGCATGATCTAATTTAAGTCCCTACCATTAACATCCAAGTGACAATCACCCAACACAAGTTTTTACAACACAGATAAGATTTTCATTGCATTTTATAGCTTATACATGCTACCTTACTGCAAGCAAAGTAAATTATGATGGCTTTAGAAAAAAATCCTACTTTGAGGTTCAAATCTCATTTGAAGAGCTTTTCCAGCAAGCCTTACCATTGATTCTGGACAATACTCAGGTGCTCGCTGCAGTAAGTGCTTCAAACGGGAGTCACTCTTAGAAGACAAAATCTGTTAGAAACAAAACACACCTTAAAACATAGAGAATGTTGTGCACATCAAACACTTTTTTCAATTTACTTCACTGTTTTTAGTTTCTCTAATATCTCCTCTTTGACAACTCTGCCTAACAGTTAGCATGAACAGAATTCAAATTTAAGATTTCTTTTTATGTATTTTTTTTCTATTTAGAGAATTTCCTCCACAAACATTTCAATCAAAAAGTTTCTACTGAATGTGGAAGGGCAATGTTAATGAGAGGATTTCTGCTGCACATATCAAAATACTATACAACTCTATTTTCTTAACCTTCTGCTACATGTTACATGACCTTAAGCAATTAAACTTCAAAAAAACCCTGAAAGATATTATTTCTGTAGAAAAGGTAGAACAAAACCAAGACTAGTCAAAACTAACAGGGTAATGCACAGTACCCACAGGTAAACTGAAAACCCAGGAGCTCACTAGACTGTATGGAATACAAGAGGATGTTGTTCCTTTAGCAGCCTAATAAAGTTTTAATTATAAATTAAAACAAGAAACTGGTCAACAAGAGAAATGCAAACAGACCAATAATGTGTGATAAGAAACTGGAAATGATATAACCGAAACAGATGAATTTCAGAAGCAAAAGTACATTACAGTTCTAGTCTAAATTTGTTCTATTCTAACATGATAAACTATCAGTCCTATTCTAACATGATAAACTTATTGAAAGAAAATCAAGAGAACAGCAGCATTTGTTTCAGAAACAAGAGCAAAAAAAAAACTGCATTAGTGTTTTGACTCTTCTGAGGTCACAGGATAATAAAATAATTCAGGCTGGAAGGGATCTCAGAGGATCATTTATTTCAAACTCATGCTCTAAGAAGGGTAAACTACGAGACCAGACCATGATGTCCATCTGCTTATTCTTTCCATCTGTCCAGGTCCCTCTGGAAGACAGTCCTAACATTAAGATTATCAACACTTCCTTTCAGCTTCACATGGCCTGAAAACTCAATGAGAGTCACCTTGTGCAGGCTGTTAACAAAGATGTTAAACAGGAGAGGTGCCAGGGCAGACACCTTTGGTATTCCACTTACTAGCCTAGAGGCAAAGTAGGACCCACTAACCTCTATCTTGGAGCCTGATTTTACAACCTGTTTTTTACTCATCTAATTGTCCGTTCCTCAAACCCATATGATCTTAAAATTGATACCAAAACATTGAGGGAAATAATGTTTAAAAATTTGCTACAGACAACACAAATTACATCCACACCTTTCCCCTCATCCAGACATCCAGCCTTATTATCAAACCAGGTTGGCCAGGAATGATTTACTGACATTAAATCACATGCTGCTTTCAGCAATAGCTTTACATTTTTCCTTCTTCAACCTTTAAGTACTGCCATAAAATGTCTTGTTGCCCTTGACTTCCTCTACAAGTCTCAATTCCAGCTGAGCTTTATCCTTCCCTATATAACCTCACTTGCCTTGGCAAAAGGTCTAAATTCCTCTTGTAAAACATTTCCCTGCTTCTACACTTTCTATACCACATCTTTTCTGCACCAAAGCTTGTTCATAACATCTCTGTTTATCTGAATCAGATTCTTGGAACATTAAGGTGTTTTCCTGGGAGCAGGGATGGACAGTCCTTACACTTGGAGAAGGATATGGATAGAGTTCTCTGGAATGATACACAATGAATGTTGCCAGGAAATTTATCACAATGAAATTTCTCAGAAATAAGATTAGGGAAAAAAAGTCAACTGAAGAAAGAGAGGATTATTCCTTGCTACGGTATCTGACATGCCTACTCAAATAATCATGAAAAGGAGATGACACTAAAGCTAACAGTGGCCTAATACTTATTAGTAATGCAAAATAATTCGGTGTTTGAACCATGTTAGTCGAGAAACAAAAGTCTCACAGTAGCTGATTTACTGGTTAGAACTCCTAACCCTTAATCAAGCCTTCTTCCTTAACCAGCAGGATCCAGGGCAACAGCACTGGGTGTCCTGTGTGCTTTTCACCCTAATCCCTGGGGAGGTTCCCAGGCAAGGCCTCCCTCAATACTATAGCCAGTGTCCACACAGACATGCAGAAAATGGGTAACAGTCTGAGGGTCAAAAAAACCCTTGTGATTCCTGCAACATCCTAGATCTGAGTTCCTGAAAACCAGATGACCTTAGCCAGAAAGTCTCCTCTGCAAGTGAGTGCCTCCATGCCCTGCAGAAGGGAGTGTTCCTCCTGGTGGGATTGAGATGGCTACCAAACAAATCATTGCTCCTCATCTGCTCTGAGGCCCCAAATCTAATCTGCAAGTGCATATCCAAAGACAGCCATGAAACTTCTTCCTCCTGTCAGCTGCACAAAACAGTTAAGTTACAGAAGATGGAAACCAGTAAAATAACAGCAGACAGCTCCTTTGGTTGCACTGTATCAAAGGATCACACAGAAAATGATGGCACTAGCCTGATGTGAGGTAGCTAAGCCAGCTCCTTATAGGGTATTTGGGGGGCACCAGTCCTGCTTCAGACTTTTTCCAGACCTCTCACTACTGACATTCTGGATATGCTGATTATCTGAGTGGAGAGAGATCATCCACATGAGGCCAGATCAGAGTGTCTTACAAAATCCACAGAAAACTATGTAATAATTAGAACCAGTATAGCAGAATTGGGATGGAATTTGACAGTAAAAAGCTGGAGGCCTTTCATGAAGAGCCAACAGGAATTCACATGATAAGCTGGAAACTTCAAACCAATGAAACACAAGAAAGAAATGGGCAGATGATTCCAAATGCAGCTACTAAATTCACCAATTTTTTTATATGTACAGGAATGGATATCTTTCTCTTACATCCAAGTTAGAACACAATTTTTAAGACTGAGTGCCACACTTTTTTTTTTTAATGCCATGTATAGTTTTGCTTACCTGTATTAAAAGAGATAAACTTATGTTGGAAGGGCTGCAAGAATTATTATAGGAATTGAGGGATTATCTTGGGCAAAAAGACTGTAAGAACTTTCCTTGTTTGGCCTAACAATATGAAAGCTGAAAGAAGATTTGGTTGTGTTCTTTAGATATATCAGGAAGGGAAAAGTGCAATTTAAAGTGAAAGTTTTGCTAGCACAATCAGAGATAAATATAAACTTAATCATAACCAGGTTCACTGCTCAAACGGCCCCAAAATGAGGAATGAAAACAAGAAAAGAGGGCAGGTATGATCTAAGAACACAACTTTAACATAAAAATTGTGTCTACACTGACATAAGTTTTACTGATGTAGAATGCTTACGTAGATGAATAAATGTAACTACACACACACACACAAAGCTGTATTAATTACTACCCACAGGTACAAATCTAAACATAAGTTATGGAAAAATACTTTTCAAGCTTGAATTCAGAATAAATGTTATGAAACAAAGTGTTATGAATAAAGTATCATAATGAGATGCTTAGTGGACAAACAAGAACCTGAAGGAAGAATAATACCAGCATCTTGTTCCTCAGTTTGAACTCCCCAGAACTTAGAAACACTAAGATTCATACATTCTGTAAAATACCTTCAGACCTCTCATTTCCCAATGTCCTTATCACTTCTTGACCATTGTGGCCTCAGGCTGGTATTTCTATTTCTCCTCAACTCCAGCAGAACCCATTTTTCACTACAAAAGGAAAGAGGACTATGGCTCTAAAATTTCCAAGTTCTCATTTTGATACCATCACATCTCACAATTCACACATAGCCTCCAGAGAGAGGATCATTAGCTTACAAACTTAATGCTGCTACATCATTGTGTAAAGGCACAATTTCAGCTCTGATGGAGTTAAATTTAAAACAAGCTCACCTGTTCACAGACATCACGGCACATTAAATTGTCCTTCGCATGGTAACAACAAGACAAGCCTATGGAAAAGCAGGGAGAGGGAAAAAGATATTTAAAAGATTTGAAACACTTAACCATCACTTCTGAACACAAGTACACACTTGATGTTCTAGCAGGACAATTTTCTGGCCCACAGATGACCGCGGGAAATATTCCTTCCCGAAAGGCAAAAAATGAACAAGTTTTGTTCTGAAAATGAGGCAGATCCTTACAAGAAGTTACCCCTGAACACTCACTCACTGTCACCAAAAATGAGATCTCACTCCCTTTCTCTAGTCCTATTTCTGCTACTAACATCCACTAGCTTGGTACATGGCAAATTCCTTCATGAGACAATTCAATTTATTAACTCAGGGGAAACTTTAAAGAGAATAAATATGAAAAAGTAAACAAAAACCCATCAAAAAATCTCTGTAGAGAATATGTGCCTTTGTAAATTGAATCATCTCACAGAATCTGAAAAGTGCAAGAATCAGTTAGGAACAGGTGGTGAAGGAAATCAGACCAGGGGTCTCTTTTCACACAGTTTTTCATTGAATTCTGTTCTAAAAGCCTTGGAACAAAACCCTAAATTGTTTCACTAGTGATGGATGATTAAGACTGGATGGAAGTTATAGGGCAAACACAGATATGAACACATCAAGGGTTAAAAAGCCCCCAAAAAACAACTGAAGCACTGAGAAGTCATGAAAGACTAAAGCTTAAAGAACCATTTTTAGCATTATACTCTGCTGTGCTTTGTACCCCCTACCATTCAAATATTTTGTTCATTCATAGTTAAGCTTGGCAAATATAAAAGGAATTGAACAGTGCCTTAATATCCATTTGTATCCTCACTTTCCTGTTTTTGAACCAGTGTTTTAGAGAACAGACAGAGGTGTCCTTCAAAACTTTTACTCCCACCCACATCTTTACACACAGGATCGTTTAATGATTACAGATTTCTGCTGAGATGCCTCTGAACTATGTATCACACTGGCACAGCAACAACAAAAGAAGTCTTTTTCACAGCACTTTACCAAACAGATTTTGACTCAACCATCAAGAAGGAACTTGGGCATGAATTCCTTGCAATATTAGTAGGTTTATCAATGGAAAGCTGGTCCAGAGTACATCGTATTTCATTCCACTAGCTTTTTGCTGTCTCCCTCCTAGAACTAAGCCTCCCTAGAAACCAAAACTACAGAATAACAATGAAATGCCCATAAACGCAGTCTTCTGCTTTAAGGTGTTACGTGTTTTGTAGTTTCCATTCCTATGACAACAATGTCATCTATGTATTAAAAGGTGTTTTCCAATATCTGTCTTAAGCTGCCTTCTTTTTCCACCACTCTTTTTTGGTCCTGTCAGGAAGTTACAGACACACAGATTCCTACAATGGTTTGGGTTGGAAGAGACCTTAAAGACCTGCTAGCTCCAAGCCCTTCCACTAGACCAGACTTAGAGCTGCATACAGCCTGGTCTGAACATATCCAGGAATGGAGCATCCATCCTCTGGGAAACCTGGACACGACTGGAATTCTGGGCTGCAAGCACACACTGCCAAGACATCTGCAGTGTGGGGAGCTATTTTACCGCTATCCTTCTCTTTATTAAACGTCTTGCACCCACTTTTTAAAATACCCGATGCCTTGTTTGACACTACTCTCCTACTGAAAACAAGGAACAGAAGCCCTGGAACACACAGCCTGTTCTGACACTGCATATGGCAACCCAGGCGCCAGGTTGTACCCATTTCAAGCCACAGTCTTGGGATCTCATCCGCAGGCAGCCCTGTAGCCGAAGGCGCACATCCCGGCCCCGAGGCACGGCACCCGCCGGGGCAGACCAGCAGCTCTGTGCCCGTCACGGTGCCCGCCGGGATGCCGGAGATCCGGCCGCTGTGCAGGCTGTGCAAGAGCCTCCCCCGGCTCCGGTCCTGGCCGCAGGGATTCCGGCGGGCGCTCTCCCTCCCCGGGGAGCCGGCGCAGGAACCAGCCCGGACCGGCACCGGGACGGCGCCGCTGCCGCTTCCCGGGCGCGGAGCAGGTGCGGGGCGGCGTCCCCCCTCTTCCCCGTCTCCCGCATCCCGCTCCGACAGCGGTCCGACAGGAGAGTCCCGCGGCGCCGCATCCCCGCGGGCGACGCCGCCCCTGCGCCATGTTGTAGCGAGGGACCCGCGGAGCCGCCTCCCCTCACTCCCTCCCCCGCGGTCGCTACTCACCCGCCGCCGCGGGGCACAACAGCGGGGCAGCCGCCAGGCACAGCAGGGCCCAGGGCCACCGAGGGGCAGCCGCCGCCATGGCCGGGTCTCGAACCCGCGCCGACCCCGCCCCGCGCCCCCCGGCCGCCGCACGGACGGACGGACGGAGGGATGGAGGGATGGGCGGGATCTGCCGCCGGCAGCGCCCCCTCCCGCCAGCCCCGTGCCGCCGCCCGCCGAGCCCATTGGCTGAGCCGCCCCGCCAGGCCCCGCCCCATTGGCTGAGCCGCCCGCCTGGCCCCGCCCCACTGGCTGCGGCGCCCCGCCAGGCCCCGCCCCCGCCCGGCCGCCGCGGACATTCCTGCGGGAGCCGAGCGCTGCGGGGCGCTGGGCCCTCCTCCTCCTCCTCCTCCTCCTCCTTCTTCTTCTTCTTCTTTCCTTGGCCGCAGGCATCCCGCAGCCTTTATTCCCCCCGGCCCATGGAGCGGCAGGGCCATGCCCGGAGGGAGGACTCGGGCTAGGTCTGAAAAGAGGACTAAGGAGAGGAGATAGGGGCCCGGACTTGGTTGAATTAGTTTATTTCTGTTTTTATATAGTACTTGAATTATTAGCATCATTCTAGACATCACTTTTAAAGCATTGCTTGCAGCATTACAGTACTTAAAGTGGGCTTATGAAGAGAAGGGAGAGTGACTTCTTATTCAGGCAAATAGTGACAAGACAAAGCAGAATAATTTATAACTGAAAGAGGAGATATTTAGATTAGATATTTGGAAGAAATTCCTTACTCAGAGGGTAGTTCATTACTGGCACAGGTTGCCCAGAGGAGCTGTGGATGTCCTATCCCTGGCAGTGTTCAGCCAGGTTGGATCGGACTCCGAGCAGCCTGGTCTAGTGAAAGGTGTCCCTGCCTGTGGCAGGGGGTTTGGGACAAGACGGTCTTTAAGGTCCTTTCCAACCCTAACCATTCTGTGATTTCTATGACTGTAAGGCAACTTTATAGCAATATTTTCTGCTTGAAATTACTTTGTGTATCCAGTGGCTGTGAGGGAGAAGTGATCTCACTGGCCCCAAGCACGGGATAGGAAGAGGGATGGCCCCTGGGCTGGGAGAACAGAGGTGAGGAGGCTGTTGTGGCTACACCATGATGCTGATCCATCATCAGTGTCAGATTCAGTCCACAGGGCGTACAATTAAAGAGTCTGTAACTGAAGAAGCCTCTGTACAGTAGGGCCACCACTGCAGTCAATTTTCCATGTAGAGATTAAGGTACTCTCCCCCTTTTTTTTTTTTTTTTAATAAGAATTAAAGGGAATTGAAATGTAAGCTATCCAATGAAGTTAAAATGAATTTAAGTTACTCGTGCAACCATTTTGCCTTGGTCATTCCAAGGTGAATGGATCAGCTTCTGACAACTCCAGGCTTTTTGGATGAGCACCTTAGCATCCCACTGTCAGATTTTCTGGCAATAATAAAACAGGAAAATTTTAAAGAATCCATGGAATTCAGTGTCCCACAAACTGCTTTTCTTTTTTCCAATCTAATATCCCAGCAACCTCCTTCACCAAAGACAAGCTACCAAGCTAT
Source organism: Serinus canaria (assembly GCF_022539315.1). Taxonomy (NCBI): domain Eukaryota; kingdom Metazoa; phylum Chordata; class Aves; order Passeriformes; family Fringillidae; genus Serinus; species Serinus canaria. The sequence continues at coordinate 57,964,323 of NC_066315.1, read as the reverse complement.
TAATGACTCCATGATCTTATATAGCCTGGCCAACCTTTAGAAATCCTGTAATTCCAATATCAAGTTATAAATGGTCCAAAAACCAAACCAATGCAATATAGGAGAACTCTCCAATAAGTTGAAAAAGTTTTCTCTCTCTCTCTACACCAGTATGGAGTGATTAAAGTGTATTACTTCTTTGTCAACCAAAGCCATGAAAAATAACAGTACAGTTAATTGTATTTTAATTTGAAGCCTTTTATTGCTATAATTGTGAATTCAAGAAAGTGAAGTCTCAACTGCAACCTGATTACACAAAAATCTTTTCACACCAGGACAGAAATGATGCTGGTATGTAAGTGAGGTTTCATGTCAGTTGAATATCAGGGCTTTCCCCCAGCAGCCCAAGGTTCACTTCGGCTGATTTTTTATCTTGGGACTTAAAATTCACGGCGAGCCCACGAGGCGGCAGCAGATCCCAAAGGAAAATGAGCACGACGGCTGAATTGGGCTAGTTTAGATTCTCTGAAAACACCGGGGGCCTGAAGAGTTTCGATTCATTCTTCCCAGCAATGCGAAATGGTTTCATCTTGCTTGATTTTGGATGAGGGCGACCTGCTGTGCATCCCGCTTCCCCTGAGTGCCGCCTCCGTGCCAAGGCATCAGCAGCAATAATTTGGCCCCCAAGCAAACAGGCAGGGAGATGCGGGTGGGGCTTACAATCCAAAGGTCGATCGTTGTCACTCCAAGTCACCTCTTCAGTTCCAGATGAAATATTTGAGACCACTGAAAGTGTTTCCTTCACTTCAAAGCAGCAAACTGAACTTTGAAATGATATAAGCTTCTAAGATTTGGCTTTCTGTAAGGGTGGTATGAAGTTTAAACTAATTGTTCTAGAAAGCAAAGACTTTTGTCCTTGTGTGTTTGGGTGCTGAATTTGCAGGCTGCTGTTCTCCACTTAAACCATGTGCATCGGCCTTTTCAAAGCAGCACCCGTTTGGAATCGAGTCCTACCCAGTATTTAAGGGTAGAAGTGAATGAGAAGTGGAATTCTGGGACTTGAAATAGTTAAATGCCTCAGTGTAAAGCAGTTTGCTACAAGTATGCTGACAGCATAATTTTAAAGTCTGGTGGTAAGACAGAAACCATTTTTCAAGTGTTATCTTGGGTTTTGCTGCTCCTGTCAACTGCTAAGGGAAAAGGAATACTTTATTCTGTCTTTCCTGTTGCCTAGAGTATAATAGTGCCTGCTGATTTAGCTACACTTTTAGTATTACCTTGAATAATTAGTTCATTATATTTTGTGCTGAGTAGCTTTTGGTCCTGCCTTCTTCTCCTAAAAATTGCTGAATGTTACTCCATAGTTTATGTTGAAGGTGAAGATTCTGATGGACACTGTCTGAGTTACTGGTCCAAAACCACATTCTACTGAAAGAGCTCTGGTGTGAGCAGGATCCCCTCAGAAAGTAAAACGATGCCACATTTTTCTTAAATCCAGACTGTCAGTGTGTTTGGCAGAGCCCTTTGTGGACCGAAGAGAGTGTCGTGTGTTTGAATACACGCTGTGGTTGTGTCTCATTTGAGACGTGCCGTGCTGCTTTGCGGTGATTCTCAGGATATCTACACCTTGCAATTGGAAAGGTGCTTACAACACTTGTGAACCTACCCTGATTAGCATTAATTTGCCTAATCTGTGTATCAACAACTAGATACCTGCACGATAAGCCGGTGCCAGCTTCCCAGTGAGAGCTGAAGCGTTTTCCTGTGCTGGGGCTTGTTCTGTTTCCCCTCCAGGATGGAACCAAGGCTGGGCTTTACAGCTGCTCCCTAACAAGCTGCTAGCTAGTAGCTCAGGCTCTTGCCTGTTTCTTTGGGCTAACCATGGATTTCCACAACAAAGCCTCTTTCAAAAGAGATTTTTTTCTTCAAAAGGCAAACCTCCTTGTTCAGGCAAAGCTTAGAGACTTTATATTTTCTCTGTTAGATCTCAGCCAGCGTTTTCCACCTGACTTTCCAAATAATTAATATGAATAAGAAGATTATTTTCAAATTCCTTTTTTTTTTTTTGTTTTGATTTTTTAACCCAGAAAACTAGATTTATATTGAGGAAAAATGTTAATACAAAGGTGGGTTTGATGGCCACAACACGCATCAGAAGCAGTGTGCATTTCTGCTGATAAGGAAGGCTGCATATAAAGCAACACAGATGTGAAATTAAAGCCAGTTAAAGCTGTACATTAATGCCAAATACAATGTCTGCGATCAATTTTGAGTGAGTTGAACATGTGGTGCATATTAGAGTTCATAAAATCTTGCCATAGGCAAATAATTAATGTTGCATACATTAAGTCTGGAAGGGTAGTCAACTGAAAGCGATTAAATAATTGAAGAATATATAATTAATTAAAATTTGCTGTGAAGGTAATAAAGAAGTAAATAAGATTGTGTCATCATCAGTGAGCGTAAGTTGAGTAACTATTCTATTGTTTCAGGAACTAATTTGAAATGGATCTCATGATTGCTCAGAGACAGTTTTGATGTTCATAAAGGTACTATAAGAAATCTAGGTCTGCTTCACGTTGCATAACTTTCTCAGCAGAGCAAACCCCCTGCAACTAAAGTTAACCTGTCAGTCTAAATTTTCAGCTGAAATCAGTTACAGGGTTCGAGCCATGTCTGCTTCTCCTCAAATGAGAATGCTGAGTGAAGTAAAATACACTTCTTGCAGAACTTATGGAATGGATAATTTAAAACCAGTTTGTGCCCTGATGGGAGCATCAAGAACATTCATTCATTCTCTTTGACAGAGAAGAAGTTCATCAGTGAAGTGTAATTACTATGTCCTTCCATCCTAAAGAAGGTGATGCTAAAAATAATGCCCAAAGAAATCACTCAGATACATGTCTGCTATTTGGTCAGATGCTTTTATCTCTCCATGCTGCTTTGTATGCTCTGCAGTCTCTGTGCTGTGTACTCTTTATAATGGAAATATGTATTAATGAATCTGTATTAATTTGCTGCCTTCAAGACCACTACATGAGGGCCAGGGTTGCTAGAAAGTGTCTGGAGTACCTTCATGTAAAAGACCTTTTAATTGGACAGATAATTTCAAAATTATTTCTAGAATAACACTGAGGGATTGATAGAAAAAAAAAAGGACTGATTTTCAGTTTGAGAAGTTGGAAATGAGGGAGATTACACTGGCACATCCTGGAGTTTGGGAATGTGGGAAAAGAGTGTTTCAAATGGAATCGTGTTCAGTCCAGTCAAATCCTTCAACCCTCCAAATTATCTAAATTTGAATCTAAACTCAAGCCTGGCACACCTGTACCATAGCAGAGATGGGCTGTTCTTATGCCAGTTGAAATTCTATCTTCTTGCTGGCCTTGGCTCACCATCCAAGGGGACAAATAACAGCATTTAGCTGGTGATGACACATCCATGTGTCATCTGTGTCTTTGGATACAGATAAAATGGATATTCATTTTGCTTTTCAACTCAGGCTTCTGTAGCAGCAGTGCATCTGCCAGCATTTCATAAGCATGGGCTGGAGATAGAAAAGGATGTGTTGAAGAACACTGAGAATGCCATATGGAAATTCTTCTGTGGATTATCCCACTGAATCATCTAGTTGTGTATAGGATTAGTTACTTCTCCATATGGTGTTTAAGGACCAAATTGCTTCTGGAATGTTTTCCAAAGGTTATTTTTATGTTTTTCTGTACTATGGAATCAAGTTCAAAATTACATCATAACCTGCACCTACAGTGAGATATTTTAAAGAATGCAAAGAGCCTTATTCATTTTATTCCATGTTTTAACAGCTATAATTCTCTCTCAATTAGTAACCTTTGAGGGACTGTACATAATTCATTCGCTGCTATACATTTATTTCCGTGTGAACAGTCTGCAAGCTTTGCAAAAAGGGGTGTGGGTGGGTATGAAATCATTTATGCTGCTAATTGACAATTGTGCAGTTGCTTCTACTTTCAAACAGGGAAAAAAAATCAATTTAGACTGGCAGGTTAAATAAAGAAGGAAGGGGAAGGCAGAAAATTCCATTTTTTGCAACCAGTTTGTGTCATACTATTTAAATCAGTCTTAGTTAAACTTGCTAAAACTAATCAGTTTAGCTACAATGAAATTGTTTTATTCTTGCTATTCCATAAATTAACTATCAAGTTCTGTCAAGATGACATTATAATTACATGAATTACAGATCAGTGCCTATTCCCATTTGTACCTACGCTTGAGTGACATCAGTGAATTAGGGTAGAACTTTGGTAGTATGCATTAATCCTGAATGCTTCTCAAAATACTTTAATAAAAATGTTGAAAGGTGCCTTATTTATCCCATCTTATGTAGCTGTTTGTACTAAAGATATATATAGGGATGTGTATTGAGAGTGAAGGAAGTTATTTAGAGAACTCTGATGTCTGCTAGGACAGGAGAAGCAAGGTGTGTCTGAGAAGAGTGGAGAGAGGGAATTGAGCATAGGGACCAGGCAGTGAGGGCAAGAGCTCTTTAAGGAAACATACAATTGAAATTGACTGCTTGGAAACACTGCATACACTTCGTGCTTCAGCTGCCTGCGTTCCTTCACCAGACACTTCTTCCTGCATTCTTAGCTGTGCCATCCTCCAAAGCTCAGCTCCTCCAGTGGAGCAGAGGCAGATGTGGGTATCAACATCTCAAAAGCTGTGAGCTTCTCATCCTTCTGTGTGGCCACATTCTTCTCATGGAAAGTCTGAGAATAAGCAGCCTCTCAAAAATATAATGAAATCCATCACATGGCATTTTAAAAGGATAAAGTTAAAGAGCAGCTTAGTTTAAAAGTGTTCTTACTAGTGCCAAAAAGGAAAATCAATTAATAATTTACTGAACTCACCAATTAAATAAGTGATGTCCTTTATGCATACCTGTATACCTTACATGCACTATTTGTTATATTTTAATTCAGTAGGCAGCACATATGGGAGATGCATGAATGAAATGAAACCTGGGGAGGGGGGAAAGTGTTCTTTATGAAGCAGTACTTATAGCTTGTACATTTAGAAGTGCCAGAGCATTTTCAAAAAGAGAACCAAAATTTTATCTTTAAAACCACTTACAGGGTCTGAAAGCTCTCTGGTGTGTTTTTTGCTGTTCTGTACCTCCAAGATTTGACGATATGGGAAAAACAGTGAAACACAATCCTAAGTGGTACTTAAAATTCTTCTGTGATTCCTAAAGAAAGAGCTGTCTTTAAATGAAAGTGTATTTATAGTAGTTAGGAATGGAGTTTCATGATGGAACAGAACAGAATGTGGGAGTGCAGCAGAGGGTGCAGCCTTAATGTGATGACCTTGAAGTGTAATGGCAGCAACCTGTTCTCACATAAGCAGCCCCTTCTATCCCCTTTCCCCTCTCTTTCCCTATGCTTGTTCCTTCCCTTTCTCCCTTTCCCCACCTTGGTTCCTCCCCTAAATGTGCTGTGGCAAGTCCAGCTGGAGGCCAGATGCAGAGAACCTCTCCAGCAGCAGGGTCATCCACAGGGACTCCCAGCTGGACAGGAAGGCTGGTGGCTTTCCCAGGGAAGCTTTGGGACAAGGGCTTCATTCCTGTTACTGGGCTACAGAGATTCCCCATCCTGCCTCTGTGCTTCTTGTATCTGTGGGGGTGAACTGTTCCTCACATCAGCCAACATTGGAGCAGGTAATATAATCCACCCTGCTCTCTCAGTGTGTTACCTGCAGGCCCAAGAAAAGCAGGACACATAATCAGGAAGTTGTCTCTGCTTCACCAGCCTTTTGGTAACCAGGCTGACATCCTCTTCTTTGTAAAGGACATGGGGGATTTTATAGTTATGCTAGGAAACCAGAATGGGGAATAAAGAAATTATCATACCTATTAAAAGCTGCTCAGAGTATAACTTGAGGGACATAAGCAACAATGGAAGTAAAACAAGAAGACCCCCAATGAGCAGAAAAAGCTCAACAGCTGAAAGCAAAGCACATGTCTAGAGCTAGTACACTTGCAGGGATTTTGCATTCCTTAACCTTCCTCTTGCATTCCCTGAATTTTTCTCTAAGGAGCATATTATCAGTCATGTATTCCTGTGAAGCATGTGCAGCTTCTGAACATCTTCCCTATGAGCAGAACACGGTGTGTTAAAGAGCAGTGTGGGACTCTGAAGGTGCTGTTTCTACCAAAGGCCTAAAGACTCCATCCTGGTCCTAAAAAGATGCAGAAGCAGCAAACTAAGCCAAGTCATTCTTTCCAGAAGACACCAAGGGCATGCTTCCAGGTGCAGTGCAGGAAAAGGAACAGAGGACTCAAGCACATGGGTTTTCTGGCTGGTGAAGTTAATGTTTGTTATTTTTATCCTGCTTATTTTTGTGACACAACGATTTTTGTATTATTAGTGCAATTCTAGTACTGCTAGTTAGTCACTAGAGCACTGACTCATTGGCAAGGCATCCCTAGTTCTACTTACAGATTTAGAAAAATGCTAATTTTCCTTTTTCTTTTTGACTCACCATTACTAAGTTCTTTTTACTGCTCATAGAATAAGTGCAAATGCTCACATGTCAATGCACTCATGCGCATTAAAGCCATCAGCCAAAATTGAGTTGTCCAGAAATTTTGCAGTGTACCATTTTCTGCCAAATCTGGGATTGTTTACAACATCTGATCGGTTCTTTGTCCAGGAATGTGTAAATGCAAGGCCTAAAATTAAGGTAAGTGTGCTTCAAAATGAAACTTTAATTCATATAGATTTGAAGTTAGCATTATTACATTCAATTGATCAGTATTATCTATTTAATACCAAATCAGAGACATAGAAAGGCTGAAGTGCTGCAGCAAAGCAGAAATGCTCTCTCAGAAAGTGGCAGATTATTTCATCTGTGTTAATTAAACCTTGACATTATCACAGATTGGCTTGGGCTGAAAAGGACCATAAGAATTATGTAGCTCCAACTCCCAAATTGCTGGAAGTAATTAATTCCAAACTGTTGAAAGTAATTAATTCCAAACTTCTAGAAGTTGATAGCTGTGTGACTGTATCACTCAGTGAGAGAAAGTGAGTGTTGTCTTCAGATTAGTTCAAGGTGGGTCGCTCATCACAGGAATTAAAAAACCCAGCTGAAGCAATGCTGGGACGTGGTGTTATTTTGGTAGCTTGTGAAGGACTGGGAATGTACTGAAAGATTGGGATGGTGGGCAGTGATTCTTCTGAAGAGGAGCAAAGGAAAGAAATAAGAATTTTTATACCAATCATTTTATTTTGATTGTTTGGGGGGAAAAATACACCCTGAATCAGTCATCTGACATTATTTTTGAGTACCACCATGAGAGCAAGCAAGAGTCAGCAAGTATTTTGTTGTGGCATACGGATGTTATTTTCCTTCACCAGAACAGAGGCAAGGAAAATTTGAGTTGGACATGAAAAAACCTCTCTAAAGGTAAGGCTAATGGAGTTTTGGAATGTATTGTCTAGGGAAGTTGAAGAATATCCACCAGGAACAGTCTGGCAAATCTTTCAGAAATAGTCTATGTAAGTGTTTACCAAGCTCATGGATATGGCTTCTCTCCCTTGGGAGGAGTGTGAAAGCTTTGATGATTTCCAGAACTGTTTTTGGGCCTTTTTTCCCCTGAATCTCCACACAGTCCCTTAGGCTTTGTGGGGCCTCCACAAACAGGGCAGAGACTGCTGTAAGGGTTTTTTTTGGAGTCTGAAATGCTCATGGACAAATCTGGAGCAGCTGGAAGCACCCTTCTTCTGGCTGGTCCTTCGCCAGTGACCACCTGGAAGTGTCTGCTGGAAGAGAAACCTAACAAATGGGGCTGCTGAGATTTTTCAGCCTTTCTGGACATTAAAACCCAAAAGTTTCATTTTCAGTCTCAGAATAAGACCTGATCACCTCAAAAGACAGCACAAACAAAAGAATTTCACCTCTAGGAAATCGTCTTCATTTGAAGACATTTTCTAAAGGTCAAGACCCATCTCCCACATTCAAAACCTCCTGGTTTTCATCCCTTCCTAGCACAAAATTCAAACTCCCTATTGCCTATCCAATTTTCTGTGTGACAGCTTCTTGTGTTTTAAGATGTAGTAGAAACACACTGGGATTAGATCTCATTGGAGTCATGGCCTCAAATGCTTCCAAGGACACAGAAGTTGAGGATGTTTTTTGTGTATTTGCAGGAGAAATTCTGTTTGCTCTTGCCTTGGGCAGGTTCCCCATGTGTTGCAGTGCTGTACCCACAACCACTGCAGCAACCTCCTGACATCACCACTCTGCTCCATGAGGGTTTTTTCCAAGAAGAGGTAATGAAAACAGTCTGTTCTAGTAATCAGACCCAGGGGAATTAGAGATACTGTGAAAGAAGGGACAAATAACAGCATATCATTAATTTCAAGAAAATTAGTTATATATCCCTTCCTTTCTCTGTTGCTACTGCATCTGTTTGAGTATGACTGACAGCAGTAAATCTTGGCAAAAAAATCTGTGCTTTGATTATAGTTATAGAACTGTTTTCTTCAGAAGAACATATAACAGAGGTCTGAGAAAGCACAGTGCAGAAAATACACACTTATATAAAATTATCTCAGTCTCAAAAAACATACTCTAATTAGCTTTCCACACTTATGCAGTGGTTTATGTGTTTTAATGTAGGACAAAATTAAATAATATTCTGTTGCAAAATTAAATAATATTCCATTTACAACTTATATTAATTATTTTAAACAACTATTGAATTGTTTAAATTAAATGAAATAAATTTAAATACTTTTGAAACAGTTTAAATTATTCCTAAAATGATTGTTCAATGATTTTATTATGTCATCTTAAATGTCAAGAGGGGAAAATCAGAAAGGTTTTGAAAAAGCATCATGACTAAAGGCAGTTTAGATTAAGACTCTTTTCTAGTAATATTAATTATTTACTGAGAAGTTATCCTTGCTGGGCTTCTGCCCTGTTTCTGCATCACAGTTTTTATCACCTCAGCCATCAGCACTTGTCAATAAAAAACTGACATTCTTTTGGGAAGTACAATGCAACAGAACTGTCACTGAGGATTTCCTCACAGTCTTTTTATCCTGTTCAGCCTTTTCCATGTACAAGGGAATGAATCATTAGCCACGTCCTATCAGTTGTGAGGTATCAGAGTTTAGGTGGCAGGACTCCTGATGAGAGTGCTCTGTTATTCCTGAAATTAAATACCATTGAGTGTTTTGTGCACAACATGAGATGCCCAATAAATGCTACATATTCCTCACAGCAGATTTATGAACTTCAAGAAGAACAGGTTATTTTTAATTCAGAATTTGTCATTAAAAGTATTATTTTTCAAACCATGAACATTCCTTACTGAGGTGAGAAATGCAGTGGCACAATTAAGGAAGATATTTTTATCTTTTAGTGCCTATGTGCTGTTGCCCATTTACCCTCTGGTGCAAACCATTTAATATGTGGATAGACAAGACCACTTGCAACAAAAAGTAAAAAAATTAAACAGTTAGAAATTATCAACTGCATGCAGTTAAACAGTGACTCAGTTTCATAGTAGTAAGGCTGAATTTCTACTGAAGTTTCTTGATGTCATGTCTGATGCAATGAAACCTAAAAGAAAAAGGAAATTCTTATCATTAACTTGTGTTACTATGCTTGCATTTGAAAATAATTTGATACAGCAGGGGTGGATTGGAAAATCTATCAGTAGAGCTACTAACTAATCCCTGTATTTGTTATAAGAAAGAAAAAAAAATCAAAGCACATTCCTTGTTCCTTGTCAAATGATCTTTTTTTCTGCCAATGACTATGAACTCACTGATCAGTAAGAGTTGTATTCTATGAAATCAGTTCCTCCCTGGTGTTGTTGTAAAGAGCACTTTTCTGTTTCAGCAACTCCCTTGGTTTAGCCCCAGCCAGCACCCATGCCCTACGCAGCCACTTTCTCACTGTCCTTCCAGCAGAACTGGGAGAGACTTGGAAGGGTAAAAACTGGAAAACTCATGGGTTAAAATGAAGACCGTTTACCAGGAAAACCAAAAGCCATGTGCGCAAACAAAGCAAAACAAGGAATTGATTCAGTGCTTCCCATGGGCAGGCAGGTGTTCAGCCATCCCCAGGAGAGCAGGGCTCCATCACATGTAACAAGTTGGGAATACAAGCACCATCACTCCAGATGTCCCCCCTTCCTCATTCCTCCCTCCACTCTATTTACTGACCATGATGTGGTGTGGTCTGGAATATCCCTCTGGTCAGCTGGGGTCACTTCACCTGTCCTGGCTGGGTCTCTTCCCAAGCACCCCCACACTCCTTGTCAGTGGCAGTATGGAAACAGAAAAGGCCTTGTCTCTGTGCAAGTCCTGCTCAGCAATAATAAAAACATCTCTAAATTATCAAACCTATGCTCAGCACAAATCCAAAACAGCCACACACCAGCCACTGTGAAGAAAATGACCTCTATCCCAGACAAAACCAGCACAACTTATTTAATACAATTTGGTTTGATTAGGATTTAAGTGAATAAACAATGTAAATAATGTTAGACAGATTTGTAATGGGCACTCTTTGCCAGTTCCATAACATATAAGGTAACCTGAATGTTTGTTGTTTTAATTTGAAAACAGGAAATTAAAAGCTTCTGTATCATATCACATGTTCTTTTCTAACCTCTCCTTAAGCAACAGCAAGCAAAACCAGAGATAACTGTCTGAAAAGTTACAGGCATGTAAGAAAAAAATGTTTCAAAGCCATATAATTCAGATACTTCAAAAGTTTTTTCTCTATCAAAAATATCAAGTGAATTATAAACCTGAATAAAAATGAAGTACAATTTAACTCCCTTTCCCCCCTCGAAAGAACCTTAAAAGGACATGACTAAGATTTTCTCATTAAGAGATAAATATCTGAAAAATCAGCCCTTTTAACTTGGAACTAATAATACCAGGATACACTCATGTTGGAGTAGTATGGCACTAAAAATATCAACTTCTTTAAATTATGAATTTTTGGATCTCTTGTAGAAAAGAATCTCACAGCAACATTCTTCACTTGCCACCGAGCTTTTCAGCTTCTGCATTGTGGCCTCTTCTTAAAAAAAGAAAAATAAAAGGAAAAAAAGTGTTTAATGATGACATCTATTTCTTTTCAGGCCCGGGCACATTTTAAGTAGATATTTAAGGGCTTTGGTTACTATTGTCTACATTTTTAAAGCATTTTTAACAAGATTAAAGGCAGGAGATATTGTCAGGATTTTAAAGTGAGTGCTCTGGACAGTAGATCACTTGGCTGCAGAATTGCGACGGGTTTTGTAAACAAATCCACTGCTGTTCAGTTCTTAAGAAACAATGTCCCTCTGATGCCTAAAGCGAAAATTTTTAGTTTTGGGGAAGAATAAGACTCCTAAGAGGGATAGTTCCACTCTCAGTTAAAAGATTTATTGCTATCTGGTGTCTTTGATCTTCAGTATGGAAAGTAGAGCTGGCAACTGCTTTTTCTCATTCTCTTTCTTCCAACAGTGCTGATCTTATCTAAAATATTTAATTCAATTGCAACAGAATAATTAATTGAAGTTGCAGGAAATATAATTTTCATAGGTCTGAACAGGAAGCTCATAGAGTTGAGTGGTTCCCTAAACTGACTCATAAGGATTAAGAAATGAAATGTGGTGTTTGTTATTGAGAAAAGCAAGCAAAGAACCTGAAAGTCCAACAGAAAAACTCTTTCATTCTGTGTAAAGCACAGTATCACTCACACTAGAGCCACCTTCTACTTCCATGAATTAAGTAAAATAACTCAATCACACAATTATTCAGTAATGCCTTCTAGTCTGCTGACAACAATGTGCTACTAAATACTTGAAAATTGAAGATGACTTGAGAAACTGAGATGGCTTCTAATACTGAATTGCAATTGTACATCATCTGTGGTAGAGATGCAGGCAGTCTGAAGGACAGGAGACCTTACAGCACCTTCCATTACCTGAAGGGAGCCTGCAGGAGAGTCCCACCCTGGAAAGGGACTTTTTAGAAGGGCATGTAGCGACAGGACAAGGGGGAGATGGCTTTAAAGTGAAAGAGAAAAGGTTAAGTTCAGGTATTGGGAAGAAAATACTTCCTGTGAGGGTGGTGAGGCACTGGCACAGGTTGTCCAGAGAAGCTTGTGCAGGATGCTCCATCCCTGGAAGGGTTCAAGGCCAGGCTGGGTGGGGCTCTGAGCAACCTGGTCTAGTGCAAGGTGTCCCTGCCCATGGCAGGGCCTGGAACAAGGTGATCCTTAGGGTTCCTTCCAGCCCAAGCCATGCTGACTCCAACTACAGCTGCATACAAGTGTGTACTGGCATGGCTGTTCTGGTACCATACACAGGCAGATCACTAAAAACAGCTGAGGAACCACCAAATCCAACCTTCCTTTCAGCAGAGCAAAGTATCAATTTGATACTCAGAATGATCTCACGTAACAAGGTTTGTAAAATTTATAAATTCAGGTGTGAATGCTTCAGAAGTATAATGTAAGTTTTGACAAAGTGTTTTGATTTGATGCTTTTACATTTTTGCTGTAAGACATGATTAACTCTCAACCTACCTACATCTACTAGCATTTTGCAGTAAAAATAGCAGTGCTGAGCCACTTCCTGAGGTGCAAGAACAATCCTACAATTCCTAAATGTGGGGGGAGATATTTTTCCCCCAGTTAAAACAAAGAAATCATTGAAATAAAGAGCAGCCTTTAAAAATTCTTGACTAGAAGCTCTTAAACTTGCCCTCTCCTTCCCTCTCAGTATTAAGAAAATTTATTTTCCAAAAATCAACTAGATTTTGCAGTGAGTATTAAATGCAATATTTAGAAAAGAAATACCTTATTTTAGATGTTCAGCATTAATGTGTACATATAATTGATGCATTTGAGTTTGATCCATTTTGTGACAGGCTTTGACAGCCAAAAGTGACAGAATTAGCAATGCTACAATAGGGCTTATGACAAATAAGAAAAGTATCAGTAGTGGATTGTATTGTATCACACACAAAAATAGAAGAAAACATTTGGTCCATTTCCACACCTGCTTTTACTTCACCTAACTTAAATTTCCTCCAGCTCCATAGAGGTATTGAAGTTTTAGAAGCTGGAGGATTTATTGCAAAGAAACTAATTGCCTTTGGTTGCAGCTTACCATGAAGCAGCCACATAAAATGGAGACAGACAGATATCATTACACAGCAGCCTGTCTTCTTTCTTCCAGGTACCTGGAAGAATCTACCTACGTGACTGTCAAGCTCATGCCTTTGAAACTAAGGAAACAGAAAAAAATGAGGACAGAGCCAACAAATAAACGTTGCCTGAACGTGGCAGTCAAAGAAGAAAATGTAAATTGTGCCAGTCTTTTACTATGTACATTGACAGAAAATTCCAGGTATTGCAGCCAGGAGAATAAAGGCATTACCAACCCGATTTCTTGATTTGTTCTTCTTCTCTATAAGCTTTTTAATTTATCAGCAAATAAGACACACACAAAACCAAGTGTGGGAGATGCCAAACTTCAAGCTTGTAAAGTGCAATAAAGAACTAGACTGAGACTAATAAAAATATTTTACAAGAAATGAATGCTTGTTATCACCTGCACAGAGTGGTACTGTGTCTTTGTAGATAAGGGGATTTTTTGGCAAGGAAATATCCCATTTAGATCTAGTTGTAATAAAACCAGAATTGAAATACTGAAAAGCCTCGAGAGCATGAAGACAACAAATCATATGGCAGCCATGCCAAAATACTTGCTGTATCCAGACAGGTTTGTAATTACACAACAAACATATGGAAAGTAGTTTCATATTTATTAGTTTGTGTATTAATTGCGTTAACAAGAATAATAGAAATTAAAACACCTGTACCTGAAAATAGGGGCTTTTCACTGTTCTTCCAATTATGGTGACAGCCATAACAAAATGCAACAACCTGACTTATGGAGAATGCAGTCCCGGACACCATTTTTCCACTGGACTCCTGGAACAAGACAGGAGAGGACTGTGCTGTAAACCCAGGGAAAACACCAGTAGTGAGAGACCTCCTGGCAGAACAAGCTTCCCCTTCCCAAGAGATCCAAGTGTAGCTTTGCTAATTGCAGCCATGATAAGATCGTGCATGCCCAAAAATGTACCCAAATGGAAACCCACTTTTTCCAGCCAGGAACACACAGATGTTGCAGTGGGCAGTCTGGAATCATTAACAATGCTGGAATTTTCCTGACTGCAGCAAATCTTTGTCCTATCTACAGCGAGGTCCTCACATTCCCTGATCCACTACTTGGCCATGCTTTCACTGTGCATTTGTCCCACATGAATTAATGTGGTCCTTTCCCGAGTAACTACAGGGCTAATCAGGGCGTGCAGTGGGAGGCTAAAACATGGACTGTGTCTGAAGACAGAAAGGTTAAAACTGCCCAGCATTACTGCTACAAGATAAAGTTATCTGTAGTTTACTGTCAAAGCAAGGGAAGAAGTCACAGACCAGGATGCCAAAGCTCACTGCTTTTTCTGGCTCCCATAAGCCATCAGCAAGATGCCTTTTGCAGAAAGGAATAATCTGGGATAACTTTTCCCCCCCATTCACAGCAGAAACGTAATCTACCACATCAGTCTCTTCCAGCTTCTTCTATGTCCTTTGTGGATGTCTGATATATAAAAAGAGTTGTGGCTTTCCTCCCAGGCATGGAGCATGCTCTCCTTCAATGGCTATCGTGTTACTCTTCTGTACTGGAGAGCTGAACTTTCTCCGTATCTCCGTGTTCCAACTGTCCAGATTACAACAAGCCATGCTTTCATGTGGTTTTGTTGCTGCAGTTCAAAGCCCATACAAAACCAAACTGATTCTGGGTTGATTTTCTGTATGAAAGACCAAAAATTACAGTACAGACAATGCACTGCTTGTGTTATCTTTGACATTGCTTTCAAAATAGGATGTGTCAGCAAAATTCTGTCTAGCACCTCCTCGTAGGCACAGATGGCATGAGAACTGTAGTGATACAGCTTTGTTTCTTTCTTTCTCACTTTCTTAGCCTTGAATTTTCATCCTTGATTTGTCATATCCATGTCTTTTGAATTTGTATTGCATCAGATCGTGTTCGTGTGTTTGCACAGCCATTTCTTTATTAGACCTTTAAAAATACCTGTCTTATGTTCCTTGCTATTACGATTTTCTCTCTATTTTTAGCTTCCTAAGCCTTCCTTAAGGAAGAAGAGAGATGAGTCTTTTTCTCAGGGTGTGTGTTTCACTGTCTCACCTGTGAATACATGCATATTTGTCTACTCGAGTGGAGGTACTTGACCAGGTAAAAAGCCATCAATCCACATTAAATTGTGCCTAAACAACACCAAGTGATGGAAAACTATCACATATCTTATCTTGTCTGTGATCACCTCTGACTTCAGATAAACCTCCCTTGCTTTTTAGGAAATTTTACAATGCATTTCTTTGAGAACATGAAAATCTTTCCTTAAGAATCAGCTTTGTTTTCTTCCATCAATCCTGCAAAGTCTGAGAAAACTTTGTGAAAACAGAGATGAGCAATGTCCCTTCAGCCTGACCACCTTTTTCAGGCCTACAGTCACATAGGAACTTGTAGTTCCTACTTTCCAAATGTCAGGATTCATCTAGGGAGATAGTTTGAAAGAGGCTGACAGGGAGCCAGAAAAAGCACACAGGTCCGTATTTGAGGGATTGATTCATACCCTCATCAGTCACTCATAAGTAAAACATCTGTAATAATTTATAAAGTTCCTGCACTCCAGCTTAGACAGACACAGTTAACAAGTCACTGGAGAGATGACACCTTCCTGAACTTTGGCTTATGTGCATCACCTCCAATTGCGCTCAAGACTTTAAGGAACAACAACTGCATGAAAACACATGGCCCCCTCAGTGAGCAGACCCCTGCCAGAGCAGTTTTGCCTCAGGAATCAGTCACACAGAGCGAGTTTTGGAAGCTCCTTAAACACCACTGCTCTTGCAGAAGTATGTCTTTGCCTTGAGCAGACCAGCTAATTTTTCCGGTATCACTTAGATAAGGCATGTGGCTGCAACTAAAACCTTCAGGAGTGCAGAAAAAAAATTTTCAAATTTCTTCTAAATCTCTTTACTTCCTGGTCAAATATGAATCTTCAGGAGCTCGGTCACTATGTGTAAGAATTGTCATAACCCAGGACTGTATGAACCTCTAAATGAGAAATTTAAACCAACCCAGGTCTATAAATATTAGAATTTCTCATAAGTTTTATATTTATCCCAGGGTGTAGCTGCCTTAGTAATCATGTCTAACAGATGGACACTGAAGGAAACATGTTGGTATATATTGAAGCTGACGAGCTTCAAAGTGACATCATTGGTCTTTTGATTTGATTCTATTTTTACCTCTTTTTTTTTGGTTTTTCTAAAGACTGTTGTAAACAAAGAATTCTTTAAAGCACAGATTTAAAGAATTCCAACCAGAACAGCTTTCTATCTTTTTACAGTTAAAACAAGGATAACATGGGAATGATCCTTTCACCTCAGCTAACACCGAATGATCTTTAGTCTTCTCTCTCCTTCCTTTTCCACCGAAGCAATTTCATTAAAGGAATTTTATCCAGCTTGAGTTCAGATATTTTCCAGGATGGTATCATAAACAATACAGAGGTCTACTTCTGTAAGTCACCCCATGGATCTTGCAATCACAACTTATTTTGAACAGAAAATGATACAGAAGAAATAGAGCATTACAGTTTGCTGTATTTTACTGTACACTTTAGAACTGCCTAACTGTGTAAAAATCTTGCAGAGGCTTTGAACATTCAGGATACTGGAGTCACAGTCTGTATCAATAGAGATACAGACTTCAAACTTCAAGCACACAACAGAGATGTTTCAGCCTGTAAATCTGGAGGAGTAAGGGGACAAAGCAAAAGCAAAACAACCACGTGTGAAGTATTCTGTGTGCAGGGGTGCACAAGTTGGGGAGCTCATGCCAAGAGAGGTCTGTGAGAATTCTTCTCCCTTCATCCACAATCGTGGTAGGACTTCAAGGAACGGGAGACCCACTGCTGGGTAAAATTTCTCAGTAAAGTCTCCAGTAAATAGCCAGGCTGACAAAAAACAAGAAAACCTTGGGAAATTTCAGAGAAAAAAAACCTTTTCAAATCACCTATACCAAATCAACTGCCTCCAGCTTTACAAGTGGCTTTCCGTCATGGAGTAGGGAATGGAACTGTGGGGATACAGGGAGAACTGAGTGCCAGTGACTCAGAACACATGACAGCAGGCAGAATTTTGCATTAGCTAAAACAGAAGGGTGAAGTAAGCAAGTCAGCAAGATGAGTGCTGGAATTGTCTTTTTCTGTGAATTTCATTTTACAACACGAAATTCACAGAAAGTGCAACACAGAAATCCCAAGATAATTCTTCCTAACAGAGATGATCCACTGGATAAAAAAAAAAACCCAAGCTGTGATTCAGTTTCTACAAATGAGCGGCATGATGTGAAAAACAGTGATATCTAAACATTTATCAGTTGAACCACATATTAAATAAGTTTCTTTAACTTCATCCAGGTTTCAAATGGTCTAAAGAAAACATCTGTTCTTAATTTAAAGGATATCAAACATACTGCCTTAGCATAAATTTTTTTTAAAACAATTAAAAAATATTTTCAGCAGCTGAATGCAACATCATTGGAAGAGGAGGCAACAAAACATCTGGCTACATGAAACTGCAAAAATGGCTGCAGCAACACATCATTTTGAAGGAAGACATCATTGAGAACTTAACCATTGCTTTTGAGCTAGAACTCACAGACTAGCAGAATGATCAACAGAGAAGTTACTTTCCTGGAACTGTTCTTTAAAATGGCTTACCTGTTTGTACATTTACACTGAGATTATCTGTATGCAACCTCTCAGGTAAATTTTACCATATGAGTTTCCTCAGTGTTGTACTTCAAGCCTCCTGCAATTGCAACAACAGTAAAGGCAGCAAACCATCCACCTCTCCTTCTCAAGCATCCTCTTAATTGAAGAACCAGAAGAGATGGACTTTAGGGGAGAGGCTGTGAGCATACTGCACATACTGATAACACAGCCTGAAGAAGTTAAAAAAGTTGCAATATGTTTTTCTTTGCAATATTCCCTTCTTCTTCTTGAAGTTCACAGAATCACAGAATTGTTAGGGTTGAAAGGGACCTCTGAAGATGTCCTAGTCCAAGCCCCCTGCCAAGGCAGGGTCACCTAGAGCAGGTTACACAGGAATGTGTCCAGGTGGGTTTTGAGTGTCTCCAGAGAGGGAGAAGTTCAATACTCTTCCAACGGTTTTGAGAAAGGGCCGTGCTTACCTGCTCTACCAGCAATGATATGAGGCTTAGGAGGCTGCATGCCTGCAGTCATGAGAGCCTCAGCACAAGGAGCCTTTGCAAGAAATGGAAATTAGTAATTTGACAATATTATTGCAGTGAAGGGACCAACAGTCCATGGACTTTCAGACTTGGATAGATGGAAATGAGGATCTCTGCAAGGGCTCAGATCTCACAATACAAAAATTTAAAGCCTTCTGTCATCTAGCGTGGGAAAGAGTTATCTTTGTGAAAAAAAAGCATAGGCAGAATGGTTTCCTGAACAAAGGTAAGAAAAAGGTAGCTTGCTGCCATGAAGAATTGTCCAGAGAGGTTCAGAACTGAATCTCACTGACCCTCCTGGTAATAGCAACAAAACTCTCTTCATGGAAGGAGGTGTAGGTCAGAGTCCAAGCCACAGGAGGGCAATAACGAAAGAAAGCACAGCTTGATTCTGCTCTTTGGAAACACCTAAGAATTAGACAGCAACTATAGTATCACAGAATTCTTGCCATTCTTTACCCCATTCCTGTACTAATTAAGAGTCTGAACAGTGGGACTACACACACGTGTTTCCCATAGCATAGAAGGAAATGGGAAAATTTCATTAATGCAAATTAGTAATAGTCCAGAGCAATAGATAAGCTATTACAATATAGTCATCTTGGAATTTATCACCAACTCTTGTTCTACACCTCTTCTTAAGACTGTTACTTATTGCCTTTGCTTTTTAGGTTTTTAGATACTTAATTTAATACTGCAATAAAGTAGATGTTTCCTATTCCCTGTGGGTTGATGACCAATGTCAAGAATCAAAAGAGTGACGCCCAGTTCTGGATGTACAAGTTTCTGTTGCCCAAGCTACAAGAGCCAGGCAAGCAATCTCAGGACTGGGCCAGTGCATTGGGCCACAAATCCTCATGGAAAACAAGTAACTGCTTGTCCACATTAGCAGGTAATGCAGAGACACCAGAACATCAGGATAGGTCAGAACAGCCAACACTAAGGACCCCACGTGTTCAGGGGCACAGACACCCCACAAGGAGCTGCCCCAATCCCAGTCTTGCTGGCTCCGGTGCTGGGGCTCAGTCCCACTCCAGCAGCTGGTGCCCAGATCCACACTCCAGTCACTGGCACCACGGACACGCGGGCACCCGTGACCTGTGGCCAAACTCCTGCTGCTGACACTCCAGTTTGCTCACACTGGTCTTTCCCATTGCTTTTCACAGACCCACAGGACCTCCCTGCTGTGGTCTGGCTCCAGCTGCCGTGCACAGACATCCCTACAGGCCCAGAACTGAGTTCCTCAGGCAGGAAGGGGTTTAAAAATAAAGGAAGAGGCTGTGCTGGGCACAGACAAACTGGCACACTGATTGGTCTGCTATTTATATACGACCCACTCTTTTTATCTCTTTATTCCTCTCTTTTCCCATGCTCACTCCTCCCCAGGTCACCTAAACCTCTCCCTTTCCCTGTACTGTACTTTTTTCCTTCACTGTACATCCCACAACTCCTGCATCCTGCTTAGATTTAAAGGCATATTCCTATCTTCTTCACTCCTCCTTTAAAAAATCTACATAAATATATTTGATATTCTATAAAGTTGAGTATCACATGCCTGATTCTTCAACTGCTTACACATTTTTTCTGCTACTGGCAGGTGGGAGAACTCTTCTCATTTTCCTAACTGAGCTAATTAGAAACACAGTGAGAGGATACAGACTCTTCGTCTCTAGTGGTAAATCTTTTCATACCAATAAACATTGTAATCTTGCATAGGAACCTATGAGTATGGTTTGCTTTGGCTTTTTTTTTTTCTTCTCAAGAGAGGTAATGATTTCAGGTACCAATTCACTTCAGAGACTGGAAATTTAAATCTTATTTTCAAGAAACTCTGAGGAAGACTTAAGGGTGTGGGTTTCTCGAGCACTACTGGATTTTATTTGCAAGTTGACAAAGGAAATGCTATGCCAACGTTTCTTTTATTTTTCCAGCCTAGAAGACCTGGGAACAACTCCAGCCACTCCAAGACAGAACTATGAGACTCAAAACCCCAGCAGCCCATCATGTTGGTAAGGGGGTTTGGAGCGTGAGATTCCAGTTACCCTTCCTCAGCAAAACAATGAACACTCTTAGTTCCAGTTAAAACATTATGGCTTAGCTGGATAGATAAAAAAAAGCTAGTAAGAGCACTGAGTGAGAGATTTGGAATTTCTGATTCCTATTTAAAAGGAATCTATTTCTACCAGGACCACTCTTATGCTATACTACAATTACAGGGAACATCACTGTGCATCAGTTACCAATGTCACAAAAACTGACAGATGGAAATTTGCAGTACTTGCTTGGGACTGCATAAAGTGGTTTGTTTATATACTCTTAGTTATGCTGCACCTACAGAAAGTATGCTTTGGCTGCAGTAGGTATTAAAAACAATTTCTTTCAAAAGTCCCACACTTTAAAAATAAAAATAATTATACTGTGCAAAACAGCCAGCTGAAAGTCTGCCACTCTTTATGCTGACTTGCAATCCAAACCAGAACACAGATCTCCCAAATTCAGGGTCTCCTCTAAAACAATCCTAACACATCCTCACATTTAAGTTACTTGTGGTAATGGTTTGCAGTTTTTGAATTTTCAGTTGTTAGGCTTAGGCACTCAAAGCATGAAACAGAGAAAACTACTTCATGAAAACTAAGTTTGGTAGACAGCAACATTGCTACGTTAGTTCCAGGCCACCCATTTCCTCTACTAGTAAATGCAGTAGAGGGATTCAGGCTTTTAATGAGTTTTGGTTGCTTCCAGGGGTAGCAAAGTTTTAGCCACTCATGGGAGAGGGATGTGTTCTCACCAAAATAATCATAGCTCTTGTAAAAGCATTTGAAAGGAATGCAGTATTTTGATGTAGCCATAGGCTTTCTGTCGACACCTTATGGCTTCCCATTACGGAGAAAGTTTGCTGAAAGTAGTAATTTTTGGTAATTCTGTCTGAGTCAAAACTGAAGGATGAACCTAAACTTATATGAGGGCAAGATGTCCTATTTTTGTTGTATCTAAATATGTACTTTCCTTCAGAAATGTAACACCAGCTTGAAACTGAGTTTTGCACAAAAATACTCCAACACAAGCAGATTTTACTTTCAGTTATGGGATGCACTGAGGTGCTGAGCTGCCTAAATAGACTAAAATAAACTAAATGTTATTTTTATGCAAATATAAATGTAGAGAGGGAACAATTTGTCATTACTAATTTTGTCCAGGAAATGAGAGACACCAGCAATGTTCTTATACCAACATTACTGTAGGAGGCAAGGAAGAGCAGGCACTTTAGCATTATGTACATAGCACAGATGATGAGGTGGATTGCCTCAGCAGTAGCAAATCTTTTTAGCATTTTTGTATTAGAAGAAATTCCTTCTGAGGAAAGGAATACACAATCAACACACATATTAGCATGTAGGAACATTGCACACAAACCTGTATCTACCTGTAACTTCTTGTTCTGAAAGACAACTCGTGCATTTTGAAAAAAGTTATTTATTTTCACTGCTTTAATCTCTCTACTGTAGTGTTAGCACTTAACATAAGCATCCACTCTTCTACTGTCCTATTTACAATCCATTGAAATGTATACTCTACAAATACAATACATATTTTCAGAAATGTAAGGGAAATGCACAATTTGGTAAGGTTTAAAAAAGTGACACTCATCTGTACAGGATCCTCAAATCATCCAAAAAGTAAAATTTACAAGGCAGTATCCACATAGCTATGTAAGGGCAGGTGCTACAGTGACAAAGCAGCAAACTTGCTAATACAATAAAATACAGAAAATAAAGTGTTTTGGGGCACCAGATAATACACTTAGTACCACTGAAGTTGTAAATTTAGTAATACCCATATTTCTAGAAACATGTAACTGCAAACCTGGAGAACATTCTGAAAAATATTAAACATTATATACACATGAGGTAAATGTACCTTGGTCTTTTAAGAGGTAATTTGAGTTTAAAGCAACGGATATGGTGAAGGGATTTTTTTGTTTGCTTGTTTTTTAAACACGAAATGATTAATACCTTGCAATCATTTCAATGGCACAGTATAACAAGGAACTAACTAAAAGGTGAAATTGATGGCAATCACACTCAGAGCTATTACTGAAAAAATAAAATAGCCTCTTCATTTGACACCTTCATGTCCCCAGACAGTCTATACCATCTTTACTTATATACAAAGTCTTTCTTAGGATTACAAGCAGAACCATAGGAGAGTGACAGTGTGTCATACTTGGAGAGTCTGCTTGAGAAACATCCCAGAATTCCAGCTTTTAAGGTTGGAAGGTCCCTGAAGAATTTCCAGCATTTCAAAAATGACATTTCAGGCTTTTCAGCATCAGACTATTTCCAATGCTCCTTGTTCTCCATGTCCATATCCATCTGGTCACAAGTCTGTAAACCAAACTGAGGCTTCAATGCTACTAAAATGTAAAGTTGATAAAATCCACAAAACTTAAGTGAATGTATAATGTATGTAATATTTACAATAAACATTTGCATCAGTATTAATCAGAAACTGTTTTGGTATATACTTGAAATGATACAAAATTAATATTTTGAATGCTAAAATATTTTGGTCCCCCTGGATTTCCAAGAGCAGATCTGGTGATACTACAATCTTAATTTAAAAAATACTTATGTGTACCTGTGTCCATATATATAAGATATGATCTTACACAGGTAACATTTAAAGTTACATAATATATACAGACACAGCCTTTGTAAAAGGTGTTCAGTTCATATAATGGAAAAGAAGAACAAAGCTTGAAGTTGTGGTGTCAGAACTGAGGATACATATAGCTCTACTCAGAATTTTCCTGTTCTGCAGCCCAATAGGAATTACAAGGTTGTTCTAAAATACTGTTCCTTAGGTCATACACAGCGTCAAGCATCCTTCTGTGCTTTGTTTTTGCAAACTTCCATTACAAAGCTAAATCTCGAACAAAGTAAGAGCAATGCAGGAGAGTGAAGATTTGCAGGTAGTTGATAAAATATAACACACAGGTATATTGTTGACAGAATCATCTGCGTGCCATGAGGCTGTTCAGCCGCTGTACATCCTCTTTAAAATGCAACAGAACTGTCCTGTATATTTTAGGAAATCAAATGTTTTGCTGATAAGGTTTTCTGGGTGCTAACAGAGCCACTAAAAATTATTTAATTATAAACTGTAAACAGTCCTGTTACTACCAAAATTACTATAGAGATCTGAGGCATGCCAGGAGCCTGGTATTTCTGAAGTAGGAGCTGTACCATTTGTATCTATGGTAAGGACCCCAGGACACCTATGAAAACTTGAAATGTAACAAAGTCACAAAACAAAAAAGTTGAATTACTAAATAGGAAGCCTTTGAAATTAGATGGAGACCCTGACCTATTTTCATGATGACCTGTTTTTTTAAAGTATCTGTACAGATACATAGAACTTGCTAGAGAGGCTGCCAAGAAGAGAGGCTTGGGAGTTATGTTATATGAAATTTTTTTTAACAGTTAATTGAAAAACTGTGGTGCACAAAGGCATATTTTATTTAAAATACCTACATAAAGTAATTTTTTATCAGGCTTTGATTGACAGAGGCCTGAGGCACATAAGCCTCACTTGTCAGATAATGCCAAACATAAGTGTGACAGCTGTATGTATGTTTAAGCCTAATTGGTTTCTAAGAACTTCTCTTATTTTTCCCTCTTCTCCTGGATACGGTCTTCCAGTATGAATAAACTCATCCATTTTGTTGTTGACAAAAGCATTTCATTATTTGCAGTTTGACCTCTGAAGGTCTGTAATTCTGACATAGTTTAAACTCATCTCCAAGCAAGCAGTAAGAATAAAGAAATAAACAAAAATGAAAGGTTAAGGCTTTTCTTAGGTAAGGCTTGTGTCACCCATGTAGCCTCTTCCTGGGCCTCATGCCTCTTCCTGCTTTAGCTGCCACACATCACCATGGCACAGAAGCTCGACTGTGCTGCTGCCAGCAACCACCCTGCCACTGCCACCACCCTCTTGGTAACAAACTGTCTGTGGGCTCTATGCCAAGGGATGAACAGGAAGCTAAGTTAAAGCTTGCCATGTGTGTTGTGTAATGAGATGGGTACTGATGTGTTCTAAAGACTGGCAGGTTAGGCAGCATATTAATTACCAGGCACATTTACATACTGAAATATTGACTGTTTTGGACATTAATGAAACCAAAGGTCAACCAGACTCTTGCAAAAATTGCAATTATAAAAATATCCTGGTAACAGCAAGTTTTTGTTGTACATTTGGGCAGGAAGCAATTTAATTTCTAAACAAGCTTGTGAAAATATTATGATGCTCTTAAAAACTCAGGGAAATCTTGACTAAAACCATGCATATTCTTCTGTGTTCTTATGACAACACAAGTTACCATAAACTTTGTTCTTCTAACAATGAAGAGGATTGCTGGAATCCTCTGATATTTGTATCCAAAAACCTGCAGCTCACCACCTTCTCTAGCTCACCACTTTGTGTATGAGGCACACACAACATACATGCACACAAAACTTATAAGCAGCTTTTAACTGTCTAGTACAAAAGCCCAAATAACTTTTCTCTAATGACAGGTGCATTTAATCATTGTGTAATCGCAAATATTGTTCTTTGAGCCTTAAGACTCGGCAGAACTGCACACAAAATATGCTTTTCATACTTATTTAATGAAGCAAAATCTCTTAGCATTTTAATTTTCTTGCTACTCTTCTGAAGTAGATAGGTACTTCAAGAATTTTAGAAGTACCACTTGATAAAAAAAAATCTCCTACATAATTATGACTCATAACTTGACAATTACAAAATATGACAGTGAATTTACTAGCTTACACTATTGAAAACTCCCACAGTGGTTTCAAGAGTCAGATTTTGGTAAAATTGAAGATATTTTATCAATTATGTACTCACTGTTGCAATGAATGAGATTTAGCACTTAGCTAGGCAAAGGAACAACTTTTAACTTGTATTTTTGAAACCAAAAGTACCATAGGCTTTGTACATCCCTACTATTTTGCATTAAAAGACTCAAAAGTGGCACTTACTGGTGTAATACAATCTATTTTGAAGGCAATGTAATGTTCTGAAAAAGTGGAAAAAACCCAGTAATCACGTATAAAGTATAGTTGCATAAGTTATGTTCCCACAACTGAATGAGGTCAATTTGTAAGTCAAGGTAAGAGTCCAAAAGATGCACTACCTTAATAGCTAGCAAGGTATACTCCAATAGTACATTCACAATCTGAATCAAGGAATCGAGACAGTGGTTCAGAGTAGTCAATGTACCAGGCAGGAATAAAGTTGCTTTAAGAGCCATCAATGCACTGTAGAACAATATAGCGAACCAGTTTCGTTTTAGAAGTGACCTCCTACTTTTAGCACAGTTAATTAGCTAAGACCAGCTATCAACTTCCCAAATGAAAAAATTATAGATTAATCAAACTAGAGTACATGATGTTCTGTAAATAACCTGGGAAAGAGGTTCATAGTGCACAGAAAGACCCAACACAACTGTTTAGCACATCCACAAAAATCCTAATAAGTGACGTTCCTATGAAGTACTAAAGGCAGCAATATCCTTCTGTTCCCCCAGTGAGGTAGAACAATTAACCTTCTTAACACGCCACTCTGGTGCAGATAGGGATTTTTACAGTGTTCTTCGGTAGCAAATCCAGGATTACATCTTGATCCCCTCCTGTTGACTAAGTTGTGATAATGTTTTCTTAATGCGCAAAGCTGTCAGCCGAGCGGCTCCGTTGGCATACCAGCATTCCCGCATAATTTTTGCCATCACTCGCAATGCCTGCAAAGGAAACACAAGTCATTAGATGCACTGCTGTTCCAGTGTACCCCAGGTAACTGCTGCTCTGCTTTAGACTCTTCAGGCATTTCTGAAGTCCATTACTATTACTACAGGTGCACAGGAGAGTGTACTGTTTAAAAAAAAACAAACAAACCAAAAAACTTACTTTATTTACAGAAAAGTAAAACTCTCTAAATGCTGTAGAGCAAACCTGGTATTTTTCAGCAGACTTTTGGCCCATGAAAATAACATTTTAATGAAAAATTATTAGCTTATCTGTAACTGTTTTTTGAATTTTCACATCAGACAAAAATACACTCTTTTTAATTGTACTTGCAGTTAAGGAGTTACTTCAATGCATAGCAATTAAGTTCATGAGCTATCTTCCTCAAACTGAAGCTCTGCAAGGATTCTAAAAATTTTTAAGTCTTTTTATCCTTCAGACAGCCATTCTTTGAAATCTGAGTCGTTCTACATGTTATTTGTAACAAAGCAAATAACAAAAATGGCAGATGAAATAAAGTAACAGCTCCAAAGTGCCCTGAAAGCTGTCTTACCTTAGTCATTTCAATCCTGATAACTACCTGCCTCACAGTTTGTTGATGCATTTGCCACCCTTCTCTCCTTCCTGTGCACTCTTGCCCAACTCTTAGCCATGCATTCATTCCACATCGGCCATAACCCAGGTTCCCTCCTCTATCCAAAGCACCTCATCCTTACCAGTACCTCACTGTTCCTGCAGCCCACTGAAGCTGTTGCCCAAGCTGTGAGTCACTGGTTGTGACAGAGCAATGCTATGGAATATTCCATCTGACCAGTTTGGGTCAGCTGTCATGGCTCTGCTCCCTCTCATGCTCTTGTCCACCCCTAACCTACTTGAGAAACGGAGAATGCCTTGAAGCGGAGAACGCCAATGCAAGCACTGTTCAGCAACCATCAGTGTGCTATCAGACTGCTTTGGTCACAAACCCAAAACACAGCACCGTGCAGCCTATGAAGGATGCTGGCTCAATCCCAGCCAGCCACAGTACAATTTATTTACAATGATGCTTCCCGCATAATGTAATTCAGACTAGCTGTAATTTAAAATAGCATCATCTATACTTCACAGGAAGGGATCCTAGAATCCTCCATGCAGAGTTAGCTATTAACTTCCAAGAAACTACATTTAAATACTTATGTATAACCAAGGAACAATGATTTAATGAAACCATAATGATTAGAATGAAATTAATTAAGTTCTAAAAGCAGCTCTTCTCCCTTCAACAATAAGCATGATTTTTAAGCCACTGAAATCACTAAAAGCTCTAGTGTCCATTAAAGCAGCTTTAGCCAGGTTAGTTAATACCTCACAGCTCTGCCATCTGTTTGGAATATTGGGCCTTAACTTCTGTTCACACACAACTTTCCTCATTTCTTCAACAGAAGGGTCTGAAGGAACGAGGTCATAGTATGGCAACTGGTAATCTTCGTGGATTCCTGTAACAGGTTGAAAATAGCTTTATTTTAGCTAACACTGGATTACATATTCTTCACTTTTTACTGTGTTCCTTATCAGTACCCTACCAGTTTTTGGTTTTCATTTTTAGAAGTTACAACACAACTGACAAATAAATAAACAAAAATCCTTAACCACACCTTAGGAGTGTTTACATTACCCTTCAAAGATCTAAAATTTATAAAATTGGAAGAGATATAAAGCTACATAAAATCTTTCACATGCTATACTAAAAATATGCTTCTTCAGAGCACACAATTTATAACAGCATGCTTTATTTTAAATAATATATAGATTTATCTGAACACATTATAGCTAGGGTCTTGTGGTATTTGCCTCTTGCTCACAAGAGTATTAAATTTTACCCTTTTCTCCCCTCTATGTAAATATTTGAGAAAAAAAATCTTTTTTATTTTCTTCAATAAGTATGATCTGTCAATCTAGAAAGAGATTGAATAGATCAGTTATCATTTACAGGATTAACAATTAGAAAGTCTGAAATCAACTGGCCATTACTTTGCACTGTTTTTTGAGCAAACTGTTTTCAGAACCTGAAGAAGTTTAAGTTCCTTATAGCTCCTTAATATGTCCCATTTTATAAAGATTGCCACGTACCACCAATTGAACACCGCCGAGCTATTTCCCAAAACACTAATCCCATTGCATAGATGTCTGCTCGTTTGAATGACTCAAAATGTTTCATATTTATGGAATCATCTAGGACTTCAGGAGCCATATACCTGTGTGGAAAAAAAAAATCATAAACACTTAAGAGTAGAAAAAATTTAGTACTACTGATCAGCTCAAATACAAAATAATGTATTTTTGGGGAAAAGGAGATAAAAGAAAAATCTGCTTCATTAAGATTATCCAATCAGAGACAATTCAATGTAAAGGGATAAGCAAACAGAGAAACAAGCAGAGAAATAGGGGGAATAAGTAAAATGTGAAACAATAAACTAGAGCTATAAACCCGGTAGAAAAGGCACAACTGAGACAGTGACATAGACCAGAAGTCTCCAGTTCTTCATTGACAGGCTATTAAGAAACTCCAGGCATAACTTTATAGAGGTGCAGTCTGGACCTTGTGACCGCTAATACGTGGGAAAGAAGAACTCTATGAGGATTGAGGATATTGAAGGAAGGCCTGTGCAACTACTCAATGCTTATCAAGCAATGTCCAGGACAAAGGGAACAGAAGTGCAGCAACAGATAGAAAAGAGTAGCAAAAGGGCCTGCTGCATAAAAGGTTGCCAGTCTGCACACGCTCACCAGTATATCCTATTTCCCTAAATCCTAACTATCCTGTGCAATCTCATTCAAGCCTATGTGCACGTGCTCTCTAAGAACTGTGTGTCAGCAGCTGGAGGCAGGCATCAGTCTATTCAGGTCTAGCAACTGCAGCAGCACAAGGGATGAAGCTGAAACTAGAGAGAAGGAAGTGCTCAACATCAGTAGCTGGCAGGGGAACTACAGGTCCTAGGAGCATGTCTGCAGGTGGTAACACGTATCTGGAGCTATACAGTGGTCATTCTGTAAATGAATTCTGGGTCAGCAACTGTAGTCTTACAAAAAGTAAAGGAAACCCTGGTGCCAGCAACTGGATCAAATGAGTGGCTCTGCTTCAGCTACTGAAATAAGACCATGGATCACAGGCTTCATGGTCACAGCTTACACATACCAGCTACAGCAGAGAAAAGGGGATGAGGAAAACAGAGTAAGGGTCTCTCAGCACCAGCAACTGGAGTAGGAGTCACAGGCTGTAAGGTCTGTGTGCCTGGGCACCAGCTGCTAGGCTGGGCAAGAAGATTTGCATTTCTCCAACCCTGCACAGCTGATGTGCAGGACTGTAATTAACTAGCAACCTTCAAGCTGGTCTAGCCAGCACCCAGGCAGCCCAGGCAGGGCTATTTGCCAGGACAAGAGCCCATACTGATATTTGAGGGAATCCATGCAGGTGGGCATGCATACAAATACATCAGCTGTTTGCTGCTGTGCATTAACCCATCTGGTGAGTATGAAATCCATGGAGCTCAGGAAAGGGCATTAGATACAGCAAGCTTTGGATGGATGGTTGAGGGGCTCATAAACATGCATGGAGTTGTGAGGCTGCAGAAGGGAGTATGTACTTTCACTAACGAAGTTCAATCCTGATCAGCTGAAGAGAAGGAAAGAGACTTGGCTGTCTATAGTTATGTTTTATACAAGTTCTGACAGTGTTTTATGTGGGTGTTGAAGACAGCACATGGTGCACAGCAATCTGTATAATCAGGTCTATCCATACTATATGTGTCTGGGTATGACTGGTTGGATCCCAAGGAAGAAAGCAGAAGCCACATCCATGAGCCTCAGATGAACAGAGCCCCAGCCCTTTGGAACACACCTGGCTCCAAAGGTTAGGCAAGAGGAAGCCCCAGTTCCTGAAATCTGAAAAATCGTAGCAGCCACTTAAAAATACCCCCTAACAAGCCTACAGCAGGAATAGACAAGTGCTGGTTAAGAAACCAGCACTATTAAAAATTTCTTGACAAAGGCCCACTATCATTGTAGTACCTGATTCTTCATCATACAGTCTACAATTCCCACCCTAAACCACACTTTATTTAAAATTAGTAAATTATGTGGGTTACAAATTAACAACTGTGCTCATCAATTTGGTTTACCCACATTTCCAGCAAGGAGAAACATCTGGAACAAAGTTTCCCTTAGGAAATAAGGCCTGAAAACCGGTCATGGCATCCAAGGGGCTGTTACCTTGTTTAGTAAGTAAGTCTGACATGGGAACGCCATGTCAGTATGGACCTTATTGCAAGAGCTAGTGACAGCAGCATCCCCACTGGCTGCTGGAAGAATGAATGTTATTTGCTGCATCAAGTCAACATCACTGCTCTCTCATTCTGATCGGGTTCTGGCAGCTAAATCCAGTATGTGACGTTTAGCAGAGTTCAGTGTGCTTCTCCACACCACTGCCCCAGCAGTCTCAAGCTGACATACCCATGAAGCAGGCCAACAGTGGCACCTGGGCTTTAAAGAGCAGTGCTGTCTGGTAAAAAAGCAACAAGTGCAGACTACTGGAGTGGAATACAGTGCCAGGCAATAGCTCTACCTCTGGAACAGCCACAGAAGCCTAGAACTGGTTTCATTTAATCAACACCACTGTAGGATTTTCTTTTCCAGGACCAGGAACAGTAGGCAGAATGTAAGACACACTCCTTAAAGAAATTTCAGGACTCCCTCAGTACAACAGAAATTCTTACAGAAATTACATAGATACCAGGAGGCAAGATACGTAAAAAAATGCAACAGTTACATTTGTCCTGAACTACCCACTACTTCAATGAAGTTTGCTGAGATGAGAGTTCTCCTAAGGCATACAAATTCCTCACAAGTAATAAACACAGCACAAGCAGAGGACAACTCTCTGAGTTGAGAGTAAGGTTTACTTTGACATATTTATTGAATGGAAGTGGAGTATAAAGTATTGTTGCAATCTTTGATATGGACAACACTCAAATTGTTCTGGTCTACCCATATCAAAGACGTTTTAATCAAGAATGGAAGATTGTGGTGAATACTTTAATGCTCTCCAAGGATTCTGCATTACAGGATACTCTTATGGTTCTTCATTTGCTTGACACTGTAAGTGATTATCTTGGAGCCTAGCAGAAAGAATATTTGCTCTACCTGAAGATGCCGTGAGGATGAGAAGGGTGATGGACCTGAAAAAACAACAACTAGAAACCCCAACTATGACGCAAGATGTCAGCCAGAAACACTAAACAAACAGTAAAGCAGATTGTCTTGACTTCTGTGAACCATCCACAGAACAAGGCTTTAACAGGAAAGACCACAAGAGGCCTGAATGTGGCAGAAAATCCCCCTCAATGTGAGTTCCATTGGCAAATTGACCTCTTACCATGGTGCTCCATCAATGCATTTAGATTGGCTTTGGCTTCCATGACACAATGGTGAATGACTGCTGAGAGATTACTGCTGGAACAAGACAGGCCAAAGGAAGGAGGTTGTGTAGCGAGGTCAGCAGCTCAGCCATTTCATGGCTGTTACACAAAAGGGAGAGAAGTAGGCACTTCTGGTCAGCTCACTTCTTGTCAGCTTATGTGCTGGAAATGCATTGCCTGGCAGAAGCAGTATCTTAGGTTCTGGAGAGAGCAACTCTATTTCATAGAGTAACTCTGACCTGAGCAAGGTCTGCAGCTCAATATCATCCAAGAACAAAAGGATAAGTCTACAAAGAAGGGTATGAAGTATGTTGAGCATGGTCTTGCCAAACTTTTGGTGCTTGCTGATCTTTCTCCCATCTCTTTTAGTCCAAAAGCTCAGTATTAGTTGCCTAAATTTCTTGTACAACATATAGGGAGCTTTGTGTCATCAACTAGACCCATACACAAAACGTGTGGCATCGCCTTTCATCAAGCCTATGCTCTACAAGGTAGAATTTTGCCCCTTTTTTGTCTAGGTAAACTTCTGAGAAGCACCCATGGTAAGAATTTGCTGCCAAACTTCTTTTAAAACACAACCTATTTGAACTATCAAAAGTAACAGCTGGGCCACACTTCTAAAAAAATAAAAGGAGAATGAGGGTTTTTTACTTGCCTCAGGGAGTGAGTGACAGAGATTCTATTTCCTTCTCAGTTTAAAACTCACATTCCCTGCTTTATGTTGCAGGCTGAGCTGTGAAAGCACACAGTTCACCCCTCTGGTAAAGCTAAGCCTCTGAACAGAAAACAAAGTCAGAAAATTCAGTCAGAAAGAGGGATCATCAGTTTGACTCAACGCCCTGATCACTTAAACAAGACTAAGTCTGTTTGTTCCCTAGACATACATTTTTACAACAATCATTAGAAAAGTATAGACTTCATCAAATCTCCCTGAACTCGTATACAAAGCTTCCATGTGCAGAAGAGGTACCAGCAGTGGCAATCAGTTGGAGTTAAAACTGCCACTGAACATGTAAGACTTGAACTGTACTATGAAAAATTGATCAGAGGCGTAGAGCTACTTACCGCACAAGAGGAAGAAGGGTCTAAGCTTTTCACAAGAATGAGAAATTTTTAAAGAGGTAGAAATGACTAATATCTTTAAAAGAGGAAACAGATTTAGCTCTCCTACTGCCCACTGCAGCAAGCAAGAGTTGCTACAGCTTTACCCTTGTGAAAAAGCATAAGGCAGATGAACAAGTAATTTAATAATGCCTGTGCAGGAAAAGATCCAGTAAGTGGGATCTGCAAACACAGCTGAAAGGATGCTTTCTCCAGCGACTAGACTAAAGAAAGTAACTGATTTGTATGTCATTTTCCTTTGCACGTAGGTGTAGTAGAAAATTCAAAATCACACGTGGTATGTGCGATTGCAATGATGAATTCTGAAATAAGCCTGCTACTGGACACTTGGAAAAGGAATATTACTCAGTTCCTTATAATTTAGAAGTAGCTCAGAAAATAAATCTTATCTGACTATCTGTGTGGTATTTTTAAAATTGGCAAAAGACTAGTACAGCAGGGCTTTAGAAAAAAGTAACTTTAGCAGTGAACGTGTCAGTAAAACAAATTTTCAGTACGTATTCTAAAAGCTTTAGTTAACTGAGCCTTAAAGTAATGTTCAGGGTTTTTTTCCCTTCCACAAAGACACAGCTCAAGGACCATCCTAGTTCACTGTAAAAACCAAATCAACCCCCCACCCTGCAGTATCACTTACCTAAAGGATATAGAAAAAAAAGTGATTTTGATATATAAACTGGAGATTGGACAACATCAGCACAATTTTCTCCAACACTGCTAAGCCATATGGGCTTAGCTGTCCCACATTTGTGTATGAGCAGTGTCCAAACTCCAGTTTGACATAACACTGAACCTATAGGCATCAGAAGAATGAAAAGTTGCCCACATCCAAAATGCTTGCTGTGGTTCACTGATAGTGCTGCTATCTCTGTATGCTATATAGCTGCATGGATTACTAAGGGAAATTTATTTATAGCTTCCAGTTATTATTGCCTGAAGGTTCACTAATGATAAATTACTGACAGTAAGTTTTATTGCACTTATGCTGACTCAGTTAAACAGCTCTGAATTCTTCTGGAGCAAGAAAAACCTGTATTTCCAAATTCAGAAAAAGCTTTCAGGAGACTATATTGACTCATCCACTTAAGAGTCTATTTATGCATTAGATGACAAAGATGACTGTTTTAACTTCTTGTATTTCTTTAAAAATGTGATTCCAAGACAGCCCCATGTCCAAGACTCTGCA
The DNA here is from genome assembly GCF_022539315.1 of Serinus canaria. NCBI lineage: Eukaryota > Metazoa > Chordata > Aves > Passeriformes > Fringillidae > Serinus > Serinus canaria. The sequence goes on along the minus strand of NC_066315.1, from coordinate 57,930,375 downwards.
CCTTGTATGTTCTTCCACACAGGCTTCACACTGACAACCACAGCTTTTTACTGTAACTATCAATATCCTATTTTACACTCCTGATCGGACTGCAAGTAACAATTCCATGCAATACATGGCAAGAAGAAGAAAGAGAGCACTGAAGTCTCTAAAATCAGTCATGAAGTCCCTTAATTGTTTTAATTAATATTTGTGCCCTACAATATTTAGCAAGTTTTCAGCATTTTCACAAGCCAACATTGAATATGCTTTTTAAGTGCCTTCCACCTAACTAAAACACCAGCTAACAAGAAAGTGCCTAAGAACTCTATCTGCCATTACATTTTTCTGCTGCTTATTTTTCTATCAACAAATTTATATGGGACAAGAAAAACCAAAGCATTTTATCATAAAAATTGCCTGACACATCGCATAAATGATTTTACCTTTTTGTTCCCACTCTGTGGTTTGGGGCAATGTCAATTGTGTCTGTAGCTGAATCGTGCCTAACTGCCAGTCCCAGGTCTGCAATGCAGCATGTCCCATTCTTTTTCACCAAGATGTTTTTTGATTTTAAATCTCTGTGGGCAATCGCTGGTTTGCCTGTAAGGGGAAAAAAAATAGAAATTGTAAAAAAAGCCCAAACCAACCTCCTTTTATTCTAAACCTGGTGCAAGCTTCTGTTTGAAGGAACAGAATTCCTTCCAGTTCTGACACATTATGTGCACCAGGGTACCTCCTGAAATCATTCATTGTAGATTGCATGGAAGTTAGGAAAGAGCCTTTCATGTTTACTGTATTACACCACATTAGCTGCTTTCCCTCTTCTTGCAAGTATTTATTGCACACACATCCTACTCAAACATTGTGTCAACTCAAAGTTAAGAAGATGTTACACACACCATTACTTGGTGACTTTTAACAGGTATTTTGTAGGAAGGATTGTTACATCACAATACCAGAGAAAAGAAGGCAAAAAGCCTTTCAAATTAAGAAGTTCTGTGAAGTTGGAAATCATCAGAGTAGAATGAGCTACTTATGTGTCATGAAAAAAAAAAAAACCCAACCAATATTATCCACATGACAAGCAGAATAATTGTAAGATTACCTTGTGTGCCAACAATTTCCATGTGCAGATGAGCAAGACCACTGGCAGTGGACAAAGCTAATTTTATCATTCCTTCCACTGTTACTGTATACCTGTTCAGGTAATCAAAGAGTGATCCATGCTCATGATAGTCTGACACTAACCACAGCTGAGTCCATGTACCATTGTCTGCAAAATAAAACTGGCATGAATACCACACATACACACACATAGGACAAATAAACAATACATTCCACTTCTATACAACACTTATGAAGTGCAAATTATGGTCTGCAATTAACCTCTCTAAGTTAGACTCTTACTATTAGTCTCTTAGGCTCTTCTATTCCTATAACATTTTAATGCCTCTGCAAAGGTTGGCAATACCATTTGAGAGTTTCTGAAAAGCTTAGCGAGTATTCTTGTATTTAAATAAAAACACAAACCATAGAAAACTGATGCCACTATAATTCTGAGGTGTATATTCAGGGTGAACTGCTCAGGGTATTAGCCAGGTCTCACCTTTCCCTAGGTTTCCTACTAGAGTGGGGCACAGGGAACAGTGCTGAATGCATGATACAAAACTAATCCCATCACTATCAGTCTAGCACAATATTGTCCAGACTAACCATAAAAAAAAGAGAAAAACGTTTCAAACTTTGCTCCCTAACTCCTTCAGTCTTCCCATAACCTATCAGCTTGGGAGACAATTCCCACAGTGGATTTTTCCTCCTAGAGTAAAAGCTTACAAGCAGCAATCAGACATGAAGTTAAATCCAACCCCCATGGACCTCTAAATTTCTGGCCAAAATTGAGGTTTCCACAAGGGTAAAGAAAGCAAAAAACACAGAGGAAATCAGTTTGCTATATGACTTTTGATTAAACTATAACAAACAAGATGGGCCACAATACATTCGTAGCTATCCCAAGGCATACAAATAACGTAAAAGAACTTCATTGTTCACACTATTAAAGCAGTGACACAAAATACCTTTAAGTTTAAGCCACAGAAAGAAGACTATCAAAGGAATTCAAATCAAGAGGGGACCAAAAGTATTTTTTTACTGAAGAAGTAGAAATATACCTAGGAAAGAACAACCCTGCCACTGAATAGGTTTTCCAATTTTGTTGTGTTACAAAAGCACCTCTCCTGAGGCAGACTTTAAAAGTGTTTTTATAGCCAGCTAGTTTTAAAGAAGAATCTTTCATCTCTTTAGAAGAGCAGTTATCCCATAAAAGACATCTGTTGGACTCCTAGCCTGAATTATATAGCCTCTATTCTCTCAGAACCAGTGAGAACACTCAGTGCAAGTCAAAAAGATGTCTCATTATGTAATAGTCCCTAAAGATTGCTCAAGAATATGAAGAACATGAAAAAGGGAAAGAAGTTCAGAACTTGCTCCCTATTGCAAACATACTGAACAATTTTTACTTTCTAAAGAACACATTTGTCCAGAAAAGCCAGAAGTACAAAACGCTTGCTCTACAGATTGACAGAAACCACCTTTATAGAAACACTTGTATTTAACTTAACACTTTGGTGGGGGTGGAAAAATTTGCAAACATCCCTTTTATTTGGATGCTTTTAGGGATATCAGTGATGACATTGAAAAAAATCTAAAAATAAAAGATAAAAATCAAAAAAGCCACCAAAATTAAAAGGCCTCCAAATACTTCAGGGCAGGAAAAAGACTAATATACATTCAAACAATTCCCATAATGGAAAGAGAACTCTGGCTTGCTACATTTACAGAATAGTCTCGACTAAGTCGTTTAAACAGGCAAAAAAAAAAAAAAAAAGAAAAAATAAACCCAGTCACATACTCCAACCTGTTTAAGACTGGTAAAATTCTCCTACTGCTGCAGGAAGAGTCTTTTATGTCCACACAAGGGATGCTTAAGTGTTGGGTTTTTTTAAAGGAACAAGGAAATTAAAGATTTTTTAAAAAATACCTTATTTTCTAACTAGAGATGCTGCATCTCTTGCTACTTGGCGATATCCAAGCACAAACTCATAGAACTCAATGTAACATTTAATGGGACTTTCTCCTAAGAGAGTTATGATCTCTGAGGAATCAATCCAACAGTCTTGGCTTCACTAAACTAGTCTTACAGAGCCATTTGAAACAGGTATGAGTTCACAGGCATAGAAAAGAATGCTCTTAAATACACAAAGAGCTGCAGAAGTTCCAAGTAAACTAACCTTATCTCATGAAAATATTTTCTTCACTCAGTTTTATTCTACTGCTTCATGACCCTACATTTGCCTGAAATAATCCTCACCTAGGTATTAACATCATACACACTCATTACTTGGTCCTGTATTTTATTTCTTCTCCTGTTTCCTAGGAGTTGGATACCTGAGCAGGTGTCTGTACTAGACACCTAGCTGTAAGGAGGTAAATAAAATGAATTTTAATTAGTCTACCAGACCTATAGTGTTCAAACAGCTCTACAAAAGAAGTCAGTTTCTGAAAAATTATCACAGCTTTGATTCAAGACTCTGGTGCCTTTGCATAAAGTTCCTCCCCTCTTAACACTACATTTCCTCCTAAGAGGGGAATATGCTGCTGGTTACAGACTCTTCTGTTCAGCTTTATCTTATGTTTTAATATTCAAACTCTGCCTTCCTTCCAAAGAAGAAATATAAACTGGGCTTACCATCCAGTCTGAGAAGAACCATGATTCTTTCCAATTATGTGCCATATTTGTGACCCTTCAAACAGATTTTAAGAAGGGACAGTGCTACATCGAAACCAATTACGTAAATAATTGCAGGCAAGCTGAAATGCAGCAATAGGTCCAGTGTCCAGCTATCAGAAGGGACTTACTATGTTTTCCTTGCCTCACTATATTTGACAAGCCATACATTTGTTTAGCACTCTGAGCAGAACATGTCACAATAAACTTAAGTCTTCTTATTCTGTTGACAGTAGCTGATTATTACCAAGTAATAATTAACCTGACCTGTAAAATACCTGAGTATTTTTAGCTGCACAGTAAACAGCATCTACCATGAAGCTTTCAATCACAGGATTTGCATTATCAGGTAGGAAAAAGTAATTACACTCAGTAGTAATTACATACAGTAGCCCAGCTTTCCATGATTAGGTAATCTAATTTAGTTTACGAACTCACAATGATCAAGAATCTCAAACAATTTCAGAATATTCAAAATCTAAAAAAAATTACATGTGTTATTGGAAACATATTTAAGAGATTAATTATGGTTATTTCAGCTATTTCAAGGCATCCTAAAGTATTTTATACCACCAAGAACACTCAGAAGTAAAAAATCTTAATTTTTAACTCCAAATAAATATTGAAATTCTGAGAAAAAAAGCTTTCAGATTTGTTGTCAGGAGACTGATTACAGTTTGGGAAAAACATTACTGATGTTCAAGCAAAATCCGTCTTAGTAGAGCTGACTCATGAAGAAAGGAATTTATACAACTGCTATATCAAATATATAATCAAGTGTCCTAGGGTGATGCTATGATGCTTGTATCCCCATTTGTGTGTTCTGTTTATGCTGGATATTATGTTCTGTGCCTTCAACACTGGCTCTGAAGAGCAAAGTTTTGTTTTGGTTTTGCTACCAGTCGCTCCCCCACAGCTGGCAGGACACACAGACAGGGCAGTACATAGTGCTGCTTTTGCTTTTTGCTTTGCTCTTGCTTCTGCTTTGCTCCTGCTTTTTGCTTCTTCTCGTTAGTTAGATTGGCTAAGCAGTCTGAATTTTCCCTGGACTGTTTTTCCTTTCCCTTTTTTGGACCTACTCAAACCTGCTCCGGACTGGGACCTGGGAACACCGAGAGTTTGCACCTTGTGGCTGCAGCAGCTGCCCCAGTGCCGGAGGGACCGATAACAGAGCAAACACCTCAGGAGAGACTTTCTGATTTTGTCATCTTTTTCAGAGTGGTGTCATCCAGTATTGTTCATTTTGTGTGCTGGGGGGTGCTTTGCCTATTAAATAACCAGGTTCTTTCCACTTCTCTCCAAGGAATCCTTCTCAAACCGGTTGTGGGGAGGGGCCATGTGGGTTTGCTTTCTGGAGGGGCCCCCTTTTGGAGGTTTTCTCCCAAATTTGCCCTAAACCAGGACATCGTTTCAATTAAAATTCAATTGACTGGAATCACTTAAGTGAAAAATGTTTGGTTTTTTTTTCACATCAACACTAGTAAAACAAAAATGTTTTCTGTGGTGTTATGTAGCAAAGTGTTTGAAAGCAGATATTTAGCCTTTTTTGGCACACAGATAATGTAATATTAGAAAAAAACCTCAGGAAAAAGCAGTGAAAAGATCAGATTCAGATGGGATCTCCAACTAGAAATCTCTTAAAAATGAGATATTCAGGGAGATAGCACTTTTGTCAGTGACTAGAGCATGACTGGTGTCTTGTTAGCATAACAGCTTGACTATCATGTTGACACAGTCATCTGACTCAATGATAAAAAGCACTTGAGCTGTGCAGATTCCTTCTTCTCAGGCTAAAGCCAGAGCTTCAAAAAGAATAAATGACTGAAATATTACTTCTCAAGAGTCAGGAATTCTGCTCATTTCTTTGCAGCATATTGTTTAACATCACTTTTGGGGATCTACTTACCATGAAAGGTGTTCTGACTGAAACAAACTATCATACTATTCATGGGGAATATGCTTTGAGTTAAGGGGAAGGAATGTAGAAGTCAAGGTATTTTAGCGCATAAACCTATCTGGAAGTGTGCAGTGCAAGACTTCACCTTATTTTAATCTGCCTACAGACAGTTAAGATTACATCCAGCTAATGCAGAGAAACCTTTAGTACTGTGAACTGTGGTTGCTGACACTACTCTTTTGCTACAGTTAAGTACTGTACCCTGATACACTTTACCTTCATGTAACTGGATTAGAAGGAACAACACAAAAAAACATGCACAAAACAAACTGTGTGTTTAGATGGTACAAAACAAGGCAACACATGGCCCTGAAAGTAAAACATCCCTAACCTAGCAGAATTTGGAAGTTAGCATAGAATCGCTATGCAAAGAGCTACCCAGAACACAGAAGAGCTTGTCAGGCAGACCACAATTAAAATCATTCATTGTTTCTCAGCCCTCAAGCTGCCTTAACTGTAGCACCTATTTCCCAGTAGATTACAGGATGGGAAGCAGACAGATTGGACCAGCTCCTGTTGCCTTTTGAACATGACACAGGTCTGGGGAAGTAGAAAAGATGAACATGCCACTAAGGCACATGGACGATCTAAAGAATGTAGTAGAAAAAAGAGTGAAGAGAGCAGTTCAGTCACAAGGTCTAATCAAAACACACCCTCCTACCCAAAGGAACCCCTTCCACCAATTTTACATTAAATAGCCAGCCCGATGTTCCTCAGCAGTTATGAAAAACTGCAGTTGTGGTAAGAGGAAAGACCTTATTAATGCCTTCAGCAGCAGCAAGAACTGAAGCATGCCTTGGTTCTACAGCTCTTTTACTGTCCTTTGCTAATTTTAAAATTACTAATAGCCCTGTATCTCTGCAGTCATCCTTGCAGTACCTCAGACACACAGATTCTTGCAGTCTAATGACTTTGTGCAATCCAGCTAAACTGTAGTAACTCCTGAATATATTCAAAAGTCAGCCCTGCAGAGAACTGGATGCAAACTCTCCACCAACATTACTGCTGTGAACAAATACATAATCTAGCACCTGGCACCACATGAACATTCATCAGAGAGCACCAGCATCTACAATGGAGGACTGCTCCTTAAGCCACTGGAACACTTAGGTGTTCTTAAGCCATTGTTCTCTAAAGCCATGCTGTGATACACCTTCTCCTTTTGGAGTACCATGATAGTTCCCCCAGTTTAGCAGGTGCACTACCTCCATAATGGTTCCTCTATGTTCTCTCATTTAATGGGATAGAGGTGGCCTGAAGTATTCTAAACAAGAATTGAAGTATTAACCTTCTTCAATATTCAGGACTGAATTCTTAGCCCAGAGAGCAAATTGTACATATTTCCACGCTGAGAGAATGTAGAAGGTTATACTATTAATTAATTCTGCACTAAAGGGTTAAAAACAACAACATACATTTCTGCCTCTGCTCAGACAGCAATACTGTTAGAAAACAGTCAAGAACATTTGGCATTTTCAAAACACATTTCTATCTATTTTTCAAAAACCAGACACCAACTAGTTCTCAAAGTAGAAGAGCCTTACCCTGAAGACCCAAAACCTCAAATAATGCCATGACCTATCAGTTAAGGATTTCTTCTTTGCACGTAAAGCATATTAACAGAAAAAACAGAAACAATTTCATATCACATTATATTATGTTACAAGGAAACTAAAGATGACGAAGTCAAATGCTATAGCATCTGCAACACATATCAGCAAGCAAGAAATTGGTTTAAAAACCCATCCATTTAGGAAACCTTCCTCATACCTCCTCTTCACAGCAGTCAAATGTATTTTTGGGACAAACCACCTCGAGGTTTTAGGCAAAATGAGACACTGGTATACCTACAGATGATTTTGTGAAAAGTTACAACTAAGGAATTGCAATATATCCTTTATGCTTTTAACTGAGAAACAGAAACTAAAGCTTCTGCAGAGATAGCTCTTCATTTATGGCTTTAATACAGCTGATCTAATTTTAAACCCAGGCTCCAGATACTCACTCCCCTAGGCCAATCAGAGAAAACTCAAGCTCTTGCAGGTCTTGGTAATACCAAATACATTTCTAGGCATGAAAATTAGACAGTTTCTCATGGTAAGCATAGTAAGCTGCAGGAAGAAGTTGCCTGGTGTAGTGCTGATCTGCAAGCTCTTGGAGGATAAAAAGTTGCACAAACATCTGTTAGGAGCAAGTTAACGTACACAACCCTTTCTGGAGAAGTGCTCTGCACAATTTCTAGGATTCTCTTCCTATTCTGCAGATTTATATAGAAACTTGAAATTCATCTAATGGTAATTAAAAATAACTTTACACATATATTTGACCCTCACTAAAACCATTTAGGAATTTCCCACAAAACAGCCTTTTAAAAATTCAGCATGTGTGTGAATTATTGACTCCTCCCTAATGTGACAGAATTTGCTGTTAATGCTTTCTTCACAGAAGTCAAATGCCATTTGTGGTGAAACATGCAAATTCAGATCAAAATAACTGAATGAAGCAGCATCTTAATATCTTAGCTCCCCTTAATGAAAGAAACTCAAAACTTGGTTTTGTCAGATTCTTGGCTCTTTACTGGAATTGCAGGAAAATCCAAGAAACTTTTATCTGTCCAAAATCACAGCAAATCAAAGTTGAAAAAATTGTTCCTCTAACTGGATGATTAAAGGCTTATCAGGAGAGCTTCAGGAAGCAGGAATAGTTTTTTACTACTAGAAACAAATAATTAACTCCATTTTTGCAATAGATTTTCTAATTGGACTTCTAAAAGAATAACGTCTCATAACTCAGCTCTAAGAATAAATCTTCTACCTCCTACTTTATATGAGGACAACAGGATGAGACATGATCTCTTTCAGTCCCACACAACTATATTATTTAGCTATGAGGTAATGACAGGTACAAGCAATCAGCAGATGTGTGGGCTCACAGGATAAGGCATCTTCCTTTTTGATAACAAAGCATTTTAAACAAATTTAAACACAGCATATTCTTCCGAAAAAAGACAAAATGTACTTTTTCCTTCCTTAAACCTATGAAAAGTGTGCCACACCCTGAACTTCTGCAGTAACTATTTTTTGCTACTGTTAAATGGATCCTCACAATATTTTTTTCCTTCACACACTGTCTATTCTGACCAGATGCAGGATCAGCAAAACGAAGTTATTGTGTCACCAACCTTTGTTGTCTGCAGCTATAAATCCAAGAATGTTTTCATGGCGTAGCATAACTGTCTGATAAATTTCTGCTTCTCGAAACCATGACCGTTCCTCTCTTGAAGAGAAGATCTTCACAGCGACTTCTTCTCCTCTCCACTTCCCCCGCCAGACTTCTCCAAAGCGACCCTTCCCAATGCTTTCTTGAAGTACTATAGTTCTTGCAATTGTTCTTTGCACAAGTAAAGGTAAACCTAAAAAGAAGATTTTACATTTGCCTTAAATATCACTCTACAGAATTAGTACTTATCCCACACACTGAATATGAGATCCTATTTCTATTAGGGTATTTCTCTTAGAATGAACATACTCTCTAAGATTTTAACTGCTTGTTGAGGACTGCTAGCAAGCACATAGGTAAGATTCTGCCTTCACCCTTAAAAGGCCAGCTAACAAGTACTCATGGAGATGATGCGACAAACTACTTCTATGGCTGTCAAAAGCACAACACAAACTTCCTTTCAGTTAGGAATGCTGTCACTTGCTGAGCCATAAAGTTTTATTTAAATGCAAAAAAGAAGCGATGAGGCAGTCAGGACCAGGCTTAGGTTGGTTTTTTTTTTGGGTTTTTTTTTTTTTTTTTTTTTTTTTTTTTTTTTTTTTTTTTTTTTGTTGCTTGTTAGTGATGAAAGTGAGTTTTTTCATTATTTTTGGAAAAAGGACTTGTCCATAACTCTCCTGGCAAAGCAATTTAAGAGCACTTTTGCTACTGGTTAATTTACTTGGCTTATCTCTAGATAGTCCATTTCTAAATTGGTTAAACCACACTCACTGCTGAAAATCCACACTCATGCCCAAGTATGCCGTTGCTGCAAAATAGGAAAACATCCTTGTAATGCAAGCTTCCTGCTTTACAGGCCATTCCTGTGCATCTCACCGTAATTATAATTGAGAAAAATGTTTACATTCCTCAAGGTTTTATAGCTTTGGAACATTTACATGCTTTCAAGACAGAGCACCTCTTCAGTACACTTCAGTAATTTTATACAACAAGCAGCACTGGCATCCCTCAACCAGGCTGGGTTTTTGTTTATATCTTTCCTGTTGTAACTGCAGGGCTTGTCACTGGATTCCACACTGATACCACACTGCAGGATGAAAACATCAGCCAGGTTATCTGCTTACCATAAGCTCTTTTGGTATAGGATTACTTCACTTTAACCAAACACTCTACAAAGTAATCTGTTATTCTATAATCACTGTTCCAGTATCTGACCGAACACCTGCATTTCCTTATGTTATAGAAAATAAATCCCAACTAATACTCAGATAATTAATTCTTGTCCACCTTTGGACAGTCTTTGCTAACAGCAACACTAGAAGAACATCCGATCTGGTTGGCAGCATTGCCACACTGGTGTCTCAGACTGAGAAGAGCAAATTAAAACACTGCCGTGCCCGGAACAGCTCCTCAAAAATTCTAGACCTACAGGAATTCTCTGCATGGTCTATGCTGACAACATATCTACATGAAGACAGGAAGGAAAAAAAAAAACCCATACACCACAGTAGCAATTTAATCATTGTCAGGTGTTGTAATAATGTCTACTGAGAAAGTTAAAACTTTTGCTGAAATAGTCCTCAGGTGAACTGTGCTGCATGTCCAAATTATAGAGGCTCTCCTGAGAAGCATAACCTTTATTCCTTATGGACAGACTTTTGAAATGCAGAAGAGGCCAGATGAAAACAACCACAGGACCAAACTAAACCCTCAAAATGTAAATTTTTACTTGATTGGTCAGAGAAAGCGTCTTCCTTAGAATCTATGCACTACTGCAAAATCTACATCAAATACAAGCTGATTTTGTGTACCTGAAATGGGTAATAGGCCATACAGTTGTATCAGAAAACTCTTTGTATATTCCCACTTTCAGATGCACTGCCCTCAACTTGCTGCACCTTTTATAGCTATCTCTCCTCATTTAACATACATGTCCAAGGATATCAGCTAAACATATACTAACCCCTAAACCTTCTAGACAAAATGCATTTCAATTTCAAATTCCAAACTGCCATTCAGCACATTAACATGTCACTGTAGGATAAAAGCCCTACCGTGATCTATCCACTTACTCCCACATTTACTTTTACAGTATTTACAAGATTCATCTTGCTCCTGTTTGTCTGAAGCTAACCTTTTCCTTACTACTGCCTCTTCTAGAAGGTTGGAATCCATATTTATCTTGCATTCACAGCAATTCATTACAGACTTTGTTGCAACTGAGCAATTTCCTAATTTTGCTATAGAAGATACATAGCCCTGTATCACCAGGAACTTGAGCAACTGCTGTACTGTAAACCAAAGAGCCTGAAAAGCATCTCACGGGAGACAGCTACAGCCTCAGCCTTTCACATACACATTGGGCACAACTGCACTCCAAGCTCTCAGATACATCTTCTTTTAACTGTGCATGAAGAAAGGTGATAGCCACTGTGCCAATCAGGAGAACAAGAAAATTTGAGCCCATATTAAATTCAACAGCAGCTCAGTGTCTGACACCTTGTATTTAGGTCATCTGACTTATTCATGAAACCTTCATCATAATTTTCTTATATCAAAGTGTCCTCAATCCTTCTGGAAGTCTAACAAAAAAGGAAAGTTCATTTTCTTTTTCACATATTAAGTGTTCTCTGATTAGTTTAGTGACTTTCTAATGTATAAGGAATTTGTAACTAAATTGGATAATTCAGGAAGTAAGCTCTAGAACACTACAGGTAGCCAAAAAAGTAGCTGCTAGAATTTTGTTCTTGCTCATAAGTCTCTACACAGAAGACTTCCTCTGATGAGTAATAAAAAAACCCAAACCCATTCCATGAACTGTGAAAAATCTTATTCCCTTCAAGCTTGTATGAATTTCAAAATAGTTTTTAAGGAGCTTTATATTCACTTCAACTGACTCAACTTTGCATTTATTTCTGTGACCCTTTAGATTTCTAAATAGTTGAAGTTCCTGCTGGAAGTCGCCTACCAATACTATCCAAAGCTCCTCCTCGTTGTAGGCAATTCTTCCTACTCCCTTGTAACTAAGTGACTTCGTCATCTGTGAGTTAAGACAGTAACAGATGGGCATCCCCATCTGTCTATACAATTTGTAGTTGATATTTAGAGATCTGCATCATGATCTGAAAATCATTCTCAGCTCCAAAAGGCTTTGAAATCCTTCTCTTAGAAGCTGTAGCTTTGCCAGAAGGATCTATTTTAGATGTTTCATTAATTCCTTTCATGGAGTATCTCTTTATTTCAGGTCTTGTTTGTCATGGAACAACATGGCAACAGAAATGTTAAGTCAAGACCGAATAATTAATAGTAGCTTACTATTCATCATTGCAGCAAATGAATCCTACTCCCTTTTGGTTTGAATAGGAAGCTCATTTTTAGAGTTCTGATTATTTCTCTGTTTTATACACTTTTGATCAGAGAATACTGAATTAACAAAATCGGTAGAATTCTTTTTATTTTACTATGAGCTCTTCTGGTCTCTCAGCATGAATTTAAGAGTAGAACATGGCTTTTGCATCATCAAACGAAACACTTCCTTAGCTGTGCCTCTTGAGTCTGGATTATTGTGCCTGTTTTGTACATTTCCATTGTGTTTTGGCAGCCTCTTGTCACAACACCATCTCTTTCAGACAGTTCAGCTTCTGAAAGGGTTAAGCAATGGTTTAACAGAGCTGTTTTTAGCAGCTCTGACTTTTCTCCCTTGGGGGACCTTTTTCTCTACCCCCAGTTTATTCCATAAAGGTAGAGTCTTCTCAACTTTAAATGTGCTGTACCCAAAGTCTTGATTAAAATACACATTAAAAGAGATTCAAATGCTGCAGGCATACTTCAGGACACACAAAAGTTATCAATTCAAGTACTAGCGCACTGTGAATTTGTATAGTCATTGATTGACTAATTTTGAGACAAAGTGACACCAGTCATTGCAAATACACACAATGCCAACAGTACAGAAAGTAAATACCTGAGGCATCTCCTATTTCACTGTCATAATCAAAGTGAAGTAGACAACACTAAACAAGGCTAATACTGGTCTTACAAACAGCTCAACATGGAACTCACTGCAGCTGAAGTTAAAAGATTCCTTTTAAGGAAACATTCAGCCTTGTTTTACAGCCTTTCAAGCATAAAAGCAAATTAGTGAAGAGGCACCCTTAGGGATAAGTCAAATTTAACCACATTTGCTGGTTTTGCTCCTTGGATGCATTCACCAGTAGCCAGTGCTCAAATACCATAGTAGGTCAGGTGCTCTGGGAGTCTAGACCAGCCCGAGTGCCCTGAATTCAGCTGTGAAAGCTTAGCAATTCCCTAGCATGCTCCTTTTACTTAAAGAGTAATTTGCAAATAGGTAAGGGAAGGGTCAGTAGTTTCTAGCCATGTGCTTCAGAGGAATAATCGTAAGTTTCTTCTAACTTGAATTCTCTGCTTTTCAAGAGCTTATATTGAAGGAGTACTTCCAGAGTTCTCAAACAAAAAGAGAGGTTCAGAATCACCACAGGTAAGAAGGGCAGAAGAGAAAACAGAGGATTATTCCTGATAATGAATGAAAAGACCAATTACCAACTAAGTTTGAATTTTAATTAGAAATTGTTTTCAGCCTTCCTTAAGAAAAGTCTAGATCTGCAGACATTAAGTAGTGTTCTACTTCCAAACAATTATATATATCAAATCTTTCTGGATTCCACAATAAGTAAATCTCTGACTCCTCTATATTATCTATATATCTGACTACTGCATATCCCTCCTAGAACAAACATAACTGGAGATTAAGTCCAGCATTTCCATTTATCAAGCCAAATAAATTGGAAGTTCTATTAACCACTTTCATTATCTGACTTAGCTACTCCTGTTAGTAAATGAGAAAATTGATATGAATACAAATTACTAAAACTCCATTTCTAATCAGAGAACAACTTACCCTTACCAGGATCAAATCTTACTGAACACACAAAAGCTTTCTCAGCTGAAACATAACGACCCATGCACCTAGTGCAAACTCACCTTCTTTAGAAAAGATATGACTAAAATGAATTTTTGATCTAGATTTTAAACATGTTCAGCAAGTTACATTAATTTTATTTGACAAAGCAATGGACTTAACAGTTTTACCAGCTACTGTCCTTGGAAAAGAAAAACAACCTAGATGCTTGGGTTTTGTTGTTTAAATTTTTTCCAGTTCTGGGAAAAAAAAAAAAAAAAAGATACAGCAGTTGAAAATCAAACACCAGTCATTCTTTGTAGAAAGTGTTCTGAAAGGGCATGGATGTTTCAACACATATGTTTGCAAGTAGTAGGAAATATTTTCAGTATTAAATTATTTAAGTTTTATATAGCAGAAGGTTGGTAAAAGGTTGCAGTACACAATTTGATGTCTCTCTCCCTAACATGGACCAAAGATCAATAATTTATGATAATTTACGTGGCACATTATCCCCTAACAACACCAATTAAACTACATTTCTGTGACACAGACCACCATAATCCTATAAGCAGCTAATGGTCAGAGTTAAAATAGCTGAAACTCTATGCAGTGAACAGACTAATGCCTCATCTTCCCAGAGCAACACCTCTTCAAGTCAGAATTAAAACAAAAAAAACACAAAATCAAGGGACAGACATTCATCAGACATGGTCTGCATACTGCATCCATTCTATATACAGAAATGCTATTTGCAATTGAAAAATATTTTCTGTAAGGAAAGAACCGGCTAAAATATTAACTCAGAATTTTCTTCATACAGCAATAGGTACAATTTTTTTTTTTCCAATTTAAAGCTAAAACATACCCTTTACAAAATTATCTAAAAACCACAGTAGATGGTTGTTTAGACAGGCTGTACAGAACAAAAAAGTTAAATGACAGCCTTACAGAACACAAAACATTTGCAATAGATGACTGCGATATTCCCTGAATTATATAGTTTGTATAAATCAGGCTACTTTGAGAATAAGGAAGGGCAGCAACAATTCAGTGCTTCTTTTTCTTCACTTATTTCCATACATTGAATCTTCACTGATGTTGACTGAATGTACATGGAAGTTGCTTTTCTAGTATTTTCTCCAGTTAATTGGAAGTTTAAGTTCTGTTTAAGATTTGACAACATTAAAAACTATAGGTGTCTTACAAGGCTCTTAAGCACAAAGTAATTACTACTAGAAATGTCACATTACCTGACCCAGAACCTGAAGTTGTCATATCATAAATTAAATCCTTTAAAGTGGTTCCTTCTGATATAAAGGGACGATCCAATGAAGGGTCTTCTTCGCTTGGCACACGATGATGAATTACAGTACGATTATGACAAAGGTATAGAATCAACATCAGTGAAATGCAGACAAAACAGACAGGTCCAGCAATGACAGCAGCCAGTTCCACAGGTCCTAGGTTAGAAGCTGGTTTTTCTGGAGTAGGCCCTGAAAGTTAAAATAAAAGAAAATTATAAAACCCATTAATTTCCTTTTATTCTACTAAACCTATAGTATCCCACAGCAATATTCAAATTTTTTAAATGCATGTGTTAAAGCTTTTGCACAGTAACTTTTTTCAGAATCAAAGTACTAAAAAGGACAAAAGCAATGTGCTTATTTACACTTTTCATTTAAGTCTTCAAAACTGTCCCTAACATCCCTACCCAGAAGATAGCAACTTTTGTTCAAATATAATGAAATTGTTTTTACAGAATCTAAGGTGTACTTTAGGCCTTCAAATTTACCTACACTTCTACTCTTACAGAATTTTGTTTGAAAAAAATGAAAAAAAAAATCAAAAGAGCAAAAATCCCAACCCCCTTACCTGGTGTAGGAATTGGAAGTTCTACTTTATTGCAGAGAGGTGTGTTACAGCAATGAGACACAGTATGGACTCCATCTCTGGTGGAGGGGGAACAAACAAATGGCCTGTCTCGGGGAATCAGATCAATTTCTGCTATACACATACTGTTGCGCATTATTTTGTCTGCAGTTCGTGTTACTGAGGCAAAACATACTCCATCTGTCATACAAGTAAAGTTGTCTTTTGTACATAGCTGGCAGTAACACTCCAATTCTGCATTGAGAAAAAAGCATTAATGTTAGTATTGGTACATGTTCCAAGCTGAGAAGCAATTTGAATGACTAAAGAAATACAAATTCAGAATGCTAGGAGGCTGTTTTGGTTACATAAATGCAGAACAGCAACACTAAAAAACCAACACTACAAGGCCTTTTAGTGGGACAATAAAATTGGAAGATGAGCAGAAGAAAGTAAAATTTAGATCTGAAGTCACCTCTCTTTACACAGTAATGTACTAAAAGACAAAGGCTAAAATCCTAGCTGTTCCTCCAGGTAAAGAAGTACCACTACAGTTCCTCCCACAAAGTTCTAGACTCTTAAAACAACACTGCATGCAGGTCTGCTATTTTCAAACTAAATACAAATAATGCCTTTTTTTGACAATAACCTCAGGTACAGCTTGAGTAAGTGACAAATTGGATGCTGCTGGTTACCCAAGATTAGTATGTGATGCATTACTTGATGGCTTCCATTTTGTGCCATAAGGGCAAATATCTGCTTAATTCTCATTAAAAAAATCAAACCCTGCATGATCCTTTCACAGAAGCAGAATGTGGTTTAGACTTGTTATTTATGAAGCCACAGGAAAACACTCTCTACATTACATCACTCAAGGTGATGATTTACTAAAGCTATCAATTGCACTAGTAAAGGAGAGGGCACGGGAAGGAAGCAGGAATGACAGACTAATCACCCGATGATCAGGTTTCATTCTTCACGTTGCAGAAGTTCTTGGAGAAGGAAGACTACTACTTCTAATTTATTTCTGCACTCCTTCCTGCATTTACAGCACCAAAGCCATGCAGAAAATAGTGCAGGAGCAACAATGAAAGCATCAATACTTCTTGCATCTACCTGTTCAACTGTGAAGAGCAAAAGCTGGCCTAGAACTTGTGTACATGCACACAGAAACATTAAAATACAGAACTCAGACAAATTTACAATCTTCAGCATTTATGATCGAAAAACAAAAAGTGTCCTGAGCCATAAAAATAGTCTCTTTCAAGGCTACATACAAAAACTCACACCAAAAGAATGAGGAATAACAGGTAGCAATCAAAAGGTCCCCAAATCTGAAATCTGGTGTTTCACCTAAATTCAAGTTTAATATAACCACATGGATTGCCTTAGATTTTACTGCCCTCTCTGTGACTGC
Source organism: Serinus canaria (assembly GCF_022539315.1). Taxonomy (NCBI): domain Eukaryota; kingdom Metazoa; phylum Chordata; class Aves; order Passeriformes; family Fringillidae; genus Serinus; species Serinus canaria. Next base: position 57,913,226 of record NC_066315.1, on the reverse strand, counting down.
CATTTATTTAAATCCATGATAACCAATCTGATCTCAAATACATATGCATGCAATCTCAAAGTTTGAATCCTGAAAAACATTCTCTTAAAACACCCCCTTCCCCCAAGATTTTGAATCAAACCATATCACTGACAATCATTTTCTACTGTTACTGAAGAGATTTGATCAAATTCTTAGGACCCACTATAGAAAGATAACCCTGTTTCAGAGAGATTCACCAGCACACAGACCAGTCAGAAAAAGGGAGGAAGAAAACCCTACACATGGGATTAGATTTTTTCTTTTTTATTACTATGAAGATTATGGAAAAAAAAATAATTAGAAGGTAGACGAAATGAGAACTGGCATTCAGGAAGGTAAAGCTTAACAGCATCACTTTTTGCACATCTTTCCCTGCCTCATCAGGGAAGTAAGGAAAGTCTTACTATTCAGAGTTTAACTACAAGAAAATTTAACATTTGTTTACATGTTGCTGGCCCTTTGGTAATTTATGCCTCAACAAATATTTTTCAATCTACTCAAACCACTAAAAATTTCCTAAAATATTTACACACACTACTTCTTTCAACTTTTAAAGTGAGCACACCTTTATCTCACTTGCTTAATCTGTGACTTTTTTCTACTTAAACACTAATTGTTGCTTGTCACAACAGCACATGCATCTGAATGCCTACAGCAAGAGACAGATATTCAGTGAGATATATTTATATCGAGTCACTGTGCAGAGGCCAAGTTAATTGAAGTGAAAAATTACATTTGGATTGCCCATGTTACACTTATTCATCTTCCTCATTTTGTGAAGCTGTAGAGACACACTGTTCCAACTGTGACTAAATGAAGCATTTTGTGCCCTATCTTCCTCATTCACTTTGTTCCCATCTCTCTTTTGCTATAGAATTCCCACTTAGTGCAATTTGATAAAATTTACACTTTTATTCTGGTTTGATGCCACTATCTTCTTGTCTCCTGACAAGACACAATTCACTGTCACACACATTGAAATGATTTCCTCGGCATAAATAAACCACTACTCCCTTCTGAAGCTACTCTCCCCCTCCCATAAGACGGGAAAACAATGCCTAATCAGCTGCATAGCAAAGCTTCTAGGAATACAGGTTTTTGCTGCTCTCTAGTGGACACACTATAAAAAAAAAAACAAAACTACTTGTTAAAAATGCTTCAGCCTCCTTCCTACTCTGGCCACTTAACAGTTCTTCATGCCTTCCAACTGGAGCAAGTAACAGGAGAATTCCCACATTTTAGTAAAAGGAAGACTAATTCAGCATCTTCAGCAACAACCCATACCAGGAGGCAAAAATAAGGAATTGGAATATCCTTGTCCATGTCTCATTCTCCAGTTATCTGTGTGTAAAGAGCATAAACTACAACTACACAAACACATAATAGATGAGATTTATGAGATTTAACATCAGCATGAGGTGTCAATAACCAACTACAGTTAAATCACTTAATTCCTATGAGGAAGTGTTTTCACTTATAACTGATATAAAAGAAAAAAAAAATCCTATACCACTGTCCTCTTGGAGATAGAATTTTTTGCTTTTTGTCCAAGCAGTCTCTGTTATCTCAAAGAAATGTTACAGTAATTTTTAAAACTGATAGAAACCAGTCAGATCTCCAGACTCACTTTAAAGAATACAGACATTTCTAGTATGGAATGATAACAGAAAGGGATGAGAAATTGACAACTCCGATATAAGCTATCTTCCAGAGCCAGTAATCTCTCAGGTAAAACACATTTCAATGCATTTGGTAAACACCAAATTCTTTCTACTACCACAAAAAGCACTTTCAAAACTACTGAAGAAGAGTAAAAAAGTTTTCAATCAAGTCTGTCCTTGGCAGAGAACTAATTTTTTTTTATCATTAAAACAGTTTTTGGATGGAACTACTAGCATGAAACTCCACTACCAACTAGTGAAAGTTCATGTTTGTTTAAATGATGCGAGGTTGGGGAAATGACAGTACAAACAGCTAAACAAATGCACTGGAAGTCATACAGACAATCAGGGACATACCCAAGAGCAGAAATTGGGTCAACATAGCAATGTAGTGCCTTGTGCATTGCATTTTGTCACTGCACCATTACCACTCCACATAGTAATTTCTGCTTTTTGAGACTGACTACCCTAAAAGAAACAGTGAGACAATGCTGTTGTGAAAGTGGGGGTGTGTGCATTATGACATTATCATGTCATACAAGTTATCAACAGCATACTTCTCATATCTCATACCACAAGATTAACATCCTGTGTTGAATACCATTACTTGTGTAGTTGCTCAGACTCTGAGTTTGACAGATTTGCCTTTCCTTTACCAAGTCTCTCTTGTATGAATGTTGCAGTCTGGAAAGCCCCCAGTGAGGGTAAAGGAAGCTGGCTGCATAAATGAAACCCTGAAATTATTCAGCTTGACAAGACTTAAAATCAGCTGGCTCCCAGGAGCTCAGATATTAATACTATATACAAAATGGGAACAGAGAATTAAGTACACTCGAAACATTTAACTTTTACAAATCTGTATCAAAACCAGACTGTTATGTACTGAAACAGTTTTTTCTTTATATCTGCTGTCTTTCTGAAGAAAGACAATTGCAGAAAGACTTTTTAGTTACATAAAACACTATGAATCTCTATGTAACACTTGTTTACATCCTGAATCACTACTTCAACCAGACAGTTTAGCACAGAACAGCACCTTCGGCCAAAGAATTTTTAGTTGGAAATTGTAAGTTGAGACATAGTCTTCCAAAGGATGCTAACAAGGAGCAGTACAGAAGTTAAAACCTGTGAGGTGCTCTAAAAAACCTCAAACTCGCATCTCATTGCAAACAATTAACAATTTCACATTATTATTACTTTTATAATATATATCTTTGCTTTACAAATTTAAAAAAGACAAATAGTTACAGCACCCAAAAGCAACATTATGCTAAAAAAGACACTTCTTTTGTGATATTATAAATGTTCCTACAAGGAAAATACAAAATTTAAAGCAGAAATTTCACCAAAAAGTAGAACTTCATGAAAGAAGACCAATCACAATTCTCGGTTCCACAAGACTCAGAAGTTCAAGGGATAAAGGAGCAAGGCTGTGATGTGCAAGAGACAAAACCAGATTTTTAAGGATAGGAGCAAGAGGGCTGTGATGATCACTGGTGGTTCTTTCCCTGTCCAATAAAACTTGCCAAAGGAAAAAAAAGCATAATATATAACAGTGCAAATATAAGTCTGTAATTCAGACAATCCCATCAAACAATACACCTGACTCATCTGTGAGGTCAAGATAGTAAAATAAAATATCTTATGTCTTAAGATAGCCTATGTCTTAAAATATCTGGGATATAGGTACAATTTTTAAAACCACAATAGTTCATGACCTTCACCAACACATTTTTTTCACCAAGGCACTAATTAAGTTTCACTATTGTAAAGTAACAGCACTGGGTATCAAGTTTTCAGGAAAACTTTCACATAGATTTCATCCATGTTTGTTAAGCAAAACTTCCTTCCTACAAACAGCAGGTCTTGTCAAACAAAGCGCTGCACTCAAGAAAACAGACAAGCTACTATTTAGTACCCACAACCTGCAAGTAACTTGTGTAAAACCCCAACTTCAAAAAAGTGATATTACGTTCCCTGCAATGTAGGTGCCAAATGGCACTTTTAGTTTTCTTGCCCTCTCTTCAAAACACTACCCAGAGATAGGTTCATGCCTCTTAGAGCATGATACAGTAACAATTTGTTTCTTCTTTGGTAGAAGAACAAGCTTTAAAAAAAACCAAAATAACTGAAGAAATCTAAAATTAAAGGCCCAGATAATAATTTTACAAGCATTATGAAAACAGAAAGATCTTTACTTGAACTTTTAAATTTATTCCACCATATCAATCAGATTGCTATCTTTATTTGCAGTAAGAAGCAACTGTCTGAATACAAGAGTTTCCAAGCGGTGACTTCCCAGAACTTCAGAGAAGACTAAAGACTATGGCCTACACAGTGAAAACCAGAAAGCTTATTTTCAGACTCTGTCTTAAAAATTAAGGCTGCTCTACTGTTCAGCTAGCTGCTGGGATTCATTTCATGCCTGACCTCCGTATAAACCATATCGCAAGACGAGTCATCCACACAGTAACATCAGCACATTGCACAACAGCCCCAGCAGAAGCAATCAGAAAATGCCCAACTTCTGTCAACCCACAATAAGAAGTACCAGTAGCCAAACCTTGAATTACTTTATCAACTTAGACCACAGTGTTCAGGCAAATTAAATGCCTTACCCATACCAGGGCCTCTGGATGAGCTATGGATCAGGAACCCTGGATTTCTCCTGATTCCATTGAAGATAGAGGATTTTTCTTTTATTAAACAAAAGGTAGTACGCCACCACTTCCACCCATAAGGTTTTGTAAGGAAGTCTGTTGCCTTGTTTTCACACAAAGCTTTTAGACCTTAATTTCATGCCTCAGATTAAGGGAAAACTGTTGATTGATGGGAGGCATTAAAAGGGAAAAAGTTCAAAGCTCAAATCGAGCTAAAATTTCCTTCAACATCTAAATTGAACATGTTACGTAAGAAAACTTTAAATTATTAAAGCCTGTCGCACCTTTTCAAGAATACAAGAACAACCCATGGGTAACTTAAGCTTATTTCACTGTTTCCACATCAGAGATCTTGCATTGCCTTCAGTAAGAATATGGGTGATTAACACAACATGTTACTATAGCAAGTGATGCTTTAAATAACTTTTTTTTTCAGCATGAGTACAATTTCAGATTGAATTATGTACAGCATGGTATAGATCCAGACTGAGGGATGTCTCAAGGCTGTAACTGAAAAAGTTGTGGTGCTTCTCCACTTCCTCTTCAAAACCCAAAGCAATATACAATCCATTAGGCCATATGTCCCATGTCCCCAAACTGGTAACCGCAGAACAACATGCACATTTAAAAAAAAACAAAACAAAAAAAGAAAACTACCCAAATGTTGCATTTATGAATGCTGTTAAGCACTCCAATGCAACAGCACGGCTGTGATATCAAATCTTCCTCACAAAAAAAAAGCAAACAAAACCACAGGTACAGGAGACTGGAGGAACACAACCCTTTCACTGTCCAATATTCACCCAAAGATTTCATTTCAACACGGCTCGATCCTCGCAGACAACACAGGCGAGGGCGTGCTGGACCAAAAGTTCACCTGTCCCCCCACCACTGCGACAGCAGCACACGGACTGCGGCGTGCAGCACAGCGGGGGCAGCTCCTTGTCACCTCCGCGACGTGGGACATTCAACACGTCTCTGCCCCGGCCGCTCCTCCGGAGCTGCTGCGAGCGCCCTGCGACGGCCCGGGGGCTGCCGCTCCTCGCCCGGGAGCCGGGGAGCTCTCAGGGGCTGGCGGACAGATAGACTGGGGAGCTCCGCCAGCTCCAGGTACCTAAGTCGCCTTCGCGGGCCAAGGCCACACGCACCCACCCGGGCAGACGTGGGGATAGAAAGTTACCCAGGGCAGACACCGCCCGAAGCGCTGCTCAGCGGGGGCGAGGAAGTAGCGGCGGGGGCCGAGGGGAGCCCTCCCCGCCGCCGCTCCCGCGGAGCCGCCGCAGCTCTCGGCCAACAAAGGGCCGAGCGGTCCCCGCCGGGCTCGGACACCGGGGGTGGGGGGGAGGTGACTCCGCCCCAGCCGGCCCCTCCGCCATGTTGTTGAAAGGAACCGGCGGGGACCCGCCGCCCCCCGCCGCTCTCCTCACGCACCCCCACACCCCACCCCGGGCGCCACCGCCGCGCCCGCTGCCTCCCTCCGCTCCCGCGCCCCCCCGCGCACTCACCGCCCGCCGCGGGGCAGAGCAGCGCGGCCACGGCCAGGCACAGCACGGCCCAGGGACGCCGCCGCGGCCGCCAAGCGGCCGCCGCCATGTCCCGGCCTCGACTCCCCGGAGCCGGGATCCGCCTCGCGACGCGCGCCCGCTCCGCCCGCCCAGGGACCGGCGCGGCGCTCGCGCTGCGTGCGCCCTCCCGGCCCGCTCCGGCCGCGAATGCCGCCGACGCGGCGGCGGCGGCGCCGCCTGATTGGTCGTCGCGCCCCGGCCCCGCCCCCCCGGCGGCCGCGGGCAGCCCCGACAACAACAGGCGGCGGGAGTGGGGCGCGACCCGCGCGGCCGCGGGGCGGGGCGGCGGCGCCCCCTCCCGGTAGGGCGGGGCCGGGCCGGCGGTGTCCCGGCGGTGTCCCGGCGGGAGAGCGGCCGCTCCGCCCCCTCGGCGCGGATCCCGAAGGGACTCGGGTGTTGAGCTTGGAGCTGCCCTGTTTCTGGGCGTTCCGAGAGCGCTCGGGCGGGCGGCTGAGCCGCTGCCAGCAGCGGGGAGGGACCCGCTGGCAGCACTACCTTGTGGAGCTCCGGGAACACCGGCCCCGCTGCAGGGCAGGTGCGGGAGCCTGTGGGCAGCCCTCGAGTTGCCTCCGGAGCGGAGGAGAGGAGGGGTAGCGGAGGAATTGCTCCTCTCGGGAGGCGCTGCGAGAGGGCAGGCGGAGCGTGCGGAGTCCCGGGCCGGTCTCTGCGGGGCCGCAGCACAGGGGCAGCGGCAGCTCCTTCCCCGCGCTCCCGGCAGCTCCCGGCGGCACGGGACAGCCCGGCGCTCCCGCCGCCAGTCCTGCGGCCGCTCCGCCATCCCGGAGCAGGGGGCTTGCCCTCCCGCAGCAGCGGGAGCCACCGCGCTGAGCCCCCAGGCTTTGTCCCCGTGCGAGGGAAGAGCGGTGCCGGGCGACAGGTGTAGCTGCCAGCTTATTGCAGTCTGCAGGTAACTTCAGGAGTTAACTGGGAATTGGAAGCAAACTCGCGCAGTCCAAATACCCGTCTGAGGTACGCCTTGAATCTTTAAACCTGGGGCAACTAGGATGCACCTCGTGAAGAAAATGACAGTGATTGAGGTTGTTCTATCCACAGCTTTATTAGCTTTGCACGGGCGGCAGAGCAGGAGAGGCTGTCCTCTTCCCTCTTGGGATCAAGTAACCACTCTCCCAGCAGTTACCTTTTACTCTGGGAATCCACCCTCTGCCCCAGCTCCAATATCTGACTGTGATGTCCAGATCCTGATCAGTTCAGTGTCTCTCAGCATATGTTTTTATACTCCCTTTGTTGCTTGTTTTGTATGCAGTGTGACACTCCCGTCATAGGCCAAGTCACGAAGATCAGAGGTGTTTTTCCACATTACTTGCATCGCTCTTTGCAAGCCTTGTGCACTGTCTCTGCCAGATGGTGCCTTCCCAGCTCACAGTGTTCAGGACAGCACTTTCCCCACTCTCCAGAACCACATTCACTCCATGGCACTCTGATCTCCTGCCTCCCTTTTACTAGCAGTTGTTCAGTCAACACTGCTTTTATAAGAAGTCTTGTTTCTCCTACAGTACACTTCAGCTGGATAAGAATCTTGATAATGTCACAGTTCAAAGTGAGGTAAATCTTTATTGATTCATTCTCTTTCCCTTTCTCCCTGAACAAGGATCAGTGTCATACATAAACACATCCTAGTTATATTTTCTCTCACAAAATAACATTTTAATGACATTCACTTTATGACAGATGTTGAACCAAATGTCTGGATTTGATATAGCTTCATGCTGTAATGAACTACTGAAGCTGACAACACCAGGCAAACATGTTCTTAGTTATCCATACGTAGAAATACTTAGAGGACTAGTCCTCAAATAAATATATTAGCATCAGAAAGAAACACTGAAGCACTCAGTTACATTGCTCAAATCCTGAGACACCTTTTAAATTCATATACAGCATTGAAACTATAAATTAAGGAAGCTATATGCTCCTTAATTTATAGTTACAAATTTAATTTAGCTATATGCAGGGGAAAAAAGTCCACTATTCATTTCCCCATTGCAGATCTCCTGGGTTTAAGGATGGGTCACAGACTATATCTCTGAAGGAAGAGAGGGAGCAGTAAGCAGAGCGTAGTGAAGGATTTTTTTTCACAGCTCCAAGTTCAATTCTATGGGGAACATTTTGAATTAACATCCTGATTGACATTTAGCTGACAGACACAGAAAAATTAAAACAAATCAATAACTTCCAAGTAGCAACTCACCTACTAAGATGGATTCAGGTCACCTCCAATAGTGCCACTACAAAGGAAATATTTTTTGCCAGGCCTCACTCTTCTTTTGTATCACTCATGAGGTAAAGACAACTACAGAAGAAATATCTAAAATTATGTCACCCCCTGTCCTGATCCCTGGGTACCTCTCTCTGATCTTATGTAAGTTAGATTTAAAAGCCAAAGTAAAAGTGGGCCAGAAGCAAAGCTACCGAAATGGGTTCTGCATGTCCAGAATCTCCCCTTTTCTTGCTATGCTTCCATGTCTCCAGATTCTTTGGACTGCTAAGTCCTAAGACTTCTCTGGTCTTGATTAAGGTGGGGTCTAAGAACTTCTGATTATGATACACACTCTTGATATTCAATGGGCTCTGGTAGACATCTGGGTCTCGTTCTTGTTGGCACCTTCCCCTATTAGCTCCCCTTTATCACTGTAAGATTCATCCTGGTGTTTTTCCATCGTCTTTCTTCCACTGTTACTTCTGCTGTCAGTTCCCCTTTTCCAACATTTAGGCCTCCCCCTTCCTTCTTATGAGCTTCATAACTGCTTTTGGTGCAGCAGGGGGTTTGCTCATCTGGGCAGTACCTGGCATCTTTAGGAGGGCTGTAGGGGAGGTTGGATTCACTGGTTGAGATGCAAAGTAATTGTTACATGTCCTGTGTGGTAACAACAAAATCTGCCTTTGTTTTTGCTGTACAAAATGGAGCAGTTAAATAAAATTTACAAAATAAAAATTATGGCCTGAAAAGATTTAAATCATTATTTCTGCAAACAAAGTGAATGCAAATCCAAAGAAAGTGAAGAGATCTTGATGCTTGCATCTGATTATTTTCATCTTCTAAACATGCTAGTTAGTCAAGTGAGGCTAAGTCAGACAATGACACAGTCAGTAAAACAGTTTCCAAGATATGCCTTTCTGTAAAGTGACATTTTGTTTAAGAAGAAAATAACTGTTCTGTGATCACAGATTCTTCAAAATTGCAATAATTGCTTGGCCTTTTCCTGCCAAAATAGCATGAAAAAACAATTTCACAGTACAAACTTGCCAAGTTCAATAGAAAACAATGCATTGTATGGTTATGACATTTTAACTGGATGAATTAAATATAATTATTCAGTATTTCCTGTAAAGGAACACTTAAAAGCCCTTCTTATGAAGTGAAATACTCAGGGCTTACTGAGGATGGAAATAATGTCATCAGTGGACATAAATTTAAAGAACAGGCAACTCCCCCTTTTTCCTAGCCTCATTTTTCTAATAAATTAATTTATGACATAATTATATTCCAATTATAGAAATATGCAACAAAAGTAATAATTGTTTAATGCGAGGTAGAGTACAAAGCAAGATGACACAGAAAAACTGAACTATCTGGATTTATGAGATTTGTTTAAATCATCAAAGTGGTTGGACAGATTTGAAAAATCCTTGCTTTTTAGATTGAGTAAATCAGATTATTACACAGGGAATATCTACAATTTAAACACTGATTAATTTCTTTCCTCTGTGCTAGAATGTGACAGTCATACCCATGTGCAGCACCCACTGGGAGAGAGAATGAAATAATTAAACTTTACCTAGTGCTACTTTTATTTTCTGCAAGAATTATTGTCAGTGTATGAACACTACTTATGCTTTTCTTTTCCTTTCTAGAAGTTGGAAAACAAAAGAATTGCAATTGCATGAGAGTTTCAAATAGAACTCTGTACTACTGGAACTTTGTGCTCCACAAAGTAAGAAACTATGTAGGGCATTGAAATAAAAGAAATTTTGGAAAGGGGCAAGTGGATAGAGAGACAATTATACAAAACAATTTTTTATATGGGTTAGTCTTTGAGACAGATAAAGGATATGAATATTCTTGTATTATAATCTGATTTAGTTCCAAAAATGGACACCAATAAATATTTTTTCCTTGGGTTTTAAATTAAAAATATATGAAAGTGTGATAGGAAATAGTATTAATGGTGATGACTAAAAGTTTTATTTATTTTTTGGTGTAAGAGGTACTTATCAGGGCAATAAAGAATCTTTCTCTCACAGTGTATGCACAATTAGTGCTAAAGCAATAAAAAGAAAATCACCTTTATTTTTATTGCTTTAGCATTAAACTCAATTTTTACAGTTTTCTATCCATGGTAAGTAGCTAAGTGTTATGTTTGTTTGGAAGAACTGGACATGAGTCCATCAGTGTATCATGATATTTACAAATTACTTTCACCAAGGAACTCAGCAAGAGGAAAAGTACCGAATGTGTAACATTTACTAAAATAGAATAAGTTATTGGGAAAACCCCAACATTGCCCTCCCCACCTAGCCCTTGATTTTTCCAAACAGTTTTACTCAAACTGGGACAGAAAATATCAAAGTGCTTATTAGTGTGCAGTTTCTGTATGTACACAAACCATAGAGTTTCACAAAGGCCTGTGATCTTTCTAAATCAGAGACAAGCAAAAGGAATCACTTTTTTGAAGTCATTGCTTTATAAAACATTCAGAATTACTCATTTTATAAACCTTATAAACATTGCCTGATTTGACTCATGAATGTTTCCAGAACTAAATACTGTGAGATCTTAGTTATTGAACACCCAGTCAATCATCTCCTTTAACTGAAGGCCAGTTACAGCTTAGGATGTATGAAGCCCTTTTTGCTTTTAAGTCCCTGTGGAACACTTTGTATCCCAGAGTTATGAGCAGGGCAGCCCAGCAATGAACCACATTGGTACACAGATGCTTGATCCCTGCAGCTTACACCCACCTTGCTCCACAGATAATGGATTTGTGGACATCACACAATGTCCTACGTTCTGTAAGCAGATCTCAGTGACAACAATTAAACCCTTAAACCTGGTGTTTCATTCCTTCTTGTAGAGTCCATCAGCTGCTGAGCTGGTTTATTACATGTGTCCTGGTGCAGCTTCACTTGAAATCAGGTATGATCTATTCAAAGAGAGTAGGGCTGACTGTAAGTCTCCTTAAGAGAGGTCTGATTGATGCTGGAAATAGGGAAGAAATGTATAGTCCAAGACATGCTGCTAAACACAGCAGTGACTAGGGAGACTGGTAGCTTAGGGAGTGGTTGCCAGAAGCAAAAAGGCTGACATCAGCCGTGTCTGGAAATTACTTGAGACTGTTTGTTATTATCTGTTTGAAGGCCTTACATTGCTGAAGTAACTCTGCAACTCTGGTTGGAAATGGCAGGGGCCTCTCACCTACAGCTGCAGCAAAGGATACTCGTGTTAAAGTAGCTTGCCTCTAATCAAGAAAGGGTATTTCTTTTCCTGGGGAGGTACAGCATTTGCCTGCTTGGACACAACCCATTCCAATTTGATGGTGCAAGGAATAATGCATATCGTTCTGCTTATCAAGGAAAGTCATTTTCCTCCAGAGACTGGACTCAGTTTTGCCTAGAGTGGGGAAGGAATACCTTTTGTAACTTACCAAAAGTTAATGTCTTTCTGGCAATGCTCAGATCATGAGGTTTTTTTACTGTAATTCTCTGTTTACCCATTAGCAGGCAGGCATACTGTGATGTTGACAAGCTTGATTTCTTTTTCCATGGAATAAAGGCTCATTGCAGACAAGAAATTACCTAGAGTAGGAAGTGGGAATTGTGGTGACAAGCTGCCAAGACCTTAAAATTAGTTTTGGGGATCTAGATCACAACTTGGATTAAATATCAGTTATACAGAAAAAAAATTTCAAAAAATCAAGTTTTTAAATAAAACTTTCACTTTGTTGTTCAAATAACATTTTGTTCGGTAGAGTATAAACTCAGAATAAAAATAAAACAAAAAAGAAACAGGCGAGAAAATAACATTTAATTAATTAGCTAATTTAAATTAAATAATTAAATATTTTAAAATTAAAATAATTTCATTCCTAACACTGATTTATTAACCCTGAAAACTGAAAATAAGAGAAAAGAGAGGTTCTTTTATCATGTGCTATAGTAGCTGCTTGCTTTTCAGCAGCTTTTCTAGACTTGATGCATATTCCCCATCCACTCTCATTCTTCAGTGCATGTGGCTGTAGGCTGCCTGAGGTGATAGCATTAAACTTTCTGTCACAGTTCAGGATTTTTGTTTCAAACTCCTGTTGCTGTAGTCTCTCTAAGCAGTATTTTCTGTATGTTTTCACTTGTTTCTTTGCAATCAATAGCTGGAGTTCACTCTAAAGGTGCTGCACCTCGAGCAGTCCCAAGAAAATTGTATGCATTTTTTTGGTAATATGTTCTAAAAAGGTGCTTTTTCCTTTAAATCAGGTAATGGAGTTTGTATGTACTCAGGAATAAAAACTGAAGAAGACAAAAATAGGCAAAAGATTTATTTGAATAAAATGACAAATTATGCAATGATGAGAAAGATGGTGGAAATAATTTGTTAAACTTCATTCTTTACCAACTATTAAGTTTCTAACTATTTTCCAAGAATTTCTAGTTTTGAGATTGTGCAAGTCTTTGCTTATTTTTACATTTCCAAGTGACATTATTAAGAGGGAAGATTTTGACACTGGACCTATATAAAAATAATTCATGCTGTTTTCAGGTCTGAATTAGCATGGGAATTCTGCTGAACAACATTTTTCTGGTTGCCAATAACAATCACTTCATTCTGTTTCTAAGAATTCTGTTTCTCTATTACAGTGGTCATTTTCCATCAGCCATATCCCTTGAGTGTAAGTCTAAAGGCTGACTTCTACCCAAGAAGTCTTAGTAGTCTGGATACTAGGTTGCTGAAGAAACTGTCTCTCTTGAGAATTTAGGCGTGTTAAATTGAGATCCTAGATAAACTAATATCCTAGAACTTCTGCAATAGTAGTGGCAAAAACTGCTTTCATCACACCTGCACAAAACAACTGCCTGTTGTCAGTGATATTTAAAAGCAACCACTGCCAAAACCCAAGAGAAATGCATTCCTAATTTAAGACAGGATAATATTTAGGAGGGGGAAAAAAAAGGGCATTTTAAATGAATATCAGGACCATCATGGCACTGGATTATTCTGCCAAAAGAATACTGGAAATGATGGTAGTAAGTATATGTATTTATTTGATCTAAAGAAGAGTAAAAGATGTCAAAGGAAAAGCCCTCTTTGGCAAGGAGATAATTTCAGTTCAACTAACTGGTCATGGGGCTATTTTGCCAATATAAATGATTGTATTACAAGACAAAAAATGCAGGGCCCAAATAATGTTCAAAATTCAGTAGAGCAAAAGACTTGAGTGTATCTGTGTATCATTCTGTGGCAGTTTAGTTTTATAGAGGAGTTTACTCCTTCTGTAGCTGTAGTTGATGCCATGAGAAGTCCAGATTTTCTTGAGAAGCTGAATGCTTTGTCTTTTTCCAGGATACATATTTTCTCAGAACTTTGCTGAAGGTCAAAGGACTGTGTAAATGCTACACTTTAGAGACTGTCTGGGACTCTTTTTTAAATACTATTTCAGTTTCCACTTGAATCAACTCTCAGAAATGGCTTGGCCCACAAACACACCAGCATTAGTTTGTTCTTACAGCCTAGCTAAGAAGAGATGCTTCCTAGCATTTGGGGGATAACTGTTCTCTGAGCCTGAGAGGCTATGGGATTCTGCCCTGCCTTCTGCTGACACTTGCCCATGCCTTAGTCACAGGAACCAAATCAAAGAGCAAAATCAGAAAGGAACAAATATATTTTAGTTCACAGGGTGTTTTTGATACACTGTGCTCTCTGTGGGGTTTCATGATTTTGAGGGTGGGCATAAGGAAGAATGCAGGACGTGGAACACAAAGATGTTTGTGTCTGGTTGAACTGTCTTTAGTCTGTTTTAGCCTGGTACTGCATGTTGATCTACTCCACACTATCTGTTGCCTACTCTAAAATGGACACATTTATGTGGAGCTTTTCCTCCATGAGTGAATCAGGGACAGAATTGCATTCCTTTGGGCACTGTTCTGTTGCCACAAACATGAGATCATCCTTTCTCTTGGGCCACACCATGCCTTAGTCATGCCTTGATGAGTAATCCTGATTCTCTGGATATTGCTTTCCTGCGAGCAAAATGAGGAAGAAACCCTGTGAAAAGGAAACTGCCACAGACCATTTGAGCCTGAAATGCAATGTGTATTTGAACATTGCTGTCAAAAACTGCAAAGGAATCATTTGGTCTCATCAGGTTCCTGTCCTGTTCTGTACTGTCCTAACTTCATCCTCTAGTTAACTTCTCTGTATGGTTCCAAGTTGGCTTCAAAGGAACAATCACAGCTATCACTGCACTTTACTGGGACACTGACATATTTTCCCAGAAGCAGTGGAGTAGGTGGGTTGTTATCCTATTCTTCACTTGCTTATGAACTAGGACTAACTTTGAAACAAGCTCTAATTTTGTAAAAACAAGTCACTGGTCTACTTCTTACCTTGACCAGCCTTTGATTAAAATAGGTTTCAGTAGTTTAGAAGTAACTTAATTTAGATTAAGCAGTTAAAGTCTTGCTGCTTGTAGCGTTTTTACAGTTGTGTGCTTAAGTTCTCTGCACAATGTAAAGAGAGATACTTAAAAATTAACAGAACATTTTAAAGCAAGGCTGCCTAAACTTCAATCTCTTCACATAGTTAATAGATTCTATCTAGAATCAGGGTATTCCTGCAGAAGTATTCCTGGGAGCTGTTACATTTTGACACATTATTCTAGAGGAAAATACAGGTTTAATGCCCAAGTAATTTGTGCTGACAGACTTTATTTGCAAGACTAAGGATATTTGGAATGCTACTTAGAGTCTTTCCTACTGGAGCTACTTCAACAGCTCTTTCTATTCATGAACTACAGAAAGATTCTTGCTCTTTAATAGCCTGAAGTATCAATGGCAGCCAGTTGCCCATGGATGTCTTACCTGTGGCCAAGGAGAAATTAGAGGACCATGGATACAGAAATCCTTTTCATCACTGTGTTTGACATCTGTCAGATTCAATTGGGCTGCCCTTCACAACCACCTCCTCCTAGTTCACTCTCCCTTTTATAGCTCTGACTGTAGCCAGTGTTGTTTACTGCCTTCATATTTCCTTCATTAGAACCTATACAGAGCTGATAATTCTATATCTTCTCCTTCTACCTTCTCATTCATAGAGTTCACCACAACTTCAGAACATGATTATTCCTCCTTCCCAGTCCTTTTGACTTGTCTTAACCTGTTTCCTTCCCACCTTATGTCTTACTGAGTGTACCAGTACAGCAGGACACAGCTGTGACTAGTTTGATCCCTCCTCTAGATCATTCATCAGTTTCCCTGAGCTTTTCTCCTGGTGATGAGCAATTGGGTTTTGTAAGAAAGATAATGTGAATCAGTAGCTTTGATGGAATGAGTAGCTTATTACCTGTCATTATATAGCACTCAGTTGAGAACAGGACTTTGCAAAGGTGTGCCCAAGGCTTGCAGTGCCCTCTGATATATCACCAATAGCTAGGCTGGGAGAGTTGACTTTCTTTAAAAAAAAAAGCATGCACATTAGGATGCTGCTAACTCATCTTGCTTCTCTCCCTCAACCTTTTCTTTGTCAGAACAGAGATCTTCCATCAGGAGATACATTTTGAGAGGCCCAGCCACGAATTCATTCTGACTTTGGTGCCAGTTACCTCTATCCATCAGCTGGACACTTCCCTGACCTAACAGAAAAGAATCATGGCACATAATGCCGACTTCTGGCCTTCTCAAGACGGAGGCATAGACATCTGAGCACACTGCTGCACCTTCAGTTTGTTTGCTTGCAATGTGAGAAGATCAAGCTTTGAACTTAGCTTAGCTGTACTTTGAGCGGGCAGCTGGATTAGATGACCTGCTGAGACTGTTTCCAGTCTAAATTATTCTACTATTCTAAGGCATATCAAGCTACAGTAAAGTGAGGAGAGAGATAGTGAATAAACATTTAACTATGAACCTTGATGAATTCTGGTTTTTAATAAGTATTTTTCTAAACTTTTGAATAGCTGTCTGTAGGTCCATTTCTGATTCAGGTGGATTAATGCATAGCATCAGTTTTGGCTGGATTTTAAGCCTTTACACAAATAGCAGTGCTATGTCTGCTGTTTTGAATTTCTGTAAGCTTTATTTGGATGAACATGGAGATTGAGATGGGAATTCTGCATGATGAAAACCCTTTTAAATACCACCACCACCCCCCCCAAAGTTTAAGCTGTGTTAGTGGTAAATGTTTTAATTACTCAGATCATCTCTGCCATAGCAAATTTTAGTGTGCTCTTCCAAACTCTTGAGACAATTAGCTTCTCATATTGGTTTTGGCTCCAGATCTCTCAGCAAAAGAGGCAAACAGTCTCAGGATATGTTTAAAAGACCTTGGCTTATGATTGTATTATGTCAAAATTGATGTGATATAGACTACCTCCAAATCCTGGATGTTTGAGATCAAGAACATAAAATGTCCAAGAAAAATTTGTGGTTTAAGAACAGGTTTGCTATAAAGATAGAGAAACTTTGCCAAGCAATAGTGTGGGAAAGAGCTGCCGAGAGCAAGTCAGTTTCTTACTCTGTAGGCAGAACTAATGGCAATGAAATACAGTAGTGAGTATTTCTGAAACAACCTGTTCACAGATATACCCTAGGGACTTCCCAAACCCAGGGACTTGTGGAGGTTCAGAGCCCACTGGGTTATACCTTCTTGGATGGAAACTTCGACTTCAAAATAATGGGATCAACAAATTGGAAATTTCTTTGATGAAGCTGATGAACAATTCCCAAATCACTCAGCTGAAAAAAGGAAATGTGAAATGACTTTGGGCTTGGTTTTGGTCAGTATTACAATAAGAATTTAGTCAACACAGGAGTTCAAACACACCACTCACCCTACCTAATAGGTGTAGGATCAAGGGATGCAGCCTCACATTTCAAAGTATCAGGGAGGCTTCTTGTAGGCTGGCTGAAAGCGTGTTGGGATGATCCTAGGAAGTCATGTTTTGTGTCTCAGGTGAACTTAAGCACAGCTCCAGACTCTGAAAAGTCACTGAGAGGATGCTGCTGGCCCTAGAATGGGAGGCTGTTCAGTAGTGCTAACAGGCAGGCTGTGCACACAAACCTCATGGCTGATCCACCAGCTGGGGTAAAGCACATCAACAAATGTCTTGTGCTGCCCTGTTTGCTACTGAAGGCATCATGGTAGCAGCTGTCAGTTGTACAGGATGACTGCATCAGTAGCCTTTAATTCTCAGCTGTTTGAAACATCCCAGCACTGTGAACAGTCAATCCATGCTTTAATCAAGGTGCTCATCAGGTGAAAGAGGTGAGGATGACGGAATGACACAATATATCTGTACACAGCTTGAGAATGTTTGTATAGGACAATGATGGCTTTAGGGGGTGCCCTGAATGAACACAGTCTGGACATGGGGTTTACATGAGAGGAGAATGTTTGCAGGAGGAATGTATATTAATAAATTTGGCAAAAAGACATAAGGAGCCATTGGGGTGTGTTCTGTGGGCAATCAGACATGTGTGTCCTGCAGTCCCCCTACAGGCTTTCAGTGGCAGGAGCACTCCAGTTAGCCCTGAGACCAAGCACAACGCTTAAGGACCTGTGAGTACAATTAAATCTTTCTATTCCAAAATAGGGTGGCTCTTTCAGACTACCTATAAGAGTAGTTCTTGGCACATGCTCTCCCTGCAAAGCGTCCCCTAAGGAAGTGTCCGGAAGGGTTACAAATGGCACTGGCCAGAACTGTGTCAGGGAACAGTTCAGAGGTCAGTCAGATGTGATAGTTCTGCTAACAGCTCTGCCTTGACTGTGATAATTTTCTAGTATATTATTAGCCTTGGGGATAAGACTAGCCTCAGTTGAGACCTTGAGGCCTGCAATGTGAAAATATATAACTGTAGAGCAAAGCTAAATACTAGCAAATCATTTTTTGGGTGTTAAAACCAACCCATCTAACTCAGTGGGGAGATAATGTTTTTCTGACAGTGAACACATTCAAAGTGCTCAATACAAAACATATCTTTACTGCGAAAGCAATGTCATCATCGTCCTCACTTAAACTTGGATATGATCTTAGATACTTCTTGTAAGGTCCAACAGGGCTGTCCCCCCCTTTTCTGCTGAAGCATTACTAGTATCCCTGAGACAGGCTGAGGGAAGGTTAAAAGTCACCTCCAATCAACACCAGGGTGTGATGCTGAATTGATTTCATATGTATGTTGTGGCTTAACCCTGACTGGCAACTCAGACCCACACAGCTGCTCATTTCCTTCCCTCAGGGTGGCATAGGGGAGAGAACTGAAAGAGTAAAGATGAGAAACTTATGGGTTGGTTTGATGGATAAAACAAAACCCACACACACAAGCAAAGCAAAACAAGGAATTAATTCACTGCTTCTCCCATTTTTGGGCATTGTTAAGCCATACCCAGGAGAGCAGGGCTGGAATGGAATGGTGGAATGGTGACTTGGGATGACAAATGCCATCGCTGGAATTATTCACCCTTTCTGCTTCCTTCCCCCATTTTATATCCTGAGCATGATGGATCTGACGTGGGATAGCCCTTTGGTGAGCTGTCCCAGCTGCATCCACTCTCAGCTTCTTGTGCACCCCCAGCTGCCTCGCTGGTGAGAGGCAGAAAAGGCCTTGGCTCTGTAAGCCCTGATCAGCAAGAACGAAAACATCTCTGTGTCAACAGCGCTGTTGTCAGCATACAGCCAAAACACAGCCCCATAACAGCTACTGTGAAGAAAATGAACTCTACCCCAGGCAAACTGGCACAATGTAGAAATTCCCACAGCTTGTGCTGTCTGTAATTCCATTACTCTTTTTTGCCCACCCAGGGGGAAGAGATGTTCTGACTTTGTGTTCCCTCTCCCCCATGCAAAGTCTGCTACTGCTGGATCTGAGAAATCCACTCTGGGTGGATTCCCGAGAAATCCAGTCTGGGTTCACCTCCAGGTTAGGGTGTGTGTACATAGAGCCATTAATTAGGATCCTTAGGAGTAGAACAGGGTGGACTCATGGTGGGTTTTTTTTTTTTTTTTTAATATGGATACACTGGAAGGGAATATGATAGGAAAAATTTTAGATCGACTGGTAACAGTGAAACTGCACCAAGGTGCAGAACAGGTTTTTTAAGATGCAGCAAATAGTAGGCCTCTGACAGGTTAAAAAACAGAGGCCAGGTTCAGGTTAAAGTATCAAAGGAGTTAAGTAGATGTTCCTCTAGAAGTATTTCTACCTCTGGGCAGCTACTGTTGGTGCATAAAGGAGAGACAGCAGGGAGGAACTGTTAGAATGCAGGCTCAAACTATGTATCAGATCAGCAAATAAAAGCCAAACCCCAGTCAGATGTTTTTTCAAGATGCATACATGGCATTAATCCCAGTGCTTGAACACCAAAATGAAGTTGCAATTCTAGCATCTAATTTTTAAAAATCTAGAAGACAGGTTCTCTTCTCCAGGAGAGTACTGGAGTGAAAACAAGACTTGCAAATATTAATGCAGAAGTAATACCTAAATATCAATGCCAAAGAGGAGGAACTGTGGAATCTTCCAGGCAGGACACACTGCAAGTCATTCTTTCTTCTTTCACTGCACAGCTCAGAAGCAAAGCTGGCAGTCTTAGGTTACACCAAAATGAGTTTTGTTAATTGTCAGGCCCTTGGAGAGGGATATGATGCCCTGCAGAAATTCACAGCTTTGCCTTGATTATAACAGCAATGGGAGGAGAAACTGCTCCTCTCGCTGCAGTTCTGGGCAGAGCAGCACGCTGCTGATTGATGGAAACATGGCATGGTTTGTGATTGCCCAGAGAAAAGATCCCTGAACGGAGATGGGTGAAAGACCTGCTGATTACCTACTGCTAACAAAACCAGTGGGCCAGATCAGGGTATTGGGGTGTTCACAAGTCAGTTCAATTCAGACTGCTACATTGATTTCTTGTGCAGTTACTGTTTTCAAACTTGCTCTAGTGCCGTCTTGGTGATTACTTTGCCTCATACACAGTTTCTTACCTGAATTAGCAGATGTTCTTCCAAAAGTGCAGCTGACCTTTGTATTGGACCTGTGCTGAAAAAATTACTCTCCTTTGATAGAGAAAGCTAATTTATTCTTAAGTACTGGGCTAATTTTTTCCTCTGTCATATCCTTGATGAATATTATTTTTTCTTTTCAATTACACTAGGGAATCTAAAGAACATCACCGGTTTTGAAAAAAAATGTGCGGTGTTGTTGTTTTCCCCAAGGGAAACATCATCCTTCCAACAGGCCTCTCATGCCATTCCCTGGTAAAGGTATCTCCCTTGGTGTGTGAGCAAGCCTGTGAACTCAGCACCACAGCAGCCCAGGTGGTGCACAGGTCATGCTCTGTATTCAGTTCAGTGGTGTGCAATAATTGCTGCAGCCTGCAGATTAATCTTAGAGGTGGGAAGCAAACACAGAGAGTTTTTTAGCAACCCATTGATGGTGCTTAACCATTTCAGTTCCTTGCCAAGCTCTGTTCAGGTTACAGAGATGGGTTGGCTCTGTAGAAGGTCTGGCACAAAGGTCTCTGGATGCGTTTTGCTGGACCCAACTTAAACTCTAGCTCAGTATCTCCTAAAACCTGCATTTTTTTATTAGTTTTCTCTTGTCCTCCTTCACAGAGCTCTTCTGTGTGACCCCATGCCCCTGCTATCTCTTGTCACTGCAATTCCAGGCAAAGGGACAGCCAGCTTCCCAAGTGCTGCTTGAGCCCAGGAGAGGAAGAGCGGGGACTGATGTGGATGAGTGGCTGCAAGCAGAGACCCCCACTGGCCTGTAAAGGATTAAAAGTAGATGGCTCCTGCTTGAAGCAGGTAAAAGCACTTTATTTTCCCCCCTTGATCCTTCTGTGACTCAGAGCAAAACCCTGCTATACGTAAATAACTCTTCCAGCTCTGTGAACTGGAGGAATCTGGCACAAGAATGGCTCAGTATTTTAGGAAAGCTGACTATAAATGAGCGCAGTGAATTGTTATGCATACATTTTAAACGTAATACAAATGGCTTTTGCCTTATTATCATGTTGTAATAATGGAGTAATTTACATTTTTTGCTTTTCCAGAAAAAAATGAAGATATAATTCAGCTGACCATGGGAAATAAGTTTTTATAATCAACTGGAAAAATAAAGCTGCATTTCAAAATATTTAGTTGTATAATTATATCATTTTAGTATTGTAAGTGTAATTTGCTTTTGTCTGTTGACAAAAGCTGTCTAGTTATTTAGTAATCTATTTGTCAGCAAATGAACATGTATTTCCAACACGGATTCTCGTTAAAATCTTAAAAAAAATGATAATGTGGAGTTTGACCTCCATAGTCACTGCCTGATAAAACATAAGTAAATATGTTGTTTAAAGTATGCAGTAGACAAATACATTAGCAAAAGACTTCAGATATAATGGTGATACTGTTAGTGAAGCATATTACAATTTCCTGATCATTCCTATCATTGTTTCAGTTATTTTATATTAATAATTCTTTAATTACGTGAATGCCAGAAGGGTAAATTCACAAAAAGGAAAATCACTTTACATATAACTTAGTGGGATAACAATGTGTAGAACCTATTTTAAAGAAACCATGAGAGACATATTTCATTCGTCAGTCTGACACAAAAGGAAATGACTCCCTCTAACATGCAATGAAATAAATAAAGGTCAGATGGTTCATTTGTCTGCATTTGCTTTGTTCAGTTCTACCAGTTAAACAGGATGTTGTCTATTAACATTGCTTTCAGATTTCCTGGTAACAATAGCACCAAAATAAAGACCAGATTTTGTCAATGTGAAATTTACTCCTCCTGAATAAAATCTTATGCCTAGAATCTGCAAAGAGAAAAGCTGAAATAAGATGTGGGAGCTGCTATATTTCTGTGTAAGCACCAGGCTGAGATCCATACAAGCTTACAGGAGTCAGGTACTCTGCTTCCACCAAAACTCAGAGGAGGTGAGTACCTTTGTTCTTAAAGCTTTGTTTTGCAAATGTGAGCCCTGTAAGGCAAAAGAGCCTCCCAGTATTCCCTGTATATATGAGTACATATGAGCGGTGCCTTGGGTATCCAAAATCTACGTGAGTGAGAAGGAGAGCACGGAGCATGCAGCTTCTCAGCTGTGAAGCAGCAGCAGCAGCAGCAGCCTTGCTGAGCCACACTGCTTACGAGGCAGGCTACTGGATCTTCCTCACAGACCACACTTGGCTCATGCCCTTAGGTGACCTCCAGCTCAGGCAGAACATGAGTTAACTGCTGGCAAGCTTCAAACCACATGGGGTTCAAGGGGAAGAAAGGGCTTTAAGCCAGTCGTGTGCACTGGATGTTCCACCTAACTGGAATGTGGTTTGTGTTGAGGTATGTTTTCTTTGTCTATTTTTTTTTCCTGAAATGTGCAATTACAAAAAATTAAAATATTTACATCATTACAAATGAAATTTCAGTGTCAGCTTTTTCTGTCGTCAAATGGAATATTCCTATGTGCAGCAGGTGAATTATTTTCCTTGGGGATCAGAGACAAAACTGTTTTCAATACAGAGAACAATAAACTGATTGTTACAGCTGTATACTTTCTGGTCAAGAAGTTTCCCTGTGTTCAGAGGCGATGCTTGTCCCATAGCTCCCATATCAGCCGTGTGCCAGGCTTCACAGTAGTTGCTAACCAGTCGGATCCCATTTGCAGTTGAACCATGCCATATTATTTTTTGAGGCCTGAAAGGTAATGTTAACAAGTTAGTTACTGGAAAAGTCTCTTTTGCTCTATTCAATTGCACACCTGTATGTGTGGTGATCTGCATTCCTTGTGCTTGAAGCAAAGAGTGGTTAGGTAAAGATGAAGACAGAAAGGAGAGAAAGAAAGGAGAACTCAATCTGATATCCCATTTATAGACTAAGAGAAAAGGGAAAGAAAAATGGCATAAAGAAAGAGAGAAACTTTTATCACACATCTAGTAGTCCAAGATACTGCTACTATTTCTTTTACTATCTGGTAAAAGTAGGAAAAAACCCCTTACATGTAACATATAAATGGCAATGTCAACTCACCAAGATGAATCAGTCATGACATTCCTGCCATCAAAGGAGTATATTGGAACATGAACGTTGAATTGTCCACCATTTCCATCAAATATAGATTCCCAGTTACTGAAAAGGGTTTCTCCCTGTTAAAATTTAAAAGGCACTTTTACAAACAAACAAACCCCTAATCTACACCAAATCCCAAGTCTACCTTCATAGACTTATTTGGAAACTGAAAATTTTATCTGCATTTAAGGACCCTTGTGATTTCAACTTTCACACCAGTTTCTGCATAACGTTCCTGAACAAACTTGTCTTGTCTGTCAGCTCTATGCAAATAGCTGTCTTGGTCCATGCCCTTGCTTCAAAGTTGTCTCTCTGTTCTGCTGTCACTCCAAAAATTTAGCTTGATCATCCCCTGTCCTTTTCCTCCTAAGGCATTGTTTGAAAAATTGCTCACAACTACTGTAGCTGTAGAGAAAATATAGACATAAATTTTACTGGAACTTTTGTTAAGGTCACAGTTTTGTGAAAAGTGTTGCAAACATTCAGGGCAAAACCTTTGCATTTGGCTTGCTCTCAAACTGCTTTTGAATTTTTCCAGTCAAGACTGAAACAATATTGTCTTCACAAATTTCTCTCGAGGCTCTGTGTTTGCATGCACTTCAGAGCAGCATCCGTTCAACGTGTTCCAAGCATCATGTGTTATTCCTGTAGGTTTCTTTGGCCGCCTGTCCTGGGAGCCAGCCAATGCTACAAAGACTTGGTTTGTTTTCCTCACTTTTAGAGTGTGTCTGTTTATGTGAGACCACAAAATGACTCACGCTCTAGACTCTCCTCTCAGTTCCATTGGGGTATATCCAACATCATGCCTCAGCACAGAATTTGCATTTTTCTTCGAAATGAGAAAAAATAGGCATTTTATCCTGTGATCACACTCAAAGGTAGAACATAATAACTTCATCACTGCTTCTTTGTTTCTTAAATCTGGCTGTGAAATATGAAGCAAAGCTGCTTCCTTATAAAACACAGTATGGGCTGAAACTTAGTGCTTTGGCTGTTTTCCAAGATTTTTGGGGAACCTATGGCCTATCCTAAAAAACAAGCACTAAGTACCCATTTTTACCTGAAGGTTGACTACTGGCAAATGGTGTCGGTCTGCTTTCCTGACAACTGTGGCCAGGTCTTGCAGGTGTGATGAGAGGAAGGCTCTGTAGGTGGATGTCAAGCCGGCGAGCTGGGCCTGCCGAAAACACTGAAAATCTGCTCGCATGTCACCGGACAATGGGAAGTTCAAAGCCACCAGATGCAACTGGAAGAAAAAAGAAAAAAGGGCACAATTTTTAAAAAGTTTATGACACAAGGAAGATGCATCTTGGAAACCAAAGTGCCTGCTCCTCCTATCCTTCATAACAGATATGAAAGTTATTTGCTGCCATAACATTACATTTCTCAGAGCCATGAGACCCTTGGCAGAAATATCAATTTATCTTTCAACATTGAGGAAACCATGAAGATTATGTACTCCCAAGAATAAAAATCTTTTAGAAGCAGCTAGTATTTTCAATTGGAAATCTTGGAGTTTTCACATGAACAAAATCACAAATCCTGAAAACATGGAAAGAAGTAGTTAGAAGTGACTAGGTACAATTTAAAAATAGAAGTAGCATGCTTAAGTCAAGCATCACAGATGCAAGAACTAATGCACATTTTTCCTTTTTTATTTCTTTCTGGCTTCATTTTTTTGACATGTCAGTTACCTTGCTTTCTGTGTCTAAATATTTTAGTCTTTTAAACAGAGGATTAAGTTCTAAAGTGTCCATGTAAGCCAAGCAGCACCACGAAGATTGAAAATATCGTAACAATTGTAACAAATATTTTAATTATTTGAAGCACTAATGTTAGTTTAGAAGTTACTCTGTATTGCGGGTACAATCACTAAGTGAAGAGGTATTCCTAATTCAGTTGGGAGTTTTTTTCCTTTGAGATGGGAAAGGGGCTGGGATGATGAAAATAGATCTGGAGGGAACAATTTCAAATTGTGTTTGAGATGTCTGAATAAGTTAAAGAAGTGAATTTGTAAATTTCTGAAGTAAAACCGCTGAGTTTGAAGAGCAAATATCACAACCATCCCTAAAACTGCAAACTGTCATGTTACAAAGCATGGCTCTGCAGCTACAATACAAATCTCATACTTACTGCTGGTTTTCTATTGTTCATATTTGATATTGGTCTCAGTGCTGGAATAGACTGAAATCCCTGTTATTCGAACACAAGCAAAAAAAAAAAAAAAAAAAAGTTAAATATCAGAATTTTACACACTCGGTAATTTTTAAATAAAAATTTAATCACACCTGGAGTCCTGCATGAAAGCAGCCTGCTCTTGGTAGGAGCAGAAGAGCAGTTGAGGAAAATCAAAACTGAAAGGGTAAGGAGGATGTGAAAACAGAAAATGTAATGGGTGGAAACATTTCATAATTGTTTCAGGAGCAGCAAAGTTTTCTTCTCTAGTTATGGCAAGTATGAGTAACAAGCCACCAGCTGGAGCAGCTGGGAAACTCAGATGGTGTCAACTGGAGGCTGCAGAAAATTTCTTATAACTTGAGGTCTAGACATTTTCCCAGTGTGCTAGGTGAATTTCTCACTGACTTACTCTAACCTTTTTTATTTGTTTCTGGCCATCTTCCTTCTTACTGCTCCCTCCTAGCACTCTCTTGCCCTTTCATTTTCTCAGCAGACCAATTAACTTGTCATCAAAAACCCTTCTCTATTCCTTTTGTCATTTCTTGGTTTTCATCCTCCCACAATTTTTTGGGACAGACAGCATGTTCACATGCAGGCTGGTACAATGACTTGCAGAAGGGGGTCAGGCCCAAACTAACAATTGAGGCTTCAAAGAGCACCCTCTGCACCCTTTAAAGAGCACCCTCTGTGGGGTAAGCTACATTCTGATGATTATGGTACACTGAATACACGACCATAACATTTCAAAGAAATTCTGCTTTTCTGAAACCCTTTTCTGACCTTCCTTGAAGGGGATCAGGGCTTGATATGACTGATTCCAGGCTTATGAAACAGTGTTCTGTGGGTTTGTGGGTTTTTGTTTGGTTTTTCTTCTGTTTGTTTTTTTGGTCTCTTTTGTTTTATTTTGGGGGTTTTTATTTGTTTTTGGTTTTTGGGTTTTTTTTGTGGGCTGCTTACTTTTTTCAGCTTTTTGTAAATGTTGCTTTGTGTCTTTAGTGTTTGAAATCTCAAAAGATCCTGGAAACAGATGACTGTCCAAGCAAATAAATTTGCAAGCTTATGTAGTGGTAGGATGCTTATTTTGAACTGACAAATCATGGTGGAAAATCACATTGTGCAGAGATCTGCATATTATTTTGCCAAGTGTATCACACATCCAGACTCAGTTTTCCACAGTCCAGTATTTTGTACTTACATGGCTTGATATGGCTGGAGGAGGAAGGCTGTCAGCAGGGATGGGAATTAGCTCACCAAGCTGAAAGAACCAGAAAGGAGATTAGAACAAAAATGTATCAGGAGCTTCTGAATTCAAAATAAGGAGTCTTTGTAGCCACACTTCTCTCCCTCTGCAAAAATATGTCCCTCACCGTCATTGTGAGGAAGGGAGTTGGAAAAGAAGAGGATGTAGTGCAATAGTACCTGCAATTTTCTCCATCCTTTCTGAACACGGATAAAGACCTCACTGGTTTCCCTCAGATAGATTAGTGTACCTTCTGCTACATAATGAACTTTTTCCAGCATGCCCTCAATGTTTTGGAATGTCGTAACCTGTCAAATAGGAAAATGAAACATACTTCATCAGACACACAAAACATCCTGCAAGTGAAATAGTCTCATTTGGGTACATAAATGTCAAGGCTTCTTCCTCAGGAAATGCTCATAAAGGCAGTTTTATGTAATTTAATCCATAAAGTAATATGAATATCTTGCTACTTTGGCATACCAGCATCCTCACTCTGTGGATTGTAGTAGAATGACAGCAATTTTGTACTAATTTTGTGCAGAGTGGAGATTGTTGCACTCCTACAATTTAGCATCCTGGGTCAGAATGGCAGAGTTCAGAAGAGAACCACTGTAGTTTAAAACTGGGACAAATTTCAGGAAAGAGAATCACTTTCATTTTTTTTCTCATTTCTTCATTGACAGAAGGCATAGGAATGCTTTATAAATAATGCAGACTCTACTACAGATTTGTACATTTTTTTATTAATCTTAGTTTTGACCTAAGTAAGCTCAGACCTTCTATCTGAGACAGTATCTCCCAGCCTGCAACTACAGTCTTCTGTCTTGGGGCATCAGCCTTTGAACATTTGTTCCTCCCCTGAGAATAGCAATGAATGCCCTCTGCTAGCTTGAATAGGGCTTTTGGAGGTGGTTTTCTCAGGCTTTTTTTTTTTTTTTTTTTTTTTTTTTTTTTGTTTTTTTTTATTTGGTTTGGTTTTTTTTTACTGAAATGATGAGTTCTTAATTTAAAAACTACTAAGACTTCTGCCTTAGCTGTTTTTTTTTCCTTCATTGATATCTTAGACCATATTTTGATTAATTTCATAATACAAGAAAAGGAAACAAATTTACATGTAGTCTCTGGCACAACAATTTTAGAATTGCTAGGGAAATCTACAGTTTGCATCTTAAAATTAAGTGGTTTATAAAACGTTGTACTAAATAAAAACACAGGATGGAATTTTCACTCCTCTTTTGGTGCTACCAGTGACCACCAAAAGTTTTGAAGAAAATTTTCAATAGCAAACTTCCTTCTTTTGCTCTCTTACCAGATTCCTGGTGGCAGGTGACCCTGGCTCTCCAGGAGGACCTGGTGGCCCAGGCATTGCAGCTGCTAAAAAAAAAATAAGCATATAATACATGCTGAAGGTCATCTTTTTTGAGAGAAAGAAAGAAAGAAAGGACTTAGTGATGGTGTCCAGGAGCAGCAGAAGTTTTAAATAGCCATAGTTGTGTCTTTAATAGCTCAAGTCAGCTACAGAAAATACATTCTAAGGAATTTTTTTAGAAGCAAAGACGGAACAGTCTTTTCTCTGGTTTTTTTGGGAGGTTAAGGCCAACAGATTTCAGTCTGTTGTAGGAACTGCAAATTAAGAACAAAACCCACTTAAAATGACCAGGATGCCGTTCTGTTAGTTAGTGCTCATGGAAGAACTTTTTGCTCCTGCCCATATAAACTTTGAGGGAGTCATAACATCTTTTGTTCTAAAGGCAAACAAAAATTTACTTCTCCTTAGATGAAATATTCATGTGTGTAAGCTCAGCTTGTGCTACAAAGCAAAAAAGAAATTCTTCAGGGGTATGAACTCGGACTGCTAAGGCTGCAGTCCACACCACCTGGTACCTAGTATCTGTCTCTGTTCTGAAAGTGAATTTCTTCATCTTGAGCTGTTTTCTGAAGTAAAAACTTCTTTCTTTTAAGGCAGGAAAGATTGAAAGATATGGAACATTAAAAGCATGCATTTTGTGCAAATGCATGACATGATAATGGAGCTTTGAAGTTGTTTGTAAGGAGTTTCCACACAAGGACCTTGCTTGTTTGGTTTTGTGAATCCCAGAGGAACCTCGAAATCCCCTTTTGCAAGAACAATCTATGCACTGAGTCATTTGCAAGGATACTCCAGAGCAGGTCCTTCATGCCAATGGCAGGGGAAGGAGGTCAGCTCTCAGAAGTGTTTATAGCTATTTACCTACAGATAAGCTATTCCTCTTTCCCCATTTCACAATATGTGAACTCCACACTACAATATGTGAACTCCATAATTACAGATAGTAATAGCTTTAAAAGAGATAACTGAACCTCGAAGATAAGGAAAAAATAAACATCTGTTCTGAACATTTAGTAAAATGTGTGCTGCCTAAAGAACCCTTTTACAAAGCAAAGAGGAAAATGTGTAGGAGGATGATGAAGACTAATGGCAGAGAGCATAAATGAAAGTATAGGGATGGAATACTAGCAATAATTTGTTTTGTCTGACTGGGTCTCTTAGCTAATATCCAGAAGTACTTAATGTAAATTACACAGGAAAAGGCATGAAGACCTTTATGGGCTTCATGGATGCTGCGGGTCTGTCTGTGTCGTGATCATCAGGGGCTGATTCACATAAAGCCTGTGTTCCAATGCTGAACACATTAAGGATTTTTTTCTTTCTCAAATATTATTCAGAGGTTGGATACTTCTGATAGACACTAAATTAATAATATTGACTGGATGACAGATTGAAAGTCTCACCTGCTGTGTAAATGAGGCTGATCAGGTTTAAGAAATACCCGTAAAGAACAAATTGAAGAGAGAAATGTCTTCTCCCCAAACTAGCATACTGGAAGCACAGGTCTTGGGGGAAAACAGGGTAATTGTTTGTTCTCAGGAATGGAGAACTGTATTTGCTAGACCTGTCAAAACTTTAGGAAGAGCAGATCTCTTTTACAGCATCTCTATTCAGGTAAAGTCTCCCTTTCTATTAGTACACCATCTTCAGCTGAAATTAAAGAATGCTCTGCTCTGGTTTTACCTGGCTGGATTCCCATGCTGGTCACAGATCCTAGAGGGAGGAATCAGTCAATTTTTCAGGCACACCTGTCAAGTAATGTCAGAGGAGCCCAAGAACCCATCCACCAGAACCCAAGGCTGGACATTAACAGTATGAGGTTGTCACTAGGAAACCTGTGACCCAAAAGGAGCCAAAAGCACAAATATCTTGAACTGTGACACCTGACTTCTAGCCACACAGTCCCTTTGATGTCACCTTGTCTGCAAAATTCCTCTCTTGATATGACTAATTGTGGCACATTTTGCTCCTTTTCTAACCCAGTAAGTTGAAAGACATTAAAGGCAATGTAAGCAACCTGAAGTTCCATTTCTAGTCATCATTTGCATAGAAACTAGTTTTTAGAAGGAGTTCTCCAGCAGTCTGGTTCTAGACCTGAACTCTGCTGTGGGTATTGCCATCCCCCCAGAAAATCAGAGAAGCACTTGGGCTGGAAAAGACCCTTAAGATCATCACCTCCACTGGCAACACCCAGAACTGCAAAGTCTGCTACTAAAATATGTCCCTAAGTGCCATGGTTGCGCTTCCAGAGATGGTGACTCAACCACTTCCCTGGGCAGCCTGTTCCAGAGGCAATCCTTTAGGTGAAAAAAATTTCCTAATATCCAATTTAAAACTCCCCTGGTACAACTCGTGGCCATTTCCTCTTGTCCTGTTGCTTGTAACCTGGGAGAAGAGACTGCCCCTCCTGGCTACACCTCTCAGGCAGTTGTGGAGAGTGATAAGGTCACCCCTGAGCCTCCTTTGCTCCAGGCTGAACATCCCCAGCTCCCTCAGCCACTCCTCATAGGATTTGTGCTCCAGACCCTTCCCCAGCTCGGCTGCCCTTCTCTGAACACGCTCCAGCACCTCAATGTCATTTTTGTAGTGAGGAGCTCAAAACAGAGCACAGGATTCAAGGTGTGGCCTCACCAGGACTGAGTACAGTGGGACCATCGCTGCCCTGCTCCTGCTGGCCACACTACTGCTGATACAGGCCAGGGCCATTGGCCTTCTTGGCCACCTGGGCACTGCTGGCTCGGGTTCAACAACTGCCAACCAGCACCCCCAGGTCCTTTTCTGCTGGGCAGCTCTCCAGCCACTCTGCATGGGGTTGCTGTGACGCAAATGCAGGACCTGGCACTTGGCCTTGCTGACCCTCATACAGCTGACCTTGGCCCATTGGTTCAGTCTGTCCAGACCCATCTGGAGAACCTTTCAGCAGATCAGCCTTCCCACCCAGTTTGGGGGCAAACTCACTAAAGTGTGCATTTGATCCCCGAGCCCGGATAATTGATATTAGATAGGTCTGGACTCAATACTGAGCCCTGGGAAAACCCCCCTGTGTTGGCCACCAGCTGGATTTAATTCCATTCTCCACAAGAAGAGCATTTTGTCCCAAATTTAGCCAGCTGGTCAATTTGATGGATTTTGCAAAACTGCCAAGGTAACCAATCTCTACTATGCAGATTTCCTCCCAGCCCCGGCCACAGCAAGATCCCTCACACAATAGCACTTCCATGGCACTAGTCAGTGAAACCAGTCTGCAGAGAAATTGTCCCTTTTGTGCTCTCAGTTCCAACTCGCCCCCAGGAGAAACTGATGGAGGGAGGGTGGGGAACAACCTTGTCAGGCATGCAGAGAGGGTGGGCAGGTGGGACAACCTGCCAGGTGGGAAAGAATTGGTCATGTATGGGTTGTAGGCATGTGGCTGTACACTTGCACATACACCGAAAAGCTCACCTGAGCCATATATTGCAGGGGGGCCTGGTGGTCCAGGTGGTCCAGGTGGGCCAGGAGGTCCAATTTTTCCATAACCTGGTAAGCCAGGTAGGCCAGGTAACCCTGGAGGTCCTCTGGGTCCAACAACTGAGTCCCCTTTTGGTCCCTGTCAGTGATGAAAAGTATTTCCTTGAATGTATTGGTTTCACTGCTGCAGGGCCATCATCTCTGGTGGCAATGTTTACCAGGTGCCTGCCACTACACCACCATTTAGACATGAGTCTGTATGTAATTTTCTCCAAGGAAGCATGGGTATAATGGGAAATGAAAATTTTAACCATATACTGAAATAAACTCAAGGATTTAAATTTTGGAAAGCTTTCTGAAAAATCTCGTACCTACTCCTGTGCAGCTGATACCTGCAAAACTCTCAACATTGCTCTCAAAGTCCTGGATCTCTACTCTGCTCATGCTGAGACTGCTTGCTTTGATGGGCTCAGAGAGTTTGTGGAAAACTTTAATGTAAAGTGTGTCTATGCAAGGTGTACACCTCATATCGAGTGCTGTCTTCTCCCTCCTGTGATCAAATGTTAGCCCCTAACCTCTCCAGCTGCCAGACTTGCAGAATAAAAAGACTTCAGCTCCCTTCATTTCCAGTTTAGCAGTGTGTCCTCAGCCTGACTGAGGAGGAGGTCTGCTCCCTGTGCTCACACCATCCTGCAGACATGGAACACATTGGACCCTGGACAAGGAGAGCTCAGCTGTGCCAGGAGAACAGTTTCTAAACAGGGAGATGGTTCTCAGCAATGTGGAATAGAACCAGGGGTATGTTTAAGGGTGGTCTTGCTAACCTAACTCTTAACCCTCAGCTGTGGCCCACTCATTCATGGTTCTTGACACAGACATGGCAATAGAGGAATGCAATGCATGTATTTCTTGCCAGATCCCAGGGATAAACTATGTTCCAAAGAATTGGTGCATTTTATTCCAAAGCAGCTGTGGTGGAAGAAGATAAATTCCAATTATCTTCTTCCAATTGCCAGAAGATAAACTTAAAGGGTCGACAGTAGGCAGTGGTTGAATTTTATAGAAATGATCCAAATGGCTACACACTGGTCTTTTCAGTCGTGTTTTTGGATTATTAGGAAATTAGGATTAATTATTTAGATAGCCAGTAATTTTGAAGTCAGCCTCTGACTAACTTTATATGGCTTATTTTGTTATTATGGGGTCATAAGTAGTAGTATCAGAAATTATACATGCTGCTTTGATTTGTAATGCTGTAAATAGCATGATCTACATACTGGTGTAGCTATATGAGACAGCTGAGCACAACATTATGTCAATATTTGATAGCAAAGCAATTCTATGCACAACAGTGAAGTGTTTGTGTTTGCACTTAATGCCATTTTCTCCTATTCACCTAATGCTTAGCATGTAAGTTTTTACATAGTTCCTGGCAATCCTGATGTTTGTCTCTCTTTAGTGCCTTCTAAATTAATTCTAAATAGGTAGTCACAAATATTCTCATTCTACAACTTGCATGACTTACAATTAATCCTGGTCTTCCCGGTGGTCCAGGAGGTCCTGTCAGAAAAAACCCTCCATTTGGTTCTCCTTTTTCTCCTTTTACACCAGTGACTCCATTGTCTCCTTTTTCACCCTTGGAAGAAAATGTATTTTAAAATGTTGAGCTGAAGTGAGACCAGAACACAATGCACTGGACTTTTAAATTTACCTGAAATCTCTGAGTTTGGTAAAGGAAAGCACTTGAAATGTTTTTAACATCACTTTTCTTCTTCTGTGATAGGGGATGAAAAGGAATGCTTTCTCTATTGAGGCTGCAAGGCTCACTCAGGGCAAGGGCTAGGGGAGGTGGGGTTTGGTGGAGGCAGAGAAAATGCCTCTGTTGCTGTTTCCTGCTATTCTGCCCAGCAAAACCTTGTTCAGTGCTGTAGCTGGAGGCGAAGAGAGAGCTGGAGGAGGCATAAAAGCCTGGCTTTGTGCTTTCCTCCATCACCAAGGACAAACCAAAGCAAGATTGACATCGAATGGACAGCTATTTGAAAGTATTTGACAAAGTGAGCAGAGCCTGGTGGGAGTGTGTACCAGGATAACAGAAGAGACACCACACAAAATTGCAGACACCTGAAACAGTATGTCTCCTGTTCTGCATGGATGATTATCAGTTAGTTTGGGAAACAGAGCAATAGGTAAAAAGCATTAATTACTACATTATTATGTATCTGTGCAAGATGAACCACAGCATTTATACATTCCTCCTCACATTATTTTATTCTGTTTGTCTGCTTTTCTTCCCCTTCAAATATTTTTTTTTGGTTGAATTTTTTGGGGCTTCTGAGAAATAAACCTGGGGATAGAAGAGGCAAAGGGCAAAGCAAGAATGGCAGGTATCTGCAGACAGCCAGAGGATATGGCTGTGCATAGCTCCTCCTCTGACTTTAGGTGTGTGTAGATTCCCAGTAAACACAACTCAAAAGGTTTCTTTATTCCAGGCCGTTTTGGGGAGTGGAAGGACTAGATGAAAAATGAGTTCTTGGCAGCTAAATCTGTAAAGCTACAGACATTACACTGTAAGGTCAAAGAAACCCTATCAGCTTTGCCACATACATGGGACACTTTCTGCCATAGGAATAACTTGGGTGTACTCAGCCAAGCAGAAATAAAACCCTAAAACCAGGCAGCATTAAGAGTCCTTCCAAGAGACTGTCAGCACAACACTTTTGGTAGCATCATTAAATGATAATTTGATTCACATTTTTTCAGTTCTTCTACTGATAGAGTCCTATTCACCTAAACACATTTAAAATAATATCACATTTTTATTAATTTTTGTCACTTGAAGCTTCAAGATAATAATGGAACAGAGAGAGGCTAGACAAATCAAGGTATGGGTAGACTTTGCTGTAAGAGCTTCCAGGAAAAAAGTAGTTTCCATAATTTCATTTTTTCCAGTGTGCTTAAAAGATAAATAACATGACATGGAAGTGATTTCCTCCCTTCTTTCACCTCACCCAGTGTTCTAGAAGCCCTTTAGGTAATGGATGTCTTTTACCTGAGCTGGCATGGAAACAAAAGCGTTCATTTAAGGCAGATATGTTAGGTAACAGTGAATTATGACTCACTTTAATACCACTGGGAAGGTAAAAAGCCTCAGGAATAAAGTTTCTTTCAAAAGTAATCTTTATAGACCTCTGACAGCTGCTATCTCTATAGTTGTAATACACTTGCCTATGTAGCTAGAGTTTAAGAAATGAATATAATTTGCAATTGCTGATGCCCTTATATTTGTATATTTCACCATGTTGCATTGGTTTGTGCTTAATCTATAGTAAAGTACACTTTAAAAAAAGCTTAACAGAACTCAAGCACAAATGGGATATAATTACCTTTATGCTATTAATAAAGTGGCTGAAATATGATGGAGGCAGAGGTGGACCTGAAAAATGAAGAAAATACAATAAAGTACAATAATTATCTGTAATTTT
The DNA here is from genome assembly GCF_022539315.1 of Serinus canaria. Taxonomy (NCBI): domain Eukaryota; kingdom Metazoa; phylum Chordata; class Aves; order Passeriformes; family Fringillidae; genus Serinus; species Serinus canaria. Next base: position 57,878,323 of record NC_066315.1, on the reverse strand, counting down.
CCTTTTAAAAGCCCTGCTTTTGGTATCAATGGTTTATGAGTTTAAAGGAAAACTATTTACAATAATGGCATTAACCTTTATATCAAACATATTTTTAGTCTGGTTCCCTAACAAGGCAAGACTTGTACAGCTTATCTTGCTGTGCCTTGTCTGTCACTCTTCCACCTTAAAAACTCCTGAATCTGGTGGGGATTTCAGAAAAATTAGAAGCAAAGAAGGTTCAAATACAAAAATTTCCCAATTTTCTGAAAACACAGCAGCTGGGAAAAGGAGTGAAAGAGAAGTATCCATGTTAACCCCTTTGATGCAAGCCAAGGTAAGAGAGAAGTTTTTCATGTTTTGCAGGTAGTGGGGTGATCCATCAGTAGATGTGTGATCTTTCCTGCAGAGACAGTACCAGAGCTGACAAGACAAAGAGATAAAGTTGCTGCTGTGCTGCAACAATTGTACAATAGCTCTTCCTTGACATTTTTCTGCAATGGAAACCAGTATCAGATTCAATGGTTATAACACTCGTGTTGTCTGCCAGTGTTGGTCAGCCAAAGCTGTCAAGCCAGCACAAAAGGTTCAAAAAGCCTTTAAGTATTACATTTAAATACATTTGGTACACATTTGGTAAAAAAAACCCTATTTTGCAGTTTCCTGTAACAGTTCAATGCATTCCCTTCAAACTTGTTGTGATTAATTTCTGAGATCTTTGGGCCCAACCCTCTGCCAGCCATAGGGCTCATTTCCCAGTGTGCCCCCTCAGATAAAATTAAATCAAGCAGTCATTATGGGGCAGAAAATGTTCTCAGTATGGCACCTGTTTGGATTTTATTCCAACCTTACCAATAACAGCTTGCAGTGATCTGCTTGATCCTTGAGGGGAAGGGAATGGACTGGTGGAATGGAATGGCAGGTGTCCTTCTCAGATTTTGCTTAGCACTAATCTCTACATTGAGCACCATCTGAGGTCTTTCTAGGATGACCAGCAAGTAGTCTAGGTCTGAATAAAGCCCATATCTGTTGAGTTTGTTCTCACACTTTTTGTGTTGGCTTCATATTTTTGGATGTTATCAATTAATAGACCCTGTTTATAAAGTTGGAGAGGTGACATTTAGCGAGAAGCAAAAATAAATCCCCTGCATGGACAAATACCAGAGTTCAAAAAGCTTTCCTGGTTCCTGGAACTCAACAAATGTAGTGGAAAGAGCTTCAGCCACCTTCCCCTCAGAAAAGGATTTGAAAAATTTCCTGTACTTCATTTATGCAACTACTGACTTATACATTTTCCCTGTCAGTGGTTACGTGGACACCTGAGAGAACTAGAGAACTGCTTTGTATGAAAGAATATTTTAGCAACTACATCATTTAGAAAAAACCAGATAGGAATGTTTTTTAAAGGAGCAACAGAATTGGTCTTAGTTAGCATGCTTTAACATAATGTTGAAGAAAACATTGGAGCCAGTTGATCTATTGGATCATGTGGATGAATCTCTGTTATTTTAGGAGAAAAGTGAATTGAGTTTTCAGTTTGACCAGAACTGTTGTGTTATTTTCACCATCCTTTACTAGCTGCAGTTTAACAGCAAAATATTAAGAACAATCCTCTCATAATCTTGTCCTTATGAAACACCTAAATCATCATATATAGGCAAGAAAATATTCCTAAGATAATTTGCATTCCATGCAGAACCTGGAAAGGAACAGATATGTTCATGGCAGATAAGCCAGCACTGAAGAGAAAATTTTCTTATTTTCTATTTAGGAAAGTTTACTTCTTCTTTTGACAAGTTTATTGATGACTGGAAATCACTAACTGCTTATTTTAAGATATTGGATCAGAATAAAAATTAAGGGGGACAAGACAGGAAAATTGATTTTATCACAACAAACAGGTGCCGTCTTCAAAATAACCAAAACATTGTCTTCAGTCAGCAGAATTATGTCTTTGGAACAAAGACAGAAATATCCATGTACATCTAGTGAGGGGCTAATACAGTTATTATATGAGGAGAATTTGGTTATTTTCAATGCATTAAAGGAAAATCACTATAAATATGGTATAGCAACACTACTTCAATATATTGCATTTCTATTTCAAATTATTTCTGTCATTGATCAAAGCCTTATCTCAGTATATGAGATTTCAAAAAGGTGTACAGAAAATGAAATGCTTGTAATTACAATCTTTTCAAACAGATGCTTGTTTCTGTAACTCTTTTTGAATTTGTAGGAATTAACAATGTGTATCCACTTTTTGTTACAGAAAGCAAATCTTTGGGTGAGGAACTATTGTTATGGTGCTCCAACCACTAGTGAATTGTAATTTTCAGTGCACACAGACGCTTCATAATTTTCACAAATAAATCAGAAAATATTAAAAAATTGGTTGAAATGGAAATAATCTATTTCCACCTCCTGTTAGAAGTGGGACTGTCAGCAACAACTGACTGCCTTGAACTCAGAACGCACAGGTGTGTCACCCTGAAATGTAAGGCACTGGATGTTAGCACAACTGGCTCAGAAAGACTGACACAAAAAGATATCTCAGGGACTGCCCATGATGTCCTCCTAAAATGTCAGAAATCTGTGACCAGCCACTTATATTTGATATCTATTCTTACACTTAACACATTCCTAATGCTCACAAATGTGCAGTCTGTCTTTTCAGAAGATAGTTTGGATAACATTCTGACCTTTGCTGTTCTGTGTGTCAGTTCATCAGTGAACCCTGGTATAAATCTCGGATCAGGTAAGGCTACAGAGATAAGTATCCAAGCATCTTGCTGAATTGCTTTTCAAGTTACACACATATTCCTCCACAGGATGTCAATGACATATTAGATTTAGCATACCTGGTGGTCCAGGAGCACCTCTGTCTCCCTTCTCTCCTTTTAAGTGTGCTGAACTGTGCAGCCCCCAGGAATCTCTGTTTGCTTTAGCACCTGCCATAAATAGCATCACAAATCCATAAGAACTTGAAAACAGCACAGACTGTAGCAGTGACAACCAAACCACAGAAAGTGGGAGCAGACTTTTCAACAAAGGTGGGGCACATGGTTCCTGTCCCTCGATGCCTCTCTCACTCAGGACCATTGAATGGCTGCCTGACTGTGCTCTCTTAGCAACCCCAACATGTTCAAGACAATCTCTCCCACAAAAATCTTTTACTCCCCTTTTCCTAACCACCCAGCCTAAGATCCTCTGAGCAGACCTGGTTCCATTTTCCCTTTTGTGAATTTCACTGGAGCAGATGCAGAAACAGTTCTTGAATTTCCCTTCCCTTCCCTTCCCTTCCCTTCCCTTCCCTTCCCTTCCCTTCCCTTCCCTTCCCTTCCCTTCCCTTCCTTCCCTTCCCGTCCCTTCCCTTCCCTTCCTTCCCTTCCCTTCCCTTCCCTTCCCTTCCCTTCCCTCCCTTCCCTTCCCTTCCCTTCCCTTCCCTTCCCTCCCTTCCCTTCCCTTCCCTTCCCTTCCCTTCCCTTCCCTTCCCTTCCCTTCCCTTCCCTTCCCTTCCCTTCCTTCCCTTCCTTCCCTTCCCTTCCCTTCCCTTCCTTCCCTTCCCTTCCCTTCCCTTCCCTCCCTTCCCTTCCCTTCCCTTCCCTTCCCGTTATACAATAATCTCATAATTCTTTGTCCTTATGAAACACCTAAATCATTCATCATATATAGGCAGGAAAATATTCGTAGATTTTTTTTGTATAATTTGCCATTCCTGGCACGAAACCTGGAAGGTGAACAGATATGTTCATGGCAGATATATAAGCCAGCCAATCTGAAGGAGGAAAATTTTCTTAATTTCCTATTTAAGAAAAGTTATGCTGCTTCTTCGTTGACCAAGTTTATTGATGGACTGGAAATATCACTAATGCGTTATTTTAAGATATTGGATCAGAATAAAAATAAGGAGGGACAATGAACAGGGGGAAAATTGATTTTAGCACAACAAAACAGGTGCCGTCTTCAAAAATAACCAAAACATGTGCATATCAGTCAGCAGAATTATGTCTTGTGTGGACACAACGACAGAGAAATATCTGCATGGTACAGCTAGTGAGGGGCTATGCAATACTAGGTTATTATAGGGAGGAGAATTTGGTTATTTTCAAGCTATTTAAAGGCAAGGAAAAATCACTAAAAGATGGTTTTTTGCTAGTTTATAGCAAACACTACGTCAATATATTGCCCATGTCTATTTCAAAGATTCTCGTCTATTTGATCCTTAAGGCCTATGTCTCCGTATATGAGATTTCAAAAACAAGGTGTACCAGAAAAGGAAATTTTGCTTTGTAATGGTACAATCTTTTCATATGACAAGATGCTTGTTTCGTAACTCTTTTGAATTGTAGGAATTAACAATGTTGTATCCACTTTTTGTTACAGAAAGCACAATGCTTGGGTGCAGGACTATTGTTATGGTGCTCAACCACTAGTGAATTGTAATTTTCAGTGCACACAGACGCTTCATAATTTTCACAAATAAATCAGAAAATATTAAAAAATTGGTTGTTGAAATGGAAATAATCTATTTCCACCTCCTGTTAGAAGTGGGACTGTCAGCAACAAACTGACTGCCTTGAACTAGAAACGCACAGGTGTGTCACCACTGAAATGTAGGCACTGGATGTTAGCAAAACTGGGCTCAGAAAGAAGACCACAAAAAGATATCTCAGGGACTGCCCATGATGTCCTCCTAAAATGTCAGAAATCTGTGACCAGCCACTTACTATTTGATATCATTCTTACACTTAACACATTCCTAATGCTCACAAATGTGTGCGTCTGTCTTTTCAGAGATAGATAGTTTGGATAACATTCTGACCTTTGCTGTTCTGTGTGTGTCAGTTCATCAGTGAACCCTGGTATAAAATCTCGGATCAGGTAAGGTGACAGAGAGAAGGATCCAAGCATCTTGCTGAATGCTTTTCAAGTTACACACCATATTCCTCAGCACAGGATGTCAATGACCATATTAGATTATAGCAACCTGGTGTGGCCAGGAGCACCTCTGTCTCCCTTCTCCTTTTAAGTGTGCTGAACTGTGCAGCCCACAGGGAATCTCTGTTTGCTTTAGCACCTGCCATAAAATAGCATCACAAATCTCATAAGAAGAACTTGAAAACAGCACCAGGACTGTAGCAGTAGTGACAACCAAACCAGAGAAAGTGGGAGCAGACTTTTCAACAAAGGTGGGGCACATGGTTCCTGTCCCGATTCGTGCCTCTCTCTACTTCAGGACCATGAATGGCTGCCTGACTGTGCTTCTTAGCAACACACAAATGGGTTCAAAGACAAGTACGCATTGTCCAAACAAAAAGATCTTGGCGATGCACATCCCTTTGTGCGAACACACAGATGTGACAGGAGGAGGCAGCGGGAGCACAGACACGGGGCAATTTTCCCGGTTGGTGGAATGCAAGCGGTGGAGCGAGACGGCAGAAGAAAGGCGAGCCGAAGGGGAACAAGGACAGGGGAAAGGACAAGGGAAAGGAAAGGAAAGGAAAGGAAAGGAAAAGGAGAAAGGGAAAGGAAAGGTAGGAAGGAAAGGAAAGGGAAAGGAAAGGAAAGGGAAAGGTAAAGGAAAGGAAAGGAAGGAGAAAGGAAGGGAAGGAAAGGGAAAGGGAAGGAAAAGGAAAGGAAGGAAAGGAAAGGAAGGAAGGAAAGGACAGGAACAGAACAGGAAAGGAAAGGAACACCTTCAAGGAACAGTACAACGTTGTACCTTCCTTCCCGTTCCCTTCATTCCCCTTCCATTCCCTTCCCTTCCCTTCCCTTCCCTTCCATTCCCTTACCCTGTCCCTTCCCTTCCTTCCCGTTATACAATAATCAAGAAAAAGCAAAGAGCTCTTAAGTTTAAAAACCCAACCAAAACAAAAACCAACCCCCCAAAAAACCCAAAACCCAAAACAACCAAAACCAACACCACCCCCCCAAAAAAAAAAAAAAAAAAAAAAGAGAACTTATTATTAAACCAAGGTACAAGGAAAGGATTACCCACCATGGTCATTGAGAACTTCTTGATTTCCAGGAGAGGGAAGGTTCACCTTCAGACAAAGAAATCAAAGAAATCTATTAAAAATCATCCATACATATTAATCAATGGAAATGCATTACTTTGTGTGACTGGAAAGCCTGGCAAGTTTGCATGCTAGTAAATATTATAACAACACTCTGAGATGATCTCCAGTTTGACAGGGTCTGAGTATTAGCTGATCAAGTTTTTATGAGGATTATGCTCTCTTTGACATGCAACATGCTTTCAGCAAAAGGGTAACATCATGCATTTTGGAGGCATCAGCAAATTCTACTCTCGGTTGTGCCAGAGAAGCATCAGAAAAATCATTTTCCAAGAACAATTCTAAATTTACAATACTCTGTTTGGAAGCAGGATTTGATTTTTGACTGTGAGAGAACAGCTTGTGTTTATAATTCTCTTCATCAGACCACGGCTATGTTATGTTTGATGTTAACCTGTGCTCCAGATGCATTGAAACCACAGTGGGGAGACAGAAGCTATTCCAGTCTCTCCTCTTCTGTCACCAGCTGCCTGTAACAGTGGGCATGCTACCTACCTCTGTGCCTGGCTTCAAACCAGGGACAATGCAGGAACTGAAATGTGGCACAGTGCTTGGAAATCTTGGTACTTTCTAGCACTATTTATCGGAAACCAAGCGACTGTATGAAAAAATGGAAGCTGCTGCATCTGGCTAATCCTGTAGTATCAGCCCATAGGAGTCTTACTCACATGGATTGGCTCCATTACCTTCAGAAGTTCAGTCCCCATGAAGAAAACCTGGTGGGGTTCAGTCTGTAGTTCTTTAGTGACACTCATTAATGTAGGCATGGACAGCAGACTTCTTATCTATAAACTTGGATAGGTTTAGGAGATTATTCACAAATGTGGGACAGATCTATCCAGCACATGAAGAGATGTTTGCAAGAACATGTTTCTATTACTTGTGCACGTTAAAGTTAGTGCTGTTTTTCGCTGATTGTAACCTTCTGGAAAAGTGGCTATTATTACCTGAAATTCAGAGAAATAGTCTTGTTTTGTTTGACTCATTCCACAGAGAATCAGAGGAGAGTGGAGGCTGGAAGGCATCTCTGGAGGTTGTCTAGCCCAAAGGAGGACTGACTACAGCAGGTTGTCCAGGGCCTCATCCAGTCAGGTTTCAGAAGTGAGGCTGACCAACATGTGTGTGATTATGGACATGTGTTATCCATGTACTACAATGCTATACAATGGGAGTGAGAAGATTAAAGGGAGAAACTCAAAGAGGTAAAAAAATGATGTGTGGAGGTGGTAGGCCAAAACTGTAGAAATGGAAAATTACCATAGAGCAATGGCTATTTATCACTAATTCCTAAAAAGATCACAAGTTGGGATACAACTTTTTTCAGCAGTAAGGTTAGGGTGATGATGAGTATCAGTACATTTAGCATAGAGGAAGTCAAGAGCTGTTTCTCTAAAATCAGTGAAAAAGAACTGGGATGCAAATTGGAGGGAAGGGCACAGTATTACTTGGAGCTTTTACAGCTGTTTGACAGAAAAGTATAACCCTACACTATTCAGGGGTGGACTGTGGCTCCCAAAGAGAATCCTTCCCAAGTACATACCCCACAGCTCAACAATAGGATATTGCCCTAGGGAAAATACTTCCAGGACTGAACCATCTTCACCAGTCATTCTAGGATGCAATTTCTGTAATTGATTAAAGAAAAATTGCACTAGGACATTCTGAAAATATGAAATCCACCTCCTTTATTTTCATACTATGTGTGAAACTGCAGGTTCTTTGAAGGTGATGAAAGCCTTGTCATACTCTTTGAAAAGGAGGAGCAGGTCTTCACCTGCTGCAATTCTGTGTGGACAGAGTGCATTTGAGGGTCAAATAAAGAACATGATCTTTCTTTTCTGATGCATCTTTCATGCCACAATGAAACACATAACAAATCTTATTTTGGACAGGGAAATTAAAAAACAGCTAAAGACATAACAACACAGGGACTGTATTTATACATATATCTAAAAAATACGTGTACCTGTGTGCATACACATTCAGGTCCCCAAAGCAACTCCTAAACTATGGAAACACAAGCTTTAAAAGGCATTTAAAGTATTAGAAAAAAAACAAGTAATCAAAGTATTTTAAGCAAAAGAGTCTAGTGTTTCTAGTTCTGTTACATATTTTATCCATGGCTAAGTTTTCATAAATGGCTAAACACTTGAAAATCTGTTATCCTGAAGAATAAGTAAAACACATCCCTGGTGCAAAGCAGAAGGCAGGGGGAGAAAAGCTGCAAGGTTATGGTGTTTAGGTGTACAGCTGCTTTGGTTATGTTCTGTCATGGCCATGCATCCTGCTAAGAGCAGATTCTGCATGTGTCACTTACTGGCATTTTGCAATGAGGCCTGGGAGGGACTGGGAAAACTGTCTATTGAAAACAGGAGGGAAATTACTTTAGTGAGCATAGGTATGATACAGCATGTAACACACCACATCAACCTAAGAGTCATGATGAGGCTAAGCCTGGAACAAAACCCCCACCTCCCTAGAAGAAAGCCCAGCTGGCTGCCCCCTCTGTCACCATGGTTCTCTCTGTGGGGCCACGGGGGCAAAACTCTTCCATGAGAGTGGCTTTGGTTAGGAGATCTTTTTTCTCTGCACACAAGCAAGGTGTGTAGTGTAGTGAGCTGTGTAGACTGAGACCAGTTTGAGTATTTCCTTTTGCAGACTGCTTCCAGAGCAGCACATTGGTGCTGCAAACCAGTCCCCGACGCCCAGTGGCACTTACTCCTTTGATATAAAGAATTCGTCCTGGGGGTCCAGGGGGCCCAGGGGGCCCAGGCAAGCCAGGAAGGCCCTGGTAAGAGAAAGTGGGAGAAGGAAGATATCAGAGAAAAAATAAACCCCAACTGCAAACTGGAACACCTAGAGCACTGCATATTGAAACAAATTAAAGAGTGTATCTCTCATCCAAGGAAAATTAGGTATTCTGATCTAGAATCTCTCACTGATTTAGATCTCTCAAGACTGCTGAGAGTCATAATTTTTCAAGTGCCAGTCAGATACATACATGTTAATTAGCAACCCTGAGGAGCCCTGCTAGACTGAGGGCGACTGCCTTTTACAAAACATGTATGTCAGCTCTTAACTGTTTAATTCGAAAACTTGGCACAAAGCTGTGCTCACCTTTCAGTCCACATCAATTCAACTTTCTGTATGGTGACATATGTCATCTCATCAATAATTAGAGATCCATTAGATTTTATCATCCCTGAGCACTCCAGGAAGGACCACTAGAACATGCAGCCTCCTTTGTTTGCTTGTTTGCTTTAACCTGTCAGCCTGATGAACTTCATCTAGTTATGCTTGCTACAATAACTTTTGTGTGGTTAAGGCACTCAATCCAGAAAAGGAACTTTAATATTTTTTGAAGATATGGAGAAAAGAAAAATCTTCTCTTCTATTTTCTCTCAGTGGGTAGTAATTTTTCCTGTCATTTTCTTCCAAACAGAATTTGTCTGATTTGTCTGTTTTCACTTTCTAGGAAATATATTTCTATTTATACCTTCTTCTAGAGGTGTAAGCCACATTCAGTACCTGATCTTTTTTACTGTGGAGACACCTAAATACCAAAACAATTCTGCAAAGATACTTACCAATTCTCAGTCTCTCTGCTACTCACATAAAGCAGTTTCATCTCACTTATATTTATTGTCTAGATGGACAAGGCACTTGTGTCTTGCAGTTTGTGTGCCATCGTTTTTTTCTTTTGAACAGACTAAAACCAGAGGCTTTTTACAAGAGAACCCATTAATAAAAATTGCTCTCAAGAAATACAGAGGTACTGACTTGATGCTAGCACAGTAATATACCCTTGTCATTTTTTTTCATCATTATCTCTGATGCAGATGAAATAGCATTAGCTGCTGCTGTGGCATGGGTACCAATCTTCCCAGCACAGATTGTGGCATGGCATCAGAACAACCACACAAATGACTCTGCTATTGTGAAGCTTGCTGACTATGCTCGGTAGGGCTGGCTCTTGTGTGGCCCAGTTTCAATGTTTGTCATGAGACAACTTGTCTGAAATCTTTTAATGAGAACAGACTTGCAGCAGCAGGAGCTTGCTCCATCACTTGTCATTCCACAATTACAGGCTGTAGGTGAGCGTGAATATGCTGTCACCTGTGCAGAGGTCATTGTTTTGGATACTAGCACACAGGTACTGTAGCAGGTAGCAGGTATTAGTGAGTATCTCCTTGTTAGTAAGGTAGATACCACTTCCCTGTGATGTGCTCAAGTGCTGTTTGTACCTGGGCTAGAAAGGTCAGAGCCTGTGGGAATATCTTCACATCATGAGAGGTCACACTGGTGGTCTGGATCAGGAAGTCCTTGGCACATAAAAAAACCCTGGAATTTTAAATCTTTGGCAACTTGAAGCTGCTCTGGTAGCAGTGAGTGACACACATAACTGTTACACCTGGGAGCTGACACAACTATGGGCATCTGCAAGAACTGCCCAGACAGTCCCAGAAGCTGACCTTTCTATGACTGCTGCTTGAGAGGAAAAGTAGCAAACACAATTATTTCTAGAACATTTCAGGTGTTTAGTCCCATCATCATTTGAAAGGGATCAATATAAATCAGACTTCATATTTTAACAGATTTTATTTTTCAGCTAATTGAAATACAAAAAAACCTTACGTTAAAGGCTTCGCCTCGATCACCTTTCACACCTCTCAGTCCATTCAGTCCTGGACGGCCCTGAAACAAGTAGAAATAATTTATTATTATAAATAATAATAATTATTTATCAGATACAAATGTCATATATCTTGTCAGAAGCAAGCTTTCCCACTTTATCCCACTTGAGAGCGTAATACATACTGGGCGTCCTGGGAAGCCAAGTTCTCCTTTGGGTCCAGTAGGTCCTATTGGTCCCTGAACAAAAAAAAAAAGGGTTTATATTTGATTACTTATAATAAGAAACATAGTTTTATATTTACATTAAAAAACAGTCTGTGATTGCCTGTGATTGCACAGAACATTGTCTCTGCTGGCTCTGCTGTGTGATCTCAGAAGCTGAGGACTGCATGTAACAGCTCTGGTTTGGAGAAGACCACCTATCTGAAATGAAGTCTGAATTCCCAGACCCTTGTAGGGCATGCAGTTCTAAACTGACTCACCATGTGTTAAAGAAAAATTAAACACATCAGTCAGGAAAAGAAAAGAAAGTTAGAGATGTATGTTTTGTTCATCTTCTTTTTCTTTCCTTTTTTATTCCTAATTATTTTTGAATCAGGCTCTGTGAGGAAATATCTGTGGATTGGCCTAAAAAATCACACAGTGCCAGGCTTCTTCTTGCCTCTCACCAGCCTGGGTTTGAGGATTGGTGGGGCTGATAGCTGAAACAGAATTGTTCCTTCTTTAGACAGGTTTGACAGACTCACCAGGCTTCACAAAGTAATAAAAGCCACTGCAAAAAGAGGGGACAAGCAGGCTGTCTGGGAAAGGTGGTCCAGGACTATGGATGGCCTATGATGGGGCATTTGCAAGCATGCAGCTTCCAGGCAGCCTGCAAGTGATCAATAAAAATCAGCAAATCTGAGGGTCTACAAACTTTCAACTGATGTCAGCTTCCTGAAACTCACCGAAACCACAAGGGTCTAGACAACCTCTTTACATTTTGCCAGCCTTTCTGGTTTCAGTTCCTTTTTTTAGTCTGCTGAAATGCTGAGATACTCCTTCTTGCGTTACTTGTTAAATAATCTGTCTGTAGATCTCACACAGATACCACTTACATGTGACAGTGGGTGTGTTTAACCCTTCACATGATATCTTTTCAGTGAAAAGTGATATGTACATTAATGAAAAATTTATCTGATGAAGAAGATAATTTCTCTTTTCATCCAGCTGAAATTCATGGATTAATTAATTTTTCTGCTGCTGAAACTGAAAACTGGATTAGACCTGAAATTCATAAGCAGTTACCATATGAACATATTAATTTATAATGTCACCATTGTAATCAGAATTTAAAGCTCACTAATGTCGGTTGAAACTACTTGCAGCTGGTAAGACTTTTCTTCTATTTTATTTCCTGTTTGAAGGTAATTTCTACCCACATGATCAAAGTTGATGCCTGTGTCTCAATCAGGCAAGAGATTGCTGGTGGATTTCAATATTGTGCTCCAAAATTTCAAAATTCACCTTTCCATGATACCACAGCCAGTAATGAGGTTTGGGGGGGAAAAAGAAAAAGCAATCCAAAATGTTAAAAAAAAGCAATCCAAAAGCATTTTCCTATTTCACTCCCTGGTACCTGAGCCTTTAAAGATCACGTAAATCTGAGCTTTAATCATCAGTGAGGACAATTAGGAACAGGCTTCTTTTTCAGTTTAAATGAAGAGCAGTGTCTGATCCCATGCTTTAACTGGGATTTCAAACATTACCAATGTGAGAGTCGACTCAGCTGAGGCCACCTTTACTATTTTCCCTAAGTGCCAGCCCAGCCTGTCAGGTGTTAGCAGCTCCCTGAGAGAAGCCAGCAGCCACAGCTAGAAGTGAAAGAAGGAAGGGTAGAAGCCACAGGAGTTTTGCTTCCCACAAAAGTTTCTTTTACAGCAGCACGGAAGATCTGGGCAGGCTGACACTGAGGTTCTCACTAAGTGCTCTCCTTCAGTGAGAAGCAGCCATTTCCTTCTCCCACAGGGAATGGCATAACCCAGCATGTAAAACACTCTCATTTCTCTGGTGGCAGGAGCTTGGATCCAACCTGTTGCTTCTGCTTTTTCTAACAATGGTACTGCCCTCCTGACTACCCCTAGCTCTCATCTGCCAAACTATTTCTCTGTAGCTCCTTGTGCTCCAAGCTCCTGTGATCCTACCTTGGGTCCAGCTGAAGTCTCAAAGAGGAGCAGAGCAATGACTAGGGATTTGATTTTAAATTCTGGAAATCTGTGTATGGCTCTGAGAGCAGAGAGGAACAATCAGAGTGCCCCACTACCTCAAAGTTGTTCCTGGGCCAGGGACTCTCTTGGAGCAAAGTGGAACAGAACCATTGCACTAAAACCTTTAACAAGTTACCTGTCAGAGTCTCTGGGGCAGCACTCGAAGTCTGTCTATTTTGGGTGCACAGGCCTCATGCTAATTACAGATTGATTTTTTCTATGGACCACCCCAAATTGTATCACCCCTTCAGCAGCAATGATCAAATGGGAATTCTGTGCTCAGAAGGGAACTGGCTGAGCAAAGCCTTGAGACAGGCTCCATGTGCCAAACTTTCCTGAAGTGTAACCATTCCCAGCAGGGCTGGCAAGAACTTCCTTGTCTGCTTGCTGAGCTGTATGAAGCAACAAGTGGCCATATAAAAGGAGATGTAAAACACAAAGTTTGGGGCTGAGAGGAAAAGGATATGTCCACTGGATGGAGGATGCACAGCTAGTAGCAGTGAACACTAGCCAGAACATGAGGAATTCCAAATAAATATAAGAACAAATTTTTTTTTACTCCAAATGTGCTGCCCAGAAAGGTTGTGGAATTTCTATCCTAAGAAAAAAACTTCATTTCACTGTTGAAAACTTCATTTGACGAGTTCCTGAGTTAAAGAGACCTGCTCCAGGCAGTGGTGGGCACAAGATCATCTCTGAAGTCCACTTTCATTCAAAGTTATTCTGTGTCAAGTCGAAAGGGTAGATCATCTTGCAGTCATACACGGAGAAGGAGAGGAACATCCTTTCTGGTAAGCTAGGATAGACTCCTCAGGGTATTCTGATACACAGCAATTAAAATAGCAGTTACTCAGCACACCCAGTTATCCCCTTTGGAAGGCTACAGAAACTGATGTAAAAATCTCCTACCCGCCTTGGTGTGCAGAAATGTCAGCACCCTACCAACATTCACTAAGGCACAACAGTGACCAGGCTACATCAAAAGCAGAAGCAAAGAAACATCCCTGACATCCTTGATTTTTGGAATACTAGACTAGAAGAAATTGGCACCCTAACATTGCTGAGTCTGGGCAACTGTTCTTATTTTATAACTAATTTATTGTGTTTTCTTACAACTTTCCGTGTCCAGTCAAAAGTATCAGACCAAATCCTTGAACGAAGGCTTCTAAATCCTGGTTTTGGTACATGGTCTTACTCTACTGCCTGGTGTTCAGCTTTCTCAGAATCCAACGCAGTTGCAGTTTGTTGGCATTGACAGAAATTGAGCTGATGCAGTTAGTTGTTTTAATGCAAATCATATAAACAGAGAATAATTTAGGTGGAAAGAGAGGGATTCTCTTGCACAACCCCTTGCTTACAAGACAAACATGAATGTTAGGCCTGTAGCTTAGGTCATGCCACTCAACACCTTGTTCCAGAATCCATCATCACTCTGGGCACCTATTTCTGTGTTTAATCATGTTTAATGTGATTTTTTGCCTTTATATCTATATATGTCACAAGCTGGAATTTGTGATTTCTGTTACTTGTTGTTTTCCTGTGCACCTCTGAGAGGGACCTGTTTTTTTTTAATGATTCCCTTTCAGGCCACAGCAGGGAGCAATTAGAGCTCCTCTCAGTCTTTTATCTTCAGAGCTCAACAAGCCCAGTTCACTCAGAGTCATAAATCATGTAAGTTTCTGGCTCTGATGATATTTCACTGTCAGCTTAGACAGGAACAGATACATTTGTTCTACCAGAATTTAAGCTCTGCACCAAGTCAGCAGTTACAGCACCACATATGTAACAAATATTCTTTTCTGAAGGACACTGATGGCCCTGAAACACAAATACTCCTTATCATCCCTACTCAGAAGGAAAGAAAAGCTAAACCATACTACCTTTACATTTACTAATATTTGTGAGGCCAAAGCAAAATTAAAAAACAAAAAACAATTCATCTTTGGAATCATCTTACCATTGGTCCTGCTGGTCCCATCACTCCAGCTTCACCCTGTTGAGGACCAACACAGAGAGAGCAATGACAAGGTGAATTCCTGCAATGTCTAGCAGAGGTGGCTGGTCACATGGCCACCAAATAATTCTGGAGGAACACAACACAGTATTAGCTCACCTTCTCCCCTTTTCTTCCTAAGAATTCAGTTAAAGATCCATCAGCAGAAATGATAGCTCCCGGTTCTCCCTTTTCACCCTGCAATTATCAGAGTAATTACTGTTTACAAAGCAGTTCCCAGTGAATCAGTCGAAGTCAAGGCAGCATTACTTTTGTTTGAAGCATGACAGATTAGTCATGCTGTGATATCAAACATTAAGTGATATCGGTATGAATAGGGTGAATCTTGATTCTGGGGAAGAAAAGAGATGATCTTTCTAAAAACATAATAAAGTACACTAAAAATACCTCCCTGAGAAGAATTAGTTCTTATTTTTTAAAAAGACTTAATTTGCTTTCCTTTGAGTAACTATGTGAAACATGCAGTGCTCACAAAAGGTCTCTGCCAAAGGCAAACAGGTTATTGGTGTCTTCTTGCATACCATCAGTTTAATGGTCAGTAAACCCTGCTGGAAATGTCCCATCTTGATAGACCAGTAAATGTTCAGATTTTACTATCAGGAAAGCATGAATCATTCTCTCTATGTGCCTTGCATGATGCAACCTCATTAACTTTAGTGAAGGTCAAGTCCCAGCACTCAAACTGTGACCCTCTGCATTCCTGTTCCTCCACCACGAATGATCACTTCTCAGGGCTAAGCACATGGTTCCCAGGCTGGATCATTCAGCTGTAACTTTCCACTTCCTACCTCAGGCAGCTTGCTTCAACATCTCTCCCAAGATGTCATGGAAGAAATCTGGCTTGAAGCTAGCAATTGCATTGCTGATCAAAATTTTCCCTCTTTATACAGGTTACAGACCTTTCATTGAACTCCAGGTGCTGTAACTCAGTTCTTCGCACAGGTTCTTAAACTGTTGTAAGTCTTTGAAGCCTCCCTGAAGATACTTTGGGTACTTTGGAGTCTCCCTAAGACTTGGTTGGCTTCACTGACTTTATCTTCTGAGTTTATGGCCCTGAGGTGGAATTTCATGATCCTTTAAGTAAAGCTGTCTGTACATCTTCACTGGGACTCCCAAACTTCGTCACTCTTGAGCATAGCCTGGTGTTCACAGCTCAGAAAAACTATCAGATACATCACTATGTTCTTGGTGTGTCCAAAATTAAGTGCTTTCAAGGCTTTGGGTTCTTGCCAGCATGGACACCAGAAATAAAAAAAAAAAAAAAGCACCAACCGAAAAAACAAAAGTAAAAACCCCCACAACCTAAACCAAAAATCACCCAACTAGTTCTAAGGCTGAGCTTGATCATTTAATGCATTTTGTATAAGCACAGGAAATCTTATGATAAGCAGGGACTGGTATTCACAGCCTGAGAGCTTTCCTTCTTGAGCACTGACAATGCTGTTCATCTGCTACCCCATTTAAACCATAATTAACCATTTCTAAGTCTTCCTATTACTTGTGAGCAAGTAAGCTCAGCCACTTAGAATAAGCAGAAAGTGGTTTTGTTTTTCTTTCTTGGTATCCCCAATATATTAGATGTTCCTCTCCCCTGCTTCCTGAAGGTTGATAAGGGGAAAAAAATGGAAGAGCTGCAGTATTTACAGAAGAACAGAGTTAGTCTTTAGTATCTCTCAGCAGTGCTATAAAATAAACACTTTTTGTGAAGAAACAAGAGAAAGAATCCTATGAAGAGAGAACCTCAAGTCTTAAACTTTCTTTGGGAATTGAAAATTGCAGTCTTCATTCTGTAGGCAAAGCCCTCTCTGGCATAGGAGGAGGAAAAGATTGATCGTTTTTTTTGTTTGGGCTTTTGGATAGGATCCCAGGGTGTCAGCACAACAATCAGCTGGCAAGAAGAGTTCACTTCATGTTTAATGTTTAAAGAGACTTAACCTGATAAGTGCATGCTGCACTGATGAATTTCAACACTGGTGCAGGAAGAT
This sequence comes from Serinus canaria, assembly GCF_022539315.1. Lineage (NCBI taxonomy): Eukaryota > Metazoa > Chordata > Aves > Passeriformes > Fringillidae > Serinus > Serinus canaria. The sequence goes on along the minus strand of NC_066315.1, from coordinate 57,861,384 downwards.
TAGCTCTTGGTAAGGTTATATCAGGGGATGTCATTTAACATTTTCACATTCCCCCTAGTATATTTTTCCCATGAACTTATTAAAATCCCAATTCCTACAAAAATTAGAATCATTAAGCTTTTAATGTCACTAAGTACTTGTCATCTAACACATATCTCAGTCTATACTTTCCCTTATGCATTTTTTCATACCTGTTGTCCTTTAGGTCCTCGTGATCCAGGCAAACCAGTATCACCCTTTGGACCCCTAGGGCCCTAGGCAAAAACAAGTACATAAATCCACAGTGATATTTGTGAACAATATGGAGCTAGGCTATCTTACTAAATGTAATTTTAAATTACTGGCAAACTTGAACTTAAATCACTCTGGTTGCAATCTAAGAATTCTTACAAGACTAAATTGCTCTCTGAATAACGTGATTCCCTAAACCAGATATCACATAAGGAAAGCCTTTTAGAAAGACCAAAATGAAAAATACCTGATGTTTATCACAGTGCAGATGATACATACATTCACAAAGGGAAATATGCAAACATTAATAAGAGTGCAAATTCAACCTAAATTCTCTATTTCTTCTGTACTCAATCCTCTCTCTCTCCATGATCATTCAGCCAGACTGATTTTCAACAGAATTTCTAAAGGTATATTTTAACAGTTAAAAAAAAAAAGAAAAAAAAAGAAAAAAAAAAGAAAAAAAAGAAAGAGTATATGAAATAGAGCTTTTCTATTTGTAAACAAGATTATTTTTTATCTGCTTTGTGGGGAAAGCATTCCCACCAGATCAAATTGTAGTTTACAATCTTCCAATAACTTTCAGAAGCAATCTTTTTATCCACCACGATCTAAATTCAAGTCTACATAATTTCTGCATTTGTCAAGAGATAAATAAAAGACATGATGTGAGATCAAGAATGGTATTTTCATGTCTGTAGAAATTCTATAAGGGACAGAGACCAAGAATTCATTATATCACCTTCTAAATGTTATCAGCTCTTTTTCAAATGAAATATATGTCTAAGGAGTTATTTTCCCCCTTTCTTTGCAGTCTGCGATATTCAGGACTCAGCAAGCAACCTTCTGTGGAATTTTGGGCATTTTGCCAGCATTTTGTTAACATCTTTTGTCAGCTTTCCCAGTTTTCTGCTTAATTGTTCTCAGGCAATAGACAAAGGATCCTGAGACCATATGCATGCTCTGAACGGTTGAACAATCATAACAAGGAAAAGTAATTCCATCACATCACACAGAATATGAATACATGGATTAGAAAAATACTATCTGAAGTCATAAGCCAAATAATAACAGAGTATTCTGGGTTGGAATAGACCTACAAGGATCATCTAAGTCCAGCTCTTGGCTCTGCCCAGGACACCCCAAGAGTCACACCATGTGCTTGAGAGCATTGTCTAAACAGTCATTGAATTCTGTCAGGCTTGGTGCTGTGACCATTTCCCTATGGAGCCTCTTCCAGTGCCCAACAAATCTGTGGTGAAGAACCTTTTCCTACTATCCAACCTAAACCTACCCTGGCACAACTTCAGGCCATTCTCTCAGGTCCTGTCACCAGTCACCACAGAGAAGGGAGCAACATCTGCCTTCAGCTGCCTGCAACAAGGAAGTTGTTGACTGCAGTGAAGTCTCCCCTCTGTCTCCTCTTCTTCCAGGCTGAACACACCAAGTGACCTCAGTTGCTCCTCACACAGCTTCCTTTCAAGGCCCTTCCCCATCTTCACAGGCCTCCTTTGGACACTCTCTAACAGGTTAATGTCCTATATAGTGGCACCCAAAACTGTCCCCAGGACTTGAGGTGAGGTAGCCCAAATGCAGAGCAGAGCAGGACAATCCCCTCCCTTGCCCAGCTGGCCATGCTGTGCCTGATGCCCCCCAGGATGTGGTTGGCCCTCCTGGCTGCCAGGGCACTGCTGGCTCAGATTCACCTTGACACCAAGCAGGACCTCCACGTCTTTTTCCCTGGCACTGCTCCCCAGCATCTCATTCCCTGGTCTACATGCACAGCCAGGGTGACCATCCCAGGCGCAGAATCTGCCCCTTTCCCTTGTTGAATGTCACACAGCTGGTGATCCTTCAGCCCTCTGATTTATGTAGGTATCTCTGGAGGCTCTTTCTGCCTTGGAGGGAGTCAACAGCTCCTCCAGTTTAGTATCATCTGCAAACTTGGTATCCCTCCAAGTCCCATGTCTAAGTCATTGAGGAAGATGCTTATACATGTTTGTATGGCAGACAATGAATGCAATAGGTAAGTAGCACAGCAAAAGGCACCTTTTGATACTATGGTTGTGAAATGCTTACATGGTAGCCCTGGTATGTTGTTATGAAAAATCATAAATATCTCCTGAAGGATAAAATAAAAAGGGAGCATCTTATAGGGCTTTCCTGTACTCCGTAGTGCTGACAAAAATGCCTGAGGAATAACACAGTTACATACATATACACACAGATAACATTTAGAATTCCATTTGTTCCATTTGTTTCTCCTGTATGGCATAGGCTTCCCTTAGGTAGTAATTTTCCATTAATTACACCCAGATTTAAACTACAGAACTGACACTGAGATGAGCCCAGCAGAATATACTTAATTTCTGACAGAATTAATTTCTAGCTTGGTTGCTAACTTCATAAGACCTGCAGCATCCTCTACAAAAATGTATTAGACTTCATGCAAATTTTATACAATATACATTTAAAAAAATATTAAACTATATTGAAAAATATTTAAAAATCCTAGGAAATACATTTAAATCCTGGGCAATTAATACTTACAGGAAATCCTGGTAGACCTGGCTTGCCATCTGGCCCCTGCAAAATTAAAAACTCACACCCTTAGAAACACATATTACAGACTTGTAAAACAGAATATGCATTTTTCATGTATTGTGTGATTTGTGAATATCAACTCATCTGCTACTGAATTAAGAACTTCATTCAGTTGACAGTAAAGGTGTGAACCTCCACAACACCCTATGCTTCTAATTTAGCATTTATTTGCAAAAACTGGTGAGGCAGAGATCCAGAGAAGACTGAAAAAGGATGACATTTTCTACATATGAAAGGTGTGCAACCATTATTCAGCCTCCTCTGAATCTTTTCTAGATGCTGGCACAGAGATCACAGCAGCCACTCACCTTTCCCATTTTAGTCCTGGATGTCTTTGGATGGAAAACAGAGTGTGTAATAGGCTGTGAATAGAATCACAGATTGGGATTTGTATTGGGCACATTTAAGATTGCCCTGCTCTGGTAACTGCAGAGAGGCACTTTAATTTTGGTTCAGATCAGCAGAATGTTTATTTCCCCATCCACTATGAGACTGCACCTGTTTCCTTATTAGGGTTAGAGCTTTGAGTCTGAGGTTCAAATCTTTCTCACTGCAGCTGCTCTTCAAGCTACAGCACCTGCTTCTTTTTTGTGGGAATGTGACTCTAACATCTATCACAAAACAAAGGATTGAATTACCTCTGGCAAGTACTGTGGCAGAGCCCACACAAGGGGACCCATACTGTCCTGGCATCCTATTATGTCCAGGGATTAGGAGAACCAGGTCTTTGGGAAATACATGAAAATACTCTTCCATGACAATTGTTTTACCATAAGAATGGCTGGATGCAGCCACAATAAAATGAAGTTGTCCTGTGGTTTAACAGTAGGAAAGAGCCATGCTAGGCTAGCAGAAAAAGGTTAGAAGCTGCTGCTGGAGCTACTGCCCTTCTTTCCAGTTCAATGACAGGTTCAGTAAATATTTGTTTTGGGGCAGCTGTAATAATAAGATACAAAGTTTTTGCAGACTCTATCTATGTACAGTGGAATTCTGCTATTGGCTATGAACATTCTGACTTTCCTTGATTTATCAAGGATTTAATGCAGAGGAGATCACTGTGCTCAACAACAAGAAGACAGATAAAATAAAATACACAAACTAGAATTCACAAATGAAACTGGCTGTAAAGTAAGGTGCTTAATTTGTGGTGGGTAAGATTTTGCAAACTGCAACACGCTGTACACTTTTGGGCAAGTTTGAACAGACTCCATGACTGGAAAAGGTAGATTTCTCTTTGGATCCAGTCCTAGAACTTGAAGAAATGTTCAGGATTTCAAGAAGCATTCAGGATTTCAAGTATTTGACTGAACTATTTTGCAGCTAGAAGAGAACTTCAATTTCACATCTGTTGTTCTCTTATGAAATTCCTAGTTTTTCATTTGTAGCTATAACTTGTGTGAGACAAAGCTCATACACAGGAGCCCAGCATTTCTAGTTGAAGTCTCAAGCAGAACTGAGCAAAATACTTTTTATCCCAATGGTTTGTGACTGGAAAAACGTGAAGGAAAAAAATTGGAAGAAATGTAAATCTCGGTCTCTATTTTTGCAACAGTTCTATATTTCTGTAATTCTGAGAACATAGTTCAGAATCAGAGATAAGCCAATTTATTCCATACAAATGTGTAAAAGTAGTTTGTTTACACAGAGCTCAGTTCTGCCTGTAAGTACTTCCACAGAGGTTGGTGCTGAAGTTAGGAGAAACACAATCCTAATATACAGGAAACTCATCTCCAGTTGATACTCAAAAGAAGATGTTGAAGATAGAGCAAATCTGAAGATTTAATAAAGCAGTGTATACTCACTGGAGGCCCAAGGAGTCCTTTAATTTCAGTAAAATTAGAAATTCCATCCGTGTCATTGAGAAGCAACTGAAAAAGGGGTTAAGGAGCAGGTTGTTTCAAATGGTTTATGTAAGGCACACACACATTTTTAGAAATGTAAAGTTACCTCTTTGTAACTATTAAAAAACCCCAAGAATAAATAAGGTGACAGAAAAGGCTCTCTACTTCTAATTTTCTTTATACATCTGGAATAAAAAACCCTAGAATTTATTTTACATTTATTCTGTAAAGATCTCAGAATGCTTTCAGAAATTTAATTAACTGAGTCACATTTTTAATTTGAAAGCTATGGCACGAAATTTTGCAGCCTGAAGCCATTATGTATATCTCAGCAAGATAAAGATCAAATGGAGGTTTTATGCTCCAGTGTGTCACTGGCATTCTAAGGTGGTGAATCAGTCTGAGCACACTCATCCTCTGCTGCAGAGTTGAAGTTTTAATTATATTCTGGACATGTCTGCATCACACCATGCAGTGCCATGCTGTGATTCCTAAGTCAGCACTGATCACACTGCTGTGTCTGGAACCCCAAACTGTGATGTGGAGCAGCTCCTGCACCACCCAGGAGTCTCAGGATGCCTGAACAGCTCAGTGTAATTGCTCTGCTTCCTATCCTGGAATTGATGAGCTCCCCATTAGCCCAGACATTTCTGCATAATTTGATTACAGAATCCTAATAACAAAGGTGGACAGGGACCATTGGAGCTCTGGTCTAGCACTCCTCAATGCCAGGACAGGGCATGCCTTCAGGTGCCAGGGACTTACTTGGCCCATGAATAGACACGTTGTCACTGAGGTTTTGTGAGATTTGAATGCCTCTTTTACTGCCTGCAACCATGTGTAGATCAACATGACCAGACCAAAGTATTTTCCAACACTTGTTATGAATACAGTATCCAGGAGTTGAGTTTGAAACTACTTTGCTTTGAATAGGAGGTTTGACCATATGCCCTCCAGAGATCACTTCCAATACTCTTATGAGTCTCTGAATACTATTTTTCTAATCCAGATCACACATCCCATCCCATCCCATCCCACCCCATCCCATCCCATCCCACCCACTGTCATCTGAGCATGGCAGTGTATGGTCAGCTTTCTGTACTTTGAGGTCATGTTGAATAATTCATACAGCTAAAGCTTGCTGCTTCTGCTGGGTTCTTCTTTCTATTCCCTGTCCTGATGTTCTACAAAAACCACTGGAAAAACTGTCAAGTAAAAATAGGGTTTAGCTCCTACAGGCAGCACTCCATCTCCCAAGAACTCTGCAAGAACTCTGCTGCACTCTTCAGGGATAGTATGATGCCCTTGGTCCCACTCTATTTTCAGTTTTACACAGCCCAGAAAAGGAACAGGACACAGGCTGCTACTTTAATGACAGTAATAAAAGAGTCCTGCTGCTGGGATTGTTCTGTTTTATCTGGTGGCAGAAATCCAGGAGCCCTGGGTTTACATGGTCTTTTCATTGTGGAATCATTCATTATTCATTGTTTTTGGGCTCAATCCAAACTATATTGAAGTCAGTGAAAAGAATCCCAAAGGCTTCTCTGAGTTTGGGATCAGGCACATTGTATATTTTACAGATACAGCTGATCTGCAAATGGAAATTGTGATTGGAAAACCTCTACATAATGCTGAAGAACATTTGAAAACAAAAGGTAGAAGAGTGATGGTTAGAGGAAAAGATTGCACTCTTCACAACCTCCTCCAGGTATATAATTATTCATCATTGGGTTTGGAAGTGCAAACAGCTTTAATAACAACAATCCAGCAATATAACTCTTCAACACATTGAATTAGTTCAGAAAGTGCTGACTACAATTGTAAGGACAACATTGTTTTCCATATTTTAGGATGATTGTCTGGGTTGGTTTTTAAGTAAACCTACAGCTTTGCATCCAAAAGGCCTTGTCAGAATTATAGAAATTCTATAATATAGAAAATCCTTGTCTGAATTACAGAAATTCTGGCCTTGTCAGAATTATAGAAAGAACAGGCTGAACAAAATCTTTTGACATCTGTTTTACACCCTCAGCATTAACCATTCTTTGTTCTTTGTGACTTTTGTTTCTTGTACCTAAACTATGGGTGAATAGTGCCAGCCAAAAACAAAGGTTTGAAAGTTTGAAATTTAAATCCTATTACATTTCTCTATTCAAAATTACTTCTGTACTATACCAAGCTAAATTTGTGTGATACAATCTTAGGAACAAATATTATGGTTTTCTGGTTTTCACGATTCCATTCATGAAAATGCACTGAGTATCAGCAACTATGCTCTGAAAGAGTGAAATAGCCAATATAGGATGAGAAATATTGATTTTAGTGTTTTGGAATATCAAACAGTAGCAAACAGAGGGACACTTTTTTAAAACATGATGAGTCAGAGCAGACTTCCAGTTCAATCACAGGAGGCAACACAGGAGGCAGCAAGGACAGGAAGCCTCTGAGACCCACATTGCTGGTGGGAACTGCAGAAGCCTGGAAATGGATAGGTTCCACTGCAGAGCTCAGTTTTCCCCTAACACTTATTTTCATGGTGTGAGAAGTGGTTCTTGAAGGAACTAAATCCCCTCCACTCACACTGGGGCCAGGGGCAATGAGAAGGAAATCAAGGTCCACTTTTCAGTGCAGCTTGATCAATGTGCTATTAGCCAGATACTTACTGCTGAGGCCTGCCCTGAGCCACAGCTGTCCATGTCAGCTCTAAATATTTCAACAGTGCTGAAACTGAACTAACTCTTTATTTGCTTATTTTTTTGTCAAGCAACATAAAGTTGGTTTAGTTGTATCCACACAGCCCTTCTTAAGAAAACTTCCTTCCAACTCTGATGGATAAGTCTTGGACTTCTGTAGCCCAAGAAGTATTGTTCTTGGCTACACAATGGTTAAATGAATGACCCTGACCTGGAGAGTGATCTCTCTAAGTGGCCTGTGGTTCACTCAGGTCACTGATCTCTGCTGCTCTATCCACATCAAGCCAATATCCACATTACAACAGCTGGCAGTGATATTTATTTAAGTTCTGCAATTCCAACTGCAATTGATAGGTCTGCTTGGAATAGTTCTTTTCCATATTTGAAGCTTACTATGAAAGATGAGAGACTGAGTCAACAAAACACACTTGGATAATTTAATGTCTATCTCAGCAAACTTACTGCAAACAAATGTCCTGTTCTTACACAAGCATTTGTGAGATAGGAAGAATTCAATGTCATACAAAGTGACACAGACTTCCCCACACGGTTCATTAACTGTATCAAAATCCAGTACACCAAGTTCTCAGAGAAATCTTCTGATTAACAATACAGAGGATTTGACAGCTCTTGCTGTACCTCCCCAGAACACCTAAATTACAAATGTACATAAAGCCATAAATGCTCTCAGTTTTTAAAAAGAGCTTACTTCCAAAACCCAAAAGTACTTAGAGAAGGAAATGGGAATCTCCATGGACTTGTAGTACACCTAATGCAATACAGATTCTACCAGGCTCTATACATTTCTGTAATACATGGTAAAAGTAGTTCATACAGGGGATCAGGAGGATTCAGAGGATGTACTTTAGGTTTCTTCAGACATAGCTACATGTTTGACAGATGTGTGGACTGTGACTAGTCCATGTAGGGAGCCATGCAGCCTCCAGCAAGCAAGTGTCATTAGTTTATGTCAGCTTCAATAATCTTTTTTTGCTCTTTATATGAACTGTCCCCCCTCTGAGGCTGTCCCAGTGGGTTTTTTTTCATGTATTAATAAGCTATGGAGCAACACATTGAGGTCCATTTTTACTGCAAACAGAGCTGTTTAGCCACTGATAAGAGTTAAGGTCCCACAGTGGCACCATGGCAGGGCTGTGAGAAAGAACATGAATTTTACATCAGCATTTCTATCACAACTACTGAGCAGTTCCCCAGGAACTCCAACAGAATTGGGATAAAGTGTTGAGCTGCTGACAATCCCACTATGAGCAGGAGTTTGAACACAACCAGCATTTCTGTGAGTCTATAATTCTGCTCATCCAAGACTCAGGATCCAAGATCCTAGTATTCTGCACGGATTCCCGGTAAATTCAGTAAAGAAAAAACCACTTCAGTTAGGACGGGTGACATGTCCTATGGGATGAAAATTAGTGCTATATTTACTATTGGTAGTAGAACCTAAGTGAAAGCTCAGTTGTTTCAGTCAAAAAAGGTTATGTGTAGTCCAGCTTGGTGATAATGATGGTGCCAAGCTCTCCTTAACACAGATTTCTCAGCTGGGCATTTTCTCTTGCAATTACAAACCACTTCTTACTGCCCTTATATGCATTCCTGTGGACATGTCTGGCTGTTTTAGGCACCTCCACCTCTCAGAGGTGAAGTTTCCTGCAGTCACTCACAGTTCCTCCAGATATTAATGTTACACCAGGCCAACTCTATATTCATTACTGCATATAGAACTGTTTTTGCAAAGGCTGATGTACAGACAGCAAAACAAACTGAAAATATACCTCCACCTAAAGCATACTGGAGAGCTTTCATGGGCTTCTACTGTTCTACCCTTTGTTGCTTCCAGAGTCAGTGCTCTGGTTTGTATAGTGGACAACAATCAGGAAATGACTCTCCCCTACATACTGCTGTGCCTCAGGTGCTTTGCTGTGTTAAATACTCCCAGTTTTGTATTTCGCTGTTGGTTTCTATTTCCTGTTCACAACTCCTGCAGAATCAGCTAAAGAGTTTGTGCGAGATGCTCAATATGACCTACCTCACAACTCTTGTAGTTAAGCTCTTTACCCAATTTCTTCCAATCCAACACTTTCAAAACTAAATAATTTGATACAGAGACATATTGAGAATTTTTTGTTTTGAGGGACAGACTTATGACCTGAATGTGAGCAGCAGAATTGCCAGTGTATTAACCACTTGTGCCCTCTTCTCTGTAAGGGGAGTTACAGACCTCAATGCTCGACATGCACACTTACCTCAGGTATTGCTATCACTGGTCCTGGTGGTCCTGGTGGTCCAGGAGGTCCCACAATACTGTTCCCATCCTGTCCTGGTTCACCCTATTTCAAAAGCATTACATGTGGAAAACCCAGGCACTAAGCACGATATTTCACACAGGTTTCTCGAAAAGAATGAAATCCACACAATCTCACCCGAGGTCCTGGGTCACCCTTCTCTCCTTTTGGACCCTTCAGGTGATTAAAAAAAAAAGAGAGAAAAAAAAAAAAGAAAAGAGCATAAGTGATTTAAAATTATGAAATGTGCTCTCTCTTGCTTCACAAAAAGCACAGCAGGGAATTTCATGTACAGAACTATCAATTCCCAGCTCTCTCAAAACACACATGGGGCCAACTAGTTTCAACTCCGATCTTCTGAAGGTTTGATGCTTAAAAGTATTTCCCAGAACTTTGACAGAGTTCACAGATGACTAGAAGCAAATGGGCACAAAACATTTCATTAGCTGGGAATGAATCCAGTGAACCCTTCTTTCACTGCACTGAAATCAGCCATCCCTGGCTGTGCTGTCCTTTTCCGGCATCAACCACATCAGTTGTGCCCAGGATTTCCCAGGGGACCCGATAGGAGAAGACAGGGAAGCTAAACTGTCATCTTTCAGTCAGCTTATTTCTAAGCTTGATCAGCCCCTCTGTAGAACTCCCTGTGCTGGAAATGCAGACACTTGTCTGGCACAAGTGAGAGGAAGGCGCCAGGGGATGAGCCGTGGGACTTCCCAAGCAAAGCACGCTGTAATCCTCGAGGGTCTTAAGCATGAGAAATACATTAAAATCACCTCTGAGCCTGCTGGCTTTCCTCTAATTAAAGGCAGAGCTGATTTCTGAATAATTAAAAGCAGAAGGAGCATTGAGGAATCAGAACTAGCCTCTGGAGATGCCTGTATCTCTGACAGATGAGGGAGGCATGGGCAAGGTACACTCTGCTTCTGTGTTTTTGGTCTGAGGTAACAGCTCCAGGTTAGGCAGGACAAGCACAGCCCCAGCTCTTCACCCTCTGCTAGCGAGCGCTGATCCTGCTGACCTGTAAGAGGCAGGTTTGGGAGCCAGTGTGTGTCAGTGACCAGAGAGGAGGATAACCCTACTCACCACTTCTCCAGGATGCCCAGCAATGCCAGGAAAGCCTGGTTTTCCATCTGTGCCCGGCATCCCCTGCCACAAAGAACATTCAGTTATTCTCTCTAAACTGCATTCAGTTTCACACAAGCAGGAGGCTGCCGCTGGGGAGGGTCACGATACGGGGCTGGTGGGCAGGTTTGGGGGAGGCTCATTATCTCATTAGTCATCTGCTCTCTCCACTCCTCCTGCTCTTTCCCCCTCTCCAGAGCAGGCTTACTGCTTTTTTTTCCCCTGCAGCTTCAATCCTTTTTCACTGCTTCCACCCCTGCTTAGCAAAAGGGTGAATTTCCTTACTTTCCCTCAAAATACATTTGATGAGTGATTTCCACCCTTCAGCTAAGAGACTCTCAAGCTGCAGGAAGAGAAGGGATGTAGACATTGGCATTGGATGTAGGCAGGAGTCAGTGTGTGGGGCAAAACCACCCCCTGCTCTGTTTTAATACAGGCCTGTAAAGGACTGCTGGAGTCTGACAGCTGCTCTGCTCTATGGGAAAAACAGAAGCACTAAGGATAATGCAGCTTCCTCTGAGAAAAATGGATAAAAGAAGGTTCTAAATTCTTAGAGGATCAGATAAACAGTGAGCTACACTTTTTGCATCTGTTTTTCTCTGCATCATATGAAAGAGCAAAGGAAATGACACAGAGCAGCCTAATGATTCATCCAAGGGACCAATTACTCTTGTTAGCTTGTTTTTTTGGTGGGGTTTTTTGGGTGATTGTTTTGTATGTGGTTTTGAGGGTTTTTTTGGGTTCTTTTTTGTTTTTTTTTTTTTTTTTTTTTGGCTTTGAGGGTTTTATAAATATGCTGGGGATTTTTTTGCTTCATTTTGGTTTTTGGAAAATACTGTTTTGTTTCCAACTTTTTGCTCTGCTTGAAGAAATTTTTGTTGGGTTTTAACAGTAGGTAGTACCACCATAAGAGATTTAATGTGCCTGCTTCATTAAGAGAGGACATTGTCACTGCTATTTCTGTTTTTGTCAGTGATCAGTGAAGCATGTGGGTCAGGAATGAAGTATGATTTCTGAAGTACTCTATTCTTCATTTTATAAACAATTTTATAGGCAGGATAAAGGGTGCCTGACAGCTAATGGAATTTAGGCATCAAAGCAGCTACTGGGATTTTGATATCTGCATGAGCAGTAAATAAGTTTCTCAAGTGCTTATGGAAAATTATAAGTATCTATCTGCAGCTAAGGTAAATGGGCAGAGGAAACAACCTTGGAAAAACAGCTATTCTACAAGAGAATGTGGTCATTTCAGGCATGTTGATACCTGCAGGATAGCTTCCTACCATTACAAATGATGAATAATTTCTCCCATTTGTTTTCCTAATGAAGTTTAAATGGGAAGAAAAGGTTCAGGAGAGGTAAGGTGTTTTATTGCAACTAATGTATCCAGAGACATCCTTGATTCTAACTCCCATCATATTTTAAGAATGTAGCTCATTGCTCAGGTACAAGAAAACAAATACCTCTTTTAGTTTGAGGCTCAAAGGGATAAATTGCTTATTTTTAAATTAATTCTGTAGACACTCCACTTAAAATATGCACATATTTCAAATGAACTCTCACATAAAACATAATAATTACTAGAAAAAGGACCTCAGAAGAAAGGACATGTATGAATCATAAAGAAAATACTCTATAGTCTCAAACTGGTTAAGAAGAGTTAATGACTGTCCTGTGTGTCAGTGCATCAGCTTTAATTATCATGCTGACAAATATCTATGTGAAATGACAACACTCATAATATGTACAGCAGATGGAATTTATGGCAAGAAGAGTCCTGCTACATTGTTGGTATTTTAAAAAAATAAACAAGCAGATGCTGCTAGAAGACTGTGATAATACTCTTGTAAATACTCAGCAAGCATAACTGCATTTATCTTGTTTCCTAGAGTAAATTTTGATTTCAGGGCTGTCCCAAATGCAGAAGAAGGCTATTTTATTTTATTTTATTTTATTTTATTTTATTTTATTTTATTTTATTTTATTTTATTTTATTTTATTTTATTTTATTTTATTTTAATTTTTAAAAATTTTCTATGAGTCACATCAGCGCTCTCTGCTGGCTTATGCCTGCAAAAGACACTCAGGTCAGACGGAGCAGCCAGGAGCAGCACAGTCCCAACAGGAGTTTTGGGGAGGGCTCCAAGGGGAACCCAAAGCAGAACAGGCAGGGATTAAGACAGACATGAGCCTCCTACTGTAGCACAGACCTGTGGGGCGCTCTGGTGTGGGCTGAGAGCTACACACCACCAGATGAAGGAACAGAGGCATGTGGAACTTAGTTTTCTGTCTAAGTTTTGCTGATTTTTATCTTCCTCCTGGTGAAAATGTGCAGGGCTTTGCAAGATGCCTTTGAAGACAAGCACCTTTTAGATGCAATTTTAGATGCAATTTTAACATTTTAGGCAGAAGTCTTAAGCACCAGGTTATACTGGCTCCTTGGGCTCTAATATGCTGACAGAGCAAGAAACATTCATGAAGTGCATTCCCTAAGTGCATGAAGAGATGAAAAGAAACAGAGGAAAGAAACAGCTGAGGTTTTAGATCAGGTTAAACAAACTTCCCACCTTTGAACCTGGGGGACCTATGTTGCCTCTTTCTCCCTGAAACAGAGACACAGGAGGGCTCAAGTATCAAAGTGAGCAGTAATTGCAAGGATTTAAAGCATGAATGCTACTCTCCTTAAAAACAGAGGAACCAAATGGAGTAAAGCAATTAGCAAAAATATGGCATATGCTTGGTAAAGTGATGCTCAGCATACATTTGTGATTTGGTTCTGAGATTTTAACCACCCAGTCGCCACCCACATCTGAAGAGTTTGTGGTCACGACTCATTATTTTCGCTGAGCACCGACCAAGCACCTTCCTGAAACCTCATTTTGACGTCTGAAATCAGCTCATGGTGACATTCCCCAGCTCTACCACTGCAGCCACCACCTTGTGCCCCCACAAAGGACTCACCATCTTCCTCCAAACCAGCTAACTCAGTCCCCTCACACTGCTGCTCTCTCCACCTACCCAGGCACTGCGTCAAACCACGAATGAAATAATGAGCACTGCACTGTTCCACCTTTGGGACTGATTCTGCAGGATTTTAGCCCCAAGCAGACATGGTTCCTCAATTTTCTAACAGAGAGCATCCATTTAGTTCATTTATTTGAAGATAGAGAATATAAACTGGAATAAATCAGCCATTGCCTCAAATGTTATATTTATGCTTACTTCTTTTTAGGAGTTTATATATTCAAGAGTGTATGAAGACTGTAGACTGTTTTTTAACAAAAACAGCTTTTCATAACAATAAAAGTGAAAGCAGAATTTGGATCCATGCTTACTTGCTAGGAAAGAGAAAAAATTTGATCCTAGCTAGTCTTCTCTGACAGCTGTACTTGTCTGGGGTGTTTGATGCACGACACAGAGCTATACCTTCAGCTCCTCGTGATGCATTAGCTCTTGGTTTTGGGAGGTGGGTGGTTGTTGTATTTTGCTGCTGTTGCCTAGTGAAGTCATTTATAATCATGAAAAGTGGGTGTAAAATTCATCCCCATGAGGATGATAGTGTATTAAAACCACTTTATATTAATTTTGCCATAGTATACCCGGTTTTGTAAGATGTCAGGCAGTAGCACGTTCCTTTCTGTTTCTCCAGTGACTTGGGGATGAATGACTCATGGTTAAACCAAGGTGATGGTGAGGTCTCTTTGCCAAGGTTTATGACTATCTCTACCACTCCAGCCCATTTCCTAAATCCTAGGAATCTTGCTACCTCAATTTCTGAAATCTTTGTGAAGCAGAATTTCTTTGAAACAAAATTTCTAGCTAAGGGCAGAGAATAAGCTCTTAAAAAAAAAAAAAAAGTGTTTACAGCGTGGAGACTCGGCACCTACACATGTGCCCAGAGCAGCATCATGTGAGAGCACATCTATTCTTGCCAGTCCACTGCAGTATCACTCACCAACACGTGCTGTGCAAATTGTGGTTTTTTCACTCATAAGTAACGTGCTCCAGCAGTAACAGGAGTGGTACACTATGGAGGGACTTTTTGCAGCCTAGAAGCTGAGCTTTACAGGCTTTAGACAGAGGGGGCTGGCCTGATCTTTGGTGGCTGTTGTGCTATGAATTAGGTGTGTGCTGTTATTGCTGGCAATTGGCAGTCAGTGATTAGTGCTGGGTGTAAGTTCAGGTGAAAATTTCACAGTGAGAGGATGGGCACTGCCACTTCCCATCTTCCACTTCCTGCTCTTTCAATGTTACTGTTATTGCCCAGGGCAATAAAGACTTTAAATTTCTTTAACTTCACATTTAAGGTGTTATCATGCTCTACTGTTAACCTGAGTGGTAGTCAAGCTTTCCATGGGAATAGGAAAAGCCTCTTCCTGTCTAAGGACTCATTCTGCAAATCTGCCCTTTTCTTCTGTGATTTTTCATCTCTCCATTTTTTCCTCATTGGTTACACAACCAGTAGCAGCACCAAAGTGGGAAAATTCAGTCACTTCTATGCTCAAATAAAACCAAGGCAAAGTAGTCCTTGCTCCTCCCTTCTTCCCCCCAGCACCTTCCAGAATGTTTTCCTATCACTTTCTGGGATCAGAAGGCCTCATCATGCAGATTTCTCTTTCAACAGCATCATGTAACCTCTCTGAGACCAGAGTGATGTATAAATGAGCAACAAAGAGAAATTGCCAGATGTCCAAAAAAAATTTAACAAAGATGTGATGGACTGTAATAGTGCAGTTAGTATTTACTCACTGCTCTTGTTGGATGTGAAGTTATTCTAATAATGCACATTTTGCATAGATATCCAGTGTAAATGGGAACAAAATTTGTCCCAGCTTAAGCAGTACATGAATCTTAAAGGAAAGCTTTTATGCTCAGGTAAATTCTGGGAATACAGAAATAAAAAAAAATATGCTAAAGCAATATAGTTTACCTTTCAAGTGTTTTTACCTTTGGTCCTAATGGTCCACGCTGTCCAGGTCTTCCTGCAGAACCCTATAAAAATTTACTAGTAAATCCACATGGCATTTCAAAATAAATATTTTTCAGAAAAAAAAATGTAACTCACTATCATGACTGTTCCAAAAACAATGCTGGAGACCTTTAGTGCTAACAGAGAGCAATAAAATGCACCTTTTCTTACAAATACGACTTTTGTGCTGTCACTGCATACTATACACAGCTTTAGGAAATATTAGAAATAAATTGGTCCAAGTGCATTTGTTGTGATGTATTGCTTTCAAGTGCTTACAATTTTTTGAATTTGCATTCTTGGCTAAAATCAAGATATGCTACCTGTTTAGAGATGACACAGTCTTGCTAGGTTTAAAAGCAGTTTCTTAAAAGGTTTGTTTCAAAAATTATTTGGAAATTCAAATTCCTCTCATCCCTATATGGTGACATGGGTTGTAAAGAACAATTATGGCTATTTGATGGTAAAATGGACAGCAGTTCATTATTGGACATTGTGGAAAGTTGAATGGAAGAGAAAGGAATTCAACAAAGTGATTGAATTGTCTTTATCTGGAATATGAAGGCAGATATAAATGGTATTGCTAAATAATGAGAAAACACCACTGAAACTTTACACTGATCTGTGGAAGAAAAAAATAGAAACCCTGAAAACGAGAGCTGAGCAGTCAGAAAAAAATTTTATATTTCTCCTTCAAACCCCAATCACTATTTTCTGATAAAAGATTAATAGAAATCTCAACAGATACAAAGACAGTGCCAATAAACGTAATTTATTTCTTAGCAGCTGTTTTGAGTTGCAACCCCCTTTGAAGCAGATTCTCAGTTGTCACCTCAACACCACTGGTTACTCTGGAGTTGTGATAAGGTGTAAATGGCTCAAAGTGAAGTAGCAGTAAGTCTGTAAAAGCATTTTCATCATTTCAGCAAAATTCTTATTTTTCTTATTTTCTTTTTCTCATCTGTCTTCTGCACTGACTCAAACTTTGCAGAGTAATTAAGCAGTAACGTGAAAATTTTGTTCAACTGCAACAAGATATTTTTTGAATATTTATAGCTGAGTGACTTGGAAACAATGCCTGTTATAAAACCAAATGTGAGAGTAAGGCTGTGACTAAGGCAGGTCAGACTGCAGAATTTTGGCCCTGCTTGTAGATACCTCCTTGTTTCAGCAAACAGATTCAATACTTCTTTTTGTAACTGTATTTTTGTATTTTTTTTAGTATCTAGGAAAAGACATAAGAGGGTGCAAAGTTCTCTAAGCTATCAGCTGCAGCTTCAGTGACTAACAATCATTAGCACTTTAAACCAGCACAGTAGAGAGCTGCTCAAGCCACTCCCGCCTCCAGTGTTCAGTTGGTGTCTGATCAGTCATGGAATCACAGGCACAGGATTGTACAGGCCTGTGGAGGCCATCTAATCCAATCACCCCCTTGAAGCAGAACTGTCACCAGCTTCAGATCAGGTCAGCCGTGCTTCTGTCCAGCAAAGCCTCCATAACTCCAAGACCAGACCTTCTGCAGCCTCCCTGGGCAATTGCTCCAACCTTCTAGGGAACAGCCTTCTCCTGAAGCTTAGCCTGAACATCACAACCTGCAAATTGTGACCACTGTCCCCTGTTGCACCATCTGGCACTACCAGGAGCAGATCAGCTTCACCATCCTTGCAGCTGGCCCTCAGAGATTCATTAAGTAGCTACTGGATTGTGCCTTTCTCTCCTTTTGTGGCCAGACTAAACCACTGGAACTCCTTCTATTGTTAAGAATGACAATAAATCCAAATGATCTGGTTGGTACTGATAGATTATATTCCCATATTCCCTACTTGATGATTTAAGTGGCCCACACTAGCAAAAAAATCTCCTGAGATACAGTGATGAATAAATTTATAGTTTAAAAGTTGTATTACGCACATTTGGTTGCCAAACTATAACATTTCAGTTTAATCTTCGTATGTGTGAGTCACCTTCATACGTGAGAAAGGAATCTATTAGGGTGAAGGGAGAAACAGAGAGCTAGATAGCATAAAAACCCTTATTTTACCCTTTGATATCTCAAAAATGCATCACAGCTGAATAAAAAATAAAATCATTAGCTAATGAGGTGTCAGAGAAGTACCATTCAGATTCTTTGGAGGACACAGTTATTTTAATGACATTCTAGGGCAAGTGAATCCATTTCAATGTAGTCACTCTCACTCTATAGCTGATTGGGGCTATATGTGTCTAAAAAACAGAATGGAGGAAACCTCTGTTTGGAAAAAAACCCAAGACAAACCAAATAACCCAGCAACAAATTACACTCCCCTCCCCTAAAACACCCACTCACCTTTGGTCCCCTTGGTCTGGGAATTCTTGGTTCACTTAACAGATCGATGCTAGCTGATCCTTCCATGTCCTAATGGAAGAGACAAAATGCTACAGAATTTAAGAATTTATCTTTTGGGGTTTTTTTTTTCTGGTTGTGTTGTTTTGTTTGTTTTTCCAACTGCTCTGTTTTCTGAAGTTCTGTAAAAACTGGAAACATACTGAACACAAATATTTTAATCTTTTCTCATCAACTTTTTTTTCAGAGAGAAACAGATGATGTTCTGGAGATAGGCTTTGCTCAAATGTGATAAAATCATGCTGGTCTTCCTTGCAGAAACTCTGGTGTTTACTGTCTTGCCAACTTGACACCATTGCTCTGGCACTCCAGGCTGAAGAGCATCAAGCAGAAGTGAGACAGTAAGTACTGTGTTTAAGCACACTTTTAAGCAGTGCAGCATTTACCTGTCACCCAGCTACTAAAACACCAATGCCTAGTAAGTGTTACCATGACTGATTTATGGCAGGGAGAGCTTGCAGTTTAAAGGCAGCAATTGCTTTTCACCAGTAAAGGTTCTTCCCAATTCTTACAGTCAAATATTGAACTCCTGCCTAAAATACTGCTTTCTGAAATTGAGCTGAAAAAAATCCTGCCATCAAATTGTAGAATTAATTATATTGAAAGGTCTCAGAGGCTGCCTAGCCAAATTCCTGTCAAAAGTAATGTCAGCACTGAATTCCAATCAGGTTGTTTGGGGCATTGGAAACTCAGGAACCTTACAGAGATTAAGTGTTCTCCAGACTAAGCAAGCTCAGTTCCCTGAGGCTTTCATTACAGGTCATCTGCTCCAGTCCACTGCCCATTTCCACTGTCCTCTGCTAATTTCAGAAATAAGTCTCCGTGTAGTGGGAATCCTTGAGAGCAGACTACCTATTATTTCCCATGGAGATTTTTTAGTAGTTTTCAAGGAAGCTACACAGAAAGCAGAAGCTTTCATTGTTCAATGACATTCCAGATACATGGCAGAAGTGGGAGGTGCCAGTTCCAAAGAAGTAAAGAAATAAATTTGCAGGCTGCCATAGTTACTTGTCTCAGGCCCAGCACCTCTCATGCTCCTATCCCCTGGTTTGTGCCTAGTCCAAACTTTTCAGACTGTTCTTCAAAACACCTGCATGAGCCATGCCAGCAGGGAACTGTTCACTTGGTTTCAGCTGCAGTTTTAGTTGCAGCTGTGCTGGCTTAATTGTTTCCTTTTTCTGAAAAGAGAAAATCTTAATCTTTGTTTTATTTCCCTGCTCACAGCCGTACAGCCTCCATTCGCAACATCAGCAGCGTGGGTTGGATCCCCTCACTTTCCTTTAGATGACTCAAATGGCAGAGAATATGCTACTTTTGGGGTGCCAGTGCTCTCTAAAATTTTAGTACATTAAATTGGCTTGTGGAAGAATTGATGGAATACTGAATGCTAGTGCATGTGAAGGGTGGGAATGTGCCAGGAATGTCTGCAGATGGGGAAGGAAGAGGAGCAAAGCAGAACCTCCTAGGGACAGCAAGCCCTTGTGTCAGCTTCCATGTTTGGAGGACCCAGTCCTGGCCCATTTAGCTTTCTGCCAGTTAGTGACTGGAATGGCCCAGCTTAGCCCAGCTGTGGTGCACTCAGGTGATGGTGTAAGGGGAAGGGTGAGACACCTGCCAGATCACCTGCAGCTACTACTGAATGACAGCTCAGCACCAATGTATGGAAAACATCATCTGACCTGACGCCACTGAAAAAGTTAGATCTTGTCCTTCTGACCTTTTCTGCCAACTCCACAAGAGTAAGAGAAGCAGAAGGAATGCACAGCTGGAATCAGGTCCTTCGTTTTGGGGGACCAAGGTGAGAGACCTTTTATGCAACTTCACCCCAGATTGATTTAATGTTTTTCAGACTTCCATACTGCTCCTCCATCAGCCATCAGTGTATCAATCACCAAGAGAAAATCTCCCCATATTCTCTTTGGCCTGTTTAAGCAAACTCTCCCTCTGGAGGGTAAACCACACTGTGTTTCTGGGCCCTTTCCCTTAACTGCACTGTGCCAGTCTGTTTTTCCCTTAAAGACAGTGCTTGATGCTTGCTTTATATAACACATCATCTCTTTTGACATCTGCATGTTTTTAATGGGTTTACCAGGTACCTTCTGCAGCTCAAACTGTTCTTTTGGCAAGCATAAGTGCCAGCAAACACCATGCCATTTGGTTTTTGCACATAGCTGATCACAGATGCTAACAAGTGCTAGCAGGAGTATTTTGCAGAAGCAGCCTTACCGCAATAAACAGACTGCCAACCAAAAGGTAGTGTCACCCCAGCAGACTGGCAGACCATGGTGCTGCCTCAACAGATGGCAGGGGTGGGCATCCAAAAGATCAGCTACAGCTAGCAAGCCTGTTTAAAGTAGTATTCCTCTCAGGGAAATGACAATCATATCAATTTTGTTTGGACCAGATAAAGTTTGAGATGAAGTCAGTCAAGACACTGTCAGTGCAGTTAGGGCTCAAATCCTTCTGTGTTTGCATCCATAAAAGCAGGGACTCCCAGTTTTCACCCTTTCCTGCTCATCTGCTAGGTTTGCTCCTCTAAGACTTAGGTATTAAAAGTGGCAGAGCTTGACCCTAAGCTCATAATTTCAGGAGAACTCTTTGGTGACATAATAAGGGCACACTGCCTTTTACTCAAATAGTGCTAATGGTGAAAAGTGGAGAATCTCTCAAAGAATGGGTCCTCACAGGTCACAGAAGATGACTGTAAGTCAGAGAAACCATCATTCTGGGCTAAAACTCAGATGTGACTTGCCAGTGGTCCTTAACTCATTCTGAGACAAGTAGATATTTATTCAGGGAGACTGTGTACCAGTGCAGTGTGCCTAAGACAAGGCAAAGGACTGTTTGCTTAGACTTCAAGCTGCTTCTTGCTAACAATTTCAGTGCTGGCAATTAAGAACTTGTGGACTCCTAGAGAGATTTTTGTCCACTGACAAAAATCACTGACATGATTCACTGACATCAGTGAGATTATTAACCAGTAGTGTACATAGTACAATATCCTTCAGTCAGACATTAGAAATCAAATTAGGTCTCTAAACAAGCTCTAGTGGTCACGTCTGTGACACCTCAAAGTGTGTGTGGAGTAAAGAAAAGAAAAATACAAAAGAGTTGGGGTAGATACTAAGAGGAATGTGCAGGAAAACTGGTATATTTTAAACACTACCACCTTACTGCTGCCATTCTACAGAGGGCCAGTAACTTTGGTAACATTTCTAATGAGACTACCCCGAGTTACTGCGCCACCTTTATTCCATCCCACGACATAAACAACTCTAGAAAGACTTTGCTGAGCCACACAGGTAAATTAGAATTGAAAAATGCATGGAAAATAAGGAAGAAAAAAAGTGAAGACACAGATATGAGTATTGATAATGACACTTTCTTGGCCTCTCTTCACAAAGATGCTAATGCATCAGCTCTAATTCTTGAACTTGAGTGTTCTTCCCCTGCCTTTCTTTACTGCAAAGCCACTTTCTGCTGCAACAACATTATCCAAATGACCAGTTCTGAAATGATATGCAAAACTCATCTTGAGCTGGCCTGATCTCATATTTTTAAGTGATGAAGGCATTGTTCTCAGAAGTAGAAAAAGTAACATCTGCAATTTTATATTTTCAATAGAACATTTTTGTCCTAAGTAGAACAGACCATGAGGTCAGAAATGAGCAACATGTGTCTCTGTATTTACAGTCCTTGGCAATTTCAATCCAGAACAATTACTGTGTCAACAATTCAGACTTAAATACCTGTGAAATATAAAGGTGATCACACTGTCTTTCTTCTGGAGGAAATATATCCATAGTTACAACAAACTTCAGAAGAGCAAAATACCTCAAATCCCAAGCTGTAACTAAGTCCTGGTGGTCCAGGAGGTCCAGGGGGCCCAGGAGGTCCAGGAGGTCCTGGTGGTCCAGGTTTTCCAGGAGACCCAATAGGGCCAGCTTCTCCTTTGGGGCCTATTGATCCCCTGACTCCAGTATCACCCTAAAATAAAAATTCAGGCTATTGATATACTGAATTTGTCTCAGTAAAGGCAAATAAGTTGTTTCACAGGATCACAGAATGGTTTGGGTTGAAAAGCTCATCAAGTTTCAATCCCTCTGCCATGGGCAGAGACATCTTCCACTAGACCAGGTAGCTCAAAACCACATCCAACCTGGCCTTGAACATCCCCAGGAAGAGGTCATCCACTGATCATGTCCATGTTCCCCTGGACTTGTTCCAACAGGTGCATGCTTTCCTTGGGCTGGGTGGGGGTCCCACAGCTCTCCAGGTGTGCTCTCATGAGGGCAGAGTAGAGAGGGAGCATCACCTCTCTCAGCCTGCTGCTGATGTGTGTGGGTTCTGGTTGAGCTGGAGGTTGTTTTCCCCCCAGCAGCCCTCACAGTGCTGTGCTTTGCATTGGTAGCCAGAAAAGCGTTGATAACACACCAGTGTTGTGTCTGCTGCTGAGCAGCACTGGCACACCATCAGCACTGTCTCCTTAACAATTCCCTCATCCCCTCCTCCCATCAAGTGGGCTGGGAGTGGGCAATACCCTGGAAGGGAACCCAGCTAGGTAAAAACAGCTGACCCAAGTTAACCAAAGGGAGATTCCATACCATATGATGTCAGCTCAGATATAAAAGCTGTGGGAGACAGGAGGAATGAGGGCCTTTGTTGTTTTATAGTATTTGCCTTCCAGAGCAACTGCTTCCTGGGAAGTGGCTGAACATTACCCACTGATGGGAAGTAGAGATTAAACTTTTTTCTCTTTGCTTATACACATGCAAACTTTCACTTTCTTTTTGCTTTAGTAAACACCACCTTATCTCAACCTACAAGCTCTTTTCCATCTTATTCTCTCCATCTTATCCCCAGTTTCTCTTGGAAGGGGAGTGATAGAGCTGTGTCCAGCCAAGGTTACCTGACTACACGACACACCCTAGGGAAGCATGCAGACCAACTGAGAAACTTAGGTTACACAACAAGAGTCTCTAAGATTTCTCAGCCCTTTCCAGTAATGTGCTGTATCACAGTGATACTGTCATTCTATAAAGACACTTTTTTGTTACCTTTGGACCAGCAGAACCAGGTAGACCTTGATCACCCTGTAAAAGAAAATAAATTGCACATACTTAGAATAAAACCATTATGCAACAAAAGCACATTTCTGGTATTTTTCCTTAATACAAATGCCCACAGATTTCTGTGTTGTTTAATTTGATGTCCTTTACATGAAGCCCTTTATCTGAAACACCAGACCTCTCAGTTAAAAAGAAAACACTCTGCAACTCAGGAATTACAATAACACATTAACAGCTCTGGTCTGGTATGCTGACTGGACTCAATCTTGTATTTCAAATATTGCTGCAGATTTTAAGGGTTTGGAGCACAGAGAATTCAACATTGCAGGTCACATCCTCATGCTTCTGAACATAAATGTCAAAATTCTTATGGGCTATAATAGAACTGGATATTGCTCCCACTCAAGTTGTCCAGGGTACCCTTCCAAACACAGGAAGTGATGGCTAGGAATATTTTCAGGTTCCTCTGCTGCAATCAAGATTTTATCAATGTTTGCTTTTATACACTTTACTTGCCTACTGGTTTTTTCCCATTTCTATTTTACGGAATAGACAGAAAGATGATAATAATAATAATACACACTAATAATTATATTCAAAATTGCTCTGGATCTAGTGGAATTATTTTATGTTGGCAAACTCCTATCCTTACTCACTCAGCAGAAATATTTCTTGAGTAAAGCCTGAAAAAAAAGAGTAAGCAGCAGGAGTAATATGATCATGTTTTTTTTTCTAAAAGCAATGGCTAAACTCCATGTTGAATGTCACTCAATGAACAAACTGAATTTACTTTCAGTGCATCCTGTTGTCTCTTTCTTGTTATCTTCTCTGGATTAATTTGAAATAAAGAGCAAAACAGATACTGCAATATAAAATAAATCAAGGCTTTCAGAAAAAAATTAGTAAAAATTGAAAAATACTCCTACTTGTATTGAACAGATGCAGATACACAGTGCTTCAATTCTAATTGAACTTTTATCAAATATACAGAATGCACCAACAGACTCAGTGAGGCAAAATATTGTAGACCTTTTTTTAGCAGTTTATAATTTTAAAAGAAATTTAATTTCTCTTAAATTGCTTCTCTTTCCCCATCAGTCTCCTCCTATAGTGATTCATGTTCAGTTTACTTCAGCTTGACTTCTTCTGTTCTTAGGCTCCCCCATGTAAAACACACACCACTGATTACGGTGGACATGGGTTTCAGGTGCCTGCTTTGCAACACACATACTGCACTTTCTGCATGGCTGCTGGTTCCCATGTGTGCACTTTCACCAGCCTCAGGCTTTTGATATCACAATTCAGAATCTCCAGGCTCCAGAGATAAAAATAAATCAATATTCTGGCCGTTTAAGACTTGCCTTTTCATTTCTGTTACAGTGTGTGAGCTTAAAATGTACACTTGGGAATTTACTTTCAAGTTCTTGTGCGTAGGGTGTGTTGTTGAAGCTCACAAGAGGATGGAATTGTCTTGTACTCTGTTTTCTTCACATCCTTCTTGAAGTGGGGTGTAAAAAAATGGTGCTCAAATGATGTTTTGATTAGCAGTGGATTATATGAATTTCCCCGAGTTAAATCTGTTTTGCATGTGACAGTAATTGCTGAGTGATCTTTCTGTCCTTATCTTGACCCATCAGCATTTCACTGATGGGCATCTGGTGTCCAGCCAGCATAGGCCATGGCTTTGTCTCTTGTTTGCCAATTCAAATGGTCTGTGCTCCTTCAGACTCTTCTCCCCTGTCATATAATGTGCTGTCACCCTGTGCCAGGCTGGGCTAACTGGAGTTCTCTCTTTCCCCCTCCAGACTCACCTGTCTGAGCCCAGTCACTACTGGTTTTTGAGAGGCAAATGACAACAGAGCAGTTCACACTGCGTATCCAGTAGTGCATGCTTCAGAAAATGAGACAATAGCCAGTAGGAAATTCTGGATTTCTGAATATGCCTTTTGAGGTGTGTTCTAATAAGCCATCAGTATCTGGATTCCCCTAAAAAATACTGAAGCCAGATGCTATTGCGTTGCAGGGAAAACTGCTTATGATTTTTACAGCCTAGAACTGACAAAGAGTTTGCACTGAAGTAGGAGCAAGAGAGACATTTAACTCACCTTTTCTCCCTTCCATCCTGGTGGGCCAGCCACTCCATCACGGCCAGGAGGACCTTGAGGGCCCTGCAGATGACAGGAAATCTAAAGCAGGTGCCACTTGAGAGCTCGATTTCTAGAACATGTGTTTAAGCATTAGGGACCAACTGATGATACAGCATTAGGAAAGACTTAGGTGTAGCTGCCACTAAGCTTTAACACTTTGATTTCTCGTCTTCTGAGAGCTTGGCTTAGTATCAAACCAGTATTTTAATGTATTTTAACAAAACTGTTGTATATAAAACTATATATGACAACCACAAATTAAAAGCAAAATTAAACCCCAGCATATTGTAAATATAACCTTAGCATGAGAGATTATGGTGCTACCCAAGCAGGTTTTGACAACACTGTAAAAGACACGATGGGGTTGAGATCCCCGGGCACCTCAGTTATCCACACTCCTGGCAATGTCAGCGCTGGATGAGACCCAGTTGAGGAAACCTTGGTATTGACAATATCATGGCCAGGGTTTCTGTGTGGTAGAATCACTAAAAGCACTTGTGATATGGAGGGAACGGTGTCAAACAGGAGACTTCTGTGCTGTCACTGAGGGCAGAAAAGCCTGTAGGTTGACAGAGGTCTTGATCCATAAAACTCCAGTGACATCCTCGTGTGGGAACATCGAGGCTGAGCCTCAGCTCCCCACGTGGGGCAGCACTTGGCTTATTCAGAGTCACTTTGCCAGGTGTCCCTGGGCAGCTGAGCCTGGAGGTGCATTCCTACACTTTCAGGAGCAGTACTCCTGAAGAGTCCTGCAGAAGAAAAGGTGCCGCCACTTTGGTTGGAGGAACTCATGTTGTTCATGAAACCTCACTTTAGTTTTGCCTTGAAAAGTGTATATTAAGTTATCCACCCATTTTCTGGAGTTGTATCCATGACTTGTATCCTGCATGCATTTGAGTGAGCAGGCAGGCTGGGAAAGACTGGTTTGTAGGGTCAACCAGTAAATCTGTACAGGTACTGAAGTCAAGCCCACAGTAACTAGACATGCATGAAAGGTAAGAGGAATATTTCACAGCCTACATTTTTAAAATTGGGCTCTAAAAGCCTTTGAATACATTTACAGGGGAGTATTCTGGCCTCTGGGGATCTTTAATATTTATTTACTCTTCTGTTTCGGGGAAGTATATAAATGGCAAGCAAAGCAGGCAGAAAAATATTGTTTCCCTCTGATGCTTTCACAAATTGAATTGTCACAAAGCCTCATTTTTCTGGCTCTCTCTGTCCCTCCCACCCTGCTTTTGTTCTTTGGATGCACTGTCATATAGTAACTAATGGATTTTTTAAATATTGAGAATAATCAGAAATATTTTCAGTACGTTTCAAACATTTTCATATTGTGTTTTGGCATGATTACATAGACAGAAGAGAGCAAGAAAAGAGGTTGAACTAGGAACAATAACTATTCTAAAGTTTAGTGATTACTTCCACTCTACTGCCTGGCAATTTTAGGCTTCATTGTGCTAAAATTGCTAATTTCCTCAAGAGCTTTGGCATAGTCTCTCTTATGTAGCTAGCAGACAATGCTGGGACATTTGTTATTCTCATCAGGGTATATTAATGCATTTGTGAGCTACCTCAAACAAAAAGTTGTGATAGAAACTATCCCTATACAATGCTACGAGTCAATTTAACTTCATGTAGCATTTAGAAAATGTCTGTTTAATCAGATCAATACCATATCAGTATGAGATGCACTGTGAAGGAATTTGTGTGGGGCAATTTCCCATTATAAATGCAGCCTTTACTGAAGCATTTCTAAGACACGTTTGTTGAGAGAAGAGGTGTTACATCACAAAGTTCGTGATTTAGCAAGAACTTAAGCCTGTCCCCAACTTCAAGTGACTGGCTGGTCTTCTGGAATTAGAATTCACAGCTGAAAAACCCTTAATAACACAAATGTGTTAATTGGTACTTAATGAGGATTCCCAACCGAAACATTTCTGTTGGGAATTGAGCTCACTTCATTTATCCAGAGTGTGCAAATGTGTGCAAATCTTTGAATAGCAGAATGATAGTTTCTCGGGTTATCTGTAATTGTGGGATTGCATGGGTCTGTATACCTAATATCTGGAGTTTTCCTTCAGTAGCCTGCAGGTTTGTCCTGGATTGATTCTTCTGAAAATGTTCCTTACTAGTCTTATTAACATTTAGCTTCTACTTTTTTCACACATACATTTCCCAGGAACTATCCTGAAACAATGATTTCTGTTGCATCAGAAAATTGATTGTCTGCAAGTAGTTCATGTTACTGCCTGTGAAATCCCAAATTACATGAGAGGGAATACACTCATTTTTAAAAATAAAACAATGAATCAATACTTATTTCTCCATTTTCTTTTAATTCCTTTTTACATTATTCTTTTATGGCAATTTTTAGTACTATTTCCTAGACCATTTGAATTACTTCATATTCTAAGGATATGGAGACAGCCACAGTCAGGAAAGTTTGAATTGCAAAGAAGCTGTTAGAGAGAACCTTTTAATCTAACACTGCATTTTATCAAATGCAGTAAATAAAACATTAGGGTAACTGTCTTTTTTATAAGACTTACCAATGCATTTACTTAAAATTACATTTGTAATCCTCAATACAATTTGATCTGTCTTGGATTCAGAAAATAGAAAGAGTGCTGTTGGGAGTTTAGCAATTAGATGAAACCTGGTCAGCATTTCAGACTTTTTTATTTTATACTGCCATCCATATAACAATCAGTAGATGCAGAGAATAATGGATTTCCTTGGCTTGCCATGCACTGACCCTTGAATCCCATATTAAGACTTTCAGGTGCCTAATTTCTTTCTGCATAAAAGATGCTGCTTTCCACCTGGATGGCCAAACACTTTTTAGATTTTGTATCAACTCCCAACTTGGTTATCCTCAAAAAAAACCCCTCCAAGACAGCTGAGACATAGTGAGATCTCCTTTTTAACACCTGTCACCTGTACAGTCCCTTGATATTTATCCTAATGACACCTTGTCAGGTACAGAAATGGTGACTCACTCTGAGGGTCATGTGATGGGCAGGACAAACCTTGTCCTGAGAACAACTGCTGCTGGCAGATGGTTGAGAGGGAATAAGGGAACCATATTAGCAAATAGATGGAAATCTATGGATTGTTCTGAATTGGAAAGGGTCATTGAGTGCAGCTCTTAGATGAATGGACAGCACAGAGATCAGACCCACAGCCTTGGCCTTATTAGCACCATGCTCCAAACAACTGAGCTAATCTCATCATTCCAGAGAGGATTTTAAAGCTGTTCAATGCTAAAAAAAATATTTTATTCACTGAAAAGAACACTTTACTGAGAATTTATTATCAACATTATTTATAGTAGAATTATATTTCACATGTGCAGAGGAATAAGTGTTTCTACCTAGCTGAAGAAAAGGATGGAAGAGGAAAGAGGAAAATTTAGGTTTATTTTAAAAATTTTCTGAAGCTTATATAAGTGATTTAGCAAACTTCATTTTTCTGAAAGCACCACAGGAAAACTGATACTTAATCTTATTCAGTGTTAGCAAAAGCATTCTTAATTTTTATTTATTCTGGTCCAGATTCACCAATATCTGTCTGTCAAATGTACATTAGTGCTGTGCTCAGGTTAACAAGACTTTTATTTTTTTCCTTGTATAAATTTGCATAAGATTCAAGCTTTTGCACAAAAGGGTACTCACTTCAGGGCCTGGTTCCCCAGAAGCTCCATCTTCACCTGGTGACCCAGGAGGTCCTACACCTGAATCAGGGGCTGGGTTTCCTGGAAGACCAGGCAGTCCTGGAGGGCCTGGTGGCCCTGGAAGACCCTGGACAAATCAGCAGGAGTGTTAGAAATTATCCTAGCCTGGTTCATTTCAATATACAAGGAACAGGGAAAAGCTCACATGGACTGTTCAGGCTCACAAAACTCAGCTGGGGTTTCCAGCCCACTTCTGCTTCACTGAGAACCAATTTTGGTTTCACAGGTATGCCCTTACACAGGGTCACACTGACCTCCCTCAACCCTGCTCTCTGAACTGTGCCACCTCACAGCATTGAAATAGAAACATTAAAAACCAAAAAATTGGTGTCAGCTCTCTGTAACCCAGTGGAGATCTCAGATAAATCCCAAGGATCGATCTAATGATAAGAGAGCTAACCATAAAGAAACCATCATTGTACAGAGGGAAGTGGTTGGTTTTTTCTCCTCTACCATTTCATAGGGTTTCTCCATGTTTCTCCATGGAGCACTGAGAATCCCTGCTCATGGTCAATACCTGCCTAGTGCTGTAAAACTGGCCTCTGCTCTAAAGACCTATCCTGCATGGACATGAGCAGAGGTATTTAAATTGAATGAATGGATGGAATGAAATGAGCAAAAACATTTTAGGAGGAACAGTGCATCTGCAAATATTCCCTCTCATGTCCAAGTCCACCTGTGTTACTGATTGCATTAACTGGCAGGGACAGAGAGCTTGAAGTTCTGGGCCATGGCACTATAAGTCAGGAAATCTTTAATTCTGACTTGGGGCCATGTACAGGATTCTATCTGGAAGAGGCTCATCTTGGATTTTCAGTGCAGTGAACAGAGCCTTCTGCAGGGCACTCACCTGCCTTGCCACCTACAAAGGGCATCTGAAGAGGCTCCTACACTTTTCTTTCTTAAAACAGGTACTCCAAATTGGAAAAAGCAAAGACTAGGGCCATGCAATGCCTTTCACTGACTGAAAGGGACTTACAAGAGAGCAGGAGAGGGGCTGTTTACAAGGGTCTGTAGTAACAGGATAAGGGGCAATGGCTTCAATCTGACAGAGGGTAAGTCTTGATTAGATGTTAAGAAGAAATTCTTTACTCTGAGGGTGGTGAGGCACTGGCACAGGTTGCCCAGAGAAGCTGTGGATGCTCCATCCCTGGAAATGTTCAAGGCCAGGTTGGATGGGGCTCTGAGCAACCTGGTCTAGAGCAAGGATTCCCTGCCCATGGCAGGGGGGCTGGAACAAGATGACATTTAGGTCTTTCTATGATTCCATGAATCTATGATTCCCATCTCTCTTCTCTTCGCTGTCTTCTCATAGTCAGATTAAAAGCATTTTCTCATTTTGAAAAGACCTCTTGCCATTATTTCTTTGGTGGCCGTCTCCTGTCTCGTATTTCTTCCCCACTCACAAGCACTTGGACTTTTTCTGACCTTGAAATGAAACCCTACAAATCCTTTCTAGATGCTGTAAATGAAGAATGTATAAAACTTGAAGTGTGAAAAATTCTACAACCTGCATGAGTAAAATAAAACTCTTTATAATGAGAAATATCAATGTTTGCTTACCCTTAAAATCTCAGTCTCTCTGTCAGTATCTCCAGAACCCGATTCTTCAGGTTCCAGTCTATTCTGAAATTAGGAGAATTCAGTTTTAAATTATTGCTTCTAAAGGTGACAAATGCAAACATCACTTGACATTAACTGGAAATACAGCTATCATCAACATCCTTACAGCAGTCTGTCACTGGTAAAATAAATTATAATACAACAAAAGCACTCCACTTATGTTTCTGGTGTTTCATACCATCTTCTTTTGTAGTCACTGAGCACTGTACTAACCTGCAGGTGCTCTATGAGCACAGGGATACCTGTCCTGCAGGACACACATGCCGTGAGACTCATTAAATGAACTGAAGTAATATCTCAGACAAATTTTAACTTCAGAGAGGTACCTGCCAACTTTAAGAATATCTTAAAACACAGATCTCACAAATAACCCCAGTTTCCTACAATGCATCCCTCCTTTAAAAAGCCTAATTCTGAGATTACTACAACTGGAATAAAAAAAAATGGCTTCAGTATATTCATTTCTCTTTTATAAAGAGAGATCAATATACTGAAGCCATTTCTAAAACCTCCTGTTGAAAAAACACCTTATTGTTTAGTGCTTGGTGAGTTTCACAGCTGTGTACATTTTGCAGACTACAAAGAAAAGCACAGAGAGAAGCACTACCTGAATAAGTTATCCCAGCACCAAGGCTAATGTTTCAAATGGCTGGGAGTTAAGGATGCATTCCTTGGCTGCACTGAGACTTCTCCCACCTCACTACAGAATGAAAGGCCTTGAAACTTGCTGTCACAGAGAACAAGGAAGTAAAGGCAGTGTAGGACATGGTGTTCCCTGCTACATTTGTAGAAGTGACCTTTGACTGGGTAAAACTGTTGGCCTGGAACACCTTGTCCTAGGGATTTGGAGCTGCCCTGCTGGTCTCCTGAAGTCAGCATCAGGGCAGGCTCAGCAGTGCAGCAGGACACTGTTAACCTGTTTCTATGCTGCAGAAATATATAGGTTTAATTTAGCAGACTGAATCAGGGGAGCATATAATCCATTTTGGCCAGTGGAATATGTTTCAAACTCTCTTGTTCAACACTCACCATACCCAGTGTGACAGATGGTTTTGTGTAAAAGTCCACCCCAGGATTTCCACTGGTGTCAGTGGTGAACTATGTCTAAGCATAAAATCAGCTCTCAGACCATGAACCCAAAATTTAGGCCAGATTCCTTCTTTGGCTGCATGCACATGTACCCTCATGGATATAGTGAGAAAAGTCCAAGTACTGCAGTGAGATGGATCTGAAATTCATTCCTTAACATTGCCTGAGTACTGAGCATTCAAAATACAAACACTGTCATCATGTGGGTATGTTTTCTAGTATTTCATGACAGCAAACACAACTGACTGTCAAACCACTTCTCTGTTCAGTAGCAGAAAGAAATTAATAATTTAAGTTTAGAATTCCTTTCTGTGGAAAGTTTTGTTTTGTGTTCTCCCATATATTGTTGCTTTTGCACACACATCCAAAGATGTTTTAAAATTTGAATACTGGGTGTTTATGTAGCTTACAGTATTCACACACTTCAGTCAGACATTTATTTGCATTTCTGCATGAATGTTTTAGAAAACATGATTATCTCTGTGGCAGTCAGGCTACTTTGCCAGAGAAAACCTTCTATTTAGTTCTGGATTCCTCTGTGGCAAGCTGAGCTCACTGACAGAGAGCCCCAAATACTCACTAATCCTCTGGAAGGAGCAGATGGTCCTGTGGGTCCTGGTAGTCCAGGGGGTCCTGGCAATCCCTCACCAGGATCACCCTGAAATGGGAATTAAGATAAATCAGCAAGGATTTAACCATATAAAGACTATAAGTACTAGCTACAGTCTGTGTGGATTTCCAGTCACAAGAGTGGCTGCTCAGATGCCATGAGCAGGGTTGGACTTGGTTCATTTCTAAGACAAGCTCCCAAGGAACATGATCTTTGCACTGGCAGTGGAAGAAAGAACTCTTCCTTTTCAAACTCCTGCAATGAATTTGAAAATGTACAAGCAGCATTAACAGCATTAGGCAGTGCATATGTCTTGCCAGGATAAGGTTTAGCTGTGGATCTTGCAGTTTTAGGGTATATTATATATGAACCCTCACCCCACCCAAAAAAAAAAAAACCAAAACCAAACCAAACTAAACTACAAAAAAATGTAGTCAGCATGGTCACACCATGGTATTCAACCTGTAAATTTCTTGATTTTATTGCTAACCCCTCTAATGCTTTTTTCAATACTAACATAACATGATTTTTCTTCTGTGTGTTGACCTTTATCTACTGCCAACGCAATGAAAGATGCTGTTCAAATGTGTGCCATTTTCTCTCATAATTGCTACCATTTCTTATAATTTGTCTTTCTTACATCACCTCTGACATTTTGCTGAAGTTAGTTTGAACTGCTTCAGCTTAAGAGTCAAGCCAAGAGTGGAGGTTTTGCCTCCACTGATCTGTGCTTTACCCTCTAACCTGCCAGTTTGCTATCTGGACTTATGAGCATTTAAATTGTGTTCTGTAAATTCACATATTTGGTTACATAGCAGGAAACACTGACTTTTAACTGTCTCTTGGTCACTTGCTCTTTATGCTTGGGAGTTCATTAGATGAATGTATTCATTCAGCTCTTTGTTCCCTGCAGCTCTGTCAAATGGTTCCTATAGTGATCCTTCAGTCATAATCACAGAGAGTGTGTTTAATTAATTTGGGGCTATTTTCACTGTCTGCCAGCATGTTCAGTTACAGATGCTCTTCATTCATTTTAACACATCCTCGCTTTTTTCCAATGACTATTACATTACTTCCTGGCAGTGCTTGTTTGGTGCTTGTTTTCATGCAATTTCTTCCACTTTGTGTGCACTGCAAGGAACACAAAAACCCCAGATATCACATTTGGGTCATGGTCATTTTAGGAAGCCTGACTGTATCCATTCCCAAGGAGAATCTCATGGCTAGATCTCTTCACAGAACATGGACCATGGTGGAAAAGTGACAGCAGCTCCCCATTCTCCACTGATATGCCGTGCCCCATTCATTCTTGGCTTTCTGTTTTCAGTTAGAAGAACCAGGAATGTGGATCCTACTATTCCTCCTGAAATTTAGATATTGTTATACTGGAAAATGTGCTGACTGTCTTTAGACAGCATGACAGTTATAAATATTTGTGTGTTCTTTAAGCTTTGGTCACTCTACCAACACAGCCAGGCCTAGAAAATCATACTGATTAGGCTATTGAAGCAATTTGCTGAACAACTGATAACTTAAAAATAATTCACATCTATAAAAGAGGATCAAAGCTTATTTGTCCTGTTTTTACTGTGGGAATTGTCTGTTTAAAGTATTGCCAAGACAAAGCTCTGATTATGAAGCTGTCAGCTTTCCTCAGTGCTCTTGAACCTATCATTAGGATTTTTAGCACTATTTTGCTAACTTCACACAGTGTCTCTTTGAAGTGTCCCTTGAAAATATTAATCCATTTTTAAAATTAAAAATGAAGCTTAAGATGTCTTTACTAAGTAGACATAAAAGCAATCAGGAATAGACTAGTGGAGTATTTTCCTTTCCAATATAACTTTTGCTCTCTACAGCTAAGCTGCTTCTCCTGCTGCTAGAATTTTCTCCTTCTGATGGCTATTCTGATCCATAAACTAAGGCTGCATGGCCTTTGGGTACTTGACTCTGGGACTCCTTTTAGCCCTGCGTGTTCAAAGCTAGTATGTTGAGCACCTTTTCTCTTGCATTTTGCATGAAATAACTTTAGACACACACTGAAATCCATCAGCATGAGTATTTGAGAGTTAAAAGCTTACTGGGATGGCACTGGAGGAGCACAGAGCCTATGCTCAGTCTCATCTTGCAGTGTGATGGGAGAAGTTAGCGACTGATGGCCTGAGGCATTGCCTGAGTGAGGTTTGTTTGTCAGGGACCGTGCCTGCAAGTCTGAACCATCAGCAAATCAGTTCCTGGGCTTGTTCCATCAGCCAGTGTAGGTATAGCACTTGTTGCTGAAGATTGGAATGGTCACTTAACAGGAGCTGCAGCTGTAGGAGCTGCAAAATAATCTTGGCATCTTTTCCATTTGCTTTGTTTTCATTAAAAGAATCCTGACTGATTTTATGGTTTCCTACACATGAATTATTTATGTCAGTACCAAGTATCCTGGAAATAACTCTGGTCACAAGAAGGACCAAGGCAGATTTGCAAGAAACCTAAAAAGCTAATTGTCAAATGACACTTATGTGCCTGTAATGCCTGTTGACAACTGATAGAGTATTTTAATGATAACCTGCGTTCCCAGCCTGTCTTTCCTGAAGGGCCTGTATCCACACACTGTAGCAGTCCCACTGTGGTGAGCAATCCCACCATGTCTCTGTAACCTCTGAGAGCTGGTAGCCCTGTGACTGTGCATGGACTTGTAAGTCCTCCTGTTTGTCTCCCACGCTCCCTGGTTTTGTGGACACGTGCCCGAGACAGGTCCCAGAGGAGAGCAAGGGTGTCCCCATCATGATGTACCTGAGATGTTCCCTGACTGCCCCACATGCCTTCACTTCTCTACAGTTTGTGAGAACCCTCTGCTCAACAATTTTCTATTATTGCTGGACATAGAGATGGGGGGTTGCCCTGCAATCTTGTTACCTGATTCCTGTACTGGGGACTCATTTTACCTTTAAAATTATTCTGGATCATTTCAAACTCATCTGAATAGATGAGATTTATATGGGTCATGTTTGTGAATTTATGAAGTCTGTGTTGTTTTTTTAACCAGATGAAAGGGATTAATTAATTTGACACTTGGACTTGCTATCTGTATGTCAATTTTGTGTACAACATGTACTTTAATAATAGATGAATCCATTACATCTCACTTCATCTCAGAAGAGATAGAAGCTGTTACTTCAGATGGTTTATTTCTTATTTCAATTATGTTCATTTCCTAAGGGTAATATGATTATACTGCTCTTAGCCAGTAAAGTTGCCCAGAGCAGTTATATACAACAATTGACTTTTCTTTATTAAGTGTTCAATACATCTCATTAGCTCTTCTGTGAAAGCCCAACTTTTTCTACTGCTGAAGTTTATTCACATCCTTGAAAAATACTTATGATTCTGGTGTGGTGCCATCCAGCCATTCATGAATGAGCAGTAGGATGTTTAAATTCTTTCTGTGATTCTCAGAGTGTGCCAAATTAATACATGTCTAAGAATAAATTGTATCTGATTGATTGTTGGGTATTAACAGGACACATACCTTTTCACCCTTTGGGCCTGCTTTTCCTTTCAGTCCTGGTAAACCCTGAAGACCATTTTTACCCTAAAAAGAAATATTTATTTTTTTAAATTGGACATTTTCTTTCATGTAGGTTGAACAGGCTGTACACTTAGCAACAGAGGCTGGATTCAATAGTGCTAGGTTCTTTCTAACTCTTGGTTTATACAGTGGGATGAAGTAAGAGACTTGGCATAGAATTCCGCTGGCAGTGCCCAAAAAATGTGCCTACTTTTCCCACGGAGAAGAGAAGCCTGTTTGGGGGATACAGTTGGAAACACCTGCAGGCTGCATTTGGATTTGGCAGAGTGCTAACAGGACTGCCATAGCACTGACGGCAAGGATTTTTAAAACTGTAATATTTGTTACACACTACTGCCAGCTGCTGCTCTGAGTGCACAAAATCATACCATCAACTTAAGCCTGCTCCCACCATCTACTAAAACTTTTTTTTTTCTTAACCAACTTGAATCTATTCAACTTCTACAAACTAGTATCCTTCCTGAAGATAGGCCTCTGACTGGCAATGTGGTATACTAGATTCACCCCATTTTCCATTCTAAACTTCACTAGTCATATGAATTCCAAATTACTCCTCTTTACATCTTCATATCACCTACATACAATATGCATATGCTCTTCCATTAGAGGCTTGTTCATTGGCTAGAAAGAACTCCACCCGCTTTAAAGTCAGTGCTATTCTAAAATGGGGCTGCTTATGAATTCAGTTAGGACACTCAAGACAATATTCAGAAGGCAAATAAATAATATTTCCCCACTATTTTGGCATTTTGGGAATCAGAACAGGTGTGGTTATGGACTCTACTGGACGAGTTTTAGAACTGTCCTTATTTTAAAGATGGGCTATATAAAGTCATTAGGGAGAAAATGTATCTCTAAGACTGAATGATGTTTTTTTTCCTATGATGATTTTTCCTGGAGAGCAACTGGTAGCAGGTTCATAGAAAAGTAGCAAACACATCACAAACATAAATGTAGAACACACGAATTTCATTTTTGAGTGAAGCCCCACCAAACCAAAAGTAAAGCTGCATGGGTATATCTAATGGAAACCAGATGCACATGGACAAAAGAGCAACTAGAAAAA
Source organism: Serinus canaria (assembly GCF_022539315.1). NCBI lineage: Eukaryota > Metazoa > Chordata > Aves > Passeriformes > Fringillidae > Serinus > Serinus canaria. The sequence continues at coordinate 57,824,318 of NC_066315.1, read as the reverse complement.
ATGTAAGGCACTGTCACAAAATGTGTCACAATAATAGAAATTCGGATTGTGCTCACAAGGAGAAGACAATTGGTTTTGAAGTATTTGAATTACATTTGAAGAATTTTCTCTAAGACAGTTTCATAGAATTTTCTTTGAAGATATGCTGCATAAAAGTAGTCAGACTTCTGTTAATGCATAAAATATAAACTTCTTGTCCAAAAACACCCTAATGGCACAAAACCTGAGTTTTGGTTAAATATTTGCAAACCTAGCTATATTTCTTTAAACATACCAGTGTCTGAAGGCAGCATTCAGGAAGGAGCTCAATAATGCACCCCATGAATGACACTGAATTATGTTTTTAATAACTTAAAACACAGCAGTTTCATTTGAGGTTCAGTTGCAGGGGGCAGGAAGGGTCAGGAAGCTCCCAGCAGTGGCACATGTTGGAACAGAAAAAGAGGAGCAGGCATGGGAATGGTGACAGCCTCTGGGTGGTAAGGTCCTGCAGAGGGAAGGATGCACAAAGTGGCAGTGACAAACAAATGAGAAAGCAAACAACGAAGCCAGGCAGCAGAACAGCAGTGGGGGACAGATACAGCAGCTGAGAAGTGCATGGAATGTGACACCTCTGGGTTTGTTCTTGTGTGCTTTGCTGGCTATCTGCAGCTGGAGGTGGACTGAACCAGGGGTGGGAGTTATCTGGAGAAGCTGGGAAGGAACACCCCAGGAAGAGGACAGCAAATGTGACAGAGAAGGGTAAAGCAGAGGAACTCAGAGAAAGGAAAGCAAGACTGATGAACAGCAGGTGCAGCTGAATTACTGCACAAGAATTAAGGGGTGAGAGGTACATCTCAATCAACTCAAAAGTACTCTCAATTAATGACAAAGTTAATTGCAACTGAGGTTTGGAGCAGGCAACATGGAAGCATGTATCTATGGAGGGTCTATGAAGCACCCCTCTAGAAGGGGTCTGAGTATGTCCCCTTTTGAAATTCCCCTCTGCAAAAAAAGCCAGCCCCACCAGAGCTGAATTCCTGGTACAGCTGTTTACGCCATGCCATGCCCCTTACTTTCTTTGCAACTGGGAAATCATAAATTTCTCTTAGAAATCTGGATTTTGCTCTCTTAACAACCTGAGCGTGGCAACTATGGCACCAAAACTGTCTTCTAAAGAAAGAAAGAAGAGACAAAGAAAACACTTTGCTACTTAAGCCTCAGTGTAGCAGAGCCTCATAAAAAATGTTGTGTTTTTATTAATTCAGTTAACCAAAATAGGTATGAAAAGTACTTACGGGTAACCCATTTTTACCAGGAATGCCCTAAAATAGAAGGTCTTTGTTAGAAAGATAAATAAAACACTGTAACATAGAAGTAACAAAAGATAAAAGCAATTAATTGAATTGCAGTGTGCCATGCAGAGGCAAAATGACAAACCAGAACTATATCAAACACAGTGCAATGTTTTTCACCTCTCTTTAATCTTGTGCTGACAGTTCACAAGGATCTGAAGTGTGAAACATCCTGGATATAGAGAAGCCACTGAAGGGGGCCTGTGAGTTCTGCACCTTTGTACACACTCAAACGTGAGAGCTGGGAGGGCTCTGCAGTACTGCCCAAGGAGTTGGTGGAATTGCTGCTCTGAGAATATTTGTATGCTGGCACAGCAGCTGTTTGCCTTTGCTTCCTGGTGGTTGTCCCTGGGCCCCTGCCCCTGGCATGTGTGCAGTGCAGGCAGGATCCTCCTGAGCTGCTGGCCTAAAACACATCTCATAGAAGTGTAATTGGTGACAGTGTGCAGGCTGTGCAGTTCCAGCTCTCCATGCATGTGTGATGGATCACTATTACCCTTTCTAAAATACATGCTTTCTTTCAATGGAGAGAAAATACTCACAGGCTGACCAAGCTGCCCAAGTTTCCCTGGAGATCCAGGAGGTCCTTGAGCTTTATTTTCCACATCTTCTATTCCAGACCCTCCTAGAGACTCTGTGGACCCGTCTTCTACTTCCTGACCTTTCTGGTCCTGAGTAATTAAAACGTGAAATATGAAAAATGTGTTTTATTACTTTCCCCATTTTTGTCTCTAGCCGCCCCTCCCTTCCCTTTCTCCTCCAACCCTTGCTTTGTTCAATGCAGTCAGAACCTGACAGGCACCATGCAAACTGTATATTCCACACAACAATCCATGTTAAAGATCATTCATGCACCTACAAATAAATTGCTCTCTGAGCAATTTAACTAGATGCAAATGACCATGATCTAATTTCATATCCACATAAATCTGCCCAGTCTAAGTCAATCATGTAGATTTGAAAATATACCTTTTTCACATATTCAGTCTGCCAGGGAAAAAATTGCAAGAGTTAAGATATGTTTTGGAGCTTTTTAGCCAACTTCCCCAAGATCCACGACTCTAACAAAGGAGGGTTACATATGGGTTAAAAAGTGGCAGAAGATGAAACAATGATAACAAAGAGTGAAAACGGATGACAGAAGGACTAAAATATTGCTAAACATTAGTATTTGGTCAAGAGAAAGTAATAACAACAAAAGGAATAATTCAAATATTCCAGGAACAAAACAAAACCTTCCAGGAATGAAGCTTGGACATTAATACATATTTCAATGAAAAACCAATATACAGTACAAAACACGTAAGTCAGTGTTGTATTTTGAAAGAAGCACTAGAATTTACTCACATTTTAAAATACCAATGAAATATTTTGAGTTCCACTAGCAGCTAATGAAACTAGGAGGGATGAAGTATAATAACTCTCAAAGCATTTTCAAGTTAACAGGATGACAGCTTTCAACAAAGGAACTGTAAGATGATTTTTTAAAAGACCAAAAGGGTTTTGCCAAAAAGAAAGGTCCCAAAGACCAGAATTTTTTTTTTTTAATCTGGACTAATTACAGAATTTTTTTCCATCTGGAAAAGTGTTAGAAGAGAATCCATTTAGTTGGACTGTGGGTAGAGATCACAGCCTGAATGAGATAACGGGATTCTTGATTCAGAGTTGGAGTACTGAAGGAGGTAGCAGGTGGTATGGCAGGACCCCTCTCAATCATCTGCCAAAGCTCTTGAGAGCCTGGGCAGGTTCCTGTAGACTGGAAGATAGTAAGTGTTATTCCAGTCTACAAAAAGGGTGTAAGGGAAGAAGCACAACTACCTATCTGTCAGCCTAAACTCAGGCTAGATTAAGGGGAAGATTACACTGAGTACCACTGAAAAGCATTTAAAGAACACTGCACTTATCAAGAACACTCAGCCTGGGTTCACAAAGCAAAATCCTGTTTAACTAATTTGCTGTCTTTCTGTGGGGAAGGATGAAGAGACAGAGGTGGATGTAATTTCCCAAGGTTTTTGTAACATTTTTGATGCTGTCCATCACAGCATCCTCTGGGACAAATTTTCCAGCTGTGGGATGAGTGAGTTCATGGTGCACTGGGCGAAGATCTGGCTGAAGGACAGAGCTCAAGGGTTGCAGTGAACATGGCCACATCTGGCTGGTGCCTGGTCACCTGGTCACCTGGTCACCCTGTTACTCAGGGCTCCATTCTAGAGTCAGTTCTGTTCAGTATATCTCTCAGTGATCTGGATGCAGAAATTGAATGCACCATGAGCAAGTTTGCTGATGATTCCAAACTGGGAGGTGCTGCTGGCTCTCCTGAAGGATAGGAGGCCTTGCAAAGATAGAGATTGGAGCATTGAGCAGTGATTAATAGCATGAAACAAAGCAAAAACTAAGAGAGAAGTGGCTGTAACAACTCTTTATAAGTATTATTCTGTAAATGATTGGTCATTATTATAATAGATAATCATCCTGGGTATCTGTGTAATGAAAAATATGTAGAAATTGAAATAAAGTTAAGGAAAACTTATAAAGATCAGAACTACTTGTCACAACAGATTTAAGCTTAATGTAGCACAATTCCTAAATCAAGACTGAATTTTTATTTAAGAAAAATGGCTCAAAATAAAAAAAAAAGGTAATAGTTCATCTGATATTTGGTTTATCTATTTATTTATATAAACTAATATTAGAATTGCTGCTTTAAAAATATGTGAATGCTGGCATGAAAATGTCAGAGGAATTATCTTTGGAAGCTCTCCAACAAATACTAAAACTTCTTTATGTCAGCTCCAATGGACAATCCTTAACTTAATGTTTCACCACCTGCTATATTTTACCACAGTAAACACAAGAACACAAGAACAGCCTGCAAGGAGCAGCCTTAAACACCCGAACTAAACACACACCATGTGGAAATTTTATTCTAATAAAATTAATTTTATTAATTTTATTCTGTCATTTATGACCCAGTGTGTTTACTGGAAAAAAAGAAGCTGCCATGACTGTAGTTTCAAGAAATAAAAAAGAATAAACTTTTGATGTAGGAGTCTCAAGGCAAGAGGAAGGAAAGGTCATTATTTGTTTTTTGCTTAGAAAAATCTGTGGTGGCTGTTGAAGTAGGAATTTTAATCAATAAAAATGTACTGCCAGATGATTATTTTGAAACATACAAACAAATAGGGCAAGTATTCCAGTGGCTCACAGGATTCCAAATGGGTGATCTATGTAATTCTAATTTGTAGAATCACACAGAATTCAGGTTACACACTGCCTTACAAATGACATGTTTCAAAGCCCAGATTTTCCTGTTCTTGGAACTAAAAGATTGGGCATGTGATCCACCTGTTATACAGACCTCCTCTCTGCTGACTCCAGGCAAAACACCAGCACCAGAGCCATCTTCTTCTCTTAACATTTGCTGTGTGACAGTGGTAGACTCACTGCTGCCTTGTCCAGTTTCCATGACAGCTAAATCCAAATAAAATAATCACTTATTAATGAGAGAGCAAAACAAAACCTTCTCAGAGGTATTTATCAGAGACAAATGCTACTAGTTTTATGAAAAAAGAAATTATTCAGATTATGACTAAAATACATTACAAAGATTAATATTAGTCATTTTACAACTCTGAAAAGTTTAAAAGAAAAAAAAAAAGAAAAAGAAAGGTGAGAGTAAAATTACAAAACATGTCTATTTTAATGTCCAGAACTGTATTGCATCATCATGTTTTCCTCAAGCTCTAGTCCAATGGTTGCCTATTTGTCATCCATGTAACACAAAAATTGAGAGTTAATTACAACAGGTACTATCTGAAGTATGGGTGGAGTTAAAATAGCAACATTGTCTTTGGCCTTATTAATATATTCAGATTTTTTTTTGTTTTCTAGGAGTGTCCTGAAGTTGTCCTAGCAGTGGAGAACAGGATTCCTCACAGCATTATGCCCTGCTGTCATTGCTTTGCTGCCTACACTTGCACCCAAAACACCCCTCAGGTGCATTAGGCACATTCACATCCTTTGCAGGCAATACAAGCAGTAATAGTTGTTTATTCCTTGGCAGAATTCAGCTTTACTGAAAGGCTGTGCTTTACTGTACAAGTTGTCACATAAATATCCATCTCAGATCCCTTTTAAAGGTGCCATGTGGTTCTAGAGCCAGCAGGACTGTTTGCAGAGTTATGGCTCAAGGGGTGCCATGCTTCTCACCAACATGAGCTGGATGATGAGAGGATTTTTCTCCTTTCATTCCCTTTGCCTAACACTTGAACAATTTTTTTTTTCCTTGTAGATTGTCACAGCAGCAGCTCCTCAGGTCACTTTCTTAGTTTAATACAAGTACTTTTTTAAAAAGTAAAGTAAAGATGTTACTTTTTTTAAAAAGTAACATCTTTTTTTAAAAGATGTTAAAATATGAACTACAATTCTGTAACTGAAACTTCCACACTACAGAAGGGTAAATCCATCCTCTGCATGTTTAACAACAATGAGTCTGAGATAAGCCCCTATATGGAGGGAGAAGTGAGAAATGTTTTGAACAGTGGTTGTAGTTGCTACCACTTACCTTTGCTGCTATTAATAAACCTCAGTTTAACAGACTGCACTTTCAAAGACCAAATGTTTGATGTGCCAATTCTTTTCTAGCACATAGGATGTCCAAAACCATAGGATTTTTCTTTCCTGGCAGCACTCAAAATATGACAGTGGCTTTCCATACACAGGAAAATGACAGACGCAAAACCAGAGAATGTAAATGACCCCACCCCCCCCAAAAAAGCCCCAAAACTTGAGGCAGTGCCTTGTTCTTTAGATTTAGCTGCTTCTGAGGTTTCTTCTGATCTGTGATTTCCAGAGAAATCATTCTCTTCCAAATAAGCCAGTATGGTTGGGGGGGCTTCCACTGGCTCAGCCAATGTATCTTCAGGCTAAAAAAAAAAAAAAAAAAACCCAAAGAATTTAGAGTAAAGGCTTATCACATGTGTTAAATGAAGAATCACTACATTACCTTCCTCAAAGCACAGTCATCAGAACTACCACATCTGTGAAGCAAACCAGAATTCTGAGAAAAAATACTGTAGTACCTTTGGACTCCATTCCTCCAAAGCAAGGGATGTACACTTGAGAAACCCATGGAGAGGGAGGAAACCACAAGCAACATACACTTGTCAGAGACTGTGTTTTCAGGCAGGACCTTTGGCTTGGTTCATTCCAGCTGGTTCATTCCAGCTTAGTATTGCTTTACCTACTAAAGTGTCTTTACTTCAACCCACGAGTTTTCTGACTTCTCTTCCAATTCTATGCCCATCCCACTGGTGGGACAATGAAGAAATGGCTGTGTGGTGCTTAGTGGCCAGCTGGGATTGGATCACATCTTTCATAAGGAAGAATAAAAGCCAAAAATTCTACTGTTGCTGTGTGTAATTTTGAATAGCACAGCAATTATGAAGATTCTTTAACAGAAGCTAAAAACAATAGCTAAAAGAATTGATATTTTTCTGCATAGAGAAGCTAGGCATATTTCCTGAATGAGCTACAGTTTTACCCAAATGAGAAAAAGTCAAGCCACAGTAAGATTTCCTGGATTAAATTTTGTGGTGTGACGTAAAATGCAGAGGAGTCATGGAGCACTGGGGCGATTTTGCTGCCATTTGGAAAAACCCTACCTGGCTGCAAAAATTCAGGAAAAGTAAAGTGCAAATCCTGCATCCAGTGAGGAATTAGCCCATACAGCAGTACCAGCTGGGCCTGTCTTTTGATCACTTAGAGGAAGCTGGGAGAGCAAGGACTGCCTCAAGAAGGCTCAGAATTATCAATGTGTAGAAGATCTTTGTAAGAAGGAATAAAGAAGACAGAACCAGATCCTTCTCTGCAGCCAGTGAAGGGAAGGATCTGGTTCTGGAGACAATGGACACACATTGAAATACAAGAAATTCAGGCTATATGTCAGGAAAAAAGATATATAGAAACAGGGAGGCTGCGGATTCTCCATTCTTGAGGAAATCTAAAACCAAGCGGCACTGAACAACCTGCTTAGTGAGCAACCTGCTGTGTTTGGCTCTGCTTTGAAAAGGGACTTGGACAAGGCAATTTTCAAAGGTCCCTTTCAAACTCGGCTGTCTGTGATTCTGTGCAAAGCACAAGGCAGGCCAAAGTGAGTTTGGTGAGCTATATGTAAAAAATTAACAAAATTTTACTCAAACACATCAGGAGCAGGAGGCTGGGTCAATACTTAATAAAAGAGGGATCAGAGAATTTGAAGTCTATAATAGAAAAAAAAAAAGGTTTTCTTCCGTTCATGTAGACCCTAGAAGAGTTAAAATTCTTGCAGAAAAATATTCTTGGGAAACTCAGCAGTGGATATGACTAAAAGGGAAGTCTTTGTGTGAAAAGGGTTGGAAACACAGTAAGTGAATGACAGGCCATCACAACCAAAAAGTATTTGCCCATGGGTTCTGTAAGATTCAACAGTGAAATAGCTGAAGTGTGTACAGTATCAGACAAATGTGAACATAGTTTCTGTGAAGGCATTTCTCAGAAGAAAACTGATTTTCTCTAAAGGAACCAATGAGAACTTGTATTTAAAAAAAACACGTTTGACACCAGCAGCATGGAAAGATTCATTGTGTGGAATGGACTAGAATATTTAAGCCTTAACTTTTCAGCCTTATTAAAAGCCTTAAGCCTTTGTACCTTATTATTTAAGGTACAAAAATTGAGGAGGACACAATGCGTTGGAAATCTCTAAAAATGGTAAGAAACAGCTGTTTACTCTGTTATCCAGTCAATTAACCACCAAATGAGAGCTGCAGTCAGCATGCTCAGAAGGGCAAGAAAAGTTGCACGTTCTTCACAAAACATGCCATTAAATTAGCTAAGGAATTATGCAGCAGGAATCAGAGGGTGGTAAAATTCTCATGTGTTAAAAAAATCCCAAACAGTAAAGGAAGAAATTCAAGGATGAATGACTCAGCTGGTTCTACCAACCACATATAGTCTTGGTGCATGCATTTCCTGAGATAAAAATTGGTGGAGAGTAAGAGTGTTCCCAGGAAATGTCATATATATTTTCCCAATCTTCTATTATACTCTTCCAAAGATCTTGGATCTCTTCCCAAGATCTGGTTGCTGATTGTTATCAAATATACCAGATTTTTATCTGGAACTGTGTGATCATTCTCATGGATGGGTGCACATTGTTCTCATGGGAGCCTTTGGAAATTGCCAAATATCAAAGCTATTCATCTAATACAGACCCCACCCTTTAAAAGAGTAAAATTAAAACAGAATTTTAAAGTAGATGAATCAAATAAATTTACCCTTATGGGAAGACGAGAAGGTGCAAGGGCTTCTTGTGCCTCAGAACTGTCATATTCTTGAATGCTGCCATTGCCACTGCTGTCCCCTGAAGCCTGTGCAAAACCCAATTATTGTGAGGAAGTTCATAAAAGTCAGGGAAAAAAGCATGATCTCCAAGGAATTGGCTATTTAATGCAGAAAAATGCTCCTTTTTTTGGCTGGTGAAGCCTCAGTGTCATTACGATGTTAACTTATTTCAGTACTTACAGCATTCCATGAAAATGACCCTTCAGAAAAATAAAAGCCACAGTTCATTTCCTGAAAGCTCTTTTAGACAAAAGACACTGATACTTTTTGAAAAAATAAGTTTGGGGGTTGTACAGGAAACAAAATCCACCCCACAGATCCTTTTAAGTTTGAGACGATGTTTCCAAGAAAAAAAAAAATCCACATTTAGTGTTATGAAAGATGTCAAATGGAAATTTACTTTGAAATCTCTGAGGCACTGAGGTAGTGTTTATATGAATACTTACATAAGGGTCATCATCTTCACAGTGATCTTCAGTAGCCCTTGGGTCAGATTTGATTGTCAGATGTTGAATCGAACCCTACAAGGAACACCAAAAACATTTCAAGGAAGTAATATTTTAAGTAGCATGTGTGAAGGGCAGTGAGGGTGGAGGGGTGGGAATTAAACAAAGCAAAAAAATACCCCAAATTGTGTTCTGATTTACTGGGAAAATGGTCTAAAGTATAAAATTTCATTATAGTAATCCAAATTTAAGATATAAATATGTTAGCAAATTTTTCTTTTGCAAAATGTAGAGCAAACAGGAACTGCCAGAACAAAATGACTGTCATGTCCCAATGACACTTTGATCACCACACTGCATTGTTAGTGCCCCAGCTGAAGAATTATGGATTATGTCACACTGTAAAAAACTCTGGGTTTTTTAGGTAAGAAGTGCATTGCAGCTCCAGAAGTGGCATGTGAAAACCCTAAAAATGGAGACAAAGGATGGGAAGGGATGAGTAAGTCACTTCGTCCCCAATAAGTGACGAAGTGAGTCAGGAAGAAACCAGTTTAAAACTTTCCAGAACGGAAATAAAGGAGATGGATATTCTGCTAATAATTGTTTCCTTTTTCAGAGTCACAAACTGTACTTCTCAGTCTGACATGCTGAAGGAGGAGTAACAATCTCATTTAAAACATTTAACTATTGTTTGTGCAAAGACTCAAAGTGCTCTAAGAAATGTGGGGGATGTTTCCTTATTACAAGATCTCACAGAGTTAGACATGATGCACAATAGAGCACAAAGATAGATATTCAAGTCGAGAGCCTGTTTCCATATAACACACAACCCAGAATATTTTAGAAAATAATAAAAATTTTGATTCTATCTTTAAAAATCCTCTAATTTATCTGCCTTTGAAGACTATGAAACTCATGTGCTTAGTGCCTCCTGAGTTTGTTGGACTTCTGAGGCAAAAGCTCTGTAATCTCAACATCCTATTTCTCTCAAAACTTAATGGGCAACTCAGATATTGAACGATGTCAGACTGACTGAACTGTTCACTGAAAATCACACATGAAAGGAGGCACAACCAATTAAGCAGTCTCCTGGAAGAGATCTTTTCTTTCACAGTACAAGTGGATCACATTTGGAGAACACATTTTTCTCCTCTTGCTCTAATATGTGGCCCTGGATGATAAAGAGAGCAAAGTGGAGAGCTCTAATGCTTCCCAAATGTTACTGCTAGGAAAATCATGTACCAGTCTGCATGATAGGGGTGCTAGGGATGTGGTATTTACTCCCTCTCTGGGTCTCCTAGCTGCTTCTGCCTTCCCTGTGAAAACTGGTTTGCAGCATCTGGCATCATCAGGGATTCAGCTGTACTTGGCTGTTGTCTGGTTTCTTCTTTTCTTTACAAGCATCAGGGCTAGATTTTCCTTTGGTTTCAATAGAACTGATGATAGTTATGTCCTTTTGTGTCTGACAACCACAGCCTTAGACACATGAATTCCCATTAGCCAGAGCAAACCAACATCTGACATCTATTCATTTGCACAATCTGCTATGATTTGTTTCTGTTTTGGGCAATTAATGTAAACAGTTCTTGGCATAGAAACAGAGTTTGAGTGAGGTTCAAGCATTTAATTTTTCTACTCAAAAGCAATTGTGACATATGATGCAAGAAGAAATAAAGGCACGGGAATCTAGACTACAAGTCACAATTAGTGCTAATGAAGCACTCAGAGTATTGGCTGAAATTTATGTACTCAATATAGCATACAGAACAGCTTGTTTCCGTGGAAATGCATTACAGTGTCATCCACCAAGCATTTCTGTCATCATATTTACAGATTTATTGGTGAACATCTCAGCAAGTGATCATTGTGTGTGTTTTCCAGGTGGGATAATGTCCTGGGTTGCAAGATGTGGGTGGGGGTCTGTGTTCTATTGCCATCTGTTAGAGGTGGGGCAGTTATCTTCTGTTGATTGGGCAGTTTTTCTTTAGCTCTTCTACAAACCAATCCTCCCTCCCAGGAGATATCTTCTGTTAATGGGCCATTGAGTCTCACTGCAGACTGATAAAATTACATCATCCCACTGTGAGATGCTCCGCCCAGAGGGAGGAGCCAAGCACTCCTACCTGGATATAATCTGAGATTTGGAACACCACAGGCAGCCTTTTCTACTGGATTCCCAGAGGAGCAGCTTTCTTTTCCACTGGATTCCCAGAGGAAGACCAGGCCCCTCTACACCACCACTGGGCCTTCAGAAGAAAACGACACCCCTCTACAGGATCCCTGCTCCAACAGAACCACATCTGTCACTCTAAGAGGACTGCAGCCACAATTCCAATTGGACTGCTACCAACACTCTGACCAACAGGGTGTGAGGTGGTATTCTGACTCTGTCAGTGTTGTTTTGTATTACTGAATTTTTTAGTTTAATTTTCTCCCCTAATAAAGAACTGTTATTCCTACTCCCATATTTTTGCCTGAGAGCCCCTTAATTTCAAAATTATAGCAATTCAGAGGGAGGGGGTTTACGTTTTCCATTTCAGGGGAGGCTCCTGCCTTCCTCAGCAGACACCTGTCTTTTTCAAACCAAGACAGATACCAAAGTGGTTTCCTTTTCTTGAATGTTTCTCAATCGTACTTAGTGATTCACAGGCACTCACAATACTCCAGTCCTCCTATTTGCCTAAGAAAGGTAGCACCAACATGCAGTTTTCCTACATATCACTTTCCACCCTTTATTTCCTGATAATCCATATAGTTCTGTGATTCTAGACTAGTCAGACAAATGATAAAAGTACATTAAACTTGCTGCTTACCAGCAGGCTGTGGAACTCACAACCTGCCAGTACGCCTGAATTTTGCAAAGAACATCTTTATTCCCTAAAGAAAAAGATCCACTCTGTTTTGTGCTGCTGTTTGACTAATTTAGAGGAGACGTTAATCTCACAAAACACAGTACAAGTTCTGAAGTACAGGAAATACAAAAATAGGACTGACAAAATGGGACATTTTCCTTTCCATTTGACAGAGTTGATCTCACACAGCGTCTGCTCTCAGTGGCTGAGAATTTCAGTCAGGATGCAGCAGAAAGGATGCCTGCACTCAATCTAAGAAGGCTTGAGAGCCTTGCAGTCGTGGTTTTGGTGCATTCTATTTCCTAAAGCATCTGATAAGCTTCAAATAACAAATAAATTGTAAAAATACACCCTTATCTTCCAACTATCTTTGCCTTTGATGGCATCATTCTCCTTCTGATGTTGAATATGAATACCTAGCTAATAAGAATTTAAATCATTAGCTTAATAGTATTCTCAGAAATTAGGAAAATTACTTCTCTGAAATCAGCCCTTCTTAGAAAGGCCATAAAAAATTATGTGACATATTTACTTTGAAATTTCTAATATTCAAGCTGAAGGTTTGGCTTAATATCTGGACTATTAATAAAATTCTGAGGCTCTCAGAACATTTGTATATTAAACCAGAGGTTATATAACTTCACTGTCAAACCCTAGCTAGGTATGGAAAATACAATCTGTAGGATTTGACCCTCACTTGGGATATAACCACATCAAGCAGGACTTCTTGGGTAGGCAGTACATGCATTAAACACTGAGGCATGTGAATTTATCAGACAGCACTTACTGTGAACTTTTCCAGTCCAGTGGCTCCTGCATTACCAACAAATATGCCAGAGCCAGATTCAAACACCAAGGTTCGAGCAGGCCTTTGAAAATGAAGCCTCTGATACTCTTCACAGTCCATGAACAAAGCAATATCATTTCCCTCAACAGTCACTGTAAATTTATTCCACCTGTTAGTCATCACTGGCACTTTAAAGGAAGCAGCCTCTCGGGAGATATGGGATCCAGGTTCTGTGTAGTACATGATTATTCTCTGGGTGCTGTCATCAACTGGTGAAATCCTCAGTCCTAGGTAGATTGTCTTTTGGAAGGCATCTGTTATTGCAAAGAGCACTCCTCCACGATCGCTGTTTGGCTTCACGGTGACCACCACAGCGAAGTCTCTGTAGAACGGTGATGGGATGATAGCACTGGTCAGCCGGCCAATGTTGGAATCAGGACCAAAGCTGTAAGCTGGGAACCCTCCGTAGCCCGTGACAAAGTAGACAGAAGGAGGAAGAGGGACTCCTATTAACTCCGTGAGGTCAAGGTGTCCTTTTGAGCCTCGCTCTGTGCGTGAGAAAAAAAGTGTTATTTGTCCTTGAGGTACAGAGCACATTTGATTCATATGATTTAAGAAAGGCCTGAAAAACTGAAATGCAGTGTTTTTATACCAGGGACACACTTCTGGTACTTCAGGCCACAGTCCAGGTAGTGCTTAAACACATCCAGCTGTGTACACATGTCATTATTTGTCCTTTGACTTACGGAGATTACTCGTATGCTAAAGGAGGGCACACGTGAACATTTGGTGAAATTGAATGGCAACAAGTATTTCCTGCAAGATATATTTACTTCAGCTGTCCATAAACTGCAAAAAATGCTGAATGTGCTTGCATAGTGAATTCAGTGGAAAACGAGCAACATTTGATTTCTTAAATATATTGAGATCCTTTTTTCTCAAAAAACCAGCAATATTTCTCTACAAACACCATGGCACAGTTTCACAAAAGAGGCTAAAATTTACAGTGGGTTTGCTTCATCCCTTGCAGTTAGCTGTGTCTACAACAGGGGTTAGATTTTATTTATGCCCTAATTTCACATTTATCTCCTAAATTGCACTGCATACATAACAAATACTGTTCAGCAACCAAAACTGAGTTTTAAAAGGAGAGCATTTATGCTTTGGCATAAGGCAGAATTAGGTATCTCTGCCAAACATGGCCAGAGAGACAACTCCTACCAGGTAATGGAGGAGAAATTACAATAGCTAAGTATCTGCACCCAGTTTTAACTAGAACCTTGGGAAGGCACACTCTAGCAACATACCACAAATACAACTACCAATTTTTTTCTTCTAAGAAGTAAAAGCAAGCAAGAAAAGTTAACATTTTTAATCATAATGACCAATTCAGATCTGAATCTATACAGAAATCATCTTTCAATTTTTAAGTTTACTCAGTTACCTGTGACTACAACAGCTATATAGGCTGACTAAATCCAAATGGATCATTAATGGAAAAGGTATGACAGCCATCTGAACACCACAAGCAAAATGAACTGAAAAACTGCTTAAAATACCTGATTAAAATCAGGCAAAGTAAAATAATCTTATTCTTTGCTCTGTAAACTGGCAAGCTGGTTCTAATGAAGAGCTGGAGAGCTTATTCAGCTGCAATATTCATTGTTCATATGCAGCACCAGCCTGGACTATGCATGGCAAAGTGTCTTCCATTGTACAAATGGCTTTGCAAAGAAATTGTGAAGTGTTCTTCCTGTGCCAAAGATGCTATAGCACAGTTTAAATAAATCATAATCTATTTTATTCTCTGTACTTTATAATCACGGAATCAAAAAGTTGGAAAATATCTCCAAGATCATGGAGTCCAAATGTTAACCCAGCCCCACCGTGTTCACCACTAAACCATGTCCACAACTGCCACATCCACACACCTTTTGAACACTTCCAAGGGGAGCTCATTAACTGAAAAAAGGCTGATGTGCTTCATACAGAAACAATTGCCCTGAAATATTTTTGAAAGTATAGATGTTTTGTTTAGAAAAACTAGCTCCTCATCCAGAAACCAAATCCCTTTGGCACTTTTAAATGCTTTGCCAGATAAATTTTTTCCCCCATCCCCAACAGCTTAAAAAGTGGATATACTTATTTTCTGGCCAAACATAGCTAACAATATTTTGATTGTGAGTCTAATACTGGGTCATGTTTCTTATTCACACATACCAACACATAAAGAAACCTGCCCTACCAACAAAATACATAAGCCATTACACAAGGGTAAGAAGGTAAGGAAAATAGTGATCTTGAGGGATAATACAGGAACTGTACAATGATACCAAAGCTACATCCAAAGAGTCATGGTAAAGTAACCAGGAAAGGAGATGGGCAATATCTAAGACGTTCAGCAATCAGGCTTAGACAGCAGGATGCATCCTAGGAGAGAAATCAATAAATACAACTGTGTTTTTCACATTTCCCATTCTCAAGGGAAGATTTAGTGGTTGGAAAGGAGCCATTCATTCTCCCAACACAACGAGTGGAGCTGCGGTGTAGTTGCAGTTTCCCAGTCTCTCACCCAACCAGAGCCCCAAACATGAGCTCTTTTAGCCTCTAAGACAAACAAAAGGTGGCAGCAAAGACAGCAAAGAGTCAGGAATTTTCTTTTGAGTAAAATAAGCCAGGAGGGCCAGGAAGAGTCTGCATTTCAGTGGGGTGGGGGTAGAAGCTTGCACCTATCCACTGCAGAAAATCAAAACAGAACAAGAAGTGTCCGGCCAAATTCCATACTTGCAGCTCATACCCAGCTCTTAATGGATTTATGAGGACCTAGAGACACAGTTAAAAGCAGAATTCAGACCTACAGCCACAGGTTTTCAATTATGTCTGACAAAATTTATGTGTCTCTAATGCTCCATTTATTAATGTTAGAATAAAAATACTCTCTTGTTCCCCTACATAAACAGGTAAGTGCTATGCTATTTTAAGTACCTGTATGTAGGGGGATACACTATGGGTAAATGAAGGTGGTACAGAAGGTAATCATCCCCCAATGAGTTGCAGCTGGACCAATTACTGAAGATTAGAAGCAGGCCTGATCTTAACAGGCCACAGCTGTAGCCAATTAGAACAAGTGGTATAAAAGAGTGGATTGGTGGGATCTAGGGGTCAGATGACTGCTGCAAGGACCAGGAACAGTCTAAGAGGAGCTGCCTGCAAGAAACGTTGAGGAGGTAAGAAGCTCTGGCTATTTGAAATCCTTGCACAATAATGATGTTAGAACTCATGCTGTCTAAGACAACAAATGGTGATCCTGATATGATTCAGGACTAAACTATATTTCCCTGTGGATTTGGGACTAAACCATATAACACTGTGGATTCAGGGAAACAGGATTTGAACACTAAACTATTGGCAAAATATATCAATTGCAGCCATTGGTGTTTGTTAAATATGAGTGTAAAAGACCCTGAAGTGAAGTGCTTGCTAAACTGGGAAAAGCCATAGAATTGAACCTAACATTTAGAAATATATATCTGTGCTGTAACATGCTGTTTGAACGCTGGTATAACTCTTAGTTCTAAATGAAATGTAGAAATATGTCATAATGTCAATTTATTTGAATATGTACTTCTAGAAATGCTGCAACTCTGTGGTTAAAAGAAAAAAAGGGGGAATTGTAGGGGGATACACTATGGGTAAATGAAGGTGGTGTAGAAGGTAATCTTATCCCCCAATGAGTTGCAGCTGGACCAATTACTGAAGATTAGAAGTAGGCCTGATCCTAACAGGCCACACCTGTAGCCAATTAGAACAAGGGGTATAAAAGAGTGGATTGGTGGGCTCTGGAGTCAGATGACTGCTGCAAGGACCAGGAACAGTCAGTGCTTGGAGGAGCTGCCTGTGAGAAACACTGAGGAGGTAAGAAGCTCTGGTGATATGAAGTCCTTGCACTATAATGATGTTAGAACTCATGCTATCTAAAACAACACCTGTAAGCCAGCAGAGAACTATGTTGCATCAGAATAGTTTTGTTTTAAACACTGCTAAGGCAGTGGATATTGGAGCTAATCCAGAATTCATCCCATTTTTATCCATGTTTCCTAGACCTGGGACACTGGAAGTTGTACTATGGAAGCAGCTTTAACGTCAGCTTTATTTTAGCCCGACAAGCATAACCCTGTAAATAGGGATGGTACCTTTACAATTTAGAGCTGTCAGCTGTGCTGTACTTTGCATTTGCTGCTATTTGTTACTGTATGTCATAGTTGGAATTGTTTTGGAATTTGCTGATAGCTGGCCATTCCCACTGAGTAGCTTCAGGGCCCGTTTGAGAAGCACCAATGTGCAGTAGAAATCATCTGGTAAGTCAGTGTATGGAGCGTTTCAAGAGTGCAGACTACAATGGTAGGGGTGAAGTTGTTGGCTTTTTTTTCTTTTTATTCCAGTTTTTTGATTTAATTACTTAGGCAGGGTGGAATTTCAAATCTGTGGGATCTAAAATGCTTTTTCACTGTTTACAAGGGATTAATTAGAGGAAAGAAAAAAAAATCCCACCTGGCTGGAGGCCTATTACATTTGTTTTAGATGTTGAGGTACAAACACCCTATTTGTATGTTACAAAAGGGAGCGGAGACAGAGAGAGGTCCGCATTCACATAATTTAAGTTATTACACTGTGACTTTTTGGTTAGGAGCCTCCTTTCAGGTGCAGCTTCTGGCACCCACAGCACTGCCTCTGGACTGTGCACGTGTGTTATGTCATCCTGATTGCCTCTTCCTCATGGAGCAGGGTAGCCCTAGTGCTAGGCCTGATGCAAAACCCTTGGATGATCAAGCTGCCTACTGGAATCATAGAATTCTTAGGGGTGGAAAGGACCTTCAAAGTCAAGGATTTCCAACCCCTCTGCCATGGGCACGGATGCCTGGACCAGGTTGTTCAGAGCCCCACCAAACCCAGCCTTGAACACTTCCAAGGATGGGGCATCCAAAGCTTCTCTGGGCAACCTGTGCCAGTACCACACCACCCTTGTAAGTAAGGAATGTCTTCCTAACGTCTGATCTAAACCTACCCTTCAGTTTATGGGTTTGACCACTACATGCCCTTGGGAAAAGTCCCTCTCCAGCTCTCTTGTAGGCTCTTTAGATACTGTAACTTGCTGTGAGGTCTCCTGATCCTCCTCATCTTTCTCTTCTCCAGAGAAGATGCTACCAGGATGCTACATTAAAAGCTCCTCTAGGAATATAACTAGAAACCAGAATTTTCTTCCAAATTGTAATTTAAAACATGAGATTACTCACTGGGAGTAGGGTATTTGTGTTTTCTGCTGTCTACAAGAGCTCATATAAAACTTGGAATACCCACAGTCTCTGTTTCTAGCTGGTACACCACACTTCAACACAACCTAACTTCAAAGGTGGTGTAAAGCATACTGTCACACGGACTTTGGGAAACCACTACAACAGGGTCAGAGGCTGCAGGGTTACAGATAAGGACACTGCTTGTCAGTCTACTTTTATCCATGGTTTCATCACTAGAAAATAGAAGCAGAGTTCAAAGGCAAGTCCCTCACCTCTGACACAGACAGAATTACCCATCTCAGCCTAATTTTAAAATATGTGGTTCCCATGTTCCAAGTCTGAGAAAAAAAGAAGTATTGATAAGTCCTTTGAGCAAAAGAACATGATTGGCAGTGGTGTGGTGAGACCAACCCAAATCACACCACTGCAAGCCAAACACACTGCTGTTGTCTTCCTCATTGTGAGAAGATGCTTGAGCTGGATATCTCAACTACGTGAATCCAAAGACTGAAGTTACAGATGTTTGTCATATTTGGCCCCAATCACTTACACTTTAGCAGTAATATTCATTCAGCTGATATTTTAAGGATTGTCCCATTTAGCTTTTCTATTATGCTTTTAGCTAGAAATACCTGTTAACAATGATTCAGGTAAATCAGCTGCCACATTTAGCCCAATTCTGCTCCAGGTTCATGAAACATGATGGGTGCATAAGGGTCAGAATAACATGCTCTAGTGTGTTTCTGTTTGCTAAATATAAGGAGGCAACCACTCTGTTGCTAAGACTATGACAGCTGGTTTTAACTCAAGGGAGGGCTTGTGTGGCTCCACACAGATGGGAGTGGGATGGGTGCTGGCTTTTGAATTAAATTATCATTTTCCCTTTGTTTCTAGCTTAACTTCACCTTGTGTTTCCCCCTGTTCCTCTTCAGACACTTTTATTGGAGCTGCTCCTGGCCCATGCCTGTAAAGCTCCATTCACTCCATGGTCTTTGACTCTCATCCTGTGCAAGAACAGCTCATTCCACTGCTGTCCACAGCTGCATGAGCCTTGCTGGCAGCTCATCTCCATGCTCTTTTAAGGAAATGAGATAAAAGCAGTACTCTACTGAGGCTTTCATGACCAAACCAGGCTCAGAGCAGCCAAGATCAGGCACTTCTCTCTCTCTGTGTAAACTTGAGCCAAGGTGACCTTGCTTCCCTGTCCTCTTCCCATTCCAATTATCATAACTCCAGGTTGGAACTCCCTTTCCAGCAGTGTAAATAAACCATCTCAGTCTCAGTGGTGCAGTGCCTCTGCTGTCTCTACTCTGCATTCAAGGAGAGGCTGTAAGTGTAACAGGACATTATTTTATACAGAGTGCAGTTACGATGTGCAGTGAGAGAATTACTTCTTCCCTGCTGCCAAAGTGCTTTTATTTTGAACTAGCAATAAATATTTATAGCAATACCATTAAGCAGAGAAGGATTTCCACATCTAGCAAATAACATTCAATCAAGTACTGCAGAGATTAAAAAAAAGGGGAATATTGTAACACAGTCCCAGATGTGCTGCATGAAATGGAAGAGGCCAGCATCATTGCTGCTACCAGGAAAAACAGCACTGGCTCTGCTTGAACACATTTTTAGCTGCCATTAATACACTGTTGGAAAACATGGATAGACTATATTGGTATTAAAGGCTGCAGCATTTCCTTCTAGATGCCTCAGGAAACCTCAGAAGCGCTTCCTGGTGGTGTTGCACACCTGGAAGTCAGGTGCAGCCAGGAGGAGTCGGGGTACTCGCTGACACGCTAGAACAGGGCAGGCATTCCTTTGAGAAAACCGCTTTCCAACTCTTTCCACCAGCTCCTGCTTTAACGTCGTTGTCATTCTGCCCTCTACCGGGCGAAAGAGCTTAAATATAGTTAATTAAATAGACATCTATTTTGCACAAAATACTGCCTGGGGGCTCCCCCCAGTCCCTGTTTTATCTTGTTTGAGAAACTATATTTCATTTCAGTGCTTTCAGACTAACCACCAACACCAACATACTGTCTTCCATACAATCAGTTTTTCTGGTTTTCCTTTTTTTTTCCCCCCTGATCTAATACTGCACTATTTTCTTATTGTTTTGTCAGTTGTTCTGCTAGAAGGCCTTCTACATATTTTTGGGTGCCTTTTTTTTGTACATAAACCCAAGGCTTTCTAATGTGTACTTAATGAACTGTTCTCCTATAAGGACAAAAATCTATATTTTAAACACACTGCAGAAGAGAATAAAAAATACGGAATATACACTAAATATTCATTGTCCTTCTTTCCTTACAAACAAATGAGAGGAAAAAGTGGGATATATTTAGCCATTCAACTCCAGTAGTGAGGCAAAGCTAACTGAGCTGATAACCAGGTCAAGAGACTGAAAGCACTATCTGGAAACTCAAAGTCCTTTTCCTGAGTTTGCAGCCCCCTGACAGTGTGGACTGTAGAGCAACCATGGACTTGCTCTGCTCCTACCATGCCAGGTTCACACTCTACTTATGAGGCCTTTAGAGCCATTTAATTACCTGTGGAAAGGATCCTTTTTCTCATGCTAATACATTGGGGGTGTACCAGGCCCATCAATTTCAAGACATTTTTCTTTACAGTTGCATGTATTCCATACATTCCATATGCCTTAGTGGAAAAAGCAAAGGCAAATAGCACAGAAGTCCTTCATGGAAAAAGATTTCCAGACTTGCTAGGACATCCAGACTCCTAAAGATAACTCAACAAAGCTAACCTGGGTAAGAATTACAGAGTCTGCATCAAATCTTGCAGCTGTTCAACAGCAGGCACCTGTGAGCAGGCTGGACACTGACTTTATGAAATAAAATCTGTGGTGATGCACGTGTGTAACTGTGAGTGAGCAGTCTGACTGCCAGCTAGAGAGAGACAAGCAGCCCCTGACAACTGCAGGAGAGCAGGAGCTTTTGCATTTCACCACTAGGAAGCAACACAGCACTTCATAAATCAGAGGGGAGCTTTGGCCTAGTAGAACATTGCTTATGAATCACCATTGTCAGTGTCTGCTGTGCAAGCTCTTTTACAGCATCCAAGCTAGGATGTTTTAATTTCCATTACGTGTCTAACCAAGCAGATGTGAATTATCACACTCTTCTTCTTCTTCTTTCATAATGATCTTGAAAATCAGACAAAGTACATTGTCTTCTGTGTATTTTCTCGGGGGATTGGGGATGGGGAGGATATATTGATATATTATTTTCTCTGTCCCTCTCTCTTTTTTTAATCTTGAATTTTAAGGGAGAAAATTATCAACACCCCCATTGGAAAAAAAAAAAAAAAAGAAAGTATTTCTAAGATGATGAAGACAGCTCACTTTTAAAATTCTGGCAGAGGGAGAGCTGATGCCCTTAGATTTAACAGCTGTGCATGCCAGCAGCGAGTCTCTGCCCAAATGTGGAAAAACAGACACTGGCATAGTCTGGCCCACTGACCTGAATATAAATTCTCATCCCATATAAAGAGGCTGAATGGGAAGCAAGGACAGAGAACACTTAATCAGCAGCTCCTGCAGATGCCCCTGCTGTCTTTGCCAGACCCTGTCTCCACTACAAGGTTTTGTCATGGAACAGGGACAGAAGGAGGATATGGACAGGTGGGATTTGTGAGTTACTATTTGCTCAATGAAAATTAGAAGCCTTCAGCCAGAAATGCTCCTTTGCTCCTCACACCTGAATGACCTGAACACTGCCTTCTCCCTGTGTTTCCCATGAGTGTCATGCCTTCCTGCTTTTCCTCTGACACCGTGAATGACCCAGAAAGCTCTCTCTTGTCAGGAAATCCTGCTCCTGACAATCATGTACATAGTCAGTGCCTGTGTAAGAAGAGAGATGTCATGCTCCCTGCCCACACCACTGTCAGGACATCTGTTCCATCACAGCAGTAAAAGTCTGTATGGTCAGTGAGCCTTCAGGCCAGCTTTGTATGCTGTGTGCAGTTTGCTCTTGCAAGCAGACCCTACCCAAGAGCTCCCAAGGACAAGCATTATCTCCAGTATGTCTGGAAATGGTGCTTGCAGGGAGTTTTTGAGTGGAGCATGAAAGAAACAAAGTGCTGATAGATATTTTTGTAGCTTCTACAGTCTGTCATGGTCTCTGTGTGGTAGGGGCTGATACATTTATAAGGCAGCATCAGAGCTTTAGGCACAGCATTCTAAGACCTTCCTCACACAGTTAAGCTGAGAGTAGAAAACCCCTTCATTCCAGTTCAGACTAGGTGAAAACAGAAAGAGATAAATATTGCTGCAATAACTGAGGCTATGTTTTGGACTTCTTGCTTTGGTCTTTGTTGTTTTGGGGTTTTGTTATTGTTGTTTTTTATTTTTAAAAATTAAGGGCTGTAAACCCAGTAAAATATTGAAAAATAGAGGATTTTTTATGCATGACTTGACTCTTCCACAGCACTTTGAGACCTGGTGGACAGTGTGTCTCTCTCAGATGACTAAGATATCCATCCTTTTATGCTAAGCAACAGAAGTTAATATTTTGTTACTGATGTTTCATTTTCAAGTCCTTGGGAGGATTTCTATTGTCTTCCAGGAGCATCCCTTTCATAAATGTTCTTAAATTTATACACCTGATATTTATACATTCTTTTTATTCTTCTAAATGTATTCTCATGAATTCTTTACACTATTGGATTTAGTAGCTAATATATTTGATTTATAAAAAGTCAGGATTCCGAGAAGTTGAAAAAAGATTGTGAGGTAGATGATATGGGAACAGTAAATACTAGAAGTGTCTTGTGCTGAACATTAACATTTCTGACAGCTAAATGCTTTTATAGCATGAATGCACCAGTAAAAACATAGAAATAAAATCTAGCCAACATAGTCCTTCTTTTTCCATCTTTCTATTTCCCAAGAATTTCATTTCCCAAGAGCTGTGTTACATTACTTTTATATCTTAATATAAATCACATATGCTTCTATTATGCTCCTCGTTTTTTGCCTTTCCCCAGTGAGCACACTGAATTTTAAAAAAAGTTGCTTGATTTTAAACAAGATATCATAAAAATGTCATCTCTAGTCAAAAAGCTCTAGGTTGAGATCCTGGCTAAAGTCCTAAGTGAAAGACCTTCTGGTTTTACAACGATTACTTGATATAAATTCCTAGAATTTTGTGTTATGATTGGATTCTGTTGCCAGGAAAGGGTAAGTACTCACTAAAGCTTTTCCAGCATTTAAGGCATCTTATGCAAATATGCTGTTTTTCCAAACAGTCCCTCTCTAAGTGGAGACACAAGTATGTTTCCCACCCTTACTCTGCTCCTGATCCATGAGGTTTGTAAGGATTTAATGGCCATCAGCCATCCATGTCTTTGTCAGATTTGGTGCATGGAAGTTCAGGCTCAAAATCAGCAGACTCTGAAATCATTGCACAGACACGTGCTGCAATAATAGGTGCATTATTTCCTAGTGAAACCAAGTTAAACTCAAAGCATTACTGGAGTACCTGCCTACAGATATCCTCTTAAACACAAATATAATGGGTTCTTTTTTTCAGCTCAGTGGAGTAACAACTTTTACTCCTTACAAACCACAGATTTCCCACTAGGGACCTCACACATGGACCCGTGCAACAGCAAACCAAGCAAATCTGGTTTCAGCTCCCTGACTTCATAAACAAATATTTTGCCAAGTATCTTTTAGAGGAATTGCTGTCTTTATTAAGAAGAAGATAGAAGTTTCCTTTAGAAGACAAATGAAGCAAAAATGAGATGCTGGATATAGGTATTTTACCCCTTTTATACAGATGGAGAATGCAGTGCAGTGACTTTACTTTCACCAGCTTCAAATATGCACAGTCTCATACATTACATTATCTATGTTTCTGGGACTTTTTCACAACCAGAAACCCTGGAAGTTCAGATAAAATCCTCAGATATAGACCTACTCACTGTTGTCTCTGTCAAATAGTTCAAAAAGTGTCAATCAGTTCTACAAACAGGATTTATAACTTTTTTTTTATTTTCACTGACACACTGCCATGGAACACCAATAAACTGCCGGCTTTTTTCCAAAAAGACATCATGAAGAAAGTGACCATGCTATGAAATGTGTTATTCTATGTAGATGATGACCAGGAGTCCTTCCTTATGGTGTAGCTGGATTTTCAGGCACATATTCCCCCTTTTCCCCCCATCCTTGTCTACCTGTCATCACAAGACCCAAAATGCAGTCTCAACCAGGGGCTTGAGAAACTTGGGAGAGATGAAACAACCTTTCACCCTGATTCAAAGCTGCATTTCTCTTGTGTATTTCCACGGAAATATGGCAGGAGCCCTGTGGCAACGTTGGAACAGCCCCATTGATCAGACCTCCCAGCAGTGCAGTTCCCTGTTTTAATCGGGATCTAGCATGTAAATGAGATCTTTTATGTACACAGGTATGTATCAAATCTTGAGTTATCCAGCTGTGACATCACTGATCACTGCCTGATGACTAAATCAGAGAATTCAGATTGCCAGATCACAATTAACCATAAGAACACTGAATCAAAGGGAAGTAGAAGGTAATACATTTTCTAGCTTGGTAGCATTAATTTTAACAGGTCTACTATCATCAAGAATCATTGATCTAATTGTGATGTGTATACAGCTTATTGCCCTCATGAGCAGTTCTCCACTGCTTATATACAATGTGAATTAAAATCAGTAGCTTCTGTCTAGAATAACTGAAACATCTGTTATATTTTATTCAGGATTTGAAGCTGTATGAACAAAGGGGGGAAAATGAACTTTTTTTTTTTAATCACACAGAGAATATATTATGTTTTACACATGCATGGCCAAAAATAATTTCATTTCCTCCAGAGTATTTAGAGAATAGATGAAGTCTTATTCTTGGTAAATACTATATTTTTAGTTCACTCAAATGTTATTTGAGACAAGAGCTGAAAATAGGGAAAGAGATAAAAGTAGCACACACCAGTAATTCTTAGTTCTTGATATGTGATATACAGTTGAAAGTCTTTCCCAGAGAAGTCTCAACTGCATACTGATCCTAACCTGGAAAATATAGCTGATTTACTGCATCCAATATTTATAAATCCATTAAAAATGTGTTGGCATATTGGCCTTCTGCTTTGAAAAAGCTGGTTGACACAAAATGTTGTTCTTTTGGCTTAAATTTCAAAGGTTACTTTCTCAAGGCCATTAGTGTTGTGATAAGAATAAGAAAGAGTGTTGTTCTTAGAATTTATTGTGTTTTTCTTAAAGCTCGTTTGAACCGAAGATTCGGAAAGTCAAAAAAAGAAACTCACATAATAAGCAACAAAGCACAATGCTATTGGCATTTTTTGGCATTGATTATATGCTTTGCTCTATACTTTCACTGCCTGAGCCCTCATTTGTATTTTAAGACCCTGGTTGCACCAATTTCACTCATGATAAGCACAGCTGTGTGTTAGTAATAGGACAGCTATGTTGCGTAAAATTCTAATTAGGTCTGAATTAAAGCATGCCTTTTGGTGGGTCAGACTCCAACAGAAGTCTCCAGGTAGTGGAAATTACAGCATCATGCAGCCTAAAGGCTGTGTTTTCCATGTTCCAAGCAGTGAGTTCTCCAGACCTTCCAGCTGTCTTCTCTCGCCTCCTTTTTCTTCCACCATGAGCCGGAATCACCGCCCTCCTCCAACATTCCCTATATAGCCAAACACCACCTCATCTTTGTTCTTTGTTTAGCAGCTTCTTGGCAAAACCCCTGGACAAAGACATGCCATCCAATGTGCTGAGCTGCAGCTTCAGGAGGCATTTTTCCAACTGCAAGCTTTATGACAAATCTCACAGGCAGTGCTGTCGCCCTTTTCCCTGAGAATGTACCACAGCTTAATCTTGTTCTCTGGCACATGCAGCACATGCTGCCAGACCTGGGAGCAGTAATGAGCTTGTACAAGCCAACAGGCACCAAAGTCTTCAGTCTCTTCTGAGTCTGTCAGCATTCTTGTCAACAAAAATGTCACAGTAACCCTCCAAACCTCCCCTCTCTGTCTCCCATTCCCTACTCACATTTGTAGACCTATCAAGAAAATTTAAGGTGAACAGGATCTAACTACCCTCCTCCTTATCAGTCTTTGAAAAGAGTATTATTTTTATGTGGTCTATTTTTTTTTTTTTTTCAAAAAATACCAACATACACTTTTCTGGCAGGTGGCAATTAACATGACTGCTCTGGAATCATAGAGATAACCTGTTCTTCTGGCATCCATAGGTCACAAATCCTGCCTCAGTATGTTCAAGTTCATTCCCTGGAAGCTGAACATTAGGGCTTCAGTTTACATTCAGTGAGCTTTGACCTTTTCTGTACATGCTACTCTGTGCTCAAAATTCAGCAGTAATAAAAAGCATTCAAAGAACAGCAGAATCATACTGTAGTAGGTTAAACCTGAAACAGTTATGAAAATTGAGGAAAAGATATTGCTGTTAAATAGCTCTTTGATTTTCAGGAGCTCTGGACATACTGTCAAAAAAAGAAGTGTAAGTAGTTTTCACATGGGATGAATCATGGTAGCTCTGTTGCTTTTAGTACAGCAATGTCAATTTTACATAATACAGCAGCCACTCTCAATTCCCAAATTGAGACTGCAAGTGTGGAAACACATGGTTGGTGGCAAACCCAAACTTGTAGGCATCAGTTATTTCATCACTTTCTTATTTAATCATCACCCTCTTGTTAAAATGCTAAGTATGTTCCATAGAAACATAAATTACAATTTGGCATGATCACGGCAGCTGAATGCAGGGGGTATAAACAGAACACTGAAATCTGCAGTGCAGAGATTGAAAGATCCATCCCCAAGAACTTTTCCATATGGATTAGCTTCCTTGTGAGCCAGGTCAGTTCCCATTGGTCTGTCTGGCAGCTGCACTGCTTGCTTTGGAGCAACACCAAGGAACTAGCTGATACAGCCTGTGAGGTCATATGTAGGGGCTTTTCTGTTATTTTGAAGTAAGGAAAAGAATCACAAAATTATTTTGGCTTCTAAAATGCAAATACAGGACTTCAGACTCAACAGGGCAAGAGGCTTATCTTGGATCTGACAGGATGTCTCTTTCTGCAGCTGAAATTTTGTGGTTCTGTTACATGACCACATAGCCAAAGTCACACAGATATTAATGTATTTGGCTACACTCTCATATCTGGAATCTGAACATCTGCAGTGACCTGAAGTAACCTAGTGAATTCTGGTAGGCCAGAAAATAAAGACAGGTTTTAAAAACCACTTAGCAGATATCTAGCACTGTGTCCCAGAAGAGGTTCTGTGCCAGACTGAAAGGGAGCAAACAGAAAGATACACATACACATACAGAAAGATCAGCAGGAACAACAGTGCTCAAAAGGAATACCAGAAATACTGTCAGAATCTTTATTACATCTGTCTTACTTGGCAATTTTTGGTGGTTAATAGTAACTGCTATTAATTACAAAAAGTAATATCTACTTAGAAACACAGTTAATGGCAGATCTGCTAGTGACAAACAATCTACTTATGAAGTAATGCTGTATTTGAATGGCAACATAATCCATGGAGATATAAAAGAATGGATGTTTTCACCATTGTCCTTCCTTTTATGACTTTTCCTTTTCTTCATAAACACTTTGGAGAAAGTGGTACCCTCATCCATTGGTTTGATCACAGTGTCAAAGACTTCAGGATGTAGCAAAGAACTCCTTGTAAGCAAAGGAGGAATGAGCTGAAAAGAACCTGACAGAGCTTCTTTATATATATTCATATTTTTACAGGCACTCACACATATGTTTTCCAGAGGAAATGTGGCTGGAGAAAAGAGAGCTTGGGTCCTTTGAAGTCTCTTATATTTTAGCTATAAGAGACAACTTTCTCAAAGAAGTGCCAATGATCTGACACACAGATCGGACTAATTATTATAATCTTACTAATTTAGATAAAACCATGAAGCCAGGATGGAAAGAGGATGGAGCCAAACTCTTTTCAGTGGTGCTCATAGACTAGAAAAGAGGTGATGGGCACAAACTGAATCACAGGAAACCCTCTGAGCATGAGGGAACCCTTTCTCACCCTGAGGATGACTAAGCACTGACACAGGTTATGCAGGGAGTTTGTGGAATCTCCTTCCTTGAAGATATTAAAAAATGGTCTGGACATGATCCTGGGCAACAGCTGAGCAGGGAGACTAGACAGATGACTTCCAGAGGTCCCCTTCAACCTATAAATGGACTATAAAGTATTTATTTCCCCCCCCCTTTTTTTTTTCTCTCCTCTTTTCATAGTGAAAAGACCCACTGATTGACTTCCCAGTAGGAAGCATCACTTTATTAACACAGTTATTGTGTTATTTAACATAATGTGCCACTAAGGAGAAATTGTCTAAAAACCAAAGACTGCATAAATCTTGCTGTGCAAACAGCTAGACTGGTCAGGTAGTTAACCATGATAGCAGGTGATGCACCAACAGCCTACAAGCCTGAGCTCTCTTGTTGCTCAAAGCTGCTGAGGTACATGTGTGTATAGACACATTTCTACATAAAAATACACTTTTATAAAAAATTAACTTGTCACTATATAATGATTGAAAATTTCTTTCTTTCTGAAAGAGAAACATGATACAAAACATGGAAGTGTGACAAATTAATTCAAATTATGCAACTCTGGAATTCCCATAAACATTAAAACAGTATGTGGTAGCAGATTTTTGGTTTTCTTTTTTTTGAACAAGAGCTGCTCAGTCTAGTTTTTGAAGCAGTTGGTGAAGTGTTTGCTAACAGCAGGGCCTTATGCTGCTCAATCCAGTTTTGCCTATGTGGCAGCTATAGATATTCCAAACTAAAAATCAGATATTTATTGCTCATTCATTTCCACTGAGACAAGTCTGAAATGAATCCTTGTATTTGTACTTAGTCCAGCAGTGGAAGAGAATAAAAACAAAAGCCTAATTCTGTGTCATGCTTCCTGTACCCAAATGCAACAAACATGAAGATGTGGAGCTCTTCAAGTAGCAAGGGTTGTAGTTTTCTCTCCTGAAAAAAAACCCAACGCAACCACAAGTAGTGGACAGAAGGCAGAGAAATAATATGCTGAAAAGTGAAAAACAAAGCACATCCCCTCCACAGACAAGTGGGAAAAAAACATACTTCTCTTTGAAAATTTATTTTACTGTTGGGTTGTTAACAGCTAACAGGACTGAAGCATTTGCTCACTGTAATCACCAATAAAACTACCTGACTGTGACATTTTTGAGTAAAAAAGAGGCTTTGTTCAAGCCAAAGAAAATCCCCCAATAGAGATTGGAAATACTTTATGGACTGTGATTATTTTCATGACCCATTTTGCATTTGCTCTACAACTTTTTTTAATTAGCCTTTTTTAATTGATGAAGTCAGTGCAACACAATTCTTGTTGCACAAAAATAATTATTTTAATAGATGCATTGATATAAATTATCTCATTGTAAAATAAAACATGAAGCCATGCCTAATGTCTTTGGATTTTAGTTCTGGCATGGTTTAACAATACAATGAATTGAGATTCCAAGGTTTCTGCAATTGTATAAAAATATCCTCATCACCTAATGTTAAGGCAGAAATTTCCAGTTTAGCTTTGTAGAGTCTGCCTTTACAATTTGCCAGGAATTGTTTGTCTCCTTGCTGGTACTGTGGAGCCAATATGATGGGATTGAGTCTTGAGCTCAGTTAATGAGATTAATGTTCAAATGTGTTTCCCATTAAGGTTTAAATTTGTACATTCCTGGGTTGCCCAATTCTGAGACCTACTTCTAGGTGAAATTATAACTCCTTCAGCTCTTTCAGAGGATTGGGTCTTGACTGCTGAAATTATTGTACTTGGCTGAGAGATTTGTAGTCTTTTCTTTCTTTTCTGTTGGGAACTGTGAAATATAACCAAATCCACAGTAGATTTTTACAGTGCATGCATTACTCCATTATTATACTTCCCAGAGTTAATTCTCTTCAGTGAACTAAACATTCTCCACTACAGAAAAGAAACAGTGCTTTACAGAACACATTCAGTTTCAACTTTTAACAATTTAGAGCCAGGGAAAGGTAAACTGAAATTACCATTGAGTATTTGTCACATTTTTCTATTTAGTTTCCAAGAGGATCCCAAGCTGAAAGAAGAAGCAACTGGACACTGAAACATAATCCTGCTTCCCTTTTTTATTCAAGTCTTTATAATTTCATCATGCATATTTATGGTAGCCATGCTCCTGACAACCAGTTTTAAAATTAATTTCTCATTTTTCATTTTAATGGTAAAAATGGATGGAAATTTATTGTTTAGCTTGTGAAACAGATTCACTTATGACAAAATGTGTTTTAGCTCAGAAATGAAGCCCAGCAAAGTACATCTGGTAAACATATCATCTAAATGTTAAATGCCTCAATCAACATCAGATCCAAATCATGACTGCAAGAAAATAAGATTTTTTTTCAAAGCACACACTGCTTGACTGTTTTCTTTGTACAAAGTGCTCCAGTAGCTACCTTTCTCTTTCTAGAGTTTCCTACATTCCATAGGAATTTCTTCCATTCCTTACATTGATCAATGGAGTTACTGTTTGATTTACAGCAGTCTTGCTTCACAGCTTGTGAAAGATGTTTTTCTAGGTGCAGATCCCTAACAGATCTGCACCTAGAAAAAAGGAGCCACTGCCATGTTTTAAATATGTTTTTGTGAGGCAACACTTTATTTGTCCCCAGCATGCTAAGGGTTATAAGAGGCTGTGAGGAGCAAAACTATTTATTTTAGAATCCCATTTAATAACTCAGATTTTTAAGCACAGATTTTGCAAATTGTATTTAGAAGCAGTCAGAATTTTATGCTTATTTAATATACTTTCCATGCACACATTTCACAACAAGTAGTTTTCTAATGCCAGTGAAATAAGTAGATAATGTAGAAATATTTGATTACAAAATAAAAGTAACTTCTCTTGAAAGAATTACATCATTTATGTATTTAAAATGTAAGTTCATTTTTCATTCCCATATCTTCAATGCTGAACTGAAACTGCTTAAGATAATAAAACCAGATACTTCTTCCTTGGCCTTGGAGTACAAACCCTTCTAACACACACTGGAATCCAGTTTTTTATCAGGGTGGAATGGAGCAAAAGTGTACACAGGAGAAGATGACATTGCCAGTGCTGCTTTGCAGAACCACCTTCCCAAAAAACAGGATGTTTTGCTTTCAGTTGCCAGGCTATAGGGAGTGCCATGTATATTGACCCATTGGAAGGGTTAAAATACTCATCTCCAAGCAGGTCCATCATATCTAGGAAGTTCAAGGCTAACCAGGCCAAGCCAAAGCTGATTTGATCTAATAATAATCATAATTTCAGTGGAAAGTTGGAATAGATGATCTTCAGAGTTCCTTTCCCTCCAACCTACATTTCCATTACTTTGTTTTACAGGTAGAAAAGAATCTTTTGTAGCTGCCATTACAGCTGTGAATATTACTGGGATTTTCTCCATTAGGAGAATGCTGAGACCATATTTCACAAACTTTAATGCATGCACTTGAGCCTGCTCTACCGATTTGCTAAGGAAGCAACAAGACTTTAGAAAAATCTTGGTGGAGCAGAAGAGTTGCAGACAGAATTAAAGAAACCTCTACAAAAAGGTTATAGAGAAGCATGTGGTGGTGAGAGGGAGCTGTAAGCAACAAATGCTAGGAAATGTGTAAAAAGGAAACCTGGAAGACATTGCAGTCTCCTGGAGTGCTGTGAAAATCCAGGCATGGTAAATGCCAAGGCCACTAACATTCATATGGCTCTGCTTGCCAGGTATTTTACCTCCTAATAATTAATATGAACATCCTGGAACAATAGAAGAGTAGCTTGCCAAGTTCTGCTTCCATCAGTTTCAGAAGATACTGGATGTTTTCAAGCCTCATCTCAAGGTATGCAGGATATTTCAAGGCTGCAGGATGGTGTGTTTTAGACTGGTTCAGACTGTATGTACCTTTGGGATGTACCTTTGGGACACCACCCCACAGATGTGAGCATTCATGTATCTAAAAGCAGGGATGTACTCAAATACTCTCCTGAGCTGTGGCTGTGCCTGTTTTCTTATTCATGATCATCTCATTATTAGAAAAGGAATGTGAAATTTCCAAAACAAGTCTCAGACAATCAAAACTCATGGTGTATTTAAAAGGCTGAGCATCTTAGTGCTTTTAAATGATGATAAAGTTTTCCTCTGTTGTCTGGTGAGATCCTCACTGTTCCTGACAACACAGTTTTGTATTTTCTGGCTAAATTGATATTAAATGCACATCTTGCAAAGCTTCTCATAGCTACAGCAAAATAATCCTATCCAATAGCATTACTGTAAAAAGTTAACAAAATCCTACTGATAGGCAGCAGTGACTCCCTCAAAAGTAAAGCTAAGGGCTAAGGAATTTTTTATTTAAAATGGAAAGAAAAAGCCCCTTTGTGTGAAAAGTTACTAAAATAGATGGTTCTTAGTCACAGACAGGTTGTCCAGCTCTGTGATAATGGGTAATAGTGGATCTAGTTGTTACTGTGCTTCTCACAGAACTGATTTATCTTTGTGTAATCTTTAATCCGACTGTAACCAGTAGGAAATCAGACTTTTATTTCATCACTCACCATACACACTGTGGAATGGATCATATTTTCCATGCAGCAAGGGAGGGTTTTTTTATAATTAACATGCTTGATATGGCTGTATATACTAACAGCACTCTAAGTGATATAGTCCAGAACATTTTGCAGAAGCAAATCATGACAGACTTTAATAGCATTTGTGTTAGCTTTCCTTTCACAAATATTATTATTTTAGAAGGACTGTGGAGTAAAATTTTTCTGTTATCTTGTTAACAGTCTATCAAGCAACTTGTCAATATTAGATTTACTAAATGATATGGGATTTTTGCTGGTATACAAGAGATAGTCTTGGAGAACTATGAGCTCAAAAGCCTCAGAATAGATACCCCTCTGTGACCTGTAAGAGATAACATAAAAATGAGCAGATGACCAAGCAAATACTTTTTAAAAAACTATAAATGTTTTAATTCTTGAAACAGGATTAAAGAAAGCACATGGAGAATGTGGAGGAAGAAAATGATACAAATGAGGCATACATTAAGAAATAAATACATCCTCTTAAACTAGCAGCTCCCAGAAATCCTGCAGAATCTCACTGAAAACATTGCAAAGTATTTTTCCAAACAAGTCTTGATGTTACAGTACTCTGACTACTTTTGCACTTTAAGCATATGCTGTCATTTTTGAAAAGCCAGCAGTGAGCCCAGCAAATGTATAGCAAAACTACTTGGCAAGAATTTACCTCCTTGAGATAAACCAAACTGCATTTCAGCACCCACCCCGAGCTACTAGGATTTACTGTGGAACTTGGCCTATGGCAAGGGAGAGACAGGGGCTCTGTGAGATGTCTCAGTGTCTGACTGTGCTCTGATTGTTTTAAAATTTATTTTTATATGGCTCAGAGGCAGAATATCATAGAATCATAGAATGGTTTTGTCTGGAAGGAGCCTTAAAGATCCCCTAGTTCCAAACCTCCTGCCATGGACAGGGACACCTTCCGCTGGACCAGGCTGCTCAAAGCCCCATCCAGCCTGGCCTTGAGCACTTCAGGGATGTGGCATCCCCAACCTCTCTGGGCAACCTGTGCCAGTGCTTCACCACCCCCAGAGAGAAGAATTTCTTCCTGAAATTTAGCTCTTTTAGCTTAAAGCCATTCACCCTGTCCCAAAACAAAGTGCATTTGTAAAAAGTCAAGCCCCCTCAAGGCAGTGGAAGTTGCCATAAAAACTTCTCTCTTCTCCAGGCTGAACAGCCCCAATTTTCTGTCAGTCCTCATAGGAGAAGTGCTCCATCCCTTTGATCACCTTCATGGCCCTCTTCAGGACACACTCACGAAGGTCTATGTCTTTCTCATACTCAATTTTCTACTTTTGAGTGTTCTGATTGATTGTAGACTGTGATGAAATGATTGAAACACTGCCAGTGGTATGCCTTTGGTCTGTGTATTTTTTGTCTACTTTTGAGTCATCACAGGAATGAATTACCTGCTTTATAAATAACTTCTTTTAACAAATACATCAATAACAACATCCAAACATTCTGTCCAGGCTTTCTGATTCAAGCTGTATGGCCATCATAGTATTAAAGAAAAAAATATATGTAATTTGCAGTACATGACACATTTGTCTCATTTGAATGCAATTAAAATTGTTTGTACAACTTCTTACTTAATGTAGAAAGACAAATCAGCTCCTAATTCTTCCAGTTATTTCCCACTTCCCATATAAGTCAGCTGAGGGAGACAGATAATGACATCTTACAGACTTTTGGTTATCTTTATGCTTATTTTTAATAAAACACAAAGAATCAATTAGCAAATTTCATGAGGTTGTTTTTCATTGCAGATTATAGAAACAGAAAAATTCAAGACTGGTCAAATAAAATTCCTCTATAATGTTTATAAAATTTTTTATTTAAGACAATTTTTCCTCCTTTCTTCCTCAAGGCTCCAACTTTTATCAGAATTTCTGGAAACAAAATTTAGCAACAAATTCACAGTCTCTCCATATAGATGATTGAAAATGTTTTCTCTGATTTATATCTTTTATGAAAATCCTCTTGATCTTGACAGTATTCATAAGGTTCCCAGTCATTAAAAAAAAATGTTTTCTCTGTTCAAGAATTTGTATGTGTTCAATACAGCAGGGAATCCACATTCATCCATGGAATAAATAGCAATTTGTATAAAGCACTCATAATTACGTTGGACAGCCACTAACTGTTGTGCAATGAAGCCACCTTCCAAAGTGCCTTGACACCAATTCTGTCGACACCATTCCGGCGTCTACTGAATGTTTCCAGCTCAGACACAGGATGACTGAACCACTCATTAGCCAGAGATTGCAACAGTTTGATCATATTGCAGTCACTAATTGGCAAAGCTGAAAGAAAATTGGCAGCATTCAGTAAATCCCATCTGCCCTTACTCTTTTCTCTGGCAGTTTCTGTTTTCAAGGCAGTGCTGGATCTTCATGATGCTGCTTTGGCTTTATCACACCGTGGGCTGGTTTAAGATCCAAGCTTGCAGAAAACAGCAAAGATTTCAACCCCTCTGGCTCCAGTTTTCCATTGCTTTTGTATTCATTTCAGCATCCAGCTGGCCTGAATTTTCATCTCCCACAGTAAATATCACTTAGACTATTCCTGTAGTCCATAGCTCTGATTTCTTTTTCCTAATTGTTCTGAGGAGTAATGAAGTAAGTTTTTAAAAAAGCCTACTGATTAAAGACTTTTAGAAAACATGTGAGTGCCAATGAACTTCTGCCAAAATATAATCATGCTTCTTTAGATGGGTCTGGCATGCTAGGTAAAATCAAGGACAAAATTGTAACTGATTTTTTCAATTCACATGGATATCTCAAGTTCAAGGCTTCAGGACAGTTCCATAATACAGAAATCTCCATTTTGTGGCTGACACAGAGGTAGGAGTTGAACTCTCTGAACCACAAATTAACTGGGAGATGATGGAACACATTTCCAATGTTAGTAACGTTTCATATCTTACAGAATAAGTGGGGGAAAATTGTTGAGAAAATGTCAATGTTTCACTTTACATTAAAAAGAAACACAAATTATTATTGCTATTGTCATTTTCAAGAGTATTTCAAGAAATGCCTAACAAAAGCAAATGATGACTTTATCTAGAGCAAATATATAGAAAGAAGATTCTGCAGCTTAATCTCACTTCTGCAGTCTTTCTGTAGTGGGAAAAAAAACTTTCGAGTGGGAAAGCATAAACCTTTTTAAGGAAGGCAAAGGTACAAGTTAAAACCCCCTATTATGTTGAATCATAGCAGGTTTCCCTTGGCCTTGGCACAGTTTCAAATGTAGGATTTATCCAGCAGCAAGGATACATCCAGCAGCAATTGGACCAAATTTGGACTACAGTGGAAGTAAAAGCCGTAAATAAAATCCTTAGCACAGCCTCAGCAGGTGCCAGCTGTTTTTCTGCACAACTCTGTCAGCAGCAAAGGAGGCATCCTCCTGCTACCTCACAAGACATCTGCTTGCTTCAGTCCTCAGTGGTGGCTGGTGCCCAAGTCAGAGCACAAGAAAATGAGTAATTCTGGAGTACACTGTCCACTGGGAAAATTAATCCTTCAAATCTTGCAGATTCCTTATATCTTTTTACTGGTCAGCTTGTTCCTGGAAGAACAAGAGCTGTATTCTTTCCATGATTTAAATTAAGTCCTTGTTTTAAAAAAACAGTCCTTAAAAGAAATTCACGCTGTTGCATGAATTTTAGCATCTAGTTTATTCAAATTAATGTTCATTTCCTTTAGTAGTAACCCAAGACCATCTGCTGCAACCCAAATTTTTTAGAAGCTGACAGATATCCAAAGGCAATTTTCCCTCATTAATCTCTGTAGATCAAGGGCTGCCCTCTGTGTCAGACTTGTGTATCCTCCCTCTGGATACATGGAGCACCTCCCCTCCCAAATGTGCTGGTTTGTGGCCAGGGGTCAGAGGTGTTACAGAAATGCTTAAGAAAATAAAACTACTTTCTCCATACAACACATTGCAATCAACTTTTTGGGAGAAGAGCTACATTCAACTACTGCAAAACTCCCTTCACTTAGCTGAAATTCAAAACAATCAGGGAAAAAGAAGCCAGTAACAATACTGAGTTCAGAAAGCAGAGGACAGTGTGTTTTGAAATGATCCAGACTTCAAAGTGTCAGTGTTCTACACACACAGAACTGTATGTTTGAACAGTTGGCTGTAGCATGAAATGCTTCAATATAGAGAAAGAGCAAGCTGGAAGCAGTTATAAAAAGCAATTCCTCTCTGAGCAATGTGGCCATTCCCATATGCTATTCCTAATGTACAGTTTAATAAATGATAGTTACAATGGGTTTGGTCAGTACCCTTGGCATGAAAAAAAGACAACCATGAACACAGACAAAACTGATCTCTGAAATACAGCAGGTTTTGCAGCTGCCACGAGGCCACTGGGTTTTGTCAGACAGAGTAAAGAGAATTTCAAACCACCTTTATTTTTCTTGTCTGCCTAGAAAGGAGGTTTTCAAGTAGCACAAGCCATTGCATCTCTCAAATTTCTACTGTTGGCCATATTAAAACAACAGATGCAAGGCAGCAAAACTAAGACCAAATTATTATTAATATGAAGGCAACATGGTTTTCTCTGGATAAAATATCATGCATCTAAGGATAAGTTACAGTACCCCAAAAGCATTATGAGCTGCACACAGGTCTAAGTTTTCTAGTTGGAAGTTATTATATTAGTTACCACATTAATTATTAATTTTAATCATTAAAATGGCATTACAAATTCAGAAAAAATCTGGTTCTCTGCTTTGGCAAATAGGCAGATTTTTTTTTCTCAGTGTGTAAGCATAAATAGTCCTGTAAAAGTACGATGGAGCAGGGAATCCCAGGACGCAGAAAGATTTCATATCATCACCATCATCATCATCAGTGACAGAGTAACTTCTGGCTGTGAAAAAGTGGGTGTTTTGCATAGTGACATCTCTTAGCTTTTCGATCTCCAAATCATAGAATGCTTGTGCTACTGTGATGTGGGAACCCAGGAAATTCCTCTGGCTGCCCTGGAGGAGACCCTGGCAGGGGGTTGGGAGACCTTGGCTCGGAGCCCAAGATCCCTGTGCCTCTGATCTTGACCCATGGAAATCTTTTAAATTCAGAGTTACAAGTCAAGAGAGCTTAAGTATAATGATAGTGAATTTATCACAGGGTGAAAAATAGATTTTTGAGGTTTTTAGAATGGGGGCTTGGGGTCCCAAGATAGAGGAATTTGGGCGTGCCTTGTCCCTTTTCCTTCTTCTTCCTAGCCTCCATCTTCTGAGTGATGGTGGCACTTTTAGATTGGTTGAAGTAAAAGCTCACTGTCTAACATAAGTGATTTGTATTGGGAAATAATTGTCAATAATGTACACGTAGTTTTTAGTATAAAAACACAACACCACCACTGAGGCAGTCAGTGTGCCTCAACCCGACCTGCCAGACAGACCTCAGCGGGTCAGAGAAAGAATTTTATAGATAAGAAACAATCAGCAACCTTGAGAATGAGAATAGAAGAGTCTGACTCCTTCTTTGAGTGCCAGGCTGGGAAAAAGAGGCTTGTACATATCTCAGAGTCACTCTGACCAGCAGAGATTCCAAAGACAACTCAGTAACAAAGGGATTCACCTCCAGAGCAGGAACAGAAACTCCATTGCTCTGTGACAGTGTAGGTTTCATGCATTAACATTCCCTGTAAAAACAGTTTGAAGAAGCCACAGCAGGGCTTTCCCTCACTCCTTCTTTTGGCCTTTGCCTTTAAACTGAGGATCTTGCCTTTGGTCTGTGCCTGTGTTATGCTGCAGCTGGCTAGTCCATGTCCAGCCAGCCATGAGTCCTGCTGACTCAGACCCAGAGCTTTACCCAAAAAACTTGTATTCCTGGCTTGACTTCCTGGCTTGCTCATCACTGTGGACTTGTGCAATGATACAGACTCTTGGCTGAACTTGGCTGCCATCAGCAAACACACTCTGATGATTTTGCTTTCTTTCTGTGGAACCGTGTCCTGGCTGGTGAGGTCACTTGTTCAGAGGTCTGGCTTCCTGCTCCCTGACCACTGCAGAGCAGCCTGCCTTTGGTGCTCTCTGACAGCCTACACCTGCTATCAAGAAAATGAAAACTGCAGTAACATCTTCCCAAGTATATATTTCGAGCATACATATATTCATTCCATGGCTTCAAAATGAAGAAAAACTATGAATGAAAAAAAAATTCATTTAATGGAGCGTCAAAACTTTCTTGTATCTAGAGAAACATGTAATGTGTAATCAGATCAATAAGAAGACACAAAGAATTTTTTAAGTGCAGTAATTTGTACTCTGCAAAGACAGAATTCAGCCAACTAATTTTTTATAAGGTGGCATGTCTGTAAAACTTTATATCATGAGAAATACACATAAGAATTTATTAGTTATTTATATCACAACTAATCCAGACCCAAGTCTCTTCCAGCAGAATGATTTCCAGTTAAAGAAGAATAGATATATTTGTTTCTGAGTTAGAATGAGGAGAAAGCAGTATAGACAATGATAGTACAACTGAGCGAGGTTCTAATGCATTTTATGAATTTTGGCTTCTAAGGGAAGAAATATGTGTTTGCTTTCTTGATCTTGCAGCATACTCTTTTTTGTTTATTCAAGCCTTGATCCTACAGGGCTGAGATTAGCTTTTAAGAGCTAAATAAAGCACCAGTTTAAGGAAGGACTCATTGTTGATTTTAAGTTTAAAATATCCATTAATACTGTGGGCAGAAACCCTTCATAATGTTCAGTGATTACCCTAAACTAGAATGCTGCTTTCTGTGGCATATAGCAGGAATGACACAGAATAAGTACAATAAATCACAGCTTGGCTCACAGAGTCACTGATATTTTAGGACTCTGGCCCATTTAGGACAGTTTTCTAGGTGTGAAATTTGTTTTTAAATTCGAGGCAAGCCTATCAGATAGAATAGGTTAGTTTAAAATAACTAACTCCAGATAACAAATTAGGTCCTGGAGGTAGACAGAGGGGAAATTCTCCTCCATACTCTTCTGTATCACAAAAATCAAAATATATGTAAACAGGACAAACTGCATCAAAAAAATGCAGTTGCTCCTATGTATTATATTGGTCTTGCTAGCCATATAGTTAATATGACAGCTTTTCATTTTCTGTCTTTAGACACGTGTCCATGCTCAGGTCTGTTCTGGTTTGAGAAGTATTTCTTGAAATCAGAGACTTTGTATATTGAGCATTTATCTACTGCATTAGCAGAAGGACAATAATTCAGGGGCAAATGCCATCACAGTCACCACAATAAGAGGTTTGCCTGAGTTAATGCAGAGGTACAGTCTGCCTCTGTCCCAAACAGCTGAAGTTTGTGCCTGAAGTCACTGTGACAGGGTCCCTCTGATACTGAGTGCAAACAGCTGCAGAGAAGGATGGAGCACAGAGTTTGTGGTCAGTGTAGCCTGCCTGGCCATGAGTCCCTGAAAGGTCAGAGAGCAAGATAAATAATTTCAAAAATCTTAAATAAATTTTAAAAAATCTTTCACCTCTACTCTCTTGGAAAGGGAGGACAAGAGTTGTTTAAAGAGCCTCATGGTCAGCAGAACCACGAGGAAAGATGAGAAATCATAAGGTTACAGTAACATGTTCCTGTGTTCTGCTCCAAGATTATTTTCCCAAAAGCATTCTACAGAACTTCAAAACAAAACAAAATGAGAAACAGAAGGGGAAACTGAAAGGGAGGAGAAAGAGGCAAGTGGAGAAATAAAAATGGAGAAAGGGAAAAAGGAAAGGGAAAAGAGAAAAGGGGAAAAGGGAAAAAGAAAAAGAGAAAAATGGATAATGAAAAGGGTATATTCTTTGACCTATATTTAGACAAGCATAAAAAGTGGAAAAGGCTAATTTGATTCCATATGGTTATTTGGTATAAGTATCAACAGCCTATTAGGTCTCTGATTATTCTCAGGCTCACAAACAAGGCTCACAAACAGCAAGGGATTGAGAACCAAGCACAATCCAGGTCTTTTAGCATTAAGTATATTCACTTTCCTCATCTTTGACTGCCCTTTTCTGTGATCACATCACTGATAATGAGGCTCAGAAACAAATGAATTATGGAAAACCCAATTCTAAGTCCCTTTATAAAAATCACAGGAAAAAATTGTTTGCAAGAGCCCTGCAAAAGTCATCTAATCCAATGTGCTGCTTAATGCAGGGTGATCCTGAAGAATAATGTTGTCAAGAGCCCTATCTAGTCAAGTTTAGAATACTTGCAAGAATGGAGATTCCAAAAACCCTCTCACCAACTTCTTCAAGGACTTTACTGCTGCCATGGTGAAGATTTTTTCCCCACTTGTTCAATCAAAATTTCCTTTGTTGCTTGTTTTGGCTGCTACTTATTCTTTTGCTCTGTTTTATCCTCTAAGAAGAGTCTGCCTCTGCTGTTTCTACCACCATTCAAACAGTGATGATGAGGACCATGTCACCACCTTGCCCAAGAGTAGAAACTTCCTGAGGTACAGGGTGGCTGAAGTTGTTAAGAGAGACCCCTAGGATCTACAAGTCAACCATAACAGAATATTGAACAGGAGCAGCTGACAAAATGGTGATATACCAATGAAGTGAGAGAGAGAGAAGCTGTCAGAAACATGTGCTGTGCACTGCAGGCTATTCTAGCTGCTTCACAAAAAGCTTCATCTTCAGATGATGAATGCCTTAAGTTTCTAAACTGCAGCAAGACAGGCTCAGTTTGAGAAACCCACAGATAATGTGAATGTGACCCTCAATCTTTAGGCTTTCCCTACAACTTATGAGATGTATTTTAAGTAAACTGGCAGTTGAGAACTCTTTGTTTCATGTCCATTGTGAGGTAGAGAACCATCTGAAGCCTGTCAAACTGATCCAGCTCCACCTCAGGACAGATAAAGGCGTTATGACCAAGTTCCTCTCCGAACCTTGTGCAGATGCAAGAGGATGTGGAGTCAAGTGTTGAGTGTCTCCCTGCCTCTTCTGGTTTCAAAATGCAAAGATTGCTCCTTTTACATACTGTGAATCAAAAATGGAAATGCTGAAAGAAGTTGGAGGCACACAGTTGTCACAGCCTCCTCAGTAAGGAAATAAACACCACCTGTCAACCACTTTGATGATGGTGTTATTCCAACAGACTGTTCCACATGAATTTTCCTTCATTATTTCAGTCTGCATTGTTTGTGTTACACTGACCTACGTTTAGAAATTCACCCATGAAAAAAACACAGCAGAGCCAAGTATTCAGAAACAGGAAAACCTTTTGTTCGTATCAGATAAACATATCAAACACACAGGGATAGTTAATATTTCCAAAACACTTCGATGTATGGCTATGGTACTGTCATTACACACAGAACAGAGGACAAGAGAAGGTGTTCATGTAGATAGCCTTGCCTTCCCCATAGTTGTTTCAGGCATTTGTACTAAATAATGTATTTACCATTGTTTGGCTAACTGTATAGGAGCTAAATGAGACAGTAGCTTCTTCTTTTGAATGCTCTTAATGGGAATTCTGCAATGTGTCTGGAAACAATATGTCTTGGAATGAGACACTTAAGATATGAGTAGCTTCAGTGTATCAGAGGGCTTGCAAGCAAGTATTCATTTAACACTCATACTATAAATACTTGTGAGTATCTGTGTTAACTCCTAGTTGGGGCAGCAGTTTTATCCCCACTTCCTTTTTTTAATGAAAACTTCTTTGTTGAACAAGTCAAAGCTCATGTGGGCAAAGCAGTAACAGAGTTGCCACAATTCCATCCTGTCTTTTGGAATTCTGTAAGAGAAGTATAAAAAATGATCTACAATACTTCAGGTCACCAGTGGTTTGTTTATTTTTCCACTGAGAAAGCATCCTTGAAATTTTATGAATGTTTACTTGCACTGAGCACCACCCCCACTCCCCAGCTCATCACATCTCTGGACCAGGATGTTGCTATGTGGTACTCATTTGTCAGATCTGCATCTTGTGACAGATTTAAGTTTCACTTTAAGTGCACCAGAAAAAAAGCATACACCCCCAAAACCCCCTGAAAATCCAACATACCAAAAACCCAACAAAAATACATGTAGAATCAAAGCCTTGATTATACTGTAAGGCCACCTTAAGCAGTACTTTGAGTTCAGTCAAGTCTGGTTTGGTAAAAACAAACGGAGCTATACACTAATATGACATACTTTATAGAACCCTGAAAACTAAAACTCTTTCAGGTAAGTGTTTTTAATTAATACCATTTCACTACAATAACTAATAGGGTATTTTGATCAAGAGCCAGGTTTTTTCAGCTGAGACAACTTTCAAAACTAGCATGTGTTTTACAACTTTCCTGTAATCACATGTGAAAGAAACTAAAGACAGAAATGAAAAAAAAAAAAATCAAACCATGTGGGTTAAACCACATTCATGGCTAGCCTGAACAGGATGAAATGTTTGCTTGTTTTTTACTGTGAAAAGCATGAAAGGGTTCGAGTCATGTAAACCCACACCCACAAGCACCACAAAGTGGCAGCACAACTGTGGAGCATTCATTGCAGATGAGTGGTTCCGCCTTACCAAGTCAAGAGCTGTGCTGGTTTGGCACAGTGGTGAAACAGATGGAACT
This sequence comes from Serinus canaria, assembly GCF_022539315.1. Classification (NCBI taxonomy): domain Eukaryota; kingdom Metazoa; phylum Chordata; class Aves; order Passeriformes; family Fringillidae; genus Serinus; species Serinus canaria. The sequence continues at coordinate 57,780,954 of NC_066315.1, read as the reverse complement.
GGAACAGCCCTTGGAAAGCTGAAGACTTGGAAAAGCTAAGACTTTGGCCCTCTGAGAATAAAAGAGCACCGCATTCACAGAAGTGACGCAGTGTATTAAGATGGTCCATAGCTAACCAAAGCAGGATGGCAGAAGTGAAAATCCTTACTGTGAGGACACACTGCTCCCTCACACCTCCCTCTGTGAGGCAGCCAAAGCACTGGCAAGAAGGATTCCTGATCAATGGATGTTTTGGTGTTAGGAATTCCAAAAATGAGAGGATTCCTAGAAAAGCCTTAGGTTTTGCATAATTTTCCCCACAGTTTGCTTTGTAGACCACCATGTACACATTAATGCCTAATAATTACTCAAGCTACCAGCACATTTGTTTCAATTATCCACAACAACTCTTTTACACCTTAAGATTTATCTTCTCATGCTACATGGCAGTGCTGAGACAGACATCTTCTGTGGGACAGAAAGAAACACAGGGACAAGCGGCAGTAACTCTAAATTCATATATTTCAAGAAATATTGTACCTGCAGTGTGTGCTTGACAGCTCTTAGTTATCAAATTAAGACATCAAACATACCATGATGCAGTGCATAAGCATAATGGTGGGGAAAAAAGGGACAGGTGAAAAAATGTCACCTGGTTCCATTTCTTTGGTACTGTCAAAGAGGAGAAAATAATAAATTTAGAAAAGCTATACAGTTCTTTTCCAACCTCAAACAGATCTGCTCTTTCTAATTGCCTGTTTTTCCAATGGGATGGCTCACAGCTCAAGTGTTGTCGTTCAAATTTATTTTATTGATTCCTTGTTAAGTGATTCATTCTGTTGTACTCCCATGCTCTCCCCAAGCTGGTTTACCCTGGGTTTTACCCTCCCTCCAAGCTGTCCCTCAGGCCATTCCCCACCCCTTGTTCCAGCTCTTTCTCTGCCTGTCAAGGCATCCCAGCCCTTGATTCCCGAAACTTCTCTGCAACTTAAACCTTGGGCCAGTCCTTGTCTGCAACGCCCCTTTGGAATTCCCCGACTCCTGGAAGCCCCATTGGCCCATGTGACCCATCCTGTCCACCCTCCTACCCCAATGTGCCCCAGACACTGGATGCAATCCCCTCACTCCTCCCCTGAGGATTCCCTATTGGTTAGGTGTTTCCATCCTCCCCCTGACTTGTATCTGACCAAAACCCCTTGCACAGGAGTGTCCCGGGCTCTTGGTATCTGATCTCTTTAGTTGGAGTCAGCCCTTCCTTGTGGAACCTCAAGATAGAGAGCTTTTCCTCCTTTCTCCTCTGCCTGCTCCCTGTCAAGGCTTGTGTGTGGCATCTTAGAGCAAGTGGCCCTAAAGGTTCTGCCTCTGGTAAATCCCCATACCGAGGCAGTTCCCCACTCCTGGCGTGGCACTGGCATTCTAAGAGCCAGCCCAGGCTCTGGTAGCCACAGCATTCAAGCTGTAAAATTTTTGAAGGGATCACTCTTGATTATGGGACCAGATTGTACCTGAGATGTTTGGGTTCAGTCTATCACGTCACCCACGTTGGGAATGAGGATGTTTAGGGGTGCTGGGCTCAGTGTGCCCCACAGAGCAGTCCACTGATGGAGTGGGAACTGGCACCCAGTGACTGCGCTTCATATCCCTGGCTGCACCCCTTGGAGCACGGGTGGGTCAGTCTGGTGTCAGTACACATCTCTGCCCACTCATCTCCTCCTTACTTCGAGTTTGTTTACGTGGATGTTAAGGAGATGGTGCTGAAAGTCTTACACAAGACCACAAATATCAGCTGTCCTTTCCTTACACACTGAGCTGGTCATTTCATTGCTTAAGGCTATGAGATTCCTGACCAAGATTTTCCACTTCCCACTTTTGTGCTGACTACTCCTAATCACCTTGTTCTTACTAGAAGGCCTTCCACAATTATGTGCTCCCACACCTTCCCAGGAACTGAGGTCAGCTGCTCAGCCTGCAGATCCCCTTGCTCTTCTTGAAAATAGGAGTGACGCTGGATTTCTTTCCATTCATAGATCTTCTGATCACCACAATATTTCAAAGATTGCATTCCAAAGTTCTGTCTCAATGATATCAGCCAGTTTGATGAGCCCTCATGGACGTGTCTCATGAGGTCCTGTCAATTTGCAGATATCCAACTGATTTCAATGTCCCTTCTCTCAGTCTGCCTCAATGGAGGACTTGAATTCATGCCTTCAGATTTCCCCAGTGGGCTCAGGGGCTCAATTTCCTGGAGGGAAATCTTAGCACTAAAAAGTGAGGCAAAGAAGGCATTGAGTACCTGGGTTGTTTCCATGCCCCATCACCAGATTCCTTGCCCCATTTAATTTTGCAGCAGATCCACATTTTCTCTTAATCTCTTTTTTTGCTGCTGGTATACCTGTAAAAGCCTTTCTTGTTGCTCTTCTCTTCCCTTGCTAAATTTAATTCCAACTGGCTTTTGACTTTCCTGAGCTCATTCCCATGCTCTCAGTGTCGCTGTATTTTTGCCATGCTACCTGACCCTGTTTCCAACTCTCATATGTTTCATTTTACTGTTTGAGGGTACTTATATGAAGTACCACCAGAGATGAATCAGAGCACGGCTGTCACACAGGTTTATGTTTTGAAACTGTTTTTCAGCAAACCCCAGTTACAGGCTGTTCAAAATATCCCCAGCTTATAGGAAATTTTGAAGCATGTCTTGGAGCACTATTCTTTCCTCTCAAGAGTCATCCACTTACTCTTTAGCAGGCAGCACAAAATTCAAAATGATTTCTGGGTGGGTTCTGTTCTCCTTGAGTTAGGTTATGCCTGTCACTTGCAAGAAGGGCAGTGAGTATAATAAAATGCAATGAGTAATGACAGATGCTATAATGCCCTCTTGGTCACCAACCACCAAAAAAGCACAGAGAAAATCAAAACCTATATTCAGCTTTCCAAGGAAGCAGAGCCAGACATCATGGCTATCCACAGGACTCTGATTTCACAGTTCAGAGGAAGAAATGTCACAAATAGGACTGGAATTTAATGCTGCCTGAGCAGTTCTGAGTAACTCTTCACAGCAAGAAGTGGATTCAGTGGCAGCAGAGGAAGTAGACACAGTATTATAAGACCCAAGAGGTTCCCAAATATAGAATGAACAGGCTGAAGCCCTTACTTGTTAATATTTTGTGTTCTGTACTAAAGATGAAGTAAAAGACCATGAGTGATGGGGCAGGTAGTTAATATTCAAATCTCATTGCTGAATCACTGTTACCAGATTTAGGCTTCCAGCAATTGAATGTTTAGAATAAAACACATTTGAATGCCTCCAGAAAACCCTGGTTCTTCTCAGAACCCTTCAGGAAAACTTGGTACAGACCCCAGCTCTTCTCAGGCTGGGCTGTAAGGCAGCCACAAATGATTTTAAATGCTGCAATTCTTTTTCAGGACACATTCAGCTCTGCCAGTTGCTTTTTCCAAGGTTTTCTGACCAGAAAGTATCCTGAATAATACATCTGTCATCTCATGCTGCTCATATGCAAATACATTAAAACTGAGGTTTGCTCATTTTCCTCATTCTTTGGGAGAATTCTACCTATATTTGACTCTCTGCAACATTTATGAATTTTTAGGTTTGGGAGCAGGAACTGCTAGAGGTGGAAAAGTTTCATGAAGAGAATTAACCACAGTCTAAATTGCTGTTTGATTTTGTTGTTTAATGAACCTGCTGTAATCTTGTGGGTTGGCCAAATGGGAAAAGATTGTTTGAGGACTGAAAATTAATGATGATAAATAGACATACTCTCTAAATAGTTACCATCAATGACAGCCTAAATAAAGCAATCAGAATTCACTGAACTGTAAAATTGACTGTCTTTCTAGCCAAGGCACACTTGCATAAATTGGCAAAGGTACTGCATGAATTTGGTCAAATGTGAGACACCACTACAAGAAAAACAAAACTGATCCATGGCTAACATTGAAGAGGAAAGGGAAGAAATCACAACCAAAGGGACAGATGTCTTCCAAAAGAAGCATTTGATCTCATAATTAACATGTTAGAATAAGAAATATGTTCTTTGGAGCCCTTTGAATATACCAAAAAAGTAATACAGTCAGTTCTTTCCTCCTGATGCTCATTTGTTGAAATGATCCTTCAAATCTAAATGCAAGTGGCAAACACAAGCACAAATGTGATTTTGAGTTCTATTCAAGATCATGGAAACAACGGCTTACTCCAGACTTCTGGTGTGCCCAAGGACGCCTCCAGAGAGGAAATGAAGACAGTCATTATAACACCAAATCCACCCCAGCTGGTTTCCTCTTCTGAGGCCTCAAAAAAAAAGCTAAAAATTGTCTTCTGTTGCCTGGTAGCGTCGCTTAGGAAGCATGTAGTTTATTGTCCAAGAGAATTAACATGTAGAGAGTGTTACATAGAAAAAGAATCCATTTAGAAAAGTGACAGAATGGAACAAATTTTCTAAGTCAGGTTTGTTCTACTGGTGTTATCAATCTCTAGAGCTACTGAGAGAGATGACCCCAACTGAAACAAAGTGATTTTCTATTGTAAATTGCTGTGCTCTGCATGGAAAGGCTTTTTATCAACTATGAAATCAGGCTCAGCTCCACATTGAAAACATGCACAACAGCTGGTAACAGCTTGAAGACGTGCCTGAAGGATCACAGTGGCTCATTCAGTTTAGACTCAATTGCAGCTTGATGATGTCCAAATGCTCATTCTGGTACAAGAGGACTGCAATGCCATCTGAGTTCTCTTTAAGGAGGACTGTGCTTTATTATCACTGTAATTGTGTCCTGTCTTTGGAAAGAATGGACTGAGCCATCCTCATCCCACGTGTGACTGCACACATTTGACACTCAGAGCACATACAATAATTACTTGGTAGAAACAAGATTTTGGATGCATAGACAAGTTTGTTTACACTCATGATGTCAGTTTGCTGTGAAGGGAAGATCCGGTTCTCTGCTTGTAAGAATCACACCAGCTGATCATCAGCCAATGAAAGTCAATAATTCACAATTCCTCCATTAAACTCAGCAGGTCAGGAGTGCAAAGTTTATGTCAACAGCCTAATGACAGCCTCTGTGTACAGAGGGCCAATGAAAGAGACAAATATTTACTTTATGTAAACTATAGCTAAGCATGTTACTTAGGCCAAGAAAGAGCTGTTCAGCTTGGCTAATAATAAAACCCAGATGTCAATGAGAAATTTGTAAAGCTTCTTTTAGAGCTCATAAACATAACATAAACTGCAGAACCACACACATTTAAACATTTTGAAAATATTTTTTTAAAATGAAGGCACTGATTTGTGTGTAAAGAGCTGAGAAACACTGATAAATGCCTACATAGCCTAGAAAAATAAATGTCACTTCTGCAAGAAGCTGGAGCAAGTCATAGGGAGGAGTCTATCACTCAAACCTCAGCAGGGCTAGCATTGAGATTTTCTAACTTTATGTCTGTCCACAGTCTGGGTGCCAGCATGCTCAAGGCTTTTCTCTGAGTACCTTCTGTTCACCAACAAATTTGTTGTTGAAGAAGCAAAACATGTTAAAAGCAGCCAGGGTCATTAGTGTAAATCAAGATACATTATGGGGCATGATTAAGGGCCAAGTACACACACTGCAAGGCAGTACCAGATAAATAAGACAGACCACGCTTTCATGAGCAGATAGATACATGCTTGATTGTCAATTGAACAAAAGAGAAGTGATGAAGAGATTCATTAGGACACCAACATATCTTCAGTCCTCCTGCACAAACCCAAGAAGAATAGGGTACTGTATTTGCAAAATTTTTGTGAACACAAGAGAAAAACTGCAAAAGCTCCCCATGGCTCAAATAACACTACGTTTGGGTAAAGAGGAAGAAAGCATTTTATTTCTTACCTATTTGCACATGTTGCAGGGAAATGGACTAAAAACTTTCAACAGAGATGGTAAAATTCATCATTCTAACTCAGAGAAACTGCTGAGATTTCAGAACTCCTGTTCAGGTTCACTCTGGAGCAAGGTCACATTATTTCTTAAAAGTTTTGTTGAAGTAATGACCAAATCCCATCAATTTGCAGACCATGCAACAGAATTTTAAAATTCTGAATTAAATATTTCAAAATTTTAAATATTTGTTTTACAACTAGTATATTACTTCAAATATAAGTTTTTATATACTTTCTTTTATTTATTTGGTGTTTTATTTTACCATGAAATATAGCCAGAAATTCTAGGACTTGGAAATGAAAGCAACACTTCTACTAAAAGACCCAATATCTCACAAGTTTACTAAAAAGTTAAAGTAGAGCCCAGAAGTTCTCAAAGAATTTCAAAGACTCTCATCTGAATGACAACTTCCCATCATTCTTTCCCCCTGCCCCCCCTTTTTCTATGTAGGAAATAATCATAACTACATAGTTTCCTCAAGAGAAACAAGACTTGGTCAAAACATTGTTCCTGATAGGAAACTGATTAAAATTTTCTAACTAGTCTTTCTAGTATCTCTCACAAAGTCATAAAAGATCTCAAGCCCTCTGCTGGACATCTGCTGAGGCTTTTGTTTTATTCAGCACTCTCAACCCTGCTCCACAATTCAGTGCTCCCCGGTGGAAAACAAGAGGACAAAGATGGTGAAGGTAAAGATAGCAAATTTTTCTAAAATCTGAGGGTCACTGCTTTGTTTTCAGGTTTGTAAAAAATAACTTACCCCTTCCCCATCCCTCAGTGAATAGTTCAATCCCTGAACAATTTTCTTGCCATTATTTAACCAACTCAAGAACATCTCAAGGTATATTTTCCTTTTTGCACGTGGCCAGCACAATGGTACAACAGAAGGCACCTGTGCTGTTCTCTAAACCACACTTACTCATTCACAGTTTCTATTTCATTCGGATGAATTTAGAGATACCCATCTGTGCCATGGGTAGAGAGAGTAGAGCTGGGCTCAGAAAAGCAGTGCAGCATTATTGACAGGGCTGGGATATCCTGGAAAGCAGTAACCTAGAAGGAGACAGTGACCAAAAGGACACTGGATAAAGCAAATGTTTAGCAGCAAAAGGCCTGGATACCAAAGGGCCAATTCATCACTCTGTGTCTCCAAGCATTTTCATCTCAAATACACAGTTTATTTCTGAGCACTCAACTGCTGAGAGGAGCTGTGAGAAAGGAAAATGAGGTTATTTCTCCAGAAATTAGACTGAAAGATTTAAAGTATGAAACTCTTCCCTTCAGTTACAGGTAGGATTTTTATTAGTCATGTATTTGCAGCACCAGAAGGAAAGGAATATTATTCCTGTCTCTGGCATTCAACACCTGATTTCAGAAGATGAAATAATTTCAATCAGGAAAGGAAAGTTAGGAAAAGGTGCTGTGTAATGGAAAGCATGAGACCCCCATTATGTCAAGCACTTAAAAATCAGATGTGAAAAAATTTAGTAAACATTTGGGAACAGGAACTTCTGTATTAACAGACAAACGAGTAGGGAATGTAAGGCCAAGACAATCATGATGGAACATATTCCCAGAGCAGTGCCTAAGTCCCCAGTGGTGTTAGGACACTTCCTTAACCTTACTTGATCTTCATTCATGGTAAGGTTAGGAGTCCTTCCAACAGCAGTAAAATTCTGAACTGGAAGAAACTGTCCAGAAACAATAGTGATTATCTTTCCTGCTTTTGACATCTGATCTGACTTTCACATGTAGGAGATTTAAAAAGACCAGATCTTCAGGTAATAGAAACAAGCACAGATCCACCAAAAAAGAAGTTGTGTGTCAAATAAATATTTGCAGGTTTTGTCACTTTACTTGCAGCTCTAATGATCTTCTGATTATTTACTTGTGTTTGCCAAAATTTGGTTCTCTCCTGTCCAGATCTCTCTCATGCACTGTCATTCATCAGCTCAAGAAAAACAATTTTACCTGATGCAACAGATCAGCCTCCAGTGGATAGACAATATATTATATATCAGTCACCATTTAGATATACATTTCTTAATTCTAAGAGCTGCTTTCTGTTTGTTTCCTTAATTAATTACATGTACAGCACTAAATATTTCTCATCTGTACCTATAGCATTTTTTAGTGGTAAATAATCTGTTGGTTTTTCTCCTGCTGAAATAACTACCTGGGGCTTTGGCTTTTAGATGCCAAAGTGTCAGTGATCTATGACAGTGTCAATGAAAAGGCAAAAACCACTGAGTAACATCAAAGTCTTCATGTGTGGTATCTACTTCCCATCAATACTTTCTAACACTCCTATCACACAGTTATCTAGAGGTCATTTACATAACAAATGCCAGCTAGTTTTGCAAGAGAGTTAAAAAAGCTCTTTGGTGTAAATATCACCGTTCCTAATGGCAAAGCAATATGTGAAACTTTTTTCTCAAATTTACATGTGAACTTTTAAATCAGTGTTCTCCCTCACTAGTTAAATGTAAGGCTGTGCCTTCCGGAGATGCCGAGGAATTTGGCTGTGTTACAAGAACGTATGATCTGAAATTACAAAAAGACTTTTCACTGAAAGTCCATGAAGACTGTACTGGTAAAATGAAACATTTAACTCAAGAGATTAGAAAATCTCAATTTGTTCAGACTTTTACCAGGTTAAATCTCTATGCTCTGGAAGGAGCATCACATCTATGTCTTTGCACTCACACCATGCCTGGCACATTCCTGATATGCCCACAGTGACACATCTATCTATCCTAATTGTAAAAACATGCAGTATTCTGAATTTCCTGAAAGTGCTTTCTGCTAACTCTGAAGATATATTAAGAAAGCTGTCATGATAGGCTGCCTTAGAGCTGGAGAACCAATGCATTTATTTACACTCATCCAGAATGAATGGGAATTTAAGCTCCTAACTCACAGCAGCTTTCCTATATGAAATGATGAACAGTAAGCAGCAGATAAAATGAAGATCTGAAATGGCAGAGTGTCTTTCCATATTAGGAAAGCAACTCTTAAAATCCACACTTACTCTCAAATTATAAACATGATTTGGAGAAGCCTTACCTTCTATGATCTGAGCTGCTGCACCAGCATGGATTGACAAGCCAAAGAGCAGAAGCGACAAGTCCCAGGTCCACCAGGCATGCCTGGAGCAGGTGTGCCAAAAAAAAAAAAAAAAAGGGGAGGTGGGGGAAGAATGAGACCAACGAGTGTAACACAGAAACACATGGGGGGAAAAATAGAAATAGTAAAACTTAGAAGCAAGAGTTCTTACCATGAGAGCATTTTCTGAAAGTCAGTGGAAAGAACTTGAGTGAGAAAAAAGTGCAGTGCACATGAGTTGTATGCTTATGAAAATAAGAATTTAATAAAAACTGGAGCCTGCTGTTTCGCCTCCAACGTTCAGACACAAGTGGAACAAAGGCAGCACTCAGGCTCTCTGTGTGACTCACTGCAATTCACTGCTCCAGCTCTGAAATCTGACTCCGTGTAGACTTTCCTGTCAGACCACTGCCGAAAACTTCCTACTGTATTTATGGACGGACACCCCTTACTGCTGTACACCATCCCAGCGCTGTCATTACCCTGCCCTGTCTTTAACTGCTCTGTGCCCTGACAGGCAGCAGCACAGCTTCTCCAGCTTCCCCTCCTGCCTGTCATAACCTCCACTTACTCAATAAAATACGACCTCCAACATCCTTCCATCCAGCGTTACACAGGCAGTGATACAAATTCCTATATGGAATGGACATTTCTCCTGCCATTTTAGCCAAACAGTGTTGGAAGCAAGTTTGAAGGTATGAGCAGGACAGAGGAGCAGTTAAATGGCAACCAATGCCTGGGATTCACACCTGCACTGTCTTACAGATTTTGTCACCTACAGAGACATTTTGGAGTCTTTTCTCCACCCTTTTCTCTGACAAGCTAAGTTTAATACTCCTATTTACAGAGATTTACACCCTGCATGTAGTTTGAGACTGTGTCCCTACCTCAGCAGCTGCACATATATGTGTCTGCTATAGAGATCCTGTAGCTGAGCATTTCTAAGAGTTTCCATTAAAAGTGTTACTTCACTCCTCCCTCCTAACTCAATAAAAAGCATTTTTTTTTCCACTTGTAATTCTACAAAACTAGCACTTGCCCAAGGAAGAAATTCTGCAAGGATATGCTTGAAATTCATCTGACAATTTTTAAGTCATCAGATGTTTAACAAAGGCTGCAATTGTCACTTTTTGACTGGGGCAGGAGAGAGCTTGGAAAGTTCTGCATATGGAAGGAGACCAGCTGGGCTTTTGGTAGATCTAGGCTGAAAAGTGCTGAAGATCACCTTAGGAGAATCAAAAGTAAAAATGGATTTACCTAGGATGGGAGGTAGAAGACAGACAGGAGCAAAGTTTTTGCAGAACAATCCCAATCAATAAACAAAATTAGGAAAAATTTCATTTTACTCTGAATAAAATGATTGAGTTTGGGGATGGTGGTATTTAGTTGGCTGTTTTGGGGGAGGTTTGTTGCAGGGTTATTTTAGTGGCTTTTTGCTGTTGCTGTTTTGGGGTTTTTTGATTGCTAGTTTTTTTATTTACATTTTGTTAAATAGGATATACAGAGGTTAGGGCTTGAAAATCTAGAATATTCTACTATTCTACTAAAATCTAGAATGATTCTACTCCAGACTTCTCTTTTTGGTTAGAAATCACAACAGGTCAGATCTTTCCAGGTACAATTTTAACTAAGCTGCAGACCAGTATTATTTGCTATCCACCCCCTCCATAATGACAAGGAATGAAGAGAACAAATTATCTTTAGTCAAGTGTCTAAATATAAAAACACACACAGTTTTATCTTCTTCAGAGGACCAACCCCCCCCCCCCCCCCCGTTTTCAGGTCCATAGTACTGTATCAGGGCTTAAAAAAAATGTTTCATCATTAATCTTTTTGCTTTCTCTCTCCCTGAAATTTTTCCGTTGTCACCACCAGCCACACTACTTACAGGAACAGTGTTTGTAACATTTGGTCAAATCATTCTTTATGCCTTTATCTTGCACACTATATATATGATATCCTAAGAGAAAATACTGAGGTTTTAAGCATTCATGGAAAATGTCTTTATATATGTAAGTAAGCATGTATGTATGTAAGCCTGACTTAGTTTTCCATTTTTTTCCCTTTTTTTTTTCAGGTTTAATATTTAGCAATAGCTACCAAGAGCCATTGTTAGTCCTGTTGAACTATATTTTAACTCAGTTCCTTCCTTTGATAGGAAAGAAGGAACTTTCTGTCTCTCTGTCCACAAAATGTCAGTGGCTTACCTGCATAATCCTTCCTCTTGCAATAGAGTTTTTAATCCAGTATATATGGCAAACATGTGTCTGTCTTGGTATCTTACAGTAGACTAACTTATTCAAGAGACAAATATAGAAGCAGTCTCCAGATTTATAAAACTTGTAATGAATTTACACAGCAAAGATTTATTGGATGGATTTTTCCTCCAATTTTAGAAAACCCATAGAAAAAAAGGAAGTAATATGCTATTCATGCAAACAATCTACATGAAATGCTACTGATAGTGCTTTTAGTTTCTGCTGAACATTTTAACATGGATATCTGGCCAGTGCTCAACATCATTATCCAATACTGGATAAAGGAAAACAAGACAGAGTATGTTCTTGACCTCTGCAGTCCATTAGTTTTGAGTGGATGGCTGTGGAGGAATCCCTAAATACAAACAGTTTATTACCCCCACTGCTGTAGGTCACTGGGATTTCTTGTGTATCCAGAGCCTATTTGTAGGCCCAGGAATTAGTGAAGTGCAGGATTTCTGTGTCTGCAGTATCCATCTACCCTTATGTATCTTTCTCCCCACAAGGGCAGTGACATTTGTACACATCCACTCGGTTTTAACCTTGCTGTTTGTCTCGTCTTTTTCAAACACAGCAGGACTCCTTTGAATTAGGACATCTGTGCTTTCCTTCAGTACTGTGTCCAGCTGTCTTCAACTAAACTGGTGTTTTCTTTTTTGCCAAAAATCTCCATTTTCCAGTCAGAAGTTTTGTTTACTTCCCCTAGCTTTGTCAACTGATTATTCTCCTTAAGACTCCAAATGGCAGGCCACAATTCTGCTGTTGCAGTTCTTAGCCCTTTACTGAATTAGTCTGGCTGGCTGTTGTTATATTTCTCATCAGAGGGTGTTTTTTCCTTTCCTGCTGACTGCAACACAAATTTCTTAGCTGCACATTTCTATCCTCTATAATTGTTGGATATAAGACTCATAGGAAATGTTCTTGTGCAAAGTTCATGTTAGAGAAGCAGTCTGGACCAAGGCCTGAGCGAGTTAAGAACCATAGTAGAAAAGAATAAAGGATTTATCTTTTGCTTAGGCTTCTCCTGAGCATGTACAAATAGTTGGCATTTACCCTGTCCTCTGGCAAGGAGGTCCATGGCTCAGTTGTATATTTCATGAAGGAGCCTCTTCTTTGTTTGCAGCGTAGGTCCTGCTGATGTTCTTTGATGTCTCTGAGTTCTTGTACTGAATAGAGTTCACCAAATCAGTGACCACCCTTTTTTCTCCATGCCCTTTGCAACTTAAGAGACCTCTTTTATATATATACCCTTCCTGCTTGTCTTCTTTCTGCACTAAGTGTGAACTTAATTGAACTTTCTTGTACTGCAACCATTCCACACCTCTCGTTACCTTTTTAGTCTTTCTCACAGCTTCTGTTCTAGGACATAACTTTTGATCTCTGGTGGAGTCAAGAGAATCATAACTGCACACGATGCAGGTGATCCCAAGATATCCTGAGTGACATAGCAATGATCTCTCTCCTTTTTCTGGTGAGGAAGACAACTGATGTGCTTTCTTGACTGCAGCCAAGATGACATCTTCATGGAACTCCCATAAGCTCAACAATTTGCACTTTAGATATATTTTTATGTGCAATTTGGATTTTCCTCCCTCTGAACAAATTTATTACAAATGGTAGAAATTAATGTAATCTATCATTTAATTCTACAGTCATTCCTTCTTAGAAGATCCTTTTGGAATTCTTTACAATCTGTCCCATCCTTACCTAAAAAAACTCTCATCAGCAGAGTTCACTGCACAGCACTCATGTAACTGCCTGCCCTCACTTAATCCCACAGGAAAGATGGAGAGAGGCTACAAGACCATTTAAAGACAGGACAAGAAGGAATGGCTTCACATTGACAGGGAGCACATTTAGATATTAGAAAGAAAGTCTTTACTATGAGGGTGGAGGCACTGGAACAGGTTGCCTGGAGAAGCTGTGGATATCCATCCCTGGAAGTGTTCAAGGCCAGGTTGGATGAAGCTCTAAGAGTTGTCCCTGCCCATGGCAGGGGTTTGGAACGAGATGGTCTTTAAGGTCCCTTCCAACCCAGACCACTCTGTGGTTCTATGATAAGGCAGGCAGGACAATATATGAAGAATTTCAGTGGTGACAAATCTCTGCTGCCTCTCTATTCCCGAAATTTTGCCTCTCTTTTAACAAGTTGTTCACTCACAGAGTCATTTCTTGTGCCTTGGCTTCCTGAAAAGCCAGACATTCTGAGTACTCACTTAGGATTACTGCAGGGTGTATCAATTTATCTAGAAACTCTGAATGACATTTTGGCTTTGAATATGATCAGCTGCTAAACAGATAATTTCACAGTGGTTTGGCAATACACTTTCAGAAGCTTAACACATGATTCAGTATCTGTTTTTTTTGCATTTTTCTCCTTTAAACAAAGCACCTTAGGAAAAAGAAATCTAAAAATGCATATTTTAGTACATGCTTCTGAAGGAGTAAGAGTGTAAATTTATGTACCTGAAGACAGGGCTGGAGTAAACCCTGCAGATGGGTACAAATTAAGGCCACATAGCAAGAGAATTCTGCCATTTTCTGGCTCTTTAGTACTTAATTTCAATTAATTTGATTTTCTGCCTACTCCATCCCTCCCTCACAGTACTATAAAAAGCATTGGAAAAAAAAAAATTGTTCAGTCTTTCACATAGCTGGGGCTGATTGGCAAAGAAGGCAAAGAGGAATCAGGGACCTGAAGCTTGCAATGGAAATCCTAGAAAGGAAGGAATCTCCCATCAATACTTACATTGGGAGTTGATTTTTGAAAAGGAAGAGACAAGGTCTGTTGGGCACACAGGTGAGTGGGAAAGTGGAGGTATAATACAGAAAAAAAAAAAGGAGCGTAAGTCTGAGTGAAAAGCCTGGGATAACAAGCTGAGGAGAGGTGAGGACAAAGCTAAGATGACTGGAAGCCAGTTGGGAAGCAGAAGGAAAGGGAAGAGTTGGTGTGTTACCTGACACGGGGTAGCAAATACACCAAAAATAAATGTTTAGGCATATATATTTTTCCTCTACAAACTCTGACTCAGTTTTTTGCCAGGCAGCATGACAAGAAGAAGGAAAACTCTGTGATACTTCTGTTATAAGCAAGCATCCATGAAACCTACAGGCAAAACATGACTTGTGCAATACTCTAATATTTCAAGCAGTTTGTGCTGTGAAAAAGGATATTTCAGTACTTCTGGTGGCACTTCCAAGTGTCACTATACCCCTGTGCATTTTTGAGTTTGTGTTCCAAAATGAAAAACCACTGAAACTATTAACCAATGATTTGACAGACTCACAAAAACTTGTAATTTCCAGAAATGGCAGAGCTGTTTCTGGTGAAGATTCTGGTATTGACATGAGACACTAAGTCAGTGTTTACAAACTGTTTAAGCAATTGAAATTATTCAACAGAGCATGTGGGACAACTCTAAAACCAAGCATAAATAGATGTTCTGCTTGTAATTTAAACTTGTGTACATGGCAACACTGATCCCATTAGTATACTAAATTAATTTATCATGAGCAGAAGGGCACATAGTTTTAAAGCATATTTAAAAAAAAATAAGTCTTAACCATATTAAGCACATGCATTGCACTGAAAGGCTCCATTCAGGCTAAATGTCACACATTCCTTTTATATGAATAAACCCAGAAATAATTATATGCAGCACTTTTGCTGTCTCCATGTGCAGCTGAGCTGAAGCAACCTTTTCTCCTCCACACACATGCTCACATGGCCTGTCACAGGGGGCAGAAAACAAAACCTTCACCAGAATCCCTTTCCCCTTCTGTGCAAGCTAACTTGACTCAAATATTTGTCTTGTAAAAATTCTTACAGAGCTTGACCCAATGAGTGAACTTAGTGATTACTTTTGACACTGCCTTGAGATAAACCTGGAAAAATCCTGCTCTTCAGTTCTGGGACCAGCCTCTTTTCCCACTGGCTTATATAAAGTAAGATTTTCAGAAAAGTAAAATCCCACTTTTTAATGCAAATGTCAAATCTTTAATCACATTAGATTATTTTCTCAAATTTCTTCTTTGCAATTCATCACAATAACACGGACAGGATAAGTCAAGAGCAACTGATGTCATCTGCTTGTACTTGGACAAAGCATCTGACCCTGTCCTGCATGATGTCCATGTCTCTAAACTGGAGAGACATGGATTTGATGGATCAGTGGATGAGGAACTGGCTGGATGGTCACACCCAAATAGATGGTCAGTGGTTCAGTGTCCAGGTGGAGACCAGTGACAAGTAGCATTCCTCAGGGGTCAGTGCTGGGACTGGAGCTGTGCAACATCTGGATCAGTGACATGGACAGTGGGATCAAGGGCACTCTCAAGGATTCAAACTAGGAATGGCAATGGAGGGACAATTACCAGCAGTCCTGTGAGACTGGGGTAGATAGGGCTGATTAGCAAAAGGCATGGGGTGATGTCACAAAAGCAGAGAGCAAGACTTAAACAGGGACACCTCCAGAATTTGTTTGTGACCAAAGCAACATCACTGGAAAAATCCAGGCCATATGGTTCTAGGATGCTCTCTGAAGTGCATGTACATAAGTCAGGGAATAAACATGATGAATTAGAGGTCTGTGTGCATCTGCAAACACAGAGACATTGTGGGATGGCCTACAGGCCATTCCTGCTGCCAGCAAGTTGATGGAAGCAGCCCTTCCCCTCTGCCCAGCTCTGGTGAGGTCACTCAAGGAATGCCATGTCCTGTTCTGGGCTCCCCAGGGCAAAAGTGATGTGACCATAATGGAGAAGGTCTAATGAAGAGCCACCAAGAGGGTGAAGGAACTGATTCCTTCCCAGATCCCTTCCCCCCTCAGCCATCTGTGCTTTTGGGATTGTTAATATAATGGAATCTTTGGCATTCTAATTGAAGGATCACCATTAGTCTTCATCTCATTACTGCAGAAGAAGAATGAAAAATAAAGTAGCTGGAGTACTAATATCCAGGAAAAGATGAAGTAATTGCAGCAACACCATTAAAAATGGAACACACACCGTTTTCTTAACTTCTAACCCTTTTCAGATGTTATGCTCATCTTTTCACTGTCCCTCTGGGTCCTAGTCTTGGTGGTTTCACTCAGGTGTTGGCCATGGGGACAAGGTCTTAAAGTAAGTTCTCAGCATCTGGAGACCTTTACTGGAGGGAATACTATATTTGTGCTGATTGCTTCTTCTTCCTCTAACCTAATACACATTTGCTTTGAATTTAGGACTTTTTAGAAATTGTAAGCAAAATCCAGGACCTAAAAGATAAGATATTAAGTGTAACTAAGCTATAAATTAAAACTAAGATCTATTCAGAAAAAATCCCAACATATATTGAGATAAAATTTTCAAATTATAGAGGTGTCAGAACAGAAGTTTCTGATTTGATGAAGTTTAACAGGTGCAGCTCTCACCAGCTGTCAGTGGAAAAAAGCCAGTCAAGGCCACTGTGCATGGTGCTCTCTATATGATGGCTACATTTGCTGGCAGGATGATCTATTCATATTTGTGTCTAAAAAACATATTTCTGATTAACCCAAAATTTCACTTTCAAAGTGACAAGGCTCCATGTTACAGGGAGGTAGCTTTATTTGCCAACACAGCATAGCAGTGTCAAAGATCTTTGAAAGACATTTCTCTTCCCTCTTCAAATCTCCTTTATCAAATAGCTCAGCTACCATTATAGTACTCAGAGAAAATTAAGGTATCCAACTATCTAAAAATTGATAAGAAATTTGTAAGGATTAGGAGAACTGATTTTGCTCAAAAGTAGAAAATATCAAAACATTTTCAAATAATCTTTAAATGATTCTGTTGGTAAATGATTTTTTAAAAATGTTTAGGAAATCCATACTATCCACTCTTAAGACTGAAGGACCATTAAAAACTTTTCAAAGCAAAGCACAATTTAAATAAAAATGACAATTTTTGTGTCTTAAGTTTCACTTTTCAATTTAGAGAATGGAATTGTTTTTCTGCAAGAATAGTGTTATTTGAGATATTCATCTGTCAAAGAACTTTAAGGACAGTACGTGACCACTTTAGTCTGGCATCAAATTTTACAGATAAATTCATTCTTTTATCCAAGTATGTCTGTTTCTGCTTCATCCATGTATTTTTGGAAAATGCATTCCAAGTGGCAGATTATTTTCATGCAATTTTGTGAACTGTTCTCCCTCTCCCCTCAAAATACAGTAAATCCTGTCTCCCATATTGCCAATTCTGTCCAATTTGCCAATCTCCAGCTGAGATTTTTCTTCTCCTGATCACTTTCTGTGTGAAACCTCTGGAATGCCTGTTCAAGAGAAGGCAGCAGAGGTTAAAACTGAAATTTGCCCACAGGTAGTGAGATTGCTCATTAAAGGAGCAGGGGAGAGAAAAGCTGGGCATTTAAGTACCACAGAAAGGAAACACACAATGCCAGCAGGACACAAAGTGTGTTTGTGCTGTGTGTGACTGTTACAGGATAGCTACCACCCACACTTTTGAGACAGAAATAAACACATTACCCACACATGTACTTGACTCTTTAACCAAAATTTAAAATGCAGTTATTTCTGTATCTTAAAAAACATGATGTGGGCAAAACGAGCTTTGAGCAACACCATGTTGTAAGTCTGACTTTTTTTCATTGTTTCTATATTAGGGAGAGGTGTTTGACACACAAACACACCCAATGATGCTTTACACAAAACTACTCAAAAGTAAGAAGAGACCCTCTTCCACAAGTTAAACAAAGAGATGACTTCTGACACAGCAGCAGGATTGTTCAACACTGCCAGAAATACTCACACAGACAAGGTTTATGACCAGAGGTGGTCCTTATTAAACAACCATCAGCAGTGCATTGGTAACAACAGGGCTGGGAAGGGTAGTGGGAAGAGACCAGGGAGCAGAGAAGCCTGGCTGCATCCGTGTGCAGAGCTTCATGTAATGAAGAGACTTCAGATAGTAAAGACTCCTAAGGATCTTTGTCAAAACAGACTCTAAGCTATCACCACCAAACTTAAAATTGAAAGGTTCTTTTCACCAACTACCTCTTGAAATGAAATTTCATTGTCTAAAGGTTTAATCACAGATTAAGAAGAAGAAATTACCAGTGACAAAGCAGCTCTGTGCTTTAGCCAGGTAAATGATGTAGTCCCTAATACACATTTGAATAAATAAGAATATGTTTATTTACCTTACATCTCCAGAGAGATGCAGAACATGTTTCCTGATTTCCTGGAGATTTGCATCATATATCCTCGAACTGATCAGCTCACATCCTGCACGTGCTGCTTCCCAGCACACCTTCTGCCTGGCCTGCTGTGCTGCAGCAGCTCCCTGAGCTGTGCTGGTGCCCTGATGGGCCTGCCTATGCTCAGAAGAGACACCGAGTGCAGTTCTGCTGCATTCCTACCAGTAGGAGCACTAGCCTAGTGGGATGGAGGCTCCCATTCCCACAAAAGCCATGAGAACAGCTATGAGGATAGGAAAGTTCTATCTTTGACAGCTCTACTCTAGTAATTTTGGCTGACATTAGCCAAGGAGATCAGAATTGTTTTGCCTGTGGATCAAGACTCTACTTCTGCTAATTGCTGTGGTTGATGTCAGTGAATCAGCTTAGAAGTTCATATATTTTTTTCTCCCTTTGCTGCTGAGTTGGAATGAGCTTCACTTTGTTCATGGGTTAAAAACAAACAACTGTAAAAGCTTAGTTTGCACTTTGATGATACAAATTCTTTTTGCCAGATGCATTGTTTGCTTCCTAAATAATAAACTCTAAAAATTTACTTAGCAATAGCAAATTAATTAATGCTGTGCCTATATTCTCTGGCTTTTTAGTTCTACTTATGATGGCTTTTATCTTCAAAATACTTTATCATTATTTTCTTCCTTGCTGAACACACAAATCAGGATGTACTAACCAACTCACCCTGTATTTTACCCCTAGCTAACAGAGAGTCTTGTAATACCTGAACACCAATTACGTGAACAGTAAGTCTATTCTGAATTGCCTGTGTTCACACCTCATTGCTCCAGAAAGCAGCTGAGCAGTGCAGACAAGCATGTATTAATTTCCCACAGCCCTGACTCTCACCCTCCTTTCCCACTCCATCACTGTAACACCTAATTATAAGCATATTTTTCTTTCAGGTCCCAGTCCCTGCCTGTCTCTCCATATTCTTATAAGCTGTAAGCCCAGTTTCTGTCCCACTTCATTCCTTTCAACAACTTTTTTTATCAGACCTTGTAGAATTATTTTAGCTTTCTGTATAACAGAACCTAGGGAGGACAACCTGGGTAGGAAATAGTAGTAGTTAATTAAACAAAGCTGAACAAATACAAATAATTTAAGGACATGAGCCAGTACTCTGAATGCCAAGCACACCAACATGCACTTCCCTGCAGAACACACGCAGCACATCCCTCAAGCCCTTCTAGAAGTCTAGTCAGCTCCCAAGTGGGAAAAAAATCATTATCATTCACTTTCAGTGCCTTCTTTTTATCAGTTTTAAATTAACATGCTTCAAGTTTCTGCTTGTGTTTATGTGATAGGACCAAATGAACAGAACACCTGAAAGAAGGCCTGAGATGCACCTGAGATACACCTGGCAATGTGCTCCTTCTGCCACACTGTGATACCTCCTACTCTGGCAGAAACTGGGTGTTAGTGTGTTAGCAGTGTCAGTCACTCCTCAAGACATCAAACATCATTCCCTGCCTATAAGGATAAGATAACCTGTTCATATTGTTACCCAGTCAAGATCTCTGACAACACTTCTGCTTTTACCATCCCTGAAGGATATTTACAGACCTTCTGTCACCATGATATTTTCTGAAAAATCCCTTTGCCAGGAGTTTTCTCCTGAGAAGCTGAGAAGACTCAGAAAAGAAATGTAAACAACAATTATCTGATTGCTTGGAATGTGGTCTGGAGGTTGCTTACCAACAGGTGCATCTTTGCTTGGTTCCATGTAAATTGTTTTTAACTAATGACCAATCCCAGTCCAGCTGTGTCGGACTCTCTGAGTCTGTCACGGGTTTTTATTATTCATTCTTGTTTAGCCTTCTGATGTATCCTCTCTCTTTAGTATAGTTTTAGTATATAAATTCTTTTAATATAACATAATATCATAAAATAATAAATCAGCCTTCTGAGGACTTGGAGTCAATTCTCATCTCTCACCTCGTCCTGGGGACCCTCACAACACGACAACCTTCTCCTTGGGTTCCAGGGTTCTCCTCTAACTGCCTTGCCCAGCTGGAGCAGCCACAACCCCCCCGATCTTCCTCAATGACTGTGTAACACCCACTTCTTTGGTGTGCTGGTTACCCAAAATCACCAACAAAAGGAAAGGAAAAGGCTTCTGATTGTATGCTTTGCAAAGAGGAAGTCAAAGAGGGAAAAATATATTTTTCCTCACGTTACTTTTACATCAGGCAGGATCATGCATGAGATATTGAACTGTGCAGCAATAGAGAAAGAGAGAAGATAAATTTATTTTTCTCTTTCAAGACTGAAGGTAAAGTTTTTAAAAATAAACAGCATTTTAAAGTGATATATGTAACAATCAATCAAAAAAACCAAGGAAAATTTAGTTTGAAAAAAAAAAGAGCTGAAGATAATTTTCTGAATAATAGTTGTGAGTGAAACAGGAAGAAGTGGCTCTTAGATGTTGGATTTTCCAAAAATGAGGCATGGCAGTTATTTATAATTCTTTTTCTTGGAAGAAAACAAAACAAGACAAACAACAAAAGCAGAAGACTTACTTAACAACAACAAACTGCTAGTTTTTCGGACTTTCATACTTCTGTCCTCCATGCCCAGCTTCCATGTTTTCTTGAGTATTGCCCAAGAAAAAGGAGCAGTATGTATCAGCCAGCTACACCTGCAAAGGCAACAGTAGCAGCGTGGGAAATGCCCAGACTAGAAGTGGGAACTTACGAAAGTATTTAAGATTTTATTTTGAGACAATTTTGATAGCTTGTAATAAACCAGTCAAGAAAAAATTCTTGGTTGGATTTTTTGGCACACAGGTGAACATGAAAATTGCTGGAAAAGCTGAATTTTTAATTGAAAACTGAGTGCAATTGGTAAGGTGAGACCAGTATGAAAGCGATAGAGAGTCTGTGCAGGTTAATGAAGTCCTTACACTGATCGAGGCTTTGTTTTAGACACAGAGCTTCTTCTCTCTTGCTGAGGAATTTTCTTTCTTTCCTTTAGAAGTGCTAAAAACAGCAGGAGAGAGGGCACTGAGTCAGTTGATTCCTAGCTAGGGCAGCTGCTGCTGTGTAGCAGAGGGATTTTTCAAGCAAAGTTTGTGTTTACAGAGGTGACGTGTCAAAAAACACCTGAAGTTTTGCATTGTTTCATTTTTGTAACCAGCCATGATGTTACCATATACTAAAAAGGGATTTTACAAGCACTTGTTTGCACTGCTGAAGAAACTTGTGTTTCCCTGGCTCCAGGAAAGCATAAACAAAGGAGAAATGGAAAAAACAAGTAAGATTAACAGAAGGTTCTTTTAGCACAGACTCATTTTAACTTTCCTGAAGCAGTATAATCCAATGCAGATGTTCATTTGCCTCATTCTTGGCAACTGTGTCAGATGAACTTCCTCTCCTCAGTAACATTTTCTCAGGGATTTATTGTCCCTTTGTTAGTCTGCCCTTAAATTGCTCATTCCTTTCATGTGACAGTGAAGACCTAAAACGGTGACAAATCAAGCTAAACACATGAAAGAACTACAAGAAAATAGTAACATTATGTAAAAGTAAATGCAATATTTAAATGATTTAAATACCAAGTACAATGACCTCTGCCTTTGTTTCATCATTTCTGATAGTGGAGATGATAGTGGTAATGAGTCATTTATTAAGTCAAAATAAACCAAATAATTACATAAGAAAATTAGAGAGATGAAGAGAGATGGCCAAGTGACATGGACAAGTTTTACAATTAGTAACAAATGTATATAAATGTGCTTTCTCTGATTTTTTTTTCCAATAGTCTAAAGCATTATGTTGTCAGATAAATGATTTTTACTCACAACATGAGTATACAGCTTCTGATAATATGAGTGTGGAGGAGAAGGCAGTACTGCCAAGTCCTTTAGCATTCAAGTTGCTCTTTTAGTTGAAAACTTTCCCTTAGCTTTGATGCAAAAACGTTACAGATGGTCAAAGCTTTGAGTGAACCAATGGTATTAATTGTTCTAAGAGCCTCATTAGGGACCTTCACTCTCACTCTGCCAGGAGCTCTATCAAAGATCAGGGGGTTTCAGTCTCTGGGCTGCAGTGCAGATGTAGCTACTTGTGCTCCTCTTCCTGTTACTACCTTGACTCCAAAAAACCTGTGCTATTTCATCACAACTCTGTCTCCATTAGCACTAGCTGAAAATGTGTCAAAGAATTTAAAAAATGTGAATGTTAGGATATTTTTGGGAGATGTCTGCTTTGGGGAAGTTCAGTTGGAGAAAAACACAGTTAGGAATCACTAATTCTCCTTATGCTAAAAATAGTTTAATCAAGTCCTGATTTTATGAAACTCTAAAAGGAAAACATTTCCCATTAAGCAATCTTTATATTAACTTTTAAAATTTTTTTTCTTGTGAATACTAACCGGAGTCCTGAATCTCAGACTCCCATCTCCTCCTTTAAAAGTGACTGAGAAAAAAATCACTTCACAGTGTGACCGTTCTGGGAGTTTAATGTAATGAATGTCTGTCAGGGGTTGCCAGATCAAGCCCAAGAGAGGCAGAAGAGCCATTTCCCCAGGCATTTCCCCAAGTCCTGCCTGTGGTGAGGCTGAGCAAGTGTTCCCCAGAACACACAAGCATACACAATATCGGAGTACACCTGGCCAGCCACACAGACAAACACGGACAGAGCACAAAGCACTCCCAAAGAGCACCATCCTGTTCCTTCCTGTGACTGATTAGGATGGAAGCCCACCCTAACATGCAGCCTGTCCAGCTGCTGTCCCCTTCATCCTCTGCTCTTTCAGCTGCCTCTCACACAGGGACATACACATGCAAACAATTCTCTCCGACAGCTGGTCCAGTTCTGTGGCCCTGCCAACAACCAATCCCCAGCCCCACCTTCTGCTCGCTCCAGAAGCCAACTCACACACCCTCTGGTCTCTCCAGCATCCAGCTCAGACTTAACAGTCTCAAGTCCATTTCCTGCCACCTAAGCCTCCAGACACTCTCATCCACACAGATTGACTCCATTAGCCAGGAGAAAGGCATGGCCAGGAAAACAGACACACCAGACATCTATTTACACACGACCGGTCCCTTTTTTCTGCCTTATCCAGCTATTTTCCCATGACTGTTCCTCCCCAAACTGTTGGGAGTGCACCACCTACCTCCCCCTTTAGTTCTTCCCTTCATCAATCCCAATAATTAGTCCCACACAGCTGTTGGGCAGTGACTTCCTCCACTCCAGCTTAAAGCACATTTCATAGGAAAGGTTGACCGGAGTCAAAGGCTATAAGTCTGAGAAGGAGGCTGGTGGTGGCATTGCATGGCTGTGCCAGAAATGCAGCTTCCTTTGTAGACAATGTCTGCTCCAGGATTCCTGCACTGACACACAGTTTGAATGTAGCATAAGCAGTGCCTGCAGTCACTCAAACAAAAATATTTTAAAAGTGTGGTTGTGGCTGTCTCAGTTGCAAGTTCATTACACTGTCAAATATTAACCAGACTTAAACAGGTCTAGGAGTGCCTGCATAAATATGTTTGTCATTTTAGGGAAAATAATTTTAACACACTTCTTGTGTGGAACTAATGAGAATGCTTGTCAAGAGTAAGACTCATTTGTCATTTCAATATTTATATGTTCCTACATGCTTTGGCCCTCAACACTAACAGGACATCCTCAGAGGGATGGATGATGCTCTCCATTATATAGAAATCACCTTCAGTACTTCAGTACTTCCTTTTATTTTATTTTTTGTTTGCTTGTTTGTGTGTGGTTTTGTTCAGTTGGTTGGTTGGCTTGTGGGTTTTTTTCCTTTGTTTTTGGTTTGGATTTTTTTGGGGGACATGGTTGGGTTGTTTTTTAGTTTTGTTTTGTAGTTGTTGTTGTTTTTAAGAAGAATTCAGATTTCTGAACAATTACTTACATCTCCTGAAACCGTTGTCTTGCAACAACTTGAAACTCACTCTTGTTTAATCTTGAAAATGTACTATTTCTGAACTGAAAAGGGCAACACAAAAACACAGAAAATCTGCTCTACACAAAATCCCATGGCACATTCCATAAACTGGATCTGCAAACAAATTAGCCATGTTAATTGTAACATAGAAAATGTACCAGTAATTATTGCTGGAATGAAAATCTGTATTCTTTCTTACCTGGGGGAGTTCCAAAGTAATAACTCTGGATCAGTTTTGGTTTTTTTCAACACTTTTATCTGATGCCTGAAGTATTAACCAAAGTAGGACCCTGCAGTCTAATTTCCTGTCAGCAGAAGAGAATTCCCCAAAATATATTTACAATACAGGATTTTGTGGCAATTCTAACAGTACCAAAAATAAACTTTGCATTGCTTATTCCACAATCTGATACCCTTTGGCTGTGACTCCTATCTCGTCATTGAAAGTTTTGATTCAAATAACCAACACCATTTTACAATGAGCAAAAATTTTCCAGATAAAGTAAGATCTTCCCATACAGTTGCCTTGTCATTTCACTGGGCAATGTGAAAGATGATGTGAGAGCTCTCTCAATGTAAGAGCACTGTGAAGGCAAAAGGATAGCACCAGGGGCAGGACGAGGGCCACTGCTGACTCGCATCAGTGAGAGGTACAGGTAGCCCTAGTGACTTCTCTCTTGTGCCAGGGTGGCTGTGGAAGAGACCATGGCTCCTGTGACACCCCATTTTTTCACCTCTTACACACACAGAAATACCACACATCTGTACGAAACATCTGGTTCATGCCTCAGAAGGAGGTATTCAGAACCCTGGTAAACTCTTATTTCATTAAAACAAGGGGAGAAGTTAAATTAACTTTACAAAGCCTTTTAAATAAGCTCTGTGCTGGCAGAGGAATCACTTGCAGGGGATTAATTTGCTTTCCACTGAAAAAAAAGTGGTTGTGTGCTTTTAGTGAACCTTTTATTTTTGATTAAGGAAAGTAATAGCAGAAATTTTCATAGAGTTTAATGAGCACATTCAGGGCTGTATCCTGAGAAAAGCCAAGCTGGCACACAAAATTTCCTTTCCACTACCACTGCATATATTAGTTGCCCCACTGAGATTTAGGAATAGGCCAGCAGGAAAATTTCAACACATGTAGTTTCTCAAAGACTTAAGCAACTGAAGACTGAGAGCAAGACCAGAGTCAGGTGGAAGGTAAGGACAGTAATTCACAGCTGGGGCAGCAGATAGGCAAGACTGCCTAAACACTAGGTTTGCTTTCAACTGCTCTGAAGCAAAAAAGTTTGCTTTCAACTACTCTGAAACACTAAGTTTGCTTTCAACTACTCTGAAGCAAAAGCCTAAGTGAAAGCCAAAGCCTAGAAATGAAATTTCCATCAGTACAAATCTGTCCATGATCTTTCATCGATTCTCATGCACATGACTCTTCTGTGTGCTTACTAAACTGGCAAAGAGTTATTCTGTTCATTTCTGCTGTGCAAGAAAGAACATTTGGCTTAGAGCATGAAAGTTGAGAACCAGTGTCAGGAAGAAGAATTTGCATGGATGTACAGCCAGGGGCAGCAGGAGAAGGATGGAAAGACCATTTGCTTTCTTTATTTTGACCAGTGTTGAACACCACAATAAGCCAATCATGCCCAAAACTCTGCCCACATATGAGACAAAATGAAGAAAACAACAGAAAACTTATTCCAATTTAAGCAGATTCTTTCAAGCTAGTACTTCATATTGCACTACATATTTACAAATTGAATAAGCACAGTAAAATGAGTAAATAACTATGGGTAATTTCTTCATGTCCAGTAAATCTGTAAATAGTTGAAAAAAATATTTTTGAAAAGTGTGACTAGTCCCACCTTCCCAGGTCTCTGTGGCAGTTTGCAGTCTATGACAGAAAAAGGAAAGATCTCTGAAAAATCAAACAGGTTACAGCAGATGGACACACTCCTGTTACAATCTGTTCTCCCCAAGATCACTTTGAGGCACAGGAGCAAAGCGGTGCGTGAGAGTTGCTTGCCTGCAGATAAACAGAAGGTTTCTTTCACTACAGCTAATGCCTCACATTTTCTTGATATGAATATTAAGGATATAGGAATTTACTGGCTCGTCTGAATAAACACCACATGTGCAGCTGTACTAAATATGCCAGCAGTGCACAGAGTAGAGCAGTTTTGTTTGCTCAACACATTGTGTTAGCCATGTATAAAATACACACAGTCACTATACCTGTGTATAACTCAATGCATAATTTATTACAATAATCATATATTTTATTATGTAACTAAGAATTTAAAGAGGTGAATCATATGTAAAAATCATAAATGGCTTTCACCCCCATGTATATTGTGTATTAGTTATTTGTTCTTACAGGTGTTTGTGATCAGAAAAATTCATGAGTCAGAGTCATTCAGTCAAGAAATACAGTGATAATATCACTGGTGCTTGAGATAAAACAAAGGTGAATCTACAGAAGCAATATCCTATAGCTGTAGTTCTTATAACATCCACTTATTCTGTCCCTTCACAGTGGCTTAATATTCTTTCAGGATCTAGACTTTCTGAATTTCCAGAACAAACCTCAATAGGAAAAAAGCAATTTTTTTTCTTAATTCAGTAGCAATCTTTGTATTCTTTATATATGAACATAAATCTTCTTGCAATTTTTTGTAAGAATTGAAAAAAATCCGTTTAAAGAGATTGATGTTGTTGAATAAACTCATTATTATCGATAACTATGTTGATTAAAATATTAACAATATCCCAGTACCTTTCTGCTGTCATACTCCAGTCAAACAAAGATTTAATACAACAAAATAACAAAAACCAAACTAAATTTTAAGAGTTCATCTTGAAATAAGTAGTGGTCAGCTATGGGTTTTCTTTGCAAAGGGACAGAGAGAGCATTTTAAAGAGCATTAGAAGACATTACATTTTCCTTCTGCTTCTGTCCAGGCTTACCCTGGAGAAAAACTCTTTCCTGGACTAAGAAAAAGAAGCTCTATAAAAGCAGAAGAGTGCACATTCAAAACATATACATGATTGCTTTGAGACAATGACTTTTCCTGGAGAAATGCAGTCAGAAAAGGACACAGAAGTCAGAGTGTGCCTAGCAGTTGGCAGCTCAGGTAGCACAGACACACCGTGGAAAGCAAGAGGGAAATAAAGCTCCCTGGTTTTCCTTCAGGGAGGTGAGTTCAGAATACCTCTCCTTATCTCTATCATGGGCACAAAATCTGCAGGTGATGAGGGCTCAAATTCCATTCCTGTGCATCCACTGTGTGAAATCTCATCAGTCCCAGCTTTGTAAGGACCTGTGTATTTGAGAACTTATTGCAAGAACCTGGTCTGGATTGCTCTTCTCTAGGTGTGGGAGTGAGCAAATGCAGTAGGTAGTGGGGCTAATTGCTTCAAATCTCCTTTCTTTGGAGATGCTCCATAAGGAATCTGACCTCAGTTGGTCCTGCCTTGGGCAAGAGACTGGACCAGTTGACATCCAGAAGTCTTTTACAGTATGAATTCTTGGAAGGGTCTGTGATTCCACAGGGGCTTTTGGAAGTGCAGAAGAAGGTAAGGGCTGTTCACCACACTGCCAACATGCAGTCCTGAGGTCCATGAGCAGAGAGAACCTCTCAGCAGGAGACCAGTACCAAGTCTGCCTTTTACATGGCCTTCAGAAGATGACATTTGGATCAAGAAACTGTCCTTGTAAAGCCCATCCACAACCACAAAGAAATGGATCATTTCTGGGAAGTATACATTTCATGTTTGGAATGAGATAAACACAGAAACCAGGCTGGGATTGTGACAGGCTGGACTGTAACAGGCATCAGCAGATGTGAGGAGGGGCACTCACATGAATACTGCTGCAGCACTCTAGATAAAGATTAAATAAATTCTTCAAAACTATTTAACAGTCAGTAGCAAGGCCAGGCATAGGCAATTATAAAACTAGGAATGATCCAGCTCAAACATACCAATCACATAATCTGATTTTCTTTTTATAAAAATACTTAGTATTCTGTTGAATAAAGCTTGAAAAACAATAATGTAACAAGCCATGTGCAAATATTCACAGTAAACACACAGTTTTATTTCACTAAGTCAATGAAAAATATTTCAAATACCATAAAATGCGACTCAGTTAATCACTTCAGTAAATGCTTGCTGAGCACTCCAGCTTCCCAGTTAATAAATGTGGATGATTAAAAAAGGAAACAGTTACAGAGAATCTATACACACCATACTGTGCTCCTACAAGTACTGAAGTACTGAAGGCGAACTAAACAGTGACTGAAGTGGTAGAAGAATAAAGCTAACAAAGGGAAGAATAAAAAGTTGTATTTATTTGACAGGATGAACATTCAGCGATGAAACCTGGATCACCTCCCATTTATGTATCTGACTAATTGCCCTCAGAAGGTTTCAAATCTAGCCAAGGATGTGAAGATTGTACATTAGACAAGGGTCCAAGTATTTAAACAATTGCAACATTTGTAGGGCAGGTTTGCAGGCAAACTTATTGGAGATCTAAGTTTTTCAAAATGCAGACACCACACTATGAAGGACATCTGAGGTGGCATTACTCCATATAGCTGCCAGGGGCTGGTGCCACCAGGCAGGAGTCAGGACCCCGAGTGCTCTGGGGTCACCTGAATGGCACTGAGCCCCCAGATGGGGGGCCTCATCCACAGTCCAGGATGGGGGTTCAGTCCTGCTGCTGGCTGGTTGTGTGGACATGCAGCTGCAGGAGGTTTGCTTCTGGCAGCTTGGGACAGCGGGATTTCTCCCAAAAGGAGAGCCAAAACTTGTCTACCTTCTAACATACTCCCCTGCCCAAAAAAAAAAAAAAAAGAAAGAAAATTGCCATCTGCATTTGTGGTGGTTTTCTGTTTGGTTTTTTTGGGGTTTTTTTTTGTTTTTTTTTTTTTGGTTTTTTTTCTGGTTTTGTTTTGTTTTCTATGTGTTGTTTTTTTTCTCTCAAGCCAAAGATTGTTGCTCTTGTCTTCTGATTTCTTTGATCAAAGCCTTAGCAAAAAGTTAATGCTTCAAGAAAAATTCACTCATTCTGTTTCTAATTATTTTCTTTTTTCTTTTTTTTTTTTTTTTTAATTTTAATGAGAAACCTGTTCATAGTTAGTGTCTTAAGAAAGGACTAAGCTCTGATGTGGGTAATGAAATTCAGATTTGGAGCATAAAAACTTTAGGAGAACTGAATCTGACTCTTGGTTTCCTTGTCAAAGGGGTCAACATGAATCTTCCATTGACAGCTAGATTACACTCCTTAAAGGTTCCAGTGATTTAGCTATATAAAACTTGACATAACTTACTGTTACATTTTAAAAGTGTTGGTCTGCATTGTATTTAATATTCAACCTACAAATAATTGAAAATTAGAGTAATAATTGGCAGCAGGTTAATGCAAGAAAAAGAGTGAATTCAGAAAAGCAAATGCTGTTCTAGTTCCCATGGCACCATTCCCAATATTTGTTTTATACTCCTGAGAGAAAAGAGGAAAGCAGAACAAATGTTAAACCTCCCACACAAAATTCTCAAAGTAATATTATAATTCCCCCTAAGGCTCCAGCCTTGCTGTCAAATTGCTTTTTCTGTCAAGTTTCCAAATTCTTTTATTGAGAAAGGATAATAATTATAATTATCCAAAGTTGAAGTTGGTGAGTTTTTACTAAAATAGTTAAGCTGCAAATTCTCATTGAAAAACCTTGTAGAGTCATTAATTTAATTTGCACGGTATGATTACCACAATGGCAAAGTCTCATATATATATATCTGCTGTGTAAATGCATTTTTTGCCTAATAATCACCTTCATGGGAAAATTACTGGTTTGTATCAGCAATCTCAGTAATTATTCACAAAAATGATCTCAGAATTTATTGTTTAAAGAATTATTCACTTGTGCAGAAATTCTCTTCTGCACTTTCCAGTGATGTTGTACAACTTCTGATGTACTGCCACATAATTTTTCTTATGCATTTAGCTGATTGTGCTTTCCTTGGGCTCAACAAGAACCTTCCTAGAATGCTCAAGAATTTTTTTTTTTAAGATTTCTGCTCAGCCATGTTTATGCCTTTGGAGAGAGGAAATGTTATCAAAGTTCCCTTTATCATATTTTATTTGTAAATGCATTTTCAATACTGCAGTCCTTGGTATTCACAGAGATTAATTTTTAATTTGGCACTCAAGTGGTGGTACCACTTTAAACACTGAAATAAGACCATACAACTTATCTGTTGTATGGCATTGTGAGGAGATACACTGCACTATTGAAGAAATAGAAAGCAACAAAAGCAACACCAGTAAGTTACTAGCTGGAAAGACACCAATAGCTTCTCTGTGCATGCATGACAATTCTTCTGTTGTCATTTAGTTAGATTCCAGTCGAAACTCAAGTCTTCCCTGTACTAAGTACAAGAGAAGCATGCAGAGCAGCTCAGATGAGATGCTTTACAGAGGATGGGTTAAATAGATGAAACAGCTGCTTATAGAAAATTTGCTGTGATATTCCGTCTTCCTGCTGGGCTCGTTTGCCCCCAGGCAGGCAGGCAGGGGCTGGATAGCTCAATCCTTTGGAGACCGACTGTCCCAATACCCAAGCCACTCTTAGCAAGCCCAAAGGATATCAGTTCTCAGTGATTTAGCTCTTTCATGGTTTCCAGCTCTTTGCTTGCTAAGGTGCCTTGCAGGCTAGCTGGGAAGCAGACACAAGAGAGGAGAAGGCAGTCCTGGAGTTCCACAGCGATGGTTTTATTGGGATGTCTGTGAAGGGTTCCAGCGACGGCTCTTCTGGCCACAATGGGCTAGAGCAGCCCATCATATAGGGCTAGAAGGGATCAGAAATTGTCCAATAGCAGGGGTTAAGGAGAAGTGACCTATGGGGTCACAGAGAGATAAGCTGGGGTCTGAAAGGCAGAGAGGAAGAGAGGGGCTTCTGGCTTTTTCACCATGACTTGGCATTTCCTCTCTCTAGGAGCTTTAGCAGAGCCTGGCCCTGCTACACTGCAAGAAAACTCTTTCAGACAGTCACAGTCTTTGGACCAATGTCCTTTAAAAACCCTAATTTTGGCACCAAATGTTAAGGAGAGAAATAGGCTCCTGCATCCCTGAGGGACTTAGGCAAAGTACTGAAGTACTCCAAAGAGGTGCTTTTCAGGACTGGAACCTGTCAAAGTTTTTGGGGTGTTCCCGTCACCCTTTATTACTTTAAAGGTTGCCAGAAGTCTCTAACCCATAGATTGTATTTCACCAGATTTGGTTGCCTCTAAGACCACCCCACAGATAGCTCTTTGCAATCCGAGGAAGATGAGTCCACGGGCTCTATCTGAATAGAATTCCCATTCTATTGGAATCCTTCAGCTGAAGGATAGATCAGTACACACCAGTATCTCTACTAGTACAGGTTACTTACAGACTAGACAGAGTTTAAAGGCAAGATTATTTAAACTACCCTCCAAAAACCCAACCAACACCCCTTTTATAGCAATAAAATATATTTATGAAAATAGTTGCTAGAACTAGAAACAGTGCAAAAAAGTTAAGCAATAACACATCTTACTAAACAGCTAAATATTTGAGTTAGTTTCAAAGTCTGTTCTACATTTCAGTCAGCTAGAAGAGCTGTCAGGACAATCTTACAGTCAAGAAGTCTGGGGCCTACTTTCTTAGACAAACTTGGTCCCCTTAGACATTTTTTTTTCTAGCAGGAAATATCAGCTGGGAATTGTTCCCCTTTTGGTGCACTTCTATTTATGACAGGTCCCAGAAATTGTGTTTGTGCAGTAAGTATGTCTTAGAATGAGTTTAATCAAAATGTTTAACAAAGTAATTTGATGGCTTCCCAGTCCTCTAAAGAAAGGCTGTTCTTCCAGGGTTAGTCTTTACTCTGGGAAAAAAAAAAAACCAAAAAAAACCAAAACTACAACAAACAAGCAAATAACAAAAGGAAAGCCAGCAAAATCTCAAAAGTTTTCAAAGCCAAATCTCTTACTGGACAGCTCTAGAAACTGCCAGCACAAGAGGCTGCAATTTTAAACCTACTCAGGTGCTCTTTCAGCAAAACTGAGTAACTCCTGAGCACCTTCAAGAGGCTCCACATTTGGAAGCCCTCTGAGAGAGACCAAGTGCTGTGCAGCATAAATGAGCTGCACAGCATAATATCCATATATATATCCATAAATATCCATATAATGGATATTCTTTCCTTCCTGGGATTCTCCTTTCATAGTTACTGTGATTGAGGAGCTGCAGTGGACAAGTGCAGGGAAGCTTCAAACAACCTCTGGCTCCTGAAGCCTTTCTCTGGACCAAGCCCTGCTACAAAGCTCTATGAAATCAAAACAATGACCAAAGCCTCACAGCGATGTTCAGTCTTTCAATCAGACTGGAGAATCACAGAACAGTTGGGGTTGGAAGGGGCCTGCAAAGCTCATCCAGTCCAACTCCCTCAACATGAGAAGTGACAACATTGATTGGCACTTCTCACCACCAATGCCCTATTTTATAAGAATATCCTAATCTTTGAAGTATGCAGGGAAATGGATTAATAGTTATTGTAGTCAAAAAGCCTTTATTAATCTGAAAGACACCTAAAGTTCAGAGCTAGTGTAGTTGGTTTATTTGCAAATATCTGTAATTGTAACTTCAATTTTACATGGAAATATAGCATTTTACTTGGAAATATAGCAATATAGAAATATAGCTCTATGTGATGCCAAGAAGTTTGAAAAAATGGGGTTCTGCAGTTTTGTTGGCAGCAGATGGTCAAAACCAGACAGTCCTTGTAACAGATCGTCCTCGACTGGTGGTTTGCTTTGCATAGCTCTTGGTCCTCCCCAGGCTGGGGAGCCCAAATCCTGGTTTAACACCAGGACCACATATTTGCAGGGGTCCAGTAATTTGCATATTTAAGATAATGCTGAGCTCTGTTAGAATGAGAAAGTGCCAGCCCACAGTCCCTCAAGCAGCATTAGCTGTGATGATCCTCAGCCAGGGGGACATTCAGGAGCATCATTCTCCAGCTCCTTTGGAATGGAAGCACAGCTGCAGTTTTAGGATGAGGGCCTTCCCTGGAAGCAGAGTGATTTTTGCTTCATATCTGGATTGCTTAGGTGGCTGAGCACCAGCCTAGCATTAGTTCTCAAAGATTATCAATTGGAGTAAGGCAAATGCCCTATTTAATGATCAGTGATTACTTCAGATGGATTAATTTGATGATCATTCTCTCTAGCAGCAAAAATCCTTCAAGATAGTTCCATGACAGCTCTTCACTTCTTCACCAGAGCAGGAACTCCAGAGCAAACTACTGTACAAATATTTCTATGGTTCTAATAATTATAACTTATTTCTGTGCCATAACAAAAGAAATCTGAGAGAAGGAAAATTTTCCTGGAAAACAGCATTTCCCCAGTCTAGCTTGCTGCATATTGCTGATTGCAATACCAAGCCTCTGTTGATTTCCAAAAGTTTGCTTTAAAATCATCCTATTGTTCTCTTACCTCTCCTACCCTGGGCTCTCATCCTTTTCTGAACTCAGAATTAAAAGGTGCAACGCTGCACCCATAGAGACACATGAAAGAAGGATCATTGGAAATTAGTATTTCTGCAGGTTCAAAGTTTCAGAGAGTTATTTAACTTTTGAAATAAATTGTAGAAAAATCACTGTCTTTGCATAATTTCCAGTGAATAAGTAGGGTAATAAACTCCTTCTGTCTTCAACCTCCTCTACCCCAGTTTTTAAAATCATGTCATAGGATCTGGATCAGAATTGAACAATTTTCACTGCTTGGAAAAACATTAGTCATGGAAACAGCTCATAAAAATAAGCTGTGCTCAGCTTATTTGCTCAGTCTATATTTGCTTTTTCCAAGAAAAAGAAAAAAGATTTTACTTTTCTATTTCAGGATTACTTAACTCTTCTAAAATCCCACACTTTAATGTGATTATGCTGAAAGTCTTTGCATTCAACAGGCTTAATATTTCATCATCTATGCTTATAGTGATCTAGATCCCAGACATTTTTCTAAACTCACCAGCCAGTGGATGAGATGGTAAAAGTACACTACAAAATAACTTCTGCTGCAGCACAGAGAACTCACTGCTTTTCATCTTTGGATCACAGTCTGCAAGTTTCCTTTTATTAGGCAAAACACTTTAAATTTCAAAATTTTTCTGTAAGGCCAAGCAGAGCAATTCCATGGTGCTACGTTACATTGCAGCTTACATTATCTCTTGAAGAGGGATTTTCACTGCAGCAAAGTCTTGCTCATTAGGGCTTTTGAAACCTTCAGCCAGCATTCCCATTCTTACATGACTTGCTAAATATCAAGGATTCATTTTTGCCATCTAGTGGTTTTGTACAGAATTAAAAGAAATTTGCTAATGACAAAGTTGAAAATTATTGTTTGTGATAAAAGATTGCAGTTTCAATTTATGATTTTATTTGAAAAAAATATTTATACCTGGAAAAGAGGACTAGTCCCTCCACATAACCATTAAATGAGCACTGAAAGAAAACAGGATTAATGTGTGACCACTGAGACTGTGAAAAGGACAGCTGAGGTTACTGCATTGGAGTGTGGGATGGAGTAGCACTGACTGGGGGAGGAGGCTACTCAGAGGACTCCTCATGTCCAATGTGTCTTTTCTTATAGTCCTGAAAATTTGTAAGATAATCCAAGCAGATCTCTCTTCTGCTGCCCACCTTCCTCCTATTTTTGTGGGGTGGATACAAATAATATTTAACAAGTTACTTCCAAAAGTAGTATAAAAACCAGCTACTTAGGCTTAAGAGAGAGGCTCTTTTTACATACAAATAGATGCCATAATTAAAAATTAATAGAACTTAACAAGTTTCATTCAATTTTTTAACCCAGTGTTCATTAATAACTGTAACTCAGGATAAAATACTTCTTTTTATGAATGTAACATTGATTTAAAAGATACAAATAAAGAAGCAATAAAATACTAAAGTATTTCAATACCAACAGCTAGGAAGCATCTCTGAACTGGATACCACCAACTTGAATATCTCCATTTTCTCTTAAAAAAACTATCCTGGAAACTCCTTTAACATTCAGAAGCATAGAATGGTTTGGGTTGGGACCTTAAAGATCATCTAGTTCCAACTTTCACCACCCTCATGGGCAGGGCCCTTCCCATTAGTACAGCTTCTTCAAAGCCCCATCCACCCTGGCCTTAAACAATTCCAGGGATCAAGCATCCACAGCTTCTCTGGGCAACAGTGCCAGTGCCTCACCACTCCCACACCAAAACATTCCTTTCAAATATCTAATCTAAACCAACCCTTTTTCAGTTTAAAATTGCTCCCCCTTGTCCTATCACTACACACCCCTCTAAAAAAGTCCCTGTCTCTCTTTTTTATAAAACAAAACCAAATATATTTGCATTTAAAGATAAAACATTGTAGTTATACTTCATGGAGAAAACATGGTCCGCTGTGGTTCATATCTTTTCAAAACATAAACCCCCCACCACCCCCAAATTTTACAAAATACAATTACATGATCTCCTGATTTTAAATTTTTGAATCTGATATAATTAAAACTCATCATAATTCATATTAAATTTCAAGATAAAAAGATGTCAGTATGAAAGATCTGGTCTGTCACTGAGCACTTTGAATTCTTCTCAGTTTCATGCCTGTTATTTCAGATGCATGGATAGAAAGTTAGCAATCAAAAACAGGGAACAGAAGCCCACCCACTTTTAGTAATGGCAAAAGATGGAAACTGACTTAAAACAAAAACCTTTTACAATCCTTTTACTGACATTTGAAATAAAGGTTTAAAAAAATATGCTGTGAACTTCCTTAGTTGTTTATTAATGAATATTTTGAAAAACCAGATGAGGCATTCCATGTTTTTAAGGTGCATTTTATTTTACAAATGCATAAAAATGCATTTCATTTTACAAATGCATAAATGTGGCACAACTTGTATAAAAAATATAACAATACAGTCAACTACAAAACAGCAGTGTATCACACACAGTCTGCAAGATTCTTTTTTTCTTCAAATTGTTTGTCTACTGCAAGTGAAAGGGCCTGAAGAAAAGTTGTCATTGTGACACTGGGGGACTAAAAATAAGAGAACATTTTGTTAGACACACCACAGCAATAAGCAGTCACAGTATTTTACATACAAATCACAGTATTTAAAGGGAAATATTTTAATTTCATATTACAAAAATTGCAAAATGCTATAAACCAAACTGCAAGTTTATTTAAAATCAGCTAGCACAGCAAAGTCAAAGTTAGCCTGTGTGAAGTCTTCAGTCACAATATTGTATATTTGCTTAAAAAAAGGTTTTTAACAAATTATTATTTATAAAGTGGTAGAGGTTTGGGTTTTGTTTTTTTTTTAGCAAGAAATTATAAGAGCACCATTATTAATGTTCATTTATTTAATTAGAAGTAGAATGCTCTTGGGCAGATCAATCCCACCTGTCTTCTTCAATCCCATTCTAAATTATGGACAACACATAATTGTTTCAGTCTACAAAGCTGCAGAAACAAGCGCAGTTTAGATTAAAAGGGAGGTTTGGACCAATCTTTCACTTCAGGCAGTGTTCAGATGTCTTCCTGCCTGTCTCAAACTCAACCCAAAACATAATGAACAGAACTCACTTGAATATAATAAACTTACTTGAATATAAAGTGCATGTGCTAGGAAAGGAAGCTTTCTCAGGACCCGGCCACCAAGACCTTCACTTTTTCTATGGTAAAACAGAGACAAATGCTGCTTAAATGCTAAATAGCCACTCTTAAAAGGAGGCCTTTCATTTTTCTGTGTCTCTCAATTAAGTTGCTCTAAAAGAACTTCAGATGACAATTCAAGAGGTCACTTGCAGCTTTTTTAGCAGAAGCAGGGAGTGAACAGACAAATTCTGCTTGTGAGAGGCTACACAGCCTAGTACACAGCACAGGCACAGGCACAGCTGCCTGCCAATGCTTATATCAGGCCCTTCACATCGTTGTGCCAGTCTCATGAGCTTGGGGGGATGTCTACCACAGCATGGTATGGACACAAGCACTTTTGGAAGGACTGGGGAAAAAACTGGTTTCAGTGCTGGACCTTATGGGTACTGCCTGTCTCCTTCTACCCACCATTTACACAGTTTCCTTCACCTCATCCACTTTGTATCTGTTAGCATCTTCTCCAAGCACTGCTCCATGTACATACCGGATGCAAACCTCTGTGCCTGGAAAAACTTACTTGCTTTTACTTTACTCCTCACTGGTTAAGACTGCATACTTCAGGAACAGAAAGAGAACACACTTTGCAGACTTTATGAATATTATTTTGTTCCATAGGGACCAGCATTTTGGAAAAAAACATTGCTTGATATTGTGAATATATTTTTTATTGTTTCAAGAACTTTCAGTGAAAGACCATCTGCTCTACCAGCATACTCAGCACACCACAACACTATCTATTTACACTTTACTCCTTTCCCCCTTGTTTCTGTCCACTTATATCTCCACACTTAACACTGATCTAGTAGATGGCAAGGCATTTCAAAACACTTTCTTTGCAGGACCTAAGGCACATGCTATTTCTGCTAGTGCACATTACAATTCCCAACATCCACTGAAAACTAGGGCTAATCCAGCCAGCAAATTGTCAAGAGGACTTCAAATGGCAGAGCACAAATTAGAAGCAGTACTAGGCCAAGCCAGATCTGAGACTAAGAAATGCTGGCAAATTGCGATTGCTTCCGCTTTTTGTCCCCTGAAGGTTTTTGCACTATCCCAAAGAGCAAAAAATTGAGTTGTTTCAGATCTCCAGTTGTTAGGAAATTTGGTTACTTTTACACATCGTTCCATAACTCAGTATGTATGTATGAAAAAGGTAGCATATCAGAATCTTACCTTGAGATTTCTTTCAGTACAAGGCTTAACCTTGACACATTGTTTTCTATGAAGCCGATCATCTCAAGCTCTCTGAGTGTCAGAAGCTGCTGTCGAGGATATATTATTTGACACTAGAAACAAGAGTTACACACTGTTGTATAAAAAATAAATGCATTCAAAATTAAATTTTACAGTAAGAGTGGAAATACAGAAAAGGAATGAAATTTACTTATTTTTGTTAGGAAGTATTATTAAAATGCAAAATTTACTAAAATATGGCATTTTACAGTTCTGCTTTCAAGTATTACCTTCATCAGTTCTTCCAGGCAAGAAAGATAAATTCTAAATATTGCTGCAGTAGATGGAGGTCCAATGTATTGTTTTATGTCAGCCCTGTCTACAAAGGCCATGTCAATTTTCTCTGTAATATTTGAAGTAGTCAGGATAACTACATTGGGATACCTTCAAGACAAAAATAGATTTTTAGGTCACATGTAAAAAGATTTATCTCCTTTTGTGACTGGCAGGTTGATACCTTCCTTCTTATGCTTCAAATAATCTTATGCAATAAACTGTCACATCATTCTTGTCAATCAGGAATTACATTAAATGATCTGAAGCTCTTGGCCAGGTATCACCAGACTATTTCAATGCATAGTCTCTTTCCTTCAGCTGTTTCTCAAGTGTCCACAGTTCCTCTAATTCTATTTCAGAAGTGATAGATGGTAACTACCTACAACCTGCTGGCATAGCTTCTGACACACAAAAAAGATTATGAAAAGAATTGTAAATGTGAACCTTTAATCAACATGTTTTACATTTCAATTCTGATGTCTGTTCTCCAAGCAGACATCATGATGTCTGTCCTTTTTCTCTCCCTGTCTTTAGATGAAGCATACTGTCCACCCAGGTTACATGTAAAATATTCTGCTGGATTACTCCTATTTCTTTTCAAGATCAGCATCATGAACAAAGAATAACTATTCACTAACTAATCTGGTTTAGTATTCCAAGCAGGAATTGAAATTTAGCAGGAATAGGAATACTGAAACTGTCAATTACCTTTTGCTGTTGCAATAATATGCAAACAATACCTTTTAATCTGGTCTATTTGTGTCAGTACAGCATTGACCACACGAATAGCATCTGAAGGCTCTGTGCCTGCCTTGAAGGCACTGCGAGCTGCTGTGAGGCTTTCCACCTACAAAAACCCAAACCAATCAACCAAAACAACAACAACAAAATCACCAAACAGCAAAAAAACCCCAAAAAGATTGCACTTTTGGAGTCCTGGCAGGAAACAGGTAACCCATGCAACACACCTTCAGATTCCTGTGCCTACTATCTAAAACTTCTTCAAAATCTTTTGCTAGGTAGGAATTTCCAGGGAGAAAGAAAGGCATGTCAAGAAAGCAAAGTGTAGTGAGGGTAATTCCTTTTTGGACAGCAGAATGGAGGCTGGTTTGCATTTTAAAATTTGGAGGTGAAGGAATGGGACACCACCAGAATAATGAATAGGTGGAATTTAGACTGAGATTCCCCATAGGAACTCCAATATGATAAAGCTAATAAGGTACATAAGTACCTTACTAAGTTGCTTTTGTATGCAAGTTTGAAAAAAATCTAACAACAATGAACTGAACCATACTCATGTTTTTCAGAGCTTTACAAAAAAATGTAAATAATACAAATCTGGGCTACTTTAAAGTTTAAAACAATATTCCACTTGTAAACATACAGCAGCAAGGGAAATTCCACCAAGAAAAGTTTCAATTAATTTTCAGCTGGAATTTGCCTGCTAAGTACAACTATGTTCCTTACAAACCTCTCAAATCTGCAGCAGTCAACACTAATCTGCACAATCATGGAGCTTATGAAATAGCATAAATGTGCTTTTATTTTTCTTCATGATTGATCACTATTGCAACTCCTTCCCATCAATCTCCTTTCTGCTATATTTTATGTACAACAATGCTATTGGAATCATACCTCATCAATCAGTACAAATACAAGAGCATCTCTGTCATCAACTAACTCTTGGATCTTCTGGAACATCTTGGTTACAAGCTTGCCACTCTAGAAAGACACCATATGCATATGTTAACTATTTCCTTACCACACAACTTTCTAGGGCTTATCATATTTAAAGATTTAAATGCCTGGGTTTTAAAACAACTTTCTAATAAAACTTCTCTTTAAGCATTTTCAAACATGTTAATTACTGTGAACCATCTCTGATGCACATATTTAGGAAACAAGCTAAACAGAATAATTACAGTGTAATTTCTAAAATAGGTAGTTTATTTTATTAGGTACATCAATACATACCTCAGAAAACCATTTAGAGAAAAGACTATGGCTGTTTATCTCAATTAACTGTCCATACCTATACCTACAGAAGGAAGAGAAAAAGAAGTATCAACTCCATTCTAAATAAAAATCAGAGATGTCATTAACTTCTGTAGGTCTCATTCCTGACATTCTGACCCTGGAATTCTGTGAATTAGTACTTTAAATTACTTACCTTTCAAAATATAATACATGTTTTACCAATATTATTTTCGTTGCTGGAACTTGTCACGTTGCTGAAAATGTAACTAGAATTCTTTATTAAATTCCTATTAGAATTTCTTCTTTAGAACAGGGTAAGTAACTCTTACCATGGTAATTGCCTCATTCTTCTCTTTGTGTAAGATTTTCTTCAGTATAGCAAGAAGTGACAAAGGATCTCAACCACACATTACAGCCTATGATTTTCATACATTCAGTTTGGACTAGAGTCAGATCATGATAATAATTACATGTTATTTATGCTACACATTTTATGTTATATAGCCTTTTTTTTTTAATATAGATTTATTAAGTTGCTATGAACTTTTAGGCTATTTCTTATGACCTGTCAGATATACAAACTGACCCCTGCAGATTGTAGTATTCAGACAATCCAAGCACAAAAGAAATTAGTTTAAAAAATCACTACCTATTAAAATCAAGCATGAAGATACAAAAACCAAAATACTCCTTGATCCTCTGCCCTTTAATACTCATTGATGTACAAAGTGGGCAAAAATTACTGTACTGCCACTGGAATGTCTTTCACGCACCTGGGACAATTAATTACATTTTACAAGGCCTTAAAATATCCTCATCAATCTAGCAGATCAATTTTATTGCTAGCCTGCTGCACTACAAAAAAGAAGACATATTAGCACTAAGCACAAGGTACTTGAAATTAAATATGAGATATACTTGGGCTAGTGAAAAAGAACAGCTAAGTATAGTAAGCTAAAGTGAAAAATTAAAAAAAAAAAAATCACCTGTATGACAGTCGAATTGTCAGCTTCTGAGCCAATGCTTTACAGAGAGAAGTTTTCCCAGTTCCAGGAGGGCCTGATTTGAAATCAGATCCATACATTACACAGAGTCTGCATTAGATAGTTAATGACATCTAACAGATTTTTAACTACTTTATTTCAAATAATTGAAAGATAATGATTGTCTACACCAGAGTATTTTGAGAAAATTGCTTCCTTGACTACAATCCTAGAGCTAATGCTGGATTTGGTATGTATGCAGACACCATAAAGTTAAAACACTCAACAGCCAGAGAAGCAAAGAGTATCACCCCTGCAGGGCTAAACCTCATCAGCATTCTCTATAATCAGTGCTATGCTCAAACTTGTATCTTCCTGAAACACACTCTTCTAACATGGAAAACAGAAGGATATCACAATCAGTTTGATCAGCTGTTCACTCTCCCAGAAATTTCTTCCTTGGCTAAACCCAGATCACCTTGAGACCTATACTCAAAGACAAACCTTTTGGATCTGACTTTATATGCCATGGAAGAGCCACAAAGACTTCCTCCAAAGAGGCAAGTACAAGAACAGTTACCAGAGTATGAGTCTGAAATAAAGTCATTCAAACAAAAACATCTAAAAACAAAGCTTCTAAATTGACAGTTGTAATTCAAGTACAACAAACAAATATTTCCACTATGACCTTTTATTTTTGAATACAGTCTTGATGACAAACTCAGTGCAAGATGCACTTTCCAAGAAAACAGATTCAGTTGATGCTAATCTCGTTTGTGGTATAACCTCCACAGTAAGCTAGAACTAACTGAAGAGTTCAGCTTCAATAAAATAACAGTAACTAAACTAGCAAGAGTTGGCAACAGAACATAGTGTCAACAACACAACACAGATTGCCTTCCCAGTTTCCCCACAGTTTTTAAAAAGCTGTAACTAACAAAATATTTAGTACTGCAATAGAAGTTTAACTAATATAAGCCTCCTAGTATCTTCAGTATCTGCATTATTTTTGTTCATTCTGCAATAATGCAACAATATCACTTAAAATTAAGGAATCCACAGCTGTCCCTGCATTGTAAGCTTTAGAATTTAAATTCTGAATATGTGAACATTGATTTGACTCTGACATTACATTTCATCCAGACTGGTACTACTGAGGTGCTGCTTTCATATCACCTCAATTTCACTACATAGGACTGCACTGCAAGTCTTTCCAGAAGGAAAATATAAACAGCTGGCCAGTGAATCTACTTGGTTTAAAACAGATCATTTTTACCATGCAGCAAAACAACTCTGTTCCATGATATCAGGTTGCTGTCAACATTTTTGTCAGAAAATAATAATGTTGTCGTCACATAATCGAGTAACTAAATGAAGAGGACACATAAAAAGACACAAATTAGAGACATAACAGCAAATATAACCACAAGTAGAATCAATCTCTAATGATGTCTATTGTGTACTCATAACAACAACAACAACAAAAAGAACTCATCTCTTTTAGTCAAATTTATTTCTGTCCTGCCCTCAAGAATAAGAATAGTATGTACTTGGCACAAGTGGAGTTCCTTGAAGCATTTAATTTATCCTTTTAAATGGATAAATTAAATGCTTCAAGGAAGGAAAATCGATTTCATTTTTCATTTTTCCACGCACTATGTGTCTATAAAACACAAGCTGCCTATGCACAACAGAGAATCAAAGACTCAGATTCTGGGTCCTGTTTAGATGTTGTACAGCTATACATTTGTACAGTTTGTTGTAGTCAGCCCACCAAACAAAGCATTTCCTGTCACATTTATTTCCTTTTCACTGAAGCACTTGTATCAGCTCCTACAAGGAATTCATAGATTAATTTATTCATCCAAATAATGGAAGTTGCATTTATTTCCTGGAATGCTTGCTTCTAAAAATACTGCAGTTTCATTTTAGAATTATCTAGAATTAGGAAGTAGAGAACTCTTTCAATAAAATGAATATGAACTTCAGGTGTGAATCTATAATGATTTTTACCTATAACACCTGATACCTCATTATCTTCTGTTGCTCTTACCTGCAATGAACTTTAGATCCCTATATGTTGATGGGACAATACAGTGCTGCTCCTGCAATATCTCATGCTTGAAATGGAGCAATCACACTACAGCAAAAACAACTGAACTTAATCCACATATTTGTCAAAATTCTCACTGTGCTGTTTTGAAAATTCACAGCAACTATTTCAGAGCCCATAGAACCCAAACATGCTCAGGCATTCCCATGGTTTAAAGAAGGAAGATTTATCACA
This sequence comes from Serinus canaria, assembly GCF_022539315.1. Taxonomy (NCBI): domain Eukaryota; kingdom Metazoa; phylum Chordata; class Aves; order Passeriformes; family Fringillidae; genus Serinus; species Serinus canaria. The sequence continues at coordinate 57,737,038 of NC_066315.1, read as the reverse complement.
ATTTTACGGTAGTAGTTGAAGTTTTAGCCATTAAAAGCAACCATTTCTTTCTACCTGTATACACTTACACTCAACAGTGATCAGCTTGCTGTTATTTAGTACACCAGCAAGTCTAATTAAATAGTCTTGTCATTTCACAGATAACTTTGAAAACTGTTCCATAAATTACACTAATGTGGATGTATTAATTGATATTTATCTTATAAATTAAGAAGTACCATCACTGAAATGTTTTGCTTTTCTGTATTTGGTTATAAAGACTTAAGTGAGAATACTGTATCTATGGTATTATAAATAAGCTAATGAATTATTTATTTGTGTCCAAGAACTTCAGTTAGAAGCTGAATTGAACTATTTGTGGGTTTTATTGGCATCACAATCACTAAATTTCAGATTACAGTATTACTGTTCTACAAACTCTGGCAGTTATCATCACAACCTCTGATGAATGCACAGGATCTTCAAGCTAGAAAATGACTCCATGGAAGCGTTCTGTTTCTTTCCAATGTCTTGCCAGCATTCAAGCGGCAGGGCACTCAGCTTTGGTCAAATCACTGAATAAGTATTTGCATGAACAGTAGACATCACTGCCAAGCCCATCAACTGTTTAGCTGCTGCCAGAAAACAAGGTTAAACTCCCATTCCTTTCTGCCCAGCCTGCACCCACATCTCCACAGGATGCAGCAAACTTCAAACAGGTTTAATTTTAGCTCTTACTTCTCCTCAAGGAATTTTAATTGTTATTCATTTCCAACTTACATTTGATTTTACTTCAGTGTCATAGATAAGACTTTCCCAAAGGCCGTGAAATTCAGCTGCAAAAGCAATATATTATATACCTGTTTAGTATAAATCAGTCTGGAAACCTGTAACTCATCCTTGCAGCACAAAACAGTTTTCAAATTATGCTCAACTAAAAGGAAGACTTAAGAATGCATATATGAAAGCAAGTAAAGCATCTGCGGGGAAAAAAAGTTTTTCAACTTTTCAACTTATTTTTCTCAAAATGCAAATACCACTTTCTAACAGACAAATTCATCAGTTTCCCACCTTCTATTTCCTCCAATAACTGTGACGAGAAATTAATCTTAATTTCTTAACAAGAAATGAAAAACACAATTCCTTCCATTCTCAGTAGAGGACGAACTTACATTTCACCAAGGGAGCAATGAAAACTAGTGGTAGGAGAAGAGTTCTAAGGCAAATTCTATCATTCAAGTTTGCCTTTTTTGAGGACCAAAAAAAACCATGTAGCTGAATAATGCATAAAACCACAAAGTTGTCATTTGAGTATCAACCATTCCCAGCTGTTGGCTTCTAACTTTCAGCAAAGAAAAGCATAAAAGACTGAACAACTATAAACCACAAAATTGTGGCAATAATTGCTGCAGTGTGTTTTCTTTAGTTTTTATTGGCATGCTCACTATTTAATTTGTGATTTAACAATCCCTTTGTGTTGTCCTCCCCCTGCCTTTGGAGGGGCACAGGTTCCCCATTTTGTATCTCATGTTTCTAAATTTAGAGTTGCTCCCTCCAAGTTACTCAGTTCCACTAAGTGTCACTCTGTCACCCACTCCTTAACAGCGACTCCTTGCCAAGTTTCAAACCCCTCCACTTCCCAGCCGTCAATCCTTCCCTCCCTTTTCCCAGAACCTTCCTTACTCCTCCTCCCCCTAGGTGTCAATCCTTCCCCGAACCTGCCCTCTGGTCTAGTGAATACCTTGTCACTTTCATTTCTTTTTAGAACCCCATTGGTTAACCCAAGTTATTCCCCTCCCTAGTGCTCTTTCATATGCCTAAATATGAATTACCCCACCTCAGACCCCTCCCCATCATATCCCTATTGGTTTGTTACCCTAAACCCCTCCTCCCGAGAAATGCTATAAAACCTCCTGTTACCCTCAAGTCCGGGTCTTGGGTGTTTAAGAGGTCTAGGCTGTTTGGAGTCCTGAACTCAAGGGAAACTGCCACCAAATAAAGCCACCCCAGCTCCACCCCAGGACCCATGCTGCTTTCTTTTTGTTCCTGCACCGAACCTCTACTGGTAGCTGGGTTTCTGCAGAGCTTTAAAGGGGGGGTCTGTTGTGCCCCTGCTGTTGCTGACCCGGGTCACCCTGATTTTAGAGCAAGGCCACAATGTTTTCAGGAAGAATTTAATCTGATACATTGACAGATGTATCAGATTTAATTCTTCCTGAAAGCTAATGTAATGGATAATTAGGCATTTCACACCATGGAAAGAGTAGGAAATGTTTCAAAATTACTGTCTCTAAGCTATAGCTCACGCCTGTGGTTTTCCTTCCAGGCAGAGTATCCAACTTCCCCAAGCACAAGACAGTGACAGGCAGGTCTGGCTCTATGACAGAGGAATGCCTGATTTTTCCTCTCCAGAAGGCAAAGACTAAATCTCTTTACTTTGTTTGTCTGTTTCATGTATAAGAGCCATATTGTCATGGGGGGCTGGAAGCTAGCAGTGGGCCCTGGAAAATGAATATTTAAAGTGATAAGCTTCTTGTGGGTCTTCAAGTTTAATAAAACTTGGAATGCAACCACCAGTGTTAAAAACGTGCATGCTTCTGATTATGACTATATGTTTTAGGCCACAAAACAGGTTTTAGGTTATTTTAGGTTATTTCCACACATCCACAAGTATTACAGAAATAAAGGATGTGTTTTGGAATCACCTGCAGCACGACAGTCAAAACCACAAAGGAAAAAGTCCAAATATATTTGTTCTATAGACAATAAATACAAATAGTAACTATATAAGTAACTACACTTTTAGCCTTTGCAATATTTTCTTTATTGCTCTAGAGCTCCCAGAAATGCCACACAGGTACCTGCTGGTAGCACCCAGTGGTGAGCTGCAGTGATATCATCATTCTCTTCCTCCAGGTTTTCAGAGGTTGGTCCTTCTTCATTCAGATGAAAAATATGAAGAGAAAGACTGCTTGTGCTCAGGTCAATAGGCTAGAATGAACATAAAAAGATTTGTTACCTGTCATATTTCTTATTCAAAGCTAGTTGAACAAAAGAAAGTTACAGTTCTCAGCTGGCATTTATCTCTGAAGCCTACTACCTCTGTTTCAGACCTTAATAAGGGTGAAAAAGAAAAAAATTAGCCACTTTTTCCTAGTTATACTAGTCAGCCTAAGAAGAGATACTACATCATCCTGTAGACCTTGTCTTGCTTCTGCCCTTAGGGTACCACGAGTCCACCTACAACTAGTTCAGGGGCACATAAACAGAGGTGCACAGGAATACCTGTCTGTCCTTCAGTTTCAGCTCTGTGTCCACAATTGCCACAGACTGCACATTGTTGTTAAGGAAAGGGTCGTCAAATTCTGTCCACTTGTAATCACCAAACACAATGTTGTGTCTGTTCAACAACTTTAAGACACTCATCCTAATATCTTCTTTCTTGGCCACACTAACAAGAAAGAAACATCATTACTTTATGGCATTGACATTTAAAAGACAATTTGAATTAGTGTTGGAAAGCATTATTTCACACACGAGGCTTTCATGGAAAACAGCTTCTATCTCACACACACCAAAAAACCCAACCAACCAACAAAACCCGCAATCCTTTAAAAAAAAACGACACAAAAAAACCCCAAACCCACTCAACCCTCCTCCAACATTCTAAAGGAAAAAAGAACCTGCAAGATTCAGTCTGTCTGCCAAAGTAACAAGCTGGACAGTTGTTTTTAATTTGTGCATTAAAAGACATAATCCAAATAATACCATTTGCTCCTCTTGAGGTCATATCAGGGGATACTGAATGAGACAGCTAGAAGACTTCAAGAATGGAAAGCAGTTATGCAATCTGTGTTTCAGCAGAAAACCCAGAAAGACTCAGAGCCAAGCTACAGACTGAATTTGGTAAACTTACCTTGGAAGCTCCATTATACTTTCGAGACAGCTGAAACATCAAGATGGGGGACATAATATAGGGAGAATTCCAGAAGAGACAAAAACTACAGGAAAAGGAATACCATTTGAAGATCTAACTTAAATTTTGCAATTTCAATCATCTAGAACCAGTGCAATTTCTCAGTTCTCTGTTAAGCCTGGCAAAAATAGTACACTGTATATTTTACTCATTGATTTTTCTAACACCTCGGACATGCTCTCCCACATCCTTCAGACATCCAAAGTGGCAAGAACTGGATAAATGGTCAAGGAGGGTTGGACTGTCCAGCTCAGAGGGCTGTGATTAGTACAAAGATTAAGCAGAGCTGTCAGTAACTTGGGTGGGGAAAGGCAGTGTGGTGCTGTTAGCATTGGGACCAGCACTGTTTCTGCATCCTTGACAATGGGATGGAAAGTGACTGCATCAAGTTTATGGATATCACCAAAGCAGGGAGAACTTTCAGTATTCTGGAGGGCAGGGCTGCTGTTCAGAGGGACCTCTGCAGGTTGGCAATACGGTTTGACTGGAAACTTTTGACGTTCAGCAAAGGTAAACATGAAATCTCTCCATCCACTGCCCAGTTAACAGAACAGATCAGAGGCCAACTGGATGACAAGCTGTTTTGCAGAAAAGGGCCGGTGGGTGGACAAGTTGGCAATAAGTCAAGTGTGTCCCTGCTACACATGAGGACAACCCTATTTAAGGCTGTGCTACCAAGACGGCAGATGTTTGGGAAAGCAAGTGTTTCCATCCACTGGCTTTGTAAGACCACATCTGGAGTACTGTGAGCAGTTGTGAGCACTGACACAAAAGAGACAAGGATAAACTGGGGCAAACCCAGAACGTGGCCAACAACTTCATTATGAGACTGGATGACACGACCCACAAGGTGAAACTGAGTGAAGTGTATTTGTTCAATCTTAGGAAAAGACACAGGTGAGGAAACTCCCGGGAGAGCAGAGAAGGCAGAGCTGCGGGCTCTCGGAAGTGCATAGAACAAGGCCGAGAGCAAACAGGCACAAGTGGCAGCAAGCAATGCTCTGATCAGAGACCTGCTCGACTTCTGGTGAACTTCCACATGGATCTGAACGCTGTCACACACGTTTGGGAGCGCTTGCTTCAAATCTCCAGCAGCTTCTTCCATCTTTCTCGCTCCTAGGGGAAAAGCGATACCAAAGAGAGGCGGCTTCCAGCGACTGCTACACGCCCACGGCACGGACGGCCCTTTCCCGGCGCCCCGTCCAGATGCACACCGCCCCCCGCAAAGGCCGGGTACGTGATCGGGACCAGGATCGGGATCGGCACTTCCCTCCCTCAGGAGATGGCGACGACGGGCTCGGGACGCGCCGCGAGCGCGGTCGCGCGTACGGGCAGGCAGCCGCTCCCGCCTCAGCGCTGGGGACGGGGAATCACCTCAGGCAGGCACGGCCTCGGGAGCGACGCGCCGGAGCGACGGGGATCGCGAGCGCGGGCGAGCCGGGGGCACCGGGCACCGACTGCGGCAGCCGCTGTTTGTAAAGGGCGCGCTGGGCGAGGCAGGGCCGGCCCCTCACCCGGATCTTCCTCCGCGGCGGGCGGGGGGGGGGCCGCCCACCCCAGCGCTTCCGGCGGGGCCGGCTGCGGCTCCGCCATGGGGAAGAAACACAAGAAGCACAAAGCCGAGAAAGCGGAATGGCGTTCGACCTCCGCCACCGCCTACAGCGGTAAGGGTTGGGGGGGCCTCTTTGTACCCGGGACGCGCCCGCCCCTTCCCCCGGCGCGGCAGTCGGCGAGGCCCGGCGTCCCTGCCCGGGCTGGGGGCCTGGGCAGAGAGCTCGCTCCGAGTGCCGGAGCTGCCGGCGGCGGGGGCGGCCCGAGGAATGCGGGGCGGGCGGTGCGGTGCGAGCCGGAGCGTCTCCGTGCTCCCCGCGGCCGCTCCTGGGGGGATCCGGTCGCTGCGGTGCTCGATGATGCTTAATTTCACCTTGCTCTGCAAGGACCTTGCGACGTTTTTAGGGGAGGCCGAAGAGCCGGTTTTTTATGTCTTGTAGGTTTGTGGAACATCGCAACGTAAGACGTGCAGAATGACTGTTTGTTAGCTTGGATTTGTTAGTCTTAATTATTGTTTTTCTTTCCAAATGTATTGTGTATATTTTGATTTGCAGCGAATTTTTATAAACAGTGGTTCTAGAAGAAGCTTTGGAACTGGGGTTGCTTATCCTGGAGAAAAGGAGGCTCAGGGGGACCTTGTCACTCTGCAGCTGCCTGAAAGGAGGGTGTAGCCAGCTGGGGGTCGGTCTCTTCTTCCAGGTAACCATTGACAGGATGAGAGGACATGGCCTCAAGGTGCACTAGGGGAACTTCAGGCTGGACATTAGCAAAGAATTTCTTTACAAAAAGGGGGATTATGTATTAGAATGGGCTGCCAGAGAGGTGCTGGAGTTACTGTCCCTGGAGGCCCTTAGGAAAAGACTGAATGTGACACTCAGTGCCATGGTCTAGTTGACATGTAGTGTTTGGTCATGGATTGGACTTGATCTCAGTGGGCTTTTCTGACCTAATTGAGACTGATTATGTAATTGCTGTGTGCTGTTAGTTCCCTGTGCATTTATTTTTTTATTTTTTTTTTAATTAGATTATGCGGACAAGCCTTTGGAAAAACCCTTAAAGCTGGTTCTTAAAGTTGGAGGCAGTGAAGTCACTGAACTCTCTGGGTCAGGGCATGACTCTAGTTACTACGATGATAGATCAGATCATGAGCGAGAACGACATAAAGAAAAGAAGAAAAAAAAGAAGAAAAAGTCAGAGAAAGAAAAAGAAAAGCATCTAGATGATGAGGAAAGAAGAAAGAGAAAGGTAAGCTGTGATATTTAGAATTCAGACACACCAGCCTTCATCCTTGCTTATCAGGTCTAAAATCTGGTACTGAACTTTGTTAGTTTAAATTACAGTTACGAGAAGCTTATTGTCTGGAGAAACATCAGAAATGTAGAAAACCCTCGTGTATGAGTTGGCATACTTCTGCCATTTACAGGAGATACCTTTTGTGATGATTTTATGAACAAAGTAAAAGCTTCCTTCTTATAACTTTTAATTTTCCTTATTTATTTGCCTTGAATGAATGTTTCTGTTCTTCAGTTGGATCTTTTGTATTATAGCCTGCTCACAAACATGTTTTGCTACCATTTTAGGGAGGGTATTTTCAGCTTTTCAAATCCAGGCTGTGTTTATGTTTTGGAAATGTGCCACCTTACTGGACGTTGAAATCGATATATTTACTCAAAACAGCTTTTGAACTCTTGAATACTGTGGTATATGACATTGTTAGCTCTTGGAATAACCTGTGTGCTGGGTTTTGTGACTTTGCTAGTAGGAAGTAGGGTGGTCACCTTAGTTGTCTGTGTTGAATGTATGGGAGTTTGTTTAAAATCAGCAGTGGGGCTCTGATAGCACAGTTACTTATACAATTCAATTTTAAGAGTATTAATTTTGTGTAATAATGGTTCTCTGACCTTTCTGATTTTTTAATTCTCTCCTGTCATGTAGTTTTACTATTCTTGTGTGACAGTTTTTTTTTGGTGCTACTTAATGTGTTTGTGGCTAACATCTATCAGTTCCAAGTCATGCAAGCCTAGCAAAAAAACTAATCTGGAAGTGACAGATCTCATACGATCGTTCAGAAGCTCTTAAATACAGCACAGACAGTCCACAGTTTTCTTAGTACAGATGTTTCAGGCTGGGACTTGAAATGTAGCAAAACCAGCTGTCCTTCATATAAGATTTTGCAGTATCAATTGCCTTTACTAAGTTGTGGGATGGGAGTTGTTTGGATATTTTTCACAGAACTTCATGATTAATATATTCAAAATAAGCTAATGGATAGATAAGTAATAAAACCCTAGTCTAAGGAAGGTTAATGAAAGTATGCTTTTCTGTGCAAAAGTGGATAATGATTGTGGGATTTCAGGAATGACTTAGGTGTGCCTTTGCTTTCAAACTCAGGAAGTGATCATTAATTGCCACCGCTGATTTTTATGGTTCTTTTGTTGGCTGAGTTGTCATATATTTTACTCATTTCTGTTTAATGTGACAAACAACAAAAATACATTGATGAGAGCAGAGCCACAGACTGATCTTTACTCAATAGTAAATTAACTTTCTTTGCTCTCTGGTGTAGCTTATTATGATGCAGTTTTACATATAAATAGCTTCAGAATTTGTCTTTTCAATAAACATTCAGGAATGATAGAACAATACCGTATCAAAGAACAATACCGTATCAAATACAAAGTAGCAAAAGATGAACAATTTTAATTAGAGAAGAAAATTGAAAAAGTGATAGTGAAAATGTATGCAGTATTGTTTAAACTGTACTATGACTTGGATATTGAATGAGTACTCCAAATTAAAAACATCATGGTTTCTTAGCTTTTGATGTGTGGGATTACACATTCCAAGTACATCCCTCGAAAGTATGTCTTCTCTCTGCTGTCCTAGGAAGAGAAAAAGAGGAAAAGGGAGAAGGAGCAGTGTGACACTGAAGGAGAAACTGATGACTTTGATCCTGGGAAAAAGGTGGAGGTTGAACCTCCTCCAGATCGTCCTGTCAGAGCATGCAGAACTCAGCCAGGTGAACAGAGTGAAAGATTAAATAATTTTGGTTCTTTTTAAAAGCACACAAAACAAAGCTTTTGTCAGAGGTAAAATTTTCATGAAGATTTACTGAAATATAGGAACTTTACTTTTTCCAACATCCAGAACTTTCTGCTATCTGAAAAGTCAGTATTCCTCTTGGTGCTTCCATATTTTAGTCGGTTTCTTTTCAGGTGACTGATGTTGCCAAGGTCATCTGTCTCTGACATCTTACCCTTGGCAGGGTAAACCTCATTATAAAAGTGTTATTGCACAGAGTGCTCCCCTAATTCCTTCTCCTTAGCATTTACACCATAGTGATCAGAATGTCTGAAAATAGGTTTCATTTAGTTCAAGGGAAAAAAATCTTGTGTAGACTTCTTAGGTGTTGTTTTTGTCTTTTTTTGTTTTCTAACCTATGTGGAGTTCTAGTATCTCTATTCTCATGGAAAGGAAGTTGTGTTAATGTATCTCTAAAGACTGTAGACACCACATACCAGCCATGTTTTTCATTTACAAATCTTTAATTCTTGTCACCAGCCAAAATATTTGTCAGCTGTGTGTGGCAACTTCTGCATGTTTGATCCTTTCAGATTTTGCCTTGCTTTTTCTACCTGTAGCAATTGCTTGATAATTGAAACTCAGCATTGCTCAGTGGAAACCTTCACTTTAGAGAATTTTCAATTACTTCATGATCTCAGTTATACATAAGCCTGAAAATGGAACCTAATAGCAAGTAATTGTGTCATTAGGAATATTGTAAGTCTTGTCTTTGGAATATTGCCCTTTGACTAGTCAAGTAATCCCAAGGAATTTTATAATTGTGACCACACATTAAATTGAGGAATAGTGGCCATCAGCTGTCAAGGTAGCTGAAATTTTCAGGTCAGAGTTTTATGTCTCTGGGTAGTCAGGAGCCTTAAAAACTGACAAGATAAAAGCTTATTCTCTTCCATTATTATTTTCTCTTCATCTGGTTGTAAAATGCATATAAATTACCTGACCCATTCTGTTTAAGAAAGGAAATGTCTTTCCTCTATCATGGAGAGCTGGATTTTCAATTCTTGATGCTTCAGTAATGTTTCAAGCATCACTTAAAGCCAGTCTCTCTGAAGTAACAGGTCATTAACATGTAGTGTTTCTTGTGTGATCTGTAGAGGAAGTGAAATTGTAATTGTTACCTCTCTTGCCAGTAAATCTGCATCTTTTTGTCACTCTGTGATTGAAAGGTTTATAGAATTGCATGGGGTTTATGGTGAAGAAACCATGAAAATTGCACAGCAAACATGTAAGAATATGGATTTCCCAACTGCAGTATTTGGGCAACCAAGTTTCACTTTTTCTGCAGAAATATGTAGTGTAAATATTTTAATGTTATTAATACATGTTCTTACGGCTGCTAAACTCAGCACTGCATCTGACTTAATGAGTACTGGGTTTTAATGTGATAAGAAAAATAGCTCAGAAAATAAAGGAAGAAGAAATAGGTATTGTGTGCTTAGATATCTGATGTGCTTCTGCTTTGAAATCCATGTTCATACATTCGGCTTCAGATCACTACAAGCTGTACTCACAGTGAGATTTTCTCTCTGGTACTTATATTTTTAAATTTAAAAATATATGCATATGTGGTTTCATTGCACTTATCTGGGTTTTAATCTCAAAATGCAGCTGAAAATGAGAGCACACCAATCCAGCAATTACTGGAACACTTCCTTCGCCAGCTTCAAAGGTAGTAAATGTTTTTGTATCTTCTGCTGTGTTGGCCGTGTCTGGTGCATATTTATATGTGTTACCTGGCAACTTCTTATCCTGGTTTTCTGTTTGAAAGTAGTGCCTGGCAACTGACTGTAAGATATTTGTTAACCTTTGCAACCATGTCAGACCTGGTTGTTTTTAAAGGTAAGTTGAGGATAATTATTACCAAGTTTGCAATTCTAGCATTGGGCAGGGAAATAAGTGTTTTGGGCAAATTATACATTGCCATTCTAAATTTATTAAATATTAATGACTTAGTTTCGGGAAAAGCCAGTTATAACTCTACATTACTTTAAAAGATTGGACTGTTTTAGTTAAATTTTGTTTTATTCAGTGTCCACTGTCAGACACAAAGCGAATTTAGACCTGGTTACTTGATAATCTTCTAAACTAAGAGAGGCTTTTTATTTTCTTGTTTTCTTAAACCTGTGCCTCATGTTTAAAAAAAAAATTCCTTTTTTATTTTGTAGCAATAAGCTGAATTTGGAACCAATTTAGAAATTAGACATTGTATTTATTTTTAGAGGACCTTATGAACAGGAAGAATTGAGCTTTTTTCCTCAATGAAGCCAAAAGACCAAGTTGGAGTGTAGAAACACAGAAAATATGCAAGAATTAATTAAGAAATACAAGAACTAGCTTGAATTGATCATTTGATCGTTGAATTGAATTGAAAGACATTTTAATGAAAATTTTCAAGAATTTCTTTTTTAAATACGTCTACATATGTGAAATCACAATGCTCTCCTTTATCAGGAAATTTTTCAAACATGCATTTGTTTTATGAGAATGTTTTTTAGTAGTATTATTGTGTTATTAATGTGATGCAAAAGCAATGATTGTTTTGTTTGCTGCTGTAAATCTAAATTTATTGTTTTTATTTTTAGGAAAGATCCTCATGGGTTTTTTGCTTTTCCAGTCACGGATGCCATTGCTCCTGGATATTCCATGATAATAAAACACCCTATGGATTTTGGTACAATGAAGGAAAAAATTGCAGCAAATGAATACAAATCAGTTACTGAATTCAAGGTGAATTAATAAAGATTTAGATATTTCACAACTAGTAAGAAACTGAAGATTCTTTTTAAGTGTAGAAGCCTTTGTTACGTTATTAATGCTCATTTTTTTTCAGAACTGAGCAGTTTTATGTATATTCACTGTGTTACAAATAATCTGTCAGACTCCACTGCAATCTTCTATAAGTTACTATGGAAACCAAGAAGATCTTATAAAGTTCTGTGGAATTTATGCTGCTAAACTTCGACAGGAGTAAGATTATCACAAAGACTTAAGCCACTGAGCTCTTTTTCTTTTTTTAAATCTAGACCTTGTTAGATTGATTTAAATGTAATTTGGCCCTGTCTGCAAGATACCTGCAGATACACTGGGGCATCTTGTATATGAGTAAATAGCAAATACATAGTTTTTGTCTTTAATTATTCTTGTTTTTCTGTAACTTCATTTGAAATTGTCTTCTGGCAGAAACTTACTTGGCAAATTTATTTGCAGCTTAACTTAGTAATTAATCGTATTGTTATTGCTGTAATAATTTATTAGACACATCGTGGTTTTACAGACAGTGCAGTAAGAAATGTTTTCATGGTATTGCTACCTCCTGAAGGAGAGGAGTTTTCTTTAACTGATTTGTGAAGGTCATGAATTATTAGCAGCTTTTGGAATTGCTTATTCCTAGACTGATGTTGATGTGATGGTAGCCTCAGCAAGAGAGCATTGGCTTGTTTCTCAGGGTTAATCTCTTTTTTTTTGAAAGGTCTGGCAAGGTGAGCAAAGAATAGTTTACAGATGCTTTGACAAAGATTATTACTCTGTTTTGTTAAATATACTATAGAGATTTATAGGAAATAGTGAGAAAGGATTTATGATGGCATTGCCATCAGCAACGTCTCATCAGCAAGGTCTCTAAATTCTGTCTTGCTGGGTTGTCTTATTCAACAGCTTAAAAGGGAAGTTTGGGTGGGTGCTCTGTGACTGTTAAGTAACAGGCAAGGTTGCAGTATTGAAACTGGTGAGATAGAAACCTAAAAAGAAAATTGCAGTGTTTTTTAGACTGACATTCTTTTTTCCTCAAAGACTTTGCTTCTGCTGGTAGTTGGAGGAGTGATAAAAGTTTGCTTTAAGTCTGCCCATGTTAGAGTGGAAAAGGAATTGGACTCCCTTTCTAGATACCTGAGGGTACCTAATTACACAGAACTACAGAGCCATAACCTTAATACAGAAATGAAGTTTGTAGGTTTTTAACCTCTGAAACAAAAGGTTACCTGTCTGATATAACAAGCTGAGGCTAGTCACAAGACAATAAATAATCTAAGAGTAGAATCTGAAAGAACTCTGTCCTGCATTTAAAAGAGGGGCAGTTTCTACAGAACACTCATTCATTTTGCTTCAGAAAAAAAAGGGTCTGCTTAAAAGTTGGGCAAGCAAAAGACTGGCTGTTTCTGCAGCACTTGAAAGGCCATCCTTGGAAGTGTAGCTTACATGCACTTCTTTGTCTGCTTCTTGGCCCATGGTTTGCTCATCTATGTCACCTTCTCAGTTTCTGTCTTTGTGATGGTCTTGGTAATTGGAGGCAGAGGGATTGTAATGCTGTAAAAAGTCATCTTGGTAGCTCAGTCCAGTGTTCGGAGCATTTAGTCCATTTGGTCCACTTGGTTAAGGAGAAGGTGTTACATTTGGCATTCAGGAAAGAGTGTTTTTTATAACCAAAAGCCAGTTCCAAAGGAAACTGAGCATCTTGGAGAGGCAGAAGAGGCTTAAACCTTTGCAATTGTGCTTTTGGCTTGTGTTCATGAGCCTGCTCCTAGAATATTACTGCGTTGTTCAAAGAGCTGCCAAGATGGAGTGGTATCTTCCAGTCATTTAACAAAGGACCTGAAATGTTTACAGTTCTTATGTTTTGTATTTTACAGGCCGATTTTAAACTGATGTGTGATAATGCAATGACTTACAACAGACCAGATACTGTTTACTACAAGCTAGCCAAGAAGATACTGCACACAGGCTTTAAGATGATGAGCAAAGTAAGAGACCTATTAAAAACAAAAAGCAGAAACTTTTGGGGGTTTTTATGTTACCATACTTAAAAGGAACAAAGTAACAATGGTAAATGTTGTTTCATCCATCTGTGATGAATTACAGTAGTGCCAGCTAGTGCTGCTGTATTTAAGGGCTTGATGGCATTTTTGTTATATAATTACTTATATAAGTAATTTTTACTTATTTCTCAGCCTTACCTGCACCACTGAAGAGTATAAGAGCTTCTTTCAGTGGAAGCAGTTAGAATGCACATATATTGAACTCAACAAAAAAAGCCTACTTCTGGCTGAAATTTTGGAACCAAGATCTCATTTAAGTTTTATTTCTATGTAAACAAGAAAGCACTTCGTTTTTGAAGGTGCTGGGTGTTGGGGAGTTTTCAGTGGTGTCACAAGTACTTTTTACTCAGATGCAGTTGTTGGCTTGTCAAATGAAGGATTTTTTGTGAGCTGCTCTGTGTGTGCACGTGTGTGTGAGTGTGTGCATGTGTTACAGTGATGGTAAGTTTTGTGTAAAATAGTTGTTTTTGCATATGCAGTTTGTTTGTTTGTTTGTTTCTCTCTTGATAGTTGGGCTGCAGAAATTCTGATGCCATGCTACCATGACCAAATCATGTTGCATCGCCATTGGAAACGAGACATTAAGAACAAAATAAGGCCATGGCCATTCCCATCCCATCCCATCCCATTATCATAGCATCTTGGCTATGAGGGAAAGGTTAAGTCCCTGCCGCTCTGTCCTTTCTGATTCTAGGAACGGCTGTTAGCTTTGAAGCGCAGCATGTCGTTTATGCAGGACATGGATTTTTCTCAGCAGGCAGCTCTTTTGGGTGATGAAGACACAGCAGTTGAAGAACCTGTTCCTGAAGTTGTTCCTGTACAAGCAGAGACTACCAAGAAATCCAAAAAGCAAAATAAAGAAGTTATTAGGTAAAGGTTTTAGTGGGCATGCTTACTGGTTTGTTGCAGCTTTTGTAGTATTACACAGCAGGAAAGAACTGAGGAAAAAAATTTAGCATTTTTCCTCGAGGTCCATAGAATAAATGGGCAATTTTATTGTATTTTATTTGTTTATTTATAGAACTTGTTTCATAACCCAGTGATTTCTTACTTGAAGCAAACAATTCAAAAGATGACTGCATATTCTTTCAAACACTTAAAATTAATATCTATAGAGATATTTTCATTCTTCTTTATATCTCTATTAAATAATGAGTGGTTTCTTCTCATGATGGTTTAAAATCTTATTTTGGGCATAGCTACAAATACCTTTTGCATTTTGTTTCTTTTTTTCCTTTCCTAAAGTAGTCTGATCAAAATGTAAGTAGTTCTTCCCAGGAGAGCCAAGTGGCCCCAGATCAGTGGGTGATTTTATTTAACTTTAACCTTGTCTGGCAGGTTATGAAAGTGCAGGAGATTATTTCTGGAGCAGATGATAACATATCCCCAGTGAAATCCTATTAAACTTGGTCAAATACATTGCTAGTGCAAGAGTAATCCTTCAGCTAATAGGTACCCCCATGTCACAAATTCATATTTTTATAACTAAAAATGTTAATAATGTTAATGTTAATAATTTTTTTAAAATCTGAATTTAATAAATTTATTTTATGAGATTTTAGCAGAAACCACAATATACCAGCAACTTATATTTTTCAGTGTTCTTGCATAGGCATCCAAAGATAGACTGAATTCAAATTGTAAAGCATTATATCAGCTGGAATTTTATGGGAAAAAATATTGCAACAGAGCATCACTAGTCATGTTGTAAATAATCTGACCATGTAGATATGTTCTACAGTTTTCTTTTTAAATCTTCAAAGTAACAAAAGTGAAAATTGCCTTGTTTCATGTTTTTTTAAAGTGAGCTTTAGGGTTCTCATCAGCCACTTTTCATTTTTTTCACTTCCAGCATTTTTGTAATCCTTATTGCTGCCAGAAGAAGTGGTATTCTAATTTAAGGTTTTTTTGGAAATAGATTACTGCAACATATATCTTCAAAAATAATTTTAATCAGTAATTATCTGTGGTGGAAGCTATTCTAGCGATAACATACAGAAACTAATCTGTTACTGTATCATAGAGAATTGAGAAGGTATAATTTCTCCTTTGTTTAATGGATTGTGGATAGAAATCAACTGAAGGCACCTTTTTGTAAACAAGTCTTGAGGGGGAGGTGCTTTGCTTTTTGGTTGTTCCTTTTTTTAGAAGACAAAATAATTTGGTTTGTGTGGTGTCCAGCATTAATTCTTGCATAAACTCTGCCACAGGAGTAACTTTGTTCTTTGTCCCATAACAAGAAATTGAAACTACATTAACGTACAGATCAGACAGTTAAAAGTCATGACCTTTAATTTTATCCTGGTACCAGTTTATCAGCAATCAGATGTCGTATAAATCTACTTTTCTGTTCCTCTCAATATCTGTGTAACTTTAGTAGTTGAAATTAGTTTTTTTCTAAGTAACATGAACTTTTAAATACTTGTATTTTTGCATCTGTAGGATTGATACTGTATTTTTTGATGAAGAATAAGTCCTTGCGAGGGGAAAATCAAACCTAATAGCAGATATTTTTGCGTTCATATTTCATGGTTACAAACAGAGGAGTTAAGTCAACGTTTGCAAAGTGTTAAAGCAGCTTAGACTTCTATATAGAGGAAGAAGTGACTTGATCACTTGACCATCCTAATGTTTAAATAGTTTTTGAAAATTTTTTTTAGGATGTTACAATCTTCTGAACATTCTCTCAGAATTCTTGTCCTTTAAGTATTCTGTAGTGTGTGATAGAAAGTGCCAGTTGTTGAGGAGTTTCCTGCTGTGTACACCCTTTCTTAAAGTTTCAATGAAACAAAATAATATAACCCGTTTGTCTCGTAATAGAATGATCCTGTGATCTTTTTATTGTCTTTAATAGCAAAACTTACTTGTGTATCGGATCTGAATCTCTGTACAGAGAGAAATTCTTAGCTAAGCAAATGGAAGAAGATAACCCAGGAGAGAGAAATGGATTTGGTGTGAGGAGATGCTCTACCCAGTACCTAAGGTGTTTGGCCCTAGTGTCTAATGTCCATCTAATGCCCTGAAATACTTTGATTTACAACATATATTTTATATATAAAATATAATGAAGACTGCCATATTCTATGATATCTTCACACTTCTCTTTATGATACTACTTTTTTCTGATTTTATGTGATAGCTATGTCCTGTTCCATCCTTGGGTATGCTTATTTGCTATGATTTTATTGGTTTGGAGCTCTACTGAAAGATAAATGTTAAATTCTGTAATTTCAGTTACAAGCAGTTTTGTGATTGATACAGATTAGGAATGCTAACTGCCAGTACTGAAAACATAGGAATTAAAAGACTCCCTTTTAGACTGGGAGTTGGGTCCTATTTCTGCAAGCAGCTATATGACATAACCATCATAAATGCAGCCTGTTGGGTTTTTTCTCTGATAAGCAACAGTTTCTATCTCTCATTACATAATTTATTTTCTGCATCTTCCTGTTTGCAATTTTTGAAAATAGCGTATACGTGCATGTTGGAAACTAAAGATGCATACAGCATTCACCTAGTATTAATGCCACTCCCAGTCTCTGTTTTGTGCTTTATTTTATACTTTATTTTCATCTGGACACAGAAACAATTAAATTGTTGAAGTTGTAGCTTGGTAGTTCGCATCTTCTGCTGCAAAACTTCATAATATTATTATTATGATTATAATGATTATAATTCCACTTAAATGCTGAAGTAGACTGACACTGGGAGAAGAGTGGGACTGATTGTTCTATTAAGCAAAGCCAGAATTCAGACCCTTGTTTTGTTTTAGCTTTTAATTGCTACAGCTGCTCTTCTTCTCTTTTTTAGCTGCATTTTTGAACCTGAGGGGAATGCATGCAGCCTGACAGACAGCACTGCTGAAGAACATGTCCTGGCACTAGTGGAACATGCAGCAGATGAAGCTCGGGATAGGATCAATCGATATCTACCCAACAGCAAGGTCTACTGCACATGGCAGTTGGCAGTTCCAGTTTGTGCCTGACTATTGAATGCTTTGTTTCACGTTAGGAAACAGGCTTTACTGCTAGGCTGCTGGGGCTGGAGCATCTGGGACATATGTTCTGTGTGGCATACCAATACTGCTGTTGTCTATCTTTAGTTGCCACTGAAAGCCACTGTGCGGGGTCCTATCTTTGGAAATTCACTTGCAGGAAACAGTGAAATGCAGTTCCATCTTGAATTGCAGCCCTTAGCATTGAAAGTGATTAAAATAACATCACACTTCTCTTATTGTTGCAACCTCAGAAAAAGCAAGCTATGGCATAGGTTGAAGGGCTATTAGGATTCCCCTTCCCCCCCCCAGGAATTAACATAGTTTTAGTGTTAAATTACTGGTTTTAATGAGGAGAGTCTGTAAACTCTTGTAGTTTTGTATTTACAAGCAGTAGCTGTCAGCTGTAGCATGAGTACCAAATACAAAGATGTTGTATTGACTAGGTTTAGATAGCACGTTTTACAGTTCTGAATGTGATGCTGATGTTATTCCATGTATTTGGGTTTTGTGCTCTTCCAAGGACAAGCTTGGTGGCGCTGTTGATGCAGTTTTCTCTGAAGGATCAATTTTTTTAGCTGTGGTTTTTTTAGTTCTGTGATGTTAGTGGTGGATTCCTTCACTTCCTTGTGCTAGGATTGGTGTGAATGCTCCAGGCATTCCCTAGAGATCTGTACTGAGATACCTTTACTCTCTTTCCCTTGAATTTTATGGAGACTTTTTTGCTCCCTTTTTTCATCTGTCTAGTGGTCACTGCAGTCAAGAATCAGGATGTGTCCACATCTGCATTTTCCACCTTTTTAAAAACTATTGCAGAAGAAACTTTGAAGCAAAATTGGCGTTGTGTCTTCAAACTTAAATGTCCATTTCTTGGGCAGTGGCCCTGATTATGCAGTCAATTTAGGCTCAAGTTGGATTATGAAATTAAACTGCAAAGTGTAGTGGGTGAAGGCTTAGTTTCAAATGTATTTCTGTTTCTTTGGATAATGAGAAGATTTGCTAGAATTGAAGTCTTATTTGAAACCACCAAAGTAAGAGTGGCTTTTTAAATCTCAACAAAGCAGTACCATTGACTGATGCAGTCAGTTTTGCACTGTTCAAGGAAGTTTCTCAAGGTGTGCAGCTCTTAGTTGCTAAGGCTGTTAAGTCAGCTTGACAGCCCCAGTGCATGTCCCACTGAATCTAGGTAACCCTGGCATGTTCTTGGAATTCAGCCATTGTTAACTTCTGCCATCACTTGAAGATATTGTTCTTGTTCCTTCTCTTTCCAGCACCTCTCACCTCTCTTTTTATTATATGCCAATATGAGCTTTGGCCTCCTGTACAGAGAGAGTTTTAAACTTTTTCAGATGGAGGTGGATATAAAACAAAATAGGAGAGATTTGTTGTTCATTTCCTTAGAAGTATTTACTAATATTTGTGTAGGGAGAGAACAGTTTTCATTTTCCCTTTATATTGAGAGGTTACAGTGGTTTTTTTCTCAATTCATGTGTAGTTGGTTTCTGCAAGTAGCTTTGCTTGTTGCATCAGATCTGGCTCTAACTGTATAGACCCTGGTGTGCTCTGTCTTTCACATCTGTATTTAGCATTGTGCTTGTCTGCTTCGGTAGGTCTCTCACTGCACTTCTTCCTCTTGAAGAATTTGGTAGTGTGTTAATAAAAGTACTTCTAATTAGAGAAAGTTGTGGGTGAGACATGAAAACAAGCAGTTCAATCTGTATTTGAAAATAAGCAGTGACTTTGTGGATAGGAGTCACAGATCTGCTTCTAAAAAGAATGTGTGTTCTGGACTTTGCAGTCAGAAAGGCTGGCTCCATGCCAATGACAACAGAATTGAGTTTGTCTTGGGTGAAAACTTAAGATCTGACTTACGAAGATGAATAGGGTATTGTATATGATGTATGAACTTCTTCTCCTAAGTGTTCTGTTCTGAAACACTGGCTAAGTGGTGTTAAATAGTTGTGACCCAAGGTTCTCTGTATGAAAAAGGGAATACCAAAGTGCAGTGCAATACAGCTAAAAATGCTTTTTGTAGTTTTCTCTGTAAATGGGCAGCTCCTTCTTTGAGTGTGAACAGTTTTGAATGATTCCTGCTGTATCTCTCTGGTTTTGTTCACAGATTGGTTATCTGAAAAAAAATGGCGATGGAACTTTATTATTTAGTGTAGTAAATTCATCTGATCCAGAAGCAGAAGGTAAAAGCTATGCTCTTTCAAGCAAACATTTCTTGTCTTGAGTGTTCTAACAGATTAAGTCTTAACTGTAGATACAGATCCTGCATAGTGTAGATGAATTTTAAAACTGTTTTTAATTTTTCAAAAATTTTTATTCTTTTCATTAATTATTTCCCAAACCTATTCCCCAAACATCCCAAAGGTGTTTCTGTTTGCCTTACATTTTTTCACTCTTCAGATGCTTTGTTTTATTGATGCCAATAGTGAGAAGATAAAAGAATATCTCCTTATAAGCACTTACACATTGCTACAACTTTATAAAGAGCTTGGAAGACAAGCTCTTACTGCAAGTACACTGTAGTGTTAATACCTAATGACGAAAGGTGAATGAAGATGCTGCAATTCTGTGTAAATGTGCAATGCACAGATGCAAATTTAGAATAATCTTTTACCTCTTTATAACCTAATTTCAATCATAAGCTAAATTTCAGTTTTAAGATTATGAGATTCTGCTCAATTTTTTTTCTTTAGTTCCTTGATCTTTTTTTTTTGTTCTGTTATTATTATGTTATTTATATTGTTTTGTGCTTTCCCTCTGCTTTAATTTCAAGCTCAAGATGCAGAAGTATTGAAAATTTGTGATGAATAAAATGCCATAGTTTTTGGAGTGTAATGTTGATTTAGCACTTCCTTCTCTGCACCTTTTAAGATTAGAATTTTTTCACAGCTTTCCTCTTATTTCACTGATGAATATATGAATGCTTTTGACTAATCACATTGAGAGACACAAGCCTGCTAAATTCTTTTCATCTGGAAGTAAATTTTTCTGGAATGAAATCGAGTATTTTGGGTGCATTTTGCCTATTACCTATTTCTAAAAAAACAAAAAAGTGATTTAATGCCTCCGAAATTACACCACTGAAAATTTAAAGAGTGATGGTAATGGATTTTTATAAACAAACAACTACTTAGTCAACATGAGAGACTGCAAGAGACTGCTCTTATCACTTTAGTAATATCTGGATCTTGAAGGTTTGTGAATCAGCTACTAAAATAATTACAGATGCTGCTGTATACTTTAAATGTGAAATAACTTAAGTAAGCCATAGATCTTGTGAATATGACATGGAAGCGTACTTATAGCTTGTGGCTGAAATTTAAATGGAGAATCTGAACTACAGTACATACCCTTAATGTATAGTTTAAAAAACATTTAGTCTTTATGTTAATTACAGCTCTAAAATAGCAAATTTGTCATCAATTGTAAACACAAAATGCTTTTCTAAGCCTTCTTTTAAATCAAATTATTAGAGGAAGAAACTCACCCAGTGGATCTGAGTTCACTGTCAAGCAAATTATTACCTGGCTTCACTACACTGGGCTTCAAAGATGAGCGAAGAAATAAAGGTAATTACCAAAGACACTGTTTTAACTTTGTCTTTATTAATGTTCAAGCAATTGCATGATATAAAATCATTTTGGTTTATACCTCTTTATACTATGAAAGTTCATGTGGTTTTTTTTATAATGTATAATAATTCCATTAACAGCAGAATGCAGCTTTTATCAGATATTTTGCTTATTAAACGTAATTTAATTAGCAGTTTATGTATTAATATTTTACCTTAGTGTTACAGCTACACTAGAAGATTTCCAATAATGGTAGTCCATTTCCTCTGGGGGAAATAGTTTTTCCATAGTAATTGCACTTACAGTTGAGAAACAACTTTCCAGTCATTTGCATTTTTGCAACATATGACAAAGATTTTGCAGACTATGGATTTTTTTTCCCTGGTATTATTGACAGGTTTTAATAGTTTCTAATCTGCTGTCAGAAACTGACTGGCAACCAACATGTGGATGGACACAAAATGTAGAAATATAGAAGGGAATGTGACTGTGAACCTTTTTCTTCTTCAAGTGGGGTGGATAGCTTAAATCTTGATTTTTCAGTAGTATAAGCATGTTTGTTTATATGGTTAAAATATTGCTGATTCTGGAAGTGTCCTGGAGACACTGCTCTTGCTTTCAGTTAGAGGAAAAAATACATGGCACTTTCTGTATGTTTCAGAAAATATAATCTTTTTTTTTTTTTCCCAAGTGATCTTTGACACTTGTGCTAATCATTTGTTGTGTCTTTCACCTGTGTAGTAACCTTTCTTACCAGTGCCAATACAGCGCCTTCCTTGCAAAACAACTCTATATTTCATGATCTGAAACCAGATGAGATGGAGCTCCTATACTCAGCATATGGTGACGAAACTGGGATCCAGTGTGCCTTAAGGTAAGGTCTTCCTTATTAGGAAAGCTAATTTCTCATAGCAATTTTTTGCAAAGGAATTTAAACTATATCTCAACTAAGAGCCTCCCTAAGAGCCTTCAGATCCTGATTTTTTTCTAAAACTTATTTTTAAAAGAAATCACTGTAAAATTTGAAGCTAGCTTTCATTCTTCTTGGCGTGGTATTTTTTTTTTTTTTTTGGTTGTTTGTTTGCTTTTGGTTTTTTGGAGGTGGGGAAAGTTTTGGGGCATTTTCCCATTTGGCCTTTTAAGCTTTCTATTTTATTGCAAGGTTATTATGGATCTTGTTATTAGGGTCTTCACACACAGTATATTATAGGTTGCCACAGATTTAGTGTTACCCAGCGGTAAATAATTTTAAAAGGCAAGCAGTATATTTCAGTGGTTTTAAAGCAATTATGTTTTTCAGTGGGTTTCAAAAGAGCTAATGCTACTTGAAAAGAAAAATGCCATTTATCATTGAATTGTTGATCTTGGAGGGAAAGAAATAATCTCAAGCTTTTTATCTTTAGTGTTTTGTTTTGTAACCCACTACCCTACCATCAATGATAGTTCAAGACAAAATTTGCTGGTACTTGTGAAAAACAAGTTGTAAACCTACTTTACTATTAAAGTAAAAGAAAAAGTTCGGTGTCCTGGTGACCTTAATTGCTTTCCTGAAGAAGCATAAAAGAGTTAAAGGAAAAAGAAAATGTAGGTGTAACTCAGTGTATTTGGGAAAACATTTTAAGTTGTAGTAGTTTTTATGAAAGTAAATGTTTTCTGTAATGCTTATCTCCATTCCTAGCTTACAAGAATTTGTGAAGGATGCTGGAAGTTACAGCAAGAAAATAGTTGATGATCTTCTGGACCAGATCACTAGTGGTGACCATTCCAAAACTATTTATCAGCTAAAGCAGGTGTGTCCTGGGTGCACTGAAGTGTCACAAATTCATCAGAATAAGAATGAACCTGTTGGCTTTTTAATACTGTGTGAGATACTTTGTTTTCCACTGACAGTTTAAGCAGTGTGAGTTTAGCTGTTCAAGCAACCATGAACCAAATTAGAGACTGAATTAATCAATGAAGGAGGAATCCTTTTCTCTGGCGGCTAGGACAGTTCTCCAGTGTGGTTCACTATGTGACTGTAGAAAGGAAGAGACAGGAGATGCAGCATAGCAGGGTCCAACCAACTGGATGGAGTTTGGGCAGTCTTGTCACTCAGTGTCATGACTTACATACAGATTTCTGAGTTACATTGCAATCTTTTTGTTAAAGTTTTGGGTTTTTTCTTAATTGAAAAGCAAAATATATTTCTCATGGAAGGATTAGTTATTTGGAAAATGGAAGTAAAGTTAAAAAACTGAGTAATTACCACTGTACCAGGTGTCTGTTACCCCCCAGTGCTAAATTTAACATTCATGTAGCGTGTCTACAGAGAAAGCTTTTAACTTATGTCCAAAAGCACTTTCCTGAAGAGATGCATACTAAGATTGGAGAAGAGAGTTTTCTCAGAAATGTGTATGGTTCTAGTGAGAATGTTTGCATTCCCAAGAGAAAATAAGCTTAAAAAAAAGCAAATTTTCTGAAGATAAATTTCATGTTATCTTCACATCGAAAGACAGTCTTAGTTTGAAATATTTGTCTGCTATTTAAAATGCTGACACTCTGGAAGATTGAAGAATAGAGAAAGGGAGGCGGGCTGGGAAGATGGAAAGTACTTAGGATTCCTGACCTGGTAGAAATGAGATTATCTTTGCAGACTTAGAAGTGGAGTAGGGTGGGTGGTGTTTGGAAATAAGGAGACAATGGAATGAAAAACACTGATGATCCTTTAGAATTATCTGGGTGTTTTTTCCCTACAGACAAAGATGGAACATATAGCAGGAAGAAATGTAAAGGATTAGTTCAAAAAGTTAAAACCCAATATTTTGAATACTTTCCTACATATAAAAATGTGTGTATTGCAACATAGTCAACTTAGCATTTTTTTTTTAAATAAAATGCGCTTTTGCCTTTTACTGTGTTTTTCTGTGAATTTTGTTCCAGGTGAGAATTTCTGAGGACCTTCCAAATGGTCAATGGCTATTTACACTTGAAAATGCTGTTTAGTTGTGACATATATGGATATACACTGATTTTACACAATTACACGTGTTTCAGTGATCATATACATGGTGTTCTATGCTTGAGCATTTTGTACTGCTGCATTTGAGTAAGAATTAGTATCTCTGGAAGTATAACCTTGAATGATTTGTGATCAGAAGTTACTGAAGATAACTAATGACAAAGATACTGCATTCAAATATAAAGTTTATAAGCAGAAGAAACAGTATAAGGGGACTCAGAGATTAGTTAAAATGTGTCATATTAAAATATTTAAGAACAGCAACTGTTGCATTCTAATTATGTTACAGATATGTGAAAAAGTTAGCTGTCTCTAGCCTCCTTTTGTGTGTGGTTTGAATATGCTTGAGATGGTACAAGAAAGATTTCTTTCTCATGTGTTCAGTATAAGCAGTTATTGGTATTCTTTCATTCCAGAGGCGAAACATCCCAGTAAAACCACTGGACGAAGTTAAAGTAAGTTATGCTAATGCTCTGCTGGGTTTTTTAACTGGGAAAAGTGTTTTGGCATTTAAAGTAGAGAAAGTTACATTCTCTGAGCTTGCAGCATTCCAATTCTTTATTTTATTTAACATGCCTCTGTTCTGTATGGTAATACAAAAAAGATTGATAAGTGAAGTATATGAGAAAGGAGAGGCTTAAGGTTATTCCTGGAGAGGCTGTCCTGGTTAGTTACAAATTGTTGGCATGACTGTATATGATTGCCCTAGAGAAGAGCTGGTCTTTAGTTTTTTGTGAGGATTTAGTCAAATATCACTGAATGTGTCTCAGGAATCATGCTTAGTAAATATAAGGTCTGAAATGCTAAGATCTAAAGTATTTCTTTGTTATTTAGGTTCTGCCAGTTCTTATAAAAGAAGAACACAAGTTGCGCAATACCTGTCTGGATTCTTCCAAACAGATCATGGTAAAATGGCTGGGCGGTGGGGGTGGGCGGGGAAACAGAACCCAAAAAGTAGTTTTGAGACATTATTTTGTTTCAGTGCACAATCTGAGGTGGAATATTAAAATTACATTATCTGGAATAAGGTTGCAGTACTGAAAATGAATTCTCTGATATTCAGTCTGTTTTCATTGGTGGCTTCATTGTTCTTCAGCTTATTTCAGCACGCAAAACTAAGTCTCAGAGGCAGAAAGATCACATAGGAATCTGAAAAAGATACTTGATCTGCTGATCAATATTTGAGGTTCAGCCTGCTGTAGAATTGGAAAAAAACCCATTAATATTAATCAGTTTTACCATATCCATTGAAAATGTCTTTTAGAAAGTATGGGTAAATAATACATATCTTATGCTTTTACAGCTACTAACAAAATCTTTGCTTAAGTGGTACTGGTTTTATCTTGCAAATTATTTGTGACAAGAGAAGATATGCACTACATTCCATGCAATTCACATAAAAATTATATTGATCACATTATAGCAACTAAAAAAAACCATCATAGTTGTATAAATATTCCTAATGTTTTGTGGGAAGGTGTGAATTTCTCTAGAAGGTGACTAAATTATTTCATGTACATGCTAGGTTTCGTTTTCATTTTTCTAAAAGGTAATATCTGGTTGTATGTTTACCTGAGTGTCTTATTTCTCCTGCTGGATCAGGCACCCTCAGAGATTTCCCTTAGAACAGGTTTGAAGCTTAGTGACTCTGATTTCTTCCTTTGTGCCATTACATTAGCAATATTACAATGGGTGTGCAAAGAAAGGGAGTTGCACAGTGTAGGCTATATGTCATTATCCAAATGTATAGGAAAAATACTAGAGCAGCCAGTTCCAGCTGATACTGTGAAGAAGGAGGTCCACTGTATGGAAAATTTCAGTAAATCCAATGTTCACATATGGAGAAGATGAGGGACACTGGTAGTACTTCCACCTGCTAGGGTTCTACCATGAGACATGGATGAGTTGAGTGTGTCATTGAGTTTCAGCAGTCCTGGATCATGAGATAAAAGACTTGGACTACTGTGCACATTCATGTCCAGGAATCTTTTTGAGCTGTCTCTGAATTTCAGGTTAGCCAAGATGGTTATGGATGCTCCAGTCTGAGATGTTGAGATAACACTTCTGAGAGAATGGATTTGTGCATTAAACTTTGAGAAGTTAGAATCACAGCTTGTCACTCTTGCTAATCTTTCTGTTTCTTGTATTTTAATAGGTTGGAGAATCTGCTGGAGACAGTAACACTTCTGACTTGGACTTTCTCTCCATGAAGCCGTATTCAGATGTATCTCTTGATATTTCTATGTTAAGTTCATTAGGTAAGTACCTAAATATACAAGACATCTGTTATGGTTTAGTTGTACCATTTAGAGAAAATGACAGCAGGATTTGCTAAAATTAAAAAAAGGGTTTGAAAAGTAGTAATAAATATACATTTGACTGCGGTAAAAGACTAGGGCTGATAAATGAAACCTTGCTCTGTTTTTCCTTTGAGACATCCATGTGTTATACAAGTGCAATTGAAGAAAACAAAGTATTTGTACCTCACTATTTTGGTAGCATTGCTTGTATTTCTTGTGTTCATAGTAATATAAATTTTAAGAATCAGTGTGAAGTTTTCACTCAGAAATTATGTTGCTTCATATAATGTCTTTTAAAATAACTTGGGAATTAGGTAAGTATGTGAAACCCAATCATGTTGCTACTTGGAATATCCCAAAACAAAAGTGGGAAGGAACTTCTGGTGCTGGATAGACTTCATTCATCTTCAGTTGTGTGAAAGAATTTGGATGCTGTTCCAAATACATGTCTTTGATAGTTATCCTGTAAATACCACAACAGGTTATGGTACCATTTCTGCAGGCAGCTGAGCTAGTCAAATGTCTTCAAAAATGTCATCCAAGCAAACAACTTGCTTATGTTTTAAGATACTTTTAGTTCTGAATGTGAAAGAGGCCAAGCTATCTGTTATAAAACACAACCAAATTAATTGAAGACAGCTTAAAGGGAAAAAAGATTTCTACAAATGTCTCACATAGGTGCAGTTTGAAAAGCAATTGTAAGTTCTGATTATGCTGTCTCACTAATTTTATTGCAGTTCAGTAAAAAAGGAATAAATATCCATTTTATAGATAATGTTTAGACATATCAGTCTTACTATAAATTTCATGCACTACTAAAAGCTGCTTCTTTGCCCTTTCTGTAAATAATCATGCTGCTAGATTAGTTGGCTTCCAGAGAGAGTTTATGAAATTATTTCTTAATATAATTCTTACAAAATTAACATTAAAGAAAGAGAAGGGAAGGAGTTTATCTTCCTGTTTAAAGTTGAGGGTATTTTTTTTTAGGTCTTCATATGAAAGAATAGCATATATTGGCACATACATCCAGTTCTTTCCAATTTCACAAATAATTTGACTTACTACAAAATTTATGTAGCTGGAGAAGATACTGTTCTTAGAACCTTCTGTGATGGGGATGACTTTGCCTCCGTAGATTCCATGTTCTGTTTAAACTGTATTTTGAGTTAGATATTTAAATGATCTGCTTGCTGACTCTGTTTTGCCACAAACTAAATGTGTTATTTACTGTGAGGGTGGTGAGGCATTGACACAGTTGTGTCAGTTGTGAGTTCCCCGTCCCTGGAAGTGCTCAAGGTCAGGTTGGATGGGGCTTTGAGCAACCTGGTCTGGTGAAAGGTGTCTCTGCCCATGGCAGGGGGATTGGAATGTGATGGCCTTTACTATCCCTTCCAACCCAGGCCACTCTGTCCATATCTGGCATTTCACAGCTAAGGGAGACAAATTAAGCTCTTGCAGTTGTTTAGATACTGGGAGTCAGTTCAGTTTCAGCCATTTCTGTGTGGCACTTTCCTTCATCTTCCAATACTGCACAGGTCTGCAGCTGTTGCTTTTTAAAAGTGCAAGGGAAAATGCAAGATTGAGGTAATTTGGGTATAGACAATGCTTGTGTTAATTAAGTTTTCAGAACTTTTTTGTAGTGACTTGGTAATTCATGGGTCAGTGTACATATGCTAATTATGGGTTTTGGTTGTTGGCTCTTAGGAAAAGTGAAGAAGGAGCTTGATCATGATGATAACCATCTACATCTAGATGAAACAACTAAACTGCTTCAGGACCTTCATGAAGCTCAGGCTGACAGAGTGGGATCCCGGCCATCATCCAATTTGAGTTCTCTCTCCAATACCTCTGAAAGAGACCAACATCATCTTGGTAAAGTTAGCTCTGTCGCAGAAGTTCCAGTACTTGTGTTCTATTTGGAATTGGTTTAAACTTACATTGTAATTTATAGAAGTCTTTGTGGAAAACTACTTTGATAAAACAGTGTGCTGACTGATCATGTTTTAGTTTTTAAATATGCCTGGCAGAGATAACTAACAAGACATACTTGTTAGCTACCTCTGCCAGGTTATACTTGTTAAAACGTCCAGAACTAAGACCACTAATTGTAATTTCCTATTTTTTGATTAGATGTGATTGAAGTAATTGTGAAGTAAATTGATAATTCAATGGCAAATTCCTATAAGCACTTGCATTTGATGCTGTCAATAACACTAAGGAGTATATAATGATTATTTTGCTTCTGCATAGTTGTGTTCCGCAAAATAACAAGTGGGAATCTACAACAGCATTTCATTGTCAACTGTAAAATTCACTGATAAGATGGGACAATAGCTTAACATACTGCTTAACAATTTGGTGCCATTTCTGAGAAGGTAGAAGATGTTGGATGCATGATACTCAGTTGCATTTTGTATAATTAACTCAGAGTAATTGACTCAGAGTAATAGCATAATGATTAATATTCCAAAAATTATTTAAATTACTAAGAATCTTGTGATTTCTTTTTCATAATCTCCTGTTTAAATATCATTTAGATGTCTGTCTTACTTTAAAAGTCTAAAAGGAGCATGTGAAATAACCATCCTGTTTATATGTATAAATATCTCTTAATTTTTTCTGTACTTTTAAAGTTTTGATTTTTTTTTTCTCAAATTCAACAGGAAGCCCCTCTCATCTGAGTGTTGGAGAACAGCAAGACATGGTTCACGATCCCTATGAATTTCTTCAGTCTCCAGAAACCTCAAATGCTACTAGTAACTAATCTGACATGTACTATATTTATTTTGTATTTTAATTGTATTATGTTTTATAAAGTTTTTGTCCATGACAGAAACTGCATTTTTGTCCTCTTTTCTATGAGGATTGCTGTATAATATTATCATGTATACAGTATTAAACAAGCAAACATATAAAAACCCCAACCCCAAACTAATTAGTGCATCATGTTGTTAGCAATGTACCAAGAACTGCTTTCATTTTGTTTGTTAAGGGAGAAAGTTATTTACTGGTGAATCTTGACCGAAAAGCAGCAAATAATGTGTTAGAAAAATTTATATATTATAGACACTGAAAAGTGATAATTTTCCCAGAAT
This sequence comes from Serinus canaria, assembly GCF_022539315.1. Lineage (NCBI taxonomy): Eukaryota > Metazoa > Chordata > Aves > Passeriformes > Fringillidae > Serinus > Serinus canaria. Next base: position 57,707,666 of record NC_066315.1, on the reverse strand, counting down.
CATGGCAACAGTTTTTAAATGTTTGCAGTACAATTATCAACTAGTTCTTTAGATAATTGTTCTGTTATCTGCTGTTCAGGTTAAGACCTGAACATCTCCAAGGAAGAACAAAAAGCTGCATGAATCAGGATCATTATTGTGTTTTCCATCTCCAAATGCTAATAATCTGTAGAAATTGTTTAAACATTTCCCCATATTTTAAAATCTTGTTTTAATCACTGCAGAGGGCATTTAGTTTGAGAGTAACAGTACTTGGTAGTTCCGGTAGAATGCTCATTTACAAAAATTCTACCCTGGATTTGAAAAAGATGTACGTTTTTGTGATCTATGGTATCTTGAAACACAAAGAAAAGATAATACTTGTATTTTTTAATATGATGTGTATATCTCATAGGGTGAAAAAAACACTGGATAAGGTGTGCTTTTCAGTAATTCCAAAATAAAACTTTTATAATACATCAATACTGAAACTGAGGGGTTTTGTACTATTGCTATTTGCAAGCAGACAAATGTTATAAATTTACATTATTTTGTAAATATAAATAAAAATAGAAAAGCAGTTTTGATGTATATAGCAAATCTGTTTTTCTTGCCAGGGAGAAGTTTGCTTCCTTATACTAAGTCTAAAATACTAAAGAGTTTTGGGTTGAATTCATGTGCTGCTTCAAAAGATTAATTTCATCTGCCACATGTAGCTATAAATAAAAAAAACATTTAGTTTTAGTAACCTCCTCAGTTTTTAGGAACCATTAAGGAAGTCAGATAATTGGTAGTAAAGTCTTGTAAAGTCTTGATAAATTCTAAATAGGAAGATTGTTTCGTTCCAAGTGGGAGTGCTGAAGAAAGAACATGGAGTGGTTTTTCTGTCTGGGAGTTGTTAGGAATGTGTGTGGCGCTGTGCTTGGGCTCCTTTGCCGCTCCTGCAATCTGATGCATCATGACTGTGGGTTTTTGGAAGTGACACAGATGGTCTGCTGCCCTGTGGCAGTGTTGTTGGCCAGGATTTGCATGGACACACAGCCTTGTGTTGGTTTGCAGCTTCCCAAAATTATTTTGATTGAAAAGTGTCTTTAAATCAAACGTGCTTTTGGTCTCTAGTAAGTCTGATTTCTTATACAGTAAATATAAATTGATTCCTGTAATAGACTCTAAATTATAGTTACAGTTGGTGAGGAAATCTTTATTGAAACACTTGCTGTTGAATTGCCTGCCTTAGCTCTTGAATAAAATTCCACAGGAGAATGTTTTAAATACCCCTCTAGAAGAATGTGCTGGTTTGTTCTGGTTTTTGTTTGAACTGCAGTGTTTACTACTGAAAACTAAAATAATGTGCAGTATCTGATTTGATACCTTCACCTTGGATTTCAGGCAGAATGCATTCAAACTCTGTGAAATTCTGTAGATCAGCCTTTATGGGCTGCGTGAGCTGGTGGTATAAAAGGCTGGATGTTGTTTGCATCATTACTGTACCAGAGAGCACTTTGTGCCTGAGGAAGGATTGCTTATTTATTCAGCCTATCTGGCCCTTAAGCAATGTTAGTTATGCACAGCAATCTCCATCTGCTGTTCCATGGGTGCTGGACAATCCCTTCACTAGGCCTACTGCCTGCATTCCCCAGGGAAAAAATGCTTTTAGGACAAAACTTCTTTCTAGAAGCAAATATAAATGTTTTTGCTGTGGTGCCTTCTCAAAAGTGGCAGACATTGCCTTGTAGCCTGTTTGCTGAATGTACTGAGACATATGATTAGGCTCACTAAATGTCACAAGAAAAGCTTTCATGTTTCTTGGAGAAATCTCATTCTTCTAAATTTTATAGAAAGATTGGACTCTTGAGTTTGCAGTCTCTGGTAAAAAAAGGCTAAAATTTTAAAGTGGTTGAAGTAATGTCTTTCAGTCACTTGTTTGTCACAGTGCATTTTTACTGATTCTTGTGCTAAAAGAGAATCTCCTGCTCCTCTTTGTTGTTGGCGTATGTGCCTATGCTTGTACCAGTGGTACACTGTTACATCTTCCAAATGATTCTGGTTTATTTGAGAAAAAGCCTTAAGAAGAAATCTGCCTGTCCTTTCCTTACTTAATTGAAGGGTAAAAAATTCCCTAAGCCATGTCTTATTTGCTCTTGTCCATGTAGGTGGTAAGTTCATATATACAGAAAAGCTTTGAACTAACCAGTGAAGGCCTCTAATCTTATGGTCCTATTTAAATACGAAGAATTTGAAAAACTTGATTGAGTTCTGTGAGTTTATATAACATAATATTTATTTAATCCAAGATAAACACTATTCCTTTCTAGTGTGTTTGATAGATATTTCCTGTTTGGTTCATTTGGGAGATGAGACTGTGTCCCTGGCACCCTGTTCAAATCTGTAATGCATAACATGTAACATCTTCTAGCTAGGTGGCACCATATGTCAGTAAACTTTATGTGAGTTCCCATTGGTTGGAATATGCTGCCACTGAAATAGAGGGGAAATTCCTTGGGTGTTTGGTAAAATTAACCCAGGCTTTCTATAAAAAATTGAGAAAATTAAATGCATTTTTTCAATTTTTCCCTCTAATAACTGCTGTATGAAAAAATGTAATTCACTAAGGTTGTAAGCAATGTTAAGAGAAATCTTAGATCAGTTCTTCCACAATGTAAAAATATGTCAATGAAAATGTACAATGGTCTAAGTAACTGTGATTTTTCTTTTCTCTTGTATGTCTGTCATCAAATTCATGTTTTAGCACAGTCATCTTCAGTGGCAGCAAAGGGAATATTGAGACTGTATTGCACACATCTTTGTAAACAAGGATTCAGCAAGGAGCAAATTTATGCCACTCTCTGAGATACACAAGTACAGGGACAGAATTTACCTGAAAATATTAGGTAAAAAATAAAAATTAAAAAATCTTTCTGTTGTTCCTCCCTTGCTCTTTATTAAAAAAGAAAAAGCCCGGAGATGTTTTTAAAGCCGTGTAGTTCTTTTGCTTTCTGACAGATGCTTTGCTATGATGAGATATTTATGCAGATGAGACCTGAACAGCTGACCAGTAGAAATACCCTGATTTCTCCACCCCTACGTTCCAGGTCCTTACCATGGCACTCGTTCTAATGTTTGTTGCTTTGCTGTTGATTATCTACCTGGCCACAGCAGGATTTGGAGTCTGCACACCATTACTTCCACATGGATAGAAATATGCTGCTTTTTCTGGTTTGGCTTTTTCTGCCCTTCTACCATCCTTCTTGGAATATGTGTTATAAATGCTGATCTGTGTGCTGATAAGGTGGGGGGAGAAGAAGCCCATCCACCTCACAAGGAAGGCTAGGGTGTCTCCACCGGGTGGCATTTATCCCTAGTGCATTTCAACTTTCACTTGACTGTTGCAGAACTCAGTTTATGTAGATGAGTTGGGTTTGTGTTGCAGGAGCGTATGCATGTATGTAACTGTAAATGTGAATTGCACGTTTGAAGACACAAAGTGATGGCTGCAAGTAAAGGGGCAGGGGGTGGGAGAGTGAGAAGAGCCACAAATATTTGGAAGCTAGGGGGCAATGCTTTGCAGTTGAATGATTTTTCCCAGAATGATCAGAAATTACTGTAAATCTCAGAAAGTAAGACTGGATGCTGCTTCTGCAAGGAAAGACCCCTCAGAAACAGCCCTGTGAGAAGCAGAGTGCCCAGTTCTCCATTTGCTTCTGGAGTATTCAGTCCATCATTGCAGGATTAAAACTGGGTGAATCTCTCATGGAATTATGAACTTACACTAGCTTTATTTTCAGAAGGGTCAACTTGAAATACCTTGTTTTATGTTAGGTTTGCTTCTTTGGCAGTTCATTACATTACAGGGCATAGTCTGAAGTTCTGCATAATGTCCAAATAAGACTCTTCATTTTACATGGGAGAGGGAGAAAGGTTTAACAGCATAATGAGAAAGAAAACACTGATAGGCAGTATTTCATTTGCTTTTTTATGTACAAAACATAGATTGTTGCTAGGAAATGGTACAGTGTCATTGGAGCACTCTTATGACAGCACTGTAGTTCTTGTTGAAACAGAGGTTGAGCAGTCAGCACAGCTGTAGATCTAATGGCCAAGGTCTTTTGCAATGTGTTTAAGAAAACAGTCTTAATTGTGTGCCTGTTTTTGCTTCCTTTGAACATACCCTGGAAAAAAACAGGTTGCTGATGATAATCATGCCTTTATGGATGAGTAACAGCATTGCTGAAGCCCTGATGTGCTTGCAGTTGTGTTTATTCTGTCATTTGCATTCTCTGTATTATCAGCTGAGGATGTGTGTCAGCTGTGTTGTGTCCCATAACCATTTACAATGCTGGAGAGATCAAGGAAAGGAAGACAGAGACCTGTAAATCCAGCAGCATGCTGCATTTCTTGTTCAGGAATTCTTGGAAGAGATGACAGATGATGTTATCCCATTCAGAGGTCTTCCCATATATCTCTTTGGAGGAGGAGATAGGTCTAAGATAGGAAGACATGAAGAATCCTACCAACTGCTGTGAAGTTTCTTTCTGATGCTGTTTTCAAAATATAATTGATCTATACCAGCTGTAGAGTGTAGTAAGCGGTGTTGATTCTAACACTGACAAAGGTATAAGAGAAAAGGCAGCCAAAATAGGCATTTATCACCTATTTGCCAAAGTGTTTCTATGTTCTAGCTGATAGAGGATTTAAATGCAAGAAATATTGAGACTTTTCCCCTAAATTTCTGCCTCTTTAACAAATATGAAGAGGCAAAATCCGAAAACTTCTGTATCTCTACACTGGCCCTGTCTGAATTAGATTTTTTTCTCCAGCTCAGCCGTGGTTCTGTTTCTGATGAATAATAACTTTGCCTAGACATCATAGGAAATAATTGCATTTGGGCACACAATGAGACTTCCTGGACTGGTGAAGAAAACACACCTTCCCATTGTCCTCGTGTTGTGTCAGTGAGCAGTCATTCTCTTCAAAATATTGGTAATTGCTGTCATGGTAACAAAACAAAAACATGGTGTGGCAACTATTTTCAGCTTTGCACATGTGTTATCTCCCCTGGCTGTAAAACACTTCAGTTTTTAATCGGGATAAAAGGTGTCCTCTAGTTTAAGCCTAGCATGAATAATTTTTTTTTCTGAACAATGGTCCAGGTTTGTGTGTGTTTTTTGTTTTGTTTTGTTTTTAGTTGGGGTTTTTTCAGGCAGATGGGCTTAGAGGTAGGAGGGGAATTCGAGGACAACCATTGCTTATTCCTAGTGTCTGTTTGCACTACTTGTGAACACCTCTGCAGCCAGGATGGGGTTGGCAATGGAATTCTGGGGGCTCTGGCAATACCAGCCCTTGTGTTCTTTAGCACAAGATGAACCAAGCAAAAATGACCAGAGAAGATTCACAGGAAGTTGTGGTCATGCTGCAACTTCCAGGGAAAAAAGATTCCTCAGATGGCTGCAGCAAAACAGCCAAGAAAACAGTGGGAAGGAGGGTGAGATAAACTGAGAGGGAGGGAACATTTTGGAGGAATCGGGGCGACTTATGAACCGAGAGTGCACAGCTTTCATGTGTAACTTTGTTCTTGGGCTTTTGCAGTAACAATTTATTGCAAACATTTAATGCATTTCATGCATCTTTTCTTCTTTTTCTCCGCCTACTTTGCACCAGCTAATGACTTGTAAGAATTGTAAAGAGTGCCCAGAAATGACCTGAGGAAGGCCCTTCATCTACTTCTGAATATTAGGGAGCATTTAATAGTAAATTATTCTCTTAGTACGTAATTCTACTGAGTTGGAAAGAAAATGGAGTACAAGGGGTTTTTTAGAGTGTAGATTTACTTTCTGTTTTGAAGAAGGCATGCTGACCTTGCCACATCTGGGTTTGATTCCAGGGAGGAGGATTCAAAAATGTAGAAGAAAGAAGATTTTAATGGAGGATTAATTAATTCCAAATATGAATAATTCAATTTCCAACCCACTCAGTTCTGTGCCATGTCACAGACTACCTAAAATTTGATATTTAGCTTTCAGTCAGCATGGATTAAAAAATTTGAAAAAAATTTTCTCCCTTCTTAATATTGCAAATCTACTCTTGCCAGTGAGAGGGAAAGGTGCAAAACAAACACAGGTCTATCTAACTTGCACAAGAAGAAGATAGGCTATGCTGGATAATTTTTTCCATTTTCTCTTATTATACTGAAGTTCTTACCAATTAAAAAAACATTTTAAGTAATTTGATAGAAAACTATGCTTGAAGGGACACATACTTGATCACAGTTTGTTCTCCTTTGGGCAATTTTGTCATTAATACACTTGATGCTTTCTTAACTTTTTTAAACACATCCCCGGTCTTCCAGTCATCACCTTATTTTCTCACCCTGTTTCTGCTACAGTTTACCCAGCAGTGAAAAATGTGCTAAGAAAAACTTGAATTATTCTGCTCCAGTCTTTGAAAGAAATATGAATATGTCATCAAGAATCAATACTTTTCTCTGCACAGACAATATATAAATTATTAGATTAAGAAAACAAGTTCCAGGTTTTAGGAATATTATATTTTTTATTCTTTTTTTTTGCCATAATAATGAAATTTTATAATCATTCTAATTGTTCATACATGTACTATCATTATATGTATAAAATTCCATATCTTTTATTAAAGCAACCTTTTGCTACAATTTGTATACTCACAAGGAGTGAGAAGATATTTTACTATTAAATGTTTAGAAGTGCTTTTTAAAAAATAATGTTGCTGCTTCAAGGTACAAAATTGGCTAAATAACTGCTTCTGTCTATTTTATGGATCTCTACAAATTTTTTTTAGAAGTCTGTCACACTCTCTTATGTGTAGAATTAAGTCATTGCAGTATCAGTAGCTGCCTTGAAACTGACTCAAATTTAGTCATGTTTTTATCATACTTGTTAAACTAAGGGAAAATTCACAAGTGGTTTTTTTTCAGTAGTTTATAAAGAAATCAGCTTTGAAATTTTCACTTCCCTTCTACATAAACTTCAGGAATTTCCAGCTCTTACTGTGCTTCCAGTTTGTTTCTGGTTTATCTGTAAATATCACTAAGTTAGGTACCAATGGCTTTGATTTGTTTTAGAATAATGTTAACTCATCATTAGGATTTGGAGTTCATTGTTCTGAAAAGCAGGGACTACAGAACTGACTCAAAAGTACAACAGTGATCTGATGGAATTGGTTTTCTCATGTAAGTGTTTAATTCAAACACTTGTCTTTTCTCTGCTCCTCCTAGTCCTGCAAGTGGGAAGAGGCTTTGTATTTCTATCTAGCAAGGGCTCACATTTACCCTGCCAAGCAGAGCCCAGTGCCTTGTGAAAACACATGGAGCAGCACAAACTCTGCTGGGTTTGTGCTCCAGGAGATCGCAGTCGTCCTACCCCAGCTCTCAGCAGTGTGGTTTGGTCACAATGATATGAAATGTATGGACTAGGCAGAGGTTGGGATGTGCCTCCTTCACTCACCCAGCACTTTTCCTGCACTATATTTGTTCTGTCTCATTTTCTCGAACACCTATGGAAGTATTTTTGAAATTATAATAGTAATAATAATAGCACTCCTCAAGCCATGCAAATCTTCAAGTATTAATTTTTTACTTGCCTTTCAATCTTGCCTTTAGCGTGGTTGCAGAAGAAATATGACATTTGAACTTCTAAGGTTAGGTTAGCTGAGTGTTGAATGCATGTAATGTAACAAAGCTAAAACTGACTGCCTGTAACTTCACGTATATATTTGGTTCATACAGAGAAAACTGGAAAATTTTCTGTGTTCTATGCCGATAGTTTGCATGATATTGGATCTAAAAATTTTTGCTTACAGGAGTCATTCTTTAAAATATGAATCTGATTGAAATATCTGTTATAAATCTTATGCAAATATTTCTTGAAGAGCATTATTTGTCTTTTTTCCACTCCACTGAAAGATGCAAATCTAGTACAGAAAAAATATTATATTCTGTGAAAGGTCCACAGACAAAATTTGTATGAACAGCAAAACAGCTGAAAATGGTATCTTATGTATTCTGTACCTTGTTAGATCTTTCTTCTGTAACAAAATGATGGACAAAATCTTGATCACAGTGAAGATGATTTGACTTAATTGGAGGCAAAATTTGCTGCAGGAATCTAGAATGTTCTATCTATTGCCAAACTATGAACAGTATGAGGAAGCTGGTCAGAAGAATTTGAAAATATCTACGAGAGAGGAGGAAAAGATGCTGTATTAGGAACCTCTGATATGGAAAACAGGGCAGGATATGCCTTGGTCTTCTCTTCAGAAAAGTCTGAGTCATTTTTCTTGTGAGCAACCAGATGGTGTTTCTCTCTCACTGCCCATCCTCCATTTAAGGAGAGCAGCAGTTGCCTAAAGTAATAAAAATCTCTAGGTTGGCCATCATTTAAAGGATTGATATTTGAAAAATCAAATAAAGAGTAACACTGTGGAAAGTAATTCATGCTGTTATAAAAAAATGTAGGAAGGAGGGAGATAGAAGAGAAAAGAGTAAGTATTTGGTAAAATAACTTCCTGTTATTTTACCAAGTACTTACAGTCACCCTTTTCTGCCATGTTGTGCAAAGGCAGAACTGAAATTATTTTATTGGAATTTGCATTTTTACACTTGGTAGGGAAATGATAACTTCTCAAACTTGTTTGAGATCATGTGGATTTTTATATTTCCTTGGCCATGTTTGGACCTCTACCCTTTGGGTGCGTGCCTTTTGCTGCATATATACATTTAGCCAAGCTGAGTGGGCACCACTGAGGGTAGAGAAAGCTGGTTCCAGGTCACCTGTTCATTTGTCAGTTTGGTTAATCCAGGTAAATAACCCCAAAGTTACACATCCACACCCTTAACTGGGAATACATTCAGTTGCATTTTGAAATCTCTGAACAAAAACCACTGCACTCCATTTATCAGGCAGAAAGAAGTTCTACCTTTTGAAAGTAGTGTCAGATCTTCCAAACAATACTTTCCCATACCATTACTAAATGAAGCTCTAACAGAAGTTCTTTTGTGCTTTGACAACAATCAGTTTGAAGCTTTTAATATTTTTGAAGGTTTTTGGGTTGTTGTTCTTTTCCATTTTCTTGTTCCTTTACTGCTGCCTCAGAGCCAGAGTTCTGAGGGTTTTGTTCTCATCTCCTGGTCATTAAACTACGGTGTGAGACCTGTCCCACTGAGCTCACACAATGCAGGTCAAACTGCTTCTGATATAAGACATACAGCAAACTTGTAACACCATATCTGATAGATGAAATTACTGATTAACTTTGGGAGAACTAACATTTCACTTCTACCTTTGAAACAAAGTCAAAATCCTCTGGGTGATGACAATGAATGAATGAATGAACAGTTTATGTGTGCACAACTTTTCTTTAGCAGTAATGTGGAGTTTCTCTTTCAAATTATTTGTATCTCTAGGTCCTCTGTTTTAAGGTGCTTCCTTTGTCTTAGGGCTTGGCCAATGTTAATAAAATATAAATATTTATACTGGCCTTTGGATTGTTAAATGACTCAAGCAATAGCTTAGCAACTGAGATAACAGAGGAGGTTATCTCTAGCATTCTGTTCTTACCATGCTATTTTGCTGACAGAAGTGCTATGAAAGAAAGACTTCAGAAAAAAATCATCTTGTGGCCAATGGTGCACAGGGACTACAACATTTTCAAAGTTGACTACTAAACAAACTGGCTCACAGGGACTCGTGGTGCTGTGCAGTAGTATTCCTGTTGTGATTCAGGACTGCCTTGTAACTTGGTTTAAGAATGAAACAAACTGATGAAGCTGTAACACTATGGGTGTGATGAGCACAGAAAGGCTTGTTGCACTAAACCATAAAGCTGCAGACATCACTTTCTCATAGAGAAAGTGGATCTTCATGCTTTAAATGGAACCCTGCAATGTATGTGTGTGTGTGCCAGTATACATGTCAGTATATGTGTGTGGACTTCAGGCAAAGAATAATGCAAATGATTCTCCTTTTTAAGGTATTTCTTTTACTGATTTTCTCTGTGTTTTGTGTACTGGGGGGTTTTATATGTCTTCATTTGATTAGTTTTTTGGGGTTTTTTGTCTTGTTTTGTTGGGTTTTTTTTAAGAAATTAGATATGTCTATAATTTCATAGAATTGTAGAATGCTAGAAGGGCTTGGCTTGGAAGAGACTTTAAAAATAATCTCATTCCAAACCATCTGCCATGGGCAGAGACACCTCCCCCTAGACCAGGTTGCTCCATCTAACCTGGCCTTGAACACTTGCCAGGGATGGGGCATCCACATCTTCTCTGAGCAACCTGTTCCAGTGCCTCACCACCCCCACAGCAAAGAATCCAATCCTACTGGCTTCCACTTTGAAGCCATTCCCCCTTTCCCATCTCTACCTGGCCTTGTAAAAAGTCTCTCTCCACCTTTCTTGCAGGCTCCCTTTAGGTACTGGAAAGCCCCAGTTGGGTGTCCCTGTAGCCTTTTCAGACTGGACAATCCAAACTCTCTCAGCCTTTACTCATAGGAGAGGTGCTCCATCCCTCTAGTCATCTTGGTGACCTCCTCTGGATTCACCCCAACAGCTCCATGTCCTTCCCATGCTGGGGACACCAGAGCTGGATGTAGTGCACAGGATGGAGTCTCATGAGAGAGGAGTAGAGGTGTATTCCATTAAAGCTTTTTTAGTTGATGGAATAATATAGGCATAATTTCTTTTTTATGGCTTACAGATAAATCAGAGAATCACATTCTGTTTTCTAATTAAAAGCTCACGAGATTGGTTTTTTTACCCCTGTGCCTAGGAGGTAGGTATTAGTATCTTAGTAAACTTGAGTTGTGTTTTGTAGAGTATTAGCTGTGGATCCCCCTTAAAATTAAACACCACCTGCACTTATTTAAAATTGTTTTGCACTGTTAAATAATCAAGCAATATCTAGTGCACTAAAACACCCTACAGCTGTAGCAGTTGTGAAAAAATACACGATTGTGTTTAGCTGGAGATTTATTTCATTTACAGTATCCAGTTCTGAAGGATAATTTGAGACACCTCTTTTTTTCTGAAAGATCTGATGGGTTGTAGTTTGTGCTAAAGATTTCCTAGGATAATTCTGGGAGGAAGACAGCACAGCAGTGTGCTTGCAGAACAGTAAGTAAGCAAATTATAAGTAAGGTAGAGTTTTATTAATACTGCTCAAGAATGAAAGCTTTTTTCTTTATTCCTCTCTAGTAGTGGGTTGGCACTTCTGTAGTCAGACTGTCACACTGCTTAAGTTGACTGTTCTGCTCTATTCATTTATAAAGTGAAGGAAAGGAAGGGAATAGGAACAACACAAGCCTCCTAGTGTGGGACCTTTTTACACCTCATAGTAGGTAATTATTATCTGTTTACTTCAGGTACTTCTGGAGGCCCAGCTACTTTGGTCCTTGCAAATTGCCAGGCAGCCTCATGTTACTGCCCTTGGCTCTGTACTACTGGTACTCTGAATATCTGAAAATTAACAAGAACTAGTGCAGTTTCTGAACTAGACTTCAGTTTATGCTTTGCAGCTGCAATTTAGGAACTCTTTCAGTGTTCTGGTAAACACAACAGGTATTTTTCTCATGTTGCCATATTTAATATTTTCTGGCCCTGAAAATTTTATCAGTTAGTGTCTCTTAAGAGTATAACCTCTACAATGTGGGTCATGGTGCTTGCACTAATGTTCAGTCTTCTGCTGTGGCTTCAGCTCTCTCCACAGAGAGCAGCAGGGACAATGTTCCCAGGATTTCTCCTGAGGAAAGCAGTGAAAAAGCTCAGAGAAAGAAGAGAAAACAATTCTTATCTCTATTTGCTGCTCCTGTTGTTTGGCCCACGTGGAATGCGTTATGGAGGTTGTTTACCAAAGAAGGGATTTGGTGATGGTTGTTTGGACTGATTGACCAGTTGGGTCAAAGCTGTGTCGTGACTGTCTGGAAAAGGGTCATGGGCTTTTCTTTAGTATGATATAGTTTAGCATAGAGTATAGTATAGTATAGTATAGTATAGTATAGTATAGTATGGTATAGTATAGTATAGTATAGTATAGTATAGTATAGTATAGTATAGTATAGTATAGTATAGTACAGTATGTAATGTAAAATAGTACAGCTAAATAAAACAATTTTTCAGACTTCTGAATCAGGGAGTCAGAGCATGTTATTTCCCTGGCTGGGGGCACCCTGCATCGATATTCTACCTGCAGACTAGAGCCCCTAAAATCATCATTAAAAAATCAAGAAAGGCTGCTGTGTACTTCAAAGACATTTACTCACTCTTGGGCTGTGACATGTCATAAATTAATTGCCTGTACAAATAGTGCATTTAATACTATACTGTATTGTGACCACTCCTCACTCAAAAAATAATACTACCATGGTGCTTTCTATCTAAAAATATTTTCCATCTAGAAATGCAATCTTGTAGCCTTAAGCAGAAAGCTGAGGGAAACCAATGTGCCATTAGGGGTGTTGTATGAAATCAGGCTGAAATTAGATGTTTCTTGAACATTTCTAATGTTTAAAGATCGAGCCAGTTTTAAATAAAAGATCAGCACCAGCTGTACCAAAATTTCAGAAATGTCATTGCTTGTTTTCCTGGTTTCTCTCCAAGTTCTCAGGTTATTCACTCAGTAATATTTATATGCAGTAATTTATATTCCCTCAGTAATATATTATATGCTGCATATTACTAAAAATGTCTTATGAGATGAAACTGAAGTTCTTCAGCTTTGAGCTTTATTAAGCTAAGAACAAGCCTGCACTACAAGTGAATTTTTGGCTTTCAATTGCTCATTTTCTGCAATAATTCGGATACCTTTGCTCACCTTCTCTTTCAAATAATATCACATAGTGTCCTTGTAATCAAACTGACATGGTATGGACAAAGGAAGTGGACAGGAAAGTCCTGAAGGGCTGGAACAGGGCTGTGGTCAGTGGCACAAAGTCCAGCTGGAGGCATGTTGCTAGTGGTGCACCCCAGGGATTAATACTGGGTCCAGTCCTGCTTAATATCTCCATTAAAGGTCTGGATGCTGGGACAGAGAGAAGCTCAGCAGTGTTGCAGATGATATGCAGCTCTGAGGAGGGGGGTATGTACCAGATGGAAGTGCTGCAAGTCAGAGGGATCTTGGCAGGCAGGAGAACTGGGCAGAGAGGAACCTCATGAGGTTCAGCAAGGGGAAATGCCAAATCCTGCAACCTGGGAGGAATGACCCCGTGCCCCAGTAGGTGCTGGAAGCCCATTGGATGGAAAGCATCTCTGTAGAGAGGTACACTGGCATCCTTGGTGCCTACAAGTTAAGCCAGCAATCACCCTCATGTCTAAATCAGCCATCCGTGCTCTGGGCTGCATAAAACATCTTTGTCAGTACTGGGGAAACACATCTGGAATGCTGTGTCCAGTTCTGGTCTCCCCATGTACAAGTGAGATGAGGATTTCCAGGAGCAATCCTAGCACTGGCTGGTGAGGGGATAGGAGCACCTCAGGCTGGAAGAGATGGGACTCTTTGGTCTGGAGAAGTCTCATCAATGTGTGCAAATATCTGACAGGAGGGAGTTAAGAAGAGGGACCCCAATTCTTCTCACCCTACTGACAGGACAAGAGAAAATGGCCACAAATTAAAATATGTTTTTATCACTTGCTGGCGTTTTATACTTCCTTTTGGGCCGAACCATGAACCCACTTCCCCAGTGCTGGTCTGGCTGCCACAGAAGGCTTTTCTCTCCACTAGTCACCTCAAGGCATCTAACCTGATGATCCACTCATGTGTCCACACAAAGAATATCTTTCAGTGCCTTTTGTGCTAAGCTTTTTGTTTTGTTTTTTTTTTTCTTTACAATAATTGGCCATCATTATTTATATACTCCCTGAAATAATTATTCCTTTGGTCATCTCCTTTGACCCTTCTTCTGTTGCCAGAGGGTTTGAGTCACTTACAGTGGTTGAAGGTCAGAGAAACTAAACAGCAAGGAAGAATAGTTGGTCACTGAGTAAAATGGCAGGGCTTGAAGACAGAAAAGATAATTTTCATTAATATTCAAGTAAAGTAAAATGCTTCAACCTGCAGATATGTATCTTGAAAGCTGCAGCTGCAGACTGTCACATATTGGTCAACTTTCCTGTGTCATTTTGCTACTTTACTACCAGATTTCTATTGCCATATTCTGACTAATTTGCGCTCCTCAGTAGTTTATTTTAAATTTTTATCCTAATTTATTTACTTCTAAGATGTCTTAATGAGCTCTGTATTTTTATGGTCTTGAGTAGTCCAAATTGGGAAAAGTGTTTTATTTGAAAATATGCAACAACTGTATTTTAGACCTGGGATATGGAGATGTTTGAAACTCACTAAGCACTGCTAATATTTTCCCCCAATGGATAGATTCGCTGGCTGACTATTGGATTACATAAGTTGATACCAATTTCCATTTTATAGCAAACAGAATGAAATTAATTTAATTTGTTCAATTCCTTAACTATGAACATGAAGAAGTTTCAGTTTAGACAATGCTGATTTTTTTAAGGAAGTGGGGTGGTAGTGGGTTGTAGGATGTGGCGAGAGAGTGAGAAGAAGATATAAATTAAATTACTTAGCATAATATTTAGATATATACCACACACTTGTATGAAAACTCAGCAGAAAGCATGACTTTTTTTACATTTCTAAACCAAATCATAATTTAAACAAACTTTTTGTAGTAAAGAGTTCAGTTTCTTCAGGACATGAAGAAAACTAACCATGAAAGCATAAAGGCATGATTTTTTAAGTATCAGAATTTCTTTTCCAAGTTTAACTTATTAAATGATCTTTTAAAACCTAATTGTTATGAGTTTCACTATGTTTTGAGTATTTCATGTCATCAGTTCAAGATTTTTTTGTCATTAAATAATAATTTTAAAAATTCCCTGCCATTTTGCATTTCCTTTTAGAAATCAGAGTTTTAGAGCTCTTGAGTGCTGACACCTCCTAATTTTGTTGATTTTGAGGTACAGGAGCATTGGAGGCTCTTTAAGGATTCCTTGCTGAACTGCTACCTAAATCTGGGACTGGTATGACAAATTTTCAGGAAAATCTTCAGCTGCAATATGGCAAAACACTAAAACTCAACACTCGAACTTGGTAGGAAAAGACAAGATGTAAGCTAAGAATTCCATATAAATATGTGGCTAAAACAGCATATATGTGTGTGTTTAAAAACATAATTTTCAATTAAAAATATATGAAAATATATTAACAAACTATTATTTTTTAACTTATTAGTGTTTCATTAATCTTCATTAATTAGAAGAAGGAGAATTTTTGAAATTTCAAGCTGAAAAGGAATGGGGTTTAGGGCATTTTTGTTTTATTTTGTTACTGTTTATTTTTTATAGGAAGAGGAAAAAGCAAGATCTTAGATTAACTGTAAATTGACATTGCTATTATTAATGTTATTTGATGCAAACAAAAACCATTTACTTTTCAGTTAGATAACATCAAGGTTTTATGTTGATATTTAAATAGAAATGTAACTTTAAAGCAAAGTTCCAGTTGTATGAATTGATCTGGTACTTTCTTTTACATTAAACAGAATGAATGAAATTTCACACTTATAAGTAAATATACTCCCTTTGATCCCTTTCAATTTTCTGTTTTCCAAAGATTTAGCTTTGTTAAAACCTGAAGGTAGAGGTAGAGAAAATACTTCTTTTCTTTGTAGGGATGGTAGAATTTTTTCATAAGTTATGATTTTTTAACTTCCAGAGTCTAGCACTCTGTTTTTGTAAATACAGTTTACAGTAGGCTTGAGGAAGAAAATAATTATTTTCAACACTTGACAAAATAATGAAGCTCAGCTTTTTTTTTTTTCTCTCAACCATGTGCTACAGGAAAATCTTACATGGTTAAGAAATAACCATAGAGAAATAATCTGTATTTTCTTTCCTTAAACTGATGCAGCATTTTGAAATGAAACTAGTAGGAAACATGTGCATGATCTCATTATAACTTCGTGATCATTGCAAAAAACAATAATGCAATGAATATTTTTAATAAGACCAGAAACCTTAATTGCTTTAAGGTTTTATTTCTGTTGCTATAGTGATTCTGAGAAAACTCTAATGCAACAACTGAATCAACTTCCTGCCATGGAAGCAATCCAAAAATCAGAACAAAAGCCTTCTACAGACTGGACGTGATGTCCTGGATTGTTATCATTCAGCATACATGTCTCAGTAAACTTGCAGCCTTGCCTAGCCCTAGTGCTAGAATGCTGCAGCTTCTTGTCTAGTGGGGAGAGGCCAGGGAAATGCATTCTGGAGGGAAAGTGTCCAGATCTTGCATTGAAACTTTTATACTTACAACAGATTTAGTGGGCAACTGGTTTTGACAAAAGGGCATTACACTCTTCTTCAACAGTTTAATCTTAAAGAAAAATGCAGTGTACCTCTCTGAATATCTCCTTGTAATGAACAATTCTGACCTTATTTCTGCTCCTTCTCTCTTCTTTGGGGATATGTCCTTTGGCTGCTGCTGAGAGAACAGCTGAGATGAGTGGTACAGGAATACAACATGGCAAGGAAAGGGTAAGGAAAAAGCAAGATGTTGCCAGCTGTCCTAGTATCCTTGTCCCCCAAAGAGCAGCAGGAAAACTAAGCCAAGCATCCCAGGTCTTAGCCACATGTTTGCCCCATACTACACCATCTCCTTTTGCTGTTTGTGGGAGCAATTTAGACCCATTCTGCTCATCCTTAGAACAGCTGCCTCAATCTCGCCTGGGCCATTGAGAAATCTCGAGCCAGTTTGGAGGGAATTTAATGAGGACACAGAAATAATGGATGGGCAGTTTTTATGTTACGGGGTCTCTGGTAAACTGAGAATTGTTTTAATTTTATGAGAGACTTACCCATAGTTTGGTGAAAAGAACAGATTTGCTTTTTAAAAGGTTAGGTGTTGTCTGAAAAATAATTTCTAGAGGTCTACAGCTAAAAAGGAAATTTGTCTGTCTACTGCAGACAAAATGTCTACTCATTTTCTGTGTTAAAAAAACAGGTTTGAAACTGTCAAACTATACTCATATCTTCAATTAAATACCCTTGGTAAAGGGTAAGAGAAACGTGGAAAATCACCTGGGTATTAACAGAAGTGTTGGAAAGGTGTTAAATCCATCTTCAGAGAACTTGAAGCTGAACATATCAGTCACAAAATTAAGTGACATAAGTCTGCTGGGGCTTTTTTGCCCCTGTATCTACAGTACCAAGGTGGTTTGACATGGACATAAATATTCTTCTTGGCTGCCTTGATACCATTGGCCTTGTAGGTGGCAATGCTTAGAAAGGTGCTTGTCCTGGTTACTGCAGTGCAGGAGGAAGAGAGCAAAATGTGAAAGCATTCTTGCATCCTGGAAAGAGAGAAAAGGAACAAAATTCAGAAAGTGTGCTCAAAATTTCGATTAAGTTTCATGTTATTCTTAATAGAAAAAAATAGTAGCAGCACTGCAGGGGAAACAATGTGTATTTTGTGGTGTTACAGAAAAGATTTAGACAATCCTTGAGCTCAGCACAGCCTGGAAACACTTTTTAAGCCTGTGCAAGAGATTTCAGCGAGCCTCTCAGCCTAAAGGAATCACTTCATACCACAGAAAGTGAAAGGCATTGATAAGCTCTCGCAATCAACTTAACTACAGTGGTATTTTCCAAAACACTGTTCTTAGATCTGTCGTGACTGTTTCATGACAAAAGTATTCCACAAAACAAAATCTTTCCAATCTCAGAAGATCCATTTTTGTTTGTTAGTTCTTTATTTTGCTCCTGGGTATTGGCAAGTGTTTGAAATTTCCATTGTTAAATTGAAGAAATGTTTTGCAATTATTTTTTTTCAGAAAGAGAAATTGTATGTTTTATATCAATTTTTTCCTACCTTGCCTAGTTCAAGACATACAGAAATGAACAATTGCTTTAAAATGAGAAGTAAAGAACCACAAAGAAGGTTTCCATGTTAAGATTGGCAAAACACTGAGCTCCCTGCTTTCATGTCAGCATTTAAAAATACATATTTTAAATCTGTGGAACTACAAAAGTTCCTGCATAGTCTTCCTACAAGGCAACAAGTGAACTTTTTTTTCCAGACTTTTTATTCAATATTAAAATCTCAATGTGGGAAAAAGTGTCCATCCTGGAGACCCCACACATAAAGTTTTGTAAGTGCCCTTTCAATCTAGACCATGTTATTTTAACTTTGAAGTTGCAGTAAGAACTTGCATAGGGATTTTGCTATAGTGCAAACAGAATTCTGAGAGGAAAAGGTTCCTTTTGCAGTCTGCAATCTGGTTCAGTGTTGTTTTGTTCACCTATAAATTCCATGTGGCTTGTGGGGTGTTCCCCCAGGAGAGCACAAATGGCTGTGTAAAGAAGTGGCCAAACTTGTTTCTTGTCACCTGGGTTGCTGCAAAAGATAAGAACTGTCTTGCCTGTCTCCAGCTTTGCCTGAAGGGTGTTGAGATACACTGTGGGTGTGCTCATGCACACCCACCTAAACTGAGTGTATTTTGGCCCACACTGAAATGAAAGTGCGCTTTGATGATTGATATTCCCAATAAGTAAGAGCTTTGAGCAGGTACAAATGCACTTTAAATTAGTGCACTTCATTAATTAAGATCTTGAACAGTAGGAAGGCTGGCTAGGGAGCAACTGGTCCACTTCCCTGAGCCCTGATTTGGGCTGCTACAGCCTGTTTTGCTGTTGATCCACAACCACATGCTTTGCTGGTTTTCAGTTCAGTCTTGAGAATAAATTAGGAGTTAATCAGAGTAATTGTAAACTACTTTAGAAGAGTGTTTGTCAAAGTACTGAGAACTTGCAATTACAAAATTGTTATTGAGCCATCAGGAACCTTTGAGAGTATCCTGTAGTTCATTCTGCCATTTTTCCTGCTAATTGTTATACTCCACATATGTATGGCGATGGAACCAAGAGGAACAATTTTCTATGTTATGAGGATACATCCTGGGTTTCTCTGCTTGACTTTAAGTACCAGAAGAGCCATTTCAGCCTCTCCTGAGCCTCATTAAAACATCATATAAAACAGAGAGGCTGATCATGTGGCCATACAAGCTTTGTTGCCTTAATAAGTGACGCTCTTTCCATGATGAAAAATTGGTGGGACATTTCAGGAGCAGACATTTCTGTTTGCTTTTTCTTAACAAGGGACTCATGTGTGATCTGTTCCAGTATCTATAACTTGGGAAGTAACTGCTGTGGGAATGAAGGAATAGATTTGCACATCTTTCTCCCACATTAAAGGCTGTTTTCTGCAGCCAGACCACCACCAAATGGATAGCAGAGTTTGCTGTGTTAAATATGCCTAAAATATGGGGAGTTGTTAGTGGTGTGTTGAGGAGTGCATTTAGTGCTCATGTAAGGAGTACAGCTCTGAGTGCAGCTGCAGCTGGAGCTGCAGGCTGGGCTCTGGGTGTGGCAAGAGCCCAACCTGCAAGAGGCCATGACCTGCCCAGGGACCTGTGGCCCAGCCAGGTGACTGGCCACTCAGAGGCACTTCAGGAGCCTATGACTCCACACTTCCTATGCTTAGACAGTGAGGGTATAAAAGCCCAGGGATTCCTTTGTTCAGGGTCCCTCCCTGGAGGCACTCAGCTTGAACTGTTACTTTGTTATTGCTCCAAGATTTAATTATTTTAATGATCTGGACATCAGAGACTCTGCTAAGGGAAACCTGGGGTTGAGCCCATAAGGAATCCTGGTCTGACTGGGAGTATGGGGGTATTTTGCAAAGGGGCCTTGGTCCCAGCTTAGGTGTTGCCAGAGTGGCTCCTGGATGGTCAGACAGGGAAGTCTCCTTAACAATTGTCCTCCTTTGACCATTCAACCATTGACTGAAATTATCTTGTAGCATTAAAAGTTTTAGTGGGTTCTGCAACACTTTACCTGTCATCAGTCACTTTTGCCACATACATGGGCAAGAACTGCTGGCTGAGTGGAACGGGGTGGAGCAAGTGGATATTTCAGTGAGAAAGATCTGGAGGTATCAAACTAAAAATAAGGTAGTAACAGGTTACTTTGCAGGGTCTTTCCTTTACGTTTAATTCCTTGATGTTCTACTGTCTTTCCAAAACTGCTAAAGATTAGCAAGTCCTAATTAACCCCAGTTAAATGCTATTTTGAGGAACAACCAGTGCAGAAGTCACTTGCACATTTTGTGCTAGTGAAGTGCACAAAATTTGTCAGCAGGTTACAGACTGCTTTGAGTATTCTCAGTTCAAGCCACTTTGATTGGATAAGGGTCTGGAGCTGAATTAATTTTGTCACCATTTTGATGTCTATTTATATATTTACACCATTACTACATGACTAAGATCATGTAACAGCCAAAGGAATGTAAGCAAAACCTGTAATTTCTGTGTTGCCCTGCTTTTTGTAGCCTTTGTATCTGCTTTGACAGGGCTTTCTGCCAAGCTCTAAGTGGCTGGAATATTCACTGAACTGAAAACTGCTGTCAATGTTTGTTTAAATATGTTAAGTATTTGTAGTAAACACCTGCAGTGGTTGGTTAACTGTAGTACTTCATCTTCTTAGCAGGATCTGCTAAGATTAAGGACACAGTTTACACTGGAAAGAACTTATTTTAAAAATTAACAACAACAACAACAACAGAACAAACATGTAACTTCTTTTCTAATGTCTTTTCCTTTAATTACTTTCATAGAAATCACTAATGTGTTTGTTTTCAACATCTAGAGTGAAACTTTATTTGATAATTTTTTTCATGCATTCATTTTTTGTTTTATTTCCCCCCCCCCATGTACTGTGTGAGTCAGATCTGTTAGTGCAAGGTGTGGATTTCTGGCAGTATCTCAAATAAATACATCATGGAATCATATGTTTGTTGTTCAACTGATAGCACTTATGTTTTCTACAACCCAAGATATAAGTGAACACCTTTAAAGAATTTTGGTGAAAAGTCCTGATTTTATAGGCTATTTTTTAGTTGTAGCTGGTTCACAGACTTCTTGTCGTAGTACACTTATGCTTCAGAAATACTGCCTGAAAACTAGACAAAAGCAGAAGAGCTTGTAAAGAAACATGGAGGCACTGAAGTGTAGATTTTATCATTCTGGAATGACTTTAAACCACAGCCACCCGACCAACAGCTGAATTAAGGTGTGTCCAGCAGTTTGAAGCTATGTGTCATATAGATGTCAAAACATCTTTGCATGGCAACTGTTGGAGGTTGTTTTTTCTTTATAAAGGCACCTAGCAAGCGCAGTACTGAACAATTTCATTGACAAAGCCCTTAAAGAAGACAGATAAATCTAAAAATGAAGATGTGTTATTTTCAGTTGTGACATTTATTAATACTTGTTTTAATAGACACTCGTCAGGTTTTTCTTAGGAATAGTTTTCATAGCCTTCAGATGTAGCCCGTAATCAGAGCAGTAATGAGGAGCCCTGACATCTTTCTTAGCATTGTTCTTAAAAGTAGCCTTTGCCCTGTACCCTCTTGGAACATATGTAGTTTTAATATGCGTAGAAGGAAGAATTATTTATCAAGAGCATGAAGTAAAATTTGCGAGCCAACAAATTCTTTCACAAAATTTTCAAGGGAGACCTGAAAACAAACAAATAATTTCTTGCAGTTTTGTGGGATTTTTTAATGAACTGTTTATTGGTGCATTGTATTGTGACCTATTTATCTCGTAGGATGTTTCTACATAGCTGCCCTTTACTGGTTCAGTAGAAATGCTAATTTTCTCTTGTGTATGCACATACTGTCTCTCATGAAATGCTGCTGGGGATATTATTCTTCCAAGAGACCGGTTCAGTCTGTTCAACTGAATGGTTGGGGTTTTCTACTGAGCAGTGTCTGGGACTGGACCACTGTGCAATGTATGCAAAGATAATGACAATTTCTCTACAATAATTTATAAAGAGTCCAGCTTAGTGTCTGCTCCTGCTTTGTGTGTTCCTGATACAAATAAATGAGGAATTTTTTTAAAGGCCTTATAAAAGCACTGGCCTCTCTTCTGCACCAGCCCCTGATGGCTTACCCTTCACTTACTCGATTGTTTGGGTTATGTTTACTGGTCATTATTGACCTCTTTGTTAACACAGCTACTGTTGACATCACTCCCTATCCAAGAGAGATAAGGCCTTGTGTTCTGTTGCATCGTTACAGGGCAGCTGTCCAAGTGCAAATTGTTCATCTATATTTGAAATATTTGTCTTTTGAGCTTTGTAATGAGACTTGTTTACATGGGGGAGGGGAGGAGAAAAATCCCTCTAAATGAATGCAGTAGTCTCGGTATAAAATCCCACAATAATTCAGTGAAATAGCAAGGAGAATGTGTTTTCCAGCTGCTGTTTGTAGATCCCTGTTGCTAGGGTGCTTGATATCACAGAGTATAACCCTGTCCCATGGTTACGGTCTGCCTATCTTTGCTTTTCTTGACAACAAGGTTAAAGACTGTACCCTCATTACTTATCTGATTAGAACCAGCTCAGAAAATTAATGCTCAGAGAAAAAAAATCTTATGAAGCTCATGTAATCATCAGGATGTTGGATTTCATTAATGAACTGCTAAACCCATGAATGACTCATTGGAGAGGTAGACATGAAAACCTGCCTTGCTTGCATTCGTTTTATTGACTTTAATTAGGGGAAACATGTCCTTCAGTGTGATAACTTGCTGCTGTAAGAACAATGTCTTTGCAGAAAAGGGAAGCTTTTGCTCTTTAGAACAAGGCTGGCTGTTTGTGTCTTGCATTAAAAACATGAGCCATTTAACCACCTAGTCACTGGACACCTGGATGATACATCTCATTGCCCTTATCTATTCTATTAGGTGGTAGAAGACTGTTCCTTCTCAATTCACTCAAACATCTCCTTGGTATTACTTAACTAGTGTCAAAATGTTAAATAAGAACTGCAGAAAATAAGAAAGCAAGAGTTTTTCCTGCAAAATCCTGATGTTTTTTGCTCTAAACAAAGAAAACAACAAAAAGGAAGAAAGTAACATACTAACACCTGTGTCCAGAGGAAAAGAAATCAGAGGTTGGAGAAACTATCACAAGTTTATTCACAGGTTACCAAAATACTCCTTTGGGCTTCTAGTTTTCTCTACTTGGTAATTATGCCCCATTGTTTTCAATGGTAAATCTTGTTTACAATTCATGAGCTGAATCAATCCTTCCCTGACCTCATTAGCCCAGCTGTTGGCTGTATTCTAAGCTCTGTGGCTGCCTAGCTGCATGTGATATGCTTTTTTTTCTTTTTCTACCACCAGTCAGGACCAGAACAGTTCAAAGGGCTTTAAACTCCCGAAGAAATCCCACTGCTGTTAGTCTGGGCTGTAAATTCCCTGGCTTGTTTTAATCCCTCAGTGCAGTGACATGAACAGTACTTGAAACTTTGAAGCAACAAGACTGGGGCTGTTATAAAGCTAAGAAATACACATGCAGTCAGCCTTTTTAAGATGGGATTTTTTGATTAAAAATGCTTTAATGAGTTTCTTAAGTTTTCATTGCATTGATGCCTTGCCATAAAGAATTTTCATCAATAAATAAGCCTTGTTTGAAAGATATTAAAAGGAGATTTTCAAAAACATCCAGTTACCTTGCTATGGCTTTTCTGTTCTGGGAGCATACTGGCCCCAAATTAATTATTTCTGACAAGACAATCTCAGGGTTATTCTTGTATTTTTACATGAGAAGTAAGTGTTCTAGAAATGGCTGTTAAGAATGATTTATTTATTTATTTATTATGCCTCTTTGGCTGTGCTTTCTCTTTTTTCTGCTTATGTCCAAACATAAGAGGGGGCAGGAATGAAAACTAAGATGCAGCTGTCATCTGCTGGTCACCTTCCAAGAAGTGACTTTCTTCACTTGTAGTTTATCACCTCCATAGGATCACTTTAAAGGATAGATAGTATCAGACTGTTACTAAGTTTGTAGCTGTGCATCTGCCATACTGGGCACATTTCAGTTAGAGAGCACCATTGATCCTTTTGAATTTCCATTTGTTTGGGCAACTGAAACCTATTTGAAGGGATGAATAATAGGCTACAGTCATAATGTGACCTACGTATGGTCCCAACTGCAGTGGGGACTTGAAAGAAAAACCCTTTAATGGGTAAGTGTAGGGTCCAACTTCCACCACTATCAGTGACTTACCAATCTCCTGTTTTAGAGAAACACAAAATGCCTGTAAATAAGCTTCACACATTCTCTTAGCTGTATGTATACAATATAAAGGTAAATTTAAAATTTAAGTGGCCAGTAGTCATGAGGTTTGAAAAAATACTCCTCTGAAAAAGTCTAGTTGAAAGAACAACCATCAAAAAGTAAGCAGTTCTGCAAGAAGGCTACCGAAGTTTTGAGTTTCCTATAATTGCCTTAAAATCCTTAGCTTTAAAAAGGTCCATTTGCTTAAAACTAATCCTGTGTCAAATAATAAGGTAACAGAGGAGTTAAATTACCAAATTAAATTCCAAAAGAGTTCCTGTCTGTGCAGATGTGGCTAAAAATAGCCGACATTACCAGTTCTTAGTCTTATCAGGAATTGTTTGTCAAACTAAACAAGCAAGCTTGTTTTGATATTTTTCCTGACATTCAGCACAAAAATGATAAAGCAGGATCTGTGTAATTCATCTTGGAATAAGTTCACAGCTCTAAAAGAGCAAGACATCTTTCTTCAAATGATGTCTAAAACTTTAGCTATCCATATTTTAAAGGGGAAGAAGTGGGTCCTATTTCACACCAATATTTACCCAACTAAAAAAAGTGAGGATATGTACCAGGTTAAAAAGTGAACATATCACATTATTTTTGCTAATTTCTTGTGGTGAAAATACAGCAATCCTAAAAATGGTAATTTACTTTCTTTTCTCCTACCCTCCACACCTGCTGATTTTTTTTTCCCCAAGATTTTCCAGACACATTCATGGGCATCCCTCTCTAGGACTGGTTGGAAAGATTATGCAGACTTCCATAAGAACACTCTTATAATAATGTCCACTGATAAAGGGTTGTTCTATAAAGAACTGTATAAATCATGTACAAGAGTCTAAAGCCCTCAAGTGGGTTGAACTGAAGAGATATTGTTGTGGTAAAGCACACTCTATTTTTTCTTCCATGTGAGATACTTCTTCACTTCCCAGCTCCACTTTTTACTTAAAAATTTTGTTCACACTGCCTTTGACAAAATTATTATGATTTGTGCTACACTGCATGTTCTTTGTTCCTAGAAATGACAGAAAAAACTTTGTTGAGCTCTGTCAACTCCCTTCAAGTCAATGTGTGGGAGAAAAATGCTGCGTTCTCTTTGCAGTCAGTGTTGTCTTTGTGGGTTTAATGGGTGGTTTTTTATGTGTTCTGTGGGGAAGTAATAAGCATGGGTTTGTATGTTTATTTTATTGCTGAGCATTAGTATGCTGAGGGCATGATGAAGCAGATGATATTCTCTGCTTTGTTGCCTTTGGGAAGGACTCAGACTGTCACAGACTGGCAGCCAAACAGTTTGTTGGAACAGCAGCTTTAGAGTATGACATAATGTGCTTTCCAGCCACTTCTGAGCTGGGTCAAAGGAAAAAAAAGCCCGAAGGATTGACCACAGAGAGAGGATTTGCCTGCTGTCAGGTTGCTGAGGGTCTCTGACCTACATATAAGTGGGACTGTGGCTTTTTCTTTCCAGTAGCACAAAAACATCTAAAGAGGGGAATCCATTTCCAATTTAAAGGGCACTTTGGCACTTGTTCTAGAACAGGCTCCATAACCCTGTTTGTTCTCACCTAAAACTTCATTTTACTCTATTTTTAAGCTTAGTCTTGTGAATATTTTTAGTGTGAGAGAGCAACTGAGAAACTCTACTAGAAATTACATACTTCCTCTGCAAATAATGCAGCAACTATTAACAATATGTCTGCAAATTAATTTTTTGTGACTTTTAAAGAGAAATAGTTGTGGAAATCAAGCTCCTATGAGAAATGCTTTGCATTTCTCAGATTCTTCTGAAAAACAGCTTTCAACTTCATTGCTAAGATTTTACTATATCATAACTTTTTATTAGCATAATTATGCTAAATTAGCTAAATATACCAAGAGTTGAACTCCATGACCCTTGTGTGTCCCTTTCAACTCAGCATATTCTGACATAGTTTCCTAGGAGAAAGTAGCATAGATTTTTCTAATGGCAGATAATATGGCACTGGTTGTTTTCAAGAACAGAGCTTTTAGCCATTCTGTGTTCTCACATGAAGCTAAAAAGCTCTTCTAAAAGTGCTAATTTCCATGCAATTTTTCATTCTCATTTAAGGCCAGGATTTTTGGTACTCTATTGCCTTGGTGTGCTGGTTGCAGCTTTGCTTTCCCTCCAAAATTTAGTTTACAGCTCTGACACTTCTTTGTACCCTAATGTATTCCCATTTGATCCAAAGGAGTGAACTGTTTGGAGGTGATGGGGAAGCTAACCAGTATATTAGGAATGAAATTCAGCATAAAATAAATGAGAGAGTGAATTTGGGATTACATCCCAGGCAGAATCCATCCTCTTGTAAATGCAGCTTTCCCTTGTTGCTGTCAAGGTTTTTTATGCATTTAAAAGAGAAATAAATGTGAAATGGCTTGAGATATTTATATTTCTCGTTCAAGCAGATCTGTGTAGGCACTGTGGCTGGTATCATGCAATAACTGCCTGGGATTTCCAATCTATTCCTGTTCACTAGAATGGCCAGGGATGATTCTGGCCAGCAGAGAATGGTATAGCCATTATTGCTGTATTTTGGTCCATGACTTGAAGCTGGTTTGTTTTTTTCTAATTGTGACACTCCCTCATGTATAGCACAGCTAGATCTGCTCTCCTTTCCTACCTCCATGGCTAGAGATATGTGCTGGTTTTTTATTATATCCTGTTATGTCTAAATTGGCAAATTTCAATGGAGGACCAATTAATGTGGTATATAATGTAAGAAAAGTCTGTGTGCAACCATACAGAATGGGATGGTGATTTTATTTTAAAGCTCATCTCACTTAGCTCACGCACTTATATTTCACTCATTCTGTCAGAAGAACCAAGCTGTGTATATTCAAGTGGTGTGGCCAGGGTTACTTCTGGCAACGTGTCCTGGCTTTTGCTGGGATATGGTTAATTATTTTCCTAGTAGCTGGTACAGGGCTGTGTTTTGAATTCAGTGTGAGACTAATGTTGACAGCACACCAATGGCTCAGCTGGTCAGCAGTGCTTACCCTGAACCAAGGACTTTTCAGGTTCTTGTGCTCTGCCAGTGAGGAGCTGCACAAGGACCTGGGAGGGAGCATGGCCAGAACAGCTGACCCCAGCTGGCCAAAGGGATATTCCAGAGCACAGAATGTCATGTGCAATATTTAAACTGGGGGAGTTGGCTGGGAGGGGCTGAACGCTGCTGGGAGATGGGCTGGGCATCAGTCAGTGGGTGGAGAGGAATGGTATCGTGCATCACTTGTTTCTCTTGTTCCTTCTCTCTCTTTTTGTTATCTCGCTTTTTATCATTATTATTAATTCATATTACACTTAAATTTATTTTTATTATGAAACTGTTCTTACCCCATGGGTTTCATCTTTTTTGATTCTCCTCCCCATCATGGTGTGGGGGTAAGGGGAAGGGGAGTGAGTGATTAGCTGCTTGGTGCTCAGTTGCCAGCTGGGATTAAACCACAGCATAGCAGAACAAGGGGCACTGCTTACTAAGTCCTCAGCATACATCCTCTGTGGTCCTGGATTATTCATTATCAGTAATCATATCCTGGTTCTCCTGAACATACTTTTTGTACCTTTTTAAATTCACAGTGATTGTTATTGTTCATTTTTTTCATCATGTCTTACCTCTGAGTGTTATAAGCATTACAATTTTATTAATTATCCTTTTGCCTCCTTTTCTAACAATAGTCTGTTCTTTGTTTGCCTAATTAGATATCTTGATAAGCTTCATGCTTATGTGCTGAGACTGTGACGACCTGCTGTTCTGCACCAAGGTCTGGAGTGTGGATGAGGTTAGAAAGAAGGTGCAAGGAACCTTCTGCAGCTCAGTATGAAATACCTGACAACAAATGAAATAAATAGCTTAATAAATAAAGCAGCTTAATAAAACAGCTGCTTTTAGAAGACAGAATAAATAAAACAGAATAAAACCAGGAATATAGGTAGGGAGTAAACCTTTTGTCCCTTCAGATGCTGAGAAGAGCGCATGTACACAGGATCAGGTGGACCCTGGGCAGACTTAGGCACAGCATGCTGTGCAGATACAGTCTGAGAACAGAAGTTCCTCCTCTTTGGTCCTTTGAGATAGTTCATAATGTTCTTACAAATAAGCAACTCTACTCCTGAAGGTTATTGAGGTGAGAACCTCTGGCTGCACTGTTGGACATGGGCAAAGATGTACAGGTGGAGCAGGAGCTGTCTGCAGGCTCCTCTGCTGCAGCCAGCTGCTGAAGTGACCCTGCAGAGATGGGGACACACACAGAACAGCACAGCCTGGGGGCCACACTGGTGTGCACAGCACAGCACAGCCTGAAGGCCTTGCAGGATGTGCAGCACAGCACAGTGCAGCTCTGTGCCTGCTCATGCAAGCTGTGATGTGGATCACCAGCTCCTCTACCTAAAGCAAGTGGCTTCCCAGGCAGGATAAACGCACCCACTGATCGAGGTGTTACCAGCACTCATAGTTTGTTTTTTCTTCTCTGTGTTCAGTTATGTATTTGCATTCATACTAGTCCCAATATTTCTGTTTCTCTGCAATGCTACTTTTGTATGCTGCCCCCAGCAGTACAGTGGAAAATTCTGTCTCTTTCACTCAGTGCTTTTTTACCCCTTTGACTCAAAAAAGGTAAGAGAAGTGGTTTACTTTAAAAAACTTCCTGCTATCAGAGGAAGCACAAGACTGGGTTATCAGACTGGTGGCCATGAAACACAGTGCCCGGATTGATTTTATAAAATACTATTCTGGACATGAACTGACAGAGGTGTTCTGAGACAGTGATTACGTAACCTGAAATTTTTTTAGTCGCTTCTGGGTGTAGTTCAATATATGAAGAATGGCAGGGCAAAATTTCGTGGCTTTATTGAAGACTTATTTTGTTGGGAAAAAAAGATGACCATGTTACATATTGTAAACTTTTTCCAAATAATTTTCACAGAGATTACTCTCTATCATGCATGATGCTTTTTTTTTAAACCGTTTTATTTAATTTTGGTTTTTTATAAAACAAATCAATATTATTTTAAGCCAATTATTTCTGAATTATTAGCTGTAACAATTCACAGAACCAGAGCTTTGGAAACTGAGCTACAGAGCTCTGTTGAGATGGTAGCTGCTAAATCACAGCTTTGAGTACATTGTAGTCAACTGCCTTAGGGACTGTGATATCCTTAAAAACCTGAAGAAGCTACTGCTTTAATTTCAGTTATTTTCACATCTCTTTGCCATATGAGATAAATTAATTATTCTGTCTCATATCAGAAGTGCTTCTACTGTAACAAAAGAGTGTAGGAGCATTGAACGAATTTCCAATGTTGAAAGGCTTTTTGTTTGATAATTTAGTACTAATGGGTGGGTTTCTGTTGATGTTTGTGGGGTTTTTTCCCTTGTGGCACATTAAGTAGTTTTGTTCTGCATCTCTGTGATGCAATCAAAGAACTATTTTCCTAAATAGGATATACATCCAATGTAAAAGTACAAAGCTGACAAAACACATCATGTTTCCTCTGAGTAACTCAACTGACATGATTTTAGTGATCATTCAACCATGAGCATTTAAATGTGATCTGAGACTATTCTAGGAGAAGTCTGATCCCCAGTGTAGCTTTGTTTTTTGTCAGACATGAATTGTATGGCTGCTCCATGTGCACACACACACAAAACACAAACAAAACCACAGCAGCCTCCCCCCACCACCAAAAAAATAAAGCAAGGACTATACCACAGCATTTGGGGCTTTGAATGTCCTCTAGCAATGCATGCCTGATTTAACCCCATTTTAATGCCTGAGTTCTTTCCCTCCTTATACCAACTTGTTCTTGTTCACCACAAGAGTTTTCATTCCTAGAGCAGAAGTAGCAGAGTGCTTTTTCCTATCTCAGGTATTCCCATTCATAGCCTGACACAAAATAATCTACCTGTAGCAGTACTTTGACACATCAGAGTATAAAATTTACTATTTGACATGTGGACAAATACTCTACTCAGACATCCTGTTGCAGTGGTGATAGAAGTGGAAGAAGTCTAATGTAAACACCTGAATGCAAGGATAACTTGATCAGCTTCAGCAAAGTTTACAGAACATGTGCCTGTGTCTTTTAGTGTGGAAAGAACAGCCTCCAATTCCACTGATTATTAGAAAGCATTGTTGTATTAATCATAATTATTGACCAGAAAGTACTCTGATTTTACTCTAGCTGACTGTTTACTTCATATTTTTTAATTGCTTGGTTTTTATTTGCAATAGATGAAGACCTAAATTAAGAGTGGGATGCAACTATTCAGATGCTTCCGGGGAATAAGCACCAAGTGGCCAAATATGAAATTAGACCTAAATCAAAAACAGCTCAGAATTTGAGGACCTTTTTTGTATTAGACCCTTTGCTTCATGTTGAACCACAGTCTTAAGCAGTACTGAAAAGATTATGTTTTGATGTGGTTTGGTTTGGTTTATTTGGGCTTTAATCAGAGTTTTCTAATATTTTTTAAGTAACAGTAACTGAAAAGTTAAGGAATTGCAAATCAAATGCTATCTCCTTTTATGTTAATGATAAGGGTCTTAAATTTAATGGGGCTAGAACTTCACATGTTGATTCTAGGTTGAACTTCAATAAATCCATCTATGGTGCCAGTACATCTTCACACTGATCAGATGAGCTCTGACAAAGATCTGTTTGTCTTAACACCAGTAGAAAAAAAAACAAGTATCACAAATAAGTCTGTTGGATAGGCCCATATTATTTTCTCTAGACAAGAAATAAGATGACATGTGGTAGCTGCTTGGATAACAATCACTTAGTTTAAACACAAATCTACATCTCTTATTAATTCATTTACTAATCAATGAACACTCGTTAACAGTTGTCTGTTAAAAAATGTCACAGTAAAATAATTCTTACTTACACAAAGAAAATACTTGTGGAATCTAGTGTCAGGGGCATTTGAGATGAACAAATAGGTGACTTTGAGCAATGCTTCATATATTTTGTTATTTGCTGACACAAAGTAATTAAAGCTAAACTGAACAAAAAAATACTCAGCGTCTCAGATTCCAGCAGCAAACTGCTCCAAGTACCTCTTCAGAAAGCTTCTGCTCTGTGGTCAGTCTTGCTAAAGTTTTCCTCTTTCATTTTGACTTTCCCAGCTCCTCCTGAAACATTTGAGAATGTAGGTCACATAAGGCAAAGCAGTGCTGAAAAAGCCTTGCACTACAGAAACAGCATGGCATGGCCATTTCCATACAAATTCCATCAAGCTTTTTTACTGTCTTAACTGCAATGCTGAATCTTAGGTATTAGGCTTCACTGCAGCTTACCCTCTCTGCAGTTCCACTTCCTGGCCATTTCCCCTCCTGTCAAAAAGAGAAGTGTGATTTATATGCTCTCCTAAGAGTATTTTAGGGCTTTGAAAAGAGTACACAATGTTAACAAAGATAGAGTGAAAAGGGGACTATACATGATAAATTGAATAAACCACCAAAAAGGGACAACAAAATGTTTTTCAACTATTAACTGAGGAAGAAAGAAATCAGAGAATTACTAAGGCTTCTGCAAGTACTTCAGTCTTTGTCCATTGTATGAAATTATACGGAATATAGATATTTAGTAACGGCTCAGTGGTATTGGCTTTTGAATGTGTTGTCTTTAACTACAAAGTCAGTGGCTTTAACTACAGTGTCACTTCACCTAGAGTTAAGATATTCAGTGGATGAAAGACCTGTCTTGTCCTTACAACCTCTAACCCTTATAACCCTGAATGCTTTCCCAATAAGACTTTTTTTCCTTTAAGTAATGACTTCGTGCTACAATATTCTATGTTGCTCAGGTTCCTTACTGCAAAATGAACTATCCCAAATTTATGTGAGCAAAACAGGTGCAAAGGAAACTGAGAATGTTGATAGCTTCTCCATGGAAATCCTGTACAAAATATACTAGTGGAATCCATGTTTCTTAAATTGTGATCCAAAGCATTGGATGTGCTGCAAAGTTTATCCTTTCCTACAGCTGTTCTGCATTGTCCTACTTTCTGTTAATTTTTAACTTTTTGGAAGGGCATTGGGGAAGTGAATGTAAGAGAAGTTGGAACAGCATTCCATCTGAGAGAAAGATCATGTGGTGAGTCCTCCAAAAAAGGGTTTGTGTGCAACAGAGAAGACTAAGTGAGAAAGGGTGTTTTAAACCTTACAGCTTCTGAAGCTCTGATTACAACTTAACTTTTCATTACAATTTTTGATGGAAGGCTTAGCAATGAAAATTTTATCATGGTCAGTCATTTGTAGGACTATGCTCTGTACTGTTAGAGTGATCAAGTTATTTTATTAATACATGTGCACATCTCCTACAGTCTGGCTTCCGTATCTGCATGATTTTATCAATAATTTATATTTCAGTAAAAGTGATGAGCAGTCCTGATTCCTTAAATATAGTAAGATTAGCTTCTATACAATGTTCCAGGACTGCATATAGCAAAATACAGAATTTCCTAAATCAAACTTTCTGTGTATATGAATACACAGAAAGTTTGGCTCTTTATGCTTGGCTACCAATTTGAACTTTTGTCCCACTCTTCATGCAATTAAATATTCCTTGAAATTTCATATATTTAGAAATACATTTGCATGGCTAGTGGGTATCTGGCAGGTAGCTAGTTTTGCCTTCCTGTAAAGTGACTACGACTATACACTTAGTTGTACATAACTTGACTGTGTGTAACATATCATGAGATATTGACAATATGTATGTTGCACTTAGATATACAAATGACATTATTTATGACTGTTGGTATAACTTGGAAAGCTGTACATAATACTCACAAGATGGAGTAGGCTGATGGATTTTCAGTCTCTGTAACTCTTCCAATAAGTGGTTAAAACAAGGAAAAATCTGAACATTCTCTATTTTTCTAAATGAAATGACTACTAGGCATTTTAGAATTATTCCATAATTTTCAAGGAAGTTTCAACGAAATTAATGTTCTTTGATTCACACAGATTTCTGATTAAAACTTATCATACTTGAAATTTACTCATGAACTAAAGCAACCTTTAATAATAATTATGTGATCTTGGTCATACATTTCCCTACCCAGGCCTGATGGCTCAAGAAATCCTTTTATTTACTCTTTACCAGTTCTGGCTCAAGACAGGATGTGTCTCCTGATTCACTGAGTAACATAAGATCTATGTAATCTAACATTTTGTCACGGTTACATCACATCTCTCAATCTGGGAACTAACGTTGCCCACAAAGTTTTCCAGCTCTGGTGGAACTGGCTTAATGTATTAGCAAAGAAGCTGTCTAAGCAGGAAAGAATTCTGTGTCTTGTGGAGAACCAGGCAAGAAAGGAAGAAATAGCAAAAAAAAATTTAAAATAACAAAACCTTTGAACAGAGGCTAAACACAGAAATAACAGAAATGGGCAGTAAAGAATAGCAGCTTGAAAAAAAGCTGTGTCAAATGCAGGAAAGATATCTGCATCCCTCCCAGAAGACTTTGTCTTGAAACAGAAGAAGTGGCATGTTAGTTGATGGAGAGAATGAAATAGGGAAATGTATACAGTTTTATTTTGAACAGATTTGTGTTCTTCTTGCAGTGTTAATTAAAATCAGTAATATTTTTGAATTCAACATGAAATCTGGTAGTGCTTTACTTACTGTGTAGCTCTGGAAAGGGAAAAGTAGAGCAAGTTTTCTACTCTCTGTAGAAAGATGTCTGTTGCCATCAGACCAGAGGCAATAAAGTTCATCCTTAAACTGCAGCTTGTAGGAATTTTGTACTCTGAAAGTCCCAGTGGGACTCAGATTATATGCAGTGCCTGCCCTCTGCTCCATTCCTGGGTTCTAAGGATATCTACTCCTGCTGCAGTAGCTTGGGAGTATTTAACAAGAGTGTGTCAGAGACAATGACATTTGATCAGTCATTTAGTCTGTTTAGAAAAGCAAAAGAGAATTTAAAATGCTAGGTCACACTGAAAAATCATCAGGTCAGGTCTCAAGGGAACGCACACAATTGGCCTGTGCCAAGAAGAAAAGATGGTATCCTTCATCCACAGCAACAGGCTACAAACACAGCTGTACTCTGTACTAGCCTCCTGGGGAAATGCAGCTAATCTTAGGATAAGATAGTGAGATCTCAGGTTCTGGTCAAGGGTCTTTTCTCTTGTGAGAGAATAGACTTCCTAAGGAGACTGAGATAATCAAGGGTTGGACGACTCTCTGGATTTTCTGCAAGGCCCTGTTCTGTGGCAGAGCACTACTGTCTCATCAGGGTACAAGTGAATAGATTCTTCTCTGGACTGGGAAAAATCACTCTTTGTGCAAGGATGAGAGAGGGCTGCTGGGAACTCTCAGGAATTATTCGTAACAGTGTAATTGTATTATGTAACATAAGTGTACTGAGTGCTGTAGAAATCCACAACACACATGATGGCATTCACATTATTACATTTTCTGAAAAATGTCCAAGGCACACACATAGGACGCAATGACAGCACTCTCAAGATAAAAATTAAAATAAATGCAGACAAAGAAGAACTGCCAAATTTGCTTCAAAATATTGAAGAAGTTAATTTTCACACAGGATTAAGATGAACCCAAAGTTATATTACTTTATTAAGATTGTGTGAAAATATGTTGGGTTAACCTTGGCAAGCCTGCAAGGTGCTCACCAATCCCACTATCACTTCCCTGCCTCAACAGGAGATGTGACAGAGGGCTCATGGTTCAAGATAAGGATAAGGAAATGACTCAGTAATAACCGTCTTGGGCCAAACAGACTCGTGTGGGTAAATTAATTTAATTTATTGCAAATTAAAAGTAGGATAATATGAAATAAAACCAAAATCTTAAAACACATTCTTCCCACTGGTCCTTCCTTCAAGGGTTTAACTTCACTCTTGACTTCTTTACTTTCTCCTCCTGTACAGTGGATGGAGAATAGGGGTTCAAGTCAGTTATTAAGGCTTTGTCTCTTCCTCCTCATGCTCTTCCCCCAGCATGGGGTGCCTCCCATGGGACACAGTCTTTCACAGGGTGCAGTCCTTCAGGAACAGACTGCTCCAGTGTGGGTTCCCAGATGGAGTCACAGGTCCTGCCAGAAAACCTGCTTCATCATGGGCTCCTCTCCATGAGGTCAGAGGTGTTGTCAGAGGCTGGCTCAAGGATGGGCTTTTTCTTCTTTGGTTCATGGGTTCCTTCAGGGAGCATCCACCTGCTTGGACATAGGATCCTCCACAGGCTGCACAGTGGATGTCTGCTCCATAGGCTGCAGGGGCACAGCTGCCTTACCATGGGCTGCACCACAGGCTGCAGGGGAATCTCTTCTCCAGTGCCTGGAGCACCTCCTCCTACTCCTTCTTCCCCTCCAGACCTTGGGGTCTGAATAGTTGTCTGTACCACTCTCTTACTCATCAGCTGCTGCTGTGCAGCACTTGTTCCCCCTTGTTAAATACTCTGTCACTGTGTGCTGCCACCAGGCTCAGCTTTGGCCAGCAGCGGGTCCCTCAGTGCCAGCTGGAGCTGACTCCTTCTGGCACAGAGGCAGCTTCTGGTATCTTCTCACAGAAGCCAGCCCTGTAGCCTGCTTGCTACCAAAACCTTGTCATGTAACCCGAATACAAATAATCCAAAAATGGGCTTTTGTGATTTTATACTAGAATTTTCTAAAAATTAGTCTGGGAGGTGTAAAAGACAAGCATCTTGAATAACAAACACCAGTTGAAAGAATGAAAAGGAGGCTCCAACATTTTGTCTCATCCCTATCCTGGTCACTTGAGAGGGAGCTACTTGGTAGACTGTGAACTGAAGGGTGAAAAGGAGGATGGTATGGATTAGGTTGGCAGCACATATGTGCCCTGAGGTATTACTGATTTATTTCTGTGACTCATTTGTCTTTGCCAAAACTTCAGGATGCCGCATTTTCAACAGTATGACTCCAGGACTAGGAACTAAATTACTAAATTCTGTTAAATTGCTAAATTAAATCTCGAAAATCCTCTCCATCTGAGAATATAGGGTCTCAAATTGTAACCAGAAATTAGGTGTTGTTAGGTTATTTAATGAAAAAGCTCATCTTGACACTCTAAAATTGCCACAGAACAACAATATCAAGGAGGGGAGCCTTCATCTTTACGGGGAGCTCAGAAGAGGGATTCCCTGTCCCAGTCTCAGGAGTGTCACAAAAGAGAACTGATGGTCATCATCCAGGTCTGAAACACACCACATAAGTCTGGATAGGCCCTCCAGACAAACTTAAGGGTTGAAGTGAGGGCTACAATTGATGCCATTTGAGTTTTGCCTTTTTTCATTTTACATGTTCTCTGTACTCTTCACACATAAATTTGTAACTATGTCACCTATTGTATTAGTAGCTAGTTTTCCCAGTAATTTTCTATGGCCTTTCCCTAAGCAGAAAGACAAAACAAATTCCAGAGCTCCAAGCCCTGGGGGGTACAAGGCTCCATACTATCTTGGTTCTTCCTGGGAACCAAGGCTCAGAACAACTCTCTGAGATACATCTCATGGACAAAGTACAACTAGTGCTGAAGAGGGGCTCCAGAGAAGGGGCTTGGCCTGGGAGGGGAATTGCATCACCACCTGTCCTCCTAATTGGTGTTCTTTATCCATTATACTAACCTATAAAAATGTACTCACCCCTGGGAGAGGGTCGGTGGGTTTTTGTGGATATCTTTCCATAACTGACTCTGAAGGCCTTCAAATAAAGATCCCCTTTTATATTATCTCCTTACTAAAATTATCTTCTTGAGTTTCACTTCCAGGTTGGGCAAAAAGCGACACTATCTAGAGGGTATAACACACACTGTGGGATGCAAGGGAATAGAATAGAATAGAATAGAATAGAATAGAATAGAATAGAATAGAATAGAATAGAATAGAATAGAATAGAATAGAATAGAATAGAATAGAATAGAATATTCATCAAGTCCAACTGCCTGATTGTGACAGGGTTGATTCAAAGTTAAAGCTGTTTTTAAGGACATTTTCCAAATGCCTCACACACTGACAGGCACAGGGCATCAGTAACCTCCACAGAAGACCTGTTCCAGGGAATGACCATCTTCTCGGTAAAGAAATGTTTCCAAGTATCAAGTCTGAACCTCCCCTGAAATTCAGGGAATCTTAGGATTACACAACACATCTTTTGGCTGGTGTAGAGGACAAAACTAAAGACTGAGGAAGGGAGGGCTTATCTCAGCTTGGAGAAAATGGGTCATAGAGGACTAGGAGGACAAAAGCAGTTGCCCCTGTGTAAACAGGTTGCTGGGCAGTATGCTTGTCTGGCCATGACCCACACCCGATTATCACCTGCTGTCCTGCATTCTTCCTAAATTCCATTTCTAACTATTATCCTAAATGAATGGACTCTGTTCTGTGTGGATGTGATTGTATGGATGTCTAAGAGTCAGCAACTGAAATCGGACAAGGGATTATAGGGCTTGCAAATCAGCAGAGTCATCAACTGAAGAGACTGGAGTGAGTAAAAACAAGGACCAATAACTGCGCTGCAGATAAGGGATTATATGTGAGCAATTATATGTGAGCAGTTGGACCAAGTGAGAGTGCAAATATCGAGCCAAACTAGGTGGAGAAGAGATTAAGAGGCTTGGGAAGGAAGTATATCTCTGAAAGTGAGGCAATTGGAGTAGGCGACTTCCAAAGGGACCAAGAAGTCCATGCAAACTGAAGGAAAGGATGTAAAATCTGAAGGTCAGCTTAGAGACTGCATGTGTCTCCGTGTGTGTACATGTGTGGGAAGAAGCAGTGATCCAGGCTGGAAGGAGGGCCTGGCTAAGATACTGGGTGGTGCTTGTTCAGGAGAGATCAGCAGTGTGCATGTTTATGTGCTGCTGCGTGCAAGGAGATCTGTACCAGCAGCTGGAGTGGGACTGTGGGGTGTGGGGAATAGTGTGTCCAGATGCCCGTAATTGTGTGACCTGGGATCCACAGCCAGTTACTGGGTGGACTGCGTGTCTGAGCCCAGGTACTGAGAGAACCGTGGTGCACGTGGGTGAGGAGGGCTGCAGCAGCCTTGGAGAGGTGTTCATTTGTGAAGGTACAGCAGCTGAGATCAGACCCAGCTACCAGCAGATCATGGTGTGTGTCTGTGGGTGACGAGTGAAGAGCAAATACAGTGGGACTGCAAGTCTTAGGAGCTTGTTTGTCCAAGGTACAGCAATGGGCCACATTGTGGATCCAGGGGTAGACTGAGTATCTAAGGTCAGCTACTGGAGGGATCCACATAGCATCTATTTCCTAATAATACACTTTCATCCTGATTAGCCAAAGGGCAACAAGATGAAGCTGTTGGTGCTGTGAGTGCTGAGTGTTTCTGGCTGTATTGATGTGTGTAGCTGTCCACATGTGTATGCACATATGTATTTCAGAAATGAGTTTGTATGTTAAAGAATATAGAACATGTTTCATTTTCCTACTGAGTACCAATACAGGCTGGGAGATGAAGGGATTTTAAGCAGCCCTGGGGAGAAGGACTTGGAGGTGTTTGCAGATTGATTTGCAGACATGGATTTTGCTCTTATGAGAGATGACAATTTCATTTTCCCTACACTACCACAAAACCTTCACTCACACTACAGCCAAACTCAACCTTAACATGTCCCTTTATGACATTCTGGGTCATTTCAATAATTGCCTTGAGTTACTGAAATCAGAGTTTATAAGCTAATTTTACAAGAGTTTGTAAACTATTCTGCATCCTGAGGCAAGTATAGGTATATAGCCAATCAAAAAATTAGCCATATATATCTCCTGCATTTGAAAAATTGAGAATCACATTAGCATTTTGCTTTCCTCCCTCACGACTGTGAGTTGGTTGTTTTAACTTCATTCCAGCACAGCAGAAACCAAGTTAAAATCCACCAAGGATTCTCTGCAGGGTCACTGGACTCTGGTTATAAATTCACAGATGAGGGTGCGTAACGGCTGACTAGATTCCTGCTGACTCCTGGACTGTGTCTGTGCTCCAGGCTTTTGGATGGGGTTGCTCCACAGTAGGTTTGTGGCTGCGCCTCTCCGCTGTGCCGGCCTCAGGCTGCTCCCAGCGAGAGGCAAGCTAAGGGAAGGTGAGGCTTTTACTGAACGCCTGCTGCACCACACAGCCCAGTCTTTCACACGGTGTTCATTTACATCGACGATCCCAACTCCAAGCACAGCCGAGCGGCCACCGAGACCAGAACCTGCCAGGCCGCGGCAGAACACAGAGGAGGTTGGTACCTCTGGGTGCATCGACGGCCGGAGGCACAGGATGCGCGAACATGGCGAGGCTCCGCCCGGCGCAGCGTACCTGCCGGCGCGTTTCGGGCGACGGGACACACGGGGATAGCGGGGATAGCAGGAATAACGGGGGGAACGGGGCGGGCGGGAGCGCGGCCGCACCGCCGGGCCATGTAAGGCAGCGCCGGCCGCGCAGCCCCTCAGCCGCCCCGCGGGCCGGGCGCGGCCCCGGGCGGACGGCGCGCGCCGCCTATGGGCGCTCGCGGCGGGCGGGCGGCGCCGCGCGCCCGCCAATGCCCGCGCGGGGGGGGCGGTGCCGCTGCAACGGCCGCGCCGGCTGCGGACACCCGCGGCTGCTGCCGAGCGAGCGCGCCGCACGGAGCCCGGCCAGCCCCGCCAGACCTGCCGCCCTCCGCAGCCGGCGGTGAGTGTGCGGGCACCGCTCCCGGGCCGGCCGAGCACCGCTCCGCCGGGGGTGGGCGGGCGGGTGGGGTGCGTGTCGTGTGCCGTGCCCGCTCCCTCCTTCCCATCGCGCCGCTAATCGACCGCAGCTCGGCTACCGATAGCGCGAGGGGAGGGGGCTGTGGAGGCGCTGCCGGGGGTCTGGCGACTCCGGTGCCCCCTCCCGGAGACACCTACTGGAGGGGCGCCCAAGCCCAGCCCGGCGCGGCCGCCGCCGTCGTTATGTAACGCCCGCGGGGGGCTGCGGGCGGCGGCGCCGCGTCCCTCCTTGGGATTCACCTCCATGCTGTCCCCGAGATGTTCTGCGCTCTCCTCCGGGAACCGGGGACCGGCGGGGAGCGGGGCTTAGCGAGGAGCTGCGCGCCTTTCCCTGCCATGGGGATGGGCTCTGCAGCCGCATCCCCCGATGGCCATCGAGGAGGTACGCGCTGCCGCAGCCAGCTGGGACCCGGGCGGCTTCCCGGCTCCCGGCGGCACGGCTGCAGCAGGTCCGTGGCTGGGCGATGCTGGACTGGGCGATTCTGGCCGCGGGCAGCTGGCGAGCCCCGCTCTGCGCCCGCGGGCGGCTCCCGGAGGAGCCGGGAAGGAGCCACCTTGCGCGCTCATCAAATGCGCCGCAGTCAACAACAAAGCTTCGGCCGACGCTGCTGTTGCTTCATGCGCTCGTGTAGAGGCAGCGGCCCCCTTTTATGGAGACCGATGCGGAGAGGCTATTTGCCTATTTGCCTTTTCTTTTCCTTTTTTCTTTTTCTTTTTTTTTTTTTTTTTGAAATCCCCAAGCGGTAGCTGGAGGGGCTTCGTCTTCAAGAGCCGCTGCTGAATAGCCTGCTCCACAAAACCAGCATCAGGTGTGGGAGACCATTTAGCGCCTGCGGGGTAATACCCGTAGGTATACAGCCATGTATATCAGGGGGGGAAGACAAGGATGAGACAAAATCCTGTGTTTTAATCTGTAAACCCGGCTAGCTCGTTTGAAAATCAATACAACCCCTCCTCTGCCAGATCACCATCGGTGTAAAATGTTTCTCCAGTCCTGGGTAAAAACTCTTGTACATTGGTGAAATTATTCCAAGGGGAAGTTGGGTGTATGCTACAAGGTGCCGAACACACGTGTGAACAGCATCTTAAACACTGACAGCTTCGAATCATGTAGGAGATGCTACTGACAACCAGTTTCCCTGTTCATGTTTTGGAGGCTCTACACAGGGCAGATTTGGGAGGGGACAATTTTTTTTTTTTGGTTTTACAGAGGGTTGCATAACTCCTCATGTTTATTGAAGAAAAGAAAGAGGAGGAGCAAACCAAAGCCCCAGCCTGAAATGAAACACATGATGTGATTCTGTCTTTTACTGAGCCGTCCCACTGTTTTCTCTGCTAGCATCATTAGATTGCATGCTTTATGTGGGTTGGAAGGGGTTAGCATGATAGTAAAACATTAGGGTATGGGTTTTTTTCCCCTCTAGTGCTGTGAAAACTTTGGGGAAAACCGAAGAGATACCTATACACTTTCACAGTCTTTGGCTTAAAGTAGCATCACTGTTTATCGAACCTATGCAACTTATTTTTTAAATGGCAATGGCCATTTTTTTAATCCTTTAGTGATGAGCCACTTCTTTGTTTTTAGAGGCCCTATCCCAACTCGACCTTTCATCTCCCCAGTCCAAAATAAAATGGTATTTTGAATGCCTTTGTGCATTTCTGGGTCACAGTTATATGCTTTAAAATAGTGCATCATTTGTAACTGTTGAAGTGTATGTCCAGTATTAAATTATAGTACAGTGTAATGCTTAGATAGCAAGCCATGCAAGGATCAAATTGCAGATAAAGTTCACATAGGAATCTCCTGCAATGCTTGCACTTGACCCTTGTAAATCTAAGAAAAGATATTTATAAATGGAAATATACATCCAGCAAGTAGTTCTTTCTGTGTCATATTTACTCTGTGGCTTGACTGTGTTGAAAAAACAGGTCTTTTTATTTAATTTTTATAGTAGGTATATTCATTCCAGTTACTTTCTTGAGACAGCTGTGATTGTAGTGGTTTTGGTATTTGGCATTTTTATATTAATTTGGTATTTGGTAGTGGTATTGGTATTTTTGGTAGAAGCTGTTTTTGCTTCTTGTATCTTGAGCTTAATTTGAAAAAATAAAATAAGGGTCTTTCAAGGAGTGAGGCAGTCTGTTGTGTCAATTTATGTTAAGGTAAGTATTCTCATTGTTGGTAAAAGCAATTAATTGTACTCAGTATATCTTATAGCGCTTCAGAGAATAAGCCATGCAATGTTTAACCTTGATAACTTGCTTTCAGGTGATAAGCTCAAATACAAAATAAAATAATATCAGATGTTTTCTTGCTTTGCACACTTTAATTACATAAGTCTCCAGTGTGAGGATGTGACCATTCTAAAAAGCATCTATCTCTCTAGGTTTACATATTATTGTATATATTTGATATATTACAACAAGAACAGTCCTTCTGTGGCATAGTCAGTCATTCAATGATGAATGATTGTCCTTTTTTATTTGTACATGCATCAGTATGCATGTACAAATAAAAAAGGACAATCATTCATCATTGAATGGATAAATGGAATGGATGAATGGAATTAATGGAATGGATTCTCTTCAGCAAGCAGCAAAGTTTGTTTTTGTCTCCCCCCTGAAACCCATTTTTATGCTGCACCTAAGTGAAATTAAATGCAGGTATATAATTTCCACACCTCCTGTTTCTCTGCTGTACTGGCATGACTTCTGTGGGCATAAGTACTTCTAGAAGTCTCTGCCAGTTAGTTGAAAGGAAATATTTTGCTTACTGTTTGCATTGCCATAGTGTCTGGAAGCTGTGGTCAGGGACCTTTACTAATGTGTTATGTCCACTATAATGGAACAAAAACTTGAGCATAGCCCTCTAAATGTGATCTAAAATAAAGAACAAAGAGCTGTGAGTGGTGCAAAAGAGAAATCAAGCTGATGTTAAGAAGGATACATTGGCATGTGTGTGCATTATCCACTGTGTACTTTCTCATTCTCATGTAAGAGCAGTGGGAATTGTAGAACTTAATGTAATACTGCCACTGTTCTCTGAGGGTTATCCTTGGGACATGAGAATGGCTTGGGTTTGGGGGATTTTGAAATGCATCTAACTTGACTAAATGCTGAAAACTAAGGTAAACAATCTACATCAACCCAATACGAAAAATCTTCTCTTCAGATTATCTAATTTTTTACAGTTTTTTTTAAATCTAAGGAAATATTTTAAAATTTTGAAATGGAGTTTTCATTTCAAATTCCAGTTGTACAGGAAAAAAATGGTTTTCCTGTATTTCACATTGCTTTTCCTTTTCCTCAATGTTTTTTGTAAGCTATTCTAGCTCTTTCTTCATCTCATCCCCCTCATGTGCCTAACACCCCCCCGCAAAATACTTAATTATAACTACACCTTCAGCTAAAAGACATTTCTGAGTAAATGCATCACTTTGCCTACCCCAAATTGCCCATGCATAGAATTTCCCATTTCATTGTAGGCTGTTTTTTGGGATACTTTGGAATAGTGATGAAAAGAACTGTACAGTGAAAGGATGTTACTGGTAAAATACCCCTATAAAAATATGGTCTTTAAGTACCCAGGGACTGTACATGTGTTACAGGGCAAGTATGTGTATCCTGCTCAGGTTTCAGGACACTTTTCCTGAGTGGGTGTTTATCTCAAGTGCTGACAGAGCAGAACAGACTGGTTCTGTGCTACTCAGTTTTCTTGGCTCACAGTGGTATGTCCATCAAAACAGTTGGGAAGTTTTTCTTTATTATTAGTTGTTATATGTAGTGGGTGGGCAGTTCACTTTGCTGCTGCTAAGAGGGATTCTTAACTCTGTCAGGGCTCTG
The DNA here is from genome assembly GCF_022539315.1 of Serinus canaria. Classification (NCBI taxonomy): domain Eukaryota; kingdom Metazoa; phylum Chordata; class Aves; order Passeriformes; family Fringillidae; genus Serinus; species Serinus canaria. The sequence goes on along the minus strand of NC_066315.1, from coordinate 57,663,863 downwards.
AGGCAGCTGTGGAGAAGCTTAGGCTCTTACTCTTGCTAGCTGTCTTAAGGTTCCCTCTTTCTTTTCCTCCTCAACCTTCTCCCGCCTTGTAGTGTCCTGCATTTGTGGTATGAGTTTACCTTGTCCTGGATGGAAACCCAAGAGGTGGCAACCAAGAGTTTACAGATCAAAGGTCAATGCATTATGTGGCTGATGAAATGATAAAAATGAATCTGCAGTGTTACTGTTTAAAATGATCATATTAAGTTACTTTTTGCTTAGTTTGGGCTAATCTCAGGAATACGCTTCTGTGTCAGTGTTCATATATTGGGAGCATTTGACAAAATGAGCACAAAGAAACTTGAAATAAAAACAAATCAATGAGGTAACAGTTTTTGCTTGAGTCTCTGAGGGTTGCAGCCCTAGTTCAAATTCTTAAATGGATCAATGCTAAGAAAATTCTTGCAGTAGCAGTGAAAATGCTAAGATGTCTTGCTCACAAAATTCTTTTTCCATTGTTAATGGCACTGTTTAATTTAAAAACCTGCCTTGGCCTGTCTCTTCTGATTTGAGTATTGGAAGGAATAGTACCCAAACATTTAATTTTAGAAGCGCTTATAGATGTGAAAGAACTTACTGATTTAGCAAAGCAAGTATTTCCCTTCTTATTTTGGACTAGGCTGTGGGTGGTTGCAAAAATTCTCTCCTTAATGGTTAGTTTATTTTTGTGGATTCAGACAAAAGTGAAGTAGCAGATTTTAAGAACATAAGAGATCTTTAGATGGTCTAATCTGATTCATGTATTGGTTATATTGAGTTAGTTATCTGAGAGCAATTACCAAGATTTGGTAAAAGTCTGTCTTTGAGAGGTACTTGACTAAATAGATCTTCTGTATTAAAGGCAGTCTAATGAGCAGACATGAGGATGTGAAGTATTTGCAGCTATTCTTGGGCATTACCTTTAGTACTTGATATGGTTGATTGTCTCTTCATAAGGAAGTCATGTTTCTAATTTGCACTGACATAGCCTGAATTTTCAACTGTTGAGTTTTTTTATATCTTTGGTAGTAAAGAGCCATTTAGTAGGTGATTCAGTTTCTCTGCAGAGGTATTTGGATCTCTCAAGAATTCCACCAATGTAATTTGTAAAGTGTCTTATGGTAAAACATCTTGTCTCATGATTTTGCATCTCTTGTATCATCTTCCTTTCTTTGATCAAAGGTGGTGCTTTGTGACTAAGAAATCTTGCAGCGCTTTTGAGTCTCTGTTAGCTCAGTTTTTCTTAGATTTAATTTTGTCCCTGTCAATAAAAGATACTTTTACTATGAGTGGTACTCAAAGTCCCCTATCTTAATGGAGTTTGGAGTGACCTTTCTGTACAATCTTTGATCCGCTTTCATGGAATGGATCTTAGTTACTCATGGCTTTTCCAGAAATATTTCGTATGGGTTCTGTGGAAGTTCCAAGTAAAGTCTGGTCTGGGTGGGGGTGGTGGGAGGATACAATGTGCAGTGTATGAAGAAGTGAAGCTAAGCAAGCTCTACAATTGTAGTGGAACCTGTACTCAACTAATCCTAAAGTGACGATAGGCCCAGCATGTTATTTAGAGCTGTAAATTAATTGTATGACTACTGTGGAGAGCAGCTGTTGTCTTCCACTCTTTTTGGATCTGTGATTTGAAGTCTTTTTTTGATACACCATGAAAAAATACCTCATCTAAACATTTGAGTCTCCTCTTTTGTTGTTCTTTGATTGGTGTCGTATTCACTTTCTCCTGTGAAGGCGGTTCTAGACACTGGCTTGTATCCTTGCCTGTGTGTGAAACTGCAGAATGTTTGTGTTCAGATTATTCATCTACCAATGACAGTAGCCTGGCAGAGTTTAGAATGAGTACTTAGAAAGTGAAACTCCCAAATGGAGTCTGAATGCATAATGAAAAAAACCCATAATACGGGTTTACCAGTACTTGTCTATGTTGTGGATGCCTTATTTATGCTTTTACCTTCATAATTGAAACCTTGTGTAAGTAACATGGTGGTATTACAGAATATTGTGGACCTAGTTAGGAGTTAGCTAGATAGAGAATTTTTGTGTACTTTTAAGTGTTGTCATGTTTTTTGAAATAAATAAGTTGCAATGGATCTGTTACTGATAAAGGTTTGTGTGTCTGTGTACAAATGCTTTGTTTATATAAAGAGGTGATATTTATGAAGTGGTTCTTTGAAATGGAGGAGTGTATATTACTAAGAACTAAACTTAGTTTTGTATCTCAAGCAACATTGTATAAGTAAGTAGCTGAATGCAATAGGTTTTAGAAATACAACAGTAACAATAATTTGTCAGCTGTCAAAATAATCTCTGTGCTGGATAATGTGTTTTCTAAGTTAGATCCTTTAATGACATATGTGATGGCATATGTTCCCAGTCTGAAATACTGTTTTGGCAAGGAGAAACACTGGACAGGTTAAGTAGGTACCTTTTCTATTACTCTGTGTGTGTCCTGCTGAAGGTCTAAATGGATCTGCGTGATCTGGCCAGCCTTGCCCTTGTCCATAGTGCTAAATTCATATATATTGTTAAGAGAACTCGACGTTCAGCCATGCAGTTCTTCATAAAGCCTGCAAAACTATTTAATTTTCTTTAGGTAAATATGGGTTTAACTGTAGATAGAACTGTTAGCTTTGTTTGGTTTTGCAGTGGCCTCTGCTCATTTGCCTTCTGTGTTGTGTGCTAGGGAAAATGGATGGCTGTCATTCACTTCAGCATCACATGTGAGGAAATATAACCAGAGAAGATATCTGAAGAGAAATGCTTTATCTCTGGTTCCTGCAGGTAGCTGTGAAGGAAGCTTAAGGGAAGCTTTAAGAGCGGTCTAAAGCATTGGTTTTTATTAGGAGGATGTTGCATTTCTCCATCTGTTTGTCCTTCCCTAAGCTTAAATGTTTATGCAAAAATGTGGGAAAAAGATTCCATCTGCTGTACTTTGTCTCCACTGTTTTTATTTGGCATAAATAATTACAGAGAGAAAATAAATGAGAATTCCCTTTCATTGCAATTTTGTTGAGTTTTTATAACAAGGGGAAGATGGATCAAGTACTAAAATAAACCAGATGCAATCAAATTCAAATGCCTTGCACAGTTATGCATTATTGAATGCATAATTCATTATGCATTCAATTAACTCATAAAAATAACACCTCTTGTGCTCATTGAAAAGTTGCTTTCTTTTTTACTTCGATTGGCTGGAAGATCTTAAGAAATTTTGGATGACAACTACTTATGGTGCATTGGATGCGTTTTACCAACAGAACAGTAACAGATTCTGATAAAAATTGTGCCATAAGCACCTGCATGCTTACCAAAATTTGGTGGGCAGGAAAAAAGAGCAGGAGAGTGGAAGGTAAAAACAGGTAACACTGAACATATAAAACTAGTTGTCTGGGGCGTATGGTAGAAAGGATTGAGATTTTAGGGAGGTATCAGGGCTAAGATTGAGACCCTGAACAGATAGTGCATTTTAGGTTGTAGGAGCCTGAGGAATTTACACTGCAGACTTTGGTTACTAGCTAGATGATGGCCTTGATGCTCAGTGTAAACATAACTTTGTGTTGTCGTGTTGTGGGTATTACACCTGAGAAATAAGGCTGACCTGGGCAAAGGTGAGTGTTCCAGGAAAGAGGAGATGCTCGCAGTACCATTATTGCATTGCAGCTGTGCCATTGTGCTGTTGGATTCTGAAAATTCATCAGTATTAGCAGTCAGAGGTCTGCTTGATTCTTGAATGATTCTGCTGTTTGAAAGTGTCATTTGGAAGCTTCCCTTAATTTGCACTAGACTTTTGACCTCATTTTAGCAAATTCTTGGTTGATAAGTATTCTAAAGCACAAACAGTTTTAGAATACACTGCCTTTTTCATTAACATGAATGTATCTGAGGCTGTAATAATGCTGCAATGTTCTAGTCTGTTGTTCTGTCTCAGACAGTTACACTCATATTTGTTTCCATGGCAGTTGATGTTGTGAGATGACTTCCATTAAAACTGTTTTTTAACACTGTTTAAAACTTCCTGCAAATGAAAGCTATTAGAAGTGAGCTAGACAAAGCACTTGAAAACGTACATGAAAAAGCACAAAAAAATAGGCATTCAGATTATTGTGTCTTGCTGATATGTGTATCAGTATCAGTCTTAAACTGTGCCAAGGGAAATACAGGTTGGATATTAGGAAAAAGTTTTTCACAGAAAGAGTGATAAAGTTCTGGAATGGTCTGCCCGCCCGTGGAGGTGGTGGAGTCACCATCCCTGGATGTGTTTATAAAGAGACTGGATGTGGCACTCAGTGCCATGGTTTAGTTGAGATGTTAGGGCATGGGTTGGACTTGATGATCTTAAAGGTCTCTTCCAACCTAGTGATTCTGTGACATTCATGTGTGTTTATTTATTTATTTATTTATTTATATTTTGGAAAACATTTCTTTTGATATGGAGATCCTAAAGGGGTTTAATAGATTTGCAGAGGGCCCTCATGATGTTCTGAATACTGCAAAACAGAACAGACATGTTTCTTTGTCCCTCTCCTTTGGTTTCCTTATCCATGGCATGGCAGTGATGATAATTTCATTATAAATACTAAGCTTTCTGCTGAGCAAATAAACCATGAATTAGTTGTCAGTTATGGGGCAGTGAAGGTGCTGTGGTAAATTCTGACCTGTTAGGACACACACATACTCAGAGTTGCATAAGCTTCTGAAATTGTTGGAAAAAATACTCTGGGACTTAGTAAGTCTTCCTTGCTGCTGAGAGATGGATTACTTGTAAGAGCAATTCCCACAAATTTAAATCAGTGCTATACCAGAATTCCTGAAGTTTCTTGACACCTGGAGAGGGTGTGGGTAAGTGAAAGAGTGTAATTTAATATAAGTCCTTCCACAGAGTTGGCAGCTGGTTAGCACTGAGGCTTTGGGTATTCACACAGCTCTAGAAATTGACAACTGAAATTCCCAGAAACATTTACTTCTTTTAATCCAGGTTAATAAGTGACTTTATCTAGTGGAGGCGTCCCGCCTGTCTGTCTGCAGATGAGTATATATTCTAGTCTCTGGCTAAAAGGAAGCTTGATGATAATAGAAAACTTTTTCTAATTGCTTAGACATGGGCTGAGAACACAGATCTGCACTTTCAGTCTGTTTAGCATGAGATAGTAATGTAGTGAGTGGCTGGCATCAATTAACATGAGTTAGTTTGATCCCTGGCTTATTCTGTATAATGTGCTGTGTTATTTACCTGTTGCAGAGTGAGGAAAGGGACAAGAACTGTTTTTTCATGCTACTAAAGGACACAGACACCTAACTAGCTAAGTATTCTGTGGGCTTCTGAAACTCTGGTGTTTTGGAGGATAGTTATTCTTTTGCAAACCTCATAAACTCGAGCATCTGCTTGTACCTCTGTCTTATCTGGCTGCTTTTGGTGATGTGGGCCTGTTTGGCTGGAGCATGCACTATTTGGAGAGGATTGTTTTGGTGGCTAGTCCCACCTTTCTGCTGACTCTGGAAATTGGTACTGTCTAACTGTACATGTATTAGACTTTTTGGATGGTGATGAAAGGCATTTCTTTGGTTAGCTGTCATTGTTGTAGTCAACATCTACACAGCTCATGCTTTTGAACAGTAGCTTAATTTTGTTTTATTGTATTTTATATTTGGTATATTTCTAGAGTAATCACTACATTTTGTCTTTCACTTATCTTCTTACTGTGACCCTGCCCCAAAGTACTCATAATCTTTACTTCTAGCAGAATCTACCAAGCACCTTTTAATTCCTTTGTCCAGGCAAAAAGGGTAAGGAAGACTCAGAGCAGCATTTGATCTTGAATTTTTGTCAAGTAGGTTATTCTTTATTTCTGTTTGAGAGATTGTTTCTTCAACACGACAGGATCCCCTTCCTTGTCTCTAATTGCAAAAAAGTTAAAGGAGCTGGACCCATTCAAAGTCTAATTCCATATCCTGTGTTGTGCAGTTCTTAACCTTCCAATTATAGTATTTTAGCAAATATAGTTCTCTTCACACTGTGTTGTTTGTAGTGTTAAGAAAGAAAAGTTTGAATTGAGACTAGATAATTTTTTCATAAATCTAGGTAGCTTTTTAAAAATATATTTCATGCTATTATATAGGATTTTAACAAGTAAACTGTAATTATGATTCAACAAGGAGTGCCCATAATAATATTTGGCAACCACTGCAGAGCCCTGGTTTTAATCTCTCCTTGACTTTCTGCTTTAGATGGCGAGGATTTATTTGAAATGACTGTGTTTTGCATACCAGATTTCACCATTAAAACTAAAGCCTTTTCTGTAGTGTGTTTGTTCTGCCTGATCCAGAACTACTCAAAAAACCCCAATACAAAGCTCATTTATGAATGAGTGATAGAAGTTAGTATGGAACTATCTTTCTGAAGGCCAAATATGTTCCTGAGCATTTTTCCTATAGCAAGTTTATAAAGTTTAAATTTATTAGCTACTGAAAGTAAGTAAAAAATTCTTTCAGTTGATACAACTATCGTATTAAAGACTGTATAAGATAGTAAAACATGTTTCTGCTGTGCTGTGCAAAGCTGATTTATGGTTATACGCAACAAAACATTTAGCAAAATTGGCCAGCAAGGCACTGACACTGGCTAAGGAAAGATTTTGTTCAGGAGATACTTAAAAATGAAGGCACATGGTTATATTTTCCAATTTCAGATGAGACAGAGTGATGCAGATGTTTTCTTGTTTATAGCTTGTAAATTGTGCCATGGTTGTATCTTTTAAAGATACTCAGCCTGACTATAGCTTCTTAAGAGAATTGCTAAGAACAAGCAGGAGCTATGCCTGAAAATGTCTTTGAAAGTTTATTTGCCACAAGATAAAATTACAAACTGATGCAAACCATACATACTTTGCCATTGCAAATTTCCACCTTTTCCTGTCCTGTTTCTTGCATACGAAGGTAACTTTGGTTTTTAATATCCTACACAGGCTTTGTGTTTTGCTGATCTGTACTCTCTTTCTCTAGCCAGTTAGTATTGGCTTGGAAAATTTCTGGCTCTGTGTTTCAGCTCCAGTTGATTTGAAATGCTACAAGCTTAGAAGAGACTTCTGCTTTTGGAAGTCAACTTCCTTGAATATAGAGGTACATCACAGATCTTCATGATCTGATTTTTAATGAAATAGTCTGTTGTATATGTTATGTCAATATTATTTTTAAAGTTTTTTCCTTATGTTCTTTCACTACTGTTTTGGTGGCAAAATAATGTAGCCTGATGAAACAGATTCGATCTAGACACATTTTGGTAAAAATATGTGTGTCTTAGTGTTTGTAGTAGCTTTCAATTTGCTGTGCATGCCTTTTGTTTTAGAGTTTCAGTGTTGGGATGCTTTCAGGTAAGGTTTTTGAGGTAAAATTCCTCTTTGGACAGTAGGCAGAATGCAAAGGAAATAGAAATGGGAATTGGTTACTTTTTAAACTTTTTAATGAACTTGACATTTTCAAATTCTTTTTTCCCCTCTGTGCTTCACTTTTTATTTCATAGGTGCACATACAATTCTTAGGCTACAGTTAGTAAATTTCTGTCATAATAATTTTAATTTAGCATTTTGGTTTGTTGGCCAAAACTTGTTCCGTCTGTGTAAACAAAGCAGAAGGATCTCCCGGCTTAAGATATAGCAAGGGATTTAAGCATTTACATGTTTTCAAAAAAGGCAGTAGTGCTTTGGCCATGCTATGTTTGCTCAAGTGTGAAGGACAGAGGTACTTTTAGTATGTTTTTAATTAAAACATTCTTTCTAATCAAAAACCTTGACAATAAGTGCTACGTAGCAAGTAGCTATGCTTAGTTCTGTTACAGTGTGCAGGGAAGGGTATGTCGTGGTTGTTTGAGTGTCAGAGTTTAAACAACATAGGAAGAAATAGAATTTTAGAATCCTTTCCCTTGCTGAGGCATTTGTACTGATTACAGTATATAAGCCAAAAGAGCTTCCTATCTGATGAGGAAATAAAACCTAAACTAGAAGTACCTACCCATCTCTGCATATGTTAATCATATCCCACCTAAGCTGCGGGCTTTAGAAGAAAGGCTGGGTAAGTATGATGGGCTTTCCAGCCCTTATCTAGCATTTGCCAGATTTCTGATACTTGAACCATCTCTTTATGGGTTAAAAATTGGTAGCAGCGCCACTGCCACCCATGTGATGGTGGTGACAGTCAGTGTGCAGCTTGTTAGGGCAGGCAGGCAGTGTGCCCTGTGCTAGGCTTCTTACTCCCTAGGCTCTTTAGTGCCTCCTTACTTCTGCCATGCCAAGAGTGCATGGGCAGAAGACAAAGGTTTCTATGGCATGCTTCTGGCCCCTCAGGGTGTGGGGTTTTTTGTGAAGACACCTGAAAATAGTATTCTATTGCACAGTTTAAGGTTTCATTTAAAAGGCAAACCTATACTATATGTACTTGGAGTAGTCTCAAAGTTGTTGTCTGCAGTAATGACATCCCTTCATCATGGATGCCTCCATCATGGATGTGTTCATTCCAAATGAATTCCACAGCTACAGTTCTTTGGGCATAAACTTGAGAAATAAATGGTCTGGATAACAAGAGAGACTTGTCTTATACTTGTTAGCCCTTACAATGTAAGGTAAGGGCTAACAATGTAATGTAAGGTAAGCCCTTATAATGTAGGATAAGGATTCTAACATTAATATTTTTGCTGTGTTTCAAGAATACTTAATTTTTCAGTAAAAAAAATATTAAAAGTGGAAGTCAAGAAAATAAAGGATCCTTATTTTTCCTTCAGAAATACAAGTACATAGTAATGTCTACAGTGTAAAGGGCATATTCTATTCAGATCAACAGAGTGACTGTGATGATTGCCGTTTAAGAAAAAAAAAAGGAGCAAATATTAAATGTTCTTTTGATGGCTGATGTAATGATGGTGAAACTAGTTTTGTGTCACTAGTTTCTTGCTGCACTTTTGTTTTTTTTTAATGTACTAGAATTTTTTTCCCATATGGGCAGTTTTCCCAGTTATATAGTTCTCTGTTTAGACTGTTGTTGATGGTGGAGAGTAGTGAGTTCTTTCTGATTTTATAGACCATTTATTCTTCATATGGATTTCATATGTTGTGACATGAACTCTAGCATGTAGATTGTCAGAAAGTAATCTAGTGCAAATTAATGCAATAAGTTTACCCTCCTTTTCCTTGTAGCACCATGGCTGAAAAATCGGCGAAACCAGCGAAACGGTTATCCTCAGAGTCAAACTCCCATGAGGGCGCTACGGCAGGAGAAATAAGTGCTCTGGAAGAGGCCTTTAGAAAATTTGCAGTCCATGGTGATACAAGAGCCACAGGAAAAGAAATGCATGGGAAGAACTGGTCAAAGCTATGTAAGGACTGCAATATCATAGATGGGAAGAATGTGACAACCACAGATGTTGACATCGTCTTCAGTAAAATCAAGTAAGTTCATTTCAGCCATAATTTCATTATGTTCCCTCTCCCCACCCCCCCCCCCCCCCCGCCATGTTTTGTAGATACCATCTAAATTTACCTTCTGATGTTGTGAGACACTGACAAAATCAATCTCTTTCTTGTTCCTGTACAAAATTTTCTTGCTTGGTCTGAAGATGCAGCTTTCAGCTTCTGACCTCCTATCTTAAATTGACTTCAGTTTCACAGGCATTATACTATTCAAAGACTATGATGTGATCAGAATAAATGCAGGCTATTCCAATAAACTGGTCTGCAGTAAGTGTTGTCAATATTTCCTGAAAGATATCTGAATGAAGTCAGGATGATCTTGCCAAAGCTTGGCAAGAGGACAGAGGCTAAGGTGGGATATGTACTAAAAGTTAGTATTCTAACAGCAGTCATGATGTCCAGCACAAAACTAGCTCAGGTCTGAAGTGTAGGGCCATGCCAGACTGATGGTGACCTTTGGCTATGATGAATTAGGATTGTCTTGGTCATCTGATCTTATTTTTGTGACTGGAGCTTTAGTGAAACTTTCTCCCCAGTTGAAAACCTAGGCAAGCTTAGTCGAAACTTGTCAAACCTAAAAGAAGATATTAAAGGAAATATGTTAACAAGGAATTAATCTGTTATGACTTGTTCTGTATGAAGTCCCAAATAGTTTTTTTTGTTTTGCTTTATGTGTAGAATTTGATTATTTTCACCTTTCATATTCTCCTGACATCTGATATGATAATCTTGTCTTTTCTGCTTTTTATTACCACGCTAATTGTTTAAAGTGTCTCACACATCATTGTGTTGAGGGATATACTTTTTAAAGGGGTCCCTTAATTGTACTTGTAGCCTGGAGGAACACTTATTTGGCTTGTGCACTCAACTGTTGTGGTGTAATGCTGGAGAACATGCAAACTGCATTGCTTACAAAGTAGTTGGAAAATCTTGCTATAAGCACTGACCATTTAGACTGCATCAAACTGGAGAAAGGCAGAGAAGAAAAGACCTTTAATCTTGAAAATTATCCGTGTAACATATATAGCTAGAATGACCTTATTTATTTGATTGATTTCCTTCTTTGTTCCTTTTCTCCTAGGAGATCTTATCTAGATAACTGAAAACACTACATATGCATACTCCCACCCTCTTGTCCTTGTATCAGTCCCTGCTTGAATGGAGTTAGGTATACTGTCAGAGAGCTGGCTTATTTGAAATGGATGTTAGGTTGTAGGGTTTTGTTTCTTTCTTGATCTATGATATTTTCAAATTTTCTTTGACTTTCATCAGCTTAAAATTTTCTTTTATTATTCCCTGTAGATAAATATAATCTTAGTGCTACTTCCTCATATCAGTTTCTGGGCTTTTTTTGTGACAGGATGACCCCATGATATAGCACAAACAGATGTGCAGCATTAGCAGATGTAAAGAAGTATCAGGTTTGGTGACTGGGGCAGAAGGAGTCCCATCCTGTTGGGCAGGAGTGAATTGTAAGGTGGCAGGTACCTGAGCCTCCTGGGAAATGTTAGCAAATCCCCTTGCTGCTGTTGAACGCTCCCAGCTCAGCTTGGGGGTTTCTGTCTTTGGCTCTTGAGGGGGAGGGCTAGCTCAGCAGTTTCTCAGTCCTTCCTCCTGTGACTGCTGTTAAGTGTTGTCATTCTCTTGGAAGATGCATACCATCTTTTCCTCTATCCAGTTGTCCTGGTTTAACCTCAGGCAGTGGCCAAGTCCCATGGAGCTGCTTGCTCACTCCCCCACCAGCAGCACTGGGGAGAGAATTTAGAGTAAAAGCTGGAAAACTCATAGGTGAGATAAAGACAATTTAATAGGAAAAGCAAAAGAAAACAAGAAATTATTTCAGTGCTTCCCATGGGCAGCCAGATGTGCTGCCATCCCCAGGAGAGCAGGGCTCCATCACATGTAACAAGTTGGGAATACCAGCACCATCACTCCAGATGTCCCCCCTTCCTCATTCCTCCCTCCACTTTATTTACTGACCATGATGTGGTGTGGTCTGGAATATCCCTCTGGTCAGTTGGGATCACTTCACCTGTCCTGGCTGGGTCTCCTCCAAAGCACTCCCACATTCCTTGCCAGTGTGGCAGTAGGGAAAGCAGAAAAGGCCTTGGCTTTCTGGATGTACAGAAGTCCTGCTCAGCAATAGCAAAAATATCACTAAATTATCAACCCTATGCTCAGCACAAATCCAAAATACAGCCCCATACCAGCCACTGTGAAGAAAATGAATTCTACCCTTGCCAAAACCAGCACTCCAGTGTTTAATGGCTTAGTAGATAACTGTATCAAATGCAAAAGTATCTTTGTTTTAATTGTTTAATTTTTTTGTTCATTCTTCAACCTGTACATATATTTATAACATATATTTTATATATTCTTCTCTTTTGAAGTTATTTTATTTTTAAATTATATTGCTTAAGTGGCATATGGGAGCTGAGATTTGCTGTCCTTATTAGGAAGGTCTGTATTTTCTGAATGTATGCTTTCAGTAGGTATACTTCCACATTTTCTTAACTGTTGGGGTTTTGTGGGTTTTTTTACATTTTTATTCTTGAGTGCATGTGTCAGCAATTCTTTTTAGTCTAGATCACATTTATTTCACATATAATATTTTAAGTTTTAAAAAGGGAAGACCTAATGGCTGCAGGAACTCAAGTGTCAGTAATATGCTTTAACTTAGGAGGGTTAAGCATAAGCTGGGTATACAGGATTTCTTGAGCATGTTCAGACAACTGTTTTTCCTTGCTTTCTCTTTTTCTTCACATTTAACCCTAAGCTCAAGGATAATGATAGTTTTGGTAATGCATCAAAGCAGGCATACTCGCATAATAAACTCACACTCATTTTTATTTCACAAGCAGCTTTTTCCCAGCAGAGCTCTGTGGCTTTTTGACAAACCAAGTTTTTTCCCATCTATGTTAAATGTAAAACTTTAACCACTATAGAAAAATCTCCAACTCCCTCCAAAAGTGCAAAGTGCAGCTTCCATGCTTCGATAAGAATTCTCCTTATGGTTACCAGAAGGCTTTGTGCATCACTCTTGATTTTGGGCTCTTAAGCTGAAGTGTGTCTCACAAGATTAGCCTCAGCCTGGGATTCCTATGATCAGCCAAAGTGATGGTTCAGTAGGATGGTGGATTTTAGCAGCTGTAAACTAGCCAGGGAGCACAACAAACATTAAAAAAAAATGTTTGCCATACCCAACTACAGTTGCCATCTAGCATTGTGTTAGAACTTCCAAACATATTTTCTGCTGGTTCTGTTACTGGGAAGCCACTATACCTAGCAGGGTTGTTTTCTAGCAAGCAGTACTTAGAGTTTATGACAATGGCACATGTTGTTCAGACACTAGAAAATAATTAATCTAATAGAAATGTTCTTTGGATTTATGAGTTACTATGTATAAAGGCCACATTTGTTGTCTCGCTAACTTTCCCAGGCTTTATTTATTATTCTAGTAGATACTGGCAAAATAGGTAGGAACTAAACATTGCTGATAGGGTCAGGTAACAAGGAAAATTAATAACAGATATGTTTACTTAAGAGCTACTGGAAGATAATGTTTTATTCACCAATTGGCAACTTGCTCTGCTCCAGGAGAGATTTTACCTCTGAAGCAATGAACATTTTTGTAAACTTAACACCCCTTCTCCACCTCTGCCAAACTGAGTGGATAAAACTTCTGAGAGTTTTAAATAGTCTGTGATACTTCTTGAAAGCTGGGATCTATGTGTCTGTCTTTCAGAGATTAGTTCATTTGAGGTTAGTTTTAGTGTTGTTATAAAGGCTGAAGAAATTCCATTAAACCTTTGTTACCAATAAGAAAATAAGTATAGAATGTATGAGAATGTCAGGTCAGAGTGAAATGTAGTTTGTCTGTTTATCTTGCATAAAAGGTCTGCTGAAAGCCTTCATGTGAGCACAGCATTTATACGGATTTGAGGATAAGAGAAGGAATAGTCTAATGCAAAGAATCCACAGTAGTAGACATGAAAGAATTATTGCTGGAATTGCATTCTTTGGTAAGAAAATGTGTAAATTGGGTGATCTCTCCCCTGCTCCCCCCTAATATTTTTGTGTAACAGTAATTTGTATGGTCCCACAAGTCCTTCCAGCTTGGTGGATTGTAATACAAGTTTATGTTTGTTAAAATTGTTAGCTCAGAAAAGAGAAGAAATTAAAAAGAATTTTGCAGTGGAATTACTTTAAGTGAAAAGCTGAAGCCTGCCTATGAGAGTAGCCATATGTGTGAATATTTATTATTTGCTTCCCTAGAGAGCAGAGTTAAAACACCTACATTTATGCCAAATATTTGGATTACATTAATGCAGTTGGAATAGTCAGCAGTTTCTGTAATGAATAGAAGAGTAAACTTTTCTTATTTTTTAGGTTATAAAGCATACAATAAAGCTATCTCTTATAATGTCATTAACTTTCCGTGAATCCTGTACTTGGAAAAACAAAAGGTATTGTGAAGAGTGAATGACAGAAGTTCTGCCATATCTTATGGGATGAAATCTGTCTAAAAATGCACCAAAGCCAACAGAATTGTACATAACTGTAAATGTAATTATACAGTAAGCTTTCTTTTTTGTAGTTTCATGGTCAACACTTGAGATGTTGTACTCCTTTCTTCATATGTTCCTTGGACTACATAAAGCAGTAACACCAGTTGTAGGGTATATTTTAATTTCAAAGCTAGCCTAAAGTTACTTGTTTAAAGTTATGTAAAAGTCCCTTGTGCTAATTGGTTCCTAGGAGAACATTTTCTCTGTAAATGGCAAAGGAAGCAACCTCTTCTCAGAAAAAATGGCTTATGGGATTGTTAAAAAAAAGAAAAAAAACCCTGAAAATACTTCCTAGGAAGTGATTTTTTTTTACCTGGTCCATAAATTCACTGCCATACTTGAAGACAAAGAATAAGTCACAGTCATGTTCTGTGGGAAAGGTAGTTTTCATAAATTACTGTGGCTGAAGTATTTGTGACAGGACCAAAACTAGTACTCCTACTTCTTTTGTTATGATAATATCTTCAATTTCCCTGTAGCTCAGGTGTCTGCTAAAATGTAGAAGTTCAGTATAAATATCTTAGTAATATTAGATCATTCAAAGCATTAATTTTTCACATACTATCTGAACCTTATATAGACATCTTTCTTTTATATTTTTTTTAATGAAAAGCAATAATGCAATCTGGGCCCCCAATTTAGAGACATACAAAATGCAGGCATGCAATAGTATTTGAAGATGGATGTTTTTCATGATGGTGGGAATTCCATGGGCGTCTTTTCAGTCACTGAAACACTTGCCTGCTTTCTTGGAAAATTTCTTCATTAAATGTTTCTTTTCTGATACACTTCTGGAGTTCCAAAAGTTTGTAGGCTGTGTGTCTTGTATTTTGCTTGCAGAGTGCAAGTATGGATTTAGTGAATCTTGTTGCCTTGGAGAAAGCAAGGTCATTGGTGACAGAGGAGAAGGGCACTGAAGAGTTCTGCGTTTGGTATGAAAAGCAACATGTGGCTGCATTCTTCTTATTCCAGCAAGACGGTGAGACGCAACAGTCTAAGAACTTCAGGATTTTTGTATTAAGGAAAGCAGAACACCCAAGAATAATAGATGCTACTGAGCTCTTACCAGCATTCCGGCATGTTGCCTTAGGAACTTAAATTTCTTTGTTTACTGAGGGTCAACAACTGCTCTGGGAAATTTGATACATTAGCTATGCTGTACACATACTCCACTTGTTGTATGTAGTTAACATGGTCATAGTATTAGCCCCTATATAAATATCTCTGCTCTTATTTTAGAAGTGTTGCCACTCAGCACTGCAAGAATATGTTTTAAGCACTGCCCATAAAACTGCTAATTCTATGACATTATTAGATAGAAAAATAAAAATATTTCTGTTTACACTGGCATGTTACTATGGTTGCAGGCAGGCCTGGGTGACGTCAGCCCTTGGAGCCATTGTGAGCATTTATTTAGGTAGCCATCTCCATGGAAACATTTGTTTGTTTTGATGTTACTATGTGTTAAATTTTAAACAAATTTTTGTGGTTCTATACTGGATTGTTATTGAAGATTAATTAAGCTACAGAAGCTTTGTAAATATACCTTACTCCCTGCCCTCTAAAATATTCTTGGTAAAAGATCAAGTGGAAGCATAATTGTCTTCTGAAATTCCATTAGTAGTTCCTGATGTTGCTTTGACATGTTTTCTTGTTGCTGAGGAAGCCATGTATTCTAAAGCCCAGAAAACTGTCCTCCATCTTTCTGAGAAAAGAAGGTTTTGTTCCCATGGAGAATCTTCGCAACACACTTTGTTGTGCCCTGACTTTTGAGCAGAGCCACCCATGCACTGTCCTCACTGTCTTGCACACTTGGCTCTTTAGCCTAATTCCCACAGCCTGGATCAGTCAGGTCTCTGCAGGAGCACTTCCACCTGAGAACAGCTTAATGCAGCAATAGTTCTCTGTGCTGCAAGACTTGGGTAATGGGTAATGTTTGCTCTGAGAAGCTGGCAAGAAAACTCTTGGCAAGAATGAGTATGTGCTTTCCCCATTTGTCAGCTGTAATATAATTGTTGTCTTTTCTTTGTATTGAATAAGTATGATGCTTCTTGCTTTCTTTTTGTGTTTGAAAGGACTAGTACTTTGACACCTGAGCTCATTCAAAGCAAATATCTGTCCATGAGGTTTCTCTGAAGTAAATAGTCTTTAATGGAGATTTTTACCAAAGCCTCTCTTAAATTTTTCAAGTATTTAAGTAGGTATGAAGTGGTCTTTATATATAAGTGAAGTACCTAGTAGTTGCAAGCTGTGTTTTACATCCCTATTGGAGACATTCTTTTGATAGTGATAGAAAAGGATTTTTGTAATCCTACTTCATGCATGAAGTAGGCATAACAGTTAACTTTTGTACTTTAGTATGCCTGCATCAGGAAATAAGTTTTAAGTGGATATAGAACAATATGTAGAGCAGAATCTTTTCTGGTAAGTCTCAGGCAAATTTTGTAGCTGTACATTTTTAGGTAGAAATGTAGGTAAGTTTCAACAGAAAGTGCTCTCTTTTGCCACATCTATATTTTAATTGAAATTAAGAGCCAATTGCCTTTTTGGCCTAAAGAGCCAAATATAATGTTGCCATTTGCACTTTATCCTTCAAAAGCTTTTTATTTAAAAAAAAAAAACAAAGCAGCTCTTCTTCTGCCAAGAGGCATAAATTCTAAAAGTAAAACAGTGATAGCATATGAGAAGGAAGATGGTTTTAAATTCGCTGCTGTAACGCTGGCTTGTTTTATGCATGTACGATGGGTAAATTTTATACCTGTAGTGATGTTTGCTGATTAGGATATTAAAATCACCATTTTACAGGACACCACATGAAAACCTATAGATAAGGTGGTGAGTGATTCATTTCCCAGCTGATACAGAATGCTGCATGATGTCATACACATTACTATATATAGCAGCTTGCTTGGTATTTGCCACACTTTGTGGCCTATTCCACATGTGTGCTACACAAACTTTCACTGGCTTAGAAGTAGAAGTCAGTTGTTGTTTTGGGTTTTGGTTTTTTTTTTGTTTTGTTTTGTACATCAGCCTATTGCACCATAATTTAAAGCTACCTTCTTTTCATTTATAAAAGCAGCTATGTGAAATCTGCCTTAATGTTACTGACAAAATAAACTAAGTAACAGGCAAGTATTTTCCAGATTGTTAAATATCAGTTTTGACTTCATGGATTGAAGTAGAAGATGATTAAGACACAGAGAACAAGGCAGCCTTATCTGCAGCAACCAGGTGATGGTAAAGTTTAAGATCCTGAGAGGAATAATCAAGATTTACAACAGAATTACAAACCTGAACTTCAGAAGGGCAGATCTTGGCCTCTACATTTTCTCTCTGGAAGCTGCCCTGGAGAGTAGAGGTGTCCAGGAGAGCTGGTTGGTCTTCAAGGCAACTTCATCAGAGCACAAGAACATTTCGTTCCCACGTGCAGGAAGTCAGGAAGCATGGCAAAGGGCTAGCAAGAGTAAATATGGAGCTTCAGACTGGGCTGGACGACGAGAAGGAGGTAGGCAAGAGACGGAAGCAGGGACGGGCTTTGTGGGAGGAATAAAGCCCATGCATGAAGAAACAGAGTGAGCAAAGTTGAAGTTCAGGCCAATCAGCATAACCTCAGTCCCTGGAGAGGTTATGAAGTCAATCCTTTTGGAAGTCCTTTCTTAAAACACAAAGGACAAGAAGGTGATTTGGAGCAACCAGCATGGATTTGCCAAGGACCAGTTATGCCTGATTGACCTCATTGCTTTCTCTGATGGAATGACTGACACTGTGGGTAAAGGGTGTAGTTAGTATATATTGATTAAGGCAAGGACTTGACTCCAGTCACATTGTCACCAAATTGGTAAGGAATGGGCTGGAGAGTGGACCAGTAGTGTAGGGGGGCAGCTCTAGAGGTGGTGATGGTGTCAGTGTTGTAGTTTAATAACCGCAGCTTGAAAATAGGCCCCATGTAGTCACTCTGTTTCTACTACCAGTGGGATGGGGAAGAGAATCAGAAGGATAAGAGTGAGAAAACTCATGGGTTGAGTAAAAACAGTTGAATAGGAAAAGCAGAAATTGCTCACACAAGCAAAGCAAACTAAGGAAGTAATTTACCCCATCTCATGGGCTGGCAGGTGTTCAGCCATCCCCAAAAAGTAGGGCTCCATCATGCAGAATAGTGACTTTAAAAGATTATCACTCTGAATATCCCCCTTCCCAACCTTTGTATGCTGAGTGTGATGTCATATGCTATGGAATACACCAGGGGTCAGTTGGGGTCAGCTGCCCTGACTGTATCCCTTCCCAACTCCTTGCATACCCCCAGCATTCTTGCTGAAGGAGCAGCAGGAGAAGCAGAAAAGGCCCTGAAGCTGTTTCAGTGCTGCTCAGCAATAGCAAAAAACATCTCTATATTATGAACACTGTTTTCAGTACAAGTCCAACATATCACTTCATATTAGTCACTGGGAAGAGAATTAACTCTGCTCCAGCCAAAGCCAGCGCAGATGGGAAGCTTCTGAAGGTGAGGTGACAGCAGTCCTTGCAGTGACTGTGAGTTGTGGCAGCAAGGAAGGGTAGCTCCATCCTGGGCTGCATGAATCAGTGTGTGGTCAGAGGGTCTAGGGAGGTGATACTTCCGTGCAGCTTGGACTTGTAAGATGTACTGGGAGTGCTGTGCCCAGTCTGGAGCTCCCCTGTGCAGGAAATAGATTGATACACTGGAACAGACCTGGTGCAGGGCCACCAGGATGGTCAGGGGTTGTAGTAGATGGTGACATGTGGAATAAATATAAGTTGCTTTGTGCTCCTGTACAGGCAGTAGAAACTTCCTATTATGAAGCTGGAGTGGAAATTTTATAGGGAAATAAGTGTGTGTGTATGGATGCTATTTAATCCTAAAAGTAGACGTGAGCTAGAAATCCTTCATCTCAGAAAAAGGATTAATATACTATATATGTTGCAATTAGATATATTTAATCTGCCTATGTAAAACTACTTAAACAATTTAGATGTAGTCTGCTTGGGATCTGATGTTTGTGAATGGAAGTGTGCTCCATCTGACATGGTGTTTATCATTCTTCAACCTTTTTGCTTGTCTTAAAAAAACAACAGTGGCTTGACTTTAAGAGCCTAATTGATGTATTCCTTCCATTTTCATGATGTTTAGGAGGACTTTTTGGAACTGAATTGGAGCAAGTCTCATTAAAGACTGGAAATGAAATCCTCATCAGGATGAGTTAAAATGATGTTACTTTGTGGCATTGTTGGAGTTACTTATCGTTTACTTTTGTGTGGGTGTGCCCATGCAGGTGCCTAAACCAAAGGAACAGGAATGAATACCAAATTTTATTTGAAGCTTGATCTCTCTTTCTGACTTTCTGCAGACTTCTAATGCATGTGCATGTATTCCCATGAATTTAAAAACAAAGTACATACAGTCTTGGTATGGAGTTCTGGTACAACAACACCCACACCCCCAAAAAGGGCAGACTTTCCCTTTGAAATTCTTTTTTCTATGTTGCACTCATTTTTCGTTTCTTATTTTTACAAAGGTTGTGGATATTACCAGCAGACCAATAATTTTCAAAACCTTGCTGAGACTATGAATGTTGTTGCTGATTCTGCAGGCTCCCAGAACATTTTAATTGCATAAAGAAATCTCCATGGCAACTTTTTCTAGGAGGATGTGCTGTTAGATGGTGAAGTTTTATGGTTGAAGGAGCAAATGTTGGAAAGCATTCCATTTCAGCGAGGAAAGCTGGCTGCAGCTGACAGTGTAGCCAGGAGTGCTGTGGCTAAGGTGTTTGTGGTGAGGAGTAAGAGGAGCAGCTCACCCACTGCCTGTCAGCAGTGTTTGTGGCAGTGCAGGCACTCCCAGCACGGCCAGTCCCTCAGCAGGCAGGGACTGTTTCTGTGCTATCTGGGCATTTGTAACTGAGGAAGGAAAACCAAGCAGCAAACCCAACTGCAGGGTTTTGGATCATTCAGTTTCTGCCTAAGGTGTGGAGCAGCTTTAAATCAAGCCGGAATCTTTGTCAGCGATGGCCAGGGTGGAAAATAGCTCGAGGCAAAGTTGTTTGAGTGGAGCCAAGAGTTCATTGAGAAAGCCAGGGCACTCGGTGTCTGTTTGGAAGGTGAGATGTTCCTGACGTCCAGCAGGTTTTCCCGGTGCTTTTCCTTCCCAGAAGTGGTTGTGGAGAGCCTTTTGGGATGGTGCCATGCTGTGTGCAGAGCTGCCCAGTGCAGAGTTGCCGCAGGCCTGGCAGGGCTGTGGTGCTGCAGGAGTGAGCCCTGTGCAGGTGCAGGAGTGTGTGCTGCACTGCCCTGCTCGTGGAGCCCTTTGCACTGTGCTGGGTGCAAAGCCTTTGTGACATTGGCTTGGGTTTTGAACCGTGAGCTTTGAGGAAGGGATGGGAATGTGTGCTGACAGAAAATGAGGAGCGCTACCCTGGCAGCACGGAATTGTCTTTCCTCTTCTTTGGCTCAGCTTTGTTCTGGAGGGAGAAGTGTTGAAAGTGTGGGAAATCTTCCAGTCTCACACTGTTACCTTATTTTTGTGATTGTGGCTTCACTAGCTTCATGTGATGCTTCTAGCCTTTTGACACAAGAGTTGATTTTGTGGGGTCTTTTGAGTCCATAAAATCCATACAGTTTTCCTGGTGCAAACATGCCAAGCCAGTGCAGCTGCAGAGCTTTCAGTTCATATATTTTTCTTTGGCAAACTGCTATATACTCTTATCTTATTCTCATGATTGTGTCACTACCATGCTCGGGACAGCTAAAAGTTTTCTACAGTGCTCTTCTTCTAGACAGAAACATAGAAGACTGAAGAAAAGGATAAGCCACCACCATCATCTGGTGAGCAGGAGCCAGCACATCTGTTTGTCTCTGCTGATACAGGAGAGCATTGTACCACTTAGTGCCATTTGTGATCATGGGCATAAACAGCTGCAGAACACTGGTGATCTTTGGCACCAGGCTGTGACTCTCATGACACATGACAGCACTTGCTTCATTGCCCAGATGTCTTGGGTCTTTATTATATGCCCTTCAGTTGCAAATATTGTTTAAAAATGAAAATAAGCTATCAAATAGTTATTGTACTGTCAGTATGATGTTTTTAATGGTATGTAAAAGATGAAACTGATACCTTTTATATCATTATAATTGTGTACAAGAGAAGTTGTTTTTCTTGCAGTTAACAACAGATAATACAGTGATACTGTAACACAATAATAGTTCATTACAGCACAACTGAAAAATTTGTGTGAGAAAACAAAATGGGTCTGTGCTTATTGTCTGGAGTCTATCTCAGTTATACAGAATCTCCAGATATACTCATTACAATTCCCAGTGCAGTGCTAATTAACCCTGGATTTAGCTGCTTTGTTATTTTTGAGGTGTTTGTTACTCTCTGTGGGGTGGTGTTTGTTAAACATCTGAATGGAGCTGACAGTGCTGAGAATGGAGGGTTTATCTGACCCAGACCAGTGTGAGGGTAACACAAGAAGCTACTGACTAGAGGGTTATAGAGTAGAGGGTGGGCAGTTCTTACTCATCATCATATGCAGTCTGTATTTCACAAAAAGGTGATAAGTGTTTGCTTCTGCTAGAACAAGTCTCTGTGGTATGGGCTGCTTGAAAAGTGAGGACTGCAGTGTTTACCATCAGCTCTCCCATCACTTTCTGTGCACAGCAGCTACTGCTGCTGCACACTTAAGACAGTTTGTGTTACTAGGGGAACACGAGGAGTCCTATTTTGATACTCCTTTGTGGGCTGTCGTCCTGCAATTTGAAACAGGTAGTACCTTTCTTCCAAATTTAGGCTGTTTACATTTTTTCCTGTCGTGGATGCTGTGTGGAAATAGATGCCTGGAGCATTTGTAATCCAAATGGAGAGCAGCATGTGTCAAAGTGTTTGCATTTGGCGTGGTGCCAACGGAAGGTTTTGTAGGTTTCTAAGCAGTATGCATTGATTAATGTTTTCAGCTCTACAAGGTTTCTAGGGGAGGATGTTTTATTTGATTTTTTTGGCGCCTTTTTAATTTTCAGCAAAAAATTTAACAGGTGAGCTGGTATTCTTAAAAGAGCCTATAAATAGGAAAAATAAGAAAAAGGGAGTAATTTGGCACTTATAGGTTCTGTCTTTTTTTAGTCTAAAGAGCTTTGTAGGTTTAGAGATAGGTTTCAAGTCTAACAGAACAATATACGAAGGTACAGAAAGGTAGTAAAAGAAAATATGTACCTCATACAGTAGCCACTCTACTAGGTGATTGTCCTGTGTATATCCAGAAAAAAAGAATTTTAATTTTAGATGTCAGATGAAAATGGTCGTGAACTAACTGTCTGAGATTTGAGTTCAGGACATTTTTAATGCTAACTGTTAGAGATAATGGAGTGGTGTGAATGGAAATCTAAAATTATTTCTATTAATTGATTAAATAATTTTTCTTCCCAGTAAGTCCTGGTACTAGTTTAAAAAGAACAGTGAAGAATATTCCGTTTAGTAGATCCTTTAGAGAGCCAGTGCATTTGCCATGTGTTGCAGCAATTCATCCTTTATTAAAAAAATATAAATAGCATGATTTTTTTCCAAAACTTGGCAGTAAAATCAAATAGAAATTATTTCCTTACCTTTACAGAAAAGCTGGAGCTGTGCTGTCCTCTTTCAGACAGGTTTCTTTTCTTTCATCGTTTCACCTCAGCTGAGAGTAATGGGAGAGCTTTATGTTATGCTGAAGTGGACGTTGTAGCTGGGAAATCTGTAGAACTAAAATCCACAGAACTAGCTTGACCCTTTTTTTTTTTCAAGACAACAGACTGTTACCTTTTGGGACTCCTCTAACCAGATAGAGAAAGCTATAGAGAGGGTACTAGGCAGTTAAATAAGCTCCTTAATTTTCCTGCTTCTGTACCAAATAGGATGAACTCGGTGTGCTGATTGAACATTCTAGTTTTGAGTATGACTTACAGATCCAGCTGACTGCAGCTTCAGTCAACATTGCCATTCTGAACAATTTTGATAATTCCTTTCCTGATGTAGTTTTGTGTTCTTTGCCCAACAATACACTGTCTCATGCATGCTTGGAAGACTGTTCCTTTTATTTCCCTTTTAGATGCTTCACTGTGTCACCCAGTCATTGGCTTCCTTGTCTTTGAGTACTAATCTGTGAAAGCCGTAGTCCAGGTGGGCAGTGAAGTGGTGGTAACCTGAGATAAACAGGAGAGGTATATAAGAGCAATCAGACTTAAGGACTACCCATGGAGAGCTGGACTTCTTTATTGTTAGGGGCATTGACTTGATATTATTTGACATGACATTTGCTCTTTTTGGAAGTTTTGTGACTCCATTTGTCAAAGCTTTGAGATAAGGACAATGACAAGACAGATTTTCTGGAGACAGTTACCTAGATAATTCAGGCCAAATTTTGATTAGATTTCTATATGTTCTTGTCCCAGGTGTGATCTCTTAATCTTGGAAGAAGTCATTTGCTGAAGAGCACAGCTTCTGCAACATACATAGTAATTTTTAAAGGGGTTACAGTATTGACTAACCTCTCCACAGCATTGTTAATTGTCATATGCTGTTGTTTTTAGAAAATGAAGCATATAGAATGTACCTGGTTTGCATGTACTTAGAAGATTTCTGGCCAGAATTTCTGCTTGTTGTCTTTATTGAGCTCCATTTGAAAATCTGGAGGTTTTTTGAGCTTTGAAGTGTGAGAGGATTTGGCTTCTAATGCCTCTAAGGGGGTGGACACTCTGTAAGTGCTGCAGGTAAGTAGTTTTTGTAGCTGTGATCTCAGAGCTTTGTTTGTGTAGGTATAGGGTAATCTGTAGGTGTAGGATAAGATGCTCAGGAGTGCATAAAACTTTCTTTGATTGTGTTCTACCCTGTGAAACTTTAGGTTATTAAAAGAGAGCATTTGCCTGAAACATTTGCTGTTGAATTCCTGCTGGTTTTGCTGTCCTTTCTGTGAGACGTTAAATAACCATAAATACATCCATCAAGAACTTAAGCTAGTTTAAATTGACTACTTGAGTAAACATTCCTAATATAGAGTGTCTGTAATAAGAAAGACCAACGTGTAAAGCTGCAAAGATGTTTGTCAGTTGTGTGTTTTGGGAGGTTTCAGAGTAGACCTGCACAGGCTGGTACATGCAACACAAAACATAGAGCTGAACTGTGTATATATACATTGTGTTAATCTATTGGGTTTGTACCATCCTATTTTCTTGCAAGAGCCAGTTTGCTTTGTGCTTTACAGGTTGTGAGGATATCCTTGACTTGCTTACGAACAGCATCTACCCTATTGGCAGTGCTGATGGAGAGCGAGACCCCTCTGTGTTGAGTTAGATCCCATGGAAATTCATCAGTGGTCTTCATTCAGAAGATTTTGTACCACAAATAAGTTAGTATATGCCTGGAAAGTAAGACAGTTCTCTGACATGCATTGGGATGAGAGCACAGAAGTCTAATACTAATTGCATCATTAACTCTCCACTATTTAGAAAACTTGCCCTTCTATACAAAACATTGTGGGAATAGATACATTGAGTATTCTTGCACCAGCATGTCAGTGGATGTCAGTTTGGAACAAAACTTTGTTGCTTCTGCTGGTGAAATCATAGGCTTTGAAGAAAACAGTTTTCAGAATTGAGATAGTAATCCAAGAAAAATGAACATGAAGCTTCATTTTCTGAATGTAAGTATCTGAGAGCTGCTGGAGATTGCTAGTGTAAGAATGTACTAATTTGTGTTTGTAGATGAAAGTACCCTTTTGTACAAAGCAAAAATAAGAGGGCAGCAAATCTTACCCAGCATTGGCTCAATACCTTCGTCCAGTAGGTGATGGTCTAAATAAGTCACAGATTTCCAAAAGAGTATATGCTTGCTCTTTATAGTCTCCTCTCTGCCTTCACAATTCATTCCAGTATCTTGTGTCTTTCCAATTGTTCCTTATCATTTTGGTTTGTGATGATGATGTCTGCAGCTAGGTGGGTAAACCTCCATTTATTGTAAACTTTTTGCATGCTTTGAATAGAGAAGTGCGATGTAAATGAGAGAACATCTGTGTTGGTATCAACTGTCATAATTTTCTGCCTTTCTTTTGGGTTGGTTTCAGATGCACATGAGTCAGCACTGTAAAGACTGATATACAGATCTTTAATCCAGGGGAGGTGATAGATCCCCATAGAGAATTGGGTCACTCTCTGTTTATAGCTTTCACAAAGTGCCAAGACGTTATTGGCATGGACTGTTCTGCAGATTCAGTGGCACAACTGAGAGTTCCATTTGGAAAATGTATTCCCCGCTCTGGACACAGAGAGAGAGGATCAGTCTCTCTCACCCAACGAGTCAAAGTGGCTTCTTCTTGAAGCTGGAGGTAGCTTTATTGTAACTACTTGTTTGGCAGGCTTTCTCTTTCTCTAGAATTGGGGGTTTTTTGTGAGGAGATGGATAAAACTCTCTGCTTTGTCTATGTTCAATTATTTTGGTCTCTAAGCTCACAAGCATGCTCTAATTACTTGTGAGGTATACTGGGGCTTCATACAGTTGTTCTTGGTTATGATTAGTAGGGGGATCTTCATTCAGATTGAGGGTTGCATTGTCAATTGCAACAACTTTGTGCTGAGATGAAAAGTGCCTAGAGATTGCTCTTGAGATATGTGAAGTAAGTAGTCAGATGCATTTGCTACTTTTTCCCTAAGCTGTGCAAAGGTAGGTACCTATCTCCCCAAGTTATGGTAAGGATAAAGGCATAGCAGAAGAAGTGATAAAGGCATGGCAGAAGAACTTATTAGAAAATATTCTCTGCATTGGCAGTAGCAGACATATGGATTTGGCTTGTGGATCTGTAGTGGAAAAGAGGCGCTCTCATGTATGAGTATTACTGGGGTTTTGATGCTCTATAATTTAGCCTTAACATTTCCCATCTGCACTTTTTAAAAATAGTATTGTTCTCTTCAAGTGGCTACCTCTTCAAATGCTCTCCTGCTCTCATTTGTAAATTGTTTGAGTCTGTTTTGGCCACAGTCTACCTATTCTTCTGTCTTGCCTTTTGTTTTGTAAAGTGAGAATGCTGCCAATGCAGACAGTTGCATCTCTAATTGCTGTTTCATAAGATGTGAAGATAAGAAGGACATGGGGAGTAGAACATCATTGTGGATGTTGTCATTTTAACATAGAGTGAAATCTCCTTTGCAAGAAACAGACATAGAATGGGAAATTCTCCAAGGTTGCGGATTGTATATTTAGAGCTTTGCTGTCACCATCCAATTTTCCCTTTCATATGGGAAGGCAATCTTCCAGTAGGGGAGAAAAATGCAGTTTCTTCATTATTTCTATTATATTTATTGTTTTCTTTGAAAGAGAAAATGTTTGGTTTCTGCTCTGTGCATAACTGCAGTCTGGATTCTCCTTTTTTGAAGGTTATGATTTGGTCCTTGGCTGTTGGTTATGGCAAACAATTTTATGGCTTTCTTTGCATGTGACCTATGGATATGGACTAACACTGTAGTTTGTTTCTCTTTTTTCACTTGGTGTGTCATTCTTGATTTCACACCTTTCTATCTCCAGCCATGGTCAATGACTCTTACACAGTGAGATCGTGCTGGCGTCAGTTAACACCAGCTGTCTATTTTTGATACTGCCACCTTCTCATATTGCCAGCAAAAAATGTTAGCAGATATACATACATCCATGTTTTCTCTTTGTCATCAGGATCACTGAAACAACCTCTCCCACTAGCACATACTTTTTTACTTAGAGAGTTCCCTATCATTGAGCTGTCACTGGATTCAGAAATTGCTTTTGTGGTTAGATGTGATTTAACATGGAAAACAATCCAACTCCCGGAAATCCTTTGAAAAACTGGAATAGTTCTGTTGTAAAACCATCTGCCAATGATATTTTCTTAGTGAGACAATCTGATAAAACTCTTGGTTTTAAATTCTGTGTAATTAAACTCTAAAGGAAAATTCCACCTTGGATTAGAGGACTGATGCACTGGCTACCATAGCTGCGTTTTAGTAAGCAATGAGTTGCTTACTGCTGAGCTGGCTGCAACTCCCAAATACATGAAGCTGTGTTGCTTTGTGTCATGGTTTGAGCCTGGTGCAATGCCAGTGCTCCCCATGAAAATACTTCTTCCCTGGTATCTGCTGTGAGATGTGATCAGAAATAGAGCAAAGCAGGCTCCAGTTTAGGAATAAAGGGGAAAAACTTTATTAACCTACAACTATAAAAGAAACACACAGAAATCAGGATGAAAACCTTCCAAAAACATTCTTCCTCCCCCTACCAAGTTTCTAATGCATTCACCCCTCAGATCACCCACTCTCAGTCCAGCACCACTCTTCAGATAATCAATTCTCAGTTCATCAAGGAGAGAGGAGTCCCTCTTGCACCATGGGCTTCCCCAGTAAACACAGTTGAAACCTCTTGTGTTTTTATGTCACACGTGGCACCGCCCAGAGAACATTTGCCATCGTGACATCTTCCTTCTATGTCCAGTGCTCTCACCACTGTGCATGGACCAGAGCTGCTTCTAGGGTTTTCCTTTTAAAGGGTGCTTTGCCCAGTTCCAAAAAGAGCACAGTCTCTCACTTTTGGGACACCTGTCCCCCCCCAGATTTCACCCCCTGGGACCAAGGAGTGTCGAGAACAGAGATCATCTTCTTCTTCCCTGAAGACGGAGGGCACCACCACCACCCTCCTCGCCCGTCGTCTCTGTTCACACACCTCCACATCACCGCACTCTCCTGGCTCTGAGCCATTGCCTGCCCCCTAAATGCAGGCTCTGTGTCACAGGAAAAAAATGGTTCTGTCCATGGCTTTACAAGAAAAGTCTAGCCAAAGGCCACTCCATCACCTCCTCCCACCCAAGATTCTTTTCAGCTTCTCTCGTGGCCTATTTCTTTTTATCTATCTCATATCTCATCCCTATCTGTCTTCTCATTCAACTTCAGGAGGAATCAGCATTTGTAAGGTTTCCAGCATCCAAGAAAAGGGTTAAAAGTCTCAGGCTCTGCCTGTCCAGAACTCCCACATTGCCCTGCCAGGCACCTCACCACAACAACACCTCCTCTCCTTCAGTGCTATCAAATTTTCAAGGTGGCACAGACACCAGCTTTCTCTCTCTCTCTCTCTCTCGATGTCTCTCTCGATGTCTCTCAGGTTCCTCCACCCTTCGATCCTGCAGGGGCCTTCACCTCCCCTCTCGGCCCAAGGCCCGGCCTGTGGGCCTACCTCCTCCGGCCGCATGGCTCCTCTCCCCTGCCCAGCTCCGAGCTGGAGCCCCAGAGAGTTTTCCCCGAGAGTTCTCAGCTTTTAACCCCCTGTGTTCTCAGAGGCGTATCCATGTCCTCAGTGGCCAAACCAGGTGCCAATATTCAAATCTGAGCACCTATTAGTTTGACCACAGCATTCCAAAAAACTCACTTCCTCTCAAACTATGACACTTTGTTTAAATTATGTTTCGGAAATAACAATGCAAAACTATATTTGAAAAATATGTGCAATATTTCTTATGTATGATATTAAATAGTATTGTACCTTTCTCACAAAAAACTCACTGAAAACCAGTCTGCAACTGGAAATATTTACTTGGAGGGTAGGGAGGAATGTCCTGGACCTGGTTACCTCAGCTATCACACAGCACTTTCTGAATTTCTTGGCTAAGAAATACAGGTGAACTTCTGTATCCTGGTGCAGAATGGTGAGTAACAAACAGGTGCCATGCCTGAACCATGGAGTGGATATACTGTATATGAATTTAAGGTTGTGTTACTCATCCCTTTTCCTTCATTTTTGTTGTCATCAGCCAGGGACTTATTTTCTTTGTATTGATCAGTGTAATTTCTGAATTTAGATGGAAGTTTTGTCTGAGGCCTCACTGAAACAGGGATCCAGATACCTTTCTCCATAGGAACAAGCAATAAATTGTTCAAGTTTTACTTGTGGTTTTATTTGAGCTTCACAGTAATTTAAAAACATGTCCCCCCAGAATTCACCCTTTGCCTTGCCACCATTGTACTTTGTGTGCTGCTCTGATCTGCATTGGCTCAATGCAGGAAAAATGGCTAAAAAATTTGGTAGTTATTAAATTCCTGTCTGGGAATTAAAAATCCCTCATAATATTAGACATTGTAAGGATAAACAGCTAGACTTTTTGCTGAAACATCACAGTGTCTGAGGAGGAAAATAAGGAAGAAATTCCAGGAAAGTCAGTAGCACATAAAATTAGGGTTTTTGTCTAAATTTTAAGGAAAAACTGAGAGGAGAAAAAGTTTTGATAATATGTTGTGAGATAGAAGCTTGGATGCTCACTGTTGTCCCATAATAAAGAGTTGGATTCAGTTATTATTCTGTCCCTTGTGCAATGGTTTACTTTTAAAGTCCAGTTCAGTTCTCAATGAAAGCATAATTTAAGTTCTAATATCTTGGGACTTAAGGAGTTAAGATCTTACTGTGTCCAGTCCTATTTAATAATGCCATTGTTCTTTGTCCCCCTGAGTTTGAATTTTCTCTAAATCAAGTAAGATGTCATAACCTATAACCATTCAATATCTAGTTCTTAGATATGAAGCTTTTCTGTTCTGGGTCTCATTAATAAAACCAGCACTGTCTTATGTAACTCTGTTGTCTATTGTAAAAATTCCACTTTTTATTCCCCTGTCAAATGTCATGTCCTCTTCTTGGTTAACTGGTCTCATCAAAAAAGTCTTCCCTGTGTGTCAGCTCAGTCAAAACACTGATACTGTATGCAGGGAGAAAGCTGTAAGAAAGGCTACTGGTTACCAAAAGCCTGAGGGTGCTAATATGAAAGTTCATTAGGTTGTGTCTCTTTTCCTATCTCTGAGTGCCATGTATTTATATCAATTCAGGTTAGTAATATAAATGAAGTCCTGAAAAATAGCTAGTAATCTGAAAGCTGTCCTTGCCAATATTTTTCTAGTCATACTTATGAACAATTTTGTATAGTTTCTATGGATTAGCTGCTTGGGATAAAATGCATTCACTTCTGCTTAGAAGATGTTTGGCCATGCAGCGTTGACCCTACTCGTGGTCATGGCTTGTCACAATGTTCTAGAACAGTGTTTGTGTTGGATGTCATTTCATTATACTTTGATTTGTCTCATTTTTAATCAAATGTTTTCAGCACATTTCACACACTAGGTGTGAAAAATAGAGAAGAGAGAAATCAAGAGAGAGAATCAAAATAAAGCCAAATGCTGGTTTGTTTGGTGTTGGTGTTTTTTTTTTTTTTTTTTTGTTCTGGGATGTGAATGAGACATGTCAGCTCACATGGGATTGCTGCTGAGCTGTAGAAGGATGCCTTATCTGTGTATCCTACTTTTCTTTCCCTGGGTTTTCAGGCAGTGTGTTCATGTGCACTGCTTTAACTGGTGGAGGAAGTACAGGTGATGTTGGTTCTTTGCCCTGTCCTCTCAGCTGTAAAGCCTTTGCCTCAAGCCCTGGCACTTCAACAGCAGAGAGAGCTTTTGAAACTGCAGTGGCTGTATCAGCTTTTTCAGCTCTCTCCAGGTAAAATGGTATTGTTATATGTAAAAAGCTTCTTACCACTAGTTTATGTGGTAAGCTCAGCCTGGGGAAGACAGACAGATGAAGTGATTAGCTATTAAGAATGCTTAGTAAATCTTCAACTGTTCTTAACTGCTTTAATTTTTCTATTTGAAGCTGACTTAATGAGCACTGTGACATCATCCTCTTGGATTTTTGTATTTTGGATGTGTTCAGCAGTGTCTCTGGCTGCTGGGCACAGTTACACTGTGGTTAGTTTCTGCTCTCTTCCCCTATGGTCTGTATGTATGCCTAGCCTAGTGCATATCCTTAAGATGACAAGAACCAAAGAAAACAGCAAATAAGTTGAGGCTGCTAGAGAAGAAACAAGCATATATGACAGAAGCCTGATTTTGAGGCACTGTCTTTCTGCTTCAGCACTAGTTTGTCCCCTACCATTTGTATCTAAGACCTGTCTGCAGCCTCTTTTTTGAATTGCTCCTAATTTCCTACATATTTCTGTACTTTGGCCAATATTCCTGCTAGTTTTACTCACCCCTGCCATGTCCTTAAATGTTTTAACTTCTACCCAAATCGTGCTGTCATACGATATCAATCCTTCATACACTCAAGGGATGGATTTCTGTGTTACTGAACATTATCTGCAGGTTGTATGTCATTTATTGGATTCTTTCACAGGAGTTGACAGCATTCTAAGGAGTGATAAAATTATCTTCTATCTGTTGTCTGTGTAATTTGGGTAGAGCCCACAGGATTGACAACCAGAAGATGGAAATCTCCCTTCTATAACAAGGAAAAGCTGAAGTACTCCCAGACTACTGCGTAGCACATGTTTCTATCTTTTTCCAAACTCTGGTCCATGCCTCTCATGGCAAATACACTTGCAAACTCCTTCAATGTAAGTTGGGGCACATGCTTTCTTCAGACCTCACAGAGTTCTCCTAATACTTCCTATCGGTAGCTAACCATTACGTGAATCTTCATTATTAAATGTTCAAATGTAACATTATTTTTATTCTCTTAAGCTGAAGAAGACCTCAAATGAATGTGAAATAATTGGATTCTGCTACTCTGTTTAACTAATTTAATCTATTCCTCTAAGCTGTATATAGCTATCAGACCTACTGTCTGCTTGGACTTTCTCTTTTCCTCATCCTCCGTAAATCCCATTAAATCTCTTTAGCCCCTTTAACTCATTCTGGGATTTGCTTTCTTTTGGAAGCTTTTACTTAGTAATGTTTTTGCCAAGTCATATTCGTTCTCCAGTCCCCCTTTTTTCCCTTCCCAATACTATTTTATCTGATAGGCTCAGAACTGTTTGGTTTGTCTTTTTTTGAATTTCAGATTTTATTTTAAAGGAAATTAATTTTCACCTTGAGTGAAGCACATAGGAAGCACATAGGATAGGAAAAAAAGTCAAGAGGAGACACATGTTAACTCAAGGATCAGAAAACAGAGTTTTCATAAGAGAGGCCTAAAATATTTAAGCTGCCATGAAGTCCAATCCACTGCAGGTTTAGTGAGCCGTTGATGTCCTCTTGCTTCGGATTTTCATTGCTTTCTACTTTTCTTGCTTAGTAGCAGCTGTCCCAGTTTCAGATGCTTAGAATAAACTGGGCATACTCTGCTTTACCCCTGCTCATTAATGAGACAAAAAGCTCCAGGAGGGCCAACTGACCATTCTAGGTTCAGTTCCTGAGTAAATGTTCTGAGGTGTTCTGCCCTTGTGGCCCATTCCCAGAGAGGTTTCTGTTAGTGAAGACAATTAGCAGTGATATAGGGAGAGAATTTTGTACTGCATTTGGCATTGTGCTTGTCTTGTTTTTCTTTCCTAGAAAACTGATAATGGCATTCACTTGTGGTCATGGGGTATATGAAGCCATCTAGTCCAGCTGCTGTACTGTGACTTGGCCAACATGCTATCTATCTTAGAGACAGTAATTGTGAAGGTCATCTGGATGTCTTCGTTGTCAGTCGTACTCTTCCCGTCACAAGAATCCGCTTGTGGTAAATAGCCATGCATTCCAAGGTGCCTGTGTTCCAGAAGTGACCACTACTTTAGCTGAAGATCTCTGTTATAGCTTCTTCCTGGGATCACTTTTTTGAAAATATTGTCAGTGCCTCTTTCCTCACAATTTATCAAATTACTCCTGCTTGTGTCAGCGTACAGAGGTCTAATTTCAGTATCCCAGTTTTACCCATTAATTGGGCAGAAGTCTGATGCAAGGTGATATCTGAAGTTTTGTTACCTTAATTTTGATTTTTTAACCAAATCTCTTTAGAGCTGTTAGTTAGTACAGTGCAAATACCCTGATAGTATTAAAGTAGCTTTCTTCGCTTGTTCATGTATCCTCACCTCTATTTTTAAAATTTATACACAAGCCTGTGCTTTGGGTTAATTATACATTTTTCAGTTTTATTCAAGAAAACCTGGTCTTTTTAATTTTTAAGGGTTTTTTTGCACTATATATCTAAGGGTTTTTTTATTCTGTTCTTGACTGATTCATAGTGAAAACCAGACCTTCACAGGATATCTTTAATACTCCATTAGATTGCAAGGTTTTCCTGGCCTGGTTAGCTGCCTAGGGACCTACCTTTAGTTTGGGACTTCTTGGCTATGAATTGTGCTGATAGCTCAGAAATTCTGAGTTGTGTAAGAGAGGAGAAAGTGAAAATTGTAAACTACAAAAAAAAAAAAAAAATTAACCACCAGACCAGCAGCATAATCTGCTTCTTGGTTACACAGCCTTGGACTTCGTGGTGATAGCATTACAACAGACATTCTTGGAAAAAAATACATCTGTTAGATGAGTGTTGTGTTTTGCAGAGACTTGCAAACAAACCTGTTTTGGTTCAAGGAATTTGAATTTGTATGTGATACCTTATGATTGTCAAGGCGTGCAGTACAAATAACGCTAGCAATTGTTATCGATATACGTTATGTTTATAGACCACATCATGAAGGCTTGGTGTTTTTAGAAATAGCAAGGAAAATAAAGTGTCTGTTCTACTAAACAAAGAGAGGTGAATGCTCTGGGCTGTAACAGTAATAATAATACAGTTGCTGCTGTAAAGTGGAAAGTAGGAAAAATCTTTGTATGAAAATCAGTAAGTTTCAACTGAAGTGAGTTTTTGGTGTTGTGTGTTAAGATAAAAGAGAAACAGCTAAAGTGTGAAGCCAGGGCTGAATGTCATTAGGATATATGCCTTTAGTTAGTCCTTAGGATAAAACGCCTGACTAATGGTCTTGTTCTCAGTGATGATGCCTTTATGTGATTAATTTGAATAATTTTCAGTGTTTACTTGTGATAATTAAGAAATGTTTCAGTATTAGTTAGTAGTTGCCTACATAGATGTGGGAGCAATAGTGGCAAATCAGAAATAGCCTGATCAGGCTTATTGTGCCAGTAAGTCAGAAACTGTGACAAATAGTCTGCTCATGCATTCTCTTGCCAGCTTGGTCCTTCATTCTGTTTTCTGAATGAATGAGACTGCCTTGGAAGGAAATAAATATAGGAAGTACCTGAAGTCCTGTTCTAATTTACAAGAAAAGATGGTGTTGAATTTTATTTGACTGTTCAGTTGATCAGACACCCAAGTCCCTGGTGAATTTAGAATTACAAACAAAACTCCTTCTGTTAGAGTTTATGCAAAAACATTTGTTGGGCTCCCACTTCTAGCTGTAGTGTTTTTAGACCCGTGTCAGACCTGCTATACTCCTTAGACCTTAGATGACAATTTCCACAGCAGAACAGTCCTGGTTATTGTCTCCTGCCATAATCTTGTCTGACATACTAACAAAAATAGAAGCTTCTCTCAGCAATTCTACATTTTCTTTTCTATCTTCAGTGGAAGAAAATAGAAGAGTATCCTATTGTGATGGGAATTTGGGACGACTTTTGGTAGATTGGAGATCACAGCAGGACCTATTAAGTTGTAGACTTTGTTCTATTAACACTAAGCTGTTTTAGTGCTCTGGAGGTAAAGATCTCTAGTACCAGTCAAGGATTTTGTGTATTGGGTATATGGAGTGTAATTGTGTAGCTTTTCAGCTGAAATTGTGGACCACTGTTGATCCAAATAGTATTTGACTCCATGGTATCCATTTGCAGCAGTACACTTTCATATTTAGGAATTTGAGGCACTGTTAGGAGTAATATTTGCAAATGAAAGCTGCATCGCTTGCTGTTCCAGTCTGCTTTGGGCCAATGATTGATACTTTGCACTTTGTTTACTGTGCTGATGTCCAGACACAGAACTGATGCTTTTATGTAGGTGAACTTGGGCTCCCAAGAGGAAGCTGAGGATTTCAAACTTCAGTTCAGAATCTCCCATTACGTAGTAGCCACATGTGGAGAGACTTGTCAAGGAAGGGGGAGTAATGGGAAACTTCCTAAAATTCTTCTGAGTATGTTCATTCTGTTCCCAAATGTAGGCATAGATACAGGAGGCTGTCATTATTGTACCATGAACATGGTTTCCCCCACTGAAGGATGATGCATTACAGTGATTCTGTTTGTTGTAAGAAGCAGAGCTTAAAATAGAATGGTATGTAAGAATGTATCCTTTCTAAACATAAAGGTTTCTTTGTGTCATAATGAAGTATAGGGCTTTAAAAATTTTTATTATTCGTGTCCCTCTTATAGTTTGTTCTTTTCATTGAAGTGGCCAACTTTATGACACCTAGTTTTGTAAAAACCTTTTTCCCCTTGTTTGTTGCTATTTTCCATTTTGTCTTATTTTCTGGTCAGTTTTAGTTTTCATTCTGATGCCTTGATTTAGAATTTTTTTTTTTTCAACATACATAGTTTTTAATCTTTCTATGCTAACTTCTGGAATGCTAAACCCAAGAGATGAGTGTTAAGAGCTGAGTGATCACCCTTGGCATACTTAATTGCAGACAAGTTGTTTGAACTTGTAACACTTGGAAAATGAAAGTGAATATATTTGTTTTGTTATTCCCATGGAAACGAGATATTTATAATGAGCTTCTAAAAACAAGTTACGAATATACACAAAGAAGCTGATTCTTTGTAGCAGTTGCTTAATAAAAAGGAATAAGTTTATTTGGGGGGTTATGGGTTTGGGTTTTTTCCTTAAGTTCATGAGGTCTGAAAAGCTGGTACAAGGAAGGGATTTCCTGAATGTGAACAGGATGTTAAAAATGGGGAAAATAAACTGGGGGTATGACAGCCTTGTGTGTAATGCTGTGTTCATAGTATTATAATTTTTCATACAGTTTGAGTTGGAGGGAGCCTTTTACATGTCATCTAGGTAAACACCACCACCTCGCCCTTCTCCCAGAGAGCAGGGACGTATTGGATGAGACCAGGCTGCTCACAGCCCCATCCAACCTGACCAGGGATGGGCCATCTATCATTTCTCTGGACAGCCGCTTGCAGTTTTTCACCACCCTCCTAAAAATGTCTTCCTTATGTCTAGTCTGAATCTACCCTATTTTAGTTTGCAGCCATTACCTTGTCCTATCACAACAACTCTGCTAAAAAGCCTGCCCCCATCCTTCCTGGTAAGCCCCCTAAAAGCTGCAGCAGGGTCTCCTGGAGCCGTCTCTCCACCAGACTGAAGACCCCCAGCTCTCCCAACTTGTCTTCTTGGCAGAGCTGTTCTTTCTCTCTGATCAGCTCTGTGTTCCTCCTCTGGACTCGCTCCAACAGGTCAGTGTGTTTCCTGTGCTGGGGACCCCTGAGCTGGATGCAGTGCTCCACGAGGGCTCTCAGCACAGCAGAGAAGAATCCCCTCCCACACCCTGCTCCCCTGCTGCTTTTGGTGCAGTCCCGGATTCAGTTGTTGGCTTGCTGGGTTGGGAGTGCTGGCTCATGTCCAATTTTCCATCCAATAGTACTTGCAAGTCATTATCCCTAGGGTGTTTTTGTGGACCTGGATTGGAGAGAGTAGATCAAGGTTCATTGAAAGACTTTTCCTCTGTCATTTCTACCTACTCAGTCAGTGATTTCCTGTACATTCAACCCATGACTGTACAGAGGAGAGGGGAGCATGCTGTTCTAGTTAGTAATCATGATGACAGCAACTGCTCAGAACTCTTCAAGACCTGTCTCTAGGGAGAGGAGGGGTATAGGATTGCTGCTTGATAATTCAGATGCTGGTACATGGCACACATACCAAAAGTGCAAGAAAGTGTTGTGTTCCTAGGGTTTTCCACAAGACTTGGCATATGTTATAGCTGTAGAGTTTTGGAGTTAATTATGATGCTTTACAAGTGGATTTAATAATCTTTTAATACATGGGGGAGCAAGAGGGGATATTTTTGGAGTGTAGAAAAAGATAACAAATATCAAAATGAAATCTGTTTTAATTAGGAAACTGGGATATAGTTGCAAAAATTCCTTCACTCCCAATCTTATTTTTAGCATCACTCTTATTGTTGTTGTTGTCTGGTAAAGAATATCAGCTACGATGCACATTTGTTTCTCTTTCGGGGTGCAATAGTACATTGGTCATGTATGTGTCCATTTTGTGATTTTACCTTAAGCTGAAGGGGAAAAATCCACTCATTTCCTTGCCCCATGTAAGTGACAGGGAAGAGTTGAAATGTGAAAGGTAGCTATACCTGTGTCTTGGACTAAATGTTCTTTGTTCCTCTTGGCAGCCATGTTTATGCATTTTTCCTTTTCATTCATACAGAAAAAGTTATGCTCTTCTACTTAATAAGTGTGCAAGCAGAAATTCTTCATGTGTTAATAATACCCTGAGATCATTTCATTTGTTTAGAGCGTGGCACTAGTAGCGACAAGGTCATGGGTTTGATCACTTAAGGGTGGAACTTGATGATCCTTGTGGGTCCCTTCCAGCTCAGAATAATCTGTGAAAAATAACAAATCGACATGAATTTTGGCCGGTTTTCCTGAAAGTGATAATTTTCTTTCCTACTGCGATGATTCTGACTGATGATCCAAGCTACAGAAAACTGCCTTTGGCAAGGCCTGAATGCTAGGCTTGGCTGTGAGTCTGTAGAGAATTTAGGGCCTTGGGGTGTTGCTATGCTTCAGCAGTGATTGCAGTGATTGACAGTGCTTTCTTTTTCTAAAAGAGAGGCAAAACAAAATGAAGTCTTGACCTCTTGTGCTACTTAAAAGTTCTTGGACTTGTTTCATCAGAAGAGGGATGTTAATCCTATTAATGAGAATCCTGGAGAAATTCCAGGTAGTTAATTGCAGTTTATTCCACCTGTCTTTCTGATTAATGAAATGCTGGATTATATTCTTTATTTCTACTGTCATGATGTTCTTTTACCAGCTAATTCTGAGATACTCCAGCACATGCTTTACCTAAAGCTGACAAGCAGTTGCAAACAGCAGTTTGGCCAAAAAACACATAAAGTTTATTTTGTAGCGGTTGCTGACATTTGGGCTGCATTGAAAATAAAGAATGCTAGTAATGAACAATTATGTAAAAGGTTCCCTTAGTGTTGAATTTTGTTGTGAATAACTGATTTGTCTTTGTTTTAAAAGCCTGGGATAAAATTTCATTTTTGTTTAGTTAATTGAAGTAGGAGTCACTTTCGAACTGTTGGTTGCTAAACCAGAAATCTCATTTCCCCTTTTCATTAGTGGAGGCATCCCCCAGCTGAGAGGGATTTGACCACTGAAGGTGACTAAAAGATCAAAAATAAATCCATGATGTACAGCTGAATTGCTCTTGACAGTGGTCTTTTTGACACTTGAATTAAAATTAGATCTCTGTGTACTGGTTTTCTAGCCCAAGATTTCTGTTGCTGGTGCACAATTTTTCTATCCCAGCATCTATTGTTTATTCCTATATAAACAGCTGTCTCTGTTGAAAGGACTGCTCTGGGTTGTGTGGTGGTGCTTGGTTATTTTTTTCCCCTGATTTGCTTGAAATGTTCTCTAAATTGGCATAAAAATAAATGCTCAAGCAGCAAACAAAACTTGTGTAGTAGCATGTTTCCCAGCAACATGGACTCTCAAATATTACTTAAACTTTGAGGGTTTTGTAATGTAAACATTTTCTGCTTTTGAAGATGGTACTATTTAAGATTTTATCAGCATAACTATCAAAGCATCTTTTTGAAAATGATTCTATTTTATCTGCTAAACTTTAGTTCAAAATGTATGGCTACATTTTGGGGTGTAAATTCTTATTCTAAAAATCAAAGAATCTGTAGTTTACTAATACAGGAAAAGATGTAGTTTGTCTCTTCTGTAACAACTAAAAATAGTTGGTTTTTGTTTAATGTGAGTAAACTCACTGATGCTGTTGCTTCATACCTGAACTTTAAAATGAGGAACACTTATAATAGGTTAATATTAGGGAATTGAGTGGAACACTGCATACTCTGCAACGTTATCTCCTGCCTAAACTGAATATTTTAAAATGCTAGAAAACAGACATGCATTAATCTTCTTTTGGTTAAACATATCACTGCAGTGAATGCTTTGTAAGAGTTCTATCAACTGAAACCTTTGGTGTGATGGGCCAAAAAAGATCTGCAGGAATGACAGTATAAACTGGTGTTTGTAAAGTGTGAATTACCCATTATCAGAATTTGCACCACACACTTGTACAGCAAAATCTATGAGTTTACCAGGGTACTATATAGTGTTTTCTGTGTACATTTAAATGTTTTTTGAAGATGATGGTGTACAAAGGAAAACAGGTATTGAATTTAAATGTGTCATTTAAAAACTTGTCAGTCTTCAATTGAGAAGGAATTTCAAGTTTTTAAATGCTTTTCAGTGGTTTGCTTTACACAACAGCAGAATAATTCTTAATTTATTCGTGAATACATGAATAGTGACTTATAAGTAATATGATAACAAGTTATTCAAAGAGGAATAAAAATAGTAAATAAAAAGACTCACCTAAGATGCTTCAGATCTTGTCTTATACATGCAGGCATTATAAGTGATCAACCAAATGAGTCTGTATTTAATTTGATGAGCTGCAGGCACTTTGACAGTAGACCCAGTCGCTTTATTTCCTCTTTATTTCTGAACATTCATCAAGGGAAGTCTGTGAAGTGCTATCCTACTGACGTACATATAAAAATAAAGTGATATTCTTGAGATATGTTTTATTTGACGCCATAAATGGGCTGCATGGGCTTTCCTGTTCTGTTGCAGTTTTCTGTTGTTCACTGTGGTAAACTGAAACCATTCTGCTATTCTTTATTCTGCATTCTGAAATGCTTTTTGTGCTCTCTTGTAATTTCTCTCAATTGCTGTGTGTTTCAACAGGGGAAAGTCTGTAAGAACTATTACTTTTGAGCAGTTTAAGGAAGCTCTTCAAGAACTCTCCAAGAAGCGATTTAAAGGCAAAAGTGATGAGGAAGCACTTCAAGAAATGTATAAACTAATTGAAGGAAAAGGCCCAGGTTTAACTGGAGTAACGGTATGTTGCTGGTCTAATGGACAGATTGTTTCTACCTGTCCCTTGTTCTATTGCAGTGTTGATTTGTTCACCATTTCCCTCCACAATCCACAAATCCAATTTCTCTGTGAGCCCGAAGGCAGCAATTGCAAAGCAGAATTGGAGCAAAGACCGTGCAACAACTGAGTATTGTGCTACTGTGTGTTCTTGTGTGGCACTGTCATTGCTCCTTCTAGGAATTGTACCACCATGTAGTAGCACATCAGGAGTATCCTGAGCTCTTGTGCATGCTTAGAACAATGAAATGTTCTTGAAGAGTGGTGTATCCAAATCAAAAGAAGTGTAGTAGCATTAGAGCCTCAATAAAAGCTTTTAAGATGTTTTGTGAAATACCAAAAAGCAAAGGCATCTTAAAATGCATTCAATTACACCATGTGAATCCCAGGGCAGTGGAAATCTGGGAATAATTATCATGTGGTCTGGTCTTTGTTTCTTGTTTGTTCCAAGTCTGTCAGAGTTATAATGTTCTTTCTTTTTCATTTTCAAATACTGGTTTTAAGTGTTGTATGTGAAAAGGGAGCTATAATGCATATTGTACATAAGCTTGGTTGTCCTTTTGGATGCCCAGGCTAGGCAAGCTTTTATCCAGTATTTTAGAAGATACTGGAGTGTTTACTATTAGCTTGAATAGTTCTGTCAGTTCATCTGCTTAAAATTTGTGATCATTCTGAATTTTGCCTGTAAAGCTGCGAATGAAAATATAATCTTTTCAGAAACTGGTTCTCTACAAATGATCGGGGTAAACATCAAGTGAAAAGATCTC
The DNA here is from genome assembly GCF_022539315.1 of Serinus canaria. Classification (NCBI taxonomy): domain Eukaryota; kingdom Metazoa; phylum Chordata; class Aves; order Passeriformes; family Fringillidae; genus Serinus; species Serinus canaria. Next base: position 57,623,090 of record NC_066315.1, on the reverse strand, counting down.
TTTTGAGTTGTAAAATAAATCAGCTTTATGCAAGATTTTATTTTATTGCTCTTCTATTCTCATTTAAAACAAGTGGTAATTTTGATACAGATTTAAAACTTGAACCTTCCTTTTTGTTCTTCACTTACCTTAATAAATTTGAATAACTTCCTCATCTGTTCAGGGATTCTTCCTTCAAATTGTGTACATTCTTCTAGGCCTCACTCCTGATTCCATTTTTGGTATTTCAACAGGCAGACATTGAAATGAGCAGTGCTGCTACTAAAGGAATAGTCTCTTTCTGTGTGGGGTGTGTGGATGAGAGAGCTTTGCAGATGCAAAGTAGTATCACATGGGTTCAGCAGAGGTATAGGAGTGTGCCAGCAGCAGGGGGAGAAAGAGCGGAGGGGAATGAGCCAGAGATATGAGGCTTGGCTGTTCAACATGTGCTGTTCTGGGGAGAGTTGAGAAGTTGAGGAAGGGGGATCAGAATATCTTCTTCTGCTGCCTGGAAAAGTAAGGGGTAGGAGGCAGAGCTTAAAAAGGAGGGAGATTGCAGGCTGGGAGTGTATGCGTGTGTGTATGTAAAACCAAATTTCATGTTTGTTTTCTCATGCTAATTCAGTTCCTGGATGGTAAAAAAGACCCACCAACTTGGCAATTAAAGACATTAAAATAAATAAATGAATACATGGCCGCTCTCCTCCTGCAACCCAGGCTTGCAGATATGAATTCTCTATGCAAGCTCTTAATGCTTTGTTTACTTTGGGAAGTCAATATTGTGGAAATTTTAAGTTGTGCTGCTTTCTGTATGGTTAGATAAAGTTACATTAAGCTTTTCTTAAAAGTTCTAAGGTAAATCAGTCATGCATGTAGTGTGTGCCCTGCTCTGTAAAACTCTGCTATAGGTCATGTGGATTTGGTTCAGGTCTCAGACAGAAAACTTTATGTGACTACTGACACATTACTCTAAATATATTGGGAAAGGAGTTGAAAATATTATTAAGTGAAGCTTGTGGATAAGAGTACTTCAGCAGCACATGGGGAATTTTGTGTCTTAGCTTCTTCTCATGTTCTGTGCTGGGTATTTTGGGGAGGTAGGGGGCAGGGGCAGTATGTGTGGACTAAATGGCAGCCTGGCGAAAGCACTCCTTCAGCAGGACAGTTGGAAAGTTTACCTTCACATCAGACAATGAGGGTTTTAGTGCATGTTGGGATAGAAGTGATAGAAGATTTTTTATCTTCTGTTTATTTTTTCTTCTCCTTCAGAATGTCATAGATTTACAAAAATCCCTGCTTGCTGTTGATGTGGTTGAGAAGGCTCAGCAGCCAGACATTGAAACCAAGTGAATTTTAGGCTGCTTTCTAATCTGGGAACAGAGCATATATAATTGACTTTGTCACAGAGGAAGAAAAACACAGGAAAGTGATATGGGTTAATGAAGCCTTTGATATGGGTTAATGAAGCCTAATGAGTGGCTTTATTAGCTCACTTGGTGGTGATCTCTCAATAGACTATACAGTACAGGTCGTGTAACTTTGGCAGCTTGTAAACAGAGATGTAAATGAATTCTGGGGCCTTTTAGTTGTCCTCATTCCTACACAAAGTTTACAAAGAGCAAAACTGAGGTTCTTTCTTTTCCTGTACCAAGAGCTGTGTGCCATAACAATGCTGACGTGGTACTTGTGGAAAACGCAAGCTACACAAGGTGTAGGAGGAAGGAGTAACAGCTGAAGACCAAGTGGACAGAGACTATTGAGATAGAAAAGGCTGAAAGCTTGTGGCTTCTGGCAACAAAAAGTCACAGATCTGCTCCACCTGCAGCTGTTCAATTTCAGAATACATGTAGTATCTTAGGCACTGGTGAGGATCAACAAGACCCATCAGTCAGCTGAACCTGAATTTAGTGTTCACACAAAAAGGGGGAAATGAGTGATAATGTTGACCAGCACTATCTCACACTGTGAGAACAGACAGGTTCTTTTAAGAATCCTTGCTTGAATGAATCCTTGGCTGGCCACAGATTTGTAGTTATATCAGGTGTGAGCTGTCTATTAGTGAAAGTCTGGAAAGGAGTTGAATGAACAGTCACAGAAAATTTTGCCATCCCAAATATCTAATGTGCAATTACACTTCCCATTTCCATAATGGGTGACACTATACTCTGGCAACAGTGCTGTACCATGAGTCAGGAGTAATGGGTACCAGTCACAGAGAATTCCTGGAGATTCTTGTGGATGGTCAGGGCATGTATTTTCTGATCTCACCTGATGTCTCAGGAGTTTTATTGCTTGGTAGGTGCCAGGATCTGGGATTGTTGCAGATGCACGGCCAAATTTGTCCAGCCTCCTGACATGGACCTCTTCTTTCTTTTTCTCTTCCTTATGGGTACCCAGAGTACTGCTCTGGAGGTAACCTGGCACATATAAAGGGGAACTACAGAGGTTTAGGGATGAGGGTGATGGGTAAGGAGCTGAGATCTTGTTTTGCCAATCCCGGGAGGAGGAAAGATTGGGTAGAAGTGGACTGTATGGCTTCTCTTGAAGATGGGGCTTTGGCTTCTACGACCAAGGAAATGTGGGCTACTCAGCATGCATGGAATAAATCTAACAAGGTAAAAACAAGAGTATCTTTACAAACTAAGCTTACTTATATGCTGAGGAGACTATTAGACTGGGTATGGAAGGTTGCCATAGCCTGAAGATGAAAGATCATAAGGGGCAGAGCAGATATGTTTAGGTGACAAGCCTGACAAGGGAGGTTTTTGCCCTTCTATAAATGCAGCAGGACATGGGGTCAGTCTCTAACACCTGCACACAAAAGCATGTAGTATGGGGAAAGCAGGGCACATTAGTGGCAGAGATGTGATTCACTGGGATTGTGCAGGTGTGTTAACACAGCTCTTCTGACTGGAGTGCTGCACTGGATAAATAGAGGCTTTTCAGGAAATACATGAAAAAAATGAGGAAGAGGGATGGTAGTCTATGTAAAGGCTTATGTTGACGGCATCTAGCTTTGGACCAAGTCTTGTTAAAGACTGGCTGTAACATTAAATTAAAGAAGGATTCAGAAATACCCTCACTGAAAAAAGGCTCTATAATATATTTCCCTTTCTGTTTTGTCTTCACCACCAACAAGAATGAAAAACTCCTCAGAGAAGTGTTGGCACACTGTTTTTGCAGGAGATCGTATTAATCAGGCTGCTAGATCCCATGAGTTGGGATTGTGCAGTGACTTGGACTGTTGAAGTGCTGGAGAACGGGAGTTAAGGGGATAATCTTAGAGAGGAGGACAGGAAAGGGTCTCTTGTAGCTGCCAAATAACACCTTATCTGCTCTCACAGCTGGACTTTACATGGTCTTCTCTTGCTGGAGCTAGCCCTGGGTCGGGCAGATTTATGTGAATTTGTTGCTGTAAGTGGTGTCACATATAAGGCACCTTTTGGATGTCTTGTCAATCTCTGCTGGACTCCTAATAAGTGAGAGGTTCATGTATGTATATAGAATTAGGACTTGCAGTGCTATATCATCTGAATGGCATTATTGGGAACCACTCCATTGAACATTCTCACCAGGATGAGTTAAAATGATGTTACTTTGTGGCATTGCTGAAGTGGAGTTGCTTATCATTTACTTTTGTGTGGGTGTGTGTGTGCAAAGGAACAGGAATGAAATCCAAATTTTATTTGAAGCTTGATCTCTCTTTCTGACTTTCTGCAGACTTCTAATGCATGTGCATGTATTCCCATGAATTTAAAACAAAGTAAATACAGTTTTGGTATGGAGTTCTGGTACAACAACACCCACACCCCCAAAAAGGGCAGACTTTCCCTTTGAAATTCTTTTTTCCATGTTGCACTCATTTTTCGTTTCTTATTTTTACAAAGGTTGTGGATATTACCAGCAGACCAATAATTTTCAAAACCTTGCTGAGACTATGAATGTTGTTGCTGATTCTGCAGGCTCCCAGAACATTTTAATTGCATAAAGAAATCTCCATGGCAACTTTTTCTAGGAGGATGTGCTGTTGGATGGTGAAGTTTTATGGTTGAAGGAGCAAATGTTGGAAAGCATTCCATTTCAGCGAGGAAAGCTGGCTGCAGCTGACAGTGTAGCCAGGAGTGCTGTGGCTAAGGTGTTTGTGGTGAGGAGTAAGAGGAGCAGCTCACCCACTGCCTGTCAGCAGTGTTTGTGGCAGTGCAGGCACTCCCAGCACGGCCAGTCCCTCAGCAGGCAGGGACTGTTTCTGTGCTATCTGGGCATTTGTAACTGAGGAAGGAAAACCAAGCAGCAAACCCAACTGCAGGTTTTGGATCATTTAGTTTCTGCCTAAGGTGTGGAGCAGCTTTAAATCAAGCCGGAATCTTTGTCAGCTATGGCCAGGGTGGAAAATAGCTCGAGGCAAAGTTGTTTGAGTGGAGCCAAGAGTTCATTGAGAAAGCCAGGGCACTCGGTGTCTGTTTGGAAGGTGAGATGTTCCTGATGTCCAGTAGGTTTTCCCGGTGCTTTTCCTTCCCAGAAGTGGTTGTGGAGAGCCTTTTGGGATGGTGCCATGCTGTGTGCAGAGCTGCCCAGCGCAGAGTTGCCGCAAGCCTGGCAGGGCTGTGGTGCTGCAGGAGTGAGCCCTGTGCAGGTGCAGGAGTGTGTGCTGCACTGCCCTGCTCGTGGAGCCCTTTGCACTGTGCTGGGTGCAAAGCTTTTGTGACATTGGCTTGGGTTTTGAACCGTGAGCTTTGAGGAAGGGATGGGAATGTGTGCTGACAGAAAATGAGGAGCGCTACCCTGGCAGCACGGAATTGTCTTTCCTCTTCTTTGGCTCAGCTTTGTTCTGGAGGGAGAAGTGTTGAAAGTGTGGGAAATCTTCCAGTCTCACACTGTTACCTTATTTTTGTGATTGTGGCTTCACTAGCTTCATGTGATGCTTCTAGCCTTTTGACACAAGAGTTGATTTTGTGGGGTCTTTTGAGTCCATAAAAGTCATAGTTTTCCTGGTGCAAACATGCCAAGCCAGTGCAGCTGCAGAGCTTTCAGTTCATATATTTTTCTTTGGCAAACTGCCATATACTTCTGTGCTACAGTAGACCAAATTCAAGTTCTTGACTTCTGTGCTCTCATTTCCTTTTTTTTCAGTTTCCTTCTGGAACTAATTCAAATTCTTGAATATAGTGAAATGGATTGCGTTGCTTGCTCTGTAAACTGGTCCTTGATTCTTTAGTTATCTTGACGTAGCAAACAAAATCTGTGTAAGTTTGCAGTGTTGTCTTCCTCAACAGAGGGCAAGGGAGGAATGTGGCATTTGTTAAGGCTTCCAGAGTTTAAAGACAACAGCTTTCACTTCCTGTCTTTGGTATGAAGGCTGCTTCAGACAGAAGTTGCACTATTGGTAATAGGGAATTTGGATGACATCTTGGATTGTTTTGGTTTTTTTACTTACCTGCAGTGTGGTCAGACCCTGGAACAAGTTGCCCATGGAGGGGGCTTTTGAGGGGTTCAGGACTTGACTGGAGAAGTTTCTATATAAGCCTCTTTGAGCTTTGCTGTGAGCAGGGCCTTATGCTGGATAAAGACTCATATGCAAAGGTTCTTTCCAACCTAAATTGTTCTGTGACTTAGTCATTTTAAGTTTTGGTAATCCTCAGGAACAGAGAATCCCCCACTCTTTCCAGGCTTGACCAACCACAGTGGTGAAAAATTCTCATGTGACTAGTTGGAATTTCATGTCTTCCAAATCATGCCCATTATTGTTTACTTCTAAACTGTTTCTGTTTCTAATATAACCACTCTGTTGAGGACAGGAATATGATTTGTCTCTCCCTTTTTATTTCTGAGTCAATAGAAACGTGTTTTATACAAACACATTCCCATCATCTTTTCCATGTATGTCACATGCTCAAGCCCCTTGCTATCTTAGCAGCACTTCTTTGTAGACACCAAAGTGAGGAAAAATACTGAATTTCTAAGAAAAAATGCACAAAAAAATTAATAAACTCGATTTGGAGCACTAAATGATTATGTTTGATTCTGTTGTGCTAGGTAGAACTTTCTTCCTAAGACAAAGTTTTTTTAAAATAAAATATTTAAGTTCATGGGCGCTTTCTGTAATATGCAAACTTTGTGTTTGACTGTATGTGCAAATAAGAGATGGAAAATGAAGGCTTCTATGGTCTCAGGAAAAAAAAAAAGAGGAGATTGGCCCCAAGGACTTTATTTCCTTTAGAATAATGTAGAGAGATTATATAACTTACTCTAGATAGTAAACAGTTCAAGCAGAATTGCTGTATGACAGGGCAGAATCATTTGTGTGTGATTCATTGTGAAAAAGAAGGGAGAATAGTAACTTGCTGTTGTGGAAACTCTTCTCATCCAGCCCTTTGTGCTCTTCACTGTATTTCTTCTACATTTTTCTTTATTTAAGAAGGATGGTCAGCTTTCTCCCCCCCACCCCTCACTTTTTTTATTTGCCTCCCCATACCCTTGTGCAATAATGAGCGGATAGGTTGTAGAGAATGAGCTCACAGCCACCCTTTCAATTGGTTTTGCCTTTTGCTCCATACCCAGTTTAATCTGCATAGTTGGTTTTGTTCAGAAATGGAATAAAACCATTTTGATAAGAACAGTTGGTTGCACATTCGGTTTATAGAGGCTGTTCACTAAAAATAAGTCATTAGCTTATAGAAGAATCTTTATGGATAAACATTTCAAGTTAAGACACTGAAAGTAATGGTACAGCTAGTCCTAGAAATCATATCCAGGCACATGAAGGAGACGAAAGTCATCAGGAGTAATCAGCATGGTTGATCACCAAGGGAGAGTTGTGCTTGACTGACCTGTAAACTTCTACAATTAAATGACTGCCCAACTAGACACGGGAAGAAGGGAGTAGTACATCTACCCAGGCTTCAGTAAGGCCTTTGATGTGGTCTCTTACAAGAGTCTCATAGCCCCTCTAGCTGGTGCTGTAGTGGCTGGATGGGCAGACACTGAAGGGGATTGAAAACAGGCTGAATGGTTGGGTCCTGAGGGTATTGATGAACACTGCAAAGTCTAGTTGGAGGCTGGAAAACAGTGGTGTACCCCAGGGGTCCATACTGAGTTGAGTCCTGTTAACATCTTCATTAATCATCTTCATGATAGGGTGTGGTATATTTTCAGTGTGTTTGCTGATGACACAGAGCTGGGAGGAGTGGCTGATAGGTCATCCACATGGGATGGCTGCTACCCAGAGGGACCTCACAGGCTGGAGATCTGGGCTCACAGGAACTTCAGCAAGCTCACAAGTAGTGCAAAATCCTGCAGATGGTAAGGAAGAGCCCCACTCATCAGCACGTGCAGGGCGCCATGCAGATGGAAAGGAGATTGGTTGAAATGGACCTGGGAGCGCTCATGGACACAAAGCTGAACGTGAATCGGAGAGGTGTTCTTGCTGTATGAAATGTTACTGGTATCTCAGCTGCACTACAAGTATTGCCAAGCAAACAGGGTGCTCCTTCCCCTCTGCTCAGCACTGGTGAAATCTCTGAAGTTCTAGGCTTGCTGGAGAAGACTGATTAGCTGCTGGAGAGAGTCCAGAAAAGGGCTGTTAAGGTGATGGAAGGACTGGAGCATATCTCCTGTGAGGAAAGGCTGAGGGAGCTGGGACTGTGTAATCTGGAGAAGAGAAAGCTCAAGGGTGAATCCCATATCCATGTATGTAAATACCTGAAGGGAAGGTGCAAAGATGATGGAGCAAGGCTTTTTTCAGTAGTGCTCTGTCACAGGACTTTTCTAAGATTCTGTGATATATAGTACCACTTGCTGCTTCTGGTTGAGGAGCCCAGGATGGGTATGAGCTTGTTGTATATTCTACTCTGTATTTACAAAGAGATTTTTGAATGAAAGCATCTTAGCACAAGCTTAAAAATGTTCACCTCCACTTTAAAAAGAAAGGAGTATTTTCTTTTTAATGTATACATGTTCATCATAACAATGGTGGAAAAAAAGGAAAAGGAGATATGAGGTGTTCTGCATAGCCTTGTAGTGGCATCTCATCTCTGATCTTTTATGCAAATGCATCAGTTCAGGGAGTGAGAGCATAATGTGCAAGGAATTAACATTGCTTGGATTTTGTATTGTTAGAAACAAGGTGAGCCTCCGATTTTATAGGAATTTTGCCAACAGCAAATTAGCAGGATTTTAATTGTAATAATCTGTCGTATGTGGGAAGGGGCACATCAGTGACAGAAGCTGTGGTCTTCCTTTTTCAAATAGTATTGAAGTTTACCATTACAAATACTCAGAATAGCAGTCTGTCCTGAGAATGAATTTGGTAAAAGAAGGGCAGTCAGCTAGAGTTTCTGAGATGAGACTTTTCTGTGGATGTGACGTTAGAGAGTGTATGCAGATGTAGACAAAACCGATTTTCTGTAAAGTTATGGGGGGGGGGTTAAATACAAGGAAAGCAAATATGATTTAAGTTTAATTAACTCCATACTGAATATATTTGCCTTGTCTTGGATTTGGAGTTTTCCTTGTCAAAAGGTGCTACCAGGTCAATGTGAACAAGTTAACTGTATATATTAGACCAATACTTCTTCCTAAGCATTGTCTTGATACCTATTTTTTCAGTATAGAAAAATAACCACCTCTGCAAATAGACAGAAGTCCCTAAAGGTCATTTAGCAATTGAGCAAAGAATGCTCCAGTGGTCATTTTCTTTCAGATAGTGACAGGTGATGCACATAAAAAAATGCCCAGATTTTAGCACTCTTTGTTCATTTTAGCTCAAAAGTCTTGTGTGTTTTTTCTTCACCTGATTTTAAATAAATAAATGAAGTTAATAGATAATTTAATTAATATAAATAAATAAATAAAATTAAAATATAAATTTAACGATCAAAGAGGCTGCTCCTAGTCCAAGCACAGAGGTTATCATGCTTCTATATTGTTTTGTAAAATAATTTTTATTTCTGTTTCTGTAGTCAATTTTTTTTGTTTCGATGACAACAAAACTGATTTTTGAAGAGCCTGATATGACTCAGTGGAAGACAAGTCTTTGCTCAGTGCCATTTCATAGATTGCTAATTTCCTAATAATAGAAATTACTTTCAGCCCTTCCAGTTTGTTACTTCTCTCATGAATCCTAGAGTTTAGAATGAAATTGTCTTTTGAAGCAATTAATTCTAGTTTTAATGGAATACTTTTTCTATATTGGTGGAGCCAGGCTTTTATACTTTCATGTTGACATAATGGATTTTGAACATGGTTCAAAATGTGAAATCAAGATGAAACTTCTTCATATTGTTGGTGTTTAGAACTTGATTATTAATCAAAAGTATCTCATACTGAAAGTCTCTTCCAAAAGGTTTTGACATAATTTGTGCTATTTCCTTTTCTGCTATATTATTATTGTCATTGTATGTAATGGCAAGAAACAAACATCTTTTGTATCCTGTTGCTGGGAAGGAGTAGGTATTTACATATCTTTGTCATTAGCCAAGATTTAAATCTTGGTAGCATGTAAAAGTATCCGTATTAAAAATAGCTGATTTTTGATGTGTCTTTTTTTGTTTTGTTTCTTTGTTTTCTTCCAACAGAAAACCGTTGCATCTCCAACTGTTTCACGCCTTACAGATACTTCAAAATTCACGGGTTCTCACAAAGAGAGGTTTGATGCCAGTGGGAAAGGAAAAGGCAAAGCTGGCCGAGAAGATCTGGTGGATAACTCAGGATATGTATCTGGTTATAAGCATGCAGGCACATACGATCATAAAGTACAAGGAAACAAGTAAGGCTGAGGGTTTACAGCACAGAGGGGAATTGAGTATATATTTGTAAGGATGATGTTATGAATCCCACATGTTTCAGTTATTGTGAATGTTGAGACTATGTTGTCAAGAAGTTGTCTTCAGGAACTGGAACTGATTTCAACATCTGCTGAGCTACTTGCAGCACAATGCCACTTCATTACATTCCTCATGCATCTATTGGCAAAAATAAATAAATATGTAGGTGTAAAAAATACATTATATTGCTGAGCTTTAGGAAAAAAAACAAGCCAACAAACAACAAAGCCAAAGTCAAGAGCAGTTATACCACACTTTGTCAATTCAAGCAAAATAACTCAAACATTCCTCGGTGTTCAGTTGCCCTGATGATGTCAAAGAGAACCTCTTGAAAAGAGGATCTTTTGTAGCAGTCTTTCTGAAGAATATCCCATTACTTATGCAGTTTCATTTGACTATTGTTTTAGGGTTTTTTTTAAATGTATTATATGGGATCTAGCACTTTTCTTAAATAAACAATTGGGAAGTAAGTGGTAGTAATATATTAGGTTCTAGCCTGTGATTGTCATATACCACTCATTGGAAAACTGAAAAAAAAAAAGTTATTTCTAGGACAATATAGGCTCTAAAGTATTTTATGTCAACAGAAAGAGTAGGAAAATACCAGCCCTTATTTTCCTCCTGTCTATACTTTGTGCTTGTTCTTGTGTGTACTGTAGCATGGTTCTGACTGGCTGGATTTGGATGGAGCTATTGTACTAACCTGAGAGGTGAGGCACAAGACATTACCAAGGAAGTATAGTTAAGGATTTTCACAGGCTGTTTTCAAGTTTTCACTGCCTCACATTGGAAGTGAAGGGGGCATGAAGCTAATAATACTTTAAAATTTTGTTTATGACTTAACACTGCCAATCAGATTCCTGTTAAATGAACGTTGTTTTGCACACATGTTGGTACACAGTCCCTTTAAGCTCTAACATATGTAAGGAAAGCTTATGGCCCCTTGGAGTAAGGGTATTTACAATTAATATCTATGTAATCAGGTGCAATTTTCCCACAGAAAAATCCCCAAATCATTATAACTGGGCTACATTTAATGGTTGATTTGTTTGAATCCAAGGGATTTGATTCTCTGTTCACTTTTGCTACCAGACTTAGGAGCAATAGTATTGCTGGGAATGGCTTTCCAATGTTACCAGGAGAACCAGTCCCACAGGTTTATGGTACAGGCAGCTGAGTGTGACCTAGCTGGGGTCCAGAATGCCAAAAGAAATTTAATTGGAACAAAATTAACTTTTTTTAATATTGGTTGAAAAGAAGAGAAAAGGCCATTCCAATTTTCTGCAAGAGCTGAACAAGTACCTTGATGTATTTCTCTGTTTCTCTGAAGTTATGAAAGATAGGATGTCCAGTGTTCAAAACCAGCTCTTTGCAGTTCTGCCTTGCTTTCCTTCAAAAAGAGCTTCTGCCCTGATTTTCCTGTTCAGCTCTTAATCAAGGTTAATAGATGTATTGCTCTCCCTCCACCCAGCATCCCACTGAGAGTACATAAACATGGGTGAGCAGTGTGTGCTGTCATGTGCCATGCAGGTCAACAGTCTGGATTTGGCCAATGTATGGAAAGAGAGCTTTGGTTTTCAGCCCTTAAACTGTTCATGTTTTATTCTGCTGACATTGTATGGTGGCCTGTCCTGTAACTTTGTCCTCAGTGACCCTTTGAGCCCATACATCAGCCTAAAACCTAAACAACAATTGCAAACAAAAGGCAAGGGCTTCCTTGTGGACTTACACATCCTTTTGTTTGTTTATAATTCATTTTGATGTTTGTTTTTAAGCGGGAGGGAAGTTTGCCAAAACATAGCACATGATCCTGTAAAGATTTAAATTGCTTTCCCACAGATGGCTTTGGTTACCTGTGAAGAGCTTAGGTGTATGTAAAGCTGCTCAGGATGCAAAGTGTTCAGCTTTGTGAACCCTTTCCAAGAATTACCTAGTGTTCTTGAGGAGTGAAAGGTTATCCACTACTGTGTTGCACTGGGGACCTGTCATACTCCAAAGTAGAAAATAGGATACTTGATACCAACAGTGGCTAAATTATTCTGGCATGGTAGTAAACTGTCTAAATGTAAAGAGCCTTCTTTGTCACTGGTGCCTGTGCAGCTGAAGATGGCTCCAGGATAGTCCTGTTTTTTTAATGAATAAAAAGGCTGAGCCTACAACCTTTGATGAATCCTTCCACTGAGTTACATGCAAAATCAGTGTCCCTGTTTTTCCTTTTGACTTTAAGACTTGACTAATAACTCACTGGTAACTGAAAAGTTCTGGACCCAGCCTCACTAAAGGGTGAAGTCCAGCCTACTGCAGAGTCCAAGAGCACACTGTTGACCTGGGTGTTTGTTGCTAGCTATTGTGTGGCACATTGGGTGACACTTTGTTTTTAGGTACACAAAAGACTGGCTTTCTCAGAGTACAGAGTCTGTAATGCCAGAATATTCCCATACAGGAGGAGTGATCAGTTAGGAAGATTTTAAGATATAATCAGGTTTTAAGCTGTTGGTTCAAAGTGAGAGATCAGCACATGAAGGCATGCAAGGGAATTCAGAGTGCAAACAGATCCAAGCTGACACTGTCTAGAAATTGAGTTATAAGAGGCTGATGGAATGAGCAGAGGTTCTGCCGGAGTTTACTTTGCATTGCTTCTGCAGTACAAAATTCCTGCCATGAACCAAAGCACTTTATTTGTACCTGATGCAAAATCTGAAATTCTTTCAATGCCATAGTAAGCTTGGGATCAGAACCTGAGAAGATGATTCAGATAGCAGTATTTTATTTTGAGGAACACACTTCTTTGTTCTTCTTTGTTTCTACAGTCTGATAGTTTTAAACCTCAAAGTGATACATGAAAATAAGTCATTCTGATGTGACAGTTACAAAGGAAAGTTGTTGCTGGGAAGATAGTAAGGGTTTTTCTCTTTTACTATATTTGGTGTGAAAGATAACGGCTATGAATAAAAGCATCTTATGCAGCCATGTATTAGGGGTTCACTACCTACTTAAGCTCTTACTATTCCACTAATATTGGTAGGAAATTAAAAGCCTAAGTACTTGCTTGATTATTAGCTTTTAAGTTCCAGGCCTGCTTGGGAATGAGGCACAGTACATTTTCTTACATCTGCTATTCCCTCAACTCTCAGGACAGTAAGTACAGCTTATACCTCAAAGATGACAGGAAGGGATAGCTGAGGAGGTGCCCCATTTTCAGCCCTTAGGGTGTTGTTGAGCATGTTCTCTTCCGATGCACCATGCTGCAGACAGTAACTAAATGTCACGTCTGAAGTAAGGACATGGGAACCTAATGAGGTTTACTGTCCTCTCTTTTTTGGGAGGCATCTCAATTGATTCCATCTAATTTTCCAGCTTGATTTTCAGCATCTTGCACTATGTAGCACTGTCTTATGTGACATCTTCTATAAAACTCTGTTGTTCCTAGTTATCTTTGCTTTCATTACTACAGTAGATGCTCCCAAAAGAAATGTGATCAGAAAGTCAGATAGCTTTTAGAAATAACTGCCTTAAAGAACAGACCCAAATTTCATTTAAATACTGTGGCAGTGCACGATCCTTACCTGTGTGTCTACTGAAGCTTAACCTGACAAGACTGAGGGCAAGAAACTAAAATCCTTATTGAGGCAAATGAACAGTCATTACAAATAATTTTCTAAAAATAATGTTGTTTTTAAGTAAAATATGAGGCCGTCAAAAGGAATTTTCTTATTAGGGCTTACTTCCTAATTCTGTTTAGTCACTCCATGAGCTTTAGTTGAGAGTTTTGCTGGGAGTTTTGCAACCATTAGTATGGAAATATCAAAACCAAAAATGATTGTCCTGCTCTTTGTGGTTATCAAAGCTATCACAATAGCATTACTGAGAAGCAGACATTAAAAACCATGCATAATTTCATGGGTCTTATATGAACAGTTGTAATTAATTGTAGTCAAATATTTGGAATCCCAAGGGAAATGTTGAATATTAGACTGTAGCCAAAATTTAACCCCTATTTTTTAAAACTATAGTACTTCTTACCTCCTTTTCATTTAGGGAAGGGAAAGGGAGTTTTGAAAACTAGTTACATGTCACAGCTTGTGTTTTTCATCAGCATGGAGATTGTCTTTCAAAGATATTTTGAAGTATGTATTTTACTGACCTTAAACTAAAAATTCTGACAATTAAATTTAAAAGTCTGACAATTTTTTAGCATTTTACAAAGCTTTGTTCACAAAGTACCATTTCAGTCATCCTTTTTTTCCCCTCTATTGGCTCAATTAATATTTTTATAGTAGCTGGAATTAGGCAGAACAAAAAGGCAAATGATTACTATGGATTTGACTTGCAAGTGATAGATATCCCAGCCATCTGAAACCATCTGTAGAGAAAATCCTCATGTATATTCCTCCAAAATCAAAACTTTAAAGTTGTAATTGATAGGTTTTTTCCTTAAGACTTTTCATAGTTATGAAATGAATTTTAATTCTTTGTGCCTGCATGTGTGATAGTCAAAACATAACCCTGCCTTCAGGGATGCATGTGTTCTGGGGGCACGTGCCTGTCATCTGTGACTAAGAATTCTCTGTTTGCACTGGCCAAGAGCAAACCTTTTACCTTCATGATAGAGCAGATGTAACGTTGCACTGGTATGTGTCCTCTTAACTGACTGTCAGCCTTGCGTGTGTGCCAAAATAACTACACCTTTGTGTATGTTGTTTGTAGTGTGAATATTATGTTCTTGGCTTGTCACTTAGTTGGTATTAAGTAATGTAATGCACAAGACTTGTGTAGGTTTGTGTGTGTGTACACATGCTCTTTGGATCCAGCTTAAGTAATTAAACTGTATAAATGTTGATGGAAAACTTTAATCTTATTAGGGCCAAGGTCTAGTCCTGCAGCCAGTGCTGTTCAGCTTGGCTGGTTGAGGGTGTTGTCATTCTCCCTTCATACCATAAAGGTGAAGATCTAAGGAGGCTTTTATGGTTTTACCTGTCCACCCTGTTCTGAGAGAAATCACTCTTCAGCAATTCTAGCATAGACTTAGTGTGACAAGAGGAGTTTCTTTATGGTGAGGAAGTAGGAGAGAGAGAGAAAGAGGGAAAACAAGCTTTCCTCTGAGTGCTCTTAAGAAACCATTTAAAACTATGCTCTGCATGGGCCCTTTGCCCCAGCTTTGTGAAGCAAGGTGACACTCACTGTGTGAACACGGAGTTGTTCATCATCTGTTAGTAAGTGTTAAGCTGTGGTGCAGTGAGATGGGAACAGGAAACAGGAGTGTCATACATTCCCTGTGGGCTCATGTCTTGCTTGAACCTTTATACAATTAAATACCAGAAGCATAGTGACAGCTCTTAAACTTGTGTGAAATTCTTAAAGTCTGGAGTACCTCAAATTAATACATGTGTACCTCCTGTATTTGCCCATAAAATATCATTTAGCATTCAGTTGCTCATTTTGTGCAACCTCAAAGTGCCCTTTTGGCTAACTTAATATTATTGTCAGGGTTGTTCTTTTTAAGTCTTCAGAATCCTAGAACTACTAAGAAACCTGTAGTTGCTTTCATGCTGGCTCATTAAACTCAAAACCAATGCCTTGAATGATGACCCAGCTAATAATAATGCTTCTAGAAGTAAAAGAATATTGCAGATAGAACCTCCATGTCTTAATTGTCCAAGTAATTTATTCTTGCAGGGAAAAATATCTGTTAATATATTGGGGTTTTTTTCTTTTTTCATGCTTTTCAGTATATTAACCTTGGTATATTGCTTTAAAAAGCCCATGGAGAAGGTGATTTCAAAACAAGTTTAAGATACAACTCTTGACTTTGTTGTCAGAAAACACTTGAATTGGCTTATTTCATTCAAACTAATTGATCATCCACTCAAGGTAGACTTTGGCAAGAATAAGCCTGATCATAAAAGGGGGAAAAATTCAGCCTCTTGGCTGAGCATTCTTGACACACATTTGCAGTTCTGATAGTCTGAAACATTTTTTTAAAAAAGAAGTTATCTTTTGTATCCATGCACATGCACACATGCATGAACACCGGCACTGCTTGGGGACATGGAAATACGCAAGGGCAAAACTACAGAAAAACTACAGAAGAGACTTCTTTTTTCTCTTTAAACCTTGCATTTAGAAATTGACATTGAAATGCCCAACTGACTAACCTGATTTGGAAAAAATTATAAGCTACTATCATATTCCATTGCAGCTAAATAGCCAATGAATTAATTTTCAAATACAGATATACAGCATCTCTTTTTTTGTGAGTTACTGTAAAGCTTATGGCTCTGTACAAAGTGAGTTTTGATGTAAACATTTGCAAAGACCTCAAAGATAATGCTCATGGTAATTTGCCCTTACCTCCAGTTATCTTTATGCAAGGTTTTTCTCCAACTTTGCACATTTTTCAAAAAACATCAGAAACATAAGTAAAGCTACACTCAACTAAGTTGAAAATGTGGCCCTAAAAATACACTCAGTTCATCCATTTTGATCTTTGCATTTTGATCAGGAGCTACTTTATAGATTAACGACAAAATAAGAAAAAATGATGGCAGTCTGAATCCCCACAGTGGTAAATTATTTTAAGTTCCAGTTTACATCAGATGAGCTTCTCTATGCTTGCATTTGCTCAAATGCTATTTTTAAACAAAGTAATTAAATAATGTGAAATAATGCAGCCTGGGCTCTGTTAAATAGGGTTATAATAATGCAACTGAAATGTTGTGTGTGTCTGTAATATTCAAGCTAAATATGTACTAGATCTTTACAAAGGCTTTGTGTAAAGTCAGTTAACCTACAAACTGATGTCCTGTATAAAATTGTGTTGGCAAGCTACTTTTGTTAGCACTGTAGTGTATGAAAAGGCAAGATCATAGGCAAAACCAAGTTATAGGGTGCAAAAAAGTGTGTTTATTTTTAATCTTTGTGCTGGGTTCAGAATTTATCAGCTTTGGCAAATTCTTGCAGCAGGGAAATTTTTTTTGTACAATGCTTATAATACAAAGTAATTTGTCTTTACATTCTGTAAAGCAGAGAAATAGTCAATGTTGGATAAGTATATTGAAGTTTATTCTTAGCAAGGTGTGATGTTTCACAGATTTAATTATTAGAGGAGAAATATATATTTATACAGAAGTATAATTTTTGAATGAGATTGATTTTGTTCAGTCATAAACCATTTATTTATCCACATTATGCCTTTTCCTTTGCTAGCATGTTTATCAGTCCATGCTGTTCCAACATCCATTTCTAATTCGATTTAGATGTTTTGATTTGTCATTTGCACAAATCTGGACGTGCATGCTGTCAGGACCTGATCATAAAGGGTGAAGGCAAAACTGTTTTGTCTTTGATTACCTAGAGCACTAATTAAAATTTAATCGTTAAGCAGTTGGGATATGGAAATAGGTCTTGACATAGTCTTCCTTGGAGCACTGTACACTATGATAAAAACCTTCAGTGAAGCTTACTAGTTTTTGTTCTTATTTTCATTTGTCTTTCATCAACCAGGAAGCTGCTGTGTGCTAATAATTACTTGCAATATTTATAATTGCAGGCATTGCAAACATTAACATGCAGCTGTACTAGCCTACTGTGTTCACTGTGAAATTTTCAACACAGTAAAAAATTTTACATGATCATTTAACCTTACAAGTTTACTTTTTCTCACTAACTTAACACTGAATCTTCATTATTGCAAATGAACAACTTGAGCATAGCATTTCTAAATCTTAATTATGGTAGAAAAATATGTCCTAAGCAAAGATTTTTAACCGCTTGATGGAGGGGGGCCAGGCACCATCCAGTGCAAAGCACACTGGGCAAAATCTTATCCCCACTGCAGCCAGTTCCAAAATTCCAGCTGGTGTCAGCAAAAATAGAACCACCATTACCAAGGGGTTAATATGCTTAGTAACCATGACAAGAGGTTATGGGGGAGCACAACAGTGATTCTCTTATTTCCATGTCTTTGTTTCTGTTAATTTAAAACTACTACTCTTCAATCTTTAAAATAAGTAAAAGAAACTTGAAGGGGGGATCATATACTACTAGTTTGTACTAGGTTTTTTCAGGAAAAGGAAACAAATTTATATATATATATATATATATATGCAATATATTTTTACACTGTTTATTAATGCTAGAAAGTATTAAATGTATCACTTTATCTGTGTGAATGTTAAAGTAATGACAATGTTACAGATGTTTTAAACCTTTTGAAGTTGTCTTGTTAAATTCTAAACCCACATTAACGATGGAAAAGCTACTTTGTCTGCAACATTATTGTTGATGTTTTAGGGGAAAAGTTCAAGTGCAGCAGTTGTTTTGATTAGCACTGTAAAAGCTTCGCTTGACAAGTTATAGTGAAATCCATATTTTAAACACCATTTTGTTAAAGCATAGCTTCTCATAATGTTACTGCTGTTGACTGACTGTATAAAATTGTATTTTTAGTTGGTAAAGTGATCAATAAATGTGTTACTACATCAGTTCTGGGATTTATTGAGTAAATGGTATTTGTTGATAAACTTTGTAAGCAACAGTTATTTTACAGTTTAGATGTTAATTTAGTTGCTGGTGAATTTATAGATTACATGAAAATACTCTCTGAACATTCAGCTGCCTGGTTCTGAGCAGAATTGATTTATTCTTTACCATTTATTTTCCTAGTCTGAATAATGACTAAAGCTGACCATTGATATTTTGAGGATTCTTGTATGATGCTTGAATAGCCATCATAATGGTAATCCACCAAATGAGGTCTGTCATCAATGGAGCCATTTGTTCTTAACTAGCTACCTTAGACTGATCCTCTGTGCAAAAGCCTGAGTTACTTCTCTCAGATTCTTTAAGTGGTGTTGAAAGTCTTTCACTTGTAAGGAAAGAAAGTAATTTGCTACATAGAACATTGTTTCAATGATGTTACATCCAAAAGCAAATATGGACCTTCTGTTTGTAAATAACATCATCGCTCAGCTTTCCAGTAGCAAAAATACCATGATTTTATTCAAGGAGCAGAAGACTGAAGTATTTAACTCACAACATTGTAATAGCATAATTAATAAAGTGACAAAACTAAAAAGAGTGCTGCTCTAGAAATGTAGCAGTGTCAATTGTTAATTGACAGAATGAACAGTCAATTGCTTATCCAGTGGTTAGCAACTGCAAGGAGACATAACTAAACAGCTTGCAGCTACCCTGTCTCTTCACCACTTGTTCTCAAACTGGAAATGGTATTCCTTGTTCTCACACACTAGACAACCTTCTTAAGAACTGCCTTTTAAGTGAAATCTAATACAGCTGTGTCCTGAGATAGCTTTTCTTCCTCCATAGAGACCATGGACTGTGCCTCCTGTACTCCTTTTAACACTTAGCATGTATGGATACTGAAGCTGTAAAAAATATAGTGAAGCAGAACCTAAAGGAAAAATCAAATTCTTTAAAATTCAAAAAGCCTTTAAGATAGGGGAAGATAGTCCTCTTCTGCCCTGTGAGAATATAAGACACTAAGATCTGTATTTTCAAAAGAGGATTCCTTCTTCCTTCAAAAAAGGATTTTTTATTATTTTCTTATAGAAATGCCTCTAGAAATGCCCACTCACCCCTACAGACCACTTTCACATCATGACTTTAAAAGGAAAATAACCCCCCTTCTGCCAGGAGGTGTTTTCTTTACTCCAGGAATACAATTATTTGGGCTAGTTTTCAGTCTGTGTAGCTACTCTTGCAGTAACTACGCACTCCTGCTCTTGTTTCCGTACATCCCGTGCAGGCTGATCTTTCCGGGTTCTGTCATGCTGTTCTGCCACAGCCAGGACTGCATGGACAGAGGTGTGGAGGCAAAGGCTACCTCTGCCAAATCTGAGTCCTCAGGGGACTTAACCTGGTCTTCTAATTAGCCTTTTTATTTTCATTTCCTTAGCTTCCTATTTAACTCACTGCACCGATTTATTAATAATGTGAAATAACCCAAGCACATTGAAAGGTCACATACTTATTGATAAGTATTCATTAAATCCCCTCTCAGTCATCTCTTCTCCACAACAATAGTGAATATGTACGGAAGGAAGCAAAGGCAGGGATGTAGGTGGTCCACAGACCACCTACGAGGGATAAGGGACTAGTCCCTGGTCTATGCAGTTATTTGGTGATGTCCTGGATCTCCTAAGTGCCAGCTGCCCTGTCTTATTAAATTAAATGTCTAACTATTTTCTTGGATGAGGGAAGTCTCTGTTCTGTGTACCTATGTGCTTATGGAGGTCTGATTGTTACCAGCTGAAGTCATACCATGGGTCACAATTGCCAGTGTCACCTATGGTGCCAGCAAC
This sequence comes from Serinus canaria, assembly GCF_022539315.1. Classification (NCBI taxonomy): domain Eukaryota; kingdom Metazoa; phylum Chordata; class Aves; order Passeriformes; family Fringillidae; genus Serinus; species Serinus canaria. Next base: position 57,602,968 of record NC_066315.1, on the reverse strand, counting down.
TGGAGTGGAGTGTGTGGGTGACAGGAGCCCATATGCCTGTGGTGCTGGCAGCTGTGCCAAGTGAGGGCATGTCTAGCACCCTTTGGCTGCCTGCAGATACTGAGCTGAACCTAGACAGTGAGCAGGGGCTTTAGCTCAGTTACCAAAGCATTCTGGCTGGGCCAGATACATGTGTGTCTCTGAGACAGCTGGAAGCACAAACCACAGGGACCAGGCAGTCCATAACAACTACTGGGGAGGCTGCAAGGCTGATGGTGTGTGTCTCTACACACTGAGAATTTGTGGGATAGTTACTCAGCTGGCTGTACATCTAATCCCACTTACTCAAGGCATGCAGTGTGTGCATTAGGTGGGAAGGGAATGATGACATGGGACTGTACAGCAGATGAAGTGTAGCTGTGATCTTCATAGACTTGCATGTCCAGATTCCAGCAGCAGGGGAAAATAGTGATCTAGGCACTAGCCATTGGATAGGCTGGCTGGAGGGAACCTCATTAAATAGCCGTGTGTTTCCTACTGGCAGCCCTTCGTCCTGGTCAGCCATAGACAGGTTGTTGGAACTGATTTTGTCTTTTGGATGGCACTGGCTTTGTTTAAGTGTGGAGGATTTCTGTCCATCAACATCACCATCATGAAACAACTTTGCCCTCTTTGCAATGGTACTAACATCTGTTATTGTCTGTATTGTTACAAAAATGTTGATTTGTTGTGTTTCTTAACTGATAATAGCTTGCATTAAATTGCTCAAATTGAGTCTCTAGGCATGTGCATGTCTGTTAATTCTTGATAGAAATTAAAGTTCTTTACATTAAAACAATTCAAGCAACCAATTTTGTTCATTACCCCATCTAAATTAAGTTATTTTTTAAAATATTTCCTTTCTGTAGTATTTTGGTAGGTTTATTCTATTTTAGTACTACTAATTTGAACTTTTACTACAAAGCAAACTCTTTAAAGGAACATTTCTTACAAGTTTCTTAGTGGAAAAAATTCTTGTAGTCATACACCGACATTTATTCAGTGAGAGTAGGTTTCATATATTGATGTCATTGGACCAGATGGAGTATAAAATATGAAAAGTAAATACAGTTTTTTTAATATAAGATTAAAATGTCTTAAATATTTATATGCAAAACATATCTATATATCGATAAATATAGACACATATTGAAATTGGTATTAAATGTTTCCGATTATTTGAAAATCTCTCTCTATTCTTAGGTACTGTCAGCAGTATGAGGCAATGTTGTATGTTAGTTTTGGGATCCTGCTTTAGCTATTTGCCATGACACAGATGTCCTGAAGGATGTAATCTTTTACTTAAGTAAATCTTGTCTGCCTTAAAACACATCACAGCGTTTTGTCCTATGTGCCTTCTCATTCTCATCGTCCTCATAAACAGTGTTTGACAATGGCTTTCATCTTGAGCTGTGTCTCATCTCTTCTCAGTTTCTTGTCTGTTTGCTCTGTGATGTCCCTCTGTATGGAGAAGGAAGCACCCAAGATTGGTAAATGCTTGTGGTCAAAAGGAATGACTGAAGTCAGAGGGCCCACAAAGTTTTATTAGTAAATTACGCACTTGGCATGGAAATTGATATGTTAGTCCCTGACCTACTCTGTAAGCCAGCAGTAGGTTTTGGGTGAAGGGGTAGGGTCAGAGGGAAGAGAGAAAGGAAGAGATTAATTACAAAGGGGACGAGAACAAGGGAGATCATCTCTTTGGCCAATGGGATGTGCAGAGTCCTGGGGGTGTGTGCCTGGCCTTGATGGGAATACCTGTTTACAGATCAGTCTTGCCTGCCCTGAGGACAGGATTCTCATTTCTATGCAAATTAGTTATCATTTGCAGACTGTTCTTTCAGACCTTTCTGGACATAGTTTGTAGGGTCACAGGGGTCTTGGGTGTTCTCATATCTTCCTGCTGGATTTGCTCTTGGTTGGCAGTTCATGCCTATTTCTTCACTGATGCTGTCTTTTGTTTGTTATTTGTCCAGGGAGTATAACAAGGATGTTTGTCCCTACTCTACCTCCACATGGTCCTGCTCTCCAAGCAAATCTTGTTCTTGGCACAAAACCCCATGGCTGTCCAGTCACTGGTGTTTGAGACATACACATTAGCCCCTCATCGTCTGGGCTTCTGCATGCTCCTGGGCCCTAGCTTGATCTCATGTAAACATTACCTGAGATAATTTTGGACCAAGGGGTGTTTCTGATTCTTTTTAGAAGTAATATGAGATTGTCTTAAAAATTTCATTTTAACCAAAATTTTTACTTCTTTGCAGAAGTAGACCATATAACAGCTCTTGTTTTAATTACTGAATAAGTAGCTGTTTTCCTCAGATATTTTACACCAACCAGAATGCCATTAATTATGATTATTGATGCCATATGTTAAAGTAAGAACACTTTATTATGATGTTGCTAAATACAACTGGATGTTGAACAGAAGACATGAATTAAGCCTTATTTGTGATAAGTTAAGATTTTTTTTCACCCAAGTAATGAGGTTATGAGGTTTTTTTTTTGGAAACAAGTAAATCCTGTATTTCATGGACCTGTGAAAGGATAAGTCTTTGGCAGGATGTTAAAAAGAATCCAGTAGGTGGTGCACAAGGCATAGGAGAGACAGGCAGTGTTCTGGAGACCTAACTGCCACCTAGAAACTGTTTTCAGTTAAAAAAAGAAGTCATCACAAAGAATCAAAAGTAACCCCAAAATCAAAGTTTAAAATCTTTGATAAAAAGTCTCAATGAGAAGTCCAGGATACAAGCAAATTTAACTTTGCCAGTGAAAGTCTTCTTGCATTTCTATGCAGATTCAATGACTACATCTGGAAGAAAACCAAATCTTAGTGCTAAAAAGACAAAACCTTTTGTCCTAAAGCCTGCACAATATGATATTGCTAGAGTAGAGCAGGGCGAGTGTGAACTCCCAAATACCTAATGCATGACATTGAGCTGAAACCCAAAGGTCACATCCGTTTCTCCTATCACACAGGAGGAAGGAAAAGGCTGGTGGATCAGTTCCCTGTCATTTCCACCACAGGATATGTGTCCTTTATGTCCCATATTACCTCGAGATACTCTTTTGTACAGCCCATGTGCACGTCTTCCTCCACAAAGCACCTCCAGTTATTAAATTCTCTTATGTTTCTTATGTTACCTAAGCCATTCCCCTCCCTGTGCCCCAGAAGCACTCGCACACACACTGCTTGCTAAGCAAGAGGCAATTGTGGCCAGCATGCACTAAAGATAGCCAGCCACCCACCACAGGTATACACAGATGACTAAATGACTGAATACTGCAGCCTTTTTATCTTCAGTAAAGACACTATCAGAAATTTCTATGACTGTTCTTGTGTTGGTCATCTCTGTGTTGCAATTTCCATTTTATAAATTGGAGACATCAATAAGAACTTTTTCCTACTTACATCTGTCATTTTTCACCACAGTTCTGCCTGTGACTCCTTTAATCCATATTACAACTTCAGAATAGGATTTAAATGAAAGACAATTATCTATTTGATAATTTTCCAACACCGTCTTCAGAGAAGAAATCAAATTTAAAATACTACACTGTATGTAACTTGCTTGTATCTTAGTTAAAATCATAAAATAACTCAGGCTGTAAGTGACTTCTGCACATTCTCAATTGTCCAACTTATGCTTAAATGAGCTCTCTAACTTCAATGTCAACAAAGCTGCTGCACAGTGTTCTGTTGAGTCATATTTCAAAGTCATCTCTAGGTGCTTGACCAGTGGAAAAAATCCTTCTTTTATGTCCAGCTGGAATTGTCTTTGTTGCCATGGAAATGTTAGCTGCCTCTTGTCATTTTACTGTGTGTGTTGGTGAAAATCTGCTTTCATCTTTCCATATGCTCCCGTGTGGAAGACAATAATTAAATTAGATCCTCCTCCTGCTCGCTTTTCCCTAATTCTTCTCTGGAGTAAACAAGGCCATATCTCTCAGCCTGTTCCTAGTTTATCTTCTAGCCTATACCATCTTCTCTGGACTCTTATGACCTCTGTTTTATGACCTCTCTTTTACGTGGGGAGCCCTAAAGTGTAATACAGTACTGCCTCATAAATGTTGAGTAGAGAGAAATAATTTCTTCTCTCAATCTGCTCTTGTTAATAAAGCCCAACTTGCACTGCAGTCATGTTCAGCTCATTACCCAGGAAAAGCCCAAGTTTTCTGCAGAGCTGGTACATAACCTGTCAGACCCTGCACCTGCTGCAGGGGTTTATTCTACCCAAGGTACCACTTTGCATTTGTCTTTGCTGAACTCAATCATGTCTGCCAGCTTCTCAAGCTTGGTTAAGTTCCTTACTAACAGTAAGCCATGTCCAGTTTGTTCTTTTCTATACATTTGTAAACACAAAGCTCCTTGGAATTTAGAAACTAACTTATTACTTTGGGATTGGAACAGGAAAAGTAATGTAAGTTTACCCAGAATACATTTATTCAGAATAACTTGCTCTATTGACTCACCTTTTTAAAGATATCTGTAGAATCACATGATCATATAAAAGAAACAGTTATAATGAAGGTGATGGCCCTGAATATAAGTTGATGAGGCCGCTTTAGACACCTAAGTTTGAGCATGCTGAGGAATGTAATTTTAGTAAATGACAGTGCTTTTTCCTTGTTCCACAATTTTCTGACTGCATGTCCAGAAAAACAAGTTCCTAAGATGAACAAGAATAGAGATACTAGAGTTTATGAATTCTTCATGTGAGCAAGTTCTACATACAGCAGATGCTGGAGAGATATTTCAGCTGAATAAAAACTAGTCAACACAAATTCTTGTTAGAAGGTTTATATTGCTTAACTTTCTATAAGCTACCCATAGCTTTACAGAAAGGAGGCTAATAAAAGTGTTTCAGACAGTGACATGTCTGGTAAAAATGATGTAAAGCCTTTATTTTATTTACAAGTAAATCATTGTGAGGGCTTTTAAAATGTAAAACTGAAAGCCTGATGAGTTAGCCATCTCTACAATTAAAATCAGATGGCTAAAATAAGCCTGCTAAGTTAGACCAGTTAATGGCAGCATGGTTTGCCTGAGAAAAGCTCAGAAAGCTGCAATCTGCTGGGTGAGAAGGAGACAACAGAGCACTGCTGAACTGGAAAACACTGGGCAAGCTAAAAATTATATTCTGCCCTTATTCATGTGAGCATACCTATAAAAAAATTAAATTATTTTTAAAATTCGCAGAAATACATTAAAAACAAAATACTAAAATTACTCTAATTGTAATTAATATATTCTAACACTGTATCTTGGCATAACAAAATGATAGTACCAAAGCTAACATTCAAAACATAAAATAAATTTGGTTTTTATTGACAAAGTGGTGCTTAAAGGCACAATATGCAGTTACATAAACACAAAGAACCAGCAGAATGGAAATTTAAATGCAACCAAAGAACACTCAACCCAGGTATTTCAAAACAGCAGACCCATTCTGAATACATCAGAAATCCTTTCTCCTCTATGTTAACTAGAGATATTCAGTTCCCAAAATGCTTGCAAACCCATTCCAGGTTTCCAAACAAGCTAGCAGGAACATAGGATGCTAGTGTGGAAAATCAATGTCTAAACGAGTCCACCAATGATGTATGAATGTCAAGGGACTAACTGATGACACGGGATGCCAACTGAAAAGGCGCCTCCAAAAGCGAATTAATGCACAAGAAACTGACAAGACTTGTTAGATGTCTCTGCTCTATCTGTGCTGCTGAGCATGCTGCAAGAATGCTATTTTTAAATGAGACATGTGATGTACCAGAAACATTCCGGCCACTGAAGCATGAAGCTGTATGTAACCAGTTCACCACACTGCAAGGCTGCAGTACTGTATGTGTAATTATCTTTCCAAAACATTTAGGCAAAATTCAAATGCTGAGTGAAGTCTTGCAGGTTTTTTAAGTGTTTCACTACAGGTTTTTCCTGAACCCACCTAACTGTACTATTCACTTTTGAATGAAACTCAAACTTCTGTGACAGCATTGCAATATCACTGTTTCAATTAATGCATTTGTACCTTCAATTGTTTGATTCTGTTGCTCAGGAAAACTTAATTTAATGCATTATCTGTACTAAATTGCACCAAAGATGCATTTCACTCAATTATCACTCACTGGACAATCATCTACAAAAGGAAATTATAAAATTAAGACTTGTACAAGTGTTCAAGTCATGAAGTTTGAGCAATGCCAAAAAATCTTTCAGATTTGATTGATAAACTGTCTTTTAATTTCATGAATCAGTACTGAGGTGGGTAGTAAATGTTAATGAAAAAAGTAAGTGCATTCAAAATAGCATTTTAGGACATGAAATCAATGCTGACATAGTAACTGTACAGAAAACCTTGACAAATCATGTAAATCTAGCCATTTTTCAAAGGAAAGAAGATTCAATTTTTTTTAAACTCATGTGTCAGGAAAAGGTTACTTTGTGATGGCCATTTTGAAAAAAATCCATTATATTATATAAGTTGCTGAAATTCATCTTCCATTGACAGCACATGTTAGAGCTATAAAGGAAGCATTAGGAACAAACTTGCTGACTTTATGTTAATGATACTTTTAGAATATCTAGGAATATAAAGAAAGCATGACAAATTTAGAGCAGCAACACGCAACAGCAAGGCATGTAGAAAATTTAGGTTGGTATTGAACAATAAGAATTTTTGGCAATAAGCATTGTGGCCAAAATTGATGACTAATGTCAGTAGCATTGGTACTTCATGTACAACTAGAAAAGCTTCTGAATACTGTTTGAATATGATGACTGTCCTTTACCTTAGTCTTACACATGAAATGATGTGATTTCTTTCATACAAAGGTAAGCATGCAAACTGTCTGCTTTGAAGTTTGGTAACAGGGAAGATTGAACAACGAAGTTTACTTGCAAAAAATGGTACAGAAATAACTTTACAAAAGTCACAGAAAACATAAGAAGGTTCCACAGTTGATTTCCACTCCAAATATACCTCTTGCTATATTGTTTAGTCAGTTAATAGTGTTAGTTATACTAGTAACTATTAATAGAAGTAGCTATCTTCACTGTGGCCTTTGATATCAGTGATAAAGCAATAAACTACAATGTGGATGACAGATGGAAGTTTACAAAGCAATAATATGGCAATTTTTTTTGCAGCTCCAATGACAATTAAAAACAGTCCAGCTTCCCAGGGGAAACAGAATCTAGTTTTCTTCCCTGATGCTACTGTGAACACAAGATCAGACAACATTTCCAAGGAAAAAGAAATAAAGCTGTCACCTTAAAAACATTTGTGTATACCATCAATTTGTGAGATTTGTGTATTCCTGTGAATACCTGTGAATTAATCAAGTCATGCCTGTTGTATTGCACTAAATAGCTTGTTTGGTTGATGCACTGGTGGCGGGTTTTCCCCCCTCCCTCATCACATGGTTTCCCCCTTGCACACCCCCCGTGTTACACACACCTGGTCTGTTCCACAGGTGCTTCGCCCCTCCCCAATGGCATCCCATTGGCTCCGGTCCTCTCTCCCCCGCCCCCATCCCCTAGGGTATAAAACCTCCTGTGTGAGCGCTCTAAGCTGTTTTTTGTACCTGGGTGACCCCATCACCTGTGTCCTGTCCCAAGCCAATAAACAGGATACTTGCACCCACGTGGAGAAGAGCGCCTCTCGTCTTTTACCTTTGTCTATGTGGATCCGGGTGGGCTAGAGTCTTATGCTAGCCGGATTGGACTCATATAAGGCCCAGGAAAAGCACGGATTACTGCACATGCCCTCATACAGAATTTATATATATATATATATATATATATATATATAAAAGCTTAAGTGCAAACATAGTACTGTTTTGTATATCCTGAGTTTTACTTCTATGCCTACTTCAAAACAACTGTAGTCTGAACTAATTTTATATTTCCAGAGTAGAGTCTGGAGAAATAGGAATTTGGTATTTTACAGAAGCCAGAGTAGCCCAAAGCAAGAGCCTTTTAATTTAGATGAGCATAAAGTTAGAAGAGAAACAAGACTGAATTACAAATTCTGTTCTCCTTTAATATTGGCATTCATCAGCCTGAGACTGTGATGTGTCAAGATGACCTGATCTAAAAGCTCACATACCCTGAAAGAGAGGGAGATGACAATCCTTTCCCCCTGTTTTTTCATTCTCTTTTTCATGCTCCAATCAGAGGTTGCCAGTGCACATATTTTTTACCTTGCACAAACTCCTGTGTTCTCTGGATTCCTCTGAGTTCATGTCACATGTCAACTTGCCAGAAAACAAGTGGATCAGGAAAAAGAAGACTCTCTTCTCTGCTAGAATAATGAACTGAACTGACTTGAAGAATTGTCTGATGAGTGCCAGAGGGACGGCAAAGGAATATGCAGGACTATGTGGCCAGGAGCCATGGATCAGGGAGTGAGGTAGGATCTCTGCCATGACAAGGAGGATACAGGAATAAAAGCTACTCTTTGCTGCATCAGCAAGGCATTCATTTTGCTCTTTTTTTTCATGAAAATACTCTCATTGTTACAAACCTGGAAAATAGAATGGTTTTATTTTTGTACTACCATTGCAAAAAGCTACAAAAAGTAGAAGTAAAACTAGCAAGTTTCATTTTAATTAAAAAAAAAAATCTTAGTGTAATGCATGACAACCACGTTTTAAAGTACCATGTGAAACCTAAGTGCTATTTCTCCTTTGCCACTCCCAGTCAATTGTTCAAGTTCTCACACCATTTTTTGTAATGTCTTTTGAATATGTCAGGTGTTATATCACTACAGTTAACTGGAAAGCTGGTCCAGTTGAATGATAACCAACTGGGGTATTTTTTGGTGTTCAAATGTATATATAAATTCTTTTATATTTATTTCAGCCTCCTTTACTTCAGGAAGTAAAACTCAGGAAATACAAATGTCTTAGTGTTTGTGATAGGAAGCAGCAGATACATTTGTTTTGTCAGCTTCAGTTCCCATATAGACTTAATTGCTACCCCAACTGAGTCAGAAAAACTTCAAAAGTAGTAACATAGTGATGGCTTTTTTTCAATAAAAAGACTTAAGTAGCTAAAATAACTCTAGAACAGAAACTGATGCCTTTTCCTTGGTCCTAAAACTTAAGGGTCAGACACGGTTAAGGGGTAAAGGGCTTTTACTTCAGTATTTAATAAGGATCTTTATGGTGTACCACTTCACCGAGGTGGAATGTGTTGAAATGCACACCCCCATAAAACATGGATACAGTTTTATAGACCTTGCAAATTAGCATATTTAATAAAAATACCTCAATGAAAGGCTTGAGTGAATAGCATGATATCTCCCCATCCCAAAGAATTCCCCCCTGGAGGAGCCTAATCCTAATTTACAGGATGTATTTTACTGCTTGGTTTCTCAAGACAGCATAGGGCCTTCCATCTACCAACTGTGAGACCTCTGGGATGTTTGGTCTAACAGAATACCAGGATTATGCTAAGTTATCAGATTTAAAGAATTACAAGTGTGCATGCTAAGAGCGCTGAAGATACAAAAAAGGTATCTAAAATATTTATTTTAAAAAAGGCAAAAAATCATCATGGCATCAAAACAACTGTTCAGGATCCCCATGTGAAGCACCTGGGATTCCCATGATGCTACCAAGAATTCTGTGATTTGCTGTGTTTGACTTCCTGTGAAATCACATTTGCTGTTAAAGAGAAGTTCCTTCAAGTGTTGTCAGTTCAACATGCAGAAGCAATATGTTCTTCTACCTGCTCACCCACTGCTGCAATATGATCTTTGGGAAAGAAAAAAGTTTGAAATACTTATCCAAGGTTGGTTTGTTTCGGGTGCTCATTTTGAAATAGACTAAATCCATGCATGTGTTCTGAAGTGCCTTTTGAATAGCTACAGGAAAATAAGTTTTAGATGCTGATGGATCAAGTGCAGAAGTACAGTTACCACCTCAGCAAGAAACCTACCCACTTGTTAGGATACATGTCTCAGGAATCACCACCTGATTTACAGTGATATGTTGTAACTAGAATTAGGCACTGAAAGCCCCTCATTTCAAAAATGTGACTATTGCAATGTTGCTCTGCACAGCTGACACTGTTCTAACCTTGCTTCCATAGGCTTCCAAGACTTGGTGTGTGTTGGTCACATCTTTCCCAACCGTAGCTGTTAAGAAAACTCCAACTAACCAACCAACCAACAACCAACCAACCAACCAACCAACCAACCAACCAGCATCCTTACCTCCAAACTAACCAATGCATTTTGAGAGAGATCTAAGGATTTCAGGTGACTGATTTTTTTTCAGAGAATTTCAAAAAGGAGTCATTTTCCCCTGTGAGAAAGGAGCAGGGATGGCGCACCACCTACTTCAGAACAAAAGGGCAGGCCGGGTGGGGGCATGACTGGGAACATCCATAACCTCAGCATATTTATAAGAAAGGCAGATAATATCATCTACACATTTTAACACTTAATTGGGTTAATACAAAATGCATTATGAAGCTATTCTGCAGTATATCAAGAATTTTGTATTAAACAAAAATAGGAAACTGTAATTTTCTGTTGCTGTTTGAGGGGCTTTTTTGGTGGTTTCTTGAATGGCAGAACTAGTAATATCAATTATGTGGTAACCCTTGCAAAAGGATGCCAGAAAGAACTATTACATCTTTCAAATGCCACTTAATATGAAAGCAGCCCTTGCTCAATACCCTGCATATCTACTTTCCAGGACAAAATAACCTCTATGCTTCCACTTTTCCTTGAAAACAAGTATTTATAGCAGGTGCATATTATACAAATTAAATCACTCTCATATACAGAGAGAACACATATCAGGTACACAGATCTGAGTTTGATCTTCCTTAGGAAAAAAGCTATGGAACAATAAAACTCCGTTTCTAAATATATTAGGGTTTTGCCCACAGGAACATTTTTGATGTGTCATATGAGTTGTAAATTTTTTTTTTTTAATGTAGAGGTAATTTATGAAAGTGGATTGTGCATTCCCTGGGTTTTGCAGTGGTCTTGGGCCTATCTCTGTCATAATTCTGACAGTATTTCTGTAGGAACAACTGTAAAGAAAAAGTATTAATATAGTGCAGGAAGCATCCAGAGTAAAATCTAGTCAGGATACAAGAAGCAAAGAGTATATATCTAAACTGGGAATTCCTACTCTCAGTCTGTGTATCAGGCATTACCTTTATCCCTCCCCTGATTTAACTCCACATGTAGCATTTTCTTTTCTGGAGAATTTATAAGGCTTAATGAGCTTAGTTTCCATATCTGAGAATGCTCTTTCCAAGTACCCTGGGATGTTAGAGCATTACATCATTTTCGAAAACTTCAAGTTTTCAAGCATTGAGTTTTGAAAAATACTTAGTATTTCACATTACTCAAAGTTCAAGAAATAATTCCAAATTTACTGCAGCATGTCAGTGGCACATCTAAATTCAGTTAGCTCTAAAAGTCAGCTGCATCCTGGGCTGCATCAAAAGCGGTGTGGCCAGCAGGTGAAAGGAGGTGATGCTTTGTTCCGGCGAGATCCCACCTGGAGTGCTGCTCTGGGGTCCTCAGCACTGAAAAGACACGGACCTGTTGGACTGATTCCAGAGAGAGACTGCAAAAATTATTGGAGAGGTGGAGCCTCTCTCCTCTGAAGGAAGGCAGAGAGTTGGGGTTGTTCAGTTGGAGAAGAGAAGGCTTCAGGGAAAGTTTTTTGTAGCCTTTCTGTACTGAAAGGGGGCTTATAAGAAAAATGCAGACAGATTTTTACCTTTTTTTTCCTTTCTGTGATAGGAAAGGGGGAACAGTTTTAAACTAAAAGAGGATAGATTCAGCCTACATATAAGCCAGGCATTTTTTATGATGAGGGTGGTGAAACAGTGGAATAGGTTGCCCAGAAAGGTGGTAGGTGTCCCACCCCTGGAAACATTGAAGGCCAGGTTTGGGCAGGGCTCTGGTCAAGTTGCAGATGTCCCTGGTCCTTGCAGGGTATTGGAGTAGATGGGTGTTAGAGGTCATCCTTTAAAGGCCCAACTATCACCATTCTGTGGTTCTATGATCCATAATTTTCTAATAGAAGTAAAGGTAATGTCAGCTCAGCTGAAACAAATAACAGCTGCCGCCACTACCTGCAAAGAGATGAAAGGAGTTTGGGAACCAAAGGAAATTCGTGTGCAGGAATTCCAGGCCTTCTAGCATATTTAAAGGAGAAAGATAAGGCAATCTGAGGGGTTTTTACCTGCAGGCTACAGTTGGAAATTTTTAAATCCTGCTCCTCCCATTTCAACCTTCCTTCCAGGTATGTTCTCCAGTTTCTTTATTCTGCATTGACTCTGGTAGTAATTTAATAAATTTTCATGGAATAACAGACAACAAAACCAGAATTATGCAAAAACTTTTTGCTGGATTACCAAATTAATTGTAATACTGCATGAGATAACAAGCACCAGAAATGGTGCAAAGTAGAAAGATGCAGCACTACAAATGAGGAAAAGAGAAAGAAGAGCAATGAGGAAAGACAACAAAACCAGAACACTCCCATATATCTACTACCTTTTAATTTACCATATTAAGAAATCAAATTTAAGAGCATGTTTCTCTCTTCCAGTACTTTTATGTGATATATGTACATCTGACTAAGGATTTACACATTTTGATTTTGTAGAGATTTATATCCCTTGAGCACACAAACAAACTACCACCTAAAATGCAGGGTGACAAGGGACTTAAATGAATCAGCAAACTATAACTATTGTGGCCTATGGTGTACACAGCAGCTGAAATCAGTGTGTTCTTGTGCTGTGGTTGGGTTTTTTTCCTGCTGACTCTTGACCAACAAAACACCATCTGTATTTTCTTCTCTACGGGAACTCGTTTTACATGCTGCATTTGTAGGCAAAACACAGAACAGTGCTTACAATATTCAGAGAAGACAGTTATCTGTGGTGCCAAAACCCCAAAGCTGGGTTTAATGCCCTGCTGACATGAACCACTGCGGTGTCATTTTATCAACGCGTGAATTTGCGGTCAGGGGAAAGCGACACCAGTTAAATATTCCCGTATTACCGTAACTGCGGTCGCCGCGGTCTGCAGCGAGCGGGAGCTGAGGGAGCACTGGGGTGGCACGTACTCGCCTCTGCCTCCGCCCGCTGCCAGGGGCTGTGTGCGGGCACGCCCTCCTTTCCTTCCAGCTTCCCCTCTGCCTCTCCCCGGGCACTCCCGCCCGGAGCCGCCGCCAGCCCGGCCCAGCGCGCACCCGGCCCTGCGGGGGGGGGAAGCGTGTGGGCTCGGGATGGGCGGGAAGGGGCCGGGAGCGCGGCCCTGGCACCGGGCGGGAAAGGTGGGCGGCCCGGTGTGCGCCCTTGGAGGCTGTCGGGCCCAGGAGGGCGCTTCCAGCCCCGCAGCCAAGCGCGGCCAGCGCCAGCCGCAGCAGCATCCCTGCGCTGATCCTCCCTTCGGCACAAGTAAACTGTTCGCTTGAAATGTTTTGTTTGTTGGTGATGAGAAGGTAATTACATTCTGGTGTAAAGCTGCATTATGACAGAAAATAAAATGTGTTTTAACTTGATGGCCTTCCTGAATTTTTTAAGCTGCTGTGAGGACATTCTGAGCTGTAATGGGTGTATGGTCGGTGAGTGCAGCCGATCGGTTTCTAACAAAGTTTCAGTTTAAAACAGCAAACTTACACCCAGTGTTTGTGAAGAAGTCCGTAATGCCCTCTAAACTGTAGCCATGTTGCATTACTATCTTCCGCCTTGAAAGTGTCTTGTCTTTTTACCTGCCCGTACTGCCAGCCTTTTAAAAAAATTGATATAAAGACTTAACTCTCTTGAGCACTGATTTTCTAAATAATTTTATCTGTGTTGATCCTCCCAAAATATTTACATCATGTTGATTATGAATCTGATCTATTTTCTTTCAGTATAAATAGGGACTCTTTTTGTTTGTTTAAAGGGAACTGGATTAATGATAAAGAACAGATAAAACGCCTGAGTAGTGGTGAATTTCTTAAATAGAAAAGAAATCACATCTTCTCACAAGATCTGATCTTCTCACATTATCTTCTGCCTTAACAACTGCTAAGAGTAAAATCTGTAGAGGTGCTGTGAATTGGGACAGGGGGCCAGAATGTATGTAGTTATGTTAATGTGCAGATGGGTTATTACTGTATTCCTCTATAACTTGAAGTGTGGGATATGGAGTGTATCTTTGGCTGTTTATGGCTTTTAAGGGATGTTAGGAAGAAGGAAGAAAACAGACTCAAAATAGCAAAGTAGTTGCAACATGAATATCCATCATGCTGTTAAACATCTGACTTGTGTGCTTTTTTTCTCTTAATTCCTATACCTTAAATAGCACCTTTATTTGGATTATACTCATCACTTGAAATACGTGTCTAGCAAATCCAAACCCACAGAATCACTGGATATCTTGATTTGGAAGGAACCCACAACAATCATCAAGTCTGGCTCCCGACTCCCCACAAAGCAGCCTAAAAGCTGATCAGCATGTCAGAGCACTGCCGAACACCTGCTGAGCACCGACAGCCTGGGGCCATGACCACCTCCCTGGGGAGCCTGTGCCACTCTCGCAGTGACAATCTCTGTGCCAATACCCAGTGTGAACTTCCCCTGACACAGCTTTGTGCCATTTCCTCACATCCTGTCTCCTAGCGTTCTTTCTGCTTTGTAGGAGATGTTTTTAAAAGATTTTTTCCTTAATTTCATTTTTATAGTAAACATAATTGTTCTCTATGATATAAGACTTTTTGTGGCTCAAACATCTTACCTTTTTTATTTGATCTACTTTAGGCTACCTGCTGTTCTTTATGTTAGCTGTTTAGGGCCTAATTTTGTCACCATTATAATAAATGGCTGACTATGCATGTAGGCTTTTCTCAGTTCTTGCTCAGTTTATGAAAATTGGATAGTATTTTATTGCTAACAGAATACAGTCAGCAATCTATTAAAGCCATTATTAGTTACTTTGAGATTAGTGTGCAAGACAATAGCTCAAAGGTGAAACATGAAAAGCAGCAGGGTCAAATATATATAATTGCCTTTAAAATAACTTCTGAAAGTAGAGATAGGGGTTTTTTCATGTTATCATCTTCAAAGCAACCAATCTGACACTTTTTTGCTAGTAGGATTCTGGGAAGGATTTCTTCTCTTAAGGTCAAGGAAAACTTTCAGAGACTGGATGACAGTTTTAGACCACTGTCTATCCAAACTAAGTCAGACAGGAGGCTTTTGGCATAGATCTGTCAAAGTTTTGTCCAGATTTTAGTCTAATGCTATTTTCAATTCAAGTTCTGTAAGTATTAAAGTGGATTAAAAAGAGACACTGTATTTACTATGTACATTGCCTATTCACCCTAAATTAAGTATATTTCCCCCTCCCCCATTTTATTCTAACCATACAAATTTTGCCCAGATTGAGAGGAAAAGATTCTATAAAGTAATGACTGTAAGTGAATATACCAAGGATACTGGGTATGAAAATCAGCAGCATTTTCTTCTACAGGTCACCTGATTTTCATCAGTACTTGACAATGTAATGTAGATCTGATTTTTTATCAGTGGAAATGCTAATCCAATAATTTTTTTTCATGTTCAATGTTTCCATGGCTCATCATAGTAATGGATATAAAAACTAAGAAATTTTCAGATCATAAATATTTTTAAATTACTATTGTTTAGACATAAAGAGAAGAGTAACTTATCTCTACCACTACAGAATTGTGCAATACAAGTTTGTTAAAACAAAAGCTACTCTCACAAGTTTAAAATAGTAGAGTTAGTTCCCAGAATACTTTCAACTGGACATTAACCAGGGGGAAATGAAATGTTACTTTCCCAAAATCTTTTTGATATCCAAATCCTTTACATTCCTATTAAAACAAACCCCACTCCATATAAAGCTGCTAAGAAATCCCTGCAATAAAACAGTCAAAAGAGGATTTTGACTAGCTGTTGAAAGCTGCTGATAGGAAAAACAAGATTCACAAGAAAAGAAAGTGGTTTTATGCAGAGTTCTCTTTTTTCCCTAGATTGCCTCAGAAAAATAAGCCTCCTGCATATGTGTAGGAAATTGCATTTTGCTCCTACACTGAAGGGTTAATATGTCTAATCCATGTTCTGTTCAGTGGGATTTTTTTTTCTTTAATCATAGCTGTACAAATAATGCAGATTTTAAAAGAAATTAATGCTTGTTGTTCTGTGAAGGAAGCACGGGAGAAAGTCTTTTGATGTTCTGCCAGTGTTCAAAAGTTTATCTTTAAATATAGTTTTAATATGATAATGTCTGGGATTGTTTATATTATCTTTAGTAGGATTTCTGCAACAGATACATAGGAGAACTCATTATGTTAAAACAGACATTGTAATGTATTTCCATGCATTGGGAAGATCTTTTTTTTCATGGTGGAAATGTGTTTTTGCAAGCATACACAGTTCTGAACCAAGTGCTAAATGCTAGATTTTTAAGAGCGGTACAGACAGTTTGTCTAGAACAGTCAGAAATTTTTTATTGCAGGCAATATATTATCTACTTTAAATAAATTATGGCAAAAAAAAAAAAAAAAGGGACAGATTCATTATAGTGCAAATGAAGAGGCTCAAACACAGCACTAAGTACCAGAATTTTCACCATCTGAACATCTCATTCTAGAGTGAGTTATCTTAGCCCCAAAATAACTGGCTGTTGGTTGTGCTCATGTTCCCTCAGCTCAGGACAGCTGCTGTTCATGAAGTGCTGATTTCCTATGCGCTTAATTTTTTGTTCAGCCATCAAGAATGCTGCACAGCCATTAGAAATTATTCTCTGTCTGTTATTCTAACATTGGTTTGCAGGTCTCGTGCAAGTAGTATGCAAGGAAATTTCCAAAGGCATTGCTGGGAAGTGGGACCCAATGGACAATATTTGTTCTTGATGATTGATTTCTGACCTGCTGTTTTTGCCTTCGAGAAATGTGCCCCAAAGAATTTCTTCCTGTGGAAGACCTACATGAAAACAATTTCTGAATGGAATTATAGGTAACCTAGAAGATATACTGTATTCAAGATAAAAGACTACATTTTTCTCTTAAGAGTCTAATTTAGGGGGAAAATTAAGAAGATCCTAACCCCAGATTTATTGACCAGATGAAAAAGCAAGAATTGGAAGATAATGGGTTAAAAAAGTCTACAAAATGTTTTTGAAAAAAATCTGTGGATTGAAAATATTAGCATTAAAACAGCTACAAATGTGTCACCTCAGTTTCAAACTCATTAAAATGTTTTTGATCAGACATCTCATGTTCCAGGAAACAATTACCAATATGGGTTGGAAAAAGAAAGACAGGAAGATTAAGGGCATCTAAAACTATCTGACAGTAGATAATCATAAAATCATGCTACAAAGTGTAGCAGCTTTGAGGATTGTGTAAGTGAATGGAATTCACTCTTGTGTCTGTTTCTGAGGTTTGCCCTACCAGACCAGGAGCCAGTTCTTGCTTTGTGTGAGGCTGCTTCTTGGATGTCATGGAAGGGATCTCTTGAGGCCATGTGCCAAATCCCCATCCCCCCTGGTTCAAGGCAGGGTTGGCTAAAGCAAATTCCTTAATATTTGTCTGGTCATTTCTGAACATCTCCAAGGATGGAAACTCCACAGCCTCTCTGTGCAACCTTACCCAGTGTTTGACCTCACCATAACAATGAGGGGTTTTTTTCTTATGTTTAAATGGTGTTTCCTGAATTTCAGTTTATGTCCCTTGCCTGTTGTCCTTCCACTGGATACCACTGAGAAGAGTCTGGCTCTATATACAGTGGGATTCTCACTCCCCAGTTTTGCAGTTGACACCAAGCTGACTGCTGCAGGTGATGCAGGAGGGAAGGGATCCCATTCAGAGGTACCCTGACAGCCTCGAGCAGTGAGCCCCTGGGAACCTCATGGAGTTCAACAAGGCCAAGTCTACAGCTTGGTGTGGGCATTCCCCAATATCAACACAGACTGGAGAATGAAGGGATTGGAGCAGGCCTGTGAAGAAGGATTTGAGGATAGATACTGGTAGATGAAAAACAGGATGTGACCCAGCCATGTGCACTTGCAGGCCAGAAAACCAACCATGTCTTTGTCTGCATCAAAAGCAGCATGGCCAGCAGGTTGAGAGGGTGGTTCTGCCCCTCGGCTCTGGTCTCATAAGACCCCACTTGAGCACTGCACCCACTTCTGGAGTCCTCAATACAAGAAAGACATGGATCTATCGGAGCAGGTCCAGAAGAGGGTATGCAGATTATTAGAGGGAGGATGGAATCCCTCTCCTCTGGGAAAAAAAAAAAAAAAAAAAAAAGAGCTGAAAGAAGTTGTTCAGCCTGAAGAAGAAAAAGTTCCAGGGAAACCTTTCAATGTATAAAGGGGGTAATAAGGAAGATGGAGAAAGACAAGACTTTGAGCTAGCAGATCTGGTAAAGGAGACCCTTCCATTGGCAGAGTGGTATTGGATCTCTGAAGGTTCCATTCAACCCAGATCATTCCATGGTTCCATGATTCTGTGATTCTATACAGGCAGCCAGTAACAGGATAAGGGACAATGGCTTTAGACTAAAAGAGGACAGGTTTAGACCAAATGTCAGGAAGAAATTATTTACTCCAAGGGTGCTAAAGCACTAGAGTAGGTTGCTCACAGAAGTCCTGAATGCCCCATTGCTGGAAGTGTTGGAGGCCAGCTTGGGTGGGGAGCTGTGAAACCTGATCTCCTGGGTGGTATCCCTGCCCAAGGCAGTGGGCTTGGAACCAGCTGATCTTTAAGGTCCCAACTTACCCAAACCATTCTGTGATTCCATACACCCTTCAGATATACATAAACACTTGATAAGATCTCCCTTGAGCCTTCTCTGCTAAACTAAATCCCAGCTCTCTTGGTCTTTTCTCATTTAAGGATCAATATATTTCCTTGACTCAACTGATACAAGGCTTAATTTCAATAAAAATGGATGTATTTGCAGGTCAGTGATACAGTGCAAAAAATAATTTAGAGACTTGAGAAATAATTTTAGAATTCTAAAATCTTCTTCCAGTTGCAAAGCCAAGAGTATAGTTTACTGTGTTGGGTGTCTAGAGAGAAAGAAATCTGGAATGCTGGGGACTAATTCTCAGTTCAGATCTGTATTCTCCACTGTGGTAAAGAATTAGTTAAAAATCAAAGTGAGGCCTTTTTTTCCTTTCCTTTTCTGTATTTTTTTTTATTTTCTGTAAGTTTAGTATGACTAATTCATCTAAAAATCTCTTAAAAATCTGAATTTCATGACTGAAATCATACAGGAAATTAGAATTCACCAATTTCCATTAAATTCTGATGTCAGTTCTAGTATGTACATATATATTTTATATGAATATATGTGTGTAGATGTATGTAAATATAAATCAATAAAATCTTTATATCTTTTCATTGCTATTTTCTCTCTTGAGTTCTTTGGCAATTTCAGTTGCCTGCCAGAGATAATACTTTACTTTGATAACTGCTAATGAAATTCTATATACTTTGGTGAATATGAAGTCAGAATTGACTAATTGCTTAAAGGACTGAATACATTTTGAAGAGTGAACTGCAAAAACCCAGAAAGGAGTGGTATAACTGGAGTATTTTAACAGATTTTTTTCTAAATATTTCTACTAGATGAAATCCAAAGGAGCTGGTTATCCAAATCAGCAGCATACCACAGTTTTTACTCCCTTTTTGAAGTAGTTTGACAGAAGCTGTCGGCTAATTAAGGCTATTTATAAGAAACTAAAGCAGGTCATAAGACATTTTGTGCCATATTGCTTCGAGATAGAATGGGACAGGAAAATGTTTCTTACTGAAATTGTGAAATAGGTGGTTAGAAACAAATGTCACCCTAGAATCAGTTATGCTAAAAATGCTTGGATCATGTGGTCCTTGTGGCAAGGATTTTCTGTTGTAAATGTAGGAATCTGGACTTGAGGAAAACTATTCTTATCTTGAAAAATTGTAACATTTGAAAAGTAAAGTTCTTCAATTAATTTCCTAAATCTCAGTAATAAGGTTTTACAGGTATCCTGTGTTGTGCAACAATCAAGAAATCCAAAGTAACTTCAAATAAATATTTGTAATCTCAGTTTCTTCATGCAAGTTTCACCATTCTGCTCTGCAGAACTGCTGCACCTACCACATAGCAAGCACAGCTACAGGGATTTGTGAGTAGTGACAGTCTCATCTTCCATGTGAGAGAGGTGTTTTTCTGCTGTCTGCTCAAGCTGTATGCTCCATCCAAGCCAACAGGACACCGTGTTTGGCTCGGTGTTGGCATCACTGCCAGGAGTGTTGATACACTCTGCCTGTCAGCACTGCCCTAACTGAAGCTGTGCAGCAATAAATCTGTCATCTGAACTCTGAGTGGCGTGCTGAGTTCAGTGTCTTTTGTTTGCAAATGAAATAATTTCATACCACTGCATTTAACCTTAGGGTGTTCCTGGTGTTTATTGGGATAATGAGTAAAGATTGGGCAGGATTGGGCGTTTGTGAGGAAATCTCTAAATACCCTTAAATGCTGTAGCAAGCAGTGGTGGTTACTCAGCGCATGCTGCTCTTTTGTTCCAGTTAGTTGTCATTCAGTGCCATGTCAGGACACTTAGTTGTTATTGTTTTTTTTGTGTTTTCTTCCTCAAGCAAAACCAAAGTCCTGGTTAAAAACCTGATCAGAGACTGGAAAAGTTTATCTTGAAAAATAATAATAATAAAAAAAATTAATAGTCAGATCCTTATGTGTAAGTCTGACAACTGGAACATTTCCACTGATAGTTACAAAGAAACCAATTTATGAGTGTCATGCAACAAGTAAATTAACAACTTGATTTCCTTGGGAATACTGTAACATGAGATACTTAAGATCCTGCAGCATTTCAATGTACAAATTTAGATTCTGAGTGTCACAGGTCAGGTGGAAGCACAGGGATGATAGGCAACAGAGTAGCAGTCAGCACAGCTGCGTGGGACAGAGCATGGGTATGAAAGCAGTTGCAAACACTCTTGGTATTTTAGAAGCAAACTTTTACAGCAGTTCTGAAATTGAACTAAGGTAAAATTCTTCCACTTATACTTTCATACCTGAAATGTATCTGGATCTAAGCTTACAGTGCCTGATAATATTCTTGTAGCAATTTTCATATGCAATGACTTGTTGAGAATTTATTTCCAGAAGGATATTGTACTCCAGATCCCTTGCTGGCAGTATAATGCAATTTTTGCATTTCAATAATGTTTCCAGTAGATGGCAGTGGCTGCTTATTGGCTGATGAATGAACACCACCATAGTGCGCTACATGAACACACAGCAGTAAAACACGAATATGTTCTTGTGCAGGTACCCAACACACAACTGATGTGAAATTGTGGCTGTTATTGGTGTGTCACCTCTTTGCTGAATCTGAGCATGAAATCTTTTCTGAATATTTTCCTTTTGAGTCTGTTCCTTTGCTTAGAAATGTGTGACAGTATAAAACTAATAAAGCTGTTACAGGGTTACAAAGGGTTAGGGACAAATAAATCTCAAAGTGTGCTTGATTCTGGGATCATTGGATTATGCCTACATTTGAAAACTGTTGTGGGTTACTCTGAGATGATTAATTTTACAATGTCTTATATTCAGATTAAAATGCTTTACTGTAAAATTATCTGACATTAAATTGTGCTTCTATGATTGGAATTTTAATCAAATAATATTATGTGCCAAAATCAGTATGGATGATTCTGCATTGCAAAACATGTCATGCTGCAAGGCTGCCAAAACCTACCATTGTTCTTTTTTGTTTTCTCTTTGTCCATGTTGCCTTTTCTGACCTGGAGACATGTTATAGAAATTGTTTTTGTGCTGTTTAAGCACTGATCAGAAGACTTTTATGTGGTCGTGCTGAATTCCTAAGGAGTTCACAAACCAAAGCTCTTGGTGCTCCATCTGCCTGATACGATTTTGGATGGAGTCATATTCTGAGAAGCTTGGAGAGAACCTGCATTATTTTAAATGATCTGCAGTTGTATGAACAGTCACCATTATACAGATGAAGGAAGACATGGGTTTAAATCTGGTTGTGCCAAATATCTCAGAAGTAGATTTTGGATAAGAATTACAGTGATCTGGTGTTTTTATGGAAAGTTTGATGATATTTTGGTAACTGGGCATTAGCAGTCTCAGTAACACAAACACAAGAATGTCAAACACACCACTTCTCAGAGATCTCTAAAGAGATATGGGGAACCAGAAGACCCTGAAAACACTGAAGGATCAACCTGAATCACAAGCAGAGGACAAAATGAATGCATAGGGTCAAATCCAGTAAAT
This sequence comes from Serinus canaria, assembly GCF_022539315.1. NCBI lineage: Eukaryota > Metazoa > Chordata > Aves > Passeriformes > Fringillidae > Serinus > Serinus canaria. The sequence continues at coordinate 57,580,635 of NC_066315.1, read as the reverse complement.
AGAAATTACTACAGTGATATTCAGCTTCAGTGTAGGAGGGCAGGGAGTTTTAAATAAGTTAATGGCACTATCACATTTTCCCAGCCTTTTTTTGTTTCATGGATTAGGTGCCTTGCCTACTACCCTGCCTGCATCCTGGCTTCTGTTCAGCTGTACTGCACACAACCTGTTGGCACTTCCCCACTTCTCTAAGTACACTCTAGAAGAAACAGTGAGCCCCAGATCATGGTGCTTCTCCTCCTCCTTTCTGCCGAGTTCACTCTGAATCTCTGAAAAGGGTGTTGTTCAGGTGACAGCTTTAGAGACAGACTGCCAGAGAAGGGTGAGTGATGTCTTTGAGAGGATCAAAGAGCACATGTAACTCTCAGCTTTCCACTGATACACTGTCAATATGTATGTTTACAATATTCACAGAAGCCTCCAGCTTATCAGTAGTCATTAATTTCTGTGGCCTGGCAGGGCTACCAGTTTTCAGTGTGAAGCTTCATAACACGCCTGGGGAGTTGCTATGCTTTTTTCCTAATAACTCTAATGCCATGGAAAAGAAAGGGTGGGGAGTGGGAAGGGGTAATGAATGATGATGCAAAGGCCAGAACTTCTTCACACACATACCAAAGTAGTCACTTGAATCTACATAGTGCTATGAAAGCCTACAACAAGATTTTTATAAGATGAGTTGGTTTTTTTTTGTTATTGCTATCTGATGAATAAAAGATTTGATGACTGTTTTGGATCAATGATCCTCCTTTTATTTCATCATCATAACATATTCAAAGACTCTGAAGTAACACGGAAACGTCAACCTTGCTACAAGGTCTGTATTACAAACTTGCATGAATGTGGAGAAAAACAACATTAAATGTGATAACACTTATCAAATCTGATTAATCTATAATAAACAGTACACTGAGCCAAGAAGACATGCATCATTCCTAAGATGTGTCTTCTATGAAAAAATGTATACTGATGAAAAGCTGAAATTAGTATCAATATATGAGTACAATACATTCCTCATATTTTGATTTTGTCTCATTTTACTGAGTTCTCCTTTCTGACTTACCAGGCTTGCTTTCCTTCTACTCCCTTTGCAAAGTTCTTTCTTACTTGCCCTCCTGAGCTTCTGCAAAACACATCCAGCAGCAATCAAAGGGAACATGAGGTTTTTTTCACTGCTGGAATCTTGGTCTTGCAGTCTTGTGGATGTGGCACTGTATTACATCTTGGTCTTTCCTATATGTCTCATTACTGTAGGTGAATTTTCCATATGCAGACCAAACACTTATACCACAGAGGAATATTTTTCTCTGTTTATGAACACTGGGGTATAGAGTTAAAAAAGGAACTTCAAACATTTTGACAATCAATAGACTGCTTTGCTTTAGAGAATGCCAGCTCATAAAATGATTTGGTTTTGAATGAGCCTGAAGCCACTGCTTTCCTTTGCAGGTCATCCTGATTCACAAGTTACTCTCCACTTTGTATGTGTTGGCAACAACTACCCGTGTTCATCATAACTTGCTCCTGACTACTTTTCTTCACTATGAAAAAAAAATAGGGCAATAGAACCAAGTGGGAATTAAGACCAATAGAAGGGAAACTTTGCTAATGACAGAGGAGCTTCAAGGTTGAATGAATTTGTCCCACTGGGCAGTGGAAGTGTGCACAATAAGCTTTGTACAGACCAAGTCAGACAAGGAAAAATGAGTGATGTCCAGCACAATGGTCACTGACATATCACAGGGTGTCCTGCTCCATCTGCTGTGGGAAGCATGACAGAGACAAGGTGGGGCACTGGTGAGCAGCATCCTGTAATGGGTCATTCTCTCGTGGACACTGCAATTGTAAAGGCAAAGTCTGGCTTGGACCAGTTGACTCCTGAGCAGTGACCAGCTGTCCCACTCTCACAGGTATCTTCCACATCCCCAGCAAATATGGATCTGTTTGCTCCTACTATTTCGTGCACGGTGCTGAAGATTTGCTTCTCTGAGTGGAGAGATAGAGAGGAGGTAGAAAAATTGTGCTGGCCTTGCCTTGAACTCTCCTTGCACCTGCTCAAAACGGGCCTATAGAAAGCAAAAGTTCTCCTAGGCAAGACCTGGCAACCTGCCCAAGATGTCAAAATGATTTGCTGTGACCCTGCTCTGCTACAGCTCCATCAATTCCAGGTCCTGTGCAACTTGCCAGTCTGGATGAATATTTCAGCATCAATGACATATTTCTAGTGAACACTGTATCTTTGAAGTTGTTGTTGGACTAAAAATACGACAGGTCATTGGCTTCCAGACTAGTCCTCTCACACACATCCTACATAGTTGGCTGTCTGACCTTCCTGACACTGGTAATGTCAAGTTCCTGAAACACAAAGAGAACTTAAGCTTTGGCAGACACCAAGAAGTTATCCACTGCCACAACACACAGACCTTTCCCACCCTAGGTAAGTATTCATCTCATGCACATACAAGTCTTGATTTCCTGGGAGGAATGTTTAGAATACATGTAAACTTTATTAGAATGCACTGTTCTGGAGATTATACATTTCCCTAGGTGTATAAATCCATGCTTTATGTGTAAATCACTTAGCTGCTGAGATAAGCAAGTAGGTTCCTAGCAGGAGTAGTTGGCTTCTAGTGGTCAGCTAGCTCCTGTTGCTTTTTAAAGCCTCTAAAATCTGTTTACAGAGCTGTTTGTATGAAGGCTCCCTATCATTTTCATTCATACTTTTTATCCTGATCCTAAGGGAGCTTGTTTTACTGTGAGCTTTACACTCACCGTGGAGTATTTGAACAAATATACTGTTCCAGGGAAGACAGAATTTCTTATTTTCCAAGGACTGGCTGTGTAATAAACATCACTTAGTTTGAATTAGAACTAAAAATTCAGCCTTAGTGCTGGAATGGTCTGAGTGCAAAAATGCCAGAGGAGTGTTTCATTATAGTAATTTGAAAATTTCATTCTGGTCCTTTTTCTTCGCCCTCAAAAAAAAAAAAAAAAATCATTTTATGGCAGTTCTCAGTAGTTTTATGCTATAAAAAGATGGCTTGTTCCTAAATGTCACAAGTCAAGCAGACAAGACAGAAGGACAACTTGGCTGAACAAGGATGGTCTCTTGAAAATAAGATGGAAAAGGAAAGTTACGTCCAGTGGAAGCAAGGTCAGGTGACTTGGGAAGAACACAGGGATGTTATTTGCCAACGCAGAGAGAAAATTTATGCAGCCAAGGCTCAGTTAGAGATGAAGCTGTGATGATGTTAGAGATGAACTGTGGAGGGGCAATAAAAAGAGGTTTTTTTTCAAATATGTTAGTGGCAAAAGTTAAGGATGGTCATCTCACAAACAGGGACAAACAGAAGCGTTTAATGCATTCTTTGCCTCTGTCTTCAACACGGGCCAGCAGTTGGACTCAACCACCCTGATGGTTCCCTTCCAACTCAGCATATTCTGTGATTCTGATTCTAAGTTTTTCTGTCATTCTGTGTATCCACTTAGCCACAAGGTGTGGAAACATAATGAACAGCTCTATCAGCAAAGTGTTTTCCAGTCTTTATCCAATATGTTTTAAGATGAGCAAAGGGCATGAACATACCAGAGTTCTATGGGGCATAACCAGCAAATTGTGATCTGTGAGTGACTGAGAGGCAGACAAGGGTCCTGTGATGAATCTAGATATAATCTGCTGCTCTCTGCTGGAGCACGTCTCAGTAGATGGAAGCACTCAGTATTGAACACTATATATGTGTTAATTGTGCTATTTGCTGTCACATAGTTCTTTAAAAACCTATTCAGACACATTGGGACCAGCTGAAGAGTAATTAAGATTGTATTGTTCCTCCTTCATTGTCATGAGCTCTGGAGGTGCTTGAGGTTGGCCCAGGAAACTGGCAGTTCCTAAGGCAGAGCAGCTGTTTTGTTCCTACAGTCCTTGCAAATGGATCTGGAACCTTATCCAATCCCGTTTTTTTCTTGACCACAGAGAATTCACTTGGGATAGTTCAGAGCTGAGCATTGTCTTTCAGAACTGTGCCTTGGAGTTTGAATGCAGATTCAGCAGGTGTTAAACAAGTGAAAACAGCTCAGCTGACAGCAGCTGCAGACTTAACGAAAGAATGGGTGGGGAAAAGGAGTATTTCCCTCAGTTAAGAAATATGTTTCACTAATCAGTTTATATAACTGTGAGGGCATGGTATTTTGTCAGCCAAGAAACTACCAAGACAAGTTTCAGGCAAATCTGACTCCTGAAAAAATAGATTTGTCAGGCATGTAGACATGTCATTAACTTGTATCCTTTCAGGAGTTAAGGAAAATTCCTGCTTTTGTTTTTTCCCCAGTAGAGCAAAAGGCCATTTTATTTAAAAGGAAAAAAAAGAGTTGAATTGATGTTTAACTCAACTAGTTAAGTAATTCACTTAGTTTCTTAAATCCAAAAGCAGCCAAGGACTTCTGCTCGAGCTATAAATTAGGGCTTTAATTTAATGTGAGACTCACATTTTCACAATGCTGCAACACTGATTGGAATGACATTAGGGTTTAAAGACAGTCTCCATCTCTATGTGGATGTGAAATGTATGATTTTTAGTTTTGTTTAACAAAAGATCTTTGTTTAGCAAAGTATTTTTTAGCAAGATCATAATTACAGAAATGCTGAACCAACCTGGTATTGGACTTTTTCATGAGAACTTGAGATTTTGACCATTATTTTTCCATCCTTCAACAAGAGTCAAAGTCTTATGAGCATTTCTCTCTGTCAGATGTCTGGTTTTGAATCAGAAATTCTTGATTTGGTACTCTGAGCAGAAGAGATCCAGCGGTCCAGACATCTCTCCTAGTAGAAACTCGGGATCCTAATGGAAACATTCCACTCACAATGAGAATTGGTGAATCATGGTGCTGGAAATTTGTTGGTCATCTGCAGCCAGAAGGCAGGAGATTTGGGAAAGAGGGAACTGATAAGCCATCTTTGCTAAATAAGGTTCTTCCCTACTATGCTGTCATCTTATAAAATCTTGTATTTGAGGAAGTTCTGATTCCCATTTACTAAAAGGCCTCCTAAAGTACACAATTCAGTTCAATTTAATATGTGTTTTGCTAGCTTGAAAAAGAATGCATTTTTAAACTTCCACATGAACTGCATTTAATCATTGCCAAGTCTGCACAGACCAGCTCCTGCTGATCTGAGGGTTTCATTGCAAGCTGTATGAATTGTTACAGGGTGCTCTTTTGAGACCACAGTGTATGTTAGTTAAAATATCAACATGAATATGTTCTTACATGCTACTACCAGAAATGTGATTTACTAACGTCTAGTAAGGCAATTGACAGCACATTCAGTGATTCAGACAGTAAAACCAAGATTGTAAAACCTGCTCCAGAGTTTAATACTTTCAAAAAGAAAACACATAAATATTAGAAACAGGAAACTGCTGCTGTGCAAACACTGCTATAACGTCTGCAACAATTAAGAGGTAGGAAGCACTTAGGATTTTACTCACATGTGCACATAGAGACACAGGCACATCCCCTTGTATAAGAGTCTAAAGGTCCTAAGAATTCTTCCATTTTTGGCTCAATTTGTTTCAGATGCAAGCTTTGAATACCCCACCTAACTTGCGGGAAATCCTTTCTCTGTGTTTACAGATGGGGTTTTTTGTGTTTACATCATCAGCAAACCGAGAACAATGGTGGCTTTTTTGTAAATTGTTTTATCTCTTAGAATTGTTAGAGGTCCCACAGCTCTGCTGTCACTAGGTCACTTAGACAGTTTAGCTTTTGCCCATTGTGTGTACTGTGACTGAGCACCTCTGCTTCCATACTTAAGGTCAGACTTCAAAGGATTCATCCACATCTGAAAGCTGGCTGAAGCTCTGCATTTTTACAGAAAAAGTACAAAAACAATTTCCTGTTCTAGACACAATTTTTCAGCTGATAGAACTTTACCAGAATATCTAGGCTTGCTCTCCTAAGGTGCATAGTAATGGCAGAGGGATGTGGTTTCACTTTGGTGACAGGGATTCCTGTCACGTGTCCTGCATTAAGTTAAAGGACAGAGTTATGATTCTGCACTGCTTACCACCACAAACACATCCTGGATGCAGCCACCCCTCCTTAGGACCTGTAGTTTCCGTGACCAGGACAGGGAGCAAGGCTGGTCTGCTCTCAGCTCAGTTTTTGAGGTAGCCAGTGAATTTAGGCAATCTTCTTTATGTCATTGTATCTTGATTTGCAAATGATAATGATTTAGACCTCTTTCCATAACACATTAGCAAATTCCATATAAGATCTAAGTAAGAGTGTTGTTCCCAGGGTCTAAGTATGCTCATCATAGCAATCACAGACATTTTTTATCCCAGGGACCTTATGTTAAATGAAATATAGGCATAGGCAGAGACAGAGACATATCACTCAGACACTTAGATTCTTTATTTTTCACTTTTTAAAACTTTGATTTTTAATTGGATTGTAATGTGAATTTGGCTAAAACATGATGTGATGTGTACAGATGATGAATGCTTGTGTTCAGAAGAGCTTGTCATTTATACAGGAGCATTTACAAGCCATGGCATACATATAAGCTTGCAAGAAAAAATTTGTTCAAGTTTAAAAAATCATTTATTGCTCAAGCTTAAAAAAAGTTTTTATTGCCAGTAATTGTGTGTTTAGTGCTAGAACCTAGATCATGAAGCATAACTTCAAATTCTTGTTCATTCATGTACTGGTGAGCAGTACTGTGCAATTCATCTAGAAAAATGGAAAATGATCCTAAAACTTTCTAAACTATTAGTAACTCATGCACTTTCTGGTAAAGTAAAAAAATTAGCTGGCCAGCAAACATGTAAAGACAACCCATATCTTTTACTTGTGCTTCAGTTTAGTTATGAGAGAAAAGCATAATTTTGAGAGATGGCATTTAAAACATATTGAACATAATATATGTTCAATAAAGCAATGTTTGCTACTAAATTTTTTAAACCTGATGTGCCACCTGAGCTATGCCTTTGCTTGTGTGTTAGTGCCTGGCAAACTTTTTTCTTTTCTTGATGAATTTCCTTTTAGACATGATATTATGGGGGTATGTAGCATCTCCTAAGTGTGCTTGATAGATCCAAACTCTGGGTCTAGTATGGTTTTCCTGATCTTTCTGTTGTCTTTTCAATTCTTCATCATAAAGTTTGCAACAATGCTAAACAGTAGCGAAGAGATGTAAACTTTTATTAACTTGGCGATTTCACATGGAAATATTCTGTTATCAGGTGGTTAAAACCCTACAAGTCACTTTACACATCTGAATATGATGATATTGATGGACTGAATTCCATAGACCTGAAAGTCCATGCTACAGGACTTCACAGGATAATGCCTTCTGAAAAAAAACCAAAATAGGTGTTGGGGTTAGCTGCCTATTCTTTGAATGTTCTTAGTGTGAATTCCTGCTAATAAACGGCATATTTAATATGCAGTAAAAACAACAACAGTACGTCTGTTTTCAGCTTGTTGTGAGTTTTGTATCCTGTACATTATTCTTTTGTGCAACAAGAACTACCAAGATTTCTCTCTGGTTGAACACAATGAAATATCCTTTGCTAGATATTTTATCAAAGCTTCCAAGTTTTGTTTTCAATGAGCAGTGGGCCCCTTTTTTCAGTTTTTACTCAACAGTTCTGTCAGCTTTCATGGTAGAGGGGCTGTTTAAAACCACCTTCCTCTTTTTGCTTCTCAGTTTCTTGATTACAGTCTGTTGTTGCGGTCTGCAGCGTGGTGGGTGCAACATTCCCAAGAGCATCTTGTGCCAACGGAGCCACGAGAGCACCAGCACCCACACACACAGAGGGAGCAACTCAACAGGGAAGACATGGGAGGGTCCAGGCATGGAATTCCAACAAGAGTCTATTAGGGTCCAATGCTGAAGGAGTCCAGGGACCAAAGGAGAATCCAGGGTATAAATCCAGGAAAAAAGGGGGTGGAGAAGAGCATCAGGGATCCAATGGTCTGAGTGCCTAGGGGCGGTACACAAGGAAGGGACTAATAGGGAATGCCAGGGTGGATGGGTGGGGTTGCACACCAGTGGGATTACAGGGAGGGGAGAATTTACTAGAACATGAACATATAAGGGTGAAAGGCATGGGGAAGGCCAATGGGCCAATGGAGAGAACAGAACTGGGACAAACTAACATAGTGCTGCAGAGCACCATGGGGGAAGGTTTTTTCCTCACCCTGAGCTGTGAGGAATGCCCAGAACTTAAGGTGATCTTTCCAGGGGACTGCTGTTGCTCTCTCTGCTGTAGGCTTTCAGGCTTCCATAGTTTATATTGCCCATATTTCCACTGGACTGATGGTTCATGTATTTTACCGGAACAAGTAATGTGCTGAGCTGGTGGACTATGAGAACTCCTTTGAAGTGTTGTGCCCATCAACTTATCTGCTTTATCTCAGCTATGAGTGAGTTAATGCTGTCTGAATAATTGGTTATTACCAGTTAATACATGCAGCATGACTTCTCTCACGTCTAGTGAGTCCCTGACTTCTTTAGGACTCTTTTATGTGCTTGGGTTGAACTGCTTCAAACAGCTAGCTGAGATGAACTTGCAACATGGTGCTTTCCATGGTGACTTAATAAATGGCTTGTTCTGTGGGCAACAGGCTCCCCCAGAAACCAGCGCTGTGCAATGGAACCTTGTTTGGATGGTAAAGCAGACGCTTCTGTCCAAAACCTGAAACTTTGGATACATCTTCATCACAGTGGGCAGCTTTACACATGAAGCTGGAGCTAATTCTGAGCAAGCTGGTGTGTCTACAGAGGGCAGCTCAGTGCCATATAAAAAAGTGAGCCTTGACTGACATCGGCTCAGACTCCACTCTCTTCGTGCTTCGCAGTTAGAATAATTGCACAAAAAGAGATCTTTACCCTGAGGTAACCTTAATTCTGCTCCCTTGGCCAACTAGTTTTCAGTTAGAATCAATATCTTGGAAAGTCTGTTCCCAGTGCTGCAGAGAGGTATTCTGTACTGCAATGCTTATATATTGTGTCATCTTGGTTTTTTGAGCATATGTATAAGAAGGCTATGGGATAAAAGTGTAAACCTTCCCTAACTAATCCAAATCTGCTTGTAATTTCAGACTTCAAATATTTCCTGGAATGCATCTCTTAAGGAACATGCTTATTCATGTCAGTGCTAGTAAATAAGTAATTATTCTTCTTCCCCAGGAACAGCATGGACTCAGCTATCACAATCCTGGAAGGTCAGAGCCTACCTTAATTTTATTAAGGTTGCAACCTGCTATCTCCTCACTGCTCAGCACAGGTCTGTTCTCTGCTCTTTGCCCTGAAAATAGTACAGTAGTTGTGCTGCACTCTGACATATATAGCACTTAAAAGAGATAAAGTTTGACCTTGACCTCAAGCCCTTAGAGAGGATTGAGCTTCAAGAAGTCACCTATCAGCCTAACAATATGTTTTCCCTTTTACACGTCTATAAGAGAGAAGGTAAAAGAAGAGTTTTAGCCCATTATCTTCTTTTTGAAAATTTTGTTATCAGTGTTTCAGAAGACACACTTACTGAATACCTTATAACTGTTGTATTTTATGTGCATTTATTTAATAAGCCAAGGGAGCTGATAGGAGCTTTGGTGGTTTTGTGTAACTCTGCTACTCTGCATTGAATATTTATTTTGACAGTTTGTCCATTAACAATAAAAGCTCTTTCCCTCTTCTTTTCCCCACCTAAGCTCTTTATAATCAGCACAAAAGACTACAAGTTTTTCCCCATTTTTTACGATAAAATTACCGACACAGTACTGGATTACATGAAGTGTATTCCAAAATAAACTGGCAGGGATCAACTTGAATGCTGTTGGCAATTGTAGTAAAGAAAACAAAACAAATTCTATCCAAATCTAGACAAGATTTTTTAATGCAAAAACTATGTAGCTGTGATGTGTGATAATAAAATCAACAACACAGTGCTTTGCTCCAGTACTAACTTTGCCCACAATAAGAAGTTCAGTAATAGTAAGTTTTCATGGAGATTGTGTGTGTTTATGTGTGTGTCTAAACTGGCATCACCTTGCACCTGATATCTCTGTCTCTGTGCTCTCAGTTGTGTAATTGCCTCTTCCCAGTTTTTGGCACTACTTGTTTGATCACATGCTAAGATGACTCAATTCACTAACTGAGCAAAAATATGTGTGCTTAGCTTGAATAAGTTCACAGTGTAAGCAGACAAGGGCCAGCATTAACTGAAGATGAAAGCAGTGTGTGATTAGACAAGGAAAATGGAGGGAAAAGGAAGTGAGATCTCTCAAGTGCTGAAAAAAATATTAATTTGGCTCCCTGTAATAAAACCCCATATTTAGCTATACAAGTAGGCTGCAAGTACAATAATGATTCTGCAGAGACAAGAGAGCATGCTCTAATGCACATTTCTCATTTCTTTAACTTGCATACTTGAGAATTTATAAAACAAATTTGCAGAATGGCACAATCATTATTAAGAACAGGCCAGTTTGAACACAGTTCTTCCTCTGGAGGAAAGCTACACATAACTGTGCAGTTATCATGGTTAAAATCCTGTATTTTCATCTATATCTGCTATATATAGCATTGCAAGTATTGTACTCACCAACACCAATTGGTAATGAAAATAAGCAGGAATTAAATGCCATTAGGCTGCATATTGCTAGACTCTGTTTCTAAAGAGTAAGTACAGTTTGCTAGGAAAAAGGAAAAATGTCTGCTGGAGTTCCATTTCTAAAAATGATCTCCAGAACTTTTGTTTTAATTTTTTTTCACAAATCATTTTTATGCATGAAGTAGAGAAATGTGTAGACCTTTCTTTGAGTAGCCCCACCACTGACAGCAAAATAATGATCAGAAAAATATGTCTAAATTGAGGGTGACTGTTCACTCAAATCTTGCTCACATTTTGGCTGTCACACAGCTCATGCTAAGGCCGTGCTGGGAGCAATGCCATTAGCTCAGAATGAGGGCAGCACATAGGCAGGGTTTGATTAGGCAGAAATGGATAAAGGTAATTGTGCAGCCACTATCACCCACAGCTTATGATCTCCTGCAGAATCCTTGCATTAGCAGCTTTCTGGATGTTTCATCAGAATCCAGTAAAAATGCATGGAAATAGACCAGATTTCCAAACTGGAAGGTATCAATACATCAGCTTACCCCCCAAAAATCTGAGATCCAGGAGCAACTGGGCTTCCAAAGTTTTTATGCTTTTTGGTGGAATATAGGGAGTGTTTGCATCATGAGGAAGGAGGAAGGATGAGCATTCTCATTATCAGCTAGGTAACTGCTTTGTTCATAGGTGCATGAGTTACAAGTTTTGATTTATATAACAGCTGAGTTACAAACTTCATTAATGAAGTAATGAGTTAGTGAATTCCTGTGTTGGACTATTCTATACAAATGTTTATTAGTTTTCTTTCATGATGAGTTTATAAGATAAGGTTTGTTTGACAAAGTATGTTTTCCCCTTACATGTGAGACATTTGGACAGGCAGTGACAGATGATCTAAGTAGAACTCTGGGACTTTTGACCTTACTTCAGGAAAATCACTAACCAGTGAGGAGGAGCAGGCAGATTTAACAGAGGGATGTAAATTTATGTTGAAATGTGCTGGACAGATCTCTTTGAGCCTGACCAAGCCCACTGTATCTTGTATCCTGTAGGGCAGATTGCCAGGTAAGAATATATGGAATGCTGTCATTTCCATTGGTGGAATTACAAGTCAAATTCCAGTACTTGTAGGTAAATCCCTTTAGGGACAGCATGTCTGGGTGTTCAGAAGTAAAAGTTTAGCAAAGAATTTTTTAAGTAATCTTATCTTTAAAATACAAAGATACACCTCATCCTAGTCTGATTTCACTTTCTATGTTAGCCCAGATTGTCAGTATTTTAGATCAGAAAAAAATCTCTTGCCAGCAAGACTTTACTTCCTTTATCACAGCTTTAATTTGCCATCCCCCTGCTTCTCAAGCATAGTCCTTCATGGAGCCACCCAGCTTCCCTGCAGCGTGACAATTGTCAGCCTCACAACACATTAATTAGGCTGCTTTGTTGCAGACAGCCTAATGCATACATTCAGCATAAAACACAAAATTATATTTATAATTTCATTCAGTCTTTTCTCCCTCTGGCCTAACCTCTTCTACTCTACTTTTCATTGTAAAAGTGTAGCTGTATGTGCTTCTCCAAAGGACTATATTCTGTCAATTCAGTACACTCTGTGTTGAATTTTATTTCTTCTTCTTTTTCTTCTTGTTCTAACTCATGTACTTCAGGTAGTTAAACTTAACAACCCCCCACCAAAAAAAAAAAAAAAAACCCAAACAAACAAACAAAAAAACCCAAATAGTAGAGTGATTATAGCCTAACAATATGTTTTCCCTTTTACACCTCTACAAGAGAGAAGCTTTAAAGCAGAACAGCAATGGTTGGAGTTTGACATCTGCTCATCTCAAGATGGCAAATGAATAAAGAAAATTCTGTCTCACTGGAATTTGGACAAGGATATGATGATCTACCTAATGGAAAAATCTTGGTTTCAAGGTTACCAGTCCATTGTGTGCTATCAGATCAGGCAAAGTTTAATCTACTGCTTCCTGTCATGTACCAAGTCTGGTATGGGGAAAGAATTTAGGTGCTTGTAGAAAGACAAATAAATGGAAGAACATTCCACTCATCCAACTGTACTTTTGGTATCTAGATTTATACCTGGAGTGAATTAGACACCAAAATAAAGATTGTTTTGTACTTTTTTTCTGGTCTCTGATATGGGCACAATAAAACTAGTGCTAGTGAGTCCAGATGAGGGCCATGAAAATGATCAGAGGGCTGGAGCAGCTCTCCTAAAAAGACAGTCTGAGAAGTTGTTCAACCCTGAGGAGAGAAATCTCCAGAGCAAGCTTCAATCTGCCTTTCATTATGTGAAGGGGGCTACAAGAAAGTTGGAGAGGGACTTTTCCCCATATTAGAAAGAATTATTACCTGTGAAGATGGTGAGACACTGGAATATGTTGCCCAGAGAAGCTGTGGTTGCCTCATCCCTGGCAGTGTTCAAGGTCGGGTTCGATGGGACTCTGAACAACCTGGTCTAGTGGAAGGTGTCCCTGCCTGTGGCAGGGGGTTGGAATGAGGTGGTCTTTAAGGTCCCCTCCAACCCAAACTGTTCTATGATTCTATATTGCTCATGAATTGCATAATAATGTATTGTATACATTTTGCTTTCAGAAAAGGGTCAATGTTTCACTTGAGAAATTAAAAATTTCAGAACTGGATCAGTTAAAGGTGCATTTCTTAAGAATGGTCCTACTCCAGCAATGCCCAAGCTTGTAAGTTCTCCCACTTCAGCTAAGTTGGTGAGCTCTTGAAAATAAATAAAAGGTGTCCTTCCTCAATTGTTGTTAATGGAGGTCAGCAGTCTACAGAAATATTTTTAAAAAACCAAGATTCTAAATTACCTAATTATAAAGCCTGTCCTCACGTATTGGTTACAAATCCCATTCATAGCTATTATACATATATATAACTTTCCATACCTATTGCATTACCATAATTGTGCTGGTTATTCAGTTGCCATGAAGTCTGTATGACAGGTAAAACAGCAATTTCAGTCAGTCTGAAGTATATTTTGTTCTCGTACAAATATATATGACAAAATGAAGCCAGGTTTATTCATAAAAATTTCTATTCCTTTTACAGATTTAGAAAGAAATTTTTCCATGTATTGTGAGGTTAAAACTTTAACACATCCTGCCATATCGTACTTGAGATTTCATGCCCCCTCTGCATTATTTGGCTCATTGGCTATTTTCAAGTTTCAAAAGATAAGAACAAGATAAGGAAGAGCATGAAAAGGATCAATGGAAAGAATAAGGAAGGCCTAGAACCTTCTGTATAATAGTGAGTGAACACAGTGCATCTTGAAGGGAGCCACACCTAGGTGAGACAAGAGCAATATACCAAAATTTCAGAGACTACTCGGGCTTTAAAAGAATCATAAAATAATTTGAGTTGTAAGTGTCCTTGAGAATGAACTTTCCATCTATCTGCTATGAACAGGGACATCTTCCACTAACCAGGCCGCCTTGAACACTTCCAGGGATAAGGTATTTGCAATTTCTCTGGACAATCTATTCCAGTTCTTTACCACCCTTCACAGAAAAGAATTTCCTCCTAATATCCAGTCCAAATCTTCGTTTCTCAGTTCAAAGACATCAGCTCATGTCCTATCATTATCCCCTTGTAAAAAGTCCCTTTCCAGATTTCTTGTAGGTCCCAGTTAGGCATTGGAAGGCTGCCACAAGCTCTCCCCAAAGCTTTCTCTTCTACAGGCTGAACAGCTCAAATTTTCTCAGCCTTTCCTCCTTGGAGAGGTGTTCTGTTCCTTTGGTCATCTCCGTGGCCCTCCTCTGGACCCACTCCATCAGATCCATGTCTTTTCTCTTCTGAGAGCCCCAGAGCTGAAGGCAGGACTCCAAGTGGGCTCTCACAGGGGACTAGAAGCAATGATAGTTTTGACTCCCAATGTATTTGGGCCAAATTTTGCCCAGGAACACATTGTGCAGGTCTGTAAAGGAAGTGCAGTTCAGGAGAATGAGAAACTCTAAAACTAGTGGCAGGTGTTGAATTATATCAAAACTTATTGCAGTAGAAACAAGTCAGAGAAGCCAGTTCTTTAGCTGAGTTTCACCCTGGGAATCAGCAGAACATGATAGAAAGGGAGTCTAAAGTCAGCTTTTCCTTAAAGGAAAAGGGAAATTGATATGTATCTGTAAGACTTCTTTTTCCTAAAACTTAATTGAATAGTTTTGCTTTCCCTTCTTCAAATTAGCTTAAACCTTAAAGATGATAAGATGATAATGCAAGTGGACTGCAGCAAAAAAAAAAAAAAAAAAAAAAAAAAGAATTCAGGTTAACAGAAAGAATTGAAGTGCCTTCACTGTCTTTTGGTAAAATAGAAGCAAGTTTATGAGTTGATGAATTTCAAAGTGAACACCAAGCAAGGAACCAACAAAACAAAAACTAAGGCAAATTTCTAGATGTTAAGGTATCTGGCTAAGTTTGGAAAGAACCTTAGTTAAGTCAATACCATCAGTACTTCTAGGATTTCAACTGTTTCATGAGTTCTAGTGGACTATGCAACATTTTATAAGCTTTCTCTTTTATTTTTCAATAATTATTTCTTCCTAAGATATGACTATTTTTACACATAATAAAATGAAGTCCAACATATAAATTATTTTGAGGTTATTTATATGAAGCAAATAAAAGGAGCAGAGCAAGTATGCTTTCCTTCCCTCCAAGCCTTATTTGATCACCCTTTTCCAGGGTGTAAATACTGCCTTCTATTCCTTTGCCTACAGCTAGGTAAAGTAAGGAATTACAAAGAAGCAGTAAATCTAAATTGTATAGAAAAGATGAATAAGTACCATTCAGAAATGCCAGATCTTGTGGAAAATGTCTAAATAAATTCAGGTGGAGATTTAGTTCTCTGGTGACTTATCTGGGCTAGGCGCTTGCAAAAGTAATTGTGGAAGAGAGACTGTCTCTTACACACTTGCATTCTATTCTGTGTGCAGGCAACCTTCCATGGCAGCATTCCCAACCTTCTCGGGGCACAGGGACCGACAGAAAGCATGGAAGAGAAGCATGTTCCAAGCCTCATATCAAGCATGCTACAAGATGATGGGCAATGCTACAGATTGAGTAGTAAATTATTATCCCCCTGCAGCAATGAGGAAACAATCTATTTAAGTTTGGCCCCTGAGGTGTGGCTCTGGGACACATTACCTCTTGTGACTCCCACTGGAAGGTTAAGCACCAACCTTTGCTTAGGGCTGTGCCCAAGGGTATCTTTTGGAAGCAAATTCAGGCTTTTATTTCTGCTCTTAGCTGTATGCAGCCGGCCAAGATATGGAATGGCAGCCCTGTATTCTGCTGATTGTAAGGGTGAAAGCAAAGCCTGACCAGTATTCAGCTATTCCTGAATCAATTTTGCATCATTGCACTTGGTTGTAGCTGAAATGCTGAGGCTTCTGGAGCTCCAGCTTTGTAAAGATGCAGATTAGATTTTAGTTTCACTGCTTTCTTTTTTTTTTTTTTTTTTTCTGCTTTGGCCTTCCCAGTGGTGGGCTGGACTTTGAATATCAGAGGCAGATAACTGATGCAAAATGACGGTGGTAACCTGGGCTGCAGAAAACTTTCCCTTTCTAAGACATATTCTCTATAGAATTCATAAATTAAAACATAAAGGATTTATGGTTTAGCTAATGAGCTTTTGATTCTGCTCTGCTTCCTGTATGTATGTGGTGGTGGAGGCTAAATGTAATTTAGTATCTTGACTTTTCCAGTATTTTTCTCAGATTTTAATTTGGCTGCTAATGTGGATGTTGTAGTATACCTTAGTGCCATTGTATAGTGCTGGTAATTAATACATCACATATGGGGGAAATCCTTCTAGGAGTTTTTGATTGACTGTATATGTGGCCAAATAAAGCTCAAAAATAATGTGAATGCATTCTTCCCATGCCATTTGTTACTTAGAGTATTCAGTAGTAATTACTTCTGTGCCATAATTTTCCACACGTTTTTTGTGGGGCGTTTCTACATTATAGGAATTTTACTGAGTAAAAATATGTCTGCCTGAAACTAGAAAGCAGGTATAGGCATCTGACTTGCTTCAGGACTCATTTTGTCCTGTTTATTCTGTATTTCAAAGCTACTGTATGGCTTGGGGCAGGCATTAGGAAGTCCTGCATCTTAATATCTGCAGTGTCACTGGCAGTTTGGGTGTCTTAAGCTGATGGTCACTGAAGGCAGTGGCATTAATACTCTGTATTTTTCAATAAAATACTCTGCATTTTTCAGTTTGCACATCTCTACCAGGCGTAGTCTTTAAGCTTTGGGGCACATTGTAAATATTTTTCTTGAGAAGCAGGCTGGAGAGGATTTCACATAATGTCATGTCTTCTGATAGTACGCAATGAAGGATATAAATAGATATAATCAATATGAAAATTAGCATCCTAGAACTTCCTGAAAGTTGTTATTAAGCCTCCACATGCTCAGTTAGTTTATTCAGAGAGAGATTCCCAGGAAGGAGCCAAAGGTCATAAAAATGGCCCTTTGCTCCCCCTGGTTAATGATAGGCTATGGCCTATAGGACTCCCTGATTCACTGGCAACATTCATATTCCAGTGTCCTGAAATAGAGAAGATAATGATGTGGTGAACAACTCTGCACAGTGGTAGGTGATAATACACAAACAGAGACACATCCCTAGTGGGAACATCCATGCATTGGTCTTTTACAGCAGCTGGAGAGCAATTTCTTATTATTTTGTCTCACTTTGATGTCTGAATCATTATTAAAGAAGTAAGTACCCCCATTTGGCCAATGGTCTTTATAGCAAGTCTGCCCACAAATAGAAAAGGGTGAGAGTAAATGACAAATACGTATATCTCGTATATCTCGTGTACCAGTTTGTGCAGATTTGCTGAAACACTAAGAAACAAAAAGAAACTGTAAATTGTCTGTTAACAATCCTGTCACAAGGAAGAATGTGAAGTGTCTACAAAATGGGAGTGATTTTTAGAAGTGATTCACTCCACAAGAGCCTTAGTAACAGATAAATGTGGTTTAACAACAAAGGCACTATGGTTTAATATCCTCCTTTGGCAAGTTACTGGGCAGTTACTAATGGGTACTGAAAGAACACATTGCATCTGCCGATCTTTATTCAAGGCTCTGGGTACTAACTTTAAGAAATGCAGTAATGTGTTTTGTCTGGCTTATGTGTAATTCTGTTCCTGTAGAAATAATGCACTGAAGAGTTTTCCTGCTGGGCACAGTATAAAAACAACCATGGATGTTCACAAGGAATTCCCACTTGTTTGCTCATGAGTGGATCACAGGAGCAGGATACATGGGCACTGGAGATGAAGCACAGCACAGGACCCAAATAAATAGACTCTGCTTGTGCCAGAGCACAGTTCTGTCTGCACCCAGCATTGCTGGGAGCAGATGTGTTGAGCAGCACAGTGCAGGGATACAGTGAGAGTTCTGAGCAGCGTTAGCTCATCCAGTTTGTTCGGCCTTGGAAGCCAGAAAGTGACAGCAGCAGCCCTGGAGCAGTGCAAGGTGAAGGCTCACTTCAGGAAGCTGATGCCAGGGAGATGCAGAACACTGGCTGTTGCTTTCATATTCAAGAAACAGATTCAGAAACTACAGCCTGAAATTGTGCTGGTGTTAAATGGTGTTCTAAAGCAAGCAGCTGTGTGGCTTGTCTCTCTGACAGTAACCGTGTTTTTCCTTTTTATTTTCACTAATGTAAAAGCACTGGTCAGTATTTCTCTGTTCTGCAGTTTGAGAAAAAGTTTCTCCTCCTCAGTTGCAGATTCTCCCAGCACACCTGCAATATGTCAAGAGACTTTTACACAATATTTTTAAGGAAAGGTTTGAGTGTACATGAATACCTACATCAAAGTACTTTTATTTGTCTAGGCTTATTGGAGCCAAAAGACTCGATTTGAAGTAATTCACTCAAAATCTCAGTCCAATTAGAATGCTTCCATAATATGCATCTAAAGTTGTTTTAAAAGATAGATTGACTTAGATTGTGGTTACTTTAGCTCTTAATCTGTTATGACAACAGGTGGGAAACATTACCACTGAAAAAGGTTTAAGTGAATGGTTCTTAGAGCTATTTCATTTCTCTTGTAGCAGACCATGTACACACCTCTCTTTCTTCAGTGACGGTAGGTAATTTCTTTACCTACTGCTATTTTTCACGATTCTGACTTGACTATGATGAATAGGAGATGTCAGATGAATAGGAGGAGTCTTAGGAGCAACAAAGTTTGCTTCTGGAAAAGCAAAAACACAGTGCAGGCTTTGCCTAAGGACATTTAAGCTAGTATTAAAAAGAAAAACCATTAGACTGAAATGGATGGGTGAGCAGTGACCAGCAAATATCTGTACTTGGTATTGTGTATGCTGTAAGACCCCTTTTTATTTGATCAATGAATAGTAGAAGAAAGGAGAATTTAAATTTTCTAATTTTTTTTTGTAATTTCATTTTTCAGTTTTACAATTTTAAATAATAATACAAAATTAATCCTTTTATTGTCGTGAACCCTTTATAATTGATGCTATCCTGTTTTTGTTTTGTTTTGTTCTTGTCTAGAAATCTAGTAATTTTTTCTGTCCAAAAAATGTTAACCTGACAAAACCAGACTGTTGGATAGCTGTGGTACTCAGATATGCAGTTTGAACTATTCTGGGAGTGGCAGCTAAAAGGAGTTTAAGCAACAATTCTCGCTAAAGATGTGTTCTCATGGCTATGAGTAAACCAGCTGAGAAATCCCAAATGCAAGTAAACCGTTCCCAAAATACAATGTGTGTGAATGGGATGGCTGAACTATCTTGCTTTCCTTAATAGCTGCTCTTAATGGGCTCTGAGCTACTTTAGATAAGCACCACAGCTGCAGAAGAAACAGTCAGCAAAGCCTACTTGTGTAGTTCAAACAGAAGCATAAAACAGTATGCTGATCCACCCTCGTGAAAATAATGAAGTTACAGTAAGCCCAAATTAATACAAAGAAAGAATCAAATATGTATGTATTGACTTTTAAAGAACACTTTTCTTCCTGTAGAGTATCAGAAGTAGTACACAACTTTTCCTAGTAGAAGACTAGTTCTGGATTACTGAATCCTGCTTGCACCTTGTGTTGGAAGAGAGTTTGCATGGACAGCAGGATTCATCAAATCTGCCAAGATATTCGCCTCCTCATTTGCATTAATGACAAACGAAGTAAAAGAAAAAAAGTAAAGTAAGTAAAAATCAACCAAAAAAAGGAGATTTTTTTTTGTTCTCTCCTCCATCGAAGCCTGATAATGTGATATGCTTCTTCAGCTTGTAATATATAATATAAAGTAATTAATGCTTAAGGGAGAAAATGTATAAAATAAAAATTGTAAAATGGATTTAACATCCAACGAGCCTCTGACCACCTGGAGACAGATTACCACACTGGAATTACCAAACTCCTGGTGGCAGCAGGAGAAGAATGCTTTGTTAACTAATAAAAGAATGTGGCTGGCACAGAGATGGGCTTCCCCGGAACCATCAGGAACACCCAAGGAGGATCAGCACAGAATCATCAAGCAAGAGAACCGAAGTCTTCGAGAAACATAGGTCTGAATACGCGACTCCCCTGACCCGATCAGCGCCCGCCACTACCCAGGAAACAGCGATTGTCCAGCCCTGCACAGTAAAAAGAAACCTTGGTGCACATGCGGGGTTACACAAGAAATCGGGGCACCCCTGCCTCAGGCACAAAGAAATGTATCAATGTACCTTCCCTTAATAGCTGAGAACCAGGTTTCTGACTTTCTCTCATTTGTATCTCCTCTCCCTCTTAGAAGTTTTGTAATTGAGCATCCTGTGGCTACATCCTGACAGCAAAAGCTGGGTTATTCATGCTAAGAACTACCCTAAAACCTGGGATATGTGAAAGTGAAGATAATTATATTCAGTTAGTCCCATATATCCAGGCTGACAAAACCTGAAATGCCAGCAAAGCTCTTACTGTGCCATAGTTATTGAATTGTTAAAAAATCTGTGATCATTTCTGCATCCCTATCTCATAGAGATATCTCACTATTCGTGGGTGGTGTGCTGTGGTTTTTCAGTGTCTGAGGAGATGCAAAATAAGCTTACACCTCAACTTTCCTTAGTAGAGAGGAACATGCAGTGCTTTCTTTTCCTGGGATCTCTTGAGGAAGTTCTATGAAACTTCTCACTCACTGGTAAATCCTCTATATGTTGCAGTTAGTAATAAACCTTACAGCAAAACAAAAATTTGTCAGAAAATATTGATTTCTTGGTGAAGAACATCAGTTGGCTTTTTTCCTTTGGCACTGAAGGTCCTGGGAGTCTAATCTTCCTCTGCACTCTGGGGATCATGAAGTGTTAGTGCAAGTTTCATGGTCTGAGGCTTCTGGGCCGCCCACAGATGGGGTCTACCCTGAGGACAGGTTTTGATACCCACACAGGTTGTCCAGAGGAATTGCTGTTCCTGTCAATTCTGATTATTAATTTCTTAGAAGAAAACAGACAGTTCCTGAACTTTAAATTCTTTGAGTGTCTGCGAGGCACCTGGGGCACTTTCCTTACAGCTTCAGGTTCGGGGAATATCTGTAACTGAAGAGAATGCCAGACCTTTTCCAGCCAAATGTAAACAAGAGTAAGCAGATTCTGCTTTTCAAGGAACTTGACAACTCCTTGTACTTCACACCTGCTTCAGAACTGACTGTTTTAATAGCCTGGGCAACATTATTTTGAAATTAACTTATTCTGTAATATGCTAAATCTTAGCTCACTTATTTCTTCACATAGTACTGTACCTGAATAACAAGCTGTACTTAATTAGAGGCCTATCATAAATTGTAAGAATTATGTCATATGTGTTGGGGCATCAACATTTGGAATTAATATAACAGAAGTTTGTTTTCCAAACATTACTGTTTCTATTCAGTGAAATTTCATTTATTTTCCTGTGTACTACAATCAATAACTGGAAAACTTCATTTTCTACTATATCCAGTGTAATAATGCTGGAACACTTTGATTCTTAATCAATTTTAATTGCCAAAAAGGAGCTCAATACAGAGCAATCAGCTTCCAACCAAGTTATCCCACAATGTTTATAAACAGCTGGTGAAAATGAAAATTGAATCTGGGTCCTACTCAGGTATAAGTTTGTAATCAGAATCTATTTTATTAAGAGATAGATACCAAAAAGCTAACACTCATGGCAGGAAAAGAATAAAAACCAGTTAATTATGTTTTCAAAAAATTTTTTAGGGCAATTCAATAGAGTGATTACCTTATATATGCTCACCATTTCCATCTCTGTTATTTGTAGTTCAATATGACATGGATTATTTTTTAAGGGAAATTCAAAGGTAACCACTAGAGAAAAGCTCTAATTTCTAGATACATTTATGATCCCAAACAAAAGATTGCCAAAAGCTACAAGCAAAAATACTGTTGTCTGCCTTCACAGAATGCCAAGTGCAGAATCTGCTTTGCTTTTAATGGTCATGATGGAACATACATGTGTGTGTGTATATACAGTATAAAATAAAGTTCAGTGAAACACTTTTTCTGAGGAAATGTCATAACAGAAAAGTCTGAATTTTCTTTTGATTGGGAGCTTTCAGTTTCTGCTAAAACATTTCAAATTTGCTAGGTAACACCATAGCTTCAAAAGGATAACATGTAGGAGGAAAAAGAAGTCCTACAGGTAAACAGATCTTTTTGCTTAGTGTGTATTTCCCACTCCTCTGTGATATCTTTGGTGGGGTAGTTACTGTATTCAATTTCCTAAAGCAATACTATTTACAAAGACCCCCAAGAGGGAGAGGAATGACCAAGATTACATTAGGCTTTGTGTTTGATATATGGGAAGTTACTCAAAGCTGCAAGGAAGAACAAGAAGTGGCTTTGTTGTTGTTGCACTTGTTACATTGCCAAAATTTGAGTTTACTGAGGACTACAGTTTAGTTTGCAGACTAAAGCAATGTCTTATTTGATCTAAAATAGGATCATACTCTCATCAGTTCAAAAGAAAATACAAGTAATTTTTTTATAACTATGAAAATGCAAAGAGATTTTAGCTTTGCAAATACTGCTTTCTATTTCAAGTTTTCAGCTGATAAGGTTTTCTTTGTAGCAATTGATTAAGAACTTTTGTAACAGTAGAAATTAAGCCTATTGAAATCAATCACTCCTTGGTTAAAGGTGCTTTAAGTTCTAATTTACTTAAATTGACGTAACTTCCAATTTAATACACTTTGAAATATCCAAGTGGTATTATGTTACAGAAACTAGTCAGGGAAAGACATAACTGTGTGGAACCACTCAGAAAATTCTGAAGTAGATCTGACTATCTTCTGGACAGGTTTTATGTAATAATTTCTTGGCAACTCAAAACCCACCTCCCAAACCAACAAATGAAACAACCCTGGCAAGCATGTAACAGAAATTAGAATTATTTTTAAAAATACGTAAAGGAGAAGAAAAAGAGAAATGACAATCTTATTTGGAAAATTTTGTTCCCTATCTTTCACTTCAGTCCGCATTCTTCTCATGTAATAAGAGTATCATTGAGATATAGCTGAATTATGAAAATAGACCACTTAACCCTATTTTAACATTAAGAGGCATATCCAGAAAGAAGTTAATTTTTATTTTGGAATATTATGAGTTTTCCTATGGACTGCCTGTGTCTTTCCATTGATTAGGAAATGCTGAAGTGAGTATGGTCCTAATTTTAGAGAGGCGTGTGACATAAGGTTAAATTAAATTGTATCCCACTCCAAAATATTGATATAGTAATGCAGAATGAAGCCACACTGAGGAATCTGGGAAGCATGGCAAAAATACTTGCAGCTAAAGAAAAGGTTCAAAGCATTATATGGTTTAAGAGAAAAGTGAGTAAGAGTGTATATGCTAAAGACACATGGTAGAACAACACAGGAAAAAAGACAGCGGAATCTTTTGTTCTTCCTAGCAATAACAGGAACAAGGAAATATTCTGTGAAATTGTAGAATAATAAACTCAAAACTCATGAACAGGAAAAAATCACTCAGTCTGTAACTACAATCCTAATCATTAGAGGTAGGAGTGGCGAAGAGGTTAATCGGTTCTTGTAAGCATGAGTCACATTATTTCAAGTAAATAATAAAATCACTGAATGCTCCGGTCTGTAAATATAAATCCTGTCTTTTACATTTTTTTACAACTCTCCAGGCTTCAATGTCTCCTAATTTTATTAAAAACTCCTCTTGCTTATGTAAAGTTTAATCATTCAAAATATTGTCTAGACTCAACCCCTAGTGTTGATTTTAATTTTTTTTAAACTGAATTGCTCATACACTACTATTTTCTATTTTAGAAACTTTCTGACCTTTCAGAAACCTCCCCTGTAATGAGAAACTGACACTGTTTAACTTCTTTTTCCTTTGTTAGATTATTTTCTAGGTCATGAAGCTTCGTGTTAAATGTTACTGACAAGTACTGCTAGAGCTAAATGAGATATGAATAAGAATATAAGAATATAAGAATATAAGAATATAAGAAAGGTCACCCTGGCTCCAACCAGTCACCTAATTCTCTTAGAGTGGCAAGTACCTGTTGCTTAGTAAGGAGTTCAAGAGTGGGATCATTATGCCCCTGGTATTTCTTGTTGGAAGGAAACTGTGTGTTTATTCCTGGGGATTTGTTTGGCCGTTGTTTTCCAATTCCTATTACAATTTTGAGCAGCCAGCAGGTTTTGAAGGTGCTTTGATAGTAGTTGACTGGGATTGACTTCTTTCTCTGTAGCTTGTAGTCTAGAGAATATTAAAAGAATTTAAATTACGTAGTTCCGTTGAAATACATTTGGGCCTCTTCCTCTTTCCTCTCTCCCACAGCCTAGAAATCATTATAAATGCACTTCCATTCATATAACTGAAAAATAAATATGATTTTAGGAATAGTGCCCCATATTAATATCAGCTAAGTTATGATACATTTATTTATATATAATAAAATAGCAAAATTTAATCTACCATAATTTATTATATGAGAGAAAGAAAACACATTAGTTCAAGAGAAAAATAAAAAACAGAGATGTTTACTAATAATTCTTGTAGATCTACCACCATTGATAACCCAAAGTATTCAATCTTATCTAAAGATTGTATATACCAGAATAAATAAAGAGAAGAGATGACAAGCAGTTTCATTCATCCTTAAATTTGGTGATCAGCCTATAGTAGTCAAGGATGCAGTGCCCTTATGCACCATGTTTTGTAACTAGTAATTAATCCAAATTAATTAACACATAGGCTTTGATGTAGAAGAGAGACACGTTTTTATCTTACACTACTTGCATATTGATATCTGCTTTTTAGTGCCACAAAGGTTGTATATAAGGACTCTCCCAAAGGAACACAACATGCACATTGGGACATCATCATTTCTCTCAGCAGTTTGAGATGTCTGTGCCTGTAGGGCCAGAAAATCAAGTAGTGTCCTTGGATTAACAGATGTGTCATCCTTGAGGTTTCGAGGAGATTTAGCTGAAGAGTGAGAAATCTAATATGCAACTGGTATTTGCATCTATATAGTGCATTACAGATCCTGAGCTTGCTTATTTGATTGCTTTAGAAGGTGCTTGTTGCCTTAACATGGCTGCGGTTATTTTCACCCCTGCTCTGACGTGGAGGAGTAGGATAAAGATTGCTGTTGCAGGGTTAGTGGGACAGAATATGATGATGCAAGGTGATGCAAACTGATTTAGAATAAACCCAGATTTATTGCCTGACCTAATAGATGGACTGTCATAGCTGTTGTACAAGGCAATAGGGAAGTAAAAACTTCTAGCTCAAGTGGTTTCCTCAGATACAGAATGCCTCTCTCAAACAAGTAGTTAAAAAAGAAGGTAAAACTGGGCATAGAAAATAGAAGAAATAGATTAAGGAAATTTTAAATTTGTTCAAGAGGAGAAATAAGTCAAGCACATAGAATATTGAGATCATAGCTAAAATGTTTTAAAATTATTTTACTGAATCTCAATAAGGGACATTGTCTGTACTTCTCAGTGATTCCCCTTTCACAGTGAAAGTTAGAAGTGAATCACAAATAAGCAGAAGCAAAAATGAAAATTTTAATTATGCACTGTTTCCTACTCTGTCTTAATATTCATATTAATATCAAGAAAAGTAAGTCTATAAATTTATCTGGATCTCTGAAATAATGTTTGATGCTTGCTTTGATAGACACTTAGGAGCTCTAGGATTCAGAGAAGGAAAAATTAAGAGACATTTATGAGACAAGAGGCACAGGAAAAGTAGAATTTTGTTGATGCCCAAGAGTAATCCTGGTTTCCCACTCATGCAGAGAATGTGCTTAGGGCATATCAATATTTACCTCACCTTGGTGGAGGTACACCACATTCTCAGTGTTCATCTTGCCAAGGTGCTAAGCTATTTTTTGTAGACTGCAAGGATCTGTGGGAGCAACAACTATTGAAAATACAGGAGGAGAATCAGGCTGGAAGAAGGCCCAAAGAGGAATACCTCAACCCTACTATTTGCAGCCCATCTTGTTTCATGTTTTCATTAGTGTTTTTGGCATCCACAACTGATTGATGATAATGCCATCCATATAGAGGAAGACTGTATTAAAAGGACATGGTGATACTGAGGACTCAGGTAATTTTAATATAATGAAAAGGAAGATATACAATAGCAATACAATAATCAGCTAGCTATGGGTTCATTCCTTGGAATCCATAGAAAAGAGTAGGACTTGCCTATATTATTGGATTTCAGGGTGAGCATTGTGATACGTTCTGGGATGTAGCCATTGAAAACAAATACCATTCACTTGTGCTTCAGGCTGTGTTTTTGTGCTGAGGAAGTTTTGCTGCCAGCCTACAAAGCTTAGCAAAACTTCATTTGTGTGTGTCTTGGTTGGCTCTGTTCAAGAAGGATTAATTAATCCTTCTTTTCGAGTGTATTTTTACCCTTATAAAGGGTAAAAAACAACAGAAGAAGAAACAGTGTTAAAGGACAAAAGACAAGAATAAATATGCTATGAACTTTCTGATTAAGTTTATGCTAGAAATTATAGAAATATGCTTAACCGGCAGAAATTATTTGAGATAAGGTTTTCAAGACAATGTGTGGCAAATGTATGCAGGAAATATGCAACGGGGTGCCTGAAGTCCCAGGAGACTGGATTTAGTGGCCAGGGCAGTCCTCACAGTCTCATCTTGTGTCTCTCTTCACAGCATCATCATGTATCTCTCTTCAGTATTGCCTGCATTTCTATGGGGTTTCTTTTCACATTTTTAGATGACAGTACAGTCCATAAAACTTGATGATGTCCTGAACCAAGATTAAACTAGTGAGGGTCTTTCAGAACAATTACCTCTGATTTTAGCATCACCTCACTTCAGCACTGCAGTGAGAAATGGCTTATCAAAAGGTCCAAAAAGGAAATGGAAGGAAAACTGTAAGAATGTGCACCCAGGGGCCAAGAGATAGGATTGAATTCTTAGTCCCAGGAACAAAGTTTCCAGCAGCTCCCAAAACCAGATGCATGCCTGTGTCATCATATCAAACAGAGTCAACAAAGTGGTTCAACAGTTAAAATTTAGAAAGGTTTCCCAAAGTGTGCTTTTACTACGTGGATTCTTATTTTCATGTAGAAGATGAAACTAATACTTCTTCTCTGCAACTGTTCAGCTTATTTTTCTGTATTTCCAATAGTGAGACTTTGTAGGAAACAGCAGTTTAAAGTACATGAGTCTGACAAAGCCTGGATCCACTGCCTAATTTTTTTGTGCAGCTTCATGAGAGTAACATTCTCATAATTTCCTTTATTGTTTTCACTTTAAAGTTATCGTGTTTTGATTCTAAATAGTATTCTTGAAAATTCACTAATAATATTTCTAATCAAGGCTTCCAGAGGCCAAAAAAATTGTCATAGCAGAGTGATGTAGTTAGTTACAAAATATAGCAGTGTCAAATTATTTTGCATATTTGGACAACATCCCTCTTTCTGTTTGTTTACTCACTCATTTACTGACCACAGTCGGTTAGTTTATGGCTGCTATTTTGGTAATGTGGAAGTGCATGCTATGTATACTCTGCACTTTGTGGCCTTTGGAACTTCAGTGAGATAAGGAGCAATCCAGTTCAGATTCCCTCAATTCAAAGTGGAGTGCCCTTCGACTACAAAGAATCTCTGTCACTTTTTACACCAGTGGTGACAGACCGACCGTCTCTTCTCATTCTGCTCCACTGCTGCCCAGTGGACTGCAAAACAAGTACAGCATTCCTTCTAAATTGATATTTGAAACAACACCTGCAAACTTCTCCAAACTGATTGTAACTTTTAGTGAAGATTTGTGTCATAATATAATTACTGTTTTTAATAATCCAAACTGGAGGAAAAGTAGTTATCTTTTTTTTTTTTCCCCTCAAAAATTGAAATTTTAGCAATTGCTTTTGCTTTGGTGCAGAATAAAATAAAATCAGAGCCATGTTAAAATCTTCTGAGGAATGATCAGGGCATTCACCTGAAATATATGAAATTCAAGGTTATGTCTTTGCACTAAACTAGGCAGATTCTTGATGTTGTCTGTTCTGAAGTTACTCCTTCCTCTGTGACTTTAGCCTGGAATACCATTCTGATCATGTGAAGACTTCCAAAGGAAAGATACATAGAAATATATATGTTCCACTTAAATGTTTGGATTTTAATAAACTGGAATCAACTAACAAAAATCCCCACTACATCTAATGCATCGTTCTTAAATAGCAACAGGTTTTAAAGAACACGTCAACAACAAATAGTATTGCCTGGCATTTATGTCTTTTTGTACTGATAAAATTGCCATAATCAATACCCTAAGCCATAAATTGTGTTGCCAGGTTTATTTTTTTTCCATTGTAATTAATTTAAGTTATTTGACTCTTTGATTTATGTGATTTAAGTTCAAAGGAATTGCTAATTATTACAAGATTATTGCTGCTCCTCAGCCAAGGTTCACTTTTCCCTTTATCACAACTTAGATAAAGAAAAAAACATATGAAATTTTGCACTCACAAAATCTCAACTGCCTTGAGATTTAGAAATATTTTAGAGCAAAATTCCTTTATGTGCAATGAAAGAGGGGAGGCTTAGGTTGGGCATTTTGACATTGGGAAGCATCCTAAAGGTCGGAATAGCTTTAAACTATCATCAGATCCAAGATGCTTAAGGAAGTCCCGTCCTCACAGGTTACTGAGTGCCCTCAAGCCCAGGTAGACCACCTTCTCCTGGAATTAGCTTTGGATTGCAAGAAGGAGGAAAGTTTATTTGGGTGCCTGGTTTCCACACACTGGTCAAACTGCCTATGTCCCCCCCATGGCCTGGCAGTTGAAACAAGCATGAATCACTGCAGGGCAGTGGCTGCTGCCAGATGAGCAGACCTCAGCCCATAATTCATGGAGGGCAGGGACAGCAGGACACACTTTGGTGAGGCTGGCAGGTGTCACAGGTGATTTGAACAATCAGTCTATGTGCCTGCCGAAGCAGGAGCACTGGGGATGGTGTAGAGAATCTGGAGCAGCTTTAGGTGAAATCAGCTGAACTTTTTCACATCAACATGCACACATTTAGCCAGGCAGGGGAGGCATGGATGATGGATTTCACAGAGGCATTGTGTATAGAGAATCAGGAAAAGGAAAGATTCCCTCTCTGTAGATCAGCCAAAAATTTAGACCAAGAAACATCAGAGCCTACTTATAAACATAAGAAACAAGTGTGAAATTATCATGCTAGCAATTGAAATTATCTACTTAGCTGCCTTTGTTATTTAAGAGTCTTCCTGGTTTTCCTAAGAAATTAATCTGTTTTGCTTTTCCTCTTAAGTTACGCTACAGGAAGCTGAATACGTGTACACAGAAACAATGCCAAGGTGCATTTATTGTTAATTTATTATTAATTAATTTATTAATTAATTTAATTTTTTATTTCTTTATTTTTAACTTTATTTTCCTTTTCCCCCCACTGGATCTCTGAAATCTGCGGTTATCGTTTCTGTCCCAGTCTTCCCCCAGCTTTTTAGCATAAAACAAAATGATGACTTTTAAAGAGCAGCAAATACAATCTCATTATGGTTAGAAAAATCACTTGTGCCTTGTGTCTAGTGTAAACATTTGTATTGGTGAGTCCCCAGAAGGGGTATAAGTGGTGAAAAATGACAAAGCTGAATTAGAAGGGATAGAGAGAGAATCATCTCTTAAGTATTGGGGTGAAACATCATACACAAATTGCATTGTGAGTGTTCCTTAGGTCTCTCCAGTAGGGATTCTTGGTGAGTATTGACAGAAGGTATGCATGAAAAGGAAAGACAGCAGAAACAAGGAGAACAAAGAACAGAGAAATATGAGTAGCATGCCAATAACATGGGAATGAGGTGAGCACAAGACAGAAAGTGTGGAAGATGCAGACTGTCACAGGTGGAAATCTCTGTGGCCACCTTCGACTAATAGCAAGCCTAGAAAAGTCCCAATAAAAATAGAAGAGTTTTCCTTCAAATTGGAACTGAAATAAAGAGTACCTTTAATACACATGGCATTTTAAAAAATATGTGGAGTTTTTTTCTGGAACGCAGAGGATAAACAGGATCAGGTGTCTGGTGATATGTAAGAACTCCTTTTTCTGTCCCATTCCCTTTTCACTGTGCATGGCACTGAGAGCTCACACAGATATCATCCCTTATGGGGGGGGAACTCTCCTCAGTGAAGGTCCTAGGCTGTGTCAGTTTGTCATTTGTACTATCCTACTCCTACTAGATTAGCTTCTAATCTAATATAAATGTGGGGGTTCATTAAAAGCAGTAATAGCAACAACAGCATGCCAAAAAAGTCTTACAATCTGCCTAAAATATCTTCCAATTTCAAAAATATTTGAGGCTAAAAATGAAGGTTCTGGTAAGAATCCCCTTCACTTGCTATCCTTAGAGTGAGTCTTGTATTGAAATGAGTCGAGAAGAATTCAGCTAATTTCCTCTTCCACCCTACTTCCCAGCCAAATCTATTTCCAACTCCCTGTCTGATTAATTCATTCTCACCCTAGTCTTCATCTTATTCACCTTAACTGGTAGTAATGTGTGTGGGCTGAATTAATATATTTTCAAATGTAATTTCAGAAGTTCATGTTTATAATGTTGTAACACAGTGCTCTGCAACATCACTTAGTCCAGCAATATTTGTCCAACTCCTTCCAGCATAAACTTGCACAGCAGCACTCATTTCACTTGGAGAGTGGTTGGCAAAATGTCAGCTGTTGAATCAAGTAAACTCACTATAAATTTGTGTGGTTCTACATTCATCTGCATTAATTTTCACCAAATTGTGCAGTTTTATTGATACAATGCCATTCACAATCATTGCTGTTCTATTTAACAGTTTGCATTATGGCATAAAATTATAGACTGGAACTCAAATCCCATTAAAATCTTAACCTGCTTATGCATTTAATAGACATTCATATAAAAAAAGTGCATTTTCTTGAGGAAAGACAGGAGTGATAATAAGTGATTTATCATAGTTTATATTGCATCAGGAGATTTTTCACACTTCACTTGTCAAATATTTGCTATTTATTAATTTATTTTTCCTTTCATGAGATTTCTCAGTTTGACAGGGATGTGCTTCTTAATTTCATATCACCTTAAATAGATTTTTGGCAAATGCAAATATTAAAAGTCTGATACAGTTTTAGGGATTTTTTTAAACTGATTTTTTTTTTTTTTTTTTTTTACCTCAGCTTTGAAAAAATTGCCAAGAAGTAATCTTTACAGGACACAGGTCGTGTGAAGGATATATAAGATACTTGTATAACAATTATACTGAGATACTCATAATTCTTTCTTTAAGCCATTATGTACACAATATTTCCAGAAATTACAATGCTAGAGTTCAGTCAATTGAAAAAAAAAAAAAAAAAAAAAAAAAAGAAGAAGGCTCAGGACATAACACCATCATTATTTTTTCAGTAAGTAGAAATTTTCCTTGTGCAATCTTTCTGGAAGTCGGAAAGTATCAGCTGTTGTGTGATATGGTATCTTTATTGTAAGCATAATTCTCAACCAATGCTTTTTGTTACTGATACAGACCCAGGTTATTGGAAACTGCGTAAGGTTTTCCATAAAGAGCACACAAGAAAATGGACTCTGATAATAAATACATATATGTAAATGTATTCTTGTACAAGTACATGTTTTGTACATGAGCTTATGTATACTCAGTGGATTCTTGGTTTATTGTACATATATTGGTGTACCTATAGGAAATTCATGATAGACAGTCCCCTCCTCTGTCCTCTCTGTGTCCTGCTGAAATATTAATGAATCACACAACAATTCCCTGATATCTCCAGTCATTTGATACCCTGCCAACATTAAAAAATTCCATAAGCAGTCACAAGTACACTTTGAACTATTAACTTCTTGTTGTTAAAAGAAATACAGTGTTGGCCTTTAAACAGTGTTTTAAACCTTGTTTTTAGAAGATGGTATGACAACTTTTTTTCCCTAATACTGGTTTCCTCCACCAGCAAACTCAGAATTGGCATGTAACTTTTGTTCCTGTTGTCATGGGCAGAACATTGCCTACAGGCAATCAGAGGTGTGATCTCAACTGCTGCTCCTCCAAGCCTTTGCTTATCTCTAGAAAAGATCCACTGGAGAAGGCTTTCTCATTTTTCTTGCTCTGCTGCAGGTATTCTTGATCCATGACACATTTAATAAAAACCATCTGGACAACATGGCTAGCTTCAGCACTTTCAATAGAAGGATTTTTTCTAATCAGTCAGCATTTTTTTGAACTAGATTTGGGATAAGTCATGAATATAAGATGGAACACTGGCAGAACTGGTGCCCTTTCATTAACTGCAGCTGAAATGTTAAATTGTGGTATGAAATAAGCAGGGCAGGGGATCTTTCTCCTTTTTAATGCCGTTATTATAAGTGATCAGCTTACAATGGGGGTTTAGCAGGTCCTCAGGTTACTGCAACCACTCCCAACAGTGCCTTGGAAGAGCAGGAGCATGCAAGTCTGTCCTTCTGTCCTCTAGAGGCAGAGCCGAGAGTCCGATCCCCGCAAGGGCAGGGGGGATACAACCAAGATTCTCTGCTCGGAATGCCTGTCCAGGGGGTCCTGGGTCCGTCTGACTTTGTTTCTAATCAAGGCGAGGAGTGACCGAGGTTCTCAGTGTCTCTGCCGGCTTCGGACCTCGCCCCTGCTGTCCAAACACCACCCTGACCTCTCAGTTCTGCTTTGGCTCGTCTCTTTTGGGGTATTTCCCAGGATTTGGTGAGGTTCTTGTCCCAATGCAGTCTGGGTTTTGATATAAATTTGCATGTCTCCTGAGATGCAAAATCTCCCTTTCTCTCCACCGTCGTGGGGGGGGTTGTCATCTTCTTGGCAGCAGACAAGGGTGGTGCTGAAAAAAAGAATTCTCCATAATAGAGGGTTAAACGTCGATACTCAACGATACTCAACAGGTGATTACAACATTTAACTAACAAAAGAACTCTTGGCCAGCGATCAGTTCCCAGCTTAAGTTTAAACTCTGCAGCTCCTTCTCTTAAGAAAAACGGGTAACTCTTTTTTTACTCATAACATGGTATGAGCATACTTGGAATAAGTTGTGACAGTAAAACCACTGCTGACAGCTTGTCTCTGCTGAAGTTTGTGGTTCTCCTAATAGCAGCAAACAGGATTCATGTTCATGGCTAGGAACTAACACTCTCCACGGGGCTCAGCAACAGGTTACACAGATGATCAGCAGCTACCTACTTCCAGCTACAGTTTTCTCTCTCGAGTGGTAATCCACAAAAATGTTACTTAGGCATTGGCTACAGCCACCTGTAGAAGTCACAGAACAACATTTGAGTGCCCAAGTTATGCTCTGAAAAAGATGAAAAAAATGTAGAAAGAATTTGTTGTTAGACACTGAAGAATTCTTCAGTCTTTATCTACAACATTTGCTGAATGTGAAGGAGATATTTTGCTGTCATGCTTCCTAAAAAGAGAGTAGCCAATTCTGTCTTCAGATTTGCTCCCTCTTAAAGAACTTCCCGCATTATTTCCTTTCACTTATATAAAGAAGAAGGAAGGAGAGTCTCAAGATGTTTCATTGAAGTCAGTTGGTCCAGTTTGGGGCCTGCACTTGCTTTGAGGTAATAATGACAATAAATTCCCATGGAAATTTATAGATTTAATTAACTAGCTAATTTATTTATGGAGTGTCTGTGCAGGACAGATGACCATGAAAAAGTGTGTAGGTTTTCTCCTTAGTGATTGAAATAATAAAAATAATTTCCCTGTCTTCCAATAATTTCAAAGAAGTTAAAGGAGTCCTGTTCATTTTTTACCTCTGATAAAACCAGCTGTTTTGTTAGGGAAACAAAAAGGTAGTGTTTTTCCACAGAAAGTCCCAGAAGGAGCGGACTGCACACAGATTGTTTTGGAGCACACAAGAGCGGAGAGGAGCTGCTGCTGCTGTTGCAGAGGTGTGTGGAAGGGCGCCCTCAGCTCTGCCCGTCGGGAACAGGATGCTTTGCTGTCCTTTTACAGCAAGGCGATGACTATCATGGGTCCGTCTGCCTGCAGCACCATGGTCCCGTGATATCATGGACCATGCAGGATAGCAGGCAAATGTTATCAGCAGGAAAACGGGCTTTAGGGGTCGAGTAGAACCTCTTGAAAGGTCTCACAGTGTAAGCATTAAAAAAAAAAACCAAACAAAAAAACCAAGCCAGATAGCGTTTTAAAAAGTTTTTAACACAGCGCATCTTAACAAGCAGACGTAAGCGGAAAGCCGAATGTTGCACGCTGCTGTCCTTTCCCCGAGCACCGTGAGAAGAGGTGCTCTCTGGTGGACAGAAGGAAAAGCTGGTCTGAGGAGCGCGCTACTGCGCCCTCGGTGAGCTAGGTCGAGCTCAGAAGGGGACTCGAGGTTGAGAAGGGGAAAAGCGTGCGTTTCCTCTGTGACAACCTGTCGGGACAGAGAGGCTCAGGGAGGGAGGCTGGTACAAAAGCATCCAAAGCGCCCGAACGGAGACCTGTGGATGCCCCGCGCACCCGGCTCCGGTGCGGGCGCGGACCCCAGGCTCCCCTAGGACATGCCCCCCGCAGCGTCCCAGCCCCGGCTCCGAGCGCCAGCAGCTCCGGGCCGCTGCTGTTCGCCGCCCACCTGCCCAGGGCAGCACGGACACAGCCCAGAGCCTGCGGCCGGCCCCGCCGACCCCCGGGCGCTCTGTCAGTCAGGGCATCGCCGTCCCCGCACGGCAGCCTCTGCGGGAGCGGCGGGAGGCTCCGCCTCCGCCCGATCGGGAACAGCCTGATAAAGGCAGGTGCGGGCGAGCAGCGGGACCCCAGCTCGAAGCATCCGCTTGTGCGCGGAGCCCCTGACCCGTCCTTTGGCACCCCGCGCCAGGCGACGCCCGGGGCAGCCGGTGCGGACGGGACAGGAGGGGACAGGAGGGGACCCTGCCGCCGCCGGCCGCGCGCGCCGCTGTCCCGCCGCTCCTGAGCCGTCGGGCGCGTCTCTGCGAAGGGACAAGGACCTCGCCCCCAAGGACCTCCGAAGAGGCGGGATCTCTCCGGGAAGGGGAAGCAGGATTTTGTTGTGTGGATTGAAGATGAGGCAGGTATCTGCAGTGGCGCTCCTCCTGGGGCTGATGGCTCTCCCAGCGGCGCTGGGACAGAGAAGCTCGGAAAGCCCTAAAAATAGCAACGAAAGCTTTGCCATCGTCTCTTTCAAATGGGATCACGTCAAGGAGCCGTATGTCATTGTACTCTGGATACTTGTGGCCAGCTTGGCCAAAATCGGTGAGTCTGGAGTTACATATTAATACATGTCCTCTCCCTTTCCCTCCCCCCTTGCCCTTCTCCCACCCGACGTAAATGAAGAAAGCTTATCATAGGTCCGCTGACCCGTTTTCAGGGGGTTTACTGTACTCTGTCCTGATTTCATAATACTGCCCTACACGGTGCTTAGCAGTGTGATTTTCACCAGCCTCGAGGGGTTACCTGGTTCATTTTCACCGCCCACGACAATGGTTTCTGCATCTGACTCCTTGTGAACCCTTTCATTCCTTGAGACCTTGCATTCCTCTTGTTCCTAGGAAAAACTTTTTTGCAAAAGTGAAACAGAAATCGGGCCTTACTGTTTACACAATATCTATTGCAGTCTATGATATGCTTTTCTCCTGCCGATGATTGTTAGCTATATCAGCTGGTAATATCAAAAACAACCACTGCAAACTGCACATATGAATTTAGCGTTCTCTGCTTTGAAGTGCATTGCTAGATTAGTGAAAGAGCATCGTTTATAGAGAAAGGTAACACATATTATCAGACCATCTGATGTAGCTGAAAAAAAGACAAGCTTTAGAGCACCCAGAATTTTCTTCAAGAAATTGGAACGAGTGAAAAGCCAGGACTTAGCCTAACTTCGGTGTAGATTAAATGAACCTACATGAATGCGCCAACTCTTGTGTTCTGAACTTTGTGACTTTTTCCAAAAGCGATCTTGTATCAATAATGCATTTTGCTGAATGAGAAAAGTCACTATTTAATTAGAATGTATTTTACTTGATTGATGTTATTACTTTCAGACCTTTTGTCTTTGGATTTAAAAACACACCTTCAGTTTGGCTGACACTGTAAATGCCATTTTCATTTAAATAAATCTTTTCTATAATCAGTCTCATCTCAGAAGGTCAGCTGGAAATCCTATTGAAGACTTTTCTGGACTTGTACTGTTCATACTAATTTGGTATACCAGAATCACATTCCACAGATTTTTCATGCCACAGAGAATGAAAGATGTAAAAAGGTATACTTAGGTATATTCTGTCTAGCACATAAGAGAAGCATAGTGAGACCTGGATGGAAAATGCTGTCTCCAAACCCCAGAAAAGTATTTTTAAAAGGAGTAGTAAGTTACAAGTTGGGGTGTACATAATTTTCCAGCAGTATTTGCATCTTGGTTTTTACTTGGTTAACCATAGATATATAACTAAATACCTTTATCTGAACCTGTTTGACTACATTATGCAAATAGTTTTGTCTTCAGACAATTGCTGCATCACCAAGATTACATAACAGACATTTATGTTTTAATTGACTTTTATTGAGGAGTTATAGCAATTAGAAAGCTGGGGAAACCATATATAGGAAACAACTGACAACACTGAGTACCTATAAAGTTGTGCTGAACAAAGTAATAAACAGGCTGCTTGTTTGAACCTTCTTTTTGAGACAGTCTTCTAAGTGGGTATAGTTATTAAGGCCTTGTGCTATTTAGGCTTTGCTGTTCTGTACATGTGGCCCAGTTGTACATTGTAATATTAGTGGTGCACAACCACATCAGTTTGTGTCTAAAACCACTGAACCCAAGCACAGGACAGTTAGATTGTACTATATTGAAATTGCAATGGCCTGGATTGAGATTAGTTGGGATTAATATGAGCCATTTTACCATGAAGTCCTTGATATAAACTCTTGATAAAGCACTTACTGTCAAGAGCCGAGTGGTGCTGATTCTGTTTTTAAATTCTTTGTGCTTCTTTCACAGCTACACAGAGCATGTCACTTATTAGTAGATCATACCTACCATCAACTCCATCACTTTTCTTCTCCAAACCTCTCAAGCTTTGTATGTATCTCTCTTCACATTTGTATTTTTCATCCTATACTTCTCTGGACATAGTTTCTGAAGAAGCAATGGATAACTGCTGTATTCCCCTGAGAGCCTATGAATGTCTCTGCTTTCTTAGAGACATTCCCATCCCAGAGACCAGTCACAAATAACACACAGAAAAGCAAGAATGTACACTCACTGTTCAACACCTTCTTAATGAAGAAATCAAGAAGGTGTTCATGTAAGTCTGTGAGATAAGGAACTGAAAAAAATAGCTTTGCAGCCTTCTGTCTGCCTTGGTGTGTCAAGGGTTCTGGAAAGTAGGTCAGAAATCTATGAGAAGATTTTGAATTGCAAAAGTCCTGTGCTGCATCAAAGAAAGTTTACAAATTCAAAAACAGACAAGAAAGAAAATATAGAACATCTGTCCTTGGGTTTCTTCAGTACCTGAAGCAGGTCAATTGTAGTGGAAAGTGCTGCTTTTGCTGTGGGTTTTTCAGCAGGGAAGGAGCTGTTCTTACACATGCAAGCTCACTTTTCCATGGCTACAGGGATTGGGAGTTATTTTACTGATGGATGATAGACAACTGGGTCAGCAGAAAGTGTTCTAGGAATTGCAGTTGTTACCTGGGGATAAAGGTATATGAGAATTGGAATAGCATTAGTGGTTTAGTGTTGATTTGAATTTTTGTTGTTTTCAGGGTTTTTTTTTAGATTTGTTTTGTTTCATTTGTGTGGAATTTCAGGGTTTTTGTAAAAAACAAGTTTCAGTTCATGACGTTATATGACTGAGGGAAGCACTTTTTATTAGGAGAATTTTGCAGATTTTCTGGGGGTTGATGTTCGTGTTGTGTACAAGGTATTCTGCAACATAAACTATTGCATATTAAATCTCATAAGTATCCCAAATACATGAGGAAGTGCCTAGTGTTTTGGGCTTTTGGAGAAGGAAACTGCTTTTTTAGTTTTAGCTTGGTCTAGTTACTGGTCAACTCTAAATATTGCTACAAATGAAACTGGAAAAAGAGTCTTCATACAATTTGCTTTCATGCATTATAGAAAATAAAAAAATTGTGCCTTCCATGAAACTTCTGATGCATCTTGGTCTACTGTTTAACATATTCTAATTGATTTGATTTGACCCACTTCATCTGAGATATTCCAACTCTTCATTCTTCCACTTCACGTGAAACATTCTTAAGGTTCACAATGTTCTGCTTTGGCTAATGATCTTTATTTCCTCTGGTAGGTAGGCTGTCTTATCACTACAGAGGAGTATCCTTGTGGGATAGGGCCAATAAACTACTTAAATTTGTAAATCTAAGCCAGAAAATCATCTTATCTACATGAAGAAGGTACATGAGGTGCAGCTTAGGACCCTCCTAGTGGACTTCAGGAGTTCCACGTCCTGGTATCTCAGATGAAATAAGCAATACCACTGGAAAAGAATCACCTCCAAATGCACACATGTGTGCATTTATAGCTACAGACAGTACAGACATTTCCTGCTGTAGGTAAA
This sequence comes from Serinus canaria, assembly GCF_022539315.1. Taxonomy (NCBI): domain Eukaryota; kingdom Metazoa; phylum Chordata; class Aves; order Passeriformes; family Fringillidae; genus Serinus; species Serinus canaria. The sequence goes on along the minus strand of NC_066315.1, from coordinate 57,541,846 downwards.
GGATGTACCATTTTTAAACAACATGCTTACACAATGTATTTCTGGTTTAAGATGAAAGACACTTGTATGCTGACCAGACTCTCACGTTCTTTCTGAGCTCACTTGGCCATGTGTTCTTCTTCTTCTTTATATGTCTGTCACGAATAACATCTTGGAAATATAAACTTTGAATAAATAGATGCACAGAAGACACAAACAATATTTTAGCAGGAAAGTCTCTACAGAAAGATGTAGGAACAGGTGGAAGATCAGAAAACTTTTGAAACAAGTAGAAAAAGGGAAAAAATAATGAGCTCAGAAGCTAAAAAATGGCTAAGAGAAGAATTTTTTTAACACTGAACATTATATACAATTTTGTGACAGTATTTCTCAGGCCATGTCAATAAAAACCAAAAACCAACAAGTATGCTTTCTACTTGAGGGATATCTAGTACATGTTTCTATACTTGTTCAGAATCTGGAAACAGAGAGAGATTGTATTTATATCTTTGTTGAGGTTATATTGGGGAAATTGTGAAATTTCTTCTCGCAGTTTAAATCCCTTTGTGAGCTCTAATATTTTTATAACATTTTTCAACATTTTTACAGAAGAATAGTCAATTGTCCTAAAGTAAAAAAAAAAAAGCCATTCAAAGCAGCCTTTCTGTCTGTCTGGCCCCCTGGGTTTGCTCAGTGTATGCAGATAAGCAACTGGAAGAAATAGTGGGAGAGTAAGTGACTATGAACAAGAATGAGGAAGGATACACAGCCTTTTCATTATCTGAGTCAAACCTCTTGCCAACTGACTTTGTTGGTATAGGATATGCTGAGTCTAAGAATGTCACAAAAGCTTTTTTTCCCCCCTTAATTTCTGTGTAGTTGCATACAAATTCTAAAGGCTTTTACATAAGAAATTAAAAAGTGGGAGTGAAATTTGAATCCAGGGCAGCTGATAAATCTGTCTTCAGGAATTCCACAATGCTTTGGAGGAGGGGGAAGAAATGATTCAATAACAGTGAGCAAACACACAGGAGAAGGCTGGTGAAGATACTGTGTCAGATGGACTTACTGAGTCCCTCAGCTCTTGAGACCCCAGGAGGACACGAGGTTCAGAGCACAATGCATCTCTGAGCTCAGAGATATGGGTCCCCACAAACAGTCTGGTTTCTGCATGCCTGGGCTCCTTCACATTGTCTCAAACTACCCTGAGAAAGGAGCTCTTTAGAATATTTTGTTAACACAAACAATTGCTGTGGAGAATTTTAAGCATGTTAGGGATGGGCTAGGGAAGGAACTGTGAAAGGCAGGTCTAACCACCCATCTAATTTAGACTCCTGGGGCAATATTTTCTTTGAAGAAATCAATAACCCTCCTTCCAAAGCAAACTGTCATAACAAAAGCCCATTTGACTCCAAAGTTTCTCCTCCTGGCACTCTAGCTACTGAAAAGTGTCAGTTGTGTAGAGAAAGTGATTTAGGGTATTGTTTTAATAAAATAAAAAATGTGAGACTAGCTCTTCTGTTGTCAATTCTTCAATAAATGACATAGTTAGAAAAATGTTGAAGGGTGCTTAGCAGAACTTTACTGGGTGTATTTAACTGAAAATGGAGTCAGAGATTCAAAGGTGATGATATCACCAGACCCTGCAAAGTTTAAAATCTCCTCATGACTGTAGATATTGTTAACTGTTGCCTTCATTAGCAAGTGATAATCTTTACATTGTGACTTAAGAAGTCTGGAGTTTGCTATCTTCCCCCATATCCTGACAAAGATAAAAAGGGGAAGATGCTTCTTTTACCTTTATTGTGAAGTCAGTAGAAGCTGGAACAGGTTAGCACACTTAGAACAGAGGCATAAGCATTTTCTCCCTGGATGGTCATAGAAACAATATAAAATTGTGCTGACAACTTACATATTGCAGTGTCTTTATTTTTGTATGATGCTGTATTTCCTTTCCAACATGCTCTATAAAATACCTGTGAGGTAGGAATGTTAAGTACTGTAAAATCTCTTCTCTTTTAAGGAATTACCTTTTATATCTAACATTTTATAAGTTTTAGGCATCTGAAAAGAATATTTCCAAAACTGAATAATTGCATTTCCAATGCTAGGAACAACTGCGTGAGCCCTATTTTTATTAAATTTATCATCTGTAAGTGACTAACTATTCCCACAATTTAATTCCATTTTACTCTTGTGCCTTACTTATAATTTTCCTGTACTTCCTGTCTCCCTGTAACACACATCTATCTTCTTCCCCCTCCCCCTCCAAGTCTTGCAAGTCTCAAGTCTTAATTATTTAGAGCAGGGAAGAAGATATGGGGATAGTATAATTTGACAAGATTCAGATTACATGCCCTGGCAAATAGCAAATGTACAATGGCAACTTGTGCGAATTACATAAGAAAACAATGGCATTTTGAGAATGGCCCTGAATTGAATACAGTTCAGGCATGCATACCTAAGGAAGGATCTCTGCCATCAATTACTTTCAGGCACCTGTGTGCAAAGTGCTCGGCGTTCTCTGCAGAACAATGGAATCCTTTTAATACTGTAGTCTTAGGATTGTTGAAACCATTGATTTACTGTCTTCAGAGCTCAAGCCACTTATTACCAAGAGCCATCTAGGAACCCCCGAAGTGGCTGTAAGTCTCTTATGTGGTAAGGCAGCAGACCACAGCCCCATAAGGAATTAGACCAAGCAGCAAATCCTTCTAGGTGTACTGAAGGAGGTGCACACTTGTTCTTCAAGTGAAAGGCTCTGAGGTCCCCCTTAGTGTTTTGTGGACATTTGTGTGTTAGAGATGCTTAGTACGCAAGCTGGTACTGGAAATCCTGAATTATTACTTCGTTTGACATGTACGACCAGAAGCCTGTCAAAAATCAGTAGTTTTACCACAAGTTTGCTTTAAGAAATGTTTGGAATCCAACTAAAAGAGTTCCCACCCCTATTTAACAGAGTTGTAATTGCTCTGAATTAACAGGCTAGTGGATTAATTAGTTCTTCTGTATTGTATGGCTGGCTCTATTCCAAGATGAAATATTGAGTACAAAGTCATAGAAGAATATTTCTTACCTGAGTATTCTTTTTCCTTTCAGGAAAATGTCTCTGATTTTTCTCTTCTCTCTGCAGCAGTGAAGTTAGACTAATGGCCTGAAGTTAGACTTAATGGTCTGAAGAACCAGAGTCTTTAATTGTTATTTGGTTTGTTGACAAGTGGCAATCATTTAAAACTAGAGACCGTTAAAACAGTCTTGGTAAACCACAGAGCATGGTGGATTGGCTGTGTTGCAATATTTGTTTCCTTTTGTAAAGCAATTTGCAGAGTATTTACCCCTGTGGAAGGAGTGACTTGATACCCAAATGGCTGCTATGTAAAGCACTGTAGAGTCATAAATACTGAAACTACAGGCTGACAAGGAAGAGCTGACCAAGATGGAATGCAAGACATCAAGTGGAAACACTTTTAATTAAGGCACGAATATTTAATGTTCATTCATGGAAGAAGAAAACTGGAAGGTGTTCTGAAAGGCCTGCACACTAAGAGGAATTTTAAGTACTTGGATCTGGAGAGTTTTCTCCTTCCATTAAATGAAAATAGAAGCAGTAATTCTGGATTCATAAAAATGTGTCTAGGACAGAAGTTCTGCTTTTATCTATTAAAAGAAAAAAATGCCTTAGTTTTTGCCAAAGCCAAATGTAAAATAGCAGTAGTCACACACCAGGGAAGAAAATCTCAGTGTAGATTGTAGATTGATTTTCAAAAGCATGTAGTTATGATTATTTTTGCTTCAATTACAATTTTTTAAAAATGGGGGAAAAAAGTTTGAACTAGTATCTTTATGGATTCATCCAGTTTCATAAGTTAAGCTTTGAGGAAAATATTAAATATTAAGAAACCAGTAAAGGTCTTGAGGCAGTGAGATTTCACAAAGAAAATCTCCCAGTTGCAAATAGATTGTAAACTGATGGAGAGACTTGCTAGCTCCTTTATTAAAATTAATACTATTTTATTGGTTTGGTGATATAATACTTTCCCAGGGACTAGGTGATACCAGTTAGTATAAGATAGCTTTATGTTAATGTTATGTGATTGATACATTAACAGTTGTACTGGAGGTAGAGTTGTTATGTGATCGTACTTAAAACTAAATATAGATATATTTTGGAGATATTACCATTCTACTCCAGTGAATATCTAGGTGTAAATTTTCAGACCATGGCAGCTTAGATATATGCTTAGGAAATTCAGTTTTTAAATGCTACTTAGTGGTTTAAGTGGTTAAAATATTAATTCCAGAATGACTGAAGCAGTCTTTGAATGCTTCCTCTTCTGTCTGTGCACAGTCTAGAGTCTGAAGTGCTCTAAGACCTTGAAATAAATGTCCAGATTTTCTGTAGAAATAATTCTGGCTCTAAGCTATTCCATCCTATTTAGTTCTGGGAATGAATTTGGGACAGTAGTGAACTGGGGAAAACCGTTTGATACTGGGTCTCCTACAGAGTTCACAGAATCATAAAATAGTAGTGTCACAGGCTTGTTGAGGTTGGAAGGTTCAACATCTGGTCCTATGCTCCAGCTCACCCAGGGTGACCTACAGCTCATTGCCACAATCATGTCCAGACAACTTTTGATTTTTTTCAAGGATGGAGACTCCACAACCCTTCAGGTCAGCCTGTGCCAGTGTTTGGCCACCCTCACACCTCTGCCAAGCTGTTCTGCAGCTGGGTGCCCCCTACATACAATGGTGTGTGGGGGGGGTGTTCCTCATCAGTCGCAGGACTCTGCACTTCTCTTTGCCAAACTTTATACAAGGTTCCTGTCAGCTCGTTTCTCCCGCCTGTCAAGGTCCCTCTGGATAGCAGCCACCCCAAATTTGTGTCATCAGCCAAATGGTTAAGGGTACTCTCTGCCCCATCATTCAGAGCATTAATGAAGATGTTGACCAGGACTGCACTCAGTTCAGACTCCCCGGGGTTCGTCTCTAGTTACCAGCTTCCGACTATACTTTGCACCTCTGATCACCATCCTCAAGGTCTGTCCATTCATCCAGTTTTCAATCCAGCCCACAGCAGCCCATCCAGCCCCTACAGCAACAGCCTGAGGCTGTTCTGGGAGGCAGCATCAAAGGCCTTATTGACGGCTCATTAGAAACTCATCAGGCACTGCTCTCCCCTCATCTTCCATGTGCATCACTTTATTGTCATCAGGTCAGTCAAACACTTTCATGTAGCGACGCCTCCTGAGAAATTTCTTGTCCCTCATGAGTCTGTTTACTGAATTAGTTGCTCTGTCAGATCTGCAGAACCTTGGATTAGCAGTGGTCATACATGGGTGGACGTTAATCTGCATTTTACCTGGTCAAAGAAGGCAACATTTTTGTATGCAGTTGTACACTTTGGTTAGCTGGTACAAAATTGCACACCACAGAGAAGTGAAGAATACAAGGTGTTCATATAGTGGCCACATGATCATGCCATCATGAATTAAATAAAGGAATGACAAAGTACCAGCACAGTTTATCTCTCCTCTAAGCTAGGTGCTCTCTGATCAGAGTGGCTTCAATTTTCTGTTATGAATGGCTTTCACTCATATGTCACTCACCCTTCTGCCTTCTCTTACCTGATACAGTGTGAGTTTCATCTCTTTATGTTAGCCAAAGCTTTCTCCAGGATGAACTGACATTCTAATGAGAATTATTATTATTACTTGATGGGAACATGCAGTGAGATCTGTTAACTGGTAGTACCAAGCTCAATCAGCAGCTAAATGAGTCAGGAAGAACATGTGTAAACTCAGCGGTGGTGTTTGTAGTGTACCCTGTTTCCTACAAATCCCTCTCCTGCACGCAAGCTGTATGCCAGAAAAGCACACCTCTGTGGCTCTCCTCAGTACTATGCAGCTATTGCTTCTGCATCTTCCACTTGCAGCACTGGCACTTTGCAACCTCGTCTCAGCTTGTCCACTTTTAATGGGCTTTTCTCAAGAAGACTTTGTCCTTCTAAAAAAAGAACCCTAAATTATGGCCATAATGGTCTTCTATTCCTTCCCAAAATTATACTCATTCAGCTAACTTCATTTCACTTCACAAAGGACTGTGAAAACTCTTGACTCTGGATAGGAGGACATTTCAACTATTGAACTGGTATTTTGTCAAGAAACATTATTGAATTGTAGATAAAGATATTTTGAACTCCGTTACTTGGTCAGATCAACTGCTGTGGATGATCATTACTGGACGACAGTGTATTTTTTTTTCTAAGTAGAACTACTGCTTAAATGCTGTGTTTATTCTCATGCCTCCATTTTCACTTGCCACCATAGGAGCCATGTAGAAAAGAAAGCACAAATAACTTTATAGGTAAAAAGTATTTGAAGTTGCATGCACAATCTTTCTGGTGTAATGAACTGAGAAAGATAGTCTGCATCAAAAAAAATGAGCACTTTTGAACTGAGCAGTGGCCTGAGTAGGAATGAAAAAGTATGAGATGAAGGGCAGAATGGAAGCTACAGATGAGGGTGCTATTACGTAAGCATAAAAACATTGGAATTACATTGTGAAAGAACAGGAAAAACTGCAGAAAGAATCTTGATATTTACATTCAAAGCCTAACAAACACATAAATGTATTAATTAATTTCTCAATTTCTGTTGCTTTGTCATCACAAAGATAAGCACTTGACTGTCATTAAAGGTTTTCTGTTAGAATATTTTCTATTCATTGAAAGAATCTTGTCATGAACTATTGCCTGACAGATTCTATCAAGACTTCTGTTAATCATAATGTCTTAACATGAGTTAGCAATGTAAGATTTTTGGGACTTTGCTCTATAGAGCTTCAAGAGGATTGCTTTTGCTCTTGGGCAATCTGTCCTCAGGAGGACTCATCCAGTAGCTCTCCATGTTATCCTGTGCAGTACAGTGTATCTGCTGTACAGACAGCATTTCTTAGAGAAGATGAATAGGCATCAAATCACTGAGCATCAATATTTTCAGCTCACTGTCCTGCTAAATATTCTTTCAAATGAGGGAGCCACCTTTCTACCTGGTCCCAGAAATTCTATAAATCTTCTGGGATATTTGAAGCTGGATCTTCCAATTGCTGCATGGAGCAAAGTCTTATGATTCAAAGCAAGAATAAAAGATAGGTTAGTGGCTCACTCAGGCCAGATATCTAAGTGGCTGTGTAGCATCTTTACAGAGACTGAAACTTGTACTGGTGAAAACTTACACAACTTATGCAGTAGAAGTGCCTGGAAAAGGAAGGCAGGTTTTGTTACTTTCTCCGTGACAAAATTTAGGAAAAAAGTCAACAATCCTCCAAAATTTTTGTTAGAAATGAAGAACATAAGTTCAGAAAATTCTTTTTTTTTTCCAGTATAATAGATATGTCACTGAAGTCAGTGAAAAATAAAATTTTCTAATTCACCTTCCCCCTCCTCTGCTCAAGTTAATTCAATCAATTTTCAGACATTCTCTGATCTTAGGGTGAGGTTATTGCAATTTACATGAGCTTAAAAAAAAGGACTGTCACATTTACCATGGACTTAAGGAGAGCAGCAACTCCTTAATACACAATACATTAATCTTATTTGAACCTTATGTTCCCTAGCCTTTCAGTAAGCAGAAGAATATGTTGTTTTCATGTCTTGAATACTTGTACTGAAGGAAATGGTAATTAAGGGATAAGCTAAATCTTTTTTGGAACCAAAATTATTACTTTTGAGCACTCAATAAGGCATCTTAATTCTTTAGCTTTTCTTACAGCACTGTTGACCTTACTAAAAACCATAATTTTTAAGGCATGTTCACTTGAATAATGCTGTTTGGTGTTTGAAAGTATGAGGATGTAAAAACAGCAGGAGGAAGTATGAAGTTTCCTTCTGTTTATTGTGATTTAAGAGTAAAGATTAAAAGCAGTCCAAGATAAACCTGCCACTGCAAGTGGAAATTCAGCTTGTGTGCGGGTACTGAAGTGCTTGTGTCAGAAAAGACCCATGGAAATATAAAGGAGAATGGTCCTACATTTTCCTCTTGCTACTTGGTCTAGCATGTGTTGTCTGCTGCATTTTGGAGGATCCCAAATGTGTCGAAGGTCAGGAGAATCTTGTTGATATGCCATCATGTGAAAAATGCTTTCTGATTATAGGGAGATGAAGAAGTACTACTGCCAGTGGTAGGGCTTCTGCTGTAGTGCCTAAAACACAGAATCCTGGATCCAGCCAGGACAGGGTTAATTTTTGCAGCAGCCAGGAGGGGCATGGCAAGGAGGTGATTCTGTACCCCTTAAGTAATTTTCTTGGGAGGGTGGGAGGGTTCCCACACTGGGTTGCTCTGTGAGGCAGAGTGGGGCCAGGGTATTGACAGGGGTTTTCTGAGAGGGGTGGACAATAATGTGTGAATCAGTCACTGTTTTTCTTTTACTGCTCTGGCACTGGTATTGCTCCTTGTTTTATTTTATTGTTTCTTCCTGGGCTGCATCAGAAGCAGCATGGCCAGCAGGTCAAAGTGGGGTGGTTCTCCCTCTGCTCTGCCCTGGTGAGAGCCTGCCTGGAGTGCTGTGTCCAGCTCTGGGGTACTCAGCACAGGAAGGAAAGGGATCTGTTGGAGCAGGTCCTGAAGAAGCCACCCAGATGACCAGAAGGTGGGAACACCTCTCCTATTAAGACAAGCTGAGGGCATTCAGGCTGTTTGAGAAGAGAAGGCTCTGGGGAGACCCAATTGTTGTCTCTCAGTACTTAAAGGGTGCCTAAAACAAAGACTGAGGCAGACTTTTTAGCAGGGCCTGCTGGGATAGGACTAGGACTAATGGTTGTTAACTGAAAGATTCAGGTTACATAGAAGGAAGAAATTTTTTATGACTAGGGTGGTGAAACACTGGAACAGATTACCCAGAGACGTGATAGATGCTCAGTCTCTGGAAATGCTCAAAGCCAGGTTGGATGGGTCTTTGAGCAACCTGGTCTAGTTGAAGATGTCCCTGCTCATTGCAGGGGGATTGGAGTAGATGGCCTTCAAAGGTCTCTTCAAATCGTAACTACTTTGGGATTCAACTGAAGTTTAATTCTTATATATTTGGTAATAAAAGTAAAAAAGAGGGACTACTATATGGGTAGTTTAATAATATTTGTTTCATACTGAATTCTTACTGCTCCCAAAGTTTAATTTCTGCACAGATGTTTTTAGGAACACATGCAAAATCTTTCCCATGTTGGAAGGGATCTATCTATATGAAGCACATGCTTTTACAATTAAAAGAATCCCATGTTGATATGACTTTATACTATATATCATACAATAGAATCATGCTTAGTCTATGTATGTGGCATTCAGGGATTTTTTTTTTTTACTTAGGAAGGGATTTGTGTCTGGTTTCTACCTTTCTTTTTTCTTGTAATAAACAGTCATCTTAAGTACCCAGAATATTTGAGTTGTGAGCTGGCCTTCAAATACAGCTTTTGCCAGTTGTTTTGTTCCCTTCCTTTTTATTTCTCCACTGTGGAAAGTAATGTTAAACTAATCTCCTTGTGAACTTCTTTTTGCACACTGTCCTGTCTCATTTTGCCTGTGCATTTGTGTATAAAACACAAATGCATGACTGAAAAAACCAGCTGTCTTACCACCTTCCTACTGCATTTCAAAACATCAAAACTATTTTCCATGTACTACATTTTGCAGTATATGGACCCTAAATACACTACAGTTACCCTGCTGCCACCATCGTGTACATCACATCTCAAATGAGATAATGAAGGTATGAAAGTTAACGTTTTACTTAACTGGAGAAGCCGTAGGGGATAAAAATCAAAAGTCAAGTTGAAGCACATTGAATGATAGCAGTATCTCAGAGCCATTTGCAGGATAAAATTAGAGTGATATAAACTAAAATGCATCTTGCCCTTTAGTCCAAAAGAAATAAGTCACATATCTGGATTTCTGAGCAAATTTACTTTCTTACGGGCAGGAATGAATGCATTCAGTAACAAAGCATGCCACATTTTCTGTTTTCTGTTGCCTAACCCAGAAACTTACAGGCTTGATTGGTGAAAATGGTGTTCTCTTAATAGACGGAGTACTGTGTAACTATTGTAACATGAGAATTGTTCCCTCTTTCTTTCCCACAGATCACCTTGCTCAGTTCTTTACCATATTCTTTCTGACTAGCACTAGTAAAGTTAAAAGAGCTATTCTGTCATGAAGCAAATTCCATAATGTATTCTCCGTAATAGTATATGGAGAAATAAGTAAGTGACATGTTATGTCTACAGCATTCTTAAAGACAAAAGTTTTACTTGCTTCTCCATTTTATGATGAAGTTTTGGGATCATAAACCATTCACTGAGATGTCTGCAAAGCCTTAAAAAATTAGAGAATTGGGGAATCATAAAATGATTTGGGTTAGAAGGGACCTTAAAATCAGTTTCTCCCAGCTCTCCTGCATGGGCAAACACATCTTCCCCTAGACCAAGGTTACCCACATCTGCATCCAGCCAGGTCTTGAATACCTCTAGGGATCGGGAGACCACAATCTCTCTGGAAACCTGTGCCTCACCACCCTTACAGCAAAGAATTTCTATCTAGTATCTACCCTCCTTCAACTTAAGGCCATTTCCCCCTTGTCCTTTCACTATGTATCCATAGGGAAAGTCCCTCTCCAGCTCTCTTGCAGTCCCCCTTTAGCTACTGTAAGGTTGCTATAAGATCTCCCTGGAGCCTTCTCCTCCAGGCTGAACAACTCCAAGTCTCCCATTCTGTCTTCACAGTGGAGGTGCTCCAGTCCTGCGATCCACTTAGTTGCCTTCTCTGAACCTGTTACAACAGGTCCCTTTCCTTGGCTGGGGACCTCACAGCTGGATGCAGAACTCCAGGTGGGGTCTCACCAGAGCAGAGTGGAGGGGCAGAATGTCCTCCGTTGCCCTGCTGTCCATGCTGCTTTGGATGCAGCCTGGGAGACAAGTGGATTTCTAGGCTGTGAGTGCACACTGCTGAATTGTGTTGAGCTTGAGAAGAGACTTCATCTCTTGTCATTCTGGCCACCTTATGTCAATAGGGAGTGTTTACCTTTAACGTATTTCTAACTTTTTGGTTCAAAATCTCACCTAGAAAATCTGAGATGACCAAATTTCTGGCACATATAAACAATATATTTGAGTTTCTGAAATTATGTATAGGAGTTGTAGTCCACCATGAAACTCTTCTCTTATCAAGCTGCTGGAGACTCTCCTCCAACATATAACTGGCAAAACTTTGAAGCTTTTCAGGGGGTGCAGTAGTATTTACTTTCAATGGAAAGTAGACTGGCATATTTTGTTAATTCTCTTAAATTAAATTCTTTTTCTGTTTTAAGCAAGAGCTACTTGACATATGTGTGTTTACTTGGTTGGGGTTTTTTTGGTCTGTGGGCATTGCTAGGGAATTTGAATACCATAATGCTTATTTAATTTACTGCTGTAATCAGGAATACTTCCACTGTAATTCCACGCTATTCCACTTGCATTAATTAAAATCTTACTGGGGGGTAATGTAAGGGGCAGGAAGCAAGCCAGTCTGCCAGTGCCTGAAAAAAAGTACTTTCCTACCCCATGACTTGGAGCAGCCTTCATAGCTATTTGCCCTAGCCCTTAGGGTTTATGTCCCTCATGCCCTTCCTAGCAGAAACAATCCTTACTATGCCTTGCTGGAAGCAGTACAGGGGAAGAAGACCAAGTCCCTACCATATAAGGACATTTTCAGAGTTTCAGCCTACTGTTGGTATTCATTAAATGATTTCTTCCTCATCTTCTTTTTCTTCATTTACTGTAGACCTCAACCAGGGAGAACTGATTCTGGTTTTTATTCAGGCTTTGGTAATTCCTTACACAATTTATCATACAACAGAAAAACTGCTTCCTATATTACTAGTAACCTATTTCTGTGCAGTTTTTTTATCTGTATGAGCAGATGCCAAAACATTCCCATGAGGATGTCTTAGTTTCAATTAATTTATCATATTAAAATGGAGGTTGAAAGGAAAAAAAATATGAAAATTCATAGTGTGAAACTCATCTCTGGTAATTTCTTTATTTAACCCATGTTGCTGGAAAATAGTTTGGTATTTTAAAACTAACAAAATGCTTTCGCTATCTGTCCATAACTTTCAGTGAACTTTATAGACAATTTTAAAGCTGGAGCAATTGCAATATATTGCAACTTAATTATAATACCTTTACATAGCAAGTGAAGCAGTTTTATGATTCTTTTACTGTCCTGTTTTATATCCTCTACTATACTTCAAGGTGTTTCCAATGTGTACTTTGCTCTCATTTTGAAATATTATTTTTGACTGTTCCCATTTTTCTTTCAGTGCTGTTCAGTTCCATAAGGGCCAGATGCTACCACACTTGCACTGCAGTGGGACTGCCCCTTCAAAAAAGAACCACTTAGCATAATTATGATAAACTGTGCCTGACTGTTTAAACTTCATTATGTTCTAAGTGCTTATAGAGGTAATAGTTGCTTACTCACACACTTCTTTGAGTTTGGCTTGAGGCTATCTTACTATGTTATGACCTATCAGCTGAGAACCTTGACCTGTATGTTGGTTACATTTTTAATTGCTAACATGTTTTGTTAATTGTTCACCTACAGAGACCAGCTACCTAAAATTTCCTCCTTAATGAGCTCATTACAATGCTGTGCACTTTGTAAATGGTGACCATTACATGTGTGACAAATAAAGCAAGCTTTCTTGAGCTGGATTAAACCAAACTCAAACCAGTCCTTCCATATGAAGGACTTTTGTGCCTTGCTTAGGAAAAATATGTCCAAGATTAAGTATAAGTAATATTAATAGACATGGTCACGTAGTATATTTTAAGGCAGTACCAAGATCCAATACTAAAAGTGGATTTTATCTCTTTTTACAATATATGTATATTACATCTCTTGAGTTTCTTCAGATATAAAATAACTCAATTGTTTTTTTCAATAAATCTCTTGTTTTTTCTAGGTTGGGTAAAAGCATAAGGTACTGATTAATAAAATAATTTCATTCTGTCTAAGGAGTATGGATAGAAGAAATCCTTAAATCTGTTTTCTTAACAGATTTTTGCCTGTTGTATATGAATAATTCAAAATGGCAACATCAATTCACAACACTTGTTTTGTTGTTGCAAGGTCCACAGAACAGAATCCAAAGGACTATAAAATATGCTATCAGTGCTCTGAGCAGGAAAAAAAAGAACTGAGCACACTTTGTTGATAAAGATTAGAAAGGCAAATATAGAATAATAATGATCAGCTTCAGTTCTGACAAGTCTGCCCAAACATTTCCTGGACAAACTAGAAATGCAGTTCCCCAGTGCTTTGAATCTTTGCTTCAACTGAACCACTCTTAGAACACAATGGAAGATATTTTTTCTTTAATAAGGTCTAAATTCATCTGCAGATAAGACAGGGTAAAATAGTTTCTGTGCAGATAAAGAAAAGATGAGATAAAAGTATGAAACTATAAGAGGATTATTTTTCAGCCACAGGAAGTCACTAGAGTTTAGTTTTTTGGACAGATGTTATGCAGGGCTTGGTTTTGCTCTTTTTTGATTTACCACTACACAGCTGTGGGCCTTCCTACTGAAGGTTTCTGATTACTCATTTCTGCAGGCATTATCAGTATTCATGTAGATCTGGCTATTGTTCAAGGAAAAATATATAATCCTGAGTACTAAGGGAAGGCGTGCAATATAGTAATAGCAAGGGCAGTTTCACTCAGAGGCCGTGACAGGAATTGACATGAGAATGGGAAGGGGAAGAGAGGTACATCTGTACAAAGTGAATGCAAGGTGACTGTGAGTCACCAGTGAGATAAAGAATCCAGGATGTAGCTGAACTATAGATTGTGATAGGAAATTATTAATGCTCTTGGACCCGCTTCTACTATGACTCATGCAGAGTGCAATCTATATTTCTGATGGCTCTGAATCCACAAAGTTCACGTGAACTCAGATTGAAGCAGACAGAACTGAGGCCTGAAGAGCAGTGGTTTACTTTCAAAAACCAAAGACAAGCAACAAAACACGTGTTTTTCTCTGCTGATATGGAAATTAAGGAATTAATATTAGGGCAAACCAGCATTTAAGAAAATCGATATCACTTCTGCAAAAGAAAATGGACATAAAGTATCTGTGAACAAGTTCAGGCTAGAAATCAGAATTAAGTCTCTAACTGTGATGAGGGCTGGTGGTGTACCTTCACATAGACTTAGCTGAAGCAATAATCCTCTGAGATGAGGATCATTAAATATGATGGTGTGATAATGAAGGTCTGGATAAACAGCCAAATAGCCCTTTTAGTATTTATGGTTCTTGATGAGAATTCCCAGATGCTCTGTGCAGGCTACATAAGCAGCTGTAATTAGTTATGGCTATGCAGGCAAGAAATGCTGTTTTTCTTTGCTAAAGTAGGAAACTCAGGAAGTCAAGTTGTGAAAGACATGTTAATAAAGAGATCCAGTACAACTGAGGTCAAAGCACTCAAGGATGCAAAACTGGTGCATCTGTGAAAATAATAAAAATTACAAGGATAGACCAGAAAATGGAAGACCTGAGAGTAAAAAGAAATCAAGTATAGCATGTGCAAGAAGTTTATTGGGGAACTAGTAGGTGGGCATGACGGTTGAGAAGTAAAGGGAGCCATAATAAAAGATAGGAGAATTATAAATAAGTAAAACTTCTTAAACAAGAAATGGTATTAAAAAACCATCTCTTAGTAAAGTATGGAGTAAGCAGAGATTAGATTTATCAGCAAAACTTCTGGAGAAATTAGAGATTAAAGTGGCAGTATAAATGAATTGGCCCAATAAACAGAAGAAAAAGCAGCATTAAAGAGAACTACTTTTAAAAGCTGCCAACGTGATTAAAAATGAAATAAAAAATGACCATTATTGTTAAGCAATTTTCTAAACTGTTGCAATGGGGAAGTTTGCTAAGGATTTTGTGCTGTCCATTTTATAAGAAAACTTCACTGTTAGACTGGATGAGGCTATGTGCAGACTGGGACTGACATACACTGCCCTCTGTATCATGAGAGGACCACAGCACACACCAGAGGAAGCCAATTAAACTCAGTGATTATATGAGACTCCTGGTAAACCAAGAGTGAGAAGGGGTTTTCAAACAGTGACTGCTCAGCTGCTTTTTCGATGTCAGGGCTCCTACTTAAACAGTTTAATGGGAAACAATCTCCAAACAATCCTAATCTAATCTAATCTAATCTAATCTAATCTAATCTAATCTAATCTAATCTAATCTAATCTAATCTAATCTAATCTAATCTAATCTAATCTAATCTACTTTACTCTGTTAAAGGAGTTTGCAGACTAAAGAAAAAAAAACCAGATATAGAAAATACACTGTCTCTGAACAGTGAATGGTGTAGGAACTGTCTCTGTCCCAGTTCCTACACCATGAATGCTGCATCCTCTTGCAGGGGTGTGTATTGGCTGGATGTATTTCTACAGCACTGCTGCCTCTTTCTTGGTGTGGCAGATGCGGCTGGTCAGTCTGAGCTGTGACCCACTATGTGGCTGCAACTAAAGTGTGGGGCTAGGGAGCAAGAGCGTGCCCAGGGATCCATGACTTTAAGATTACTGACCAGCTACAGTTGATACAATTTAGGTTACAAACTGGTATTTGTCTATACTTTGAACTATTATACAGGCAAGATAAACCAGATTTTTCTCCAGGTGTGCTATAGGAATCATGGTTTTTTTTTGTTTGTTTGTTTGGTTTTTTTTTTGGTGTGTGTGTGTGTTAAATAATATATATCTGCAGAAGGCACCACTGAAAAAATTGCAAAAATGGTAGAACTAAACAGTTTTTGAATTAAATTCTTTTATAATGCTAAGGAGAACGTGAACAGGTACATAAGGTAAGATAAAAAAAAATTTCATGCTTACTGGTCTGTGTCCAACTGCTCCAAGCTATTTAGAGGGAAGAATTCTCTTTGGGCAGAATATTCTTCTGTGTAATTTATTATGCCTTCTCTCAAGAAGTTTCTTGTGCTATTAAAAAAAATTTACTGTGTGTTGCCTTGGAGATCCTGTTATTTGCATTTCTGAAAAGTAAAGAAGCACAAAGGAGCCTGCTGTGTTTTGCTCTCACTTTGGTCAATGGCAAGGGTTTGGAGCTCCAATTAGAAGCACCCATGGCTTGATGAAGTATGTTAACTTCAACTTTATAAGTGGAAATATAAAGTCAGAACTGGAAAACAGACTAATAAGGGAGTGTCAGTGCTTATTTGAACCACTAGTAAAAATGCATGTGGGAAACGTCATGTCTGGCACTAACCTTGATAGGAGGAGTTTAAAAATGTTTGTGGATTCATATCTATGCTTTCACAGAAACTATGGAAATTATAGGCTGATCATATTTTAATTTTCTAAATTATTTTATGTGTCCTTGGATTTTATCCAAAGATACATAGAAAAAAATCATCAGAGAATTATCATCATTATTATAGGTCCTTTCTTGATTTCTCTGGATGACACATTGTGTACTGTGCACATGTGGTAGGATTTGTGATTCACTAGAACAGTGATGCTAACTGCAAAAATAATTTCACTGTTTTCAGAGACTTGATTTACACTATCAAAGTTAATAGAAATGTAATTATTCATTTGAAATAGTGTTGAAATGACAGCATAAATCCTGAAATTTAGCAGTATTTTAAATAGGTACTTTCAGATTTTTGTTTTTGCAGTGGTGTATTTTCGAAAGGTTGTAAATCTATCTCAAATTGGTAATTTTGGCTGGAAATAATGCAAAAAAAAATCCTAGCTCTAGCTAAATTAAAATATTTCCTTTGATAAGAAAAAAACCAGTATTGATTAAAAATAGGTTTTGTTAGAGACAATTAAAAAAAAATATGGAGATGAATTGTACAGTAGTATCTCTTCTTTATTATGTTTAAATCAATTTTTTCTTTCTTTTAACCAGTTTTCCTGACTTCATTTCTTTGACTAAGTGAGAAAAAGCTTATTCTGTTGAATCACATCTTCCAAACCAGTCACAGATAGCCTTAGAAAGCAAGAGATAGTTCACTAAATGCCGTAAATTCCTCTGAAGGATTTAATCAAAATAACTGCATTTATAAAGGGCCATAAATCCTAATTTACTTCTTAAAGTATGTTTCAAAAGAAAGTGGTTCCAGTCACCACTTTCATAGACTGCTGATTTGTTTTGTCTTTCTCATCAGCTTAAATGCCACAGGCCCTTTTCCTGGATCTCAAAGGAAGCATCTGAAAAAAAATCACAGGATGTTTATACTGTGCAACTGTTTCTTAATTTTGTAGAAAGCTTCTAATTTGGTGATGCTCAGCTTGAATTTAAACCCAGTTTACCCAGTAGCCAGTCCAATCCACTTTCAAACCAGGTACAGCATGTATTGGAAGTGAGGCAGATGTTTAACTTTTTTTCTTTAACACTGCATCTAGACTTAGGTAGAAGAATTCCAAATGCTAAATGTTAAAATGTTAAATGTTAAAATTAATGGATCACAAAATTGCCCTGTGCACAGTTATTTCTTTTATGCCATGAGCTGTCTACAGGTGTTCCTCCTTTACCCTTTCCCTCTCCCCATTAAAATATATTAACAGTGGTGAAAGTAGACAATTACATCTCTTGGTCTGTAACAGAGTAATTCATCTGAGCAGCACTGCATGCTATCCTCCTTCCTGATAGTTGACATTTCTTTCACATCAGAATCAAACTAAACTCTGTCCATTAGGAGTTTACAAACCTTGCTGGACTGTATTTTGCTCCTCAGTCAGGTGAAACACCAAGTCATGCTAGACATTTAGGTGTAATTAAAGGTTCCAGTTCTACTTTGTCATGGGGACACAATTAATTTTGTGGAACAGTTTTTGGATCTCTTTTAGACAAGTAAAGGCAAACATTATGAAACAGAAGTGCTATCATTGTGTGAGTTTGTAATACTCTCAGAATATATCAGAGACGTTGCTTCAGAATAATGAATGACAAAAATAAACATTAAGAAATTAATTTGGAATTAACCTGTTTCTATCAAATTCCACAAATGTAATAACTACTCATAATGTACAATCTTGATTAAATATATTTTATACACATAGCCAGAAAAAAAAAAAATCAATCTGTGTAGGTGCAAATACGAGCTCAAACACTAAGCTAAGTTCCAATTGCATCTCAGTCCAAAGCTATTTTATTGAATTTCATCAGTTGTGGTATTTTCCTTTTATTTATTTCTCTGCTTATTGACATATTTCTGTTAATCACATAGCATGCTATCTGCCTGAAGAGTTAGCTAAGCAATTATCTTCAAACAAATACAGTCTGGTTTTCAGATTTTGCTTGGGCCATACACAAAAATGAAAAGAGGCTTCTCTAGACCCCATTCATGCAATAACTTTCCTGTCTACAGCCTGCATCCTTAAACTAACAGAGCAGAAGAATTTATTGCTGATAGTATTAAAATCTGGCACAGATAATCAGTGGGTTGGAGTTAAAGGGGACCGAGACAGATAAGACAGAGCTGATTCACTGGGAAAACGCAACTTTTAGGAGGAGACAATCTTATAACCAAAATCAGATTGGCTTCCCAGCATTCAAAACTGGTTTTGGTTGTAAAGGGGAGAATTCTACAAAATATGAAATTGTAGCTGGACATTGTTTTTTTTTTCCAAATGCCTAGTTTTGAAAAGTCTTCACAGGTTCATCTTAAATTTTTAACTTTAACTTCTTGTAACCATGGCTTATCTGCTAATGTAAGAGTAGGAAAAACAGACTTTGGTTAGTAAGACTAGCTCAGCAACATTCATTTTCAGGGATAAGGAGATAATCCCCTCTCTGTGAAGTGATAAATTCGTTGATAATTCACTGACTGGAAATTCAAGGAATCAAGAATGACTAGTAGGAAGGACTTTTGAGAAGCTAAATGCCACAATTTGTACACATGGAATAGTAGCTAGTTTATTTTTCTTCATTTGATTTCCTCTCTCTTCTTCTTTTTTAATGCAAGCCCAAGGGATTTTATAACAAAGAGAGGAAACTTAACAGAAAAATCAGAGTGTTTTTTTATCTCTTCATTACATGACACCGATGACATAGAAAGCTGGCAGGGCTTAGTCAGCTTCACTGAATGCAGTTTGTTTTCATGTCTGGTTGCTTTTGGATTAATCCCACTTTTTAGCTGTGCTTCGACGTTTTCAAGTCTTGTCTGCAAACACTCAGGGACAAACATTCATGTTCATTATTGGCATAGGGAGGCTGTGGTCACTTTTATGTTTTCTATTCTGATGAGCCCATGAAGGTTCTAAAGCTTAAGGAAGCATGTTATTGTGGGGCTGCTGTAGTGATGGATGGTGCCTGTGTAGATGCAGCCAAGGCAAAAGCTGACAGTTCAGGAGTGGGGCTTTTAAAACACTCCAAAAGGTAACTAGTAAATGTTTGACAAGGACAAATACTTGGATGGGAAGAAAAACAATGGTCTTTCAGTGAAGTAACCTAGTCTAAGATCTCTGCATGGTCATTGGAAAGATTCTTCTGCTATGGCTTAAGAGTCTGGATTCATAATCATGGATTTTTGTCCAAGCTAGTTCTTAGCTAAATTGTGTTAGCATTGTAACAGCTGATGTTCAAACCAGGAGAAACTTGGTGGTTTTTGCTAAAATTTCCTTCCTGAAGTGTAACTCACATTTTCAACACAAAGCTATGTAAGTAAAGCCACGTTTATTGGGTCAGTTTCACAAAGTACCAGGGTTCAGGCCATCTGGGACACATCATTACTTAAGATAAACTGAAGGACAAGCTTGCAGAAATCCCAAGAAAGTCAATTAAACCACCCGTTCTTACTTATTATCAAACACTTCTGCCTCTTCCTCCCATTTTATGTTCCAACTTTCTTTGTAGACTTGACTTCTCTCTGTTCTTCTCTCTGCTTTTTTATTTTCTTTTATCTCATACCTATCAAATGCACTATACATATATGTTGCCACATGTATTTGCAGTCTGAGCTGTGTTTCTGTCACCTTGAACAGTCTTGTTTTTTCTGTCTGGTTGTGCCATCTCTCTGTCTCTTTAGATTTGCTCATGGAATTCAGTAATTTTCCCTCCTTCTAATCATTGGCTAGTTTAATAGTTTGATCACAACATACAGTTACATGTTTTGCTGTGATAGATACTATATATTCTTTG
Source organism: Serinus canaria (assembly GCF_022539315.1). Taxonomy (NCBI): domain Eukaryota; kingdom Metazoa; phylum Chordata; class Aves; order Passeriformes; family Fringillidae; genus Serinus; species Serinus canaria. Next base: position 57,521,661 of record NC_066315.1, on the reverse strand, counting down.
TCTTTATTAACAGATTTTACAGACTATTGTAATATAAAATTTTTGTGACACCTTATACAAAAGAAAGCAGCCTTCTGCAGAACAATTTCACATAAATAAATATTTGAAGGAACCACTAAAGCCTCAATTCCTTCGGAAAGCCTCTGAATTATGAGAAATCCTTATTAGGGATGTCTTGAAGAAAAGGCTTAAAAGGGATCTCCCATGATATAAGCTTAATTTTTTTTCCTGCTGCAGGCTACATTATCAGAATATTTATTCATTTAAAAAAAGTTGTCTTGAAACTAGTTCTTCTTGCAGCATCCTTATCATATCTTCCAATACACCTGTTAATAAACTGATCATTTTTAAAGACAATAATTAGGAGGCTGGATGCGTATTTTTAGTTACAGAAACAAACCATAATATCCTGCATTTCCAGGACTTCTCTACTACTTTTCAGCTTGCACTTTCTGCTTTGCACAGAACATCATCTTTCCCTAAACAGATCTTGTTAAGAAAAGATAATCCAATGAAGGATATAAATGTCATGGAATATTGGCTCCATAGAAGTTAAAATATGCTGGATAAAATCTGAAGATTGACTCCTTTTTTTTTATTCTATAAGGGTCTGTTTCCCAAACATTCCATGCAAGCTTTTGGGTCTAATCACAGTGAAAGCAAAAAGTTTGTGTGGAGTCAAAATTGCCAGCTAACAACAGTTGTTGCTCAAATTGTTTCTCCATTTCATTTCTGACTCACTGTTTTTGTGTTTCCTTGCAGTTTTCCACTTGTCCCACAAAGTCACTCGGGTGGTTCCAGAAAGTGCTCTGCTGATTGTCCTTGGTCTTTTCCTCGGTGGCATTGTATGGGCAGCAGATCACCTTGCCTCCTTCTCCCTGACACCAACTGTATTTTTCTTCTATTTGCTGCCCCCCATTGTTTTGGATGCTGGATATTTTATGCCAAATAGATTGTTCTTTGGAAATCTTGGCTCCATCCTTTTGTATGCTGTCATTGGGACAATCTGGAATGCTGCCACAACTGGTTTATCTCTCTATGGTGTCTATCTGACCGGAATAATGGGTAAGTTTGATCTGTGAAGACACAGTTCTGAATGCCACTGTATATACTGTTAGATGGGTGATAAGTTACAACGTAACAACTCTTTCCAGCAGAAAATTTCCATTTAAAAGGGAGCAATTTGCAATATCTTTATCAAAATTAAAAATGACCTTTTCCTTAGGGAAAAATCTTCCCTAACAAAAGTATAAAAGCTTCTTGAATCCACGTCTCTTATACTGTCCTGGTCAAAGTGTGTGCGCACATTCTCAGGATAAAGCTCAGGATTCTTTCTCTAATGGACATCTGGACAAGAATACACACTAAAGGGCTTGTTTCTTTCTGCTGTGATAGAAACCTTAAAAGTTACTCTGAAATGAAAGTGTCTTTCTGAAGTCAGCTTTAGTATTATGTGTTATTTTTACTGTTATTTAATATTAAATGTTATAATTGTATTTAATGTTATTAATGCAATTAAATGCTATTTATAATAAGTGTTATCCAATATTAAGTGGCTACTGAGTGGGTATATATGCATGACTCATCCACACATCTCTTTTGCATTTCCTGATTTTGGAAATTGTAACTAAAGATCCAGAAGTTTTACAGACTGAAGTAGCAGATGTCTTACTAAAAAAAAAAGAAAGCCATTTTAATGGGAGCAGTCCAAAGGGGCTTGAAGAGGTGGCTGACACACAATTTCCTAGACCACAAATCCAAAAAGTGAGGGTTTCCTATTGCTTGTGCTTTCCACCGAGGAGCTGTGGATGGCCCATCCCTGGCAGTGTTCAAGGCCAGGTTGGATGGGGCTCTGAGCAGCCCGGTCTAGTGAAAGCTGTCCCAGGTAGTGGAACTGGAGGGTATAAGAAGTCCCTTCCAGCACAAATCATTCCACGACACACTTTGTCCTAATTACACTGTGATGTAAGGGCACAGGGCTGCTAGAAGAGGCATAGAACAGCAGTATTTAATCTCTACTTTCATTTAAGACTCATGTTATGTAATTGCAGATGTTTGTAATATAGACAGCTATGATGGATATATTTTAGATATTTACCTTATTATAACTCTTATTTTAGAAGCAGTAATATTTTCTTAAGAAGATACAAAGGAAACAGCTCAGATGCAAAAATATTTGACATTTTTTAGGTAGATAAGAGGTTTACTGTGCTTTAAGCAATATATTTAATCCACAATATCACATTTATAATTAAAATCAGGTGTTCATAAAGAAAATATATGACAGGGATATTTCTATTGCAGATTGGAAAAGGATTTCTTTATTTAAATATCCAAGATGCTTGGAACAATTTAAAAATATGACAAAAAATTTTTTCTTAAAAAACCTGTTCCCAGAAATATAATTTATGATAATTACTATAAAAATAGGTTGCTATAAGTCATTAAAGGAAATGATTGATTTCCTTACAACATACGAAATATAAAAGTTGCCTGTTTCCCAAAAAAATTTATTTTAGGAGGAAAATTCACTTTAATTAGTCTTCTCCTCCCAATCTGTAAACAGCTCAGGACTAACTGCAAAAGCTTGGTTTGATGGTTATGTGTTCTGCTTCATCAATATGAGAATCTTTTAGTGACAATGCATACTAGAACTCTGAGGTTACAGCTACACAGGACAATCAGCCCCTACTACAGGTCACAGCTAAAGCTCTACAAAAGAAATATGGGGATGTTAATAAAGGCAAACAATAAGCTGACATGTCTGGCAAACTTTAATGTTTACAAAGAGCACTATTTGTGTACTGTGGGGACCTGTCTTTGCCATGAAGACCTACTAGAGTTCTAATTCCAGCTGTGAAAAAGGCCAGACAAGACTGTCCCTGATTCAAACTATGTCATTCTCCAGCACAGCTGAGTAGAAGTCTAAAATATCTACATGACAGAGACTTACTAATCCACTAAATCTATTGTGTTGACCTCCAAGAGGTCAACAGGATCTAACCACCACACTGTGAAAAACCTTGCTATTGTTACTTGCTGAAGATAGGAGAATGCTGAGTTGCTCAGTTTCTAGAAGAGTTCATAGTACCTTCTGGTTGAAGCTCCATGGCTTATATTTATTTCTATCCCATCTGTTCTACAATTGAAGTGAATAATCATAAAAGTAATATTACTAAAATGAAGAAATGTAAATCCACTACAGACTACGATGAACTAAAACCAAAGGACTTCTAGCTTTGCCATTCAGTGCCATTCAGTAGTACTGTCCATCAATAAAAGAATGCATAATCCAAACTGGATTGCATAGATTTCCTACATAAATAAACATAAAAGCAGCTCTTTGTTGTCATTCAACACCCTTGAGATATAATAATTTGCAGAAGGAAAACTGAGAAGGTGGTAATGATGAAGAAATCCTTCTTTAGAACTGAAATAAAAAGATTAGCACATTAATTGTTAACCATTAGTTGTACATTGTCTGCTTCTTTCACAGAATAGGAAGAATTATGTAATTTCTGATTACAGGGAGCTGTTCACTGTCCACTGGAGAAATAACACTTGCGGTATTGTGGCTGTGACTAGTTCTTAGAACTAGTCACTAGTTTTTCCTGTACAATCTAGGTCATAGCTGCAACATGCTGATTGTGTCTAAAGGTCTTAAACTGGGCCCAGTGAACATATCTTGCTCAGGTGTCACTGATGAGCTGGAGGAAACCACGGTCGTGTACCAATTAAAAAGAACTGCTATTATTACTCTAGATGAAAGTCTGATTTAGAAACTACAGGCCTCTTGACAGTGCTTTGTAGAAATTATAGATGTGTCCTAATCTCCCCATAAATATTTGCTTACTAGATTTGCAAGTCTTCAAAGAATGTACCAATGATTATAATTGGTAACACATAAAAAAGATAAGCAATCTCAGTGAGCCAATTTATTTTCAAACCTTATTTTCTATTATACCCTGATATCTGATAGTTATTGTCATTGGGCTTGTTCCTTCCTTAGGTCTGCCTGAGAAGGACAACATTTGGTGGAACCATTGCTTAGATTTAGGTTCAAGGCTACTGTCAGAATTTTTGGCACAGACTTAAGGTCACTGCCTCAATCCCACTCGCACGCTAAAACTGATAGGCTCAGTCCCTGTTCACAGCCCCATAGGTCCAAGTGTGAGCAAGACTATTTATCTTCTTGAAAAAATAAGGTAGTTATACATCTGTGCAAGCTATGAGTTTCTGTTTTCAGGGCCTTACCAAGATCCCTACAAACTGTATGGAAACCTTGTAGATATTCTGACTGGCAGATAGTAGCTAAGAGAATATATACATCTGCAGCTCCACCAGAATATTGGCCACTGTCACATATAACAGGTTGTTGTTTACTCCTGCCTCTGACTGCCCATATAAGTATCCTTTTCTTGAGTAAATAAGCCTATGCATTTTGTATCAAAACTATTTGGAATCTGGTTTCTGTTTCATTTACATTCTAAGCACAAACCATTTTGAATTTGAAAAATTACCTTTCAGTGTTCTTTCTAGAGGGGTGGCCATATTGTTCTGGAAGTACCTTACAGGCACTATTGATCCTGTGGCTATGGCTACTGACTGTCATTGTCTGACTCATCCTTCAAAACCATTTAATTAGACAAATTTCTTCTTTACCTGTAGAAATCATATCTGATAATTTTGGGCATGGGCCTCTGCATTGTGTTTTAATGAATGAATTCTCAACCTGTTCCTTCTTGGCTCTTCCTCATAAAATTTTTAGCAACATCACTTCTTTGTAAACCTTGCTTCCTCCATCCATTAATGAACACAAAGGGAATTTTACTGGTCAGAAATCTTTTCCCTAGAAAAAAAGGACTAGGTTTCCACTTTTGATTTCATGAAGGAGGTAGATTTTGCTAGGTATTTTGGAAGCTGAGCAAAGCATTTTTTGTGGCTATGCTACTTTTCTTTTTCTGCTACATTTATAATGACAGTGAATGCTTGTTTTGGTCTGTTTGCATAACTGAACAAAATAACATTAATAACTAAAAGCAGGTTAAAAAAAATACTGGGTTACACTGTCACCAGAGTTTTGTACCTTCAAAACTTTTGAAATCATTGCCAAAATTCCTTAGGGGCTACAACACAAACATGTTGAGGTACATTTTGGTCCTTCATCTATTTTTACGGTCCACTTGCAGACAATTTAACAGCCTCATGAATCCTAATTTGGGAACAAGTAGCTTAACCACACCTATCAGTGAGTAAGGAGGCCACAATTGGTTTTCATTTGTACTGAGTGCAGTTAAACACTACTGTAGCAGTTCTTACTGACCAAAAGTCAGATTTGACCTGTAACATGAAATATTTTGGAACATTTACTTCAGAAATGCTGGTATGGTCCTCTTAACATCTTGTGAGTTCTCAAGTTATCCTGGGATAATCTGGTCAAGTTAGACAAAACATGCCACACACAAATAGAAAGCTAGTTTAGATCTGGAACTGTCTTGTCACAAGAACAGGCCAGTAACTGGTCCTGCTCCCAGAAGTAACTTTGATCCACGTGGGCTAATGCTGAATCCAACAAAACTTGTAGGACACAACATGACTCAGCGCAGAACTTTTTAAGTGGTCACTGTAACATGCTTTCAAGTTGATACCTTGGCATCTCCATTTTCCAGTATTTGGCATTATCTCTAATATCCCAGTCTGTCATTGCTATTGATAATACAGAGATTATTCTGCTTATATTTTTTTTTTTGCTTTGTTTTGGAAGGTGAACTGCAATCTGGGCTGCTGGACTTCCTCCTCTTTGGCAGCTTAATTGCCGCTGTGGATCCTGTGGCTGTTCTGGCAGTGTTTGAAGAAGTCCATGTCAATGAGGTTCTATTCATCATTGTTTTTGGAGAATCACTTCTGAATGATGCTGTAACTGTGGTAAGCAAATTATATATCCCAAAGTCAACCTAACTCAAGGGGATTTCTTCTGAAGTGCATTTTCCCCTTTAAAGAAACACTATACTCTCTGTGTGTATCTACTCATGGGCTACTGCAGTGCAGCTCATGGTGTTTTCTAAGTCTTGCTTACAAACATCAGATATTTGAGCATGAAAGCTATTTGGAGCTGGTAAGTGACATAGAACTCACAGTCCTGGGTTAGACACTCCAAATGAAGTTTCAAGGGTGCATATTTTATTTGCCTTTGCTGTTTAAGTAGGGCTTTCATGACTTAATGAAATCAGTTTCAGGGATTTTAAGCCTTCCTTTGCTGTTATTTTTAATGCGCATACATTTTTCTCTATATTTGTGTTATGCCCATAATTTATATGCATACTTCAGCCAGTGAGAGAGAGAATACTCTTCAAAGTGTTTATGCCTGCTCCCTTAGTTTTACTTTGATGTTTATCAAGCAGATATAGGATAAAGAGCCAATTTGGAAAAAAAAAAAAGAGTGACATTTTAGAAAGTTTCTGATTTATTAAAAAAAAGCCCAAACATTATTTTTAAAATTTAAACAGGCTTTAATAGACATGGCAGAATCCCAGATTTCTACTGATTTTTTTTTATTTTTTTTTTGATTAAAACACCTTTTCACATAATTTTTTTTCCCTGAATAAAATTGTCAATAATTTTGTAGTTCAGAGCTAGTGGTGAGGGATCAGGAAGTCCTAAGGCAGAAAGATGCTTTGCAACCAAGTTGCTGGGCAGCTTCAGTTCACTTTTGGATCATTTACAATTCCTGCTCCCTCTGCAAGGGAGAGTAAGACGTGTTCATGAGGCTTAGTGACTTAACTTTTTGCAGCCAAGAAAACAAAGCACTTCAAGGTCATTGGCAGCAGCCTAACTGTTGACATGAGCTTGAAGCTGACAGTATGGCTTCCAGAGAAACCTAATTGCCCCTGGATATTGGTATCATTAGTACTTCTGGGGTATTACCAGAAACAAATATAAAAATAAATGCTGATGAACTCAAGTATCAACATCACTGGCTTTCAAAAGGAAAGGAGATTTTGTTACTGTGAAATGAACACAAACAGTCTACAAATAAAAGAAAGTTTGATTGTTCATTGATGAAAAAACAGAAAAGCAAGTATGGTCCAGAAGTAGAAAGCACAGCCTATGGGGAAATTTGAAACAGTGGAGTCACTACTTTGAAAAATGAAAGACTGGAAGACAGAAAAAAGTGGATGGTATAGCTTTCTTTAAACATAAATATGTAAAAGACTACTTTTATAGAAGAAAAGTAACCTGTACCCCATGACTGGGTGAAGACGATAAGAATTATCAAGTTTAGCTGCAACAAGGAACGTTGAGAAATCCATAGTAAAGTCCTCATTCACCACTGGAGAAACTAAGAGCAGATTAAATTGGTATGTCTCAAAAATGATACTCAGGTAAACCTCCTTAGGCACAGGTATGGATAAGGTGAATTCATTACTTTCAGCTCAATCACTGTTAGTCAATTATTTAAAAAGTTTCAGCACAATCATTATATTCTCTTTTATGTTCAACGTATTCAACATATATAAATTCAGTAACTTATTATTAGCATCTTATTATTGTCTTATTAAATATCTTATTTATCTTATACATGTGAGTAAATGAATCTTTCAAATACCTGGATTTTTCAGTGAGGAGTGCTTTAGAAAAAACACCTATATGTAACAATGCTTCTTATACATAGGGGACATATTGAAGGGAGAAATGTGCTGTGAGGTGTTATTTTTTTATCTAAAAAATTGTTTTTTCTTGGCCTACTGCATTTCTTTTATTTAGAGAAAATATTAAATTCTCCCTTGAGACAGAATTTCCTTCAGTCAAACTCAATTTCAGACTTCATAATGTTGAGGCCCCTAAGGAAATTATTTTAATAGGCTCAATTCAGGAGCAATTATTAAATTAGTCTACTTTTCTTTCCAGGTGCTGTACAATGTGTTTGACTCTTTTGTTGCGATAGGTCCAACGAATGTGACGGGGATTGAATGTCTCAAAGGCATAGGTGCGTAGAAGTGAATTCTGTATCACACAATTGGTATATATATGCAGTATTTTAAACAAAATATTACTATTATGCTATTGGTAACTGTTATTTTCAGCCCTTTTCATTATTACTCATATTCACATACTTTTATGGCAAATGTCTTAAGAAAATAAATAAATAAACATTCCTGAATATTTGGGAAACTTAATCAGATCTGTTTTCTTTTGAGGAGACTCAACAGGTCTGGAGTTCATTTGTTGAGAACACCAAACCTGACAGCTATATATATTTTCTTTGTATTTAAGAGCATTTCCCTAATTTCAGCCTATGCTCTCCCTGCATTGCAGGAAAGTTCATACTGCATGCAGACATTGCCACTCCCTATCACTGATCACCATCAGGCAATGTTTGCCAGTAACTATCAAGAAATTTTCCCTGAAAAATTATTCACTATTTCCTATTCCAAGCATTGCATGAAATGAAATGATCTTATGAATAAATGTTGAAATAGCGACTTTGTCATAGTCTACAAAATGTTTTTGTAAAATCAATTGTTTACAGATCATGGGAAAAAATAGCATAAAGAAATGCAGTGGGTTTGAAAGTAAAATGCTGAGGCTTAACAGAAGTAGCCTTGTTTTTCTACAGAATTCTACATTCACGTACCAAATGCTCAAAAGCCTTGAGCCTAGAAATGAATTTGATGTGTCCTCCAAATTTTTCTGTGATTTACTGGCCATTTGCTGTCCTCTCTGTGGAAGAGAACTAGTTCAAACCATTATATTTCTATGGTTTAAGTTGTGTTAGGTGTTTTGTTTTTCAGTGTCATTCTTCGTGGTGAGCCTTGGTGGGACACTGGTTGGCATTTTCTTTGCATTCCTGCTCTCATTGGTCAGTCGTTTCACCAAGCACGTGAGGATCATTGAACCTGGATTTGTGTTTATCATTTCCTACCTGTCCTACCTCACAGCAGAGATGCTTTCTCTTTCTGCCATCTTAGCGTGAGTCTCTTTTTATTACTGCCTACAAAGGGGATGAGAAGGGAATATGGTTTTTAAAAACATTGAAAGGAAAACCTAAATTATATTGGACAACTATAGACTACAACACTCATTAAGTTTATGCTGGATAATATTATGTTCACACTGCACTAGATTATAGTTTGCCAATCCTGTCATTCAGCCTTGAAAAGGAATGCAAGTTTTCCTGTATCTGCTGAGCAACATGAGAACTCTTTGCAAAATACAGACATGACTCTTTCCTCTCTGTTATTAATAATACTTCAAACTTAACAGTTGTCCATTTGTGCTGACATATTTCCCTATAACTTGAAACTAAAGCAATATTTTTCTAAGGCACTCTGTAAATGTCACTATTCTCTGTTCTCTCTCTCTGTCTTGGCTGGCCATTAAGGTTTGCCTGAATGTTGCCTGTTTTGGCTTGAGTACGTCTGTGGTCTTCTATTAGTCTCCACTTATTCTCAGCATACTATTCTTCCCAGTTTTCCTTGTCATGTTTGTAAATGATATAGTAGGTGTATTCAAGTTCTGAAAATCTTTCTGCAAACAGATCATTAGTTTAAGATTATGTCTAACGTAAACAAGGCTTAGAAATTTGCATTGAAAGCAGTATGGTAATCTGAAGAGAATTACATGCTGTTATGTTCTAATGAAATCCTGTTCACTCCACTTGAGGTCACACCATCATGTATGTTTGAGATATGCTTTTTACCAAGGGTAGACTCCACAAGTACTCATGAATGTATCTTTTCTTGGGAATTAATAGTGAGTTTTTATCACTATGTGACAGATGGATGGAAATAATATTAAATGTTGCAACATATATTTTCTGAACAATTGCTTCTTTTTCTAGGATAACCTTCTGTGGCATTTGCTGTCAGAAATATGTTACAGCTAACATATCTGAACAGTCTTCTACAACTGTAAGATATACTATGAAAATGCTAGCCAGTGGAGCAGAAACTATTATCTTCATGTTCCTGGGTATTTCAGCTGTGGATCCAGAAATCTGGGATTGGAATACGGCTTTTATTCTGTTGACTCTGCTCTTTATCTCAGTATATAGAGTCATTGGTAAGAGAGTGACCTTCCTGTTCTTGCATTGTACTGCTGATGCAATCACATATTCTTTAGCCCTCTCCCCAAAAAATATTTTGAGTTCTAGGTTTGCTCCTTTTAAAACATTCCATTTATTTTAGTTGAATTTGTTGTTGGATTTGGATTAGAGTAGTAGAATAAGCTCTACAGTAAGTTCTGTCATATGCTGAAAATACAGCAGGATTTAATTTCTGATGATGGTTGAGAACATGAGTAGCCCAGCAGTTAACACGAATCATTCAGTGGCTAACCTTTGTTGACCCAGCAAATGGTACTGGCAAAATCTCCCAGTAAAATTGACTTTGTTCTTTAACTTGCAGCCTAACAAAAGAAGTGACTCTTGTTAGCTGTATCTTTTCTTCAGCTCTTTCAATTTGGCACTAAAGAGATTGTCTTAAGCTAATGTTATGGTTGACTTCAGGCTTTGGACACACAGTGATATCAGACCATACAGAATTACACTGCAGTTTCTCTGGCTTAAGAAATAATTCTCAGAAACTGATGAAAAACTGAGTAAATAAGGCTGTGGCAGTAGAGATTACCTACTGTTAATTTACTGGGTTTATATAAGTTTGCAAACATTTCAAAATACCAACGATGATTTGCCCAGCTACATAGTTCAGCTGTAGTTTTGCTAAAATAGCAAAAGAGTTGTAGAATGAAATACTTGTTGAGAGTAACACACATGGGAATTTGGTGTATGTACTTACCCCTGGGAATAAATGAAACCAGCTTATTTGCCTGTTTGTCTTGACTTAAATTCAAATGACAGGTCACACATCTATCTAGCTGGCAGTTTTCCTAGATTCTGTGCTCTTATTCTGTGCTCTTATTCTTACTCCTGAGCTGAATGAAGTGCTACCACCTTGCCCTCATTTTCTAAATATTCTGCAAGCATTGTTCATTTAGCTGCCTTTCAGTAACTGCAAATGTGCCTGAGGTGTTTTAAAAGAGTTTTCCTGGTCTTGTCTTTGACATTTTTGTATTCCTCAAATGAGTGGTTAACGATCCTGTAATAGATGTGATGATAAGTAAATAGTAAATATTCAGCAATAACAATAAGCACCCACTAAAGTAATTGATCTTAGACATTCACAAATTACCAAATACCAGATGATATTGGGCCTTACATAATTGAAGTTCTCATTCTCTGGAGGAGTCAGATTGGTAGAATTTCCAAGGTCCCCTCCTCCGGAGGCCCTCCTTACAGTGACAATACACTTCTCTTGGCACAAGTTCAAAGTTCTTTAAAAAGAGAAGAAACTGTTTTGCACTGGTTAACAGCCCTGGCCTGCAGCAGTGGGAAACACATGCCATAGCAGTCACATGAGTGGTGAAGCTGTTTTCCCTCTGTATGGTGGGAGTTCATTGAGATAGCTAGAGCCTTAGGTCTCCTGCAGCAGGCAGCATCTCACCTGTAGGTCTGGAGACAGTGTCAGCATAACTAAACAACCCGTCATAAGATAATGACTTAAATGTAATTTTCAGTGATTTGCAAAGGGTACAACGCTTACTCCCTAAATCACTGCTGTTTTAACCTGTTTCTGTTAACTGACCCTGTGCATATCACTGGTTACAGTGCTACAAAACCTATTCTTTCTTAATGTATTTCCAAGGTCAGCACATGGCAGAACCTTCCCTGGAGTGCCTGTGCCAGAGGCCAGCACTCTCAGAAGAGCTGCTGGCTCACAGAAGTGGCTTCACCTAATTCCTTCGGCTTGATGTAATGAGAAGGCACCAAGTGGGCCACACAGTGATAAGAGGGGGGAAGTAGATGGTGAAGATTGTTATAAAGGCAGTCTGGTGGCACCATTTCTCTTACTCACAGCTGGGATATTGATGTTCAGTAAGGGTATTTCTAGACATGCTGACATTTGTTTGTTACAGGTGTCATTATACAGACGTGGATTCTCAACCGCTACAGAACTGTCCAGCTGGAGATAATAGACCAGGTGGTGATGTCCTACGGTGGACTACGAGGAGCAGTTGCTTTTGCTCTTGTTGCGCTTCTGGAGGAGCATAAAGTGAGAGAAAGAAAGCTGTTTGTCAGCACAACTATCATTGTTGTGTTTTTTACTGTTATATTCCAGGTAATTTAATTTCTCAAGCATGCTTCTTGCAAGGAGAAGGAGTCCCCCAAATGTACTGAATGCTTAAAGCAGTTCTCAGCTGAAGGTTGCATATTGTTTCACTGAACTGAAAACATAATTGAATTTGTAATTTTAGTAACAAAGATCCTATTTTATGTTTTCATGTGGGACCACATGGGGCAAAACACAATTTCCTCTGCGCTAAAAATTGTTCAGTCTTAGCTGCTTGGTATTAATAGTGCCAAGTTAATATCTGATTAAACATCCTTCACCTCATGTGAATAACTATAGGGAACAGTGCTTTTAATGGGCAGATACAGTCATTAAGCTGATCTACCTGAGTTTCAGTCCTTGTTTTAAAATATAGCAGCAAGCAGTGGGACAAGGAAGTATTTAACATCCAAACAAAATAGCACTTTCTGGATGAAAAAAAAAGTAATTTAAATGAAAATACGTCAGTAGATAGCAGCTTACAATATTTTCTAAACTGCATTACAGAAAGTTTATTTGTGTTCACAAATTCCTGATTTGTGGAGAAAATTCCACATTCAGTGGCATAGGAAACACTTCTTCCACTACCATATTTTTCCTATAGATTATATATTTTTCCACTGTTGACTTTTCTAACCTTTATAATAGGAGCTGAGGGTACTGTATTATTTTATCTTCTAGAAGGAATAGAAATCAACTAAGAAAGCATGAAAACCACTAAATAAAACACAAATGTGCTTTATTTCTGTTTACCCAGTCTAAGAGGACTTCCAAGCATTTATTGTCATGTTTCAATCCTTAGGGACTGACTATCAAACCTTTGGTACAGTGGCTGAAAGTGAAGAAAACTGAACACAGAGAACCAAAACTGAATGAGAAACTTCATGGCAGAGTAAGATATTTAGAAAAAAACCTCATGGTATCTTCTGCATTTTTACAGAGCACCTTAGGAGAAAAAAAACTTGTTATGAAAATGTCTTTTCTTTGTAAGGGAGTGGGCTATCAAATTTCAAGAGCAAAATCCTTCAAACATTTCAAAAGTTATTTGTAGGCTGCTGTTTCTCTTTGGTTGGAGTCCTGTGAGAAGATTTTCATATGAAAGTTCTGGTCTTTCACTTGAGAATTCAAAGGGGCTGGGAGTCCTGGGGAAACAGCACAGATGGAATATGCTTCTTTGTCTTCATCTAAAAGAGGAGGATGATTGATAATTGCTAGGGCAAAGCATGTCCAAAAATTTTTATTTTCCTTCTCAGAAACTTAATTTTGGGAAAAGGTAGGAAAGCAGGCTTTGTAGCTTGCATATCACATGGAAAAATACTCTGCTGCCCAGTACAGAAAAATTACATACTGAAATTCCATACTAATGACAACAGTTTCAATTCAGTGTGAGTGTTGTGTCCCAGGATTTCTTTACCCTTTTAGAATATTTTGAAACACAAACTCTTCCAATTGACTTTCACACCACATTATAAAGTTTCCATTAAGTAAAAGAAAACATAACTTTTCAATATAAATATAGGTTAAAGGATGGAAGACTATAAGACATCACAAAATCATCAAGGTTGGAAGAGATCTTCAAGAACATCCTGTCCAACCATCAACACATCACCACGATAGTCACCCCTAAATCATATCCCCCAATAGCACACCCAGACAGCTCTTGAACACTTCCAGAGACAGTGACTCCACCACCTTCCTGGGCAAATTATTCCAGTGCTTACCACTGTTTCAGGGAAAACTTTGTTTTCTGAAATCTAATCTGAACTTCCCCTGGCACAACTGAGGACCATTTCCTCTGGTCCTTTCACTTGAGACATGGTAGAAGAGGCCAACACCCACCTGCCCACAACATCCTTCCAGGTAGTTATAGAGAGTGAGCCTCCTTTTCTCCAGGTTTAACAACCTCAGCTCCCCCAGGTGCTCCCCACAGGACTTGTGTTCCAGACCTTTCCCCAGCTTTGTTGCCCTTCTTTGGACATGCTCCAGCACCTCAATGTCCTTTCTGAAGGGAGGGGCCCAGAACTGGACACAGGTCTAGAGATACAGGCTCACCAGTGCCAAATGTCAGTCCTGCTGTTTCAAACCTAGCACCTGTATATTCTGCAGTAATCATTCCAACGTCCAGAGTGAAATGTTAATAACCATACACAGAAAAAGGCCAAATTGTACCTGCAGCTGCCTTGGTTTGAATCAAGAGTTATAAGCCTCCAGATTTCTATCAGCCAGATAATATACTCAGTATGAAATTTTGCCCTAGATATTAAAAGAATGGTACCTACTTCTACTCTGAGGGGAGTATGAACTCCTGAAACATCTAAAAAGAATTACTGCGGAAACTGCTCAACTGAAATAATCACCTACACTAATAGTGGCAGATGTACTTAATAGGGCAGAAAAGGAGATGGTAAAATGAGTCCATAAAAGTTTTAAAATTGAATGTTAAAATGGGGGTTTAAGTACCTTCTCATTGAGACCCTTGTAATTCAAGAACATTTAGTGAATTTATGAAGAACTGGTTAGAAAGTTCAGAACCTTTGAAGGAAAGCTTATAGTAGTTAGTACTTCTGTAAAAAGGGAAAAATTTTATAACAGCCAAAAAATTATTCTGCATAGTCACCTGGTACAACTTGAAATAAATTGAGCTATTTTCTAATTATGCTTTGTTTATTTCTGTAAAGATATTAATTCCACTCTCACTTTCCTAGGCCTTTGATCACATTCTTTCTGCTATAGAAGATATTTCTGGACAAATAGGGCATCATTATCTGAGAGACAAGTAAGTAGTAACCAATTTAGAATCTGGAAATACTGCTAGGAAATATCTGTACATTATAACTTTTTACACCTGTGAGCTTAGGGAAAGTAAGGATGCTAAATGTAGTTAAAGAGGTTGCATACTGAAAATACTGGAAATACAGCAAATGTCAAAACATTGAGTTTATTTTTGTCCCCTTACAACTAGAAACTTTCCTTTCTCTTCCACAGTTTAGGTTATGCCTTAGTAAGCACTGTAGGTGCTTCAGTTCACATACAGATGTCATTCTCTCAAGATTAGAGAACTGACTATTTGCAGAAGTTTTCATCTAGAATGTTAATGTTGGTTTTTCTTGGTACTACTACATTTCATGAACACTATGTGTGGAGGCGCTAAAAAAGTTCAGGTACAACTATGCTAGCTGTTTATCCTGTCTCTACAAGGATGTGTTTAACACCTGTGAAAGTTATGGCAGAGGGTTCTCTGAAATTGCTCTGACAGTTTCACCCTATTAGTCTGAAACCAATAGTGAACCATCTCCTCTGTTTATAGTTGATTCATCCAGAAACAGAATCACTCAGCTGAAAGATACACCATTACTTTTAAAGTACATGTGAAGATTTACCCTTGTGATGGACACACTTCCATACCTAGATGAATAAATGTGGTAAAAAGGACATTAAATCTGGACATCCTTAAGACTGTTATTTCGAGTTGTTTCTCCCTGGAGTCAGGTCATTTCATAGGTGCAAACAGTCACAGTTTTGACCTGCTAACCTTTTGCTGACTCCACATGACAATTCCAATCCAAAAGCTATGTGGTTCTGTTAGCTTTCTGCAGAGCACACCCCTAATGCTTTTTAAGAAGCTGAGTCTGCTAGCTTAGGTTTAACATTATCATGCAAAACAATACAATTCTTAGGCTGAAGCATGTTTGTACTGGAACTCAAGCAGAATTGCTCACCTGCATCCAGTTATAGAGACAATCTCCTTCCTTGCCTTTTACTCTTCATTTATTTATGCAATAAAAAATTTTCCTGAGGCACTACAGAGAGAATAAATCTTCTTTATTTTGGTCTAAGATTGTATTTTACTTTTTGGGAATAAATTTCAGTAGGCTATATATAATATAGGCAAATATGTCTCCAGTTTTGCTATATTACCTCAAAGATAGAGCTGTATTTTTAAAAAGTGGCAGATTAGCATGTGACCTCTTGCACGTCAGAAAGTAATCCCCTGGAGTAAGAACAGAAGGAATAGCTTAATGTAGATTCATGGTTATGATGACCAATGTATTTTGAATGAGACCATCTTAAGCTGGCCTTTTGGACTCAACGTACATGGAAGTGCTGCTTCCATAAAGAAATGGCAACCCCTAGCATCCTCACCGATGGGTTTAGGTGTGGAAACCTGAATTAGAACCTTCTGGTCAGATGTTCTGGCCAGAGAAGAGGAATAGCCATTAATTATGTGAATAATATATAACACAAAAAGGTTTAAGCAATCTGAATCAAAAACTGTAAACTCAAAATGGCCATTGGGTGAGATGGATAGAGTAATTGTGAGCAGTAGTCTCCAAAGCTGCCTCATGCCCTTTAGATGAAGTGTTGAGGAAGTTAGAAGAAAGTACAACAGCTTTTAATCTTTTGGACCCTAAACATGACAGGGCAGATATTCTACTCTCAGACAATCTTGGAAGTGTTAATCATTGAAAATACACACGGCTGCTACCCCCAGAGCAAAGCACATCAGTGGCATGAATAAGGCCCTCTGGTAGAGCTTCTGGAAGGGCACTGTCATTCTAAACTGATGGTCTGGCTGTCTTACAATACACCTGGAGAAAAGCAGATTACTTTCTCAACAAGGGAAGAAAATTTAACGTAATCAAGAAGTAGAAAAATAAGGTAGCATAATATCCCAAAGTATAAAATGTGCTAATGACTCCGAAATGGGATACTGTAATCACAGCACTCTTCTAGTAGTGTTGGGTAAGTGAACTGATTAAATGCTTTGTGACAGCTGTGTAAGTATGTAGCAGGCTTTTCCTTGACCTTCTTTACATTCTAATTGAAAAGCTTCAAGACACAAACCCCTCACATTCCACTGTTCACTCTTTTTTTCAAAGTGTTTAGCTAAAAAAAAATATAATTTATACTAAATTAAAAATGCTTTGAAACTAAAATTGCTTGATGCCATTAACACAGTTTGTTTAAATTATCAGGTGGTCCAATTTTGATAGGAAATACCTCAGAAAAATACTGATGAGAAGGTCTGCTCAAAAATCAAGGGACCAAATCCTTAATGTTTTCCATGAGCTCAACTTGAAGGATGCAATTAGCTATGTGGCTGAGGTACTTATGAACACTTGTTGACATATTATAGCGTCATTTGGAATTTGTTTTTTTAAATTTTGTACTATAACCTAAAGTTGATCTATTGCAGGAGATGCCTAAAGGAAAACTATTTCCATCTCAGCTCTGCTTTTATTTATTTCTTTAATGTGTTTTAAGTATCAGTATTGCTGTTTTGAGGAGCTGTAGTTCTCAATATTGTGCCTGATTGTCAAATGCTAGTGTATTGTACTTCAGTGTACATTTCTGTTGCATTTTACTGAATATCTTTGTTTCTATATTCATTACATGAAAAAAATACTGTAATTCTGAAGGGATGTTGTCTTTCTAAATGTGTCGACAGGGATGTTGTCTTTCTAAATGTGTCAACAACCCCAATAGTGGTTCTATGTGATCACAAATCTGATTTGAAGAAGCTCACTTCTCACATGATGTGCATATGTGGCCAAAGTGTGGGACTGCTAATCTCAATCTGCCAGATCACTGTAATATGCACCAAAAAAAAAAAAAAAAAAAAAAAAAAAAAAAAAAAAAAAAAAAAAGAAAGAAAAAAGGGTAACTTTAATTCAATGGAATCATAACCCCCAGAATTCAGTAATTAGGGTAAAATCATCTACAAATATCAACTGCAATCAAAGAATTGTGAAGTTAGGGAAACTTAAGACTTGCAACAGGAGACGTTGCAAGAACTAGTATCATTGATACTACTACTACTTCTAAGCTCTTTTTTCTTTTTTTTTTTTTTTTTTTTAATGAGCTATAGCCAGGCAGTTTTCTTCAAATGAAACATATAATTTTGGAGAATGAATTCAGAAAACAGGATGAAATTCAGAAATTATGGAAGATGGAGACTAGTTCAACAAGACAAGCAAATTCTTCCTTTTGAGATTTTGTAAACTATCCATTTGGTTTTTAGACCATCTGAACTCAAGAACTAGTTTTCTTTCCTGTGATTCTTTCTGGGTCACACCTCAGAGGAAGAAAGTTGGATAATGACTTTGAGGTGGACGACCACAAAACTCATGTTCAGATTGATTGCTCAATCTGTTCAGTAGATTCAGTACAGTGTTTCTTCTCTTTAACAAATGCAAAGGGCTTTATAGATCACCAACACATGCAGATTTAGAATCAGAATTTTTATCAAATAATGTCTTTGATCCCATATAGTAAAGACAGATTTCTAAAAGTTAGATTACTCATTTTTTAGGAGATGAAACACAAGGGAACTGCTTTTTGTTACCTTAGTCCAAATCCTATTTGTGTATATTGTTAAAGAAAAATTTTGTTGGGTAAATGTCTACTGATCTGATAATAATAGAAAAAGAAATTAAAAGTTCTCCAAGTTCTACAGAAGTTTTGCAACACGTTTTCTTCCAGCAGAAATTAATTATGAGCTGTGAATCCTAAAGTAATTTCACTTTCTCACTTTTAACAACTAAAAAGTTGTTAAAACAGTGTATCAAAAGAATGTATTACAAGAAAACTTAACTTTGCAAATATATCTTTGAACTAAATATCTCTGAATTACAAGCTGACATTGAAACTGAAGTTATTTCTTTCAGGACAAGTAAAGACCTGCTTCCCCACAGCTACTCACTCTCTTCTTACTTGCAAGAAACTGAAGAGTTTAAAAATTATTTTTATACTCTTCAGTTCCTTGCAAGTAAGCTCTTTTCCTTTTTTCAACTCTGCTGCTGTGGTGCATCTATATAATAAATAAGAATTGAGAGAGTTAAGTCTCTATTTAAGTAAATTTCTTACAGTTGAGAGGGGAGAACCTAAGCCAAGAAAAATGAAAAAAACCCAGAGCAACTGGAGGGAAGTGACTTGAAATACTCATGGTTCATAACTTGTTCTGGCTAAAATACCTTCACTACTGATATGGTATGATGTATGTATGAAACATTAATCTTGATTTGAAAAGAAAGTCAGATTCACTTAAGAAAATGGATGGGGCAACATTCTCCCAAAATTCAATTTTATTAACCTTTTCTGCCTGCAGAGCCCCAGTGTACTTCTTAATGCCATTGGTAACCCACATACTGTGATGTATGTGGGTTACCACATCAAAAGAAAACTTTTTTTTTGTTTGCTCCATGAATATGAAAATGTAGAGGGAACACAGGACAGTTAAAGTTAGAGAAATGTAGATAAAATCTCTGTTCTGCAAGGGAGGTGATTTTTCTTGATTATTACTGCTTAAAATCTATAGACCTGCTATGTGATTTCACTCCACTGATTCAAAAGCATAGACATTTTCAGCCTGTGTAACCACAATGTCACCCAACAGATACCTTTTAGCTAAACAAGAGATTACTTAAGGTGTAGGCAAAAGTATGAAGACATAAAACTGAGCTTTTCCAGCAGTTCATTTCTGTGACATCAGTTTTAAAACGGAAAAAAATCTCATCTCTTCAATATCTCATGTTTTCATGTCATAAGCTCTTTTTAATAGTTGTGTAGACTTCTATCACCACTTAATATTTGCTGCTTCCAGTCTGGTAGAGAACAAAAAACTTAATGTTGTGTCTTTAAAAATGCTTCTGATAATGGGTTGATGTGTTGAAGCATAAAACATCCTTATCTATGTTCCTATGCTCTTGGCTTGCAGCATTGTACAAAGTAAAGTTGCAAATCTATTGAGGCACAGGAAATCATTCACTTTTCAAAATCAATTTCTAAAAGTGGAGTAGATTTTCTCTTTGCTTCATTTGTTGGGATAATGTCACTCAATGCAAAGAAACCATAAAACCTAAAAATGGTTTTTATTTGTCACCTAGATACAACTCCTCCAATGCTTCTTGTGCCATTTCCATAGTCTCACAAATTATCTGTACTCTGATATGCATTTTGTCCTAGGTTTTTACAGCTGTAATATGTCTTGTTTCTTTCCATGACCAGGGAGAACGTAGAGGTTCGCTGGCATTTATACGTTCTCCAAGTACAGACAACATGGTAAATGTGGATTTCAGCACTCCACTCCCAAGCACTGTGGAAAGCTCTGTCTCTTATTTATTGTAAGTAATGTGGTCTGACAAGGTGGTGTGTGAGAGGAAATTGAAACACTGCTAAAAAAATTGAAAAATGCAAACTACAGGGGCTTCAGTCACTACTTTTTTGAACTTTATTAATATTTTCTCCCACAGAAAATGGGTGTATATGTATTTATAATGTCATATTTTACACACAGTTTTTTCGGTAAAGTCTGGTAGTACGAAGCAGACATCCACATTAGAGTTGGTTCATTTGCCTTTGGTTCATCAACTGTTATATACAGGGCTAGATGTTATTTCTGTGTTTGCTCCAGAAAAAATAAGGAGAGAGGCAAGGAAAAAAATTGCCCCTTCGTTAACTTCGTTAACTGAAAAAAATTGCCCCTTCAGTTAACTTCGTTAACTGAACAGACCATGCGTCATGTACACTGTGAAATTAATTAATACTACATACCCCTGAAAGACAAAAACCAATGATCTTTTCACATTTCCCATTAGGCATTTACTCAGTCATTGTAATTTGTTTCTTACTAGTTCTTACTCTTCCTTTTTTTTTTTTTTTTTAACTTCATCTTGTTTTCTCCTTTTCATTCCTTGTCTTCCTGTTTTTTCTTCCTCTTCTGCAATCACTGATTTTAAAAACCACTGTTTGTGTTTTTCTTCAGGAGAGAAAAAGCTGGACCAGTTTGCCTTGACATGCAAGCTTTAGAGCAGAGAAGGAAAAGTATCCGGGACACAGAAGATACTCTTGCTCATCACACCCTACAGCAGTACCTGTATAAACCCAGGCAGGAGGTGAGAGCCAGAGGCTAGCATTGGATTGTTTTCCAGGCTAAAACTAAGAGGAAATAGGAACCAAAACTTGCGAGTGAAACTCAAAAGGAGAGAACCCTCTGCAAAATCTGCACCCTTGAGGAAGATAGGCTCTTTGTGTGATTTCCCATTTAAGAACATGGCATTTTAAAAGAACTAGTGCCTTTGAAATTACTGGGGCCAGTGGAATGCAGAACTGAGTCCAGCAAATGTTCTGATCAGGATTAAATGAAGTGTATCAACTGAAGGGATTCAGACACTTACAGGGGAGAAGCTTACTTTGAATGACTGAAAGTCCACTCTTACACACTTAAAAATCCTGGACTTGTTTCATGAAGAAAAAAGAAAAATGGGAGTTTCATTAATGTCTTCAGGCTAATCTTTAGTTCACTTGTTCTTACGGAGTTGTTTACATTTTCGTGACACTGACTGAATGCATTGATTCAGGGCTTTCACCTGTATTTCTCAGTAAATGAATATTGTCTTCCCTTCCTGGCCACAGCACAAACACCTGTACAGTCGACATGAGATCATGCACAGTGAAGATGACAAACAAGACAAGGAGATTTTCCATAGGACAATGAGGAAGCGCTTAGAATCTTTCAAGAGTACCAAACTAGGAATAAACCATCCCAAGAAGCTCAATAAAATCCACAAACGAGACCGGGGCCAAAAAAGGGTAAAAATACTTTCACAAGGACCCAGATGTAGCCACCTATTATACAAACTAATGGGTGGGAAGGGTAGGGAGGACTCTGAAGGGTCCTATGTCCTGCACTTATCTCTGTCCTATAGAACTTAATGAATTTAGAGGACCTAAGCAAGAAGAGATAAAACTAGGAGGTAAATCTAGGGGCTTCTTCTCACATTCTGCACTTCTCTATGCTTTGGGACTCTTCTTCTCTGTCTGTACACACTTCAGGTATAGGTGGGAAATTAGTGGCCTCCCTATTGAGTCTCAAACAAAGATTACAATGAATTTTAGGCTTCTTCTGCTGAACTCACCATTTCAAAGGGTAACACTGCCAGTGCTATCTGATGACATTAGCATTTTTGGTCACTTTTTGCTTTCGTTTCAGAGAAATAGCAGTGTCATACCAAATGGAAATATTCCTTCAGAAAATCCAGTACAAGATTTTGCTTTGAAGGAAAAAGGTAAAAAGATTCTTAGACTGTTTTCATTAACTGAATTTTACCAGCTACATTGCCAGCAAAGCATCACTAAGAGATTTTGTGATATGCCATAGCAAATCTGACAGTAAAAAGGGACTTCAAGTTATAGTTCAGAACTTGGAGTGGTGATCTACTTCATGCTTAAATGTAGCATTTAGAAGTTGGTTTTTTTAGGAATCTGGATGACAAACAAAATTTTAGTTGGCCTTTTTGCTCACATTTTAAAAGTATCACATTAATATTCTGTAAATAAAACAGTGCAGCGGCTACAATATAAATTAAATTTCAGCTTCTGTTTGGATAAGGTACACAGAGCTGCCAATTTTTTTCATCACAGCAGTATATGTCTACCTAAGATATCAGCCGTATAAAATTCAGTAGCTGAGATTGCATTCTTATCTGAGTTAAAATCCACTGCTTTAGAAGGGTCTGAATCAGAGTTGAGGCTAAGCAAGCATGATATAACTCAAGGAAGGCGTAGCTTTGGAAGGAACATGTAGTCAGAGGTCAGTTCCAGCACTGCTTCACCCTCCATGAACAGATCTATCACATGGATCAGGATAATTGGAAGCTGACCAGCCTGGGGACTATCCCTAGCAAAAGCTGGTCTTGCATATAAAGCCCAAAATTCTTTCCCGTTTTAGCCATTTTTTTGGCACTGGTGTCAGACATTGCCATGTGCAATGGGTACTAACATGCTTGTTATATAATTTTAAATTATATGTGTCACTTCAAACTGAAATGTGGTCAAAAGCCACTGAATTAACTTTGATTTGTGTTCTTCCCTCTGTTTATGCCTGTAAGTCCTTGATCTCAAAGACAACTCAAGTAAAATAGAGGGGGATTTATCTTTTCTCTGTAGCTCCAAGCAAATATATTTTTCCTTATGTACCTTCTTTGAATCATTTACTGAGTCTTAGTTTTGCTTGACTGAGAGGAGCAATACAAGTTGTCTCCCCAGGTGTAATATTCTAGAACTACTTTGCTTGGGAAGAGCCTTACAAATACTCATTAGTAGGTCATTCAATATTGTCTTATTAAAGAATTCTGCATAGAGATGTCATCATCTACTTAACACCAAAAAAGTTTAATTGGAAGACAGACTTAGCAAGTGGTTTAGCAGCTACTGTAAAACTTATTCTACTGCAGTAAAAGCAGCAATGACCTCATTAGGTTTGAAACTAGTCATTATACTAATGCTGACCATGTCAAGTGATGAAAATCCTTGTTAAAGATGTATTTTTGATAACCATGACAGCATTAAAACAGTAGGAAATAGCAATTTCTATCAGAACTGATACAAAGCTCTAATGAAATTGCATTTTTTTGCTTTCCCCCTAGATCTGGAGTTTTCTGAATCAGAAGAAAATAATGATTATGAGACATTGCATCTAGGCAAAGGAGTTGATTTCCTGGCTAATGTGACGAAACAAAATTTCTCAGATTCTCCTGCTGGTAAAAATATTTATTACCTACAAAGATTTTTTTCCCCCTCAAATATAACAAAATGAAATTTATTAGAAATGCCGATGAGTTAGCCTGTTTTTTTTTTTTTGTTTTTTATTTTTTTTTATTTTTGTTTGGGTTTTGTTTGTGTGTTTTGTTTTGTTTTTTTGATTGAGTGATTTTATGTGCTCAGTCTGAAAATACATTTGCTTAATGTTAACATACAGATTTTTGGATATTTGGAGGTATGGAGAGCACCACTTTTGAAACTGACAACAGTTGTGAACATGACTACCTAGACTGGTTTTAAAGCCATTAATTATTTCTAGCAGCAGAAAATGTCATTTTAGAGTTGTCTTACTTCACAAGACCAGTCAATACTAGTCTTCTGGAAATATTTTTCACTTGCATTGGAACTTTGTTGTGATAAATTTTGTTCTTATTTCAGGCAAGATTTCTACTTTTATGTTCAAAATCCCATCAGATCCTTACAGGCTTATAGAAGTCACTGAAAAGGGCAGATTGCAGCATTTCTGGAGCACTCCATGCTCTTGATTTCCAGCCCTGAAAGACTCTAAAATATTAGATTGGAAGCTTATAAATATATATAACAGGAACCATATCATATGACTTATGGAGTTATAAAATTCAGTATTTCTCTTTAGCCCTTCTGTGTTTAAGTTTTTTCAGTATGCCACTGTTTGCTTCATGTGTAACTGGTATCTACAGTGAAGAAAAACACTTGTGTCCGTACTCTTGTGGCAGACACCCTTAAATGCAGTTTATGCTTGACACTGTTTCATGACTAATTCTATGTTTGAGTACGTATAAAGACACCTAGAAATAAGTGGATGGTAAGATGCAAAATGTTTATGTAAAAACTTGTCAAACTTGATAATGTATGAACAGGCTCCTGTATCTTACTTTCGACTGTTTCATGGCCTGCCATAGCTACCTCACACCCATCTGTTTATGGAGTGGTGAAGTCAGGGTTTTTTTCACATTTTTTAATGCATTTGATTTGAATTTTCTGCAGTTAATTTATGCTGTGTTTTTTCCCCCCTCTTGCTTAACACTTCAGGACTGATTAATTCTTTTATTGATTTTATTTTTTGTCTCAAGATATCCCTAACTTAATTGCACATTTGATGTGACAACCAATATTTCTCTTTATTGAAATCCAGTATACAACTAGCTATAACCAAGATATATATATGTGTGCGATGGTCTGTGTATTGACTTCGTCACACACATACCAGCATATCAGCCTCTTTTTTCCAACAGCCTTTCTCTTTTTATAAAGCATCTTGCTGTATTATCAAGAAATAATTTTGATTACTTTTCTTTGTCACTCGTGAATTTCTTTTTAGGAATTGATAACCCAGTATTTTCAGCTGATGATGACCAAAGCATCTACATGAAGTTCTCACCATGGTTATCTGGTGAAGACACTGTGGTACCCTCACAAAGGGCCCGAGTGCAGCTCCCATATTCTCCAGACAACTTCAAACGGCTCACTCCAATCCGGCTCAGCAATAAATCAACAGATTCCTTCCTGCTAGCAGATGGCCCAGAGGACCGACCCAGATCTTTTCTCCCAGAATCAACACATATGTAATATTTTAAAAGATATTATCACCTTTATTTTTTAACCAGACTTCTTATCAATCCTGAGAAGTAAACTTATTCTTGTTTTTTCTTCTTTCAGAAAATGTCTTTCTTTCCTGTTTTCTTTGTACAACTTAACATCTTTTATTTCCCTCTGACTTAATTAACAAAACACTTCTCTATTTTCCTTGTGCAGAAGAGCTGTTCAACCATTTGGGGTCCAATGCCTTGCAACTTTTACAGCACAAAAGGGTCCTTCTCTTTGTTTTCACTTGACTATTTTAAATGCCAAGAAAATAGTATTCCAAGTACCAGAATATTGGGCATACATTTTCAAGAGGCTTTAGGTTTCCCGGTTAGTCAGTCCTAGATGATAAAACTGGTAACAGAATTCCCTAAAAGGAATAAACTTTTTTGACTCTGTTGCTAAGAAGCCTTGAACTAGCTGAACATTTTTCTAGATTATTTATCCAGTGTCCAGGGAGAAAAAATGCCCCACTGCTACAGTGCAACTATTCAGTGACACTACTGATGTACCATTAAATTACATAAGAAAGGGGATTAAAATGAATTGTATTTACTAAAATGCATCAGATTCTCCTTGTGGGGATAATTACACAACAGAATTGGGGAGAAGCAGAGTTTCATTTAGAGCTTTATCCTTAAACTGTGAATTTACCTTAATCCATACCTTATTTTGAAACTTGAAAAAGGCTTAGCTTTCTGATGCAGCAAATAACTTGTTGCTTCTAATGTGTTAGAGGCTTGAAATTAAATTGACTCTGGGTTTAAATTGATATCCCAGTTGCCCTTTAACTTCTGCTGTATGGAAATTTTCCACACCATAAAATCAGCTTTCATTTTTATAAACAAGTCAGAGAGTGCTTCAAATGAGGTGGGTCGGGTCCACAGTTCAGATGTAATTGAATAGAACACAGGGCACTTCAGGGATTGTGCAATGCAACACAAAAGTCAGTGTCATCATGAATACACTTTGGTGGAATCCATGGTCACAAATATAAGTCTTAGTGTCCTCTTAGTGTGCATCAACCAAAAAAGTGAGTTGAAAGTATTCTGTAGCTGGTTGATGAAACTTTGTTCAGACAAACACCTCAGGCCAAGAGCAAGTACTGTTAATTTTGACATAAGAAGAATTCCATACTTCTGAAGAATAAGCAGAAAAGGTAGTTCTATTTTTCCTCTGTTCTGGCTTCTGCCCCTTCAGAAGATGTGGTAGTTCAAGGCTAAGTAGGGGAAGGACATCACTTTCTTTACAGGAGTGGCTTGTAGGTCTGTGTTTGGTTTCAGTACTGAGTTTCTTCATAATGCATCTTTGTTTATTTTTTAAATGATGTTTTAAAATAAACACTGTATTAGTTAAAGGACTGTGAATTACAGTCCAATATTCTGATTAGAAGTGTGAACAATGAGCAGCATTCCAAAAGGAAAATTTCACCTGGACACTTATCCACACTGAAATTCTCTTCACTTTTTCTTCCTCACTGAGAACATTGTCACAGAATATTGACATATGACCTGCAGAACACTTTCTTGCAAGCCTTTGTTCTTTTCCTCCATTTAATTGCTTTATTTATAATTCACTTTATTATTAGGAAGTGGTATGTGTAAGTTCATTTCGGGGTATCTTTGATATGTCAGTATCACTGGATGTTTGACTAATGTGTTTCTTAATAAGTGTTTTGCAAAGTTAGATTTCCCAAGCTAATAAGCACACACCTTGATTACTGTCTGAAACAGTCTTCTGAATGATCTCCTTAACAATGTTCTCCCAATATGAGAATCATAGTAAAATTTCAATTAAAAGGTTTTGAAAAACAATGGAAACTAGAAGCCAAGAGTGTTTGAAATGTTAAGTTTCTCTACATACCTAATGTATACAGAAAACTGATAATAGGTTCTGATCAATTAGAGATTGATTCCCTGGAGTGAAATCCTCTGCTATTTGATTGAAAGAGTACAATTTGTTTCAAAAATTTCTGAAATATTTCTTTGCTGAGAATCAGGACTGTTTAGAGATACACCTTAGTGACCAGATGATGGCTCCATCTCCTAACTATCTGAAACAGGCAGTTCATCTAAACACTGAACTAAGTTTTGCCTGACATTCAGCAAGGATAAGAAGTTTACTCACTTCAGGTTGTCCAAGATAGAATTGGATACAGAGGAACGTTCTTCAGGGAAAAAAAAAATCTTTAACCACTTACTTTCTTAAGACTATCATAAAAAGAGCCAAAAGCAAAGCCCAGTAGCCAGCATACTAACAGATAAACTGTGTACAAATAGAAAACAAATGTTTCTATTTAATTATGCTCTCTAGGTGATATGGACCACGATGTTGAAATGACAGAATACTCCTCTTCAGATGATCAACTAAACCAAAATGGAAGTGTTTCAGTGAATCCCCTCCACTTCTTCCCCTCTTGTCTTCAAATGCCTTGGACACAAAACTATTCTTCATTGGAAAACAGAGGGAATATATCTCTATCTGCTGTCTCTGAGTACATTGCTTCATGTGACCCAAATGTACCTGATCTCTTCTGGGAATCTGGTACAGATATGAATAACAAAGAGACAGTAAACTCAGGTTATTGTTCTGAAGTTAGCTTCAAGTCGGAGAATTCACAAGAAGAGAATACTCTGCTTATGTTTGAAGGGCTGGAAGACTCTTACATGAAGGAGCCCCAAGAGAAGAAAATGTTGCTTGATATAGAAGGGAATTACAGGTCTGCTGCAGCCAGACGTGTACAAAGCCGACGCTCTTTCCACAGGCCAAAACCTCTGCATCACCCTAAGCTTCAGAAGCTGGCATCTCTTCCAGCATCTTGCCATGTCCCTCCACATTCCTTGGAACAGGAGGAAACACAGCTGTGAGCCAGAGCTTAATTGAAAGAAGAAGATGAACAAAGGGCTTTTGTAAAAATAGAGAGCAACCTATTGGGTCATAGGATCTGCTCTAGGATGGCTTCAGATAGAAAAGGGAGTGGGGTCCTGTGATGTCAGAAACACTTGAGCTTTTCTGCTGCACTTACATTTTTAAGTTCTTATTCATAATGAAAGGGTGCATAGTGAGAGGGAATTATGACTCCTTGTTATTTTTTCATGTAGACTGTTACAAATAATCTATTATTTTTGGCGGGCTAAACCAAGAATCCTTTCAAATGGTAAATCCTTGATGTTTTTTGACACGGAGATGGTTTATTATGCCATTATGCCATAAATACATTTAAAGGAATAGGCTGCATTTGCTGCTTCAGTAATGGAATTAAGCATTTATGCTACATGAAATTAAAGTAGAAGAAGCCAATGGTTAGCCTCTTCCCTGCTAAGTCTACTCTGATTGAAATGGATCAGTGCCTTTATAAGTGCAAGCTACAGAAAATATTTTCCTGCTCTTGAATATTTGTGTCACTGAGTAATTGTGGAATATTGACTCTCGTGTAAAACTTTCCAGGGAGAGGAAAGTCCTGGAACCTTGAAATTTATTCAAGTACTCCAGGAGGGCCATTTCCTTCCTTCACCTTCACTCCCTCAACTCGGTAGCACTGGAATGAAAGAACATCCAGAATTAGCTCAGAATTTTAATTTGTGTGGTCAGAAGCAATTAATTTAATATTCTTAATTAAGCTGCTCTATTTTAAATAGCCTCACTCAGACAGAAGTGTAAATATTTGTCATTTTTACTGCTGCTTTGGAAGACACCTTCCATTATCTTGTTAATTTATGTATCACTTCAATAGCTGATCAGGATAGTGGTCTCTCAGATGGTGTTCTGCATTTTGCCACATGATTTAAGTGCCACAAAGACTCAGGATGCTGATGGTTCAAAGTATTGTACAGAGGCAGTTTGGCTACTGTGCATGTATATACCTACTTGTATTAGGAATGTCCTTTATTTTTGTACGTGGTTTTCTGTCAAATGATAGTCATGGTTGCACTAGACACTTACTGCATATGAATTAAATCTACATCACCTTGAAGACACATGGAGACATCAGTGAAAGCCAATTCAGATGAAGACTAAATAAAAGTGAAAACTCTAAAACCTCTCAAACATGTATAATACTACATGTATAGTCCTCTGGCCATGTTGCTTTGGATGATTCCAGTCTTGAAATTTTGGTTTGAAATCTTCAGTGGTATAAATTGTAAAGGTTCTATGACATTAATAGAAGGAGAGTGCTTAGCCACTTCTGTGGTCCTAATATGTTCCTACTTTCTATTTTATATCAGTGTAAACTATTTGTAAATGAGCTGTCACCTTCAGGGAGGTATCTGAATGGTTTAAGACTGGATCCTGGACAGTGGCTTTATGTGGTAAATTTTTTACTTTATCTATAGAAATTAATGATTTTTTTCACTCTACCTACCCATATTTTGAATGGGTTTGAGATGATTCTGTGTCAGATATCAAAACTGAGATTTACCCAGACACCCAAGAAGAGTGGAGCAATGTGTGAAAACTCATGCCCACATTCTTTTTCTATCATTGTCCTGTTTCTGAAATCTGTATGTTAGGCTGCTGCAAATTGCAGAGATGTGATGGCATATACAAATCTAGACAGATACAAAAGGTACACCTCTAGAGACTAGACTCAGAGAGAAGTGGTTCTTTTCGTATCAGCTGCCACAAGCAGCTGCCTGTTTGGCTGTCATTGTAGGCAACGATTCAAATCAGGGTCCCTAACTGGAAAGCTTCATCACCCAGAGTTACTCTCGTTAAAATTCAACAATATAAATACAATTTTTGTGAAACTGAGTACATGTGAACATACTATTTTGATGAAGTAGAGCATATTAATGCCATTCTAGATATTATAATTGGAAAAAGTATTTTAGTATTCAGCATAGATACGTAACAGGATTGTGACTGATCCCAAATATTAGTACAAGTAAAGTGCAATGTGCCAAAAAACTACCCCTCTGTCTCATAGCATAATGCTGAAGTACCAACACCAAAATTGGCAAGATGCTCATCAGGTGTTGGCTTTTTTTTAAACAAAGCTTTCATTTCTTATTGGTGTCATACAGAAGTCATTGCTGTACTGCAGAGAACCACACTGTGGACTGTTTTCTGCATGCATGTTAGACCATTACCAATCTGTTTTTGTACACCTCAAAGGTGTACCTCAAAGGTAGGAACCTCAAAGAAATATTTGTAAGTTGACATCAGCAGATGGGAGTTTTCACCACATAACTGTTGCACAGACAAGAGTATGCAATTTTGAAAACCACATTGTATGTTTTTACAGTTCTGGTAAGCTTTTAGGCTAAAGAAAAGAGGATCCATAGACATCACCATATTTACAAACACAGCTGTCTCTGTGAAAAGTCAGCAGGACCCTGTATGTTTTTGAGGGCTGTGGGCTGTAGTATTATAGAACAGAGGAGTATCACACCATTTCAAACAGTAGAAATGGAAAGAGACTATATAAAAAGGGCTTATCTCTCTGTTTCAAGGGCCTTAGGCATTGTCTATATGTTGCTCAACATATAGAAAACTACAGCTCAACAAATATAAGATAAAATGGGCCATTCTGATAGCGAAGAGACCTTTCCCTGGAATATTTTGCATAACTCCTGAAGCTCTTATGCCCCTGGAGGAGGTTTTCTAGTAGAATTGATTCTACAGCAAGCTTTTGCTTGTCATAATTTCTCAGTTTGAAATGTGATGAAAAAGACTTTCATGTCCCCAGTTTCCACATTTGAGAATGTACTCATAGCTCATAATACTCCTAATAATGGATTATAATTCCTTTTTTATCAAGGGCAATTGATAAATAGACACTCCCACTCTCTATCAGGGTAAATACAAAAAAGCAAGTTATAACAGTTGATAATTTGTCATATTTTTTTCTTTTTTTGCATTCTCTTTCATTGTACATTCACATTTCCTGTGGTATGTACCTGTGGGTGAAAGTGGTTACTTCTTCAGCACACTTCAATCAGTCAAGCACCATTGACTTCTGTCACAGCAATATAAATTCAGAGCTGCTGAAGATACAGCTATTTTTGCCCTGGTTTATTAGATTGGAATGATCAGTTGACAACTCATTCACCTCTGATGAGGCCAATTCAGTTCTTACTTCTCTGAAAACTCTGTCTCTAAATTTTTTTTTGTGACATACTCTGTCAGAAAAAGAAAAGCTTGGCATTTCACAGTTGCTATTTATTTAATAAGTAACTATGGCCTACCTTCTTGCAAAAACATGAAATGAAGAAATATATCTTGTTTCTTCTACATATTTTGCTCCATGAATAAAGTTCTTTTTACAATGTTTATTATGCTGCACTATGATCTAGCAATGTTCAAAAACCCCAGAAGTGTTGCCTGCATTGAGGTGAATTCTGTCTCTCCGAGCTGTGAACCTAGGTATTGAAATATATGAAATTATGTTTTACAAACACATGGTCTAGTCAGAGATTTACGTAACAAAGGTTGCAAAACAATCACGTGCCTTAAATTGTCACTCTCTGGAGTGCTGTTGTTTGGAGATACTTGTGTGTACTTTCCAAAAGGTGTCAACTTACTTCATATATTTTTAAACAAGTCAAGTTGTTCTGCTAATGTCTTTATAGAAATGTTTTAATAGTATATCATAATGAGAAGTTTGGCAATAAATTGTATCACTTTGGTGGAATCACACTGCTTTGGTAAGTGATTTAGAAAATCATTTATTTATTACAGTTGAAAAAGACTTTGTATTCAAGACTTCTGAGAAGTATGTATTTGTGCTCCCAAATCAAAGTTAAAAAGGACAATGAAGTGCTGCTGATAATTCATGTCACTTATAAAACATGAATCATTAAAAGAAGCAGCAAAACTGGTAGATTTCCTGAGGCTCTTTCTGACAGCTGCAACACTTTTTGTATTGTTCTAGTCCCACTGTAGTCAATGACAGAATTCCAATTGACTTTAAAAGCCACAATTTTCATCCATAGAGCAGAAAGGCACATATTTTGTCAAGTTATATAGAGATGTAATCATAACAATGATTTATAAATTAAATTTTATGTAAATGACATATGACATCTCATTATTATTATTATTATGCACCAGTATCGGGGCAATTCAACATCATAGAAGCAAAGTTCTGACCAGTCTTAAAAAATTATTTCATCAGTTTCAGCAAAGTTTCAGGAGAGCTAAGTGATAAACTGGCTCTAGGAGGTATTTATAGTTTATTTTAAAGCGTGATCCCTCAAGCCTTATCGACAAGGGAAGAGGCTTCTCAGACCCAGCACAGAATACTGCAGTGCTTTCAGGAAGCACACATGTGCAGGCATAAAAGGGATCCTGGAAGGCAGTGTAGCTGTACTCATGACTGAAAAAATGAAGAAAGTCTAAAGCAGAAGGATCACTTTAGTGCTAAGGTGTGAGTATCTTAGAGTGGGGAGAAACCTTATGTGGTCTATGTACCTATGAATACTCATGATAGGAACAATGAAAACTGAAATGGGTAAAACTGACCTCAAAGGAAGATAACACAGAGAGGTGCAAAACACACCTATATCACCTGCCTAATAACCAATGCTTAGTTCCCACTCACACATACATATTTTTAAAGGATAACGCTATAATGTGCAATTTTAGCCGGCATCTTAATACAAACATTTCCTTCAGTGTAAAAGCAGTAGAAATGACAGATAATGTAGTCACAAATAATCCTGGACCTACAACCCAAGATGTGAAAAAATAATTCACAGAAGTTTAAACGAGGACATAAAACTCACTTATCCAGTGACTGCAGTAAGGCACCGAGAAACACCAGGATGATTACACAACTTGTGGCCATCCCATACTCACTGGCTCAGAACATTACTTTATAGAGTAGAGAGAGTTTCACCTAGGAAATAGAAATGGATTTTGATAAGACAGGATAGAATGCAGTGACCAGTTGAAGGGCATGACCAGATAACCAGACTGACCAGCAACCTGTTCACACACAACCAGTCCCCTAAATACCATCATCTCTCTATCTTCTTAGAGTTGTTCACCCTCAAAACACCTTAATTGCCTCCCTTTCCCTGTCTTAGCTTCCTATTCAAAGCATCTTATGCAAGGTCTTTCAGAATCCCAAGATTTATCCCATTATCCCATAGGCAGTAACCCTCCTTGTTCTGCAAGGTGATACAGAGCCCATCCACGTGACTGACCTCAATGGCTTTCACCACACAGACAATAAGGCTGATTGTCCTCCTGTGACAGCCTTGGAAGAAGCCAGATTAGAGTGCCCCCGTATCTTTTCTTCAGTTGTAATGGTTTCCTGACTATCACTGTCTCTCTGCTCCTCTGTGTGTGTGTGA
Organism: Serinus canaria; assembly: GCF_022539315.1. Classification (NCBI taxonomy): domain Eukaryota; kingdom Metazoa; phylum Chordata; class Aves; order Passeriformes; family Fringillidae; genus Serinus; species Serinus canaria. The sequence continues at coordinate 57,488,030 of NC_066315.1, read as the reverse complement.
GGATGAACTTTGTGCTTCATAATCTAACAGTTTCATTGTAGTTTCTGGGGAAAAAAAGTTCTATTGCCACCTGCTCAGGTTTTGTGTGTGATAAAAAGTATTTTTTGAGTTGGTGGGATTATCAAGATAAATAGTGTTACCTGCACTAAACTGTTTTTTTTTTTTCTGCTAAAAATTGGTGAATTCTATCCATCGCATGACATGCATAAAGAATAACAGCATCATTTAAAAAATAGCAATTATAATTTAGTCAATTAGTATTACTGAAACTCTTATCTAAAAAGGCTATTTATAACATCACTCCAGCAAACTCCTACTTCTTTGACAAGTTTAAAAGCCAGATCAAGCTGACAGGTAATGTACAATCCTAAATTTAATCCCCCGAACACTGCCTATATTTCTCAAGATACTGAAGCTATTCAGACATTCAGAATATGGAATCATTTAGGTTAAAGAAGAACCTTAAGATCAATGACTCCCACTGTTAATCTAACACCTTCAAGTCCACTACTAAACCATGTCCCTAATCACATGTCCAGGTCTTTTAAATACCTCCATGGATGGTGACTCAAACACTTCCATCCGCAGTCCCCGTCAGTGCTTGTCAACCCTTTCAATGAAGACATTTTTCCTGTTATTCAATCTAAATTTCCAATCTGCAGCCTCATGGGGCAACTTGTTTCCACTTGTCCTATCACTGAGGAATGAGGCCACAAAGCTAAGCTAAAAAATGTCTGAGACATAGATATGTTGGAGAGCATTGAGTGTAGGATGACTGTAAAGTCTCATGCCATAACACAGATAGATCTGTTGTAGAAATATATTTCACAGGTCAAAAACAACACCCAAAAGTGCCAATGGAAGAAGATTTGTGTTAGATTCATCACTGGAGTGATTGCTGAACCACATGGGATAAGTAACCTTTTTG